>NC_064860.1:35275260-36720260 GCF_024139225.1 Suncus etruscus | reverse complement strand
GTGTTTGCCTTGCACATGTCTCCCAAATCATATCTTGATCCCTTATCCCGAGTATCTTCTTCCCCCTACCCCAGCACCACCACCAGAAGAGATCCCTGAGCACAGAACCAGGAACAAGCCAAGTCCTTAGTCAATGTGCTTTCCCCCCAAATTAACAATTTTTAACCTGCAATGATCATGCACTTTTATACATTTATTTTAGATAAAAACAGGGATTAAATAAAACACAATATAGTTATAACTACCACAGTAAGAACCAGTACAAAATAAAATTTAATAAATATTTTTTCAGTGTTAGAATTGAATATATCGTTATGTACATAAAAATAAGAAGTATATTATATTGCATTAAATTACTTCACTTCTTTATTTATATATTTAAGATCATATAAAAATCAGTCACCACAAACTGATTTTAGTGTACTGATTTTTTTGGATAATTTCTTTTGCCATTCCTTAGCAAGTGATATAAAATTTGTTATTTGCCTTCTAAGGGAGAAGGCTGGGGTAGGAGAGAACCTGGAGACATTGGTGGGGGAAGGAGCATTGTTGGTAGGATTAGTGTTGGATCATTGTATGCCTGAAACAACTATATTATGGACAGTTGTGTAAATCACAGTGTCTTAATAAAAACTGAAAAATAAACAAGCTGTATACCAATGTATATCATAAAATAGTGCTTATAGTTTTACTTAGAGTAGCCCAAACCAGAAAAATCCATATGGTAAGATGGCTAAACTGGTACTTACATATTACAGAGTATTATTAAACATTTGAAATTAATAGTAATGCTTTTATCTTAACTTTATCAGTCAATATCTTGGTTGTATTTTGCACTATAATTCTTCAAAATGTTAGTATTGGGAGAAATTTATTATCTATATTTTTTACAATTACATTTAACTCTAAATCTGTCAAAATAGTTTTGATAAAATTTATGAAATTTATCTAGTGTATCTAAATATTACAGTGATTTTTATGTCTTTAAACCATCCAAATGGTAAATAGATAAAATTTTATTCATATTATATCTTATATTCCAACATCTATGTGGTGTCATTAAAGGGCACATGTTCTAATTATAGACTACTAGTTCTTGGAAAACATTTATTAAATTTTTTATGAAATAATATGCATCGTTTCTATAACAGTCTCCATTGGTTTGGTTTCACATATATAACTGACAATCACAGTTATTTATAATCAGTTACTTTAACACCTTTGCAGCTCTGCAGGATTTGGCATTAATTCCATCTCCTCAAAATATTTTTTCTTGATATCTGTGACCACTCTTTTGACCTCTTGGTATTTTATCTTTGTTGTGACTCATTCCCTGATATTTCATTCTTTCAAGCTCTAAATACATAATATAGATAATTTGGCTTCTTTTCTTTATTTAACCTTTTACTTACTAATCTCCACTGGTACTCAACAATTATTTCTAATTTCTCTCTATTGATATTTACTTATAAATTATTAATATTAAGCTATAGAATATATTTATGCTCCTGGATTGGTAACTTTTTAAAATTTGGATAAACATTTCTATTTAAACTCTACTTCTTTAGTACTTTAATATTTTTAACTCAACACTACTCAAACCAAAACATAATATTTTCTTATCTCATTACGCATACATCTCTTCCATGTATCATGCACCCTATTTCTTATAAAGACCCTTATAAGATAAAGTATATGTACATCGTTGACAGTAATAGAGAAAATGTTTGTTTTAGGAAATGAACCATCTTTTTTCCTGCATTGGAAAAAAATTTCATCTTTATATTTTATTTCTCTTCAGAGACTATGAACATGAGTTTTATGATAGATGTATGATACTGATTTCAGTCCTTTATTTCTTGCTACTTATACTGAATATTCCTGATGCCTCATCTTTCACTACAGTGACCCATCTACTCTAGTGATTGCTCCAACAATTAGCAATACAAAGGTCTAAGGCAAGAGCACTTTTGGTCAGCTCTACCACATATTTCTTACTTTCTATCCCTTATGCAACTGTCTGCAGTAAATGATCAGTCATTCTGATAGAAATAAACAGGGAGACTGGGAATGTAGGACATCTTTACATTTATAAAGCTCTATGTTCAATCCCTTTTAAGCAAAACAAACAAAATCAAAACAACAAAGACAAAAAGCCCCCAAAAATTGTATGGGGTAAAATTTAACAATGGGGTGGAAGACCGAGAATTTAGGAATAAAAATAGCATTTGTCTATCATCTGGACATGTCTGTGACCTACTTTTTTTTATCCTCATAGATACCACAAGAAAACTATATCTTGTACCAGTTACCATAGCTTTAACCTGCTCAATAGCAGAACCTTGAGTCGGCATTTTATCTCTTCTTCTTCTTCTTCTTCTTCTTCTTCTTCTTCTTCTTCTTCTTCTTCTTCTTCTTCTTCTTCTTCTTCTTCTTCTTCTTCTTCTTCTTCTTCTTCTTCTTCTTCTTCTTCTTCTTCTTCTTCTTCTTCTTCTTCTTCTTCTTCTTCTTCTGTTATTTTGGTTTTGAGGCCACATCTGGTAGTGCTCTGGGGTTTACTTCTGGCTCTGCTTTACTCCTGGCTCTGTACTCAGAAGTCATTCTTCACTGGCTTGAGGGACCATATGGGATGCAGGGAATTGAACCTTGGTCTGTCCCAGGTCAGCCGTGTACAAGGCGCTATTGCCCCCCACCCCATTTTTAAAAGTTTTACTCTTACCTTAAAATATATCTTTCCAAACTACATAAAATCTACGAATTAGTTTGTGACTTTTTAACCAAAATTATGAATTACTATCTAGACTGATATGTTGCTTGTATTTTATAGGCAGTAAGTTACTGAAAATTATGAAATTATTAAGTCATCAATTTAAGATGATCAATATGTTTCTAGAATGTGATTTAGACCAAGTTAAGGAAATAAAGACACCTTATACTAATTATGCTTATGCTAATTATACACCTTATGCTAATTCCAGAATAGATAATGATAATCTTAACTATTGGATACTAAGATAGAGATGATGCGTAGGATTGGGGGGATGGAAGATATTGCTAATGAAGAGAATGTTTGAAAAGGCAGAGCAAAACATACTTCTGTAGCTTCTAAGCTTATATTTGTTCAACTGTCCCTTCTCCAAACTCATATGTACAAGTCTAAATTTTTAATTTCTCAAAATGGAAATCTATTTGGAATTGGAATTTCTGCAAATAAAAGTAGCTAATACAAAGTCTTATTGGGATTAGGTGGGCTCCTATAGCATTATGATTAGTATTCCTATAAAAGGGACATCACAGACAAAAAACAATTGAAGATAAGTGCACAGATATTTTTTTACACCTAAGGATGTCATTGCTCCTTAGCAATTCTCCAGAAGCCAGTAGAGTCAAGGAAGTTATTTCTCCAAGAAAGTCATCCTGATGACACATTGATTCAGGAATTTAAGCAAATAGAACTATGAGATAATATGTTTTTATTGCATAAGTAATCTCAATGGTGATCTTTTTATATGATAACCTTAGGACATGACTATACTAGGCAATAAGATACTATTAATATAAGTAACACACTCAAGAGAAGAAAAGAAAAGATGAAAGACAGTCTAAAATGAGTATAAAGTAAAATTTCTGTGTGAGAGGGTAGGAAAAATCAGTCCCATTAATTTAGTTGGAAAGGAGAACATTAAATGAAAATGGCAGAACTCAACCTCCTCATGTAACTAATGAACCTGCACTTGAAAAAGCATGCTCACTCCCTTAAGCCTTAGATAGATGGAGAGAAACCAATTAGATAAATTGGGTGAAATTCAGATAAAGAATTTATGAGAATGGAGGATTGGCTTTGAAAAAAAGATAAAAGGAAAGGCGTGTACTTAGCTAGACTAAGTGATGATTAAGTGATATTTGATGATAAGGGACACATATTTTTAAAGTGAAGTTTCAAAGAATAAACTGATGCAAAGAGAAATACATGTGCCTAATACCAGTTTATTGTAAACCTGGCCAATATTTTTGTGATATGAAAGTGGGAGAGACTTTTACTAACATGACAACAGAGTGAAATATATTAAGAATAACATGAACAACTGGGTAACAGAAAAAAATTAGAATCTTGAATCAAATACATTTGCCTAGGAAAAAACTAAAGGAAAATTAAAATAAGAAAATATTGTATTATGTGGGGCCGATAAAGGGATGATATATCTAAAATTTATAATTTTTTCTTAAAAGTGATTAGTGTAATTAGTGTATATAGTAAAAATACATGCTATTTTGGAAGCAAAAACATTTTGAAAAAGATACTGAAGTGACTGGTTATAAAAATGCAAATTGAAAGTATGAGATGTTTTAAAAATCACATCAAAAAGTTTTTGGACCTATAAAATATTAGTGAAGATGGGGAAAATTGGTAATTGTGTACACTAATGAAGGGATTAAAATTAGTAGAATCTCTTTTGAACCAATTCTGAAATTAAATTTTTTTAAATATACATGAATCTTTGGATTCAGCCAACCTGTAGAAATGTATTCTTCAGCAATATTATCACAAATTCTTAAGAAAATATGTTCAATGGAATTTTACTACATAGTTTTTTGAATGGCAAAAGTAGAAGCAACATAAATTCTATTGTTTATTAAAATATTTAAATAAACAGTGTTGATCATTGCATATAAATTATGTGACTATGACAAAAAGGTAGATTTCTCTGTCATTATTAGGAAGATATTTGGGGTTAATTTTTAAATGTTAAAGAGTAAATGACAAGATGTTATTTATCTCATTTTTATAAGCAAATATACCCATTAAAATTTAAATTTATTAAAATAAAATTTATATTCATTCAAAGCTTTAATAATACTTATCTCTGATCTGTGGCATTATTAATGACTTTTACTTTCATTTGCACAGTTTTGTTTCTTTTGAAATATTTTAAAGATGATTATATTTCTTTTAATATCAGAGTTAAATTATATACAAAAAGAATCCTAGTAAAAGAAAAAAACTATAAAAGCGCAACTTCTTCACCAGTAGATTGTTGAAAGGGAGGTGGGAAGAACCTACTTAGATCATTCTTTTGGATGTGAGATCCATCGGGAATAAATGAAACCATGTCTATTAAGCATTTTAAGAGCATTAGTAAATTCCTGATAGAATTCTAAATCAGATTAAGTTAGAATAAAAAACAACACTTTTAGCTTGAGCAAGGTTTTCAAAAGGTGCACATATCCATATTTCACCAAGATTATGATCTTTTTTCTAATTCATCTAATTTAGCACTTGTAGGTAATAAAATCTCACTTTGTGAACATTTAACAATATTGATAAAGGTGGATAAATTGATTTGCAGACACTTTTGATTCTATTGGTACCTGAACTGGTAGAACACATATGAAATGTTAACCTGGAAACTTTATTAAAGGCTCCTTGTCAAAGCTTCAATAGTGTGCTTATTTTATAAGTACCCTCTGCCAGTACTTAACAAAGTTCCAAGCTTTCAGAAGAAAACCGTTTGCTCAGCATACCTACATTGCTTTTATTAAGCTATCTAACACAGTTTAGATACAGCAACTTTTTTTAGGGAATGGTAGAAAATTCAAATTACTAGCCTTCAGGCAAGAGTATGCATACTGGCAAATGGATTTTTTGAAAGCTCCTAGTAGTTCATTTTTACTTTAGCTCAACTGCATAGGAAAATTCAGAATATAGCTTATGCTATGGATCACTTCTTGGTAAGGGATCTAGAATATATTTATGTATCTGTCAGTTATTGCTTCCAGGTTATTTGCTAATGACATAGTTTTGCAGCCACGTTTAGTAATATGTTTAGGCAGGAGGCAGGGAAGCAAGTTTCAGTTGCCTGAAAGCAAGTTGCCAGCAAAGAGATGCAGAGAGTGACAGCACACTGCGACATGTGCAAGAAAAATGGACCAATTCCCTCCTCCTCCCCTTTTATTCCATTTAGACAGTGTGGTTTGCAAAATAGTTTTTTAAGTCAGCCAGAAACTATCTTAAAGATTTGAACTTAGTTTAGCCTTCTGTAACTTATAATCATTCAGTGAACCCTATCATTCCAACAAAATTCTCCATGGAAACAGAAGAAACAGTATTGAAATGTGTAAGAGCCATAAAATTTTCAAAACAACAAAACAATACTTAGAAAAATAAAATTAGAATATCATATGCCATGACTATACTATATTACAAAGCTAAATATTAAAACAGTGCAGTACTAAAAAATAGACACAGAAAAATTAAATAAAATTGAAAATTAAGATAAAAAATTTTACATCTGTGGAAAGTAAATTTATGACAAAGAAGCATGAAATGGAAAAGGGAATGTTTCTTCAACAAATTATGTTAGGAAAAATGAATAGGTACATGTGAGATACTAAAATTAGATCATCTTCTTATAGTATGCACAAAGGTTAACTCAAAATAGATTAAACTTAGATGTCAGACCTGAAGCTATAAAATACATTCAAGAAAATAGGTAAAACAATATAATATATTCAGGATTCAATATAACCCCTAGCAAAACAAAAGCAAAATTAAATAGTTGGTATTACATCAAGGAAAATGCACAATAAACTTTCTTTTTTTTTTTTTTTTTTTTTTGGTTTTTGGGCCACACCCGGCGGTGCTCAGGGTTTACTCCTGGCTGTCTGCTCAGAAATAGCTCCTGGCAGGCACGGGGGGACCATATGGGACACAGGGATTCGAACCAACCACCTTAGGTTCTGGATCGGCTGCTTGCAAGGCAAGCACCTCTGTGCTATCTCTCCGGGCCCCACAATAAACTTTCTTTTTTTTTTTTTTTTTTTTTTTTGGTTTTTGGGCCACACCCGGTAACGCTCAGGGGTTACTCCTGGCTATGCGCTCAGAAGTCGCTCCTGGCTTGGGGGACCATATGGGACGCCGGGGGATCGAACCGCGGTCTGTCTCCTAGGCTAGCGCAGGTAAAGGCAGGCACCTTACCTCCAGCGCCACCGCCCGGCCCCTCAACAATAAACTTTCTTAAGCAACAAAATGTGCCTATTGATTAGGAAAAAATGAAATATAAATATTGAATAAAATATTGCACATCAAATTGCTGACAAAAACTATATCCAAAAATATAAAACTCAATAATAATAAATGAACAATAAAACCAGCAAAAATGGGAAGAAGAGATGAATAGAAATTGTATCAAGAAAGATAGATGGCCAATAGGCGCCTAACAAATGCTCATTATTGGGCCAGAGGGATAGCACAGCAGTAGGACATTTGCCCTGTATGTGGCTGCCTCAGGAGAGACCTGGGTTTGATCTCCAGTGTCCCATATAATCCCCCAAGTCAGGAGTGATTTCTGAGCGCATAGTCAGGAGTAACCCCTGAGCATTATTGGTGGGACACAAAAATCCAAAAAAGGAAAAAAACCTTCATTATCACTTAATGTCAGAGACATAAAAATTAAATATCACCTCAATAATTAGACTTATCTTAAACCAGCCATTAAGAGTGACCTATATCAAGAAGATGAGCAATCTTGCTGGAATGTGAATAAAATATGGCACTCTTATTACACTATTGGTGGGTATGTAAAATTGTTAATATTCTATAAAAACAATATGGAGATTATCAAAATAGTAGAAAAATATATCATATAATTCAGCAATACCATTTATTGGTATCTATCCAAATAACTAAGAAATACTGCTTCAAAACAATCTATGAAAACCCTTGTTCAATTCAGCTCTACAATAGTCAGGAAATGGAAATTCCTCTAGTGCCCAATCAAGGAAGAATGATAAAGGAGAAATGTTATTCAGACACAACTATAAGATGATTTTTTGCTATATTTTGTCCTAATGGTTGATAGTAGCTGGTGTGAGAGTGGGAGGTGTCTTTCTAGAAAACTAAGAAGAAAAACAAATAGCAATTGAACTTTGATCTCACTCATGTGGTATATAAAAAGAGACAAGAGAACAAAATCAACAAAAGCAAACTTTTTGGTTACAACCTCAGAACTAAAGTTTTACCATAGAGGATAGTGGTGAGTGGGTTTAGGAGGATGTCCGAATACTGTGGTGAAGAAATATTGGTCCTTTGGTGGTATGCATGTTGTGATAACATTGTACCTTTTTTGTGTGGGTTTTTTTTTTGGGGGGGGGGCACACCCAGTGACGCTCAGGGGTTACTCCTGGCTATGTGCTCAGAAATCGCTCCTGTCTTGGGGGACCATATGGGATGCTGGTGGATTGAACCACTTTCCGTTCTGTCCTAGGCTAGCGCTTATAAGGCAGACACCCTACCACTTATGCCACTGCTCCAGCACTAACTTTGTACTTTTAAACACAGCATACACAAACTTGCAAAATATGGTAAAATAAAATAAGGAGGAAAAAGTTGTAGGAATTTTGATGAATGAATTTGTGCCTTATGAGTTGTTTCCTAAAATGAAAATGACAAACTGTAGCTGAATCTTTCACTTTGGTCCACCACCTCCTACATCTCTGAATTTATTTTTATAGGACTATAAGATAAGAAAATTTTTATATTTAAAATGTTTAATTAAAGGATCATAAAAATAATGCTTTCTGACACATAGAAATTATATTAAGTAAAAATTTTGTGTTTATGGGGCCTGAGTGGTGGCACAGCTGTAGGGCCTTTGCCTTGTACAGGGCTAACCTAGGACAAACTGAGGTTCGATCCATAGTGTCACATATGGTCTCCCAAGCCAGGAGCGATTTCTGAGCGCATAGCCAGGAGTAACCCCTGAGGGTCACCAGGTGTGGCCCAAAAATCAAAACAAAACAAAAATTTAGTGTTTATATTTGTTTTAAATATTATTAATAAAATATATGTAGGATTTTTTTCTTATAAATGTACATACATAATTTTCTTTTTTAGGGGGAGGGAGTCACACCTTGCATCATTCAGGAGTTAATCCTGGCTCTATGTTCATAAATCATTCTTGGCAACTCAGAGAACCATTCAGAATGCTAGAGATTGAGCTCTGGATTGGTCGAGTGCAAGGTTAATGCCCTACCTTCTGTGCTATTGCTCCGGCCCTATATATATATATTTTTTTTCTTTAATTTACCTCTTGGATAACAAAGTTCCACTTCAATTTTATCTGAGCCTTTCTGAAAATTGTTTGCTAAATCCCATCCTAGAATAATGATAGTGGAAAATGACAATTTTGAAAGAAGAGGCCATATTTTAAAAATATATTAAGGGTTTTTATATATATTTATATGCATGCATATATATTTACATATAACATACACAAATACATGGAAAAATTTTGCAATTAGAATAATCAGATTAAATATACAAAAGTAAGGGCATAATACTTTAATCTGAGCAGAGCAGGCAACTTAATTATAGTAACCCATTAAATGACTCATTATATTGTCTTTAAAATTATAGCACTGTTTTGTTTACCTTTGGTTTTAATTAAAATATTAAGTAAGTACCAATAATGTGGTAATATAAATTTTACAAGAAATATATCTATATATCTATATATTTATCCTTAATTTGGATACAAAGTATCTAAAGCCCTTAAAATTTTAAGTCATAAGAATGAAGTCTTTTGTTAAGCTAGCAAGATGACTCCTTATTACTCTTTGGGTTCTTAACCAGGAATATCATTCATGTGCTTAGAAAACTGAAACACATTATGTGTTTCAGGCTCTTTGACACTGATTCTCTAGCATACCCTTATTTGCACACACATGTAGGGGAGGAAAAGTAGTATTGGAATTAAATGAACTGTTAATAATCTGCCAATTTATTCAATTGTATTAATGTAATAAGCTCCATTAAAAGCTACAGAGTTCACTCTAAGGACTTCAAGGGAAATCTGTCCTATGCCTGTCTGTGTTTCTTGAATACCTGAAGGTCTCCTCAGAGGCCTAGGGAGCACACCTCCAAAAAACTGCATTTGGAAGCTGCCCAGTGAGTAAAGTCTGACTGTGGGGGTTGCCAACCAATAAGCTGAGCTCTCTGGCCTGCAGAGGCTCAGCCCTGCTGTGCCTTTGATCACTCTGAGGACATCAAGGGAAATCTGTCCTGTGTTTCTTGAATACCTGAAAGTCTCCTGAGAGGCCTAGGGAGCGCACTCCCAAAAAACTGTCAACTAGAGGCATCACAGGGTATGCTTCACAATTGCGCACTCTTGCTAATCAATGATCCCCACCACAACATGCAGGAAAAACCACACTACAAGAGTGACAATGGGGAAACCTCGCAGTCAAACACCATGCACAGAGAATGAAGACAATAGCTTGGATGACCTAAAAAATTCCAACCATCTGATTAACCTCTTGGATAAGGAACTTAAAATAGCAATATGGAAGATGTTTGTAGAACTCAAAGAAAGCATAGATTGATCTTAACAGAACACAAAGACAGAAATCAGAAAACTCCAAACTGAAATAACAGATCTGAAAAACATCGTAGCTCAACTGAAAACCTCAATGGATGGCCTTGCCAGCAGGGTAACAACAGCAGCTGAGAAGAGAATCGGAGTACTGGAAGATGAGATGCAGAAAAACTCAACACAGCAGAAGAAATTGAAAAAAAAAAAAAACCTTAAGAAAAACGATCAGGCACTGGAAAAAGTACTCAAGGAATGTGAACAGATGAAAATTGAAGTCTTGATAAACTCAACAGAAACAACATAAGAATCATTGGAGTCACAGAGACCCAGGTAGGAGATTTCCAGGAAGAATCAACTGTCAAAGACATCATCAAAGAGATAGTCCCAGAGTTAAAGACTGCATGCAATCAAATCCTCCATGTCCAAAGAGTACCAGCTAAAAGAGACCCAAAGAAAAACACCCCAAGACACATCCTCATTACAATGACAAATCCCACAAATAGGGATAGAATACTGAAAGCAGCAAGATCAAAAAGGGAAATTACATTCAAAGGAGCATCCCTAAGAATTACCACAGACATGTCACAAGAAACTCGCGAGGCCAGAAGACAGTGGTGGAATATTGTGACAAAACTGAATGAAATGAATGCCTCACTGAGAATACTGCACCCAGCCCGACTCACGTTCAGGTTTGAAGGAAGAATACATAACTTCATGGATAAACAACAGCTCAGAAACTTCACAGATGATAAACCAGCCTTAAAGGAAAAACTGACAAGTCTACTTTTAAGACAAGAGAGACCAACAAACACAGCAAACTTATCTACAAAGATGACATTAAATTCTATGACAATCATCTCCCTCAATGTCAATGGACTAAATTCACCAATTAGAAGACACAGAGTGGAAAAATGGGTCAAAAAGATGACTCCAACCTTCTGCTGCCTACAAGAAACACATCTGAATCGTCAGAACAAACATAGACTCAAAATTAAAGGCTGGAGAAAAATCATCCAAGCAAACAACACCCTCAAAAAAGCTGGGGTGGCCATATTTATATCTGATGACACGAACTTTATACTCAGAAAAGTGGTAAGGGACAAAGATGGACACTATGTACTAATCAATGAATATGTGCAACAGGAAGTAATCAGACTATTAAACATATTAAACATATATGCACCCAACGAGTGAGACACCAGCAAATTATCTAATACAGTTACTGAGAAATCTGAAAGAAGACATCAATAAAAACACAATAATTGTGGGAGACCTCAACATGGTCCTATCAACACTTGATAGGTCAACCAGACTGAAATCCAACATAAACATACTAGCCCTGAAAAGAGTAATGGAAAAAAGAGGACTAGTAGATATATATAGCATACTCCATCCCAAAAAATCTGGATACACATTCTTCTCCAATGTACATGGTTCATTCTCCAGGATAGACTACATGCCGACATATAAAACATACCTCTATAAAATCAAGAGGATAGAAATCTTGCAGTTTAACTTTGCTGACCACAAGGCTCTGAAATTAGATGTGAATTACAAAGGCACACAACAGAAAAAACTTTAACAATTGGAAATTAAACACCCTGCTACTGAACAACCAGTGGGTCTGAGATAAAATCAAAAAGGAAATAAAAAATTTCCTGGAAACAAATGATAATGAAGACACAAACTGCCAAATCTATGGGACACAGCAAAAGCGGTCTTGAGAGGAAAATTTATAGCTCTACATACACACTTCAGGAAGGAAGAAGGGGCCTACCTGAATAACTTAATGACGCAGCTCAAAAAATTAGAAAATGACCAACAAAAGGAACCAAAAAAAAAGAAGACAGAAGGAAGTAACAAAGCTGAAAGCAGAAATCAATGAAGTGGAAAATCAAAAATCATTCCAAAAGATCAATGAAAGCAGAAGTTGGTTCTTTGAAAAAGTAAACAAGATTGATAGACCATTGCCAGAACTCACAAAAAAAGAGAGAGAGAAACCTGATAACCCATATTAGAAATGAAAAGGGGGAGTTCATGACAGATATTGCAGAGATCCAAAGGGTAATCAGAGACTACTATGAGAAACTTTATGCTACTAAAATGAGAATCTAGAAGAAATGGAAAAATTCTTGGACACTTATAACCTTCCACAGTTAAGTAAGGAGGATGTAGCATATCGAAACACCCCCATCACTACTGAGGGAATTGAAAATGTAATCAAACATCTGCCCAAAAAGAAAAGCCCAGGCCCAGATGGATTTCCTAATAAATTCTTCCAAATCTTTCAAGAGGAGCTACTACCAATCCTAGCCAGGCTCTTCCATGAAATTGAAAAAACAGGAACACTCCCAAACAGCTTCTATGAAGCCAACATCATCTTGATACCAAAACCAGACAGAGATGCTGCCAAAAAAGAAAATTACAGACCAATAACCCTGATGAATGCAGATGCAAAGATCTTCAACAAAATCCTGGCAAATAGGATCCAATGCATCATCAAGAAGATCATCCACTACGACCAAGTAGGTTTCATCCCAGGAATTCAAGAATGGTTTAACATCCGTAAATCTATCAACATTATACACAACATCAAGAAAAAAAATAAAAATCACATGATCATATCAATAGATGCAGAGAAAGCATTTAATATGGTCCTACACCCAATCTTGATCAAAACTCTCTGCAAGATGGGAATGAAAGGAACCTGTCTCAATCTAGTTGAAGCCATCTACCACAAGCCAGAGGCAAATATCCTGAATGGAGAAAAACTAAAAACCTTTCCTCTAAATTCTGGTACAAGACAAGGCTGTCTGTTCTCACCACTTCTCTTCAACATAGTACTGGAAGTGCTTGCTATAGCGATCAGGCAAGAAAAAGATATCAAGGGAATCCAGATAGGAAAGGAAGAAATTAAGTTTTTATTGTTTGGAGCTGACATGATAATCTACTTAGAAAACTCTAAAGACTCTACCAAAAAGCTTCTAGAAACAATAGATTTATATAGCAAAGTGGCAGGCTACAAAATTAACACACAGAAATCAATGGCCTTTCTATACACTAATAATGATAAGGAAGAGAAGTATATCAAGAAGGCAATCTCATTCACATTAGTGCCACACAAACTCAAATACCTTGGAGTCAACTTGACCAAAGACGTGAAGGACTTTTACAAAGAAAACTATAAAGCCCTGCTCCAACAAATAAGAGAGGACACATGGAAATGGAAACACATACTCTGCTCATGGATTGGCAGGATTAACATAATTAAAATGGCTATACTCCCCAAAGCATTATACAGATTTAATGCAATCCCCTTAAATATACCATGACATTCTTCAAAGAAGTGGATCAAACACTTATGAAGTTCATCTGGAACAATAAACAGCCTCGAATATCTAAAGCACTCCTAGAGAAAAGGAAAATGGGTGGCATTACTTTCTCCAACTTTAAACTGTACTACAAAGCAATTATTATCAAAACAGCATGGTATTGGAATAAAGACAGACCTTCAGATCAGTGTAATAGGCTTGAGTTCTCAGACAATGTTCTCCAGACATACAATCACCTAATTTTTGACAAAGGACCAAGAAATCCTAAGTGGAGCAGGGAAAACCTCTTCAACAAGTGGTGCTGACAGAACTGGTTAGCCACTTGCAAAAAAGGGAACATAGACCCCCAGTTAACATCATGTACGAAGGTAAAATCAAAATGGATTAAATACCTTGATATCAGACCTGATGCCATAAGGTAGATAGAATAACACGTTGGTAAAACACTCCATGACATTGGAGACTAAAGGCATCTTCAAGGAGGAAACTGCACTTTCCAAACAAGTGGAAGCAGAGATCAACAGATTAGAATACATTAAGCTGAGAAACTTCTGCACCTCAAAAGAAATAGTGCCCAGAGAAGGTGGGGCCTAAAAAAAAATAATAATGCCCAGGAAACAAGAGCCACCTACCATGTGGGAGAAACTATTCACACAATACCCATCAAATAAGGAGCTAATATCCAAAATATACAGGGTACTGACTGAAATTTATAAGAAAAAAACATCTCATCCCATCAGAAAATGGGGAGAAGAAATGAACAGACACTTTGATAAAAAAAAATACAAATGGCCAAAAGGCACATGAAAAAATGCTCCTCATCACTAATCATCATGGAGTTGCAAATCAAAACAACAATTAGATACTATCTCACACCACAGAGATTGGCACAAAGAATGAGAACAATCAGTGCTTGTGGGGATGTTTAGAGAAAGGAACTCTTATCCACTGCTGGTGGGAATGCTGTCTAGTCTAACCTCTATGGAAAGTGATATGGAGATTCCTCCAAAATCTGGAAATTGAGCTCCTATTCTACCCAGCCATTCCACTCCTAGGGATATACCCTAGGAACACAAGAACACAATACAAAAACCCCTTCCTCAGACCTATATTTATTGCAGCACTATTCACAATAGCCAGGCTCTGGAAACAACCAAGATGCCCTTCAACAGACGAATGGCTAAAGAAACTATGGTACATATACACAATGGGATATTATGCAGTCATCAGGAGAGATGAAGTCATGAAATTTTCCTATACATGGATGTACATGGAATCTATCATGCTGAGTGAAATAAGTCAGATGGAGAGAGAGAGAGAGACGCAGAATAGTCTCACTCATCCATGGGTTTTAAGAAAAATAAAAGTCATTTTTGCAACAATCCTCAGACAATGAGAGGAGGGCTGGAACTTCCAGCTGACTTCATGAAGCTCACCACAAAGAGTGGTGAGTGCAGTTATAGAAATAACTACATTCAGAACTACCATAATCATGTGAATGAATGAGGGAACTGGAAAGCATGTCTGGGGTACAGGTGGGGGTGGGGTGGGATGGAGGGAGATTTGGGACATTGGTGGTGGGAATGTTGCACTGGTGAAGGGGGCGTTCTTTACATGATTGAAACCTAATCACAATCATATTTGTAATCAAGAAGTTTAAATAAAGGAAAAAATTTAAAAAAGCTATAGAGTTCTTCTATGTGGGTAAATAAAATATTTTGCTATTTATTACATTTTAGTATATTGGTATATTTATATATAATATGTTGAAAGGCCAGGAAACTCCACCCCTTTTTCATTACCTTTTCTTTGCACCTCTTCATCTGGTTGCTCCTAACTATTCTTTTAGATTTAGTGTTACCTTGTAAAGAAATGAACTTCCTGAGCACTGTCAGTCACTAGTAAATTAGTCAGCTATTCATACCTTAGTATGTTAAACTCTCACCATAATACTCAGATTGGCTTTTTGTGGGAAAAAAAAAGGCTAAGGGTAATGAAGGAAGGGGAAGAAAATGAAAATATTATTTTGGACACAGAAATGCTTTCAAAGTGGGTTGTTATTTGCTTAATACTGTATTGAATATTTTGTAAATAGTCCTAGAGCTATTCCTAAGAGAATAATAGAGGAATTGTAGTTAAGATGTTTGAGAAGGATATATAGAATATATACATATATAGATAGATAGATAGATAGATAGATATAGATATATATATATATATATAGAAAAGAAGAGTGGATCCTTCTCAAATATGTTAACTTATACATCATTTCATGGTATATTAGATATATGCTGCCTGCATATGATTAAAAATCACGGGAGTAGATTATTTTCTTAATGTGATACTTAATATATTTTAATGGAATTGAAATCGCATCTAATAGTTCATCATATATAATGTATTTTCTCTGGTAAGGATTGAGACTTTTATACATTAGTACTGCACTACTTTTAAGGAAAAAATTGTTATAATTATGGAATGGGAGATGGAGACCAACTTGATGAAAATGCTGAAATATAAACAAAGTGACAAAATAAATATTATCTTCTTAGAGACATCTTCTGGGAGACATTCTTTTTGCTTTCTAATGATGAAGACTTACAGACCAGTCTCCTAAAGGACTGTCCTTGATCTAGCAGACACATATTAATAGAAAACTATTACTTGAGGAATACTTAAGTTACATTTAATTTCCATATGTGGGTATTCTATGTAGTTTGTTCAACTAATATATAATAATTAAGAATTAATTATTTTTCATTTATGTATTTCTCAATTACAGTGATGAACAAAATGGTGGGTTTATGCTCATTAACTTCTGTGCTTGTAGAAACCCTAGTTTCTTATTTAATAACTAGAATTGCTATGTTTTTAATCATTAGTACATGCTTCTTGTTATATTCATTTCTTCTTAGTTCTCAACTTAAATTAACTTTAGGGTAAAGTTTGATGAATTTCTAAATTATAATAAATTATTTTTAAAGGATTGGTCCTAATATAAGTTACCATACAGCAGTTTATGTGTTTTAATAATCCTCTATTATGTTATTTATTACATTGTTAGTAGATTATTTCTACTTTTACAAGTGAGACACAAGTTTAGAGATTATTCAACATGTACAAACTTACACAATTATGATTAATTCTCAGGAAGAAATTTTTTATTTTGAAGGAGAAGGACATACCTGGAAGTGTTCAGACTTACTCCTTTCTCTGTGTTCAAGGATCACTCCTTGCAGTATTGGAGGACTACATATAGTGCCAAGATCAAAGTTGAGTCAGCCACTTACAAACAAAGCACACTCAATGTCTCAGAACTGAGTTCTTAACCATTAGGAATTAAGGCTTCCTTATAAATTATTGGTTACTGACAGTAGATATGTAGTAAACATACTCTACAAAGACTGTCAAACCTCAGCAAGGAGTATAACCCCACCCCACCCCAGTATAGACACAAGTTGATCAAATCTATCTCTGCCTCTTTTATTCTGCTATTTTTCAGCCACCTTTCACATGCAACTGTATGTATATCTTATATGAACACAGACAACATGGCTAAATTAGTCCACCTAGAATGAAAGAGAGTACCATAGACAAGTGAAACAAGTTTGAAGATTCTAGGAATGATGTATACATGATAAAGAGACTTTCTTGACCAGTTATAATATGCTCTATTGGAGAGTCATTGAAACCAAAATCAGATTTAATACCCTACACCAAACACCTTGAAAACCATGCACAGGATAACACATTTAATGCAGCAAACTGAAATTCTATGGAAGTTCTTAAACTAATCCAGTAGATTGAAAAATGCATTGGAATTGGTCAAAAAGGTGTTTTGTTTTGTTTGGTTTGGGTTTAGGTTTTTGGGCCACACCTAGTGACACTCAGGGGTACTCCTGATTATGTGCTCAGAAATTGCTCCTGGTTCGGGAGACCATATGGGACTCCAGGGATCAAACTGAGATCCATTCTGAGTCAGCCAAGTGCAAGGCAAAGGCCCTATGGTTGCACTATCACTCCAGCCCTCAAAATAGTTTTTTACATTGGGGAATGATATTTTGTAGAAACGCAAAGTACATGTATATAGGAGAAGCAGGAAAAATGGATAGTCAAACTTTGAGTACATCAAAATTAAAGTGAATTTAATATGGCATTGAATATTTATCCAGGTAATTAAGCTTTGTGGATTAAGTGAATTAAGGTATTGAGGTTTGAATAAATAGTATGAGGGTTGACAATTAAAGTGTCTATTAATTATAGAAACTAAAATAGAATAAGTCTAGATGAAGTAGAGCAGAATGCTGGGACCATAGTTTTGTTGGAAATACAATTTGGTTCAGGAGGATGAAGAAAAGCAAGCAAATATTTAAAAGAAAAAGAGCTATCCATTATTATTTTAGATCAAAAAAAGTACTATATCATTAAGTCAAGAGAAAACCAAGAGAGGCTAAAGTGTCAAAACTAAAAAGTAGCAGGAAAATAACTGGAGAGATTGTACTTGATATAGATCATATGATTTGTGACAGTAAAGGATTCTGTAAAGTGAAAGATATAGAAACAGATTTAAGGTAATAGCAGCAGTGTAAAGTCAATGAGCCTTGATCATGGCTTTAGCATTAAAAAGAAAGAAATTTAAGTTCTCTAATTTATCACAACCCTAAATGTATTTAAAAAAGCGATGATAAATCAAATTTATTCTGAAAAACATCACTTCTCAGCAGCATTTGTCAAAAACTCTATAATGTCTTGTGGGAGAAAAGTCAGTGGTAGAAATGTCTTTTTACTACTGAAAACCGAACTGCATCATTCTGTATTTCTAAGTTAACTTTCGATCAGCATTAACTTTACATTTTCCTTAACTTGTCATCTTTCTATGCTGACAGTCGGGAAGAAAAAAATACATGCTAATGAACTGAGATAAAACTGGAAGTTCTAAAACTGTGGATCTTCATGATTTCTCTGGGGGCTTTTCATTGGCAACAGAATATCTAACATTTAGGCACCAGAGGAATCAGACCACAGGGTGCCTTCCAGCTCTCCAGGGGAGGAAAACCCAGTTTTGCATGCATATAAATGAGAGCAGAAATATATGTTGTGAAATAAGAAGTAACTGATGTGTTAGTACTCTATACTATATAAATAGACCTGGGTTCTCCTGATGGAGGAAGTTTGGATGTTATGCTGATGGATGAATAGATGCTGATGTTAGAAAAGAATCTTTCAGAAGCATAATACACTTTCTCAGTAGAATGCTGTGCCAAGGTGGTAGGTTTTGTTTTTGTAATTGTGTAAAATATAACATTAGACAGCCCTTTCTTTTCAACTTTCAAAAAATTAAAATGAGGGGCCGGTGCAGTGGTGCAAGAGGTAAGGCGTCTGCGATTTCTGAGCGCATAGCCAGGAGTAACCCCTCAGCGTCACCGGGTGTGCCTCCCCCCCAAAAAAAATCAAAATGATTATACTTTCCAAAGAAAATTTTGACATCAGTTTCCATTCATTTCAAAAAATCTAATATATTGATCTTGTGAAAGGTCAACAGCGGATTCATAGGCTGAATAGCCAAGATGCTACATGATTAGAGAAACCCCCCTCCCCCCCGGAAGAAACCAGAAAAAAAAAAAGGCCAGAAGTTTACTCAGTTACATTTCTTTGTTTCTGTTTGGAAAGAACTATAGAATACTACTTATTTATAAGCAATCACAATGACTATCATTATTCACCTTAAAAGCAATTTTTGGCTTTTTGAATCACAGTCAGTGGTGCTCAGGTCTTACTCCTGGCTCTGAGCTCAGGGATCACTCCTGGCAGTGCTTTGGGGCCATATGGATGCCAGGGATCTAACTCAGATTGACTGCTTGCAAGGCAAGTTCCATATCTGCTGTACTCTTCCTCTAACCCCATACCTTTTAATTTGAAAGCAGAGTTCAGATAATCCCTTCAAAAAGTTGCAGGAAATAAATAGAAGCAGATTTCGTGTTTATGAAAGTTAAGTGTAGAAAACGACAAAGGTATAGATAGAAAAATAAGTAAAAGATAGTAGAGAAAATGGAGACAGTGGTATGTACGAAAAGATAATATGAATGAAAAATATTAACGAAGAAGAAACAAATCGATAAAAAAACTCGGATTCAAGCAGCGTATTAGGTTATTTATGATTTCATACTAACAAATGGAAGGACTTCATACTTTAGTGAAGGGAAGTTAGTTTTAGATGTGGTGTTGGAACAATGAATGCACTAAACTATCATTAACAGTATTGTAAATCATGACGCTGCAATAAAAACATGATGAAAGAGACAGACGAAGAAAGACAGCAAAGGAAAATAATGCCTGAAAAATTGTCTATGTTCTGAGATGTGTGTTCTGGTCAGTTATTTGCTCTTTTTACTTTACAATGTTGTTTACCTGGTTTACTGTATACTGCACCCTAAAATTGTTACCCTTAAATATTAGTGCACCACTTCAGCAATTTTGAGGAGACTTTTTAAAGTTGGAGACAGTTTGGGTTTTGTTCTATTTTCAAGTCCAAAGAGACATTTTGAAATAGTTTTAGCTACCTTTGGGATCTTAGAGTTTTCTTTTAAGTATGAAGAAATAAATGCATTTTTAAGGTTGACTTCAGACCTTTGATGATTTTTGAACCAAATATTATTTTATTTGATTGATTTCTTCCTACTCTTATAAATTCAAGCTACCCAATGTTTTGCTGTTTAATTATGTCTCAGGGACATAATAAGTAAATCCATCCTGTCATCTATACTTCCATCTTCTTTGTATTAACATTTAGTATAGCCAATAGTCTAGCAATGCTTCTTTTAAACAGTGCCATTGCATTTGAGAGGAAGCATATTAATCTCTGACCTAATTCACTTACATCAATTTATCTGTAACTTGGACAACATCCATCAGTGTGCAACATACCCCAACTACTCTACAGCCCAACTTCTGAAAATCAATATACCTTTTACCTTTTTAATTTTAAATGGCTGCATCAGGCTGACCACATACTTCTGAAGAATTAAATATATATATATATTTAGAAATGTTAATATATTCTCTCTACCACATTTAAAGTTACTGTATTACATATTCCATGAATAACATTAGCTTTCTATTAAATACATTCAAGAAGTGTGAAAGATGCTTCCATAAATATGTGCTCCTTTTATCTGTACATAGAACTTATGTAACACTATGACTTTAATATAATTTTTAAATTGTATAAATATATAACAGTCCATTTAGTCTACTGCTCTATTTATATGCTTTTATGACTGATTTATTTTATAATCACAACTAGCACAGTGATTTTAGCAAATAAATTTATCCCACTGTATTACAAATGTTCTCAAACAATGAGAAAGAATTTTTTCATATCATAATAAGATAATATTGGGGGGAACTACATCTAGCTCAATGTTTATATCTGACTGTATCCAGGGATTAATCCTGGTAGTGTTAAAATGATGGGAATGGAGGAGAAAATTAAAGAATAAATTCAGAAATAAAAAAAGAGGAAGAGAGGAATATATTTACTGAGCATAATCTAGTTTTACATAATTGTGACAAAAGTTAACTTATGCTGCAATTAGATTTAATTAAAGAATTTTCATTCTTCCCGCAAATTTGAGCCTTAAGCATTCAAATATGAATAACTGGCATAAAATATATTATGTAAACATGAATAATTATAAGCAAATAATTATTAGCTACAGATGATTAGTGGATCATATTTAACAATAAGGAGAAGGCTTAGTCAGAGCAGAATATTAAGAAAAAAATGACAATTGAGACAGAGATTTTGTTATATCAGAGCCCAAGTAATTCAAGGCTCCAAAATATATTGTTGGAGCTCACACATTCTGAGAACATTTTGGTGGAAATTTCAGTAGGGAAGGAGGACCAAATCACAAATAACAAGTAAACCTCATTTTATTAATATTGTGTTTGAGACTTAGAGAGGAAGCTATAATGATACTTATTTGAGAGGCTGGAGCCATAGAATAGCAGCAGCGTGCTTGCCTTGTAAGCTGTCAACGTGGGTTCCATCCCCGGCGCCCAATATGGTCAGCCAGGAATGATCCTTGAGCTCAAAGCCAGGAGTAAGTTCTGAGCACTTCTGGGTGTGGCTCACAAACAGAAACTGATTTCATTTTTAGATGCAAATGTGATATGTCCAAAGGGAATTGGATTTACAGGTGGTAGAGTTCTCTGTTGTAAATAAGGATGCATATTCCTATGTGGAACTCATCAACATATTATTATGTTGATTATTATGTTATTATGTTCAAAAATATAGGTACAATCAATGAGTGTTTGCTATTCTTTATTTGGACTTCCAAGTTCAAATAACTCATTCCTTTGTGTAAGAGAGCTTCTTTTTTAATTGTTAACGCTGCTCGTGTGTGTGTGTGTGTGTGTGTGTGTGTGTGTGTGTGTGATAATGAGAATAAGAGGCAACAGGGATTAGATGTTTTTTTCTTGTAAAGTTCTGTCAGTGCCCTGTATATTTTGGATATTAACCTCTTATCTGATGGGTGTTGTGTGAATAGTTTCTCCCACGTGGTGGGTGAATCTTGTATCCTGGGCACTATTTCTTTTGAGGTGCAGAAGCTTCTCAGTTTAATGTATTCCCATCTGTATATTTGCTTCCACTTGTTTGAAAAGTGCAGTTTCCTGGGGGAAAGTAAAGCCCCCCCCCATTTTCCTTTTTCCTAGGAGTGCTTTAGCTATTCGAAGGTGTTTATTGTTCCAGATGAACTTCATAAGTGTTTGATCCACTTCTTTGAAGAATGTCATAGGTATTTTTAAGGGGATCGCATTAAATCTGTATAATGCTTTGGGGAGTATTGCCATTTTAATGATGTTAATCCTGCCAATCCATGAGCAGGGTACGTGTTTCCATTTTCGTGTGTCCTCTCTTATTTTTTGGAGCAGGGCTTTCTAGTTTTAATCCCATCAAAATATGGGGAGAAGAAATGAATAGACTTTGATAAAAAAAAAAAAGAAATACAAATGGCCAAAAGGCACATGAAAAAATGCTCCTAGTCACTAATCATCAGGGAGATGCAAATCAAAACAATGATGAGATACCACCTCACACCATAGAGATTGGCGCACATCACAAAGAATGAGAATAATCAGTGCTGGCAGGAATGTGGAGAGAAAGGAACTCTTATCCACTGCTGGTGGGAATGCTATCTAGTCCAACCTCTATGGAAAGCGATATGTAGATTCCTCCAAAATCTGGAAATTGAGCTCCCGTTTGACTCAGCTATTCCACTCCTAGGTATATACCCTAAGAACACAATACAAAAACCCCTTCCTCACACCTATATTTATTACAGCACTATTCACAATAGCCAGGCTCTGGAAACAACCAAGATGCCCTTCAACAGACGAATGGCTAAAGAAAGTATGGTACATATACACAATGAAATATGATGCAGCCGTCAGGAGAGATGAAGTCAAGAAATTTTCCTATACATGAATGTACATGAAATCTATCATGCTGAGTGAAATAAGTCAGACGAAGAGAGAGAGATGCAGAATAGTCCCACTCATCTATGGGTTTTAAGAAAAATAAAAGTAATTTTTGCAACAATCCTCAGAGACAATGAGAGGAGGGCTGGAACTTCCATCTCACTACATGAAGCTCACCACAAAGAGTGGTGAGTGCAGTTATAGAAATGACTACACAGAGAACTACCATCATCATGTGAATGAATGAAGGAACTGGAAAGCCTGTCTAGAGTACAGGTGGGTGGGGTGGGATGGAGGAAGATTTGGGACATTGGGGTGGGGATATTGCACTGGTGAAGGGGGCGTTCTTTACATGATTGAAACCTAATCACAATCATATATGTAATCAAGATGTTTAAATAAAGAAAAAAAGTTTCAAAAAATAAAAAAGAGGCAACAGGAATTCCACTTCTTTATATTTTTAACTCACTGAGTTCTCCAGAAAACTAAGCAATAAGCAAGTTTAATTTCCCTATCTTTTACACTGCATAGAGGAATAAAGGATTCTTTTTTACCATATGATTCTTGTCCAATCCTTTGAGAATTACTAAAAAAATTAGAAAATTTTCCACCCAACTGAGTTTCAGAACTTAATGAGAGAAATAATGAGTAAAGAAGATAATAATATAAAGAAATAAATATATTTTAAAATATATATAAAATAATAAAGAAGATAATAATGACCTACAAACTTAACAAGCGTTGTTCTATTGAACATGGATGGCTATTATAATTCTCTAATAACAAAATATATTCATCTCCAAGTTCAGAGAAATGATTCAAATGCAGGGTAAAGGATAACTGCTGTAAGAAAGGAATAAGGAATCAGTTACTAGAGTATCTACTCTGGTTAGATTCTAAGCAATAGGGATAACTTACAACTAAGTTTTTTTTTTTGGGGGGGGGGGTTTCGGGCCACACCCATTTGATGCTCAGGGGTTACTCCTGGCTAAGGGCTCAGAAATTGCCCCTGGCTATCCTGGGTCTTTTATGGTTCCAAATGAATTTTAAACACATTCTGAAAAATGAGAAGTTGGGAGATATCTCCTTACCTAACTTGAAACTATACTATAAAGCCATAGTAATAAAAACAGCATGGTACTGGAACAGAGACAGGACCTCAGACCAGTGGATTAGAACAGAATTCCCAGACATAAACCCCCAGATATATAGCCAACTAATATTTGATAAAAGAGGCAAGAATATGAAATGGAACAAAGAAAGCCTATTCAACAAATGGTGTTGGTACAACTGGAAACTCATATGCACGAAAGTGAAAATCGACCCATATCTCACTCCTTATACAAAAGTCAACTCAAAATGGATCAAAGATCTGGAAATCAGACCTGAATCTATAAAGTTTATCGAGAATAAAATAGGCAGAACACTCGAAGACCTTTATATCAAAAGGGTCTTTGAGAATGGAGCACCAATGGCAAAAACGTTAGCATCAACTATAAACAAATGGGACTATATCAAACTAAAAAGCTTCTGCATGGCAAAAGAAACCCTACTTAATGCAAGAAGACAGCTAACAGAATGGGAAAAAAAATCTTTTCACTTGATATATCAGATAAAGGGCTGATATCTAGAACATACAAAGCGCTCAGAAACCTGAGCCCTTCAAAACCAAACGAAGCCATAAAAAAATGGGGAGACAAAATGAATAGACATTTCTCTGAGGAAGACAGAAGGATGGCCAACAAACACATGAAAACATGCTCACCTTCGCTCATCATCAGGGAGATCCAAATCAAGACAACAATGAGATACCACCTCACACCAGTGAGGTTGGCTCACATCAAAAATAATGGGAACAACCTTTGTGGGAGAGGATGTGGTATGAAAGGAACTCTCATTCATTGCTGGTGGGAATGCCCCTTGGTCCAACATCTATGGAGAAAAGTCTGGAGAGTGCTCAAAGAACTTAGAATTGAGCTGCCATTTGACCCAGCAATTGCTCTCCTAGGCATATACCCCCAAGATGGAAGGACATTCATTCCAAAATACGTATGCACCCCACTATTTATTGCAGCACTCAGTATAATAGCCAAATCTTGGAACCAACCTCGATGTCCAACAACAGATGAATGGATCATTAAGATGTGGTACATATATACAATGGAATATTACATGGCAGTTAGAAATGATACAATCACAGACTTTGCAGCAACGTGGATGGACCTAGATCATGTTATGTTAAACGAAGTAAGTCAGAAGACAAAAGAAAAACACAGAATGGTAGCACTATTCTGAAACACCTAGAACACATAAAAAACAAAAAAATGACATTGAAGAAGCATAACTGCTAGAACCACAAAGAAAGACTTCATAAACTCCATTCCCTGATCTGCACAGCCACCAAGATCTTTAGAAACAGGTCTGATTTTACCATCCAAGATAAAGTAGAAGTCTTCCACATACCACGAAAGCAGCAAGAGGAGAATAAATGATCTATTTTTTTGACGTCTTTATTTTGGTGTGGAGATTACGGTTGATGTCTCCAATATTATTTTATTTTATTTTGTTTTGTCTTTCTTTTTCTTTTTTGCATTTGAGTATGATTTGATTTCAGAACCGAGATTATTGTGTGGTGCCTGTCTTTATTGCTGTGGTGCTTATCGGTTATTTAATTTGATATTTTTTTTTGTGTATTGTTGTGGTATTTTAATTATTTTTTTCACATCCTCTCTCAAACTGAGGTTGGAAGCCTCTAGACAGGACTCTGCCTATTTTCAGCATATTTGATTTTTGATTGAGAAGAGGACATATTAGGTGATGGGTATTTCCCTGATTCAATGTGAATATGTACCCAAAATACTACAGTGAAAGATATGTAAGCCATTATGAAAAAAAAATTGTGTTTTTAATCAGAAATTTTCTTTGACTTACATGTATTATTATTATATCAATTATATTATATGTTATGTTATGTCACTATATTATGTTATATTAGTTTACCTCATTATGTTAATCAATTTTGTCCTTTAAATGAATTCTTACTTAAAAAAAAACAACTTTAGTTTGCTCTGAAGAAAAAAAAATAAAATAAATAAAAGATAGGTTTTTTCCCTGTGCGGCTTGGGTGAGAGTTCCCTCCCTTGTGCGGCTCGGAGGAAACTTGGTTCCCTGTGCGGCTTGGGTGAGAGTTTTGCTCCCTTGTGCGGCTCGGGGGAAACTTTGTTTCCTGTGTGGCTTGGGTGAGAGTTCCCTCCCTTGTGCGGCTCGGAGGAAACTTGGTTCCCTGTGCGGCTTGGGTGAGAGTTTTGCTCCCTTGTGCGGCTCGGGGGAGACAGGGTTTTCTGTGCGGCTTGGGTGAGAGTTTTGCTCCCTTGTGCGGCTTGGGGGAAACTTGGTTCCCTGTGCGGCTTGGGTGAGAGTTTTGCTCCCTTGTGCGGCTCGGAGGAAACTTGGTTCCCTGTGGGGCTTGGGTGAGAGTTTTGCTCCCTTGTGCGGCTCGGGGGAGACAGGGTTTTCTGTGCGGCTTGGGTGAGATTTTGCTCCCTTGTGCGGCCTGGGGGAGACTTTGTTTCCTGTGCGGCTTGGGTGAGACTTTGTTTCCTTGTCGTCAGGACCGACTCCCCCCCCCCCCCCCCCAGTGAGTCCCTTCCCCCGGGTGGGCGCCTGGAAAGGCAAGTTGAGCAACCGGAATAGTCGGGGGAGATAGGGCCAGCTATCTGGACTCTCAGGTGACCTAGAGCAATCCACCCCCTTGGGCCCTGGAGCGGATCAGGGACTCCCCAAGGGTGAGGGCAGAGCCTGAAAGGGTAGACTGAGGGAACTCCTTCAAGGGAGGTTTGGAGGGGGCGGAAATCCATTGACTCCCAGAGAAAGAAGGGGGGATTGAGAGCTAGGCTCAACAGCGCCAGTAACCATTGTGGCCAGGAGTGGAACTGCACCGCTGACAGAAATAAGGAGCAGAAAAGGGAAAAGACCCACAGCAGGAAGGCTGAACTCTAGGAAGCAAAGGGGAGGAGAAAGGGCTAGGCTCAACAAACTCACCCAACAGGCCCCTCTAGAAACACCTTCAGGAAGGGGTCAAAGCAGGCCAAAATTAGAAGCCACAGCACTCCAAAATACACCATTAAATACAAAGAACAATGCGTAAAGCAAGGAAATCGCTAATAACTGGAGACACCATGACAAACCCTATCAAATTTCCAAGTCCACCAAAACGCACAGATCCACAGGAAGAAGACCTAAAAGCTGTCATGAGGAAGGAAATGCAAGAATTAATAAAAGAATTGAAAGAAACCCTAGCAACCGAGTATAAGAAATCCATGGACGAACGAATCAGCCAAATTAAAGAAGAAATGTCAAAGAACATGAGAGATTCCATACAAAAAGAAGTGAAGGACTTAAAAGACAAAGTAGCAAGTCTTATGAGCAGAAACACAGAGTTGGAGAAGCACATCGAAGAACTCGAAGGAAAACTACAATCAAAAAATGATCAAGAAACCAACAAAGAAATAAAAGGCAAAGCACTGGAAGGAAAAATCCAATATCTAATGAACAAAGACAAAAGAAACAATCTAAGAATTGTGGGTATACCAGAAGGGGAGGAAATAGGGAAGGGGGAAGAACAGGTAGTCAGGGAGATAATAACAGAGAACTTCCCCACACTCTGGAAAGACACTTCAGGACAAATCCAGGAAGTCAAGAGAGTCCCTAATAAAATAGACCCTAATAAACCCACACCAAGACACATAATAATCCAAATGGCAAAAAACAAAGAGAAAGAGGAACTCCTAAAGGCAATAAGGGGGAAAAAAAACCTCAAGTACAAAGGAAAGGACATAAGAATCAAACCGGATCTTCCATTTGAAATAATTCAAGCAAGAAGACAGTGGAATGACATATTTACACGACTGAATGAAAGAAACTTCCAACCCAGGGTCCAATACCCAGCAAAACTATCATTCATATGGGAGGGCAGACTAAAAACATTCTCAAACATGAACGAACTTGAACTATTTGTGCAAACTAAGCCGATCCTAAGCGACTTACTCAGAGATGAATTACACAATCCAAACCCCCGATTGTAACAACAACCGCTGCACACAATACAACTGCACAACAGTCCTCTCTATCAATAATTTCCCTAAATGTGAACGGACTAAACTCTCCATTTAAAAGACACATAGTAGAGAACTGGGTTAGGAAAAATAAACCGGACTTCTGCTGTCTGCAAGAAACACACCTACAGCTACAGGATAAGCACAGGCTTAGAATAAAAGGATGGAAAGTAATTATTCAGGCCAATGGAAAACAAAAAAGAGCAGGGACAGCCATTCTTATATCAGACCAAATTGTATTCAACCTCAAGAAAGTGATCAGAGACAAAGAGGGACACTACTTACTGATCAGGGGAACATTAGATCAAGAAACACTAACTCTGATCAATATCTATGCACCTAATGTAGAGTCAGCAAAATATGTGAGGCAACTACTGGGAAACCTGGAGAAACACATGAAGGGAAATGTGATAATAGTAGGGGACCTCAATACTCCACTATCACCACTGGACAGATCCACCAAACAGAAAAATAACAAAGAAATAAGAGCTCTAAATGAAAAATTAGAAGATTTAGGGCTAATAGATTTATATAGAGCCCTCCATCCCCAGAAAGCAGAATACACATTCTTCTCAAACCCACATGGAACCTTCTCCAGAATAGACCATGTATTAGGATACAAAGCCAACCTATATAAGACCACAAAGGTAAGGATCATAAGAAGTACCCTTTCAGATCACTATGCAACAGAGGTTAAAATTGATGTCAAGAAGAAGCAATGGAGGAAAACTAGTACCTGGAGATTAAACAACATCCTGCTCAACAACAGCTGGATCAAAGAACAACTCAAGGAAGAAATAAAAAGATTCCTTGAGACAAATGACAATGAAGAGACAACATGTCAAAATTTATGGGACACAGCAAAAGCAGTAATTAGGGGGAAACTCATAGCAATAGAGGCCTATGTCAAGAAACAGGAAAATAACAAAACCAACAGTTTAAAAGATCACCTCAAAGAATTGGAACAACAGCAACAGAGAAATCCAACCACAACCAGAAGGCAAGAAATAATAAAGACCAGAGCAGAAATAAACAACATCGAAACCAAGAAAACAATACAAAAAATCAATGAGACCAGGAGTTGGTTTTTCGAAAAAATAAACAAGATAGACAAACCATTGGCAAAACTCACCAAAAAAAAGAGGGAAAACACCCAAATCAACAGTATCACAAATGAAAGGGGAGAGATTACAACAGAACCCCAAGAAATACAACATATCATGAGATCATACTATGAACAACTATACTCAACTAGGCTAGAGAACCCAGTAGAAATCGACAGATTCTTAGACAAACACCCTCTTCCAAGACTGGAAAAGGAAGATCTAGAAAGCCTAAACAGACCAATCACCTCAGAGGAAATTGAAGACGTAATTAAAAAACTCCCTAAGAACAAAAGCCCAGGCCCAGATGGATTTACAAGTGAATTCTATCAAACATTTCAAGAAGACTTACTACCACTTTTCCATAGGCTTTTCCAAACTATAGAAAAAACAGGAATCATCCCCAACTCTTTTTATGAGGCTAATATCACACTCATTCCCA
This sequence comes from Suncus etruscus, assembly GCF_024139225.1. Classification (NCBI taxonomy): domain Eukaryota; kingdom Metazoa; phylum Chordata; class Mammalia; order Eulipotyphla; family Soricidae; genus Suncus; species Suncus etruscus. The sequence continues at coordinate 36,690,413 of NC_064860.1, read as the reverse complement.
AAGAAGGCAAAGACACCACCAAAAAAGAAAACTACAGACCAATCTCACTAATGAACATAGATGCAAAGATACTTAACAAAATCTTAGCAAACTGAATTCAGCACTTCATCAAAAAGATCATACATCACGACCAAGTGGGATTCATACCAGGAATGCAAGGTTGGTTCAACATACGCAAATCAATCAATTTGATACATCACATCAACAACACGAAAGACAAAAACCACATGATCATATCAATCGATGCAGAGAAGGCATTTGACAAAATCCAACATCCTTTCATGTTAAAGACACTCAGAAAAATAGGGTTAGAAGGAACTTTCCTCAAGATAGTTACAGCTATATATGAAAAGCCAACAGCCAACATTATACTTAATGGCGAGAAACTAGAAGCATTCCCACTAAGGTCAGGAACTAGACAAGGCTGTCCACTCTCTCCACTCTTATTCAATATAACCTTAGAAGTCCTAGCAATAGCAATCCGACAAGAGAAGGGAATCAAAGGAATTCAAATAGGGAAAGAGGAACACAAGCTATCTCTATTTGCTGACGATATGATGATATACATTAAAAACCCTAAAGAGTCCACAGTAAAACTCCTAGAAACAATCAGCCAATACAGCAAAGTGGCTGGATACAAAGTCAATACACAAAAGACAGTAGCGTTTCTATATACAAAAAATGAAGTTGAGGAGAGAGAGATTAAAAATACAATTCCATTTAAGATAGTATCAAAAAATATCAGGTATCTAGGAATCAACCTTACAAGAGAAGTGAAAGACCTATACCAGGAAAACTTCAAAACACTCCAGAAAGAAATTGAAGACGATCTAAAGAAATGGAAGAACATCCCATGCTCATGGATAGGTAGAATTAACATAATCAAAATGACTATCCTACCCAAACTCCTATATAGATTTAATGCAATCCCTATCCAAATCCAGACACAATTCTTTAAAGAATTAGAACAATCATTAACAAAATTCATCTGGAACCACAAAAGACCCAGGATAGCCAAACACATACTGAAAAACAAGAAGCTGGGTGGAATCTCCTTACCTAACTTGAAACTATACTATAAAGCCATAGTAAACAAAACAGCATGGTACTGGAACAGAGACAGGACTTCAGACCAGTGGGTCAGGACAGAATTCCCAGACATAAACCCCCAGATATACAGCCAACTAATATTTGATAAAAGAGGCAAGAATCTGAAATGGAACAAAGAAAGCCTATTCAACAAATGGTGTTGGCACAACTGGAAAACCACATGTATGAAAGTGAAAATCAACCCATACCTCACTCCTTATACAAAAGTCAACTCAAAATGGATCAAAGACCTTGAAATCAGACCCGAATCTATAAAGTTTATTGAGAATAAAATAGGGAGAACACTCGAAGACCTATATATCAAAAAGGTCTTTGAGAATGGAGCACCAATGGCAAGAACCTTAGCAGCAAACATAAACAAATGGGACTACATCAAACTAAAAAGCTTCTGCATGGCGAAAGAAACCTTACTTAATGCAAGAAGACAGTTAACAGAAAGGGAAAAAATCTTTTCACTAGACATATCAGATAAAGGGCTGATATCTAGAACTTACAAAGCACTCAGAAAACTGAGCCCCTCAAAACCAAACAAAGCCATAAAAAAATGGGGAGAAGAAATGAATAGACATTTCTCTGAGGATGACAGAAGAATGGCTAACAAACACATGAAAACATGCTCACCTTCACTCATCATCAGAGAGATCCAAATCAAGACAACAATGAGATACCACCTTACACCAGTGAGGATGGCTCACATCAAAAATACTGAGAACAATCTTTGTTGGCATGGATGCGGTATGAAGGGAACTCTCATCCACTGCTGGTGGGAATGCCCCCTAGTCCAACATCTATGGAGAACAGTCTGGAGAGTACTCAAAGAACTCAGAATTGAGCTCCCTTTTGACCCAGCAATTGCACTCCTAGGTATATACCCCCAAGTTGGAAGAACATTCATTCCAAAATACATGTGCACCCCACTATTTATCGCAGCACTCAGTATAATAGCCAAATCTTGGAACCAACCGCGATGTCCAACAACAGATGAATGGATCATTAAGATGTGGTATCTATACACAATGGAATATTACATGGCAGTCAGAAATGATACAATCACAGATTTTGCAGCAACGTGGATGGACTTAGATCATGTTATGTTAAACGAAGTAAGTCAGAAGACAAAAGATAAACACAGAATGGTAGCACTATTCTGAAGCACATAGAACATACATCTCAATCACAACTAATACTTAACAATCAAATAACAGGGTCTAACAGGGTAGAAACTCCAACCACTGTAATAGTCAACATATACCTCGGAACAGTGCCCAAAACACATGAAAAAGGAACAACACAAACTCGCGACTACACATTATACCACAAAGAAAACAGCAACACCAGAACAGCAGCATAGAGAGAACAGGTACGTAATTAACCTTCTCCAATAATGGCCCATAATAATCATGTAGAGATTGTATACAGGAACACAGGTAAAGAATACCAAGGCAAACCACTGGCTCCAATGGAAACATCCCATAAAACTACGTATTAATGCCTCTATCTTACTATATTTAAAATAACCTCTCAGCTTTTCTGTCCACAGGCGTTCTTGGATACAAAGGGCGGACAAGCTAAGATGGCAACTCGGGATACCACACGAGATACCATACCCAGTTTGCACTACGAGTTGGCCCTAAGAAAACTCTTTAACATACACTTTATCCCTAGGTTTACCTTCTTTTAGGGTTTCAAGCACGTGACCAGTCAGACCACCGAAGCAGTAACAGCGACGTACAGACCCAAAATACATGCTCTATTCACTGAACACATTCAAGCAAACCAGCATTCCCTTGCTATTTTCTCCTCTCTTCTCACCACTTTCTTGGTTATTTTTTTCTTTTCTATTCTTTTCTTTACTTTCTATCCTTTCTCTTCTCCCTTTCTTTCTAATGTATTTTTCTCTTTTCTCCCTCCCTACCCCTTCCATACACCTTACCCTTTCCCCCCCCTCTGGAACTATCCCTCCACCCCTCAATCCCATCCAGACCTCCCTCTATATTAAAACACTTCACCCTCAGTCCTTAATCTATTAGGCAACAAGATCGACCTCCTACCCCAACGAACCAGTACCCAGCACCCAAGAGAAGGGACACCCAGTCAAACCCACACCTCGTCCCGGGCAAGAAAAGACAGCCAACTCCCCTGCGGACTCATGCTGCGAGGCCCTCCCTACCAACTCCCCCTAACATGGACTGTTTCTTGAAACCGGACCTAGGTCCAAAAGTATCCCCAATGCAAGAACTCTTCCAAGACCTCCCTGCCGCAAATTTTTACCAACCTGAAGAAGGTCAGGGGGTGTGATAGGAAGATGCCTGGGAACCCACACATCACAAGAAAAACCCAAAAGACAATGGGAAAAACTGTACTTCCAACATAGGCATAAGACCTGTAATACACCACTTCGTTATCTGCTCTCCCCCAAATGTAAGGTAGTCTTTTGCACCACTTTGGTCCTTTAAAAACTTCGCTAACTCATTTTCGTTCTTTTTTTTTATTTCCTCTTAAATTTATTTATTTATTTTTTTTAAATGTTGGTCCTATATATACATTTGTGAGCACATACGTTTTTATTTATTTTATTTTATTATTATTATTATTATTATTATTATTATTATTATTATCATTATATATTTTTTTATCATTTTTGGGTATGTGACCTGTGTCTGTTATCCCCTCTGTCCACCCCCAACCACACCGACAATACAATGTGGCTCCACCTCCCCCTGCAAAGACACACTAAATAATGGGGAAACCTTACATATAAAAAAAAAGAGCTCTTATCTACTAGAGATGGGAACTCATAGTTGTTTACAATACAGGGGTATCTCCTACCTTGAAAATATGTCATGTGGAATCACTTAGACCTCAGATGATTAGATGCCATTCATCCAGCCTTGAACCCTGGATCCCAGACATAGAATCGGCACAGCTCTTCACAACAGCTACAGGAAACAAACTCTATCCGGAACAGCCTTAATACTGCGGGGTCAACAACAAGGACCAGCTCTAACATGATATCCTGACAAAGAGGAAAATGTGAACAACTTGACCTTAGAGCAGATTAGCCTACCTTACCAGCTAACGACAAGACAAAACCAGAAGACTCGGCACCCTTTGGTAGGTCCAAAAGCCAAGATCGTGACTTACAGATGACTGGCTACTAGAACCACGACCAGACAGTATACATCTTGGGACCAATAAAAAAGCCCTAGTTTAGGGTTTGAACTATGACTTGCACAATAAGCATGACCCCCAGTCCCAAAGGTCTGACAGAGACAACTGCAACAGAATGGGCCTTCTGGAAGCACAAAGAAAGACGCTAACCTAGGTGCCATCCTAGGTTCAGTGCAAAGACCAAGGTCACCAACCACAGAAGATGGACTAAAACGACACTGAGGTAACAGAACCTCTAGAACCACAAAGACTGACCTCACCATAAGTCCTACCTCAGGATCTGTGCAGATACTGAGACCTCTAAACACAGAGCTCTGAGTGTATCACCCTGGACAGAACAGAAGTCTTCCACACGCCAAAAAACACCACCAGGAGAATAAATGATCCTGAGCAAAGTCTGGAGCTGATCCCATGACAGTATACTCCAAGGACGGAGAAACCCCATATTTCTTAGGCCATGTGAATTCCTTTTCGAATGACCCCAATATTTACTGTGCCAGGGCAGGAGGGGAAAAAACAAAAATACAAAAGCACAAAAACTTAGTATTTTATATATATGTATATATATGTGTGTGTATATATATACATATATATCTTTTACCTTCATTTATTATTGTTATTATTATTTTTATTTACCTATCTATTTTGGTCGATTTCTCTGTTTGGGTGTGATTATTGAAATCGTCGTCCCCAATTATACTTATTTTTTTCTATTCTTTTCTTTTCCCTCGTTATGTGCTATGCCATGTTTCTTATTTCAATACCATGGCGTGTTTTTGGTTTGTTTGTTTGTTTTTGTTCTGTTTTTTGTTTGTTTGTTTGTCTGTCTGTTTTGCTTTGTTTTTCGGCTTTTTTTTTGTGGTGCTTATCGATATAGCTGGAGTCCTCACTGGATAATTGACACTTTTTTTGGTACTGGTGGAGTGTTTCACCTTCTTTCTCTCCTTCATCTCCCAAATCGATGATGAGAGCCTCTAGAAGGATTCCACCCATTTTGGGAGTATTAGACTCTTACCCCAGTTTATTTATCTTCTCCTTCTCAGGCAAAACCACGCAACTTGAACTAGCTAGTCCTGCCTACAGTTAGAGGGGGAGATAAGGGAGGCATCAAGACCAAACAGGTGCAAGACTACTAAGTAGTGGGTTGGATACAGAGGGGACCACATATTCTAGCCGCCCTGGGGGTGAGGGAAGAGGAAATGGGAGGTAGGACAACAACGGAGGGGTAGGGAGGACAATTTGGGGATGGGAATCCCCCCTGATTTTATGTAAATATGTACCTAAAATGTTATTGTCAACAATATGTAAGACACTATGATCAAAATAAAAATTATATTAAAAAATAAATAAATAAATAAATAAATAAAAGATAAGATAAGGCTTCCCAAATATTACCACAGGCTGTGTTCTTTACACTGGCTGTATAGAAAGAGGAGGTACAGTAAAGGCACCCCATATACACCTCAACACAGGCCCCTTGCCGGGTATGTATTGTGAATTGGGGGACAAAAAAAAAACAAAAACAAAAAAAAACAAAAGAAATTGCCCCTGGCTTGGGGGGACCATATCGGACACCAGGGAATTGAACCACAGTTTGTCCTAGGTAAGCATGTGCAAGGCAAATGCCTTACTGCTTGCGCCACTGCTACAGCCCACACATATTTAAGTTTTATATATAACATGACATGTAAAGTGTTAGAACATTCATGTATCTTTTTAAATTCAAATGAAATATTGCATTGTACCATGCCTTTGGGGGAAAATAATCACAGTTTCTCAATTTAAAGAATGTTTCTTGATTTAAACCATTCAAATATATTTTTGGCATTCTTTTGTTGCAGCTTCCACAGTCAGCCATTTTCCATCTTTCTGAAAAAGACCTATTACATTCAATACTGTAGGAAAAACACTGCTGTTCTAGTCAGGCTCAGTGTGATTAAGTTCTTAACCTCATATTTGATATAACCTAATATAAATACCATAGAAAAATTTACCTAAATAGTAGAATATGTGGGAGTATGATTTAAGTAGGTTTTAGATTGGTTACTTTTGAAAGAGGATTTATTGCAACATTAAAGTTGAGTAAAAGTAAAGATTTAAAAGGTAGAGATTATGAACTCTAGCAAAGATTTAATGGGCGATGTGAGAGAGCGTATATGACCTAGGATAATCTCTGTGAGTTGAGGGAAGTCACAAACCTATTGAAAGTGACCTCAGCTGTTAGTTAGCCCCCCAGGATCTGCCCTGGATATTAAATGTGAGAGTCATGATTTCTGGTATTATTATGACTGTAAATATGAATGAAGCATAGTACCGCCAAGCTATTAGAAGCTTCTTCAGTATTCTCAAAGGTATTTTTTGTTTCTTTTTAACCTAATTTTATATGAGTCATTATGTTTTATCAAAATTCCTGCTAAATTTAAGCTTCTACAGAGCACCCTGAAGGATGTCCACCAATGACCTTTATATCACCATCTAATGTGCAGAATTCTTTTGGGATAACTTCTTTTTCATTTATATTAAATTCAGTTCATTTAATTGATGTAGGTATTTAGTTAAGTCTAGTTAATCCACATTAATTACCAATAGGAATGTAAATTTTATGAAATTATTTTTACTTTCAAAATTCAGTGAAATATAAATTAATGTCCTGGGAAAATTATAGAATTTTTGAGGGAAATATTTTAATGTCACATCAATATAGGCTGTCTCATTGTCTTATAAAATTATAATTTTTTGCATTAAACAAACAATGAAGTTGTTCATTCTGCTCTAAGAAAGAACAAAATCAAAATTTGAAACAATATTGATGGAATTTGGTGGGGAGGAATTTTTCTCAAGGTTCCGATCTTTCATCATCTCTCCAGTAGAATGGGTCAACTTTATTCTATTTACCCACCATTTTGAGCACCTTTAAATATTTTGCTATTTGATGGGAATTGAGACAGTTGTGGAGAATATGCACATTATGAAATAGGTAAATTACAAATCCCAAAAAGGAGCTTCTTCTACTTACATCAATTTACACATCTATCTAGAATTGAAGATCACACCATTATCTGGTAAAGTAGATTATGTAGAAGCCTCAAAAGAATGCTTTTCCTCAAAATACTCAGCACATATTTAAGTGTTTTTTTTTTTTTTTTTGTTGTTGTTGTTGTTGTTTGTTTTTGGGCCACACTCAGTGACGCTCAGGGATAACTCCTTGCTATGAGCTCAGAAATCGCTCCTGGCTTGGGGGAACCATATGGGACTCAGGGGATTGAACCACAGTTTGTCCTAGGTAAGCATGTGCAAGGCAAATGCCTTACTGCTTGCGCCACTGCTACAGCACACACATATTTAAGTTTTATATATAACATGACATGCATTAGAAAAATAATACCAGTAGTGTTATGTGAATTCTTAAAAAATGGTTTTACTTATGCCTCTCTGAAATACATGTACATGGAGCTCATATTAATGTCAAACAATGCTCAAATACATCTGGTGAATATTTAACATGTGATTTAGAGGTCACTTATGCACTAATATATAAATATGGCAAATGGTATGTAATTAAAAATTGGAAATATTATAGAAAGTAGCTATATATAACAAAGTGTTAAAATAGATTTTTTTGGCATTTGAGAGACAATATAATGGGTAAGTCATTTGCTTTGTACATCACCAACCTTGGATCAATACTCCAAGCACCATCAGCAGTGATCCCTGAATAGAGAGCCAGGAGTCATTCCACACAGACTGTTTTGGTCACCAAATCAAAATTAAAACACATAAAATAGATTTCTTTTTTAATTCATTGTTTTTGACTTGACCACTAAAAGGTTAGAGACAAAAGAAAATGACACAAGCTTGAGGCCAGAGAGATAACACAGCAGTAGGGCATTTGCCTTGCACACAGCCAATCCTACATCCCATATGACTCCCTGTGACTGCCAGGAGTGATTTCTGAGCGCAGAGCCAGGAGTAACCCCTGAGTGCTTTGGGATGTGACTCAAAACACACACACACACACACCAAAAAAAAAAAAAAAAAAAAAAAGAAAAAGAAAGAAATAAAGAAAAAAAATGACACAGTCTGAATTTTTAGTTCAAAGAAAGCTGGTAACCATTGTTAGAGTTTGTGTAGGAAACTTAAAGTACTGGGAACATTTTTTTCTTTTTCTTTTCTTTTCTTTCTTTCTTTTTTTTTTTTTTTACTTTTGTGATTTTATAAATTACAGAGGGTTCTGAAAAGAAAACTTAGTAATTTGAAAAGTTTTTCCTAGGAAGATGTTCAAATTATGTAAATTTACACTTTTAGCCTCCCCAAAATGGAAGGTAGAATGGATTGAGCTTTATTCTCCCTTTTTATAAAACTTCATTGTATCCACACAGAAAGCCATTTCATTCTTCTACTAACTTCTCTGTAGTTTGAGGAACAATTAACCATGTTTAAGATACTCTTCAGGTTGAACAAGAGAATATTTTGGGAACTGTTTGCCAACAGTAAAGAATTATTTATGGTTGAACAATATGTATACCTAAAGTTTGCTGGACCAGAATAGGACTAATTATATGCAAAATTTCCCAATGAATTTAAGACAATTCTCAAAAGGAAACTGAGTGGAGAAGGAGGAACATAAATATGAAAGGATGGAGCTAGGTGTCAAGCAGTCTCAGGTCCATTGGTGGATATAAAACAAAAGAGACAGAATTAAATATCCAAGCTAAAGTCAACAACAATGGAATTAGAAGTTCCAAACTCTAACTGTAAATGAACCTATTATATGGGCAGGCAGAGGGATAAAGGGTGGTGGTTGGGATACACTATAGGAACATGGTAGAGAGACATTGGTGGTGGAATTGACCTTAATTCATTAGTATGTCTAAAACCCAACTATGAAGGACATTATAAATCACAATGGTTTCAATTAAAAAAAAGATTCTAGTACCAAATCATAAAAAAAGTAAATTGTCTTGAAGTTGTCTTACAAGCTACTTGAGAGTTATCTAGAAATGCTAGAACTCAGCTATACAACAGTTCATAAAGAATAAGGAAATCAGCTTATGGAGATACAGCTGTACTACATGAGACTTTTGGTGGATGATCTCTGCAATTTAAGAAGTAATCTCTCTGCAAATGGCAATCCACAAAGCACTCAACGAAAGAGCATATACTAAAATATCACAGCCAGACATCCAAATGAAGTCAACACAGATATGAGAATGGCAATGCATTTTTCTATATAACACAAAATAATAAACACTCACAGCTTTAGGAACTATATATAATGACTTTCTTAGGAGATAAGAATTTATATTAGTTACATTTATTTTTATCTTAGGCACTGTAATCTACAGTACTATTAATGATAAGGTATAATGCATACAATATTCCAACACTACACTCTTCATGGCAGCATCCACAGCCACCATCATTGTCTCAATACTATTGTCTCAATACCTCCTCCACCACTGCCATGGTAAACTCAGTTCTGTAAATCAGTTCATAGGTTCTTTTGCCTTTAGAAATTTATTTCCTACTGTGTAAGGAAGATCATTTTGTGCCTGTCCTTGTCCTGGCTCACTTTACTCAGCATGATACTCTAAACATCTGTCCAAATGACAGCACATTTCATACTTTCATCTTTTCTTAGAGTAGTATTCTATTATATATATATATATCCCATAGCTTCTTTATCTACCTATATTTTCTTAGGGACTTGCTTTATTTTGAATCTTTGGCTATTGTAAGTTCTGTATTAAATATAGGAATACAAATGTCTTATCTGAATTGTGGTTTGGGGCTCTTGATATATATTATAATAAGTAAGAGCTAGATCATGTGGAAGGTCATCTACTTTTTTGAGGAATGTCTATATTATTTTCAAAAAAGGCTAATCCAACTGACAATCCCATAAGCAATGAATGAAGGTCACTTTTCCCTGCATCCACATTAACACTGATTACTTTTGTGACTTTTATTGTGTGTCAGTATCTTGGGTACAGTGTGATATCTTTTTTTTTTCTTTTTTGGTTTTTGGGTCACACCCGGCATTGCTCAGGGGTTACTCCTGGCTGTCTGCTCAGAAAGAGCTCCCGGCAGGCACGCGGGGACCATATGGGACACAGGGATTCGAACCAACCACCTTTGGTCCTGGATCAGCCGTTTGCAAGGCAAACGCCGCTGTGCTATCTCTCCGGGCCCCAGTGTGATATCTTAATGTTGTTCATCCCAATTCCATCATGTTCAGTGATACAGGACATTTTTTTCATATGCATTTTGGCCATTTGTAATCCTTTTTTGAGAAAAATTGCTTTCATTTCTTCTACCCATTCTTTTTATGAGATTGGGTTTGGGGGATAGAGCTCTAAAAGCAATTTACTTATCTTAGATATTAACCCTTTATGTGATGAGTGATGAGTAAATATTTGCTTCAAGTATGTTGATGTCTTTTGAACAACACTTCCTTTGAGTTGCAAAATATTTTTAATTTAATGTAGTCAAATTTCTTCTCATTGCTTCTGTTTGCTTGGCTAATGTTTTGCCTCATTAATGATCCCTGTAGCTTTACTGACAACTTAGATTGTTCTGATCTGTACTTAAAGATCTTCTAGGGCATAGGTCATCCATCCCAGCAATGTTTGGAACCTCCAAAGTAGTACTGGGGGACTACTAATGCCAAAGATAGAACTGGGGTCAACCATATGCAGACATGAGAATTAAATTGTGTGCTCCTTCTTAGGGCCCCACATTTTCTTTGAGAGTACTAATACCACAAAGAGTGGTGATGCAGTTAGGGAAATAACTACACTAACAACTAGCATGATAATGCTACTGGGTGAGAGAAGTAGAACGCCTATTTCAAATACAGGCAGGAGGAGGAGACATTGGTGATGGGAATGTTGCACTTGTGAACTGAAGTGTTCTGTTTAAGACTGAAACCCAACTACAATCATGCTTGTAATCATGGTGCTTAAATAAAGATTTTATAAAAAATAAAAAATAAATAAAAAATAAAAAAATCAAAGGAAAAAAAAAGGAAAAAATAAATCACCTGTTGTTAAACTTAAAATTGCATTTTTTATTATATAGCAAAATCACTGACTTTTGTGTACTAATCTTGTATCTTAGAGTTTTGTATTAGTGTATTAATTCTAAGTGTTTTTTATTTATTCCTAAATAATTTTTAAAAATGCCCGTTGTACCATCTATGAGCATTAACAGTTTGATTTCTTTCTTCCCAACATATATAACTTTTGATTACTTATTGGATTCACTGAAACTTCTAGTATGATATTACTACAATACTAATATTATTATGTTAATTTTACTATAATATCTGAGAAAGTTTGTGCATTCTTGTTTTGTTCCTGATTTTAGTGGAACAACTTCAGGGTTCTCAACATTAGCTACAATTTTATTAGTTTCATAGATATTTTTTAACAAGTTGGGAAGTTCTTTTCTATTTCTAGCCTATTGAGAGCTGTTTATCATGAAATGGGGTAATAGAAGTAGTGATTTTTTTAACTCATAGGATCACATGATAATAAATTATTTTTGAAGCATATGTATTCTTAAAATTTTGTATTTTAAAAAATATGTCAATTTGTTGGAAAACACGAAACAACTGTTGTACTTTCACTTTCATCAGTCATGTGGGCGTCTTTTAAAAATAAAAAACTATACAATATCTTAAACTTTAAGTAGTTAATTAAATTACAATAGATTCATCTTTATCTCAATTATCCTGCCAGAATTTAGAATTTATAATGCTATTCATTTCTTAATGATTGTAAGAAGTATTATTACAATTTTATCACAAAGTTTTAATAACATTTTTATTAATTGAGAAATTTTTGGTATATGGATGGAAAAGTAGCAAAATATTTTTATTTGTTATTTTTTATGCAGAAACCAGAGAAAAGAATGATATAAAAGCCCTTTGAGAAAAATAAGGCTGATTCTGCAATGAATTTCTTCTTCCTGTTTCTTTTTGTGCCTATTTAATTACATAAGAGGATTAGCTCTTTTCCAGTAGTAAATTAATTTTTTTCTTGAAAGTTATTTTAAATGCTTTGCAGATAATAAATTTGAAATAAATCATTACTTATTTTTGATTATTGAATCCAGTTGTGTTTGATTTGTCTCTGGTCATTGATGGGTAAGATGCAGAACTATGCAATCAAAATCTGCCACACATTATAGCAAATGTTTTTAATTTTATAGTAGTATGATTGTTAGGAGTAGGCAGTTAAATTATGTGAATAATTTTATATTTAAACTACTAAAAATCTTACACTTATATGTTTTTATATTCTAGATGAATATAATTGAACTACATTTTGATGCTGAAAACATAATATTCAAAATCAATGTATACTTATTTTTAAAAATAATTTGGGGCCATACTTTTGATTACTGCTGGCTCTGTGCTCAGGGACCAATCCATGTTTGGGGATCATATGTTACCTTGGGGATAGAACTCTGGCTGGCTTCATACAAGGAAAATATATATATTCTACTGTCTTTTCAGCCCTATTTGCTACTTCTTGTACCTGGTACCAAAATATTATGCAATGATATATATGTATAATACCTTTTAATTAATTAGTTAGATTTATTTGTATTTATTTTTATTCGTAATTTTGTTCATATTTATCTATATTTATTTTGAGGGTTTTTTTTTTGGCCAGTTTGTTTTTTTTATTTTCATGCACTGTTATTTGCAAACTGCTGTTTACATGATTGTGTACGTGAACTTATTTCAGCACCACATTATCCATACAGGTGTCTGCTTCCCTCCATTCTTGTTATCTCCCCTTTTTACCTCCCCACCCCTATGTTCCTACTAAAGACAAGTCCTCAGTTTTTGTTGTCTTTAAGCAATATGTTAATCCCCTATGTTTCTTTATATCATTCATATAATATGGGAAAGATCACTTTGTGTCTGTTTTCACTCAGCTTGACTATTCTCAGCTTCATTAATGTGGCAACAAATTTTCTAGTTTCCTTATAGCTGAGTTGTATTTCATTGTGTATATGTATCACAGTTTCTTGATCATTTTATAATCTTGGACAGTTGTGTTTCTTTTTCTTTTCAGATTTGGAAGACTGCTAATAGTACTGCACTGAACATAGGAGTTCAGATTTTTTTTTAAGTTGAGTTCTTGGATCCTTAGAAGATGCCCAGAGATGGAATTTGTGGATCATATAGAAGATCGATTGCTATTTGTGAAAAGAAGTCATATTGTTTTCGAAAAAAATGTTGGACTAGTCAATACTTCCACAAGCAGTTTATAAGGATCCCTTTTCCTCACTGTTATGCCAGAACTGTTTATTATTATTATTATTATTATTATTATTATTATTATTATTATTATTATTATTATTCTTTGTGATGTATTCCAGTCTGACTGGTATGAGGTGATATCTCCTTGTTTGATTTTCATGTCCCTCATGGTAAGTAATGCAGATCATTTTTTTAAGTACTGTTTTTACCATGTGTATGTTTTCTTTTGAGCAAGTTTCTATTCATCTCTTCATCTTGATTTCAGATACAGTTGGTTATACATACTATATTTTATGGCATATAAGATGACTGGGAGCATAAGATGACCACCTACTTTTCCTGTTAAAATATAGGGTTTGGGATATATTTGCCGTATAAGACTCTCTTTTAATGCACACCAAATGGAAATTAAAAACGTAAGAGAAAAAAGAGTAGAACCCTCAAAAGTTAACAGTATGTTTAATAAAGTTAGACTTTGGAGTGCCAACAATCATTTTACATTTGTCATTTGTAGTAAGTGATTGTGATTTTTTTAATTGTGATCTACATTGAGAGTGGGGAAAGAGGGCTCCTCCAAGAGCAGCTGGCTGGGGTGCAGTGATTAATAAGACCGCTAGAGGGAGACAGAACGCCTCCTCTGTGTCCTATAAAAGCTGAACAAAGGACGGAACAACTGAAAGCTGCATACCCGGCTGCTGGGTGAGATGTGGTGCTTGGTAACTCAGCTCCTTTGTGTGCCCAGAAAGATGATGAATTAGAACAAGCAGAGAACTGAGTGATGACGCCTGGATGGAATGCGATGGTAAGAGGAGGATGGATCATTTGTCCCTGAAAATGGAGTAAGTTTCAGCATGCCATATTTTGGCATATAAGATGACCCCTGACTTTTAATAAGTTTTTCATGGGTTAAAAAGTCGCCTTATACACTGGTAAATATAGTATATATAATATAAATATATATATTTATAAATATAAAATATATATTTGTACTAGTTCTCCATTATCTTGAATATCAACCTTTATTCAATGGGTGGTAAGAAATACCCTCTCCCAGTCTACAAAGTCTCTATTCTGACCATTGTTTCTTTTGTGATGTAGAAGCTTCTTTGTTTGATATAGTCCCATTAGTTTACCTTGGTTTCAATTTGCTTGGCCAATGCTTTTGAATCTTAAATTTGTTGAAGATAACTCTGGATTCAAATCATGAACTGTTTTGCTTATGTTTTCCTCAATGTATTTTATAGATTCAGGTTTCATATCAAGATTTTTAATCCATTTTGATTTGACTTTTATTTATGATGTTAGAAAGAAGTCCAAATTCATCTTTTCCCCATGTGTCCAATAAGTATTTTCTTGTTGGTTTTACTTGCTGCATTTCTTAATTTTTGCTCTTTCATAAATGATTAGCTTTCCATATACCTATGGCTCTATCTCTGTAATTTTTATTCTATTCTGTCGATTTGATAGTACGCCCCTATTCTAAGTTCTTTTGCCAATTGTGTCTCAGAAAAATAAAATACCTGAGAATCTGCTTGACAAAGAAGGTGAAAGATTTATACAAACAAAACGATAAAACTGTACTAAAATAAATAAAGGAAAGCACTAAGAAATGGAAACACAGCCCTTGTTCATGGACTGGAAGGATTAATATTGTCAAAGTGGTGATCTTGCCCAAGGCACTATACAGATTAAATGCAGTCCCTATAAAAATACCCATAACATTTTTTTTAAAAACAGATCAAATGCTGTTGAAATTTATATGGTATAATAAAACTTCCAGAAAAGCCAAAGCAGCTTTAGAGAAAAAGAAGATGGGAGGCCTCTTCTTCACTATTTTTAAGTTATACTATACAAATGTAGTAATTAAAACAACATGTTTTATATACAATAGTTTTCTATACACTTGTATAAAATTTATTTAGAGAAATCCCTTTGTTGTCAAAACCCATTTGAAAATTATTGATGTATGTTAAATTTGGATTAAAGGCTTTTCCCCAAACCTATGTTCTCTCATGAGAAAACATTTCTCTTTTTCTCTTCTCTTACACTTCTTTACATGAATTCTTTCAATAAAAACTATTTTGCTTTAAGAAAAAAATAAAAATCTTCAAATGGGGAGTAAATCTGATTTGTGATTTTTAAGATAACACTGGATGATATATAAGTAATTTTACATATCTAAATTAAACAAACATAAATAGCATTTTTTACTAAAAATTTGTAACAGTTAATTCTGATATTGAATTTATAAGGGACCGTTTTGAGCATTTGATTTGGGTTTTATATTAGCAATGTTATCAAAATGTAAGTACTACACATTTTGATAAGATAAATTAAAATATAGTATATCCATTTCTTCATTTCATATTCATCCAATATCCACCAGATAAGAGGATAATATCTAAGACATACAAGGTACTGATTGAACTTTACAAAAAAAAAATCTTCTAACTCCATCCAAAAAAGGGGGAAAGGAAATGAACAGGTATTTTCTCAAAGAATAAATAAAAATGGCCAATAAGCATATGAAAAAGTGTTCCACATTACTAATCATCAGGGAGATTCAAATCAAAACAATAATGAGATATCATTTCATACCACAGAGACTGGCACACATCACAACAAACAAGTACAAACAATGCTGGTGTGGTTACAGGGGAAAAAAGAACACGGTTTCACTGCTGGTGGGAATGCAGACTGGTCTAGCCTTTCTGGAAAACAAATTGGATATTCCTTAAAAATCTAGAAATTGAGCTTCCATACGATCTAGCAATGCTACCTCTTGGGATATACACCAGGAACATAAAAAAAACACAATACTAAAATAACTAATAACTAATATAATGTTGTGATATAATTAATAATATATAATACAATGTGTTCTTTTCAGGGTTGGTAAAGCATTTGACTTGCATGCAATAAATCTGGCTTCAATCCCCAAAGTATACCCCCACAAAAAATGTTCTTTTCAATGCTGGAGAAATAAATAGTAGAGGGATTAAGGCAATTGACTTGTATGTTCAGTCCCCAATATTGCATGTAGATACCAAGTAGGTATTCCATGATTAGGAATTATCCCTGATCCCTGATCACAGAACCAGTAATCAAGTGGATTTTTCTGCTGTTTTAAGCAGAAACCATTGATTTCCCCCTCCCAGATTACTCTCTGGAGGAAGTATTATATATTATTTAAAACCTGCCAAATAACAATTTTGCTAATTTAATTCTTTTTTACTTTAGATATTTTTGATTTCTAATTTAATCTTATAAAATTCCTCATAATATAGTAAATGTAGTTGAATATTAAATCAGAATTTTGGTCTTTTTTGGGGGGGGGCACACCCAGTGATGCTCAGGGTTTATGCCTGGCTATGTGCTCAGAAATCACTCCTGGCTTGGGGGACCATATGGGACACCATATGGGGATCAAACAGCGGTTTGTCCTCGGTTAGTGCATGCAAGGCAAACAAACGCCCCACTGCTTTGCACCACTGCTCTGGCCCCAGAATTTTGATATCTTAAGGATAACTTTTAAGTGAAAGTAAAAGTTAAAAAGTAATTTTAACATTTTAACAATTATATTCTCTTTTTCTGGGATGGAGACAAGAACTCAATTAATACAATGATCTTCTTTTTTCTTTTGGTAGAATAGGCATTAGTAGCATATGTCATAGTTGTTTTGAAAAAGACGACTTTCCTTGTCCTTTTATTCCTTTTCTGTAGCCTCAGTGTCCTAACAGCTATTGCACCTGCGTGCCATTTCCAGAATGCCAGTGTGACTCATGAGTGCCAGAGGCAGCAGATGGGTAGGTAAGCTTTCTCTGCCTGCATTCAATATTAGCCAGTGGGATTTCTTGTTCCTTTAAGTAATATTCCACTCAATTGATCACAAAACCATCAGATACAATGTGAGAAGCATTTGGTAGTTCAGAGCAGGGATGTGAATCACAGATTATTCAAGACTCAGTGGAAACATGGTTTTCAATTTATTTACTAATCTCACTTAAAAATGAGTCATGAAATTACTTTTGCCCCACCTGTGGTGTGATATCACGATAGCTTATTTCTTTATTTGCTCCTTAAACTGGAATTTTGGTAAAGTTGATGCTATTATACAATATATCTACTCTAGCTCTCACCTTAATAATGCATACGACCATATCCCATAGCTACTATATTCACAAAGGAATTTTTCTAATTATCTAAATGGTTCTGAAATTTGGTGGTCAATGTCTCCTGAAGCCGTTCCCAATTATTCAGGGACTAATTTTCAGTGAATCAGAGGATCAGTAAAGTCTTTAGACAGTTTCCTTCCAATAGTGGTTTTTCTTTAGGCCATTTTGTTGCTCATTAAAACCCTCAGTAGGGGTTCAAAGAAAAGGAAGTGAAACTCAAAAGATTCATGAGAATGAGGATATAGGCTACCAGAACTTTAGGGACACAGCAGTATCAGTGTTATGAGAAAAGTTCATAGTTTTGCAAACATTCATCAGAAAGGAAGAAAGAGTTCACATAAACAACTTGGCAACACAGCTTAAAAAAATTGAAAAAAATAAATGACTAACAAAATAAGCCACAGGCAGAAAGTAGGAAAGAAATAATAAAATTCAGAGGAGAAATTAATCAACTGGAATCCCCATTAATTTAAAAATTAATGAGACTAAGAGTTGGTTCTTTGGAAAACTAAAAATTGATAAACCTCTAGCAAGACTCACTAAGGAAGAGAAATTTAATAAACTAAATCATAAATGATAGAGGGAATTCATAATAGGTCCCATAGTAATTTAAAGGATATTCCAATATTACTTTGAGAATCTCTGAGAAATGAGAGAAGATAGAAGAAATAGATATATTCTTAAAATTGATTATTTCCCAAATCTGAACCAATATGATTTGGAATATCTGAACACACCTATCACAATTGAGAAAACAAAAATGGTAGTGAGCTGTTTTATTTCCAGATGTTTGTGGGGTTTAATTCTGTTTTTATTTGTTTGTTTTCAGTGCTTTTTGGTCTTTGAAGGTAGTTCATATAATTCCTTTTCTTTTATTGTGGAGGTATGTTTTGTGTTCCATGATGTGGTCTGTTCTAGAAAATGTCCATGTACATTAGAGAGAATGTGTATTTTACTTTTGGGGATGTAAGTCTCTCTCTACAAATATATATATATACATATATATACAAATATATAAGAATCTCTCTCTTATTTCTTTTTGTTGAAGCAAGTATTTCCTTACTAAAGTTTAATCTTGCTGATCTAACCAGAGGTGATTGCTACTGAAGTCATCTACTATTGTGATGCTATCAATATTTCTCTTCAAGTCTATCAGCAGGGCTTTTTGTGTTCATTTATTTGTTTGTTTTTGATATTTTTTGGTTCCTCATTAGGTACATATATGTTTAGGAATATGAGTTCTTCATGGTGTAGATGGTTCTTCATGGTCTATTGATCATTAAGCAATGATATTCACTGTCTCTTATAACCTTTTGAGCCTGAATTCTACTTGTCAGATACTAGTATAGCCATCCAAGCCTTATTGAGGAGAATGTTTGCTTGAAGAATTTCAACTTTTGACTTTGAGTGTGCTTGTTTTGAATTTTCAAATGTATTTCTTTTAAGACAACAGAATGTTGGGTTCAATTTTCTATACAA
Source organism: Suncus etruscus (assembly GCF_024139225.1). NCBI lineage: Eukaryota > Metazoa > Chordata > Mammalia > Eulipotyphla > Soricidae > Suncus > Suncus etruscus. The sequence goes on along the minus strand of NC_064860.1, from coordinate 36,671,201 downwards.
CCTGCCACTTTGTGTCTCTTGTTGCACTTAGTCCATTGAGACTGAGAGAAATTATTGCCATGGAGTTATGTGCCATATTTCTATACAAGTTTGGTGTTTGGGGGGTTGTCTTTTCTTGAAGTAGCTCCTTTAGTCTTCTTTTAAGGATGTTTTCAGATTTATGAAATTCCTAGACTATTGTTTATCTGTGATGTTATGCATTGTTACTTCAAATATGAATGGGTCAGTCTGGGTAAAGTAATTCTTGTGGGGTGGGGTGGGTCACACCTGGCAGCGCTCAGGGGTTACTCCTGGCTCTATTCTCAGAAATCACTCCTGGCAGGCTGCGGGGACCATATGGCATGCCAGGATTCAAATCACTGTCCTTCTGCATGCGATGCAAATGCCCTACCTCCATGCTATCTCTCTGGCCCCGGAAGTAAGTTATTTTCTTATATATACCAAAGGTGCACAGTTCCTGGAAGTACTGCAATACCAGGTCAATGCAGGGAGCAGACAGAGCAAGTTCCTATTCTGAACCCCAGCTCCAAAAATTCACTTAATATATTGTTTTCAGATAGAGGACATATCAGATATTAAGATGATAAAATACTACACTTGTTCTTAGCCAAAAAAGCCGAGAAGCTATAGGTAAAGTAATTCTTGATGAGGCATTCATTTCATTGAGTTTTATCAGTATATATTACCACTATCTCCAAAGCCAAATGGTTTCTTTTGATAAGTCTGCTGTAAATCTTAAGATTGCTCCTTTGTATGTAATTTCCTTCTTTGATCTAATTGCTTTCAGTATTCTATATCTACCTATGGTCTCAATCTTTCTGATTTGGAAGTGACATGTGTTTTTATTTGGGTCTCTTTTAGCTGATACTCATCTGACATCCAGGATGTGGGTGCATTTATTCTCAGCTGTGGGAATTCTCAGCCATGATATATTTGACTCTTGCTTCTTTGTTGGTGTTTTCTTCCTGGCTCTCTGGGACCACAATGAAACTTGTGCTGTTTTTGTTAACTTGACACCAAAGTTCTCTTGTCATCTGATCATTTGTTTTGAGGGTTTTTTTTTTCATCTTCTGTTGTTGTGGGGGGATACCCAAATTCACCTTCAAGCTCCCTAATTCATTCCTCATCAGCTCTTACTCTGCTGATGAGACCATTCAATAATTTTTTCATTTCCTGTATCGATTTTTTTCAGCTCCATCTTTTCTGTTTGCAATTTTTTAAATTTATGCTATCATATCTTATGTTTTATTGGCAGTGTGTTCCATTGTTTCTTTGAGCTCATTAAACAATTTTGGGGGAGGCCACACCTGGATGTACTCAAGGGTTACTCCTGGCTCTACGCTCACAAGTCTTTTCTGGCAGGCTTGGGGAACCAGATGGGATGCTGGAGATTGAATCCAGAGATTGTGCAAGGCAAATGACCTCCTCACTGTGCTATATTGCTCCTGCCCCTCCTTGAGCATTTCTACTCTGAACTCAGAGGTTATTTAGGGATTTACTAATGATTAGATCTGTAGGATTGCAGTTTTACTCACAAGCCATGGTAGATTTTTTTTTTTTTTTTTTTTTACAGATCTACTATGGTTTCTTTTGTAGATTCAAGGTTATTCTTTCCTAAATTTCTGTCAACCTTTCTCAGGAGTCTCAGGAGTCTGTGGGGGCAAGAGTTTATCTGTGTACGTGATCAACTGCTCTGAGGTGTGGGTGGACCACAGTTCATTCTTTTAGCAGATCGGGGAGCTCCACATAAGGGCCACATTGTTCCCTGATTTTTTGCCAGTGAATCTGCCTTTTGACCTAATAACAGTAAATTTGAGGTTGGAAAGCTATGTTTATCATATTATTAGTAACACCTGCCTTACATTATTTTCCTTGATAGTTTTCTGAAAACTTCTTCCTCAATATTTCACTATCAATTTTTATTTATACTGCTTAGCATTCTATCATCCCTGAATCAGAAGACTTGGCTCCTACTTTAGTTCTAAACAGAATATTCCTTTATTTGAAAATTTACTCCTCCCTTCCATATTCTCTTCTACTTTATAAAGAAAATATTTACATTTTCTATAATTATTTCCCATGTTCAACTTCCTGCTAAACATTTTATTTTCTGTGTATATTTACAGTTTAGGAATCTTTTTAAATTATCTATCATTTATGAACTTCTAAAAATTAATAACATAAAACATTCCTAAGAAACTTTATTATTATGCTTTTTATTTTGATTAGTTAAACCCAATTTTATTTCATGTAATAAGTGTCTTCTTAAATGCTCTCAGATACTGTATAAAACAATGTTAAATTATGAATGTATCCTATTTATTTTGAGTTCCATTATTTTCTTCTTCGGAAAGAACCATTTGTTTGTCTTAAATTCTGAATGTAATCAATTCTAAAACACTCAGATGCTCATTATCTCTTATTCTTTCTTTTTTTTTGTCTTAACAAGTTTGAGATTAAGACATTTTAGAATAAATCATATGTCAGTTTAATTGACAGGGCTTCTTTTACCTTTTTCTATACATAAAAATAAACTTTTAAAATTATTGCCATTTTTGTTGAAATGAAACATAATTTTGTTATTTGTCCTTGGTTTAATAATCACAAAGGTTAAGTCAGCTGATGGAACTTACATGTAGAAATCTGAACTTTCTTTGGAAAATCATTCTGTTTTTCTTCCATTCATTTTTTTGGCCACACCCATCAATGCTCAGGGATTACTCTTGGTTTTGCACTGAGGAATCCCTCATGGCAGTGCTCAAGGAACCACATGGAATGCCAGAGATTGAACCTGGGTCAGAAGCATGTAAGGCAAGAGCCCTAAACACAATATTATCACTATGGCCAGATACTGTTTTTTTTTTGTTTGTTTTTTTGTAGTTTTCAGCTGATGGATAAATATTTCTAGTGTTCTCAAGGATAGAGATTTGAAATTGTCATTCATTTTAATCACTGTTATCTAGAGAAATTGTCATTTTTTAATTTTGTCTTAGAGCTTCTAAATTCTACAACCTATCAGAATAGCAGCTTTTTCTTGTTAGTATTTTGACAGGTTTCCTCCACTGTGATTTGTCCATCAAATTCATCATATTGGCCTATGCTCTATACTCATTAATCTAATTCAGGGCTAAGATTTTGTGCCACTTGAGATATCCTGGATTTGTTAAATAGATTAAACCAATTAATATAAGATTATTTATACCCTAATGTTACTGTGATAAAATTATATATGTAAATTAAAATGACATAAATGATAACTGAAAATAAATGTAGCAACTGTTGAATAAGTTCTCCATTTCAATATTCAATACTTTAAATCCTACCTTTCCTGGTCTGTCAAATAGAAATTGTGTTTACCTCCACAAGTATACTAATCTTGCATTGTCTACCACTTAGTTCTGCTCTTGCAAGCATCCTTGATTTCATAGTCCTGTTGTAATCCTGAAATGAAACCACTGTTGATACTTCTTTCAATTCTCCTTCTCTATTACTCACTGGATCTATTGATTTTTTAAATATTTCTGAGAAAAAATCTAGTGTCATTATAAACTTTGCTTGAGTTGTAAGTAGCACACTGATTCATATGTGGATTCTTTTATTCTTCATAGTGACTCTTTCAAACATCTTTTCGACAAATTATTTGGGTCTCTTCATTTCAGCAACTTTTCTTTGCTTCATGTTAGGTGAATTATTCACAGACATCACCATTCTTTAGGTGAGCCACTTGAGGACTCATTATTTAACTTCCATCAAATATCTCCTGCTCAAAGAGATCTCAAACATAAGCTTTCTCTTTCTCATTAATTTCAGTCTCTTCATTGCTTCTATCTGAATTTTTCCCCTTAATGTCAAATATGTTAAAATTCCCATCATTCTTTTTTCTAAGAAACACAACCCTTTCTCTCTCACTTCATAGAGACAAGCTATTCAAAAGATTGTTATACATTTACTTCCTTTCTTGTGTCAGTTCACCCTCAGTCCTCTTTCCGCTGAAATTGAAAGACTATTTTTCACACTTTAACAAAGCTCTCAATGATAAAACTGTCAAATCTAATGATTTTTCAAAGCTAATCTTCTGAACTTCTCTTTAGCAGTAAAAGTAATTTATAATTGTCTCCTTTGGCTTCTGAAATTTTGTCCTCCCATCTCAGTCTCCATACCAGATAACTGTCTTTTGAATGAACTTCTTTTACTTCACTTATTTAATACTGGTATTTTACACATCATTATGAGTGGTTTGTAAATGTCATGGGTGGTTTGTAAATCTTTACCAACAGCCTAGAATTCAGGACTGAAGGCCACAGTGCAACCTAGTAGAACTTTTTCATCTGAATATTCAATGAATCTTTCAAATGAGCTCATTTTTCTTTTCCTACCGTTGTTTTCCTTAAAATTTTATTCACTTTGATAATTAGCAATGAATATTTAGTCAATGGTTTTCATGCTAAAAATCTATTATCATTTTCAGAATTATCTTCACCTCAAAAGTGTGTGTGAGTTTTTATGTATGTGTGTGTATGTTTGGGGGTGCTTCTCCATATTAATACTCAGAAAATTTGGGAACTATTCCCTGCTCAAGCATTTGAATCTAATAGTTTAGTACTGAGACCTGACATTACACTGTTGATTGTGTGCAGCAACAGTAGGAACCACCAGGGCCGCAACTGGCATTGTTTATGGGTCCTTGTAGTCTGTAAGAGACTGTGTAAGAACTCAGTTCCTTGTACACAAAAGACATAAGTTTTTGATCATTCACAATCTCTTCCACTTATCTAGAATACATTTTTAAGTCTTGTGCTTTTATGTCTATAAATTTCAATTATGTCCCCATTCTCTTACCTTATTCATTGCTTACTATATTCACTCAAAATTGAATTTGGGGGCTGACATCATTGACTCCTAGCTTGTTTTTGTACATTCAAATGTTTTTCTTCTGATAATTTTTCTCAAAGCTTGTCTAGGAATAAATTAATGTTTACTGTTTTAAAATGAAAATTCAGCTTGCTTTGTATATTTTTTGCACTATTTTTTTTTTTTTTTGGTTTTTGGGCCACACCCGGTAACGCTCAGGGGTTACTCCTGGCTATGCGCTCAGAAGTCGCTCCTGGCTTGGGGGACCATATGGGACACCGGGGGATCGAACCGCGGTCCGTCCAAGGCTAGCGCAGGCAAGGCAGGCACCTTACCTCTTGCGCCACCGCCCGGCCCCTTTTTGCACTATTTTTAAGTCATTTAGCCAATTTTGTTGGAAAGTGTTAATCTACGGCATTCTCTAGTGGAGAAAAATCAATCAATTACATCTTTTGGAAATAAAGTCTGTCTCTCTTGCATTGAGGAAAATGGAAAACTATTTTATGCTAATGTTTGTATTATTGAAAAATAATATAATATTTAGGAGACTAGAGATATTCTTATTTGTATTTTTTCACTTAGTTAGTAAAATGTTCTGAGACATGGTCCCCAACCTAGCTACCTGGAGATACCAAGGAAAATGTCAGAAACACAAATTCTTTGTTCCTACCCCAGATCTACTAAATTAGGTGCTGTTCTGTTTTAATATTTCCAGAGTCTCTCTCTCTCTCTCTCTCTCTCTCTCTCTCTCTCTCTCTCTCTCTCTGTCTCTCTCTCTGTGTGTGTGTGTTCCAACCACACCTGCCTTTGCTCAAGGGTCCTGTCAAGGCTTTGGGACCAGATAGGGTACCAGGGATTGAATCTTGGTTTGCTGAATGCAAGGCAAGTGCCTTACCTGCTGTACATTGACTGATCCCCTGTCAATATGCTTTGTAAATTCTCCAGGAAATTATAATGTAAACTAAATTGAGAGCATCTGGCTCAGAAAAATGTTTTTCCTATAGTTTGTACCAAAAATATAAATTGTTGAAAGCATGATTAATATTGGTATTGATCAATGGGAACAATAACTTGATAAAATCTATCTATATAAATAGATCCAGTAAAAACCTCCAGAAATAATCACTTAAATTTTTCTCTAGATAATGTTTTCCTGATAAAAATGCCCTAGTTACTATTATGTAGGACCCAAGTTTTTCAATAGTATTATATTTCAAAAGTAGATCTTTGCCTTCATCTCTATTATGAAAAATTTTAGTTGTCTTCTACAAAAATTATTACTTCAAATTATGAATACTAGTTAGAGAAATACTATGTATCCTTTGATTTATGGTTGCTGTGAACACTCTTGATGAGGTCATCAGGGAACAGTTATACATGTAAAAATCATTAGTGATAAAATTAATATGTATGTCAGACCAATAACATGCACAAACTAAATTCAAACACTTATTCACCATTAATCTTACATAATTCTCTATGGGAATTTGATTCAAAAAGGTAGAAATAATCATTCTTTAGATGTTTAGAATGGCAGACAACCTGCAACCAGGGGCTAGAGCAATAGCGCAGTGAGTAGGGCATTTGCCTTGCATGAGTCCAACTAGGGTTTGATCTTCAGCATCCCATAAGAGTAATTAATGAAAGCAGAGCCAGGAGTAATCCCTGAGCACCATTGGATATGGTAAAAGAAAACCTATAACCTATAATTATTACTTGAGAAAAGCATAAATTATAATAGTTGAATTAGGGATCTTCAAACTTTTTAAATCTTCAAACTTTTTAAACGGGGGGAGTGCATGTCCCTCAGACCATTGGAGAGCCAAACTATAGTTTTAAAAAAATCTATGAACAAATTTCTATGTATATTGCACATCTTATTACAGAAATTTCTGTATGGGCTAAATGTAGCCCAGGAAGATGTTCTATAACACACAGATGTCGATTGGATTGTTCAAGGTAGAGTTTTGAGACATTTATGACTTCTACAGATTACAGCTTATCTGCTTTCAAAAAACAAAGAAGTGCTAGAACTCAGTGATGCGGAATGAAAATGGCACCTTGCCTTTCTGACAGATGCAATAGAGCTACTCAGAAGTTTCAATGTGCAACTTTAAAGAAAGGGTAAGCTCATCCATGATATACAATCACATGTGAAAGCATTTGAAATAAAATTAGGCCTCCTTATCAAACAAGTGAAGGAGGAAAATTCCTGCTATCTCCCCACAACTCAAAATCTGTTAAAAAAACATTATTGCATTCCCAAACAATATATGTATGGATTCAATATTTATAATGAACAATTTAATTTAAATTAAAAATTTTACCAAACTATGACCCTGCTTTTGGCTAATGCAGAAGTCTCAAACTCGCAGACCGCGGGCCGTTTGTGGCCCTCCATACAACATTTTGTGGCCCATGGCTGGCCTTCAAATATCACAGTATTTGCGATTATCTGCTTACTGAATGTCTTATTTGCTCAGAGAAAGTTGCAGAGTACAAGGAATACAACTTGAAACGCCATTATTCAACTAAACATGCTGAGGAATGTACAAAATATCAAGGAAATGAGAGAGCCACGCAGGTTGTCAGTCTTGAAGCATGTCTAATAAGGCAACACTTTCTTCAAGAAAGCAACTAAAGAGAATGTTGCATCAGTCAAATCTAGTTACATGGTTAGTGAGATGATTGCTAAGGCAGGGAGACCATTCACAGAAGGAGAGTTTGTTAAAAGATGCATGTTACAGGCTGCAAGTATTATCTGTCTGGAAAAGAAAGGTCAGTTTAGCAAAATCAGCCTTTCTGCAAACACTGTAGCAGAGCGCATTTCTGACATGTCAAGTGACATTTATCATCAACTGTGTGAGAAAGCCAAATGTTTTGATGCATACTCAGTTGCTCTTGACGAGGGCACAGATATAACAGACACTGTGAAGATCACAATTTATGTCTGTGGTGTTGATTTAAATTTTGAATTGACAGAGAAGCTTCTCACAATAATTCCAATGCATGGCCAGACCACCGCTAATGAGATATTTCAGCATCTGTGTGATGCCATTGAGAATGCAGGTTTGCCATGGAAGAGGTTTGTTGGAATAATAACTGATGGAGCGCCATCAATGACAGGGAGGAAAAATGGACTGGTGGCACTTGTTCAAAAAAAAAAAAAAAACTTGAAGAGGAGGTGTAGAGAGTAGGCCATTGCTCTTCACTGCATTATCCATCAGCAGGCCCTTTGCAGTAAATGCCTGCCATGTGACAATGCGATGTCTGTTGTTGTGAAATGAATCAACCAAATCAGATCCAAGGGCTTAAAGCACAGGAGGTTCCATGCTTTTTTAGAGGAAATGGAGTCAGAATATGGAGATGTGCTCTATTTCACCGAGGTACATTAGCTCAGCAAGGGAAATGTCCTGAAAAGATTTTTGAGTTGAGAGAAGAAGTGAAAGCCTTCATGGAGAAGAATGGGAATGCTGTTTCTGAGCTGAGTGATCACAAATGGCTCATGGACTTAGCTTTTCTTGTTGACATCACACATAAGCTGAATGTACTAAACAAGATGTTACAAGGCCTGGGGCAGCTTATCAGTGCTGCCTATGACAACGTGAGAGTATTCTCCAGAAAACTTGTGTTATGGAAATCCCAGCTCTCTTAGACAAACCTTTGTCATTTCCCAGCATGCAAGGAACTTGTGGATGCAGGCATACCATTCAGTGGTGAGAAATATGTTGATGCTATTTTTAAGCTAGAGAAGGAATTTGATCACAGATTTGTAGACTTCAAAAAGCACAGAGCCACTTTCCATATTTTTGTGGACCCCTTTTCCTTTGATGTGCAAGATGCCCCTCCTGTGCTTCAAATGGTGCTCATTGACCTGCAATTCAACTCTGATCTGAAAGCCAAGTTCAGGGAGATTAGTGGAAAAACAGACATGCATGGGAAATTTTTGAGAGAATTGCCTCCCAGCTTCCCTGAGCTTTCTCGAATGTTCAAGCGCACCCATCATGTGCCTTTTTGGGAGCACATATTTGTGTGAAAAGTTATTCTCCACATTGAACTTCAATAAGTCAAGTACAGGTCTAGACTTAATGATGATCGTCTTCAAGCCATACTGAGAGTCTCAACTGCTTCCTCTCTAAAGCCAAATGTGGTTCAGATTTGTGAGAAGTGCTGTCAAGTCTCTGGCAGCAAGGAATAGGAAAAGATGCCATGTTCAGAAGAACTGTTAATGATCTTCATTCAATGTTCTATTCATGTTCAGAAGAACTAATTAAAAATGTTAATAATGATGTTTGAGGACTATTTTTTGTGAAATCCCTTATGCGGCCCTGCCTCACCCCGACTTTGCCTCCTGCGGCCCCCAGGTAAATTGAGTTTGAGACCCCTGGGCTAATGACATGGTTAATGTCTGGTTCCATACATAACAAGTGATGCAAGACTCCATCCATTAGTCTATATTTAGTTAAACATTTCAGATGTTTTATTCTGAAAAAATAAGTCTGTTAAAACACATAATTGCTGCCAAATATGGTTGCCATTTTGAGTGCATTTTTTCCTGAGATTGTAATATGTCTCAAAGTGGAGAGATGCATAGAAATTAGGATGGCTGCTTGACTTGGATGAATCTTTCAGAGAGTCACAATTCTGCAGTTCAGCCAGTTAGTTCTATTTGGTAGATTGTCCCAATTTCAAAGTCAACAGAAAATAGGCTCAAAAATCTGTATGTACTTTTCATGGAGATAAATGTCCTTGGTGGGTTGCATGTGGCTAGTGCTCCAGAGTTTGAGAACCACTGACACTAAAGCCATAAATGTCTCAGAGCTAATATTCTAACAACATAGTTATTTTAATGCAATTATTGTAAGGTGATACAGTTTAGTAATCTAAGGGCACCCCAAAGTAGAAACAGGAATCATGATCTATAAAACTTACCTTTCTTGATTCAGTTTTCTAATTAAAAGCAGAACTTCCATGGGACTGGAAAGATAACATTTGCCTTGCATGCAGAAGTTCATTGGTTCGAATCCTGGCATCCCATATGGTTTCCCAAGTCTGCCAGGAGCCATTTCTGAGCCTGGAGCCAGAGTAACCCCTGAGTGCTGCTGGATGTGATCCAAAAAAGAAAAAGAAAAAAGCAGAACTTCCGGGTTGAAGAAATAATATAGGGAAAAGAGGTAAGATGTTTGTTGTGCATGCAGATAATTCTGGTTTGATAATCAGCACTGTATAGGTAGGTGCCCCCCCTCCACACACAAAAGAATATATAAAGGAACAACCCATTTTGAGGGAGTTGGTTGATGGGTGCAGCATATAAGGCTTTGGCAGGACATAAACTTGGCCCATTCTCTCCTCCCAAGATTTCTAGTTTTCAGCTGCATGCCTGCTGTACCCATGATTTCTCATGGCTTGGTTTACATATATTTCAAGAGCAGAGTGAGTCTGTACACCTCGCTGGGTGCAGACATGGAGAATCGAACTTTCTAATTTTAATTAAATTTTAAACATTGAATATATCAGAGTAAGGAGATAGCTCATTCCAAGGTCCTAATCTTGACCTTAATCTAAATCAAGGTCTATATAGCTATTGATATACCAGGTATCATAGGTATCATAGTGACCTCTGACCATCATAGGACTCGGGTAGTACTGCATAACGAGGCTTTTGTACAGAACTGTCAGTACAGGCACTCTAGGAATAGTTCAAGCATCCGAAGATCATCTGAATATGACCATTATAAAACCATCAAAGAAACAAAAAAGTACCTAATTATTCTGATAAGTATTTGTCAGCATGGGAGGAAGAAACTATGGCAAGATGTTTAACTACATTCCTCCACAAGATATGGATAAATTTTATAATAGCTCTCTGAACTGTTGAGAATCCATATTTGGCTCTAGACTCCCAGATAATGTATATATGAAGAAAGTGAGTGTGTGAGAATAGAACATGAATTTTTCCTCAATTTGGGAATAGATTCAAGACTGCTAGACTTTCTTGAAAGTTTACATTTCTCTATGTTTTTTTTTGAGAGGGCGTGTTTTGTTTTTGTTCTGACCACATCTGGTAGTACTCAGGGCATTCTCCTGACTATTCAGGGATCCCTCACAACAGACTCAGGAGACCATATAGAGTGCCAGAATAAAATCTGGGTTGTCTACATGCAAAACAAGCACTTTGACACTTACCTCTTATACTCTCACTTCAGTCTCAGAAGTAAACAGGCAAAAAAAAAAAGTTTGGTTTTCTCCCAGAACTCCTGGAACATTTGAATGGAAGTGGCAGTGCAGGCAGAAAGTTGACTTTCTAGTAAATTACAAGAAATCAATATACACAAAGTTTTCCATAGCAAACATCTGCATTTTACAACATAGCTTCACTGAGGTCAGAATTAAATACTCAGAATTAAGTAGTATTGAGCCAGAATTCTTAGAAGTAATAGGTGGCTGGAGCCTGCGAATTGTAGTCAGAACTGAAAGCAGGCAGTAAATCCTACTGTGAACTAGAACCAAGTATAATTTGTTTTAAATGTTAAACCACATTAGAAAGAATACAAAATTGAGGACCCTCTAATTTTTCCTATTACTGTCTTTGTCTCTTTTTCTCTCTTTTTTCTTTCTCTCTCTTTCTTTCTTTATTTCTTTCTTTCTCTTTCTTTCTTTCTTTCTTCCTTCCTTCCTTCCTTCCTTTCTTTCTTTCTTTCTTTCTCTTTCTTTCTTTTCTTTCTTTCTTTCTTTCTTTCTTTCTTTCTTTCTTTCTTTCTTTCTTTCTTTCTTTCTTTCTTTCTTTCTTTCTTTCTTTCTTTCTTTCTTTCTTTCTTTCTTTCTTTCTTTCTTTCTTTCTCTTTCTTTCTCTTCTTTCTCTTCTTTCTTTCTTTCTTTCTTTCTTTCTTTCTTTCTTTCTTTCTTTCTTTCTTTCTTTCTTTCTTTCTTTCTTTCTTTCTTTCTTTCTTTCTTTCTTTCTTTCTTTCTTTCTTTCTTTCTTTCTTTCTTTCTTTCTTTCTTTCTTTCTTTCTTCTCTTTCTTCTTCCTTCCTTCTTTCTTTCGACTTTATCTACAAGACCACTCTAATAGTTTTGTTTTTTATAGACTGTCTAATTCCCTTACAGTGAGAAAATATGGAGAAAAAAACCTTTAAGCCAAGTGTAATGTTTACTCTCACCATGATGCAGTTGTGGAATGTTTGGAATAGCAAAAGCAATAGTGTGGGATAGCCCAAGCAGATTTGGAATGAGCCTGACCATTTATAAAATGGTTTAGAAATATATCATTAGGATATGAGAGTGAATAAATAAAAGAGTTGCTAAGAAATGTGTATGTACCTGAAATTATGGAATTCTTTTGAGGTTTCTACCATGACAGTAAATAAAAAAGTTTTAGAAAATTAGCCTTATGACCCAAAAATCATGATACATGATGATCTAGTCCACATACAGTGCATAAAACTAAATTCTAATTAACCAAAGTCTTAGCTTTCAAGATATTTGTTGTTCTATAAATATGCCTATCCCGTAGTGAGCATTCATACAAAGGCACATAAGATAAAATAAGTTTGAATAATATTTCATTATTAAAAGACCAGTCCAGGGCTGTGAAGCTTTTTTTCACTCTACCTCTCCTCAAATATAATAGTTACTGTTATAGACTTCTGCAATAGAACCCTAGAGAATTCAAGTTCTTTATGCAAGAATAATATCACCCTACTGTGCATTCCCAGAAACTTACATAGTCCCAGTCATTTAGCTACACACAATAAATGTTAAATGCGTGCATACATTAAAGAATGAATAAACAAGATACTGAAATATGTGATATGTAAAACCTTAATAGGAACATTTTATAAAATCAAAACAAGAATAAAAACTAAAGTTTAAGAATTTTATATCCTGTTCTCAAAATTCTATCATATTCTGTGCACATGAATTATTTTGTTTTGTTTTGCATTGAATATCTATAGCTATATATAAAGTGAACGCCTGGTGAGTGGGCGGATGGTGGTGTTCACTTTTATTTAGTGAAATGTGAATATGTCAGAATTACAGAAAATAAAAAGAAAGAGGTTTATGCAAATCTGTCAGTCCTCATGACAGGTTTTTTTTTTTAAATCTGAGATGGTGCCGAGATGGTGCAGCTTAATATTCACATCTATTTTATCACATCAAATATGATCATTAGCAAACAGTGTTTGAATGGTAGCTATTTCCTGACTGACAATAGCCATCCGGTGGTACCCACGTTCCCATATGCCTGGGACTGATACAATTCAGATCCTCTAAGAAACAGTGGAAGGAAGGAAACAATTAAAACAGAAGGAGATTCTGGGGGCAGGGGATAGGCACCAATAATATTTCACACACGAATATACCTATACCTATTTTTTTGAAAGTTATGGGTGGGAATCAAAATACTATTTTTAGATCTACTTCCTATCCTCAGTTGGCATGCAATCTTGCTCATAGGATGAGTGTCAGGAAACTCCAAGGGTGGACACCAGTATCTAAAATTAAAAAAACAAACAGACAGAAAGAGATTAGCTTTAAAATAGTATAAATGTACAGTAAATTGGAAAAGTGGACAGTGACAAAGTAACAAATTCAGTGTTCCAAGCATCATTTTATAACGGGATATCTGCTCCTGCCACAAATTAAGCAATATTTTGCCTAAAGCAAATAATCTCTTTACCACATAGGAATGGAGGAGGAAGAAGTAAAATCTTAAAAGGGTGGCTTGACTCTAAATTTCTTAGTTCTCTGAGGTCTCTAGGGCAACAGTACTACTCAGAAAACCAGAGGGAACAAGAAAATCCAAAAAAGGAGACATTGGCAATCTTTATTTAAGCTTCAGCTAGTTATCCTAAAAAGTTGGGTTTTTTTTCCACTAAATTCCTGTTTTATTTTTTTCTGAGTTTTCAGTTAAAGCTAAAATTATTTGCCCTATACTTAAAAAACAAAACAAAACATACTCAGCATCCTCCATCCACTAAAATATTTCTCTTATTTTAGTAAACAAACAGAAAGTACTCCTTTTTGTGCCAACATCCTCCAAGAAATGGAATTGTTGACTTTAGGAAACACTGAGCATAAAATAATTAGATTGTGTTACTCACTTCAACCAGCTCCACTTAGGTAGACTTGTGAAATGAATTCTAAAAAATGAAATATTGACTGAAATGATTGATGCCATTATCACACTGAATTAGAATCTGCTGCTATCTGTTTTCCTCAATCACAGCCTTAAGGGAGAAGATCTGAATGAACATCTAGAAGAGAAGAACCTTCAATAAACTAGGATCTAGATTCTTGAAAACTGTACTCCTTAAGTCTTCTGCTAAATAGATCACCTTCTTCTATTCACCCTTCCCCTCATGTGCTCCTCCACATTCCTGCCCCTCATCAGTAATATGAATTTTGTATGGTGATATATTATTATAAAACTGTTAAAATATGGAAGTTTTTCTTCACCACAGAAATGCAGCTACTATTAACAACCCTTTCACAAAAATTACTCAAATAAATTTTCAAACCATATCCTCCCTTGATTTGTGCCACTCTCAAGAACATTGTCTTGGCAATTCTCTCATTTGCTGTATGCAACAAAGCATTGATTCAGAATGTCAGAAACTTTTTGTGACTAGAATAATAATGATACTCAAGTAACCCAGGAGTCAACAGAGTAATATTTTAATTAAAAGGTATAAAGAATTTAGGAGGCATCATGAGAAAGCTTTTTAAAATTTTAAGTTGTGGCTTTAAAGAAATTTCACACTGATGTTTACATGTAATTTAACCAAAGTAGCAGGGTCAAATACAAGCACCCTTCTCTATGGCTCCTGAAACACTGGGTTTGACTAGAATAATATGAGCAATTTTAACAGTTTGGACTTTCAAATTAAATTTGTAGTGTCAAAGTAAGGTTACTAAATGGACCAAGCTTTTATATGTCTGGGGTATAGTAATCAGATATTGAAAATTAAGTAAGAATTCAGTAACACACAGAACATATCCTCGTGAATGAAAAATTTCTCAAGGTAGCATGTTTGAGTCACAATCTAGCACCATAACCTTTTTTGCTTATCCAAATGATAAATTAGTAATTTGTACTCCATATATTAGCTAAAGGAAAGTTATGCATAATCTTTATACTCTTGTCCACCTCTTCTGTTTCTAAGTATAAAAAAGAATTTTCTTCAACTGAAGTTGCTTGCTATAGTTTCTTATTTTCTTCATTCTCTATGGCAAAGGGTCATGTAGTAAATTTAAAAATGAAAGTTCATAGAAAAATTACTGGTGATTACAAGATAAAGGAAGTAGGTATTCAAGCAGCTGAAGAATGAGTTTTCTGAGTTTCCACGACTAAGAGTTCAACTAAGAGTATCCCTGCTATATGGGAAGCATAGAGGAAAGGGGACTTATGTCTGCTTATCTTTGTATAAAGTTATCAGTGAACAATCAGGAGCAGAACAAACAAACTCTTTGTGGGCCCGGAGAGATAGTACAGCTGCGTTTGCCTTGCAAGCAGCCGCTCCAGGACCAAAGGTGGTTGGTTCGAATCCCGGTGTCCCATATGGTCCCCCGTGCCTGCCAGGAGCTATTTCTGAGCAGACAGCCAGGAGTAACCCCTGAGCACTGCCGGGTGTGGCCCAAAAACCAAAAAAAAAAAAAAAAAAAAAAACCTCTTTGTACCTTTCATCTATTAACTCTTTATGGAGATTTCTCTGCTACATTTTGTTTCTGCCTGCTTGCCAGGAAATCTGTCCATCACACTTTTTTTTTAGCTATGTGTAGAAGAGCCAAGTGAATTGAAGCAAATCCAGAGAAGTCCACACAACCATTTGAAGCAATAAAATTTTAATGTATATATTTTAAATCACTGAGATTTGGGAGTTGTTTGTGGATTCAATAAAATTAGTTAATATACTGACTTCTTTGTAAAACTGGGAATAGGTTTTGTGGTTGAAAGATCACGTAGATGGGCCCGGAGAGATAGCACAGCGGGTGTTTGCCTTGCAAACAGCCGATCCAGGACCTAAGGTGGTTAGTTCGAATCCCGGTGTCCCATATGGTCCCCTGTGCCTGCCAGGAGCTATTTCTGAGCAGACAGCCAGGAGTAACCCCTGAGCACCGCCAGGTGTGGCCCAAAAACCAAAAAAAAAAAAAAAATCACATAGATGCCTATGTGATTTTTTTGGTTGTTTGTTATATCTATAATGCCCTTGCCTAAAATTGTAGCCCCATCTTTATTTTTTTTTATTAAATCACTGTGAGAGAGAGTTAAAAAGTTGTTCATAGTTGAGTTTTGATCATCCAATATTCCAACACCCATCCCTTTACCAATGTTCTTTATCCACTACCTATTTCCCAAATTACCCTCTTGTCATCCAACTCCTACCTTCACCGCAACCTGCCTCTATAGTAGACTTTTCTTCTCTCTTTTCTGAAATACTGTAGCAGACGGGGTATAATACACACACCTTTACTCTTTCAATTCTCAGTTTTTGTTCAGAGTAATACTTTTAAATATTATTGTCACAATGGTACCTTATCTGTCTTAGCTACACTTTCACCTATCATTTCTATTGTGTTTGGATATTATTCTGAGATTTTTTTTATTTTGTTTTGTTTTATTTATTTATTTACATTATGAAAATTAGTATAACCATTCTAAGTTTTTTCCTTTCACTCACACAATGCTCTCTGTTGTGTATAAGCATATTTCATGACTTTATTTTTTTCTATTAGCTGCATCATAGTCCACTGTGTAGAAATGTGGTTTCTTTATCAACACATCTGTTCTCTACACCCATCTTTAATGTCCTAACACACTCATGA
This sequence comes from Suncus etruscus, assembly GCF_024139225.1. Taxonomy (NCBI): domain Eukaryota; kingdom Metazoa; phylum Chordata; class Mammalia; order Eulipotyphla; family Soricidae; genus Suncus; species Suncus etruscus. The sequence goes on along the minus strand of NC_064860.1, from coordinate 36,654,525 downwards.
TTTCTAAAGAAGATCAACTATTCTGATATAAAAAGGAAAGATCTTTTAGATGGGTTATAAATAAACCAGTTTATACAGTAGTATACATTCACCACCCCATTAATACACTGTAGGACAGTATATTATAAAAAATATATTTAGTGGTAGTCTCAATTGTTGATTTAATATAGCCATATTTGTAAGCTGTTTAGATGTACAACAAGCCTTTTATTTTTTAATTTTTTCCTATTTAACTCCTAGAGTTTCTTATCATAAATTATGAGAAAAATATTCTTTCAAGCATGTACTGTAAGCTGAATACGTTCTTTTAGGTGATCTCTATATTTCTTAAGAAGTTTTGTAAAGTATTTCTTATTCAAATGCTTTGAATTATTGTTACTCTATGACTCAAGTGCATGTCAACCTTTGTTTTCTCTACTTCTTGCTGTTAATAAGAATAAGGACTTAAGGGGCCGGCAAGGTGGCGCTAGAGGTAAGGTGTCTGCCTTGCAAGTGCTAGCCAAGGAAAGACCGCGGTTTGATCCCACAGCATCCCATATGGTCCCCCAAGCCAGGGGCAATTTCTGAGCGTTTAGCCAGGGGTAACCCCTGAGCATCAAATGGGTGTGGCCTGAAAAAAAATAAATAAAAAAAAGAATAAGGACTTAAAATATTCACATCCATTGACTTTATTTTGGGTCTCAGGTTTGTCAACTTAATTCTATTAATCTCCCTCATCTTTTTACACATACAAGTTAACAATAACCTGCAGCATCACACATTTTGTTAGGAATTATTAGGAAAATCTGGTAAGAGGAGCCTAGAAAAATTTATTTAATACTATTATCCATAGAATTTCCAACACATTTATGCATCTAGTTAGCATCAAACCACTCATCAGAATAAATTTAGCAATAAATTTGAATGAAACAACTCAAAGTTATTCTATATAGTTCAGATGTATACGCATTAATATTAATGAGAATATTTAAGAATAAAAAAAAGGCATCCTGTTTCCTGGTGTCATGGATAAGATTGGAGCTTTGTTGTTATCATAAGAAGTTTTCAGGATTTCTGCCAGGAGTCAGAAGGGCACAGAATCCATCTTGGGCCCGTGATTTCCAGCTGCCGGACATTGGATTTCATCAGAGTTCTTGCCAGTGATCCTGCCTGCTTCAGAGCTGCCTGAGACTGGATTTCATCAGCGTATCTGCTGGAAGCACATACCCTCTCATGGATTGGCAGGATTAACATCATTAAAATGGCAATACTCCCCAAAGCATTGTAAAGATTTAATGCGATCCCTCTAAAGATACCCATGACATTCTTCAAAGAAGTGGATCAGGCACTTTTGAAATTCATTTGGAACAATAAACACCCTAGAATAGCTAAAGCAATCATTGGGAAAAAGAATATGGGAGGAATTACTTTCCCCAACTTTAAACTGTACTACAAAGCAATAGTTATCAAAACAGCATGGTATTGGAATAAAGACAGGCCCTCAGATCAGTGGATAGGTTTGAATACTCAGAGAATGTTCCCCAGACATACAATCACCTAATTTTTGATAAAGGAGCAAGATATCCTAAATGGAGCAAAGAAAGACTCTCAACAAGTGGTGTTGGCACAACTGGCTAGCCACTTGAAAAAAATTGAACTTAGACCCCCAGCTAACATCATATACGAAGGTTAAATCTAAATGGATGAGAGACCTCAATATCAGACCCAAAACCATAAGATATATAGAACAACATGTAGGTAAAACACTCCAGGACATTGAGACTAAAGGCATCTTCAAGGAGGAAACTGCACTCTCCAAGCAAGTGAAAGCAGAGATTAACAGATGGGAATATATTAAACTGAGAAGCTTCTGCACCTTAAAAGAAATAGCGCCCAGGATACGAGAGCCCCCCACTGAGTGGTAGAAACTATTCACCCAATACCCATCAGATAAGGGGCTAATCTCCAAAATATATAAGGCATTGACAGAACTTTACAAGAAAAAAAACATCTAATCCCATCAAAAAATGGGGAGAAGAAATGGACAGACACTTTGACAAAGAAGAAATACAAATGGCCAAAGGCACATGAAAAAATGCTCCACATCACTAATCATCAGGGAGATGCAAATCAAAACAACTATGAGGTACCACCTCACACCCCAGAGATGGCACACATCACAAAGAATGAGAACAAGCAGTGTTGGCGGGGATGTGGAGAGAAAGGAACTCTTGTCCACTGCTGGTGAGAATGCCATCTAGTTCAATCTTTATGGAAAGCAATATGGAGATTCTTCCAAAAACTGAAAATTGAGCTCCCATACGATTCAGCTATACCACTCCTAGGAATATACCCTAGGAACACAAAAATACAATACAAAAATCCCTTCCTTACAGCTATATTCATTGCAGCGCTATTTACCATAGCAAGATTCTGGAAACAGCCAAGATACCCTTCAACAGATGAATGGCTAAAGAAACTGTGGTACATATACACAATGTAATATTATGCAGCTGTCAGGAGAGATGAAGACATGAAATTTTCCTATACATGGATGTACATGGAATCTATTATGCTGAGTGAAATAAGTCAGAGAGAGAGAGAGAGAGAGAGAGAGAGAGAGAGAGAGAGAGAGAGAGAGAGAGAGATGCAGAATGGTCTCACTCATCTATGGGTTTTAAGAAAAATGAAAGACATTCTTGCAATACTAACTTTCAGACACAAAAGAGAAAAGATCTGGAAGTTGCAGCTCACCTCAGGAAGCTCACCACAAACAGGGATGAGGTTAGTTAGAGAAATAACTATGTTTTGAACTATCCTAATAATGAGAATGTGCGAGGGAAATAGAAAGCCTGTCTAGAGTACAGGCGGGGTTGGGTGGGGAGGAGGGAGATTTGGGACATTGGTGATGGGTTGCACTGGTGATGGGTGGCCTTTACATGACTGAAACCCAAACACAATCATGTATGTAATAAAGTTGTTTAAATAAAATAAAAAAAAGAAATTTTCAATTTTATAGCCCTAACCACTATCTTGTAGATCACTAAACATCGATTCTTTTTATTTTTTGTGAGGGTGAGTGGTGGTGACAGTCTTTGGGTTACTCCTGGCTCTACACTCATAAATCACTCCTGGCAGGCTGGGAGAACCACATGAGATCCCAGGGTTTGAACCTGGCTTGGCTGCATGAAAGCAAATACCTTACCAGCTATGTTATCATTCTGGCCCTCAGAGGTCACTTTTGGTGGTGCGTAGGCAACTCTACAGTATGCCTGAGAGTGAACATTGTGGACCACATGCAAGGCAAGCACCCTATTTACTATCAGTCTGGACACACTTTTAAAATATATTTTGGAAGGATGCCTTCAGGGTTCACTCCTAGTGATTCTCAATGTTTTCAATGTAGTTATTTCCTTTTTTTTTTTATGAAATCTTTTTTTATTTAATTTTTTAAATTTTGAATTATGAGAACAAAAGATGCAAAGAAAGAGGAAAAGGTAAAGTTACAGTGGAAGGACAATCAGCCATAACATAATTTTCAGAAGAAGTCCCCTTGCTGATATCTTAACTTTGAACTTTCAGCCAAAGAACGTTAAGATAAATAAAACAGAATCCATGAACAATTACTTTGTCCCTCAAGTCCCCAGATTGTAGCACATTATAATATTTCTTAACAGCACACAAGGCAATCTAAAGCCATAAAACTTATGTAACTCCTTAAACATTAGAGGCATAGTATTTTTTACATTTCCATGTACATGCATATTAGCTTAAGTTAACCTCAAATTTTTTTATATAATTTTTATTTTGATCATAGTGGCTTACATATTGTTGACAATAATATTCTAGGTACATATTTACATAAAATCAGGGGGGATTCCCATCCCTAAATTGTCCTCCCTACACCTCCGTTTTTGTCCTACCTCCCGTTTCCTCTTCCCTCCCCCCCAGGGTGGCTAGAATATGTGATCCCCTCTGTATTTGACCTACTACTTAGTAGTCTTGCATCAGTTTGGTCTTGGTGCCTCCCTTATTTCCCCCTCTAAGTGGGGGCAGGGCTAGCAGTTCAAGTTGGGTGGTTTTGCCTGAAAAAGAGAAAATGAGTAAACTGGGGTAAGAGTCTAATACCCCAAAAAATGGGCAGAATCCTTCTAGAGGTTCTCCTCATCGATTTGGGAAATGAAGGAGAAAAAGAAGGTGAAACACCCCATCAGTACCAAAAGAAGTGTCAAATATCCAGTGAGGACTCCAGTTACATCGATAAGCACCACAAAAAACTGATAAAAAAATACAAACAAAAACAAACAAACATATAAACCAAAAAAACTCGCCATGGTCTTGAAATAAGAAACATGGTGTAGCACATAACGAAAGAAAAGAAAGGAAGAGAAAAAAAAAAAAAGAATAATTGGGGACAACAATTTCAATAATCACATCCAAACCGAGAAATCGACCAAAATAGGTAGGTAAATAAAAATAATAATAACAATAATAAATGAAGGTAATATATATATATATGTATATAAAAAAATATCCCAGGTTTTGTGCTTTTTGCATTTTTGTTTTTTCCCTCTGCCCTGGCACAGTAAATATTGGGGTCATTCGAAACGGAATTCACTTGCCCTATGAGATATGGGGATTCTCCGTCCTTGGAGTATACTGTCATGGGATCAGTTCTAGTCTTTGCTCAGGATCATTACTCTCCCGGTGGTGTTTTTTTTTTTTGTTGTTGTTTTGTTTTGGACTTAGGTCCAATAGTATCCCCAATGCAAGAACTCTTCCAAGACCTCCCTGCCGCAAATTTTTACCAATCTGAAGAAGGTCAGGGGGTGTAATTGGAAGATGCCTGGGAACCCACACACCACAAGAAAAATCCAAAAGACAAGGGGAAAAACAGTACTTCCAACATAGGCATAAGACCTGTAATACACCACCTCTTTACCTGTTCTCCCCCAATTGTAAAGTAGTCTTTTGCACCACTTTGGTCCTTTAAAAACTTCACTAACTCATTATATTTCCTTTTTTTTTTTTTAATGTTTGCCCTACATATACATTTGTGTTGTGGGCACATGCACTTTTTTTTTTTAATCGTTTTTGGGTATGAGACCTATTTCTGTTATCCACTCTGTCCACCCCAAATACACCAACAATATAATGGAGCACCACTTCCCCCTGCAAAGGCACACTAAATAAAGGGGAAATCTTACATTAAAAAAAAAAAAAAACAAGAGCTCTTACCTACTAGAGATAGGAACTCATAGTTGTTTACAATACAGGGATATCTCCTACCTTGAAAATTCGTCATGTGGAATCAACTTAGACCTCAGGTGATCAGATTCCATTCATCCAGCCTTGAACCCTGGTGCCCAGGCATAGAAACGGCACAGCTCTTCACAACAGCTGCAAGAAACAAACTCCATCTGGGATGGCCTCAATACTGCAGGGTCAACAACAAGGGTCAGCACTAACATGATATCCCGACAATGAAGAAAACGTGAACAACTTGACCTTAGAGCAGTTTAGCCTACCTTACCAGCTAACGACAAGACAAAACCAGAAGACGTGGCACCCTTTGGTAGGTCCAAAAGCCAAGATCGTGATTTACAGAGGACTGGCTGCTTAGAACCACGACCAGACTGTAAACATCTTGGGACCAATTAAAAAGCCCTAGTCTAGGCTTTGAACTAAGACCGGCACAATAAGCATGATCCCCAGTTCCAAAGGTCCGGCAGAGCCAACTGTAACGGAAAGGGGCTTCTGGAAGCACAAAGAAAGACACTATCCTAGATGCCATCCTAGGTTCAGTACAAAGACCAAGATCACCAACCACAGAAGATGGATTCAAATGGCACTGAGGCAACAGAACCTCTAGATTCACAAAGACTGACTTCACCATAAGGCCCACCTCAGGATCTGTACAGATACTGAGACCACTAAACACAGAGCTCTGAATTTATCACCCTGGACAAAGCAGAAGTCTTCCACACACAAACAAAACAAATCAATGTAGTTATTTCTCTAACTGCACTCATCACTCGTTGTGGTGAGCTTCATGTCTTTCTGGACCTTCCAGAAAGAAGAGAGAGAGAGAGAGAGAGAGAGAGAGAGAGAGAGAGAGAGAGAGAGAGAGAGAGAGAGAGAGAGAGAAGAAAGAAAGAAAGAAAGGAAGAAAGAAAGAGGTAGGAAGGGATGAAAGAGGAGGGAGGGAGGAAGGAAGGGAGATAGGGAGGGAGGGAAGAAGGAAGGGAGGGAGGAGGAAAAGGAGGAAGAAAAAAGGAGGAGGGAGGGAGAAAATGATAAATGAGGGAAGGAAGGAATGAAAAGGGAAGTAAGGAGGAAAGGGTGAGGGAAGAGGGGAAGACAGAAAATAAAAAAGGAAAGGGACTTAAGGAAGGAGGGAGGAAGAGAGGAGGGAAGGAGAGTGGGAAGGGAGTGAAGGAAGAAGGAAGGAAGGAAAGAGGAAGGGGAGGAAAGAAGGAAGGGAGGAAAGGAGGGAAGAAGGGAGGGAGGAGGGAGTGAAGGAGGAAAGAAAGAGAAAGAAGAAAAAAGAAGGAAAGAAGAAAAAGAAAAAGAAAGAAGAAAGAAGGAAGGAAGGAAGGAAGAAGAAAGAAGAAAAGAAAAAGAGAAAGAAAGAAAGAGAAAGAAAGAAAGAAGAAAGAAAGAAAGAAAGAAAGAAAAGAAAGAAAGAAAGAAAGAAAGAAAGAAAGAAAGAAAGAAAGAAAGAAAGAAAGAAAGAAAGAAAGAAAGAAAGAAAGAAAGAAGAAAGAAGAAAGATAAAGAATTTCTGTATTAGTCTGAGCTCTATTGGTTACCTAAGAAATTAATCTATGGAAAGATCTTTGGATTCCTTGTATTGTTTCTCCTTTGAAGATTCCTGGTATGAAACCCAAATCAAGAATTTCATTTCTTTGCTTTTTCCATTTTTACTTCAATTTATTATCTGTCTGGCTGAATGGAGTTTCTCTTTAGGTTCACATAAATATACAGAGGGCCGTCTTGCAGCTCCCTTAAACCCTGCCATGCCTCTACACTGGAATCCAATGCTCTGACTGCAGGAGACCAACATTACCTGATGGTTTCCATGGAGACTCTACTGGAAGTCACAGTGACTGAAAGAAACCTGAGTGTCTTTAAATAAGGAAAAGTGGGGGAAGGGAAAATAAAAGAAGGGAAAGTAACTAGAGCAGGATGTATGGTGATAATCCTGAGGGTTTTCAAGGACTCCAGGGAGAAGTAGAAAAATTCCCTTAGATTATTCAATTTATCTGAGACACTGACTGAGCACTAAAATAATCGCCTTCTATGCAAGCAATCTGAGTTTGATCCTTGATGCAGCAAAAACAAAACAACTCAGTTCCCTGCGCTCACAGAAGAAATAAAAGCAATAGCAGCAGAGGACAATTGAGGAATTATTTCATGCATGCAAAATAACTTCTAAAATTTTATGCCTGGTGCCAGAGCAATAACACTTCAGGAGGTGTGCTTACCTTGCACACAGTTGACTCAGGTTCAACCCCCAGCATAACATATCTCTCCTCCCCACCCCCCAGCACCACCTGTAATAATTCCTGTAGTAATTTCTGAGTTTAGAGTCCTGAGTAACTCTTGAGCATGACTCGGTGTGGCCAAAATTATGCCTGATTTTAGGTTTTAAGTCACAAACTTATTCAGGCTACTAGAGACCATACCCTGCTAGGTCAACCCTTTTTGTGTGGCTGTTCAATCATTCTACTCAGTTTTTATCATATTGTAAGTGAGGATATTAGAGAAAATTGGCATTTTGGTGGTGGTTGTGGTGTGGTAGCATTATATACCTAAAGTACAACAAATGGCACATCAATGAAATGTAAGTTAAATTAAAAAAATTAATTCATTGGGGCCAGATGGATAGCATGGAGGTAGGGCTTTTACCTTGCATGCAGAAGGAATGTGGTTCGAACCCTGGCGTCACATATGGTCCCCCAGCGTGCCAGGAGCGATTTCTGAATGTACAGCAGGAGTAATCCTGAGCACTGTTGGGTGTAAGCCCCCCCCAAAACAAAACAAAACAAAAACAAGCAAAAATTATTCGAATGAAAAAAATTAGCAAAGGCAGCTAGAATCTCAGTTTTTGAAGACTCACTACTGGTGTAGGAGGGGCTACAATTCATTCACTCTTCTTATAAGTAATGAATAAAAGCGTTGGTTAGGTTCTAAATATCGACTGATTCTTCAGTCTAAAAATGAGGAGAGGTAGTGGTTGGTGATATATATACTAAGGTATTGAACTGTAGACTTAGATGATGTCAGCTCGAATAAAGGTCTGACATAGTGAATTTTACACATAGCTGAGAGATGAATTCTCTGAGGAGATCTATCTAGCGCAGAAACTTCTATGAAAGGACCATGCTGCTTCTTTAAAATATTAAGCAGGTGGCTCTGCTGATCTCTGGCTACAATTCCCAAAAGAATTGGAATCTGGCTGTCGAGTCAAAGCTTTCACAGCTTTCTGCATTACTCACTGCCCTAGAAAACTGCAGGTCACATGGAAGCAGGACACACATGTACTTACACATGAATAGAATAATAGAATAAATAGAATAATAGAATAAAAGGCCAGTATAAGTCATCTTTTAATTTCTAATAAGGTTTTTATATTTTAATTAATTTATTCAAACACCTTGGTTACAAGGTTGTTCATAATACAGTTGGTTTTTTCTCACAGTGACAAAGTTGTTTGTGATTGAGTTTCAGTCTTACAAAGTACAACACCCTGAATCATTCAGTGCATATTTCCTACCACCAATATCCCAGTTTCCCTCTTGCTCTACCACCTGCCTGCCTCTGGGGCAGATTTTTTTCTGCTCTTTATCTCCCTATTTCTCTCTCTCTCTCTCTCTCTCTCTCTCTCTCTCTCTCTCTCTCTCTCTCTCTCTCTCTCTCTCACACACACACACACACACACACACACACACATACACATACAGTAACACTCACACTCTCTCTCCCTTCCCTCTCTTCTTTTCTATTGGGGAATAGGAAAATCAGGAATAAATTAAAAGGCATGGAAGTCAAGGACTAGTATTTGGTTCTAAGTTTTTGGGAGAAGATATTGGGAGGTAAAGGGCTTTAAAAGATAATCATTTATTTTCTTTTGTTCTTTTTTTGATCTTTGTTTTTTGGGCCATACCTGGTGACACTCAATGGTTACTCTTGGCTCTGTGCTCAGAAATTGCTTCTGGCTTGGGGGAACATATGGGATTCATCCAACCAAGGTCTGTCCTACCTAGGTCAGCCACGTGCAAGGCAAACGCCCCACAGCTGTGCCACCACTCCGGCCCCAAAGATAACTATTTCTTACAAAGGAGAGCAAAATAAAGCATTTATCTTAAATTCATTAAGATTTCTGTATTACTGAGCTATAGATCACTAAGTGTTTCTTACCTAAATTCTTCAGTTCATTAAGAAAAATACCTATGTTCTAAAAATATAACAATATTTGATGGTTCTAGTGAATTAAATCCAATATCTGTAAGAGACAAACCCTCTACTGCTTACCTGTATTTATAGTTTTTATATTATTAATTATTTTTGAGAAGAAATCATGTAAAATCAAAACTTGCTGAGTCTGTTAATTTGGCTTTTTGTATATTTTATTTTCAGTCCAATAAAATATTTTGAAAAATATTTGCAGAAATCTTTGGACTTATGATTTTGCTTCTTTTAAATCTGTTCTACCAAATTTCTAGATAGTGACCTCTCTGATTCCTTGACTTCAAGTATATACTCAGAGATACATGATAACTCTATTCATCTAAATACAAACAATCTTCTATTAGACTCTTGAAGTGGTAGTAAATATAGCATGATAGTTCTAATAATGAACTTTGTAGTTTAGGTAAAGTTTACTTGATAGCACTAGTAACTAGAAGTAGGGGTAGAATAAAAAAGTAACATAATGGTGTATGTGGGTCAAAATAATAGAAAGACAAAGTGAAAAACAAAGGAGAAACAAGAAATTAAGGGAAGGAACTAAAAGGAAGAGAATTCTTTAAACATTTAGTAAATTAGGTATTTTAATTATTCAATTCTGATGGAGACAGAAATTTTAGAGCTAATAAGATGTAATGATCACTTTATTCACATTCCTATTTCAAAGTAAAGAAATCAGGAGTCAGGAGTAGTGAACAATTATCTAATATCAGAATTGGCTGGAAATGCCATCAACATTAACACCCCAGTTTTCCAAATATTGGACTGGTGTCTCTTCAGTATGTATCTTACTGATAAAGTTAGTTGAATCTAAAAGTTCTTTAGTTTGTTAAAATTTCCTGTTTTTCCCATTTCAAAATAACTTATTTTTTTCCCTTAAGGTGATTTGTCTCATATTATCTTTGAATCTCCCAATTCTGAAAGAAGTATCAATTACAAAACAACAAGCAGGAGATTTCTCTCATTGTATCTTATAATAAGCATCCCTGCATATCCAATTATTACTCATGGAATACTTAGCTAATTAAAAATAGACTATTGTTCTTCTGTCATATCAAAAATTAGAAATGCATCCTGCTTAAAGGAATGATGCAAACATACTTGGAGGATTGGCAGTCAAACAATAAAGACAAACAAGAAAAATAATTATTTGAATGACATCAAAGTTGAATGACATAAAAGTTATTGATATTGGTATACAGATAATTGTGGTCATATCTGATGATGATTTTAGACTTTTATCATAGGAAAAGCTCCACCTCCCATTGCTTCTGTAATGCTGATCTTTATTATTTCAAGAAAACTCTCTTTTTAGCAGCTGGATTTAGTTTGGGAGGGGGGATAAAGACATAGGAAAGACTGGGGAATAGGTACACTTCCTCCATACAATGAACTACACTGTCCATGAACTGCACTAATACCCAGTCACCCAAGTCAGGATGGTTTCAATCATTCCTGCCATCCCATCCCGTCTTCACAGACACTACTTGGCAGCCAGCCTACCTCTAATGGAATGTGTCCCGCAATTGGGAATTAGGTCATCAGTAATTCACTTAATAGCACTTTATGAGCTGGAGCTCTGATGCACGTAAGTGATCTGGCCTTACCAGCAGGAGCTTTCTTTGATGTGAGAGGAAGTCGGGCGGAAAATACACCATCCTGAATAACCAGACAGCACATTCATTTCCAGAAAATAATAGATGAGAATCAGAAAACTGTGTTTCTTTAAACTTTCTATTTTATTGGGCTAGCTAGAAGATCTTAGGAAAGTCACTTATTTCTGGACTTCAACTCCTATGTTATCATCTAACTTGATTATTGTATACTTCAGGAGGGGATTCTTTGTAGAAGTTAAAAAAAATGCAGGCTTTGTCATGTCACCCCCTTCTTTGATGTTGTTCTCTAGAAATAAAGATAAATGGATCTATTCTTCCAAAGCCCTGGTGTGGGTGAAACAACTCAAAGAAAGCACATTTGCATGCAGGATGTCCAAGTTCTATTCCCATCCACACAAGGTCCCCCAAAATTTCTGGAAGTAACTACTGAGCACAGAACCAGGAATATTCTCTTCTTCAGACTGTGAGATGTAGCCCCCAAACATAAATGGAAACTCTTAGTATGTGGTATTTATTCATTTGTATTGCCAACATGGTTGACTTCAATCTATCAATTATTTGCCAATGTGTCAGAATAATTACTGAATATTGAGCAATTTGCTCTTAGGATCTTGTATACACCACTTTAACACAACATTGATTCTCCCCTAACTATAGTGAGTCACATCAGTGAATAATCTCTTATACCTGACTCATAGCTGGATTGCACACACAAAATATGCAACCTATATAATATTATTTTGGCTTGGAATAAAAAAATTACAATATCTTATTTAGACTTTATCTACTACTCTTGATTTACTTTGTCTTCTCAGAAATATGCTGAATTCTCTTTAGAAGTGTTTATTTTTATATAGCTAGCTATTCCTATGATTTTTTGTTTGTTCTGTCACATATTTTGGAAGCCATTTGACTTCTATTTTATTTATTTACTGATTCTAGTAAGAAACATTTTTCTTTATGAAAACTACAATATAAATTTGAATTGTTCAAAGTTTCATTGTTCTAAAAGTGAAAAAGACTGGAAATTTTCCAACTCTGGAAAATTTTCTCTTTCTCATTTGATAAAAAGAATCTATTTTTAGGTGTGTTTGATCTTTAGTACCCTAAATCTTCTAGTTCCAATAAAATTTGAATAATTGAAACAAATTCTCATCAATAGATAAAAGTGAGTATGTTCAATTTAGAAAATTATATATATAAAAATTTATGAAATACTGGTCTACTGAACACTTTCTACATAAAAAACTACATGAAAAAAAACTGCTAAGTTTTATGTAATATTAGAAAAAGTTCAAGCCATGAAATAAAATTTTAAAGTTATGTCTGGGTAGATCAAATTAACTTGTACAAATTAATGAAAATCAATTAATAGCATTATGTAATCAAGAATTTAATTATGTGACAGATTCTAAAAGCAGCAATGGTGTAGAGATAAGTAAAACTATTCAAAAATAGTCTAGAAAAAATAATGACTGCAGCAGTTGGTGGCTTCAACTGACCTCGTTGGAATAATAGTATACATATAGTTAGGTAAAGGTGAAAGAGTAATGAGACTGGGGGAATTTGCACTAAAATAATGTCTCCAAAATAAGAAATCAAATATTATAGAGAGGACATAGTTATAGAATGCTGTATAAAGTGAAGGAAAAAATTAACTTTCTTGTTTAACTCTGAGTTCTAGTATGTTATAGAAAGAGGTATAGGTGAAATAAATGGTAATATCAGATCTCTTTTGATAAAACATATTTTTCAATTCTAATAACTTCAGAATTTATATAGTTGTTTTAGTTGTTTAGTTAACTTCATTTAAATATTGGTTACAAGGTTGTTCATAATACACTTGTTACTGTTTCCACAGATACAAAGTGATTCATGATTGAGTTTCAGTCATACAATGTTCAACACCCTTCAGCAGTGCACATTTCCCATTACCAGTGTCCCCGGTTTCCCTCCAGACCTCTCCCCCTGCCTGCTTATGAAACAGACATCATTTCTTCTCCCTCTCCTTCTCTTTCTTATACTTCCTTTCTTTTTTATTTCACCATTTTAGACACTGTGCTCTACAAAGTTTTTAGTCAGAGGTATCACTTTATCTCCTTTAAGCACCCAATTCTTGTCCAGAGTGACTATTTCCAACTATCGTTATCATAGTCGTATATTCTCTGCCCTAACTGTGTTCATCTACTATTTATTGGAAGCTTCCTAACAAAGACTGATCCTCCTAGCCCTCATCTCTTGTCTCTGGATATTATTACCATACTATCTCTTTTTTATATACCACAAATGAATGAGACTATTCTATGTCTAACCCCTTCCCTCTGACTCATAAGCAAATTCCATGATTTCATTTTCCTAACAGTTGCATAGTATTCCATTGTGTAGATGTACTACAGTTTCTTTAGCTACTCATTTGTTCTCAGGCAATTGGGTTGTTTCCAGATTCTGTCTGTGTGACTAGTGCTGTGATGAACATAGGGATTCATTTTCAATCTATAACCTGCAGGGTAGCCACATAGAAATCTAAATATTTTAGCAATTTATTTGAAGAGGTTGGGCCTTTGTCATTGGTTATCAATTTCTCTTCTTTTTGTCTCTTGTCCAACCTTTTGCTTTCAATACAATTCTATGAGAAATGTACTCCATAGACTGATCACTGGGAAGCTGCAACTTCAGCCTACATATGCCAATGACCTCTGAGTAAGGTATACTTGAAGTCTTCTTCTCTTGCCTACTACAAACTCCTACTCTTTTATCTATCAAGGGAAATGATAATGACTGAAGTCTTACTATATTGTCTGAATAAATAGCTTATCCTCACTTATAAAATTTGTTCTCATTTGTTTAATGTTTATTTACTTCTAGAGTTGGAAATAAGAATTTCTATACTATTTCTGTTTTATTACATGAAGATGCTGTTACATGTTTGCTTTTCTATCCACCTAATACCTGTACTTTAGATAAATTTACTTCCCATTTTCCCTAAAATTTCCCTAAAATAAATAGGTATTTAGAAAACCTTTCATTTCATTTCAGAATGAAGGCAGAGGACAGTAATTTATTTCTTTTTGACCTAAAATGAATATTGAATGCATATATTCCATCCCAATAGTTGACTGGCTAATATATTTTCAACAATAAAATATTTCTGTTTATAATTTTTTAAAACTTAAAGCTTCATGATCAATCATGTTTTTAAGGGTATTTAAGATATCTAAAATGGTTGATCAAAATTTCTTATCAACACAAAATAAAAAGTAGTACAATTATATTAGATAATATATTTTTTCAGCTAAATCAGAGAATACTGCTGTTTTGGGCTAGAGAAAAATACCAACTTTGTATGTGCTTGATCTGGGTTCAATCCCAGCACCATATATGGATTTCCAAAGTGCTGCCATGAGTGATTCCTGAATACAGTTAGGTAGAGTTCCCATCCTTCAATAAACAATGAAAGTCTTTAGGGCCTGGGAGATAGTGCAGTGAGTAGGGTACTTGCTTTGCATGTGGCTGGACTAAATTCAATCTCTAATAACATATGTGGTCCCCTGGCACTGCCAGGAGTGGTCCCTGAGTGCAATGCCAGGAGTCAAGCCTCAGCACAACCAGTTGGCCCAAAACAAGAATGTAATTGTAAGATGATACCCAGATATTAACCCCAAACAAAGGCATTCCTCCAATTTTCTCTTTACTTTTCACCTAGCCCTTTGATATGTAAAAGCCTACCTAAATGACTCTATGCTGCCCTGCCTTGGTGGCAGAATAAGAAAAAGAACATTTTGGCTTGGTACACTCAGGCTGAGATACCATGAAGTACGAAACAAATTGATTTCATAATTTTTTCCTGAGTGTCTTGGTTTATTAATCCTTCGCAGCTCCCCTGCTTCTTTACACCAGTCCACCTGGGGTGAAAAGGTGGCGTGTGGGGAAATTTCACAACATTGGGATTTATTTTACAATAGTTGTTTTAAGTAACCAATATAATCTATTATCTGATAAATATATGATTATATTATACTTTTCTGAAAATAAGTAGTTAAACTTCCTCATGTATTTAGTAGATTTGAAAAGTTATTATGATTCTGAGAGTCCAATGAAGAAAATGATTCTTTATGTTATATTATGGAAATTTATTAGGATAATTTTAGGGAAGTTCAGACAAATATTTAAGTTAAGTTACTTTCTGGGTGTTACCATAGAATTTGATCATATTTAAGATTTGAGGCTGACTCTCTTGCCTAATTTATATTAATGAACTGGAAGTAGATATGAAATTAGCAATGATTGGAGCCAATGAATGATTGGAGCAATCGCTTTTGCCTTGCACGTGCCTGACCCGGGACAGACTTGAGTTTGATTCCCTGCATCACGTATAGTCCCTAAAACTCGCTATGGGCGATTTCTGAGCACAGAGCCAGGAGTAACCCCTAAGCGCTACTGGATTTGGCCCCCCAAAAAGAAAGAAATTAGCAATGATTTTTCTGATATAATACCCTCTTTAATTTTAATAAAAAACTAAAGAAGCAAATCTAGAAGATTAGCTTGATTATGCTAGAGATCATATTTTTGCTTATGTTTTCTAAACTTCTATAATTTCTGTAGGCCAACTACAACTTGTACCCTATATTAGGATTTTTTATATTAGCTTGTATCCTACATTTTAGGAATCTATAAAAAGCTGAGGCAAACTGCTTGACCATCTTTCTCCAATGTAAGTCTACACAGAAAGATAAGAAGCATGGAATCATTTAATAAATCATTTTTGTAGTCAATACATTTTTCATCATCTACTATGTTTAGAACAGCAAATAAAATTGTAAACAAAAATGTATAGTCTTAACTTCATGTATGATGTTAACAGAGAGCTGGTGTCCTTATAAAATAGAAAGTTTCAGAAGTATATGAATTATTGTCTTAATGTAGCTCTTTTTTTGTTTTGTTTTGGGGCTATACCTGAAAGTACCCAGGGGTTACTCCTGGCTCTGTGCTCATAAATTGCTCCTGGCAGGCTCAGGGGACCATATGGGATGCTGGGAATCGAACCCAGGCTCATCCTGGATTAACTGTGTGCAAGGCAAATGCCCTACCACTGTGCTATCTCTCTGGCCCCAATGCAGCTCTTTTTAATCTGTCTTTCATCTGTATAGGTTGATTCTATTTTACTTCCTTTGCATGCCTCTGTGCTACAATGCACAGGTTTTATAGTAACCTAGAGAATAATTTTTCTGAGGCAATTGGTTTTGGTCTTAAATAAATCAGTTTATTTAAAACACCTAAAAAACATTCAAGACAGTAAATAAGACAATTAAATGGTAGTAATTATTAATGGTAGCACTGCGCTCTTGAGAAAATCATGGAGGAAAAATGGTCCAACTGACTATTTTAAATTTATTTTATTCCTAGAAAGTAGGCCAGGCTTCACTTACTCTCTTATGTGTCTCATGATATCTGTAAATTACTCTCTCATTCTTTACCTCAGATAGTAGCCACCAGTTGCTTCTGGATAAAGGCATGAATTCAGCAGACATAAGCTGATAAATATTATAGTGAAACTCAGTTACAAGTAAGATATTTAATAAATCATAGAAAAGAAGAATGAATATCTGTGATAGGAGGAGTAACTATTTAGTACAGGACCTGTTCTAATTAAACACTCTTTTTAATTACTAGAAATCTTTTAATAACTCAATAAGACATGAAGAAAAAAAGTCAGAGGATAAAAGGTATTTAGGTTAGAGAATGAAAAACCAGTTGTGATTTGATGGTCCATCTTCCTCTCTGTTATACCTGCCACTGTACCTGTGGAAATAGATGCCTCTAAATGAGAGATTTAGGATGAATATAATATAACATGGAAATGCTATGCATTTACACAAAGATTAGAATCATTGATCAACCTAAATAGTCTATTAAAGTTCTTCTGTGCTCATAACTGCATGTGGTTTCATGAAAGGAACAAGAAATTTATGATACCATTAGACCTTAAAGAATTTATAACCCCCAGGGAGAGACGAGCAAACTAAAAATATTTCTAGAGTATCTAAACTTAAAATGATTGGGCACTGGGGGCCTGAGTGATGGCGCAGCAATAGGGCATTTGCCTTGCACGCAGCTGACCCAGGATGAACCGCGGTTCGATCCCCTGGCATCCCATATCTTCCCCCAAGCCAGGAGCTATTTCTGAGATCAGAGCCAGGTGTAACCCTTGGGCGTCACTGGGTGTGACCCAAAAATTAAAAAAAAAAAAAAAAGACTGGGCACTAACTAGAATGGCATTATAACGTGGTATTCATAGTCAACTGCAGAAAGGCAATATATAGAAGTAGGGTACTGTTTTTAAAGTCAAGACACCTGGCGTTGAAGTTTTATTCTGCTGTTTAATGACCTAGACCAATTTATGCAGTCTCATATTCGTACTTTTCTAAAACTTCACACACAAAATGAAGAAAATGCTTTCTCTTAGAATTTAATTGTTCAGTTAGTGAGTTAAAAATACATCAACTACCTGGAAAATAGTAGAAGTTCAAAAATATGGTATTCAACACATACTTGCATAATTGCCTCATAAGAATCTTAAAAACTTTAAGATACCATGCCTGCCTGCAGAATATGATTACCAGAATAGATCACAGCAGAGAAATGATACTTGCTTCTAAGGATAGAGGCATGGAGTCAACTGAGATGTACTGAACAAATCATGGGTGCACCCATCTTACAGCTGAAAATAGGGGAGTCCTGGAGGAGGAACAGGCCACATGTCTGCCCTGCAAAAGCTTCAATCACAGCCACTCCTGCAGCCCAACTGTAAAGCAAAGCCAACAGCTTTACTTCCCATCTCTGCAGAGACACCTATCCCACCAAAGCTCCAGGCACACAAGTAATTTGGATTGATATCTCTAGAGTCTTCTCAGAGTGACTGCAGGCAGATATCCCACCCACTCTGATATGGCTCTGGCTCCATGCTTAGGGTTCTGTAACAAAAACTTGAACCATAGTATCTAATTGTCAGCCAGTTTTCAGTAAACTATATTAATCTGTGATACTTTTGATTTACTTTGCTTAGTTTTCTGTATATGGCATTTTTAAGGTAATACCCAATATACTTCTGAATAAGTTATAATTAAATATATAGCTTAACATATAATAAAATTCAGAGAATATAATATACTATTTCATTTTTGTATTGTCTTAAATTATGTTATTTACATTTTAATTGTATTGCTGCCTTCATTTCTCTATAAAATAATCCCATGCTCAGTGTACTCTGTAAACTAGCAATGTATTCAGTGTGTAAATGAATGGTATTCCAGGTTTATTTTTTCCTTAATCAATATAGTACAGGGATGCAAAGTGACAATCACCACAGGTTAGGAAGTAAAAGACCCTTGCAATTTTCATCTATTGGAAGAAATCTGAGGATATAAAGGAGTGGAGGATGGTACAACGTGCTGGGTCTAGAAGATGATGAAGACATAATATTTAAAAATTGGGCAGTGGTGATAAATGGGCCTACAAGAACAATTTATGAAAACTGAATAATTAGCCTTAAAATAGAATATGGACCTAATATTCAGAAGCATCTCCCTTTGTAACATCTATAACAAAAATTAATATAAATGGAGTTAATAGTTGTAATGGCATGGTGGGCCCAAGAGTAATCTCAGTGCAAGCAAAAATACAAGTTGTTTTGCCAAAGCTTCAATGACTAATGCTGTCTAAAGAAACTATGGAACTCCTGCTGTCACCAGAATGGCAGTATTACAGCAATGAATAAAAACAAAACCACCCCTTTCACTTCATTTTATTCAAGCAGTCTTCATCTTCCACAATAATCCATTTTCTAGAATAATTTTGTAGACCTCAATGTACTAGAAAAGAAGCTCCATGAAACACTGTTTAACTTAAGATTATGTACATGAAACTAATTTGTTGCCCTTTTAAAATATGTAAGTTGTGCTTTAATAAATCATCCTATCACATGTAACCACTGTCCACCTAATTAAACTTAGAAGTCCAATACAGTATATTTAAATTGATCTTTGTCTTATTTGGTGAGCACATCTAACTCAACTGTGAAAAGACAATTCACACAAGAGCGAGTCAACACCACTGGATGAAACCCCAAAGAATCAACCAATCAAACAAAAATCAGGGTGTGTGATTATTTTCTTTTACTTAATAGGACTCTTTTCACTTTTTTTTCTATCTCTCCAAATTTAATTTCATTGATTTTTCTCACTTTTTAATATTTTTTTTACTTTACTAAAAATAAAGAACAAGTGATTTAATAATATTCTCTAAAGGAGTCTGATAGATGGTTAAGAAAAAATGCTCCTCATCACTAGTGATGAGAGAAAGGCAACTTAAGACCACAATGAGATACCATTTTATATTTGTGATACATTTAATATATACATATATGTAAATGTAAATTAAATTAAATATAGTTAAATATAAAATACATTTATATTACATCAAAATTAGCAATAGCAGTAAATATCGGAGAGGGTATGGAGAACAAAGAAATTCTCATGCGAAGTTATTTGAAAGTAAATTAATGCAACCATTTTGAGAAGTACTTAACACAGAGTTACTATATGACCTTTTGGGGATGCCTATTTAAAGAATACATTAACACAACAAGTTATATCCACCCCAATATTTATTGCAGTTATTTTTAAAAACTAAAATATGGAAGTATTTTGTTGATGTCTCAGATTGAGAATCAAACTTATTTGGGGGGGAGCTACATCCAGCTTACTCTTAATGCTAATCTCAGGAATTACTCCTGGTAATACTTCGGGGTCATATGCAATGCTATTCATCAAAAAGAGCAATGTGGTAAGCAAGCACCTTAACCCTTATTGTCTCTCTCTGGCCTTTGCAATAAAATTTTGGCTGATAACGTTATCTGTTTTAAGTCTGATATTCTTTGTTCCTCCTTTTCTATATACCAGACTTTGCTAATTGTTTTGCAGGAGCTTATATAAACAAATATTTATAACATGTGAAAAATGGAAAATATTGAAAGGGTAGAAGTTACAGATGTTGCCTAAACCTTGAATCCAAGACATGAACAGGTTTCAAAAGAAAAAAAAGTGTTTCTAGGTAGAGATACAAAAGTGTAGAGGCAAGGATAACTTCATTTTGTACTAGAAAAGTAAGTCACTTTCTACATTTGGAATCTAATTTATACTCATTAGATTTATCCATGCAGTTTGGCGAGATGTTATTGTCACTCTAAAAAAATGTAAGAGAGTACAGCCTGCCATAATATGTTAGAGTCTCTCTTTAAATTATGGAGGAATTGGGAAAAATTTAGTAAACTGACATGAGCCTTATTTATAATAACACATGCATATCAACTTTGGACGTTTTGTTTTAATATTTTTTAAATTAAATAGTGCAGAGTAGCAACTGCTATTAATTATTTAGTATTTAGGAATAATTATGCTGGTAGTTCTCTTTGGAGTACTTGCTATACAAAGGTAAAATCCTTTTTTTTTCTGTTTCACTGATTGCTTTGTTTATGTTTCTTCTCAATATGTATCTCTTTCTCCCTTTCTTTTTTATCCTTCTATTTCTCTCTGTGCCCATATACATCCATATTATTTTAGTTCTTCATATAATTCTGTATTTTAATATTTTCATGATTAATTTCAACACATAATTTTCTAATTTATTTTAGAGTAATTATGGCTTTTAAATTTTAATAAAAACCATAGAGCAATTGATTTAATTGCTGTTAAAAGTGACTTAAAGTAGAAAGCAATATAAAACATTCTGAATGTCAGTTCAGTACTAAGGGGTATCTCTACAAACTGGAGTGTTAGTTGAATCTAAGGAAATATATATAATGGTGATACAATGTAAATGCATACTTGGATACTGTAAAACCAAATACCCCCAAATAATACAAGAAGTAGTCCAAATAGGACAGCTTTTACTATCTATAAACTAAAAGTTAAAAGTTGTGAGCTTATTTATGTCCTCAAATTTCTGCCATTTTTCCCAAGGTAAAATTATGTCTGAGTTCATCATTTGATATAAACCTGTCTTAAAAGCAAGAACTAATAACTTCACAATCTATTACTTTAAATTATTTTATTTTATTGTATTTATTTATATATTTAGTGGTAACATTGTCATTATACTGTTAATATTATTTCTTTTTATAAAGAAATTTGCTGTACTTCTACCACCAAGTTGTCAAAAATCCTCCACCACTGTATTTATGTCTATTTTTAATTATTATTTTAGGTGTTTGTTTTTTGTTTGTTGGTTTGTTTTGTTTTGTTTTTTGTTTTTGGGCCACATCTGGCGATGCTCAGGGACTATTCCTGGCTATGAGTTCCGAAATCTCCCCTGGCTTGGGGGAGCATATGGGAGACTGGGAGGGATCAAACCATGGTCCGTCCTAGGTTAGCACATGCAAGGCAAATGACCTACCACATACACCACCACTCCAGCCCTGATTATTTAAGTTTTTATAGTACTAATATTATTGTTATTTCAGATATACAAAATTCCTATAAAATTATAAAACTCCCACAAAAGAATGGGAAATAAACAGAATGAGAAACATAAATTTCCAAAGTTTAGTAATATGTATATTATACATATACTCCTATTTCATAACACAAACAAAGGTTAATTAAAAATTAATAAAGATCTTGATATCAAGCTTGTTTCTATAAAATTCATTGTGTTAAACTAAGGATTCTAAGGTCTGGAAATCAGAGAAGTATTTAACAATATGAACCCATAGGCAAAGAAAACAAACAGAAATAAATAAATAGGACTATGCAAAACTCAAGGAAAAATATGAACTGTAAATGAAATAAGACCTGAGCCTCTCTGACTGAGAGAAAATATTCTTAAACCATATAACAGCAGTAGAGCTAATATCCAAGGTATGTGAATCAGTCAATAACCAAACAACAAACTGCCCCATCAAAAATTTTAGAGGGAATATAAATAATGATGGCCCTAACATTCTTGACACTGGTCTTATGACACAAGAGTGTTCGGTTCAGTAAGGTTCATCTCTTAAAAAGATGACTTTATAGCGATGGCTCAATGAAAATTGCGTTCCTTGTAGATACAAGGTCATGCTTGATCACTGATTTCATCACATATGTCAAACATGATCCCAGTGACTCTTCTATTTTGTACTTCGGGCACTACAACATATTTACAATTTCTGCTGAACCACAACCCGTTTCGTGTGAGCACCACAATTAAAATATGGAATCTCAGCACGCAGCACAACTTAAAATGTGCAAGCACTAAAGCCAGATGTGTAGCCTCCAGGGGAGCATGTGTGTAAGCAAATCAATTAAAAATAGTGCACAAAGTACTGGTCTTCATTCACTAGCTAATACACAGCAAGGGCATGGGGGAGATGGGGGAACAATGGTGGAGGGAAGTGGACACTCTGGTGGAAGGCCTGATGCTAAAATGTTTTATGCATGAAATTCTACCATTGTCAGTATTGTAAAACACACTGTGCCTATAATAAAATAAAAATAACCTTTAAAACTAAATATAGTGTGAAAAATCTAACTAACATCACAACCAAGCATGGTTACAATTTTTAATATCCCAACAACAATAATAAAGAAAAAGGAAGGGAGGTATTAAAAATGCATAGAAAATGTTCATAGAACTATGACTAACTCCACACATTACAGATCTATTATTATTAGCATTAATTATTATTTAAATAAGACACTCACAAAAAGATTTATAATATTTATCTTTAGTAAAAGATTTTAAAGTATAAATTTAAATATTTAAAATTTTTAAATTATAAAATTTTAAATTATGTAGAAAATGATCACACGGAGAAGAAAGCAGTTCAATTTGTACTTTATGCCTCAAAAGAAAAAATAAATAAAGCCAACAGAAGTGTATTGGTACAGCTATATAAATAGAATTTTGGGCTAGAAAAATAGTTTTTAAAAACTAAAGATATTTAATCACAGTATTAGTTATCTCAAAAAAGGTAATGATTTTTTTTTGTTTGTTTAAAAGTATTCAAGCTCAGAGAAATTACCTAAGAAACTACCTGAAAAATTACTAGGGAAGGAATTTTATTTTTATCAATATTTTTTTTTGTTTAGGTTGTGAAGATTTTTTTTAAAATGCTATTTTGAACAAAATTAAAATCTTGCAAATAAATGTCTCTATATGTTACATAGAATAAGCAATTATGTAACAAGCAAATATTATCCATATGTCTTTTATTTTAATAATTTCACACTTTTTATATAGTGTTATGCCTATGTTTTGTCACCTTTCACCAATTATACATTCTCTAAGGTAGATTTATTCCTTTGGATATTCCTTAATTTACTTTGTAGAAGCTAGTCACTCAATAAATATTAGCTAAATAAATAGATCAATATATGTAATGCACTAGTATTATAGATTAAATATAAATAATTTGAAATTATACAAAGAACTATAATACTAATTCCCTTTAATAATCTTTTTGTAGTTTAAAAAATTAGTTGAATCACCATGAAATACAGAGCTACAAAGTTGTTCATGACTGAGTTTCAATCACACAAGTTCTAATACACATCCCTTCACCAGTGAACATTTCCTGTCACCAATGTAATTTGAAATTGCAGCAAACAGAGCATTCATATTCCCATTACTCAGATTTCTCACTATTGGCTTTATTTTCTTATTTATTTTATTGACTTTATTTTCTTTTCTCTTTGTCCCCATCATATCTATATTATATGATATGTCATATACATATGTATGTACTTATGTATATGCATACATGTATATATTTGCATTTTATACACATATGTATATATAACTGTATAAAGACAAATATTTCCCATCATCTTTAAATACACAACTTACCCAAAATATAAATATTCTTTTCCATGGTCATTGTTCAAATTTTTTAAGTCAAGAAATCAATAATGATACCACACACTTGCCTAGAGTAGATTCTATTTATTTTATAAACCATTTTAAAAATGGCTTTTTTTCCTTTTTCTAGGATGGCATTGAAAAAAATATTTTCATTTAGTTGTCTTTCTCTTTAGTCTCTTCCAACCTATGTCTGGTTATTCTTTCTTCATATACAGTTACTCATTCTTGCTTTGCCTTTCATGTTTTCAATAATAATTTTATGTAGTAACCACTAGCTATATGTGATTATTTAAATAAAACTTATGTAAATTAAAATAAATTTTTGCATTCATTGGCATATTATTTACACTGCAAGTAATACAATTACCTTTTGCTCATGGCTGCCAAATTGCTATAGGAATTTTTATCACTGAAAAAGTTCCATTGAACACTGCTACTCTACAAAATGGCCCTTCAGCTGATTTTCTTTCTGCAAGTTTACCACAGAAATGAAGTTACTTTTAATTCATTGCATCATGTAATGGGGTGTTAATTTGACTATTTTGTGTTATTACTAACAATACTTATATCGTTCTGTTTTGTATAGCGCATCAAAGCATTCAACCTAGTCATTGATACAAAGGAATTGGTCTATTAGGTGGCTAATTGTGTTCCTGATACCTTATGTGATTTGGTGAAAGTTGTATCCTGCAACTTTAATGGGCAATATTTCACAAAAGTGATGTATTATACTTTGGAATTGAAAATGTTTTGTGTTAAAAATACATTCTTATATAAGTCTATTGTTTGATACATTTATGATATTTCAAATATGCAATATGCAAAAATGACAAAAAAATATAATGAAATAATATTTTAAGAAAACTTTAATGTGTTTTAGAATTCTACAGATGATTTTAAAGTTTTTAATAAGCTATTTAAAATGTATATTTAAAATTTCACTTTTGAGGTCAGAACGATGGATATCCTTGAGATTTTGGACAATTCTGTTTTTAAGAAGTTACCATTCTCAGTCCTATTATGAATTGTTTAATTTACCTTATTCATTTATTTATGCATTCTTTCAAATATAATACACAGAATTCTCTGTTAGTAGAAGTCACTGAACTGAATAAGTGCTTGGCCTAGTTAATGGGGACTTTACCAAAAGTCCTTCACTAAGTCTAGTAGGCAAGACAGAAAAATGCATACATAAATAAAGTAATACATTATGATAATTCTTTAGTAGTATAAAGTCACAGTATCGATACTGAAGACATATCATGCCTACCAATGTCAGAAGATGATTCTCTGGAAATATTAATCTCATATATTGGAGCTACACAATTATACAACTCCTAAACCAATTATGTAAAGTCAAGCATACATACACATAAAATTAAAAGTTTTAATTTATATATACATGTTATAGATACCTGGTTTAAGATTTAGGACATCAAAATGTGTAAAATTTTTAAAATTCTCATTCTTTATTATCTCTACAAAATATTTCTACATGCACTTTTTTTTTGTGTGGTTTTTGGGTCACACCGGCAGTGCTCAGGGGTTACTCCTGGCTCCATGCTCAGAAATTGCTCCTGGCAGGCACGGGGGACCATATGGGACGGTGGGATTCGATGACCTTCTGCATGAAAGGCAAAGTCCTTACCTCCATGCTATCTCTCTGGCCCCTCTACATGCACTTCTATAAAGAATTTAATACTATTATTTTCCAGAAAATCTTTATTCAAAAATAAGAAATAAAAAATTCCCTCTTAGGCCGAGGAAATTCCTTTTCAAATGACCCCAATATTTACTGTGCCTGTGCAGGAGGGAAGAAAAAAGGGGGAAAAAAGACAAAAAAGCACAAAACAATTTTTTTTTTAGTTATTTATCTAGTTTCTGTCGATTTCTTTGTTTTGGTGTGGTTATTGAAGTTGTTGTCTCCATTTATATTTATTTTTTTCTTCTTTTCTTTTCTTCCTTTATGTGCTCTGCCATGTTTTTATCTCAAGACCATGCCTTTATGAGGTGCTTATCTTTATTGTTGGAGTGCTCACTGGATATTTTACTTGACACTTCTTTTTGTACTGTTGTGTGGTGTTTCACTTTCCTTTTCCCCTTAGTCTCTCAAACCTAGGATGAGAGCCTCCAGAAGGACACCACCCATTTTTGGCGTATTTGATTTTTCCCTCCAGTTTAGTACCTTTCCTTTCTTCAAACAAAACCACATAACTTGAACTATCTAATCCCGCATCCCTATTAGAGCAGGAAATAAGGGAGGTACCAAGACCAAACAGGTGTAGGACCTCTAAGTAGTAAGCTAGGCACAGAGGGAACCACTTATTCTGGCAGCCCCAGGGGTGAGGGAGGAGGATATGGGAGGTAGGACGGGAACGGAGGTGGAGGGAGGACAATTCGGTAATGGGAACTCCCCTGTTTTTATGTAATATGTACCTAAAATATTATTGTCAATGATATGTAAGCCACTATGATTAAAATAAATATTATATTAAAAATAAGAAATATATGTATAAATTATGTAGAGAATGTAGACATATATACATAATAAACAAATATCATAAAAATAGACATAGTACTATCTAAAAGTTTGCATATATTAAATACATATATAGTATGTATAATAACACATATATAGTATGTATAAAAGGCATATAAAAATAGACACGTAAGCGAGGCCAAAGCGATATCTCAGTGGTAAGGCGTTTGCCTTGCAAGCGGCCAACACAGGACAGACCTCAGTTAGAATAGCAGCATCCGATATGGTCCCCCAGGATGCCAGGGGTGATTTCTGAGCACAGAGCCAGGAGTAACCCCTGAGCGTCACTGCGTGTGACCAAAAACCAAAAAGAAAAAGAACCCGACAAATCCATAGACACGCAAGCATATATAGCATGAAGATAAACAAACATGTAGAAATGCACATAAGCAACAGCATACCAAACATACTAGCTTTTTTAATTAACAGTTTATTTTATTTATTTATTTATTTATTTATTTATTTATTTATTTATTTATATTTTTGTTTTTGACCCTCACCAGGTGGCATGCAGGGCTTTACACTCAGAAATCGCTCCTTGCAGTCTCTCATATGCAGACCATACGAGGTGCTGGTGATCAAAGCTTGTTCTGTCCTGGGTCGATCATATGCCATGCACAGGTCCTACCACTGTACTATCACTCTGGCCCAAACATACTAGTTTGAACTTTGTTTTTTGTGCTTTATTTATTGTGCTTTTTCAATTATTTCTTGGAGTCCACTTTCAATTACCAGAATATTAATTTTAATTAATTAACCTGCTGGGTGTGGCAAATAGCAAATTAATTTCACAATAGTTCAGAATATATTATAATTGATAACAACAATTTAAGAAATAGAGTTATGTGTTCAAGGGATTTTGATGTATCACCAAGTTCTATCATCCATGTATTATTTTATAAATGTTTTTTTGACAAGTTAATATTAACTATTTATTATTACTAATTTGTTGTATATATTCTTATGTTTTGTGGGATTCTTCTGTGCTAATTTATTATGCTCCAACTTCATACATTTTTTCTTATGTTTATCTTTAAGTAATATTCATTTTTTATTTTTAAATTTTTATTTATTTATTATTTTTACTTAGTAATATATAAATTTTTCCATATATTTTTATATTTATTGTCCACAGAACTCAACAAATATTCCTCACAGTAGTTGGTAAGTCTCATCAAATGAATAACATGATTATATTAATTCAACTAGTAATATATTTATTTAAGCACCATGGTAACCACAATACTTGAGTTTGGGTTTCAGTTATAAAAAGTTTTTATTATTTTTATTTATTATTAATTTTATTTATTATCTATTGATTTATATTATTTTAAAGAAATAAAGTATTTAGTTAGTTATTTTTATTTATTATTTATATTTCAGAAAATACTCAGGGGGTTCAGAAGACATACAACGAATATTTGCTAGACTAGCACTAGATGGAACAATGCTTTACCCAGTGGATGGGTAGTTCAATATTTAATTAGACCAGTGGTGTGGGGGGCCACCAGAGCCACACCTAGCAATGCTCTAAAAACAGGGCTACATAACCCCATTCTAGGAGTGGGGAGCATGAAGAATTGGGAATCAAATTCAAGACCTAACTATAGCTCTTTTTATATATTATATACTAACAATATTTTCATTATTTTAAAATCTTTTATTTTTTTATTTTGGAGCTATCAATTGCTCAAATGAAGCACGAGGTCTAATTTTTTTAACTATATCACTGGCCTCTAACTTTAAACTTTACCTTCACACTTTTAATTCCAATCTATGTCCTAAAACTTTTTGACTAATAACAAAATCACTGAAACTTTATGATAAATTACTCAGTCTTGTAAAAGTGAAACCCTAACAAATGCAATTTTCATGCATTTGTTCTTGAGGCCTAGGGCTTTTTCTGTCTTTTAGTTATTTTAATTTAAATTTTAATATTTGTTGAGGGCTGGAGCAATAGTACAGTAGATAAGGCATTTGTTTGCATACCACTGACCCAGGTTCAATCCCCAGCATGCTATATAGCCCTTCCAGACCCACTTGAGGTTTGAGTCTGGAGTAAGCCCTGATCATCACTGAGTATGTTCCCAAAACAAAAACAAATTTATGGAGGTGACATAGCTTAAAATAGTACTTAGAACAGATTTTTATTTTTAAATTACTTTGATATAAATTTGGCAATTAATACTACTTACAAAATATGCTTTATTGAGTGAATCTACCTAATCATCCTTAGTGGGCCCAGGAACAAATTCTAGAAATACTTATTTAGCCAGCTGGGCTGGCAGTTAAATACTAAATACTAATAATATTTTTATTATTATAAAAATGTTTCTTTCTTCTTTTGGAGCTATCAGTTGTTTCTAATTTTCTATATGCTTAGAAGCATTTCCACTTTTTCCACAAGCTTTATAAAATCTCATCTTCCCACAATTTTCAAAAATGTCAGTTGTAGAAGTTCTCTCTCTCTCTCTCTCTCTCTCTCTCTCTCTCTCTCTCTCTCTCTCTTTCTCTCTCTCTCTCCTGGTGATAGGTCTTTCTGAATGCTCAGTCATTCTTCTCAAATTTGATTTGTTTCTCAGCTGTTATTTTGAATTTTCTCTTTCCAGTAACCCTAGAGACTTCCTTTCTTCTATGCTACTGATTTTCCCATTTCCCAAATTCCTTATTTTATTTTCTGTTGGTTTTATTTCCTATTTGTTGGAGTACAATCTCTACTAGCTTAAGTTACAGAAAAGTCTTTGTTTTTGCTTTTTTTGCTTCATGTATAGTGTTCATTTTATTTATGTAAAGATGTCTAAAATAAACTTATTTTATTCACATTTGCAGCTTTAATGGATAGTTTGCACGATCTTTTAGACTCTTATATGTGACTGTTTTATATATTCTTTCATATATTACCATTTACTGTCAGAAAACCTTCATGAAATTGCTTTTATTCCAAGTGCTTTTAATTTTTATACTGAATTTTAATTACCATTATGGATCTTGAAATTCATAGATTTTGACTCTAGAAATCATTTTTAAAAAATGGTTACTCATTATCTATATTTTTCTTCTTTCAAGAATAATCACTAATTATATTTAAGATCACCTGGTGTGATAAAATGTACACAAACTCATTTACCAAATGATAATTTAGATGAATTGCAATGTTAAATTTAAAACTACTTCCTTTATGAGAAACACACAAATGTATGTCCATTAGTATTAATTTCTTAACACTAAGAGGTAGTTAATCTATATACATATACATTATACATATAGTTCAAAAGTTTAAAATGTATGCATTTCACATGCATAGTGTTTTAATTAGTTAGAGATACAGACTAACCTGGTTTAGAATTTTGGCTCTACGCTTTGCTACCTATGAGAATAATTTTTGAATTCTTTTTAAATTCAGCATGTGGATCAGACTGATTCTATAATATTTAATTATAATATTCTTATGATAAAATGTATGTAAAGAAGTTTACTTGATGCCTAAACTATAGGATACTCAATAAAAATAATATAAGTACCAATATAAAGTATGTTATTGATGAAATGAGTTGTGGGCAGGTTGGCACGAATCATAAATTACTGTTCACTAGAATTGTTTTATTTTTAAAAAGAATTACTTTATAATATTGGTTTATAATATTGTTCACAATACAGTTATTTTTCCGAAGTTACAAAGTGGTTTATAATTGAGTTTCAGCCGTAGAGTGTACAACACCTTCACCATTGCACATTTCCTACCATCAATGTACCCAGTTTTCCTCAAGTCCTGCCCCTTGCCCTCTTCTCTGTCTGACTCTATTGCGACATTCTCTTTCTTCTTGTTCTGTTGTTGTTGTTGTTGTTGTTGTTGTTCTTCTTCTTCTTCTTCTTCTTCTTCTTCTTCTTCTTCTTCTTCTTCTTCTTCTTCTTCTTCTTCTTCTTCTTCTTCTTCTTCCTTCTTTTTCTTTCGCTCTCTTTCTAGCTCACTCTCACTCCCTTTTTTTTCCTTTTAGACATTGTGGTTTGCAATATCATAACTGAAGAGATATCATGCATATCATTTTATCTCTTTAAAGCACCCAATTCCTTCCACAGTGACTATTTCCAAGTAGCATTGTCATAGAAGTCTATTCACTTCCCTAATTGTACTCCCCTGCTATTTGTGGCAAGCTTTCAACTATGAACTGGCCTTTCTGGCCCTTGTCTCTATTGCCTCTGGACATTATTACCATACCATCTATTTTTCTAATATCCCAAAACTAAGTGAGATTATTTTATGTCTATTCCTTTCCCTCTACCTGTGACTCACTTTTCTCAGCATGATACTCTTATATCTACCCATGTATGAGTAAATTTCCTCCTGATTCATTTTTCCTAATAGCTGCATAGTCTTCCATTGTATAGATATACCAGATTTTTTAAAATCTGATCATCTGTTCTAGGGCACTTGGGTTGTTTCCAGATTTTCACAATTTTTAATAATACTGTGAAGAACATAGAAATGCAGAGGGCTTTTATATATTGTGTTTTGGAGCTCCTAGTATATATTCCCAAGAGGGGTACTGCTGAGCCATATTTCCAGTTTTGTTGAGAAATGTCAATATTGCTTTCACAAAAGGTGCACCGTTGACATTTTCCTCGCTGTTCTCTAGATTTTTTTTTTATAATTGGAATTTACTTTTCTTTTTTTTTTATTTTAATCAAAGTGGATTACAAATCTTTCACAGTGATATTTCAGGTAAATAGTGATATTGAATCAGGGGTGTTACCACTACCAGTATTGTCCTCCCTCCACCCCTGTTCCCAGCATTCATCCCATATCCTCCTCTTTTATCCCCATGCTGCTAGTATAGGTGGTCCTCTCTGTATCTTGTATGTTGTAAATTGGGTATCGATTCTGTTGTCATTGGCTTTGGATTTTGTGCTTAAGTTTGATCCTTTTTTATTTCTACTTAATGTTTATATGACTGTTTGGTCTTGGTATCCTTCATTATTTCCCCCTCCATTTGTGAGACAGAGCAAGATGGTTCACATTGTGTGGTTCTGTTTGAAGGAAAGAGAAAAAAAATAATAATAATAAAATAAAATGGGGTAAAAATCAACAAGTAAAAATGAGAAGAGTCCTTCTAGAAGCTATATCTATCAAGAATTTTTTAAAATAAAAAACTATCATATATGTACATAAATATCCTTGTTACCTTGTAAGACATGCTACAAAATGAACCATTCTCTGGCTTTAAAGTAGAACGTGTAGCATTTTTATGCATGTCTTTTTTGCCAATTGATAGCTCAAAGGTTCTTTATATAATTATATCATTTAGTACACTAGTTCTATTTAAGTTCATTAATTTGTAAAGGAAAATGAACACTTAAAAAGGAAAACAACAGTAATAAACAAAGAATAATAGCAACAAAAATAATTTGATTCAAACAGAAAGATGCAAAAAGCAAAAGATGAAAAATAGATACAGAGGAAATGAACAACAAAGGCTGGAAGGAGAATAGGAGTGAAAGACCAAAATAACAATGGGCTGTGATGTTATTTCATTAAAATACATTTGATCAGTGTTATAATGTTTTAGAATCAACCATATGTTTCATTCTTATTAGAAATTAAATAAAACAGTTGTTGGAGATGGTAGCATAAATCCACTAGAAGTTTGATTGCCAAGGACATTCCCACATGCAGCTTACTCAAAAGAGATAGTCAGCTACCACTGACTATAATCTTCACAGAGCATAGAATGGTAGCTTTTCTAGAAAAGGATCTTGTTTACAGTAACATAAGCTAGATTTTTTTTAATGCTAATGGTCATCCACTGAGTGCTTGCAGAGAATTTCCATTATAAAACAATATATTCATAAATCAGAATAGCTAAGATTCTTTGTGTATATATTTCCTGATTCTATTGAATAATTGTTTTACTTTGCTTTGGTTTTCACTATTTTTTAGAAGCCACTATCAAAGAGAAAGGAGAATTATAATCATGGATTTACTCTATCACCTAAAGTATTTTCTGTGGTATGATGTGATATGATTTAGTGGTATGATGTTGGCAGAAGTTAACCTGATCATTTTGATACAGTAAAGGTACCAAAATCAAAAACTAAAATTATGTGATTCTCCCCAAATTTCATATATATCAAAAATCTCTATTGTCAGCCACTTTGTAAATCACAGTGAGAATATAAAATATTTTTTAATTCCAACTGCAATTTGATTATATAAAGATGTGGAGATTTTCGTCAGTCTATTGGGTTACTAGAATGAAAACATCATGAATGGAATAGTGCTTTTTTAAGCAAAGACAAAAGAGAGATCTTTTCCAAAATAGAAGGATACCACAGATTGCTACCAGTTAACTGGGGAGAGAACCTTCACTGAAAGCATATCTAGCATCCTGACCTTGAATTCCCAATCTTCAGAGCTGTGATAAAAAAAAAAATGTTTTATTCTTGGTCCTGGTCCAAAAGCAGGTTGTCTTACCTCACCAACTAATAATAAGATGAAATCAGAAAACATGTCATCCTTTGATCTATGCAAAAGCCAAGATCGCTATCTACAGAAGACTAACTGTGACAACCATGACAGGGCAGAACTTATCCTGGGACCAAAAAAAAAAAAAAAAAAAAAAAGACCCGAGTCTAGGCTTTGGCCTACAATCTGTACAACTTATTCCGGGACCAATAAAAAAGGACCCGAGTCTAGACTTTGGCCTGCAATCTGTACAACATCCAGAAGTCTGACTGAGACAACTGCAACTGAGCAGAACTTTTGAAAACATAATGAAAGACTCTATCTTAGGCTTTGCCCTAGGATTGGTGCAAAAATCAAGACCACCAACTACAGAAGACTGATTTAAACAACAGATAGAACAGAACTTCTAGAATCGTAAAGAAAGACTCCATCCTAGGCTCCATCCTATGACCTATGAAAATACCAAGATCTCTAGTTACAGAGGCCTAATTTTATCATCCACGACTAAGCGGAAAGTTTCCAGATATCACAAAAGAACCTAGGAGAGAGAATAAGAGCACGTACAAAGCCTATATCTATTTCCATGACAGTATACTTCAAGGACAGAGAAACCCTGTATCTCTTAGGACAAGGGAGTTCCCTTTCTAATCTCTCCGATATTTACTGTGCCTATGCAAAAAAAAAAAAAAAAAAAACCCACAAATTAATGTTCTTTTGTTATTGTTGCTTGTTTTTGTGTCTTTGGTTTGTGTGTGTGTGTGTGTGTGTGTGTGTGTGTGTGTGTGTGTGTGTGTGTGAGTGTTTTGTTTTGTTTTTATCTCGGGACCCTGGTTATTGTTTGGTTGTTGTCTTTATTGCTGTGGTGCTTTTAGGGTTTTTTTGGTTGTTTATGTTTTTTGTTTTTTGTATTCTTGTTATGTATTTTTTTTCTTTTCCCCTTCCTTCTCTTAAATTGATATTTATAGCCTCTAGAAGGACTTCTCTCGGGTTATTTTGCTTGTTTGATCCCCCCCCTTTTTTTCCTTTCCTTCTAACAGAACTACATAACTTGAACCTCTTGTTCTGCCTCCCAAATTGAGGGAGAAATAATGGAGGGTACCAAGACCAAACAGTTGTATGAACATCAAGTAGAAATAAAAAATGATCAGACTTAAACACCAAATCCAAAGCCAATGACAACAGAATCGATACCCAATCTACGCCAAGCTAGACAGAGAGGGGACCACTTATACTAGCAGCCCGGGGGAAAAATGAGGGGGATATGGGATGCATGCTGAGAACAGGGTGGAGGGAGGACAACATTGGTGGTGGGAATGCCCCTGATTCAATGTCACTATGTACCTGAAATATCATTGTGAAAGATTTGTAATCCACTTTGGTCAAAATAAAAAATTACATATAAAAAAAGAAATGTTTTATTATGTCACTCAGTCTCTGATATTCCATTATTGAAACTGGAACTGATTAAGTCAGCCTCTTAGACATTAACTTTTTACTAGATTTTTAAGGCAAACGTAGTGAGTAGGGTTTGCATTGAAGAAGGTATGAAGATGGTGAACAATTTTCTAATTATTATTTTCAGTAAATTGTACCTGGGAAAACCTCTTGACTTCTCTAAAAATTCACTTTTTATATCCTAGTATTTTTGTTTTGTTTTGCTTTGGGGCCTCACTTGGTTGAAGCTCAGGGGTTACTCCTGGCTATTCGCTCACCGGGTGTGACCCAAAAGCTAAATAAATAAATAAATAAGAAAGAAAGAAATTGCTCCTGGTTTGGGGCACCATATGGGACACAGGGATCAGGATCGAACCTTGGTCCATTCTGGGTCAGTCAGGTAAAAAGTAAGCATACTACCGCTGCGCTATCACTCTAGCCCCCTTATGTCCTAATATTTATAAAATTATTTTATGTTCCTAACTGGATGATTTGAAGCCCTTTAGATAAAGGACCCTTTGAGAATCTGACAAAAGACTCAAATCATCCCTATAAGATTCTGAATACTATAGTATTGTCGATTAGCAAGAAGTGACTGATCACATTTAGGCATCCTCTATAAAATAAAATTTTATTACTAATTCTTAAGTATTTGAGAAACAATGTGTTCCATACAGCAGGTGTAGTTGCTGCTGGTCCTAGGGTACTTTCAAAGCTAGGTATGTCAGAAGAAACTACCTATACAAATTAGGATCTCTTCTGTTCTAAGGGATGGTTGCTATACCACTTCCCTTTTATTCTGTGTTTTATCAGTGATAAAATTAAATAATACCTTGTGAATTTCTGACAGAAAAATTTCACATATACTAGTTTTTTTTGTTTGGTTTGGTCTTGGTTTTGGTTTATCGGCCACACCCGTTTGATGCTCAGGGGTTACTCCTGGGTAAGCGCTCAGAAATTGCCCCTGGCTTGCGGGGACCCTATGTGGTCCTTCCTTGGCTAGAGCTTGCAAGGCAGACACCTTACCTCTAGCGCCACCTCGCCGGCCCCACAGATACGAGTTTTAATGGCAAAGCAATGCCATAATTTCTACCTGTACTTCAGATAGCTCTCAAGCACACACACACACACACACATGTGTATAACTTCACATAATTGTCACATAATTTTAACAGGCCCACAGATCCCCAATTCCTGCCTCTAGTTTATCTTAAAGACTCCAAGTTGAGTCTCTTGTCAAGTTAGTCTCTATGTTTTTGATCTTTTAAAATGTTATTATTCTAAACAAGACATTTTACTGATCACCATTATTTGTTCATACTGCAGGACAGGTACCTGAAGGTAGAATGTACAAATTTTATCTTGTAATTTTCAGACCAATAACATTTTCCTTTTGGTCTTTTACTCTTCATATTTTAATTATAAATTTGACAGAATTGAAAAGCTCAGAAAATTCTAATAATATCCCAGAGTAACATTTCTAAAATTTAAGGTGAAATATCCGAGGAGGAGTCAGTCTATGCTGACTTCAACTGAGAATAAAATAATGTGGTTTATTTT
The DNA here is from genome assembly GCF_024139225.1 of Suncus etruscus. Taxonomy (NCBI): domain Eukaryota; kingdom Metazoa; phylum Chordata; class Mammalia; order Eulipotyphla; family Soricidae; genus Suncus; species Suncus etruscus. Next base: position 36,618,569 of record NC_064860.1, on the reverse strand, counting down.
TGAAACTCAATTTGTTATTCTTTTGCCTTTAGACAAGAGAGCTATCATGTTTCATATGAAGTTTTCTCTATACAAACTCTTATTTAATCAGAAATTGGTTTTATGTTCACTGTCACCAGCATTATCAGTTCACTTAATACTGTTCAGTAAAATATCCTAAGGAGTCTTTACTAGTCTCTTTACTTATTCATTCAAAAAATGATTCATGGGAGTAGATAACATTTACTGGGAATGGATAACATGACTGTGAGCAGTTACTATGTACAGATATTCTGCCAAGCACTTTGTAAATACCATCTCCTTTAATCCTTTTTTGATTGCTTCTTTTCTAAGATCTAGAAGTCACATTTTTCTTTTTTTATGGTTTTGGACACCAGCAGGCTATAACTATGTGTGACAAGTTTCTCATTTCCCTGAAGCTTTGGGTCACTCCTGCTGTTACAGCTACTCCTGTAGTAGGTAAGGTTTTAGAGCTGAAAAGAGATTCAGCTGCAGCTCAATTGAGGGGAGGGAACCTGGGTTTCTGATTACTAACAGGAGAGAAGCATTCTGTTCTCAAATGAGGCTCCTGGAAAACCTCAGGGTAAAAGGTATCATGAAAACTAAATGTACGAGTGCCTACTAAGTACCATGCTTAGAGCTATTTGTTTTATGACTTTTAATCCTCATCTGATTACATGAGATGGCTTTCCTACTGTTTTGTTAAAACTCAGTGAGTTACATAGCTTTTGGACATAGAACTGGCATCCTAGCTGTATTAAAATATAATTTAACCCTCTATCCTCTGTTTCACATTGAGAAAGAGGAGACAGAAAAGAGAATGTACAGTGAAAGGAAAGCATGCTTTTATAAAAAAAAAAACACTAAATAAAGCTCAGATATAAAGATTTATGTTCAGAAGCATATTCATGGGTTCAGAATTCCTTATCTAGATGTTTCTGGGTTTACTCCCAGACAGGAAACATAAATAAAAATTAAGCCAGCAACTGAGAAATGAATGTACAGATAAAATGACACATACACTTATTTCACTAACCAGAAAACTTCTGTTTGAAACAATTGCTTAGAATGTGGGCTGCATTCTTTCATACTATGAACAATTTCATGCTATAAAAATGTTGAGTGGATGATCACATTTTTGTTTCAAAATACATTTGAATGTTTCTAATTTAATTTAAGAAGTTCATAACATATATCAAGGGATGATAAAACCTAAGAACGTTAGTTTTTGAATTCTCCTCCCCCTTGAAAAGGAAGTCTTGACAGAGGAGACTCCTGCTACTGTAATTTAAGATCTTTTCATCAAAGCCATGAAAAATCATTTTAATTAAGAAAAATCCCTATAAGTTTTCTGAATCCTTTGCTTACAAGTAGGAAAGTCTAAAGATGAATTAGAGAAAAGGGATTTACACAACTTCTAAAATAACTTGACATACTTAGAAGTGTGACTCTGTGTGGTGTGTGTGTTTTGGTGCAAATGTAGGCAATTTAAGAATTTGTACTTGAACCTTCACTGTGCTGTAATTTTCAGAAATTTTAAAAATCAGAAGCAACACATGTATAGATCTATACTTATACATATCACTTTCTATTATGACTGTCATGAGCTCCATGTTGCCATGGCAGTGTGAATGTCGAAGTTAATATTTTTTAATTTAGGAATTATAGCTGCTATCTGTACAAGTAGGCATATGATAGTACATACCTTAGCTGTGTGAAGTATATATGTAAATGTCATTGAAAAATAACAGTACCTTAGAGAAGTGATGTTATTTGAAAACAGATGTGTCTACTATATTTTTGCTCCTTCATAATCTGTGATGTTATTTGGTGGTTTGTCCACAGAACAACAGGTGGTGTCTAATGTTAAAATCCAAAATGCAGTTACTATGGAAACCAGATGCAAATTTAGAACAGTGAGTCCATTCTGCTGCATATAGGGAAAAAAAGTGTCTTAATAGAAATGAAAAACTAAAATGTGATTCACATTTATTTTTTTGAAGTCTTAAAATGTCTGCCAAATACTTTGAGATATCAAGTAACAACTTCTCTGTCTCAGTTTTGTATAAACCTGTAAGAATAAGGAAATTTAATAATATTTTTATGTTTTTACATGTCGGCATTTTAGAAATTTTCTTTTCTAAATATATGCCAAAATTAATAGATCTATATTTACAGTGTATAAAATTCTGTGAATGGATAGCTATGGAAATGAGAAAGAAAAAAATTTCACACCATTTCTACTATAAAGACTCAGAGAAAACAGACTTATAAAAATAGCTAGTCCTTGTCTTTTTTTTGAAATTTTACATATTAATATACATACCAATTTGTTCAGATATATGTACATATACTATAAATATATTCTATATCTTCCATTTTCTTTAATTTATCATAGCAACAAAAACCTTTGTTGTTTTGTTTTGTTTTGGCTACACAATGCAGTGCACAGGGGCTATCTCCTGGTTCTGTGCTTAGGGATCATTCTGGTGGACTTGGAGGATCACATGCAATGCTAGGGATCTAACTTAGATCAGCTGCATGCAAGACAAACAAACTCACCCTCTGTACTTGGCTCCAGACTCCAAAAACCAAAATTTAAATCACAGAGCATTCATGAAGAAAAGTACTATTGTGATGATTTCTATTTGGAGACTAGAGATGTGGGTTAATGATAGAATATATGTCATGAGTTTGAACCCCAACAAAGAAAAAAAGGGAAGAAAGAAAGGAAGAGAGGGAGGGAGGGAGGGAGAGAAAAAGGAAGGGAGGGAGAGAGGGAGAGAAAAAGGAAGAAAATGAGGAAGGGAGGGAGAAAAAAAGGAAAGAAGGGAGGAAAGAGTGAGTGAGGGATGGAGGGAGGGAGGAAGGAAGGCAGGGAAAAGAATAGAAGGGAAGGAGAAAAAAGAAAGAGGAGGGAGGAAAGAAGGGAGGGAAGAAGGAAGGGAGGAAGAAATGAGGGAAAGAAGGGAGGAAGGAAGGAGGGAGAGAAGAAAGTAAGGGAGGGAGAAGGATGGAAGGAGGGAAGGAAAGAAGGAAGGAAAGAAGGAAGAAGTGTGGCTGACATGTTTTCTGTCATAGCTTTCTCCTGTCTTGCTCTTTTGTATTTTATTCCCAGAGAAATTTTCTCTTTTCTTTCTCCTGCATTCTCTTTCCATCTCTTATTCCCTTTTCACTTTCTTTCTTTCCTCCAAGTGATTCACATTCTCTAAGACTCAAGTCCATTGAAGAATCTAGCTTGTTTTCTGATTGCTCAAACCAAAAAAACTTGTTTTGTTTTGGTTTTTTGTCTTGGTTTCAGTCTCATTCTTAAACTAATCACCAGGGAAATTAAGCCTTGAATGATAAGACTTAAACTAAACTCTGGCCTGCCCTGGAGTTTTAGATGGATTTACCTATACGAGTATGGTATCTGAATAAGGATAAAATAATTCTCCTAAAAAAACAAGATAAATATTTTGTTAGTGTTATCAGTAGAGTTAATGGAAACCAGATGGTCAATTTCATTGCAGCAGCAAGTTCTACTACAATAAAAACTCAGAAATGTGGGTTACATTTAGCAAAGGGAACAATGACAGAAAACTGTCTGGGAAAAATACATCTTTTTGGCTCAATTTCTAAAAAGTAGTAAATATTACTATTTACAGTATAAAAGAATAGGGTTTTTACCATAACATACTTACTTGAAAGCTGGGCATATCTAAGATAAATGTATTCACTCTACATGCAATATTTGAATACATATGTAAAGCAGCAGCTTTGAAGATTTACTCTTTCCAGGTTAAAGCACTCATCATTATTGTCCTAAGTCTAAGTATATATACTTAGGAGACAATAAATGTCATATTTTTCTATAATATGACAAAATATAAAAGTGCTTATTATTTTTACTGTTTTGCAAATATGAAGAAATGATATAGACCACAACTACGCTATAATCAACATTAAAGTTAAAATTAAAATTAAACTTACAAATGTAATGCTATAGTATCGCATTATATTTATCATTAAGTTTGTTTGCTAATATTGGCATTCTCTACTATGTATAGGAGATAATGTAGGAGAGAAGAAAAAAATATCTAAACATTGCTTGAATTGCCATGGAAACAACTGCTGACCAATCAATGGCAGTGCTTATGAATCTACGCCTCCTCTACTTGGTGATGTTGATGCAGAAATATTCTGACTTGACATTGCCGTTCTTTTGGTGCTTGTGACTCATATAATGATAGGTTTTGACACAAATATTTGACATTTGGCTTATAAAAATGATATATAAATTCTTAGTCTTAACTAGTTCAGCTTCCAAGTTCATACATCCACACAAATTTTCTCACCTTAAAATGTTCTCTCTTTTAATAATTTTCTCAATGTTTCCTCACATACATGTTTCAACTAACCCATCTCTGCTGAGTCTATAGACATACAATTTATGCAGCATCAAGAAAAATAAACATGAGAGAATTTAATGCTCTATTCAATTTTATATTTAACAAGATTATCAAATGAAAAATATATTCAGAAGAATTACAGAAGGCTCAACCATTAAAACATTAAAATGCCTGTTCATATTTTTTATTGAATTCAGAAAAATAATACTAAATATATTTATTGGTAAAAATGAACATAGGAAATGTCTTTGGGAGTATAGCCTAAATTTTTAATGACTAAATAATATTTTAAAGTAGTGTTCCAGTTATCAAGTTAGTCCCACTGATTTTAAAATAAGTCAATAGGGGACGGAGAGATAGCATGGAGGTAAGGGGTTTGCCTTGCATGCAGAAGTACATTGGTTCAAATGCCGGCATCCCATCTGGTCCCCCGAGCCTGCCAGGAGTGATTTCTGAGCATAGAGCCAGGAGTAACCCCTGAGCATTGCCAGGTGTGATCCAAAAACCAAATAATAATAATAATGATAATAATAATAATAATAATAATAATTCAATATATTTACTTCATATAGTTAACCATTGATCCTCAGCAAAGTTCAGGCTTTCTGGTCCTTATTTAATTGCTCAGGAAGTGACATGTTCAGGAAGTGACACAGCTACAATAAATGCATTATTATGACAATAAAGACAAAAGCAGGCCCTCTGACTTTTTACCATTGTTTTGTATAAGAAATTAAAAGTCTGATTTCCATAGACTATATAGAACAAAAATTAATAACTGTAGACATTTAAATGTATCTCCAGATAACACAGAAATTCTTTGAGATTGATTGAGTATAGCTCTTAAAAAACACTCAGTGTCTAACTCATTCATTGACACAACAATGGCTGATTTAATGATATGGTAATATTCTAATTATTTGAATTTACTAAGTAATTAATCTTTCTAAACTACAAGTACTTTTATGTATAAGTCAAGAATTAAACTAACCTAATACTCACCTATGGCATCATTCAGGAATTATTCTAGGATCGTGGCATGTATTCAGAATAAAGGAAACATTTCTGATTTTGTAGAGTGCACATTCTAGCAAAAGAGGCAAACAATAGCAATAAATAATTTATAAATCTGTTTGAAAGTGGCATGACCTTTCAAGGTGTCCAGTACCCTCTTAATTAACAAAAAATTTATCTTTCTTACTTTCCTTTAAATAATAAACCCATTATTCTTATTGTCTAATATTTTCCCAAAAATAAAAATATTGAGACCCTTGATTCTATTCTGACTTCTAATACACAATGGCTGCAATAGAGTAAATAATATGTTTTTTCTGAATTATTTTATTTTCTAGAAGTTATCTTTGTTTTCTTGAGCCACCAATTACTTCCTCTGTTTCTCTGACAAGCCCTTTCTCTCTTGTCTGTTTCATGAGCATTAAAGTTCTGCTACCTTGTATTCATAGGCATATTCTAGGTTAATTTACCTTAAAAAGCTACCAAAACTTAGGAAATATGGTTAATAATTTTAATATTTATGGTATTAGTACACGATGTTACTGTATTCCACTTCCACCAAAGTGCCCCAAACCCTCCACCATTTTCCTTATATCACTTCTTCTTTACTCCAACCATCTCCCCATGCCTGCTAATCTGAGTTTTGCAATCCAAGGCCTTGAGTTTGTCATTGTTTGGTACTGTCAATTCCTTGTTTTTTCTCTTTAGCACAAATGGATAACATTATCCAGCATCTGTTTTTCTCCCTTTAATTTATTTGTTTTATAAGCATAAATTTTAGTTGATCTCATCAACTTCAGTGATTTCAACAAGTATTTATATGTGAATGACACACTACATTTTGTCATATTCATTTATTTACTCATTTAATAATTACCTATTAAGCATTGATAATTTCCAAGCACTACACTAAAAGCTTGGAATTCAAGAATAGAAGGACATGGTCTCTAATTTCATGATTACTATCTAGTTGTTAAAGACAGGCAACGAAACAAATAAAGAAGCTGATAGATAAGAATAATCATATATTATCAATATAAAAATATAAAAGAAATGGGTGACAAGAGAGAGACTTATTAAGTGGGATTATAAAAAGGGACTAAGTAAGTGGCATTTCTGAAGAAACAGAATAAATGAGCATGCCTTGTACTAGACTTCAGAGGAAGGTTTCCTACTTTGTGTCTTAGCTTGGATAACACAATAACTAGGGATAAGATCTTAAGGTATAGATTACATTCTGTGCCTAATGACTGGAGGAAAATGAGCATAGGAGTCAGAATCATTGTACTGTGAGTATGATATATACCTTACAAAAAGCCAACCTGGGTTCAATCCCTGGCACCCTATATCATCCCCTGTGCATCACCAGGAGTGTTCCCTAAGTGCAGAGACAGGAGTAAATCCTGAGCTTTCTGAGTGTGGCCATTTAAAAATAAAAATAAAAGGAAAAATGAGCACGGGGAGAATAATGTGTAATATTATTCTGGAGAGAAACATATTAACTAGATTATGTAGGATCTTAAAGTTCTGAAACATAGTTTAAATTATATATTAAGTAGAATTGGAAGCCATTCCATTATTACAGGTTTTTTTTGGAAGGGGATGGGAGATCGCATCCAGAATGCTCAGTCACATTCAATTAACTTAATCAAGTGCCTTGCACAATCTGAATTATTTTTACTATTACTCTTGCTGCTAAGAAGGAAGTGTGATTGTACAGGCTAGAAAAAGAAGTCTTTCCTTAAAAACATGACCAACCAGAAGTTTCATCATCTGATTGCTATTGCCTAAAGCTTTCTCTATATGTATCATTAAAACTTTTGTGCATAAAATAGAGAAGAGGAATAAGAGCTCCCTAATTTTCAGCATGCAATGTACATTTTTAAATTATCCATGAGTTACTTTCCCATAAAAGACATATGAGTATTTTATTTTAAAAGCCCTGTAGAAGAAAGTTAAAAATAAGTTAAAAACAGCTATTCTCTGAAAGGTGAAATATTTGTTCTAGCTTTTTATTGTAAAACATAAAATTGATTGACATGTGTACATTTGTCTGAAAGTGAAATTTATTTTAAAAAAATTTCCTTGGACAGGAGTGATAATGAAGCAGACAGAGCATTTTTTTGGCATGTGGCCAACCCAGGTTAGTTCCCCTATATCTTATTTGATCCCTCAAGCTCACCACAAATAATTCCTGAGTGCAAAGTCAGAAGTTACACCTGAACATCACCAGGTGTTGTCCAAAACCAATAAATAAATCAATTTTATTAAAGTATCATTTATTTTTATAATTGTACAGCTTCAGTTGTGAGCTAAACATCGAAAATAAGTTTGTGCATAATATTTTCTGATTAATGACTAGCCAGTCCCTTTTCCTTTACCTTACTTTGTAGTAACCTATCAGTTTCATAGTTTCAAAATATATTATTGATTTACTTAGTTCACCTGTTTGCTTTTCTTCTTATATGCCATATAGGAAATTGTATATTCTTTTCTTTTCTTTCTTGCTTATTTCACTTGGACTAATGCCCTGTAGATCCATTTCTGGTGCAAATATCATCATTTTAACATAGCTAAATAGAATTTCATTGCACACATATACATATATATACATATAAATGCATCCTGTATACATGTTTATTAGTCATTGAGAAGTTAGGATGTTTTCAGTTCTTGAGTTTATTATGAATCAGTTGTCTTAAAACATCAATCCATAAACCAGTGCCAGTCCAAAAATAAGAAAGGTTGAATATTGCTTGTTTATCGCCTTGGTCATAATTAACAGTCTATGAACTAGTCTGTAGGACAGGTGCCAGTCTGCATGCATAAGAATGTTTGATGTAAGTTTTAATGGTGCAATAAAAATGGGAATGCATTATTTGTGCTATATAAGAAAAGATAATATATTAATAATATTCAAAGACAATATAGAAAAGGTTCAAGAAGACTGGCTCATGGTAGGAATTTTGCAAAAAAGAAAAAGAGAGAGAGAGCAAGAATGAGAGAGAGTAAAATAAAATTAGGGCAGAGGAGGGATTACTATGACAATGATAGTTGAAATGATCACCCTGAACAAGAACTGTGTGCTGAAAGGAAATAAAGTGACATGCATATTACCCCTTGGGTGCAAAGGGGGGAGAGAGAGAGAGAGAGAGAGAGAGAGAGAGAGAGAGAGAGAGAGAGAGAGAGAGAGAGAGAGAGAGAGAGAGAGAGAGAGAGAGAGAGAGAGGTGGGAGGGAGAGGGCAGAGTGAAACTTGGGGACATTGGTGGCAGAACATGTACACTGGTAAAGGGACAGGTGTTGGACACTGTATGACTAAAACTCAATCATGAATTCTGTTGATTAATGGCAGTTGGAGTTGGGCAAGCCTCTTGGACACTTTCACTGTAATGACAGTTGAAACTGGATATGCCGCCTGCACACACCTCTTGGACAAGCTCCCTCTTGTGCCAGGTATAAAAGAAAAAATTGGACCATTGGTGGGGGACCGAGGATAGTGAACCAGAGCAGCACCTGCCTATTCACGGGGTGGGGAGGGAGACATGAAGCATTGATGAGATGCTACCTGCTTTGTATCTATCACTTTATCTCTATTGATCCTGAGACTATAGGCCTCCCCTGATCACTTCTGCTCTCACCGGACAGCTGGGTCCCACAGGCCCCTGTGAGCCTTGCAGCACTAGGGCCTGGCGGCCTTGAACCCTTGCAGCCGAGGAGCAGGTAGACGTGCAGCTTATTGCAGTAACCTGCAGAAGCCTGGCAACTTTGTAGATAACTGTAATAACTTGCCTGCAGAAACCTTTGGCAATTCTATGATGAATAATTTTGTAACTGTATACCATGGTGATTCAATTTATAATTTTATTAATAAAATGTTGTAGTGCAAGTATTTATTCAAATTATTGTTTTTACAGTTGGGAAATTAAATTCTAAGAAGTGGGCTGACTAGCATATAGAATTTTAATTTTCAATTTTTGAGAAATTTGCATATTTTTACATTGAGTACAAGACTTTACAGTCTTGCCAATAGAGTATAGAGGTTTTGTTCTCTCTACATTCTCTATGATCAGTGGATATTGGTCTTACTGTTTTAATAACCATCTAATACTGAGTTTTGTACCTATAAGTTTAGGAACTCAGGGCCTCGTTTTAAGAATATAGAAGGTAAATATATTTAATTGCATTTTATGAAAGACACTTTTATTGTATGTTTATAACATTTGATTCATATATAGAAGCTTTGCATATTTATGGTCTTGGGTATATCTTTATGTGATCAATGGATTAGTGATCTGGATCTAAGACCCAATTAAAAATGTTTCCACCACATTTAATGAATCATTTAATAATCTAAGCCCCACTTTAACAAACATTTGTTATGCAAAAAATGGGAAAATTAACCTATGTTAGTTCTTTTGTAGATATAAGGTAAAGGAAAAGAAATGCAAAGAAATCAGGGGCCAGAGCAAAGACACAGTGGCAGGGTGTTTGCCGTGTACACGGCTGACCCAGGAAGAACCTCAGTTCAATTCCTGGCATCCCATATGGTCCCCCAAAGCCAGGAGCAATTTTTTTCTTTTCTTTTCTTTTTTTTTTTTTTTTTTTTTTTGGTTTTTTGGGCCACGACCATTTGATGCTCAGGGGTTACTCCTGGCTAAGCGCTCAGAAATTGCCCCTGGCTTGGAGGGACCATATAGGACACTGGGGGATGGAACCGCGGTCCTTCCTTGGCTAGCGCTTGCAAGGCAGACACCTTACCTCTAGTGCCACCTCACCGGCCCCCAGGAGCAATTTCTGAGTGCATAGCCAGGAGTAACCCCTGAGCATTGCCGGGTGTGGCCCCAAAACAGAAACAAAAACAAAAACAAAAAAAAAAAGAAAAAAAAGAAATCATATAACACACATTCAATGTAGTTTATTTTTTGAGCACTTTTTATAAGTCATTTTTTGTGGAAGAAATAAGAAACAATATGACTCTGAAAACTCCAGAGACTTGATGATTTGCTGTAGGAAAATAATTTTAAGGTAAAATAGGACATCAGAAGAAGTGTAATTATTTTTCTAGTATTGATAGTAATTAATTAAGACATGTGAAATGATATAGAAACTCAGAGATATATAAAAGCACAGATCCTATCCCCAAGAATTTATTACACAGTACAAGATAAACTTGTTTTAAGACAAAATTAAGTCAATAAAATTTACACACATAAAATAAATTGCATATACAAATATGAATTATGAATGACATTGTAAAAGTAAGCAAATGATATAGCGGCAAGAACTATTTGGATGAAGCTTCAGGATGATGCTTGGAAAACCTGATGAGAATACAAGGGAAATTCATAATTAGTTGCAGGAAGAAAGCATGTTTTACTTTCTTTCCTTCTTTCTTCCTATCTTTTCCTTCTATTTCCTTTCTTCTTTCTTTTATCTTTTACTTCTTTCTTTCTCTCTATATCTTTCTTCCTTCTTTTATTCTCTTCTTTCAATCTTTCCTTCCTTTTTCTTTTTTCTTTTCTTTTTTCCTTCCTTCCTTCCTTCCTTCCTTCCTTCCTTCCTTCCTTCCTTCCTTCCTTCCTTCCTTCCTTCCTTCCTTCCTTCCTTCCTTCCTTCCTTCCTTCCTTCCTTCCATTTTTGTAGCATACTATGTTGTGCTCAGATATTTCTCTGCACTCTGTACTCAAGGATAGCTTCTGAAGAGACTACATGTGTTAATAGCCAAACCCCACTTGGATACATGCACGGCAAGTACAGTATCTCCTGTACACTCTCTCTCTCTCTCTCTCTCTCTCTGACTCACAGAAAGCATTTTCAAATAGAAAGTTTAGGAAATAAAATTTAATCTTAGTGAATCTAAATAGACTTGAAAAGTTGGTAGCCATTGAATACTCTCATTGGAATATATGTAGTTAGATCTAGTAGAAAATACTCAAAGCTATATATTCCTTAGTTATAATTTAAAAAGTAGGGGTCAGAGTGATATTAGAGTGGTAGGACATTTGTCTTGCACATAGCAGACCCAGGATGGACAGTGGTTTGAATCTTGGTGTCCCATATGATCCCCTGAGCCTACCAGGAGCGATTTCTGAGCACAGAGCCAGCAATAACCACTGAATGCCGCCAGGTATGGCCCAAAAATAAACAAAAGAGATAATTATAAATACAGAAGGCTATTTAATAACCCATACGTTTTTCAAGATCCTGAAGATCTTTGATCCTCTACAGGATAAGAAGTGCAAGACCAGGGAAATGACAGAACTTTAGAGAAAAATATATGAGTTTTGCTTCCAGTAATTATATCCATTATACTGTAGAAATTGTTGTCATCATAATCCTCATTTCTTTTACTGCTTAGAGAACAAATTAGTTCATTTCTATCTATAGTTCAACAAGCACATGATGATCCCCAAAAAGTATTTCTTTATTCTAATGTCATAATAACTTTGTACATACAGAAAAACTGTCTCTTATGAGGCTGCAAATCAAGTCAGTATATTTCTGTGGATCATTTGCTTCTAAAGTTTTATAGAATAAATACAACCACCATACTTTTAATTTTCAGGGTAATTTTTTTTTCAAAATTTGTGCCTCAAATTGTCTGGTACTTTTTGCTCAATAAAGAAAAAAATTGAGTTTTTTGGACAATTTTGATAATATTTGATAATAATGTTTACATAAAATATATGTATTTCTATAAAACTGAACAGTTCTACATAAAATATAAATCCCAGAAAGGTAGACTAGTCAATAATACATATAAAACTGAAATATATGCTTTTTGTATATGTATTTTTTCTTAATTATTTTATCTATGATATTATTTCTCATTCTTAGGTGTCCAATATCCATTCACCTTTATAGAAGTTTCTATTCACTTATTAACATTATTTTTATTGCGTTTTTTTATTATGCAGAATCAAGTCCCTCATGGAATACAATTTGTCATTAAAAGGTCTAACATGCCATGAATGAAGAAAAGGAGACCTAGGTAGCCATTTCTTTTATTTCTTCAACTCATTTCCAACATGTCCCAAAAAAGAAGCTAAAGTTTAAGCTTAATTAAATTAGCTGGATTCTTTCTGTAATTTGAATTTTTTCAACTGGGTATAAGAGTAAAATTATTTTTATAATAGACGTTCTATACATTGAATAGATGAATGACTAATAACCCATCTTATTTTGCTAAACCATAAAGCCAGTTTGCTTTCTTATTGTGTATCAGTCACTATGGGATGGCAAGGAAAAAAAATATTTTTTAAAGTTCACAATCTAGTAGAAAATATAAGTAATTACAGTATAGTATAATAATTGCAATTAAAAATGAAAGAATTAGAAAATTCTTTTTTATTATTATTATTAGAAGTGCTGTGGGTATTTATTTAGAAATTTGATTATGTTCTTGTGGTCAGAAATGTTCCATAGAAAATTAACTCATTTATATTAACTAACCTATGACATGATGTTGTAGGTAATTTATGTGAGGAGGCAGAAAAGAGGTGGCAGCCTAGAGAGGAATCTACAGCTTTTCTCTTTACCATTGTGGTCACAAGTAAGGACATGAATGAGCCAGAACTGAAAAAAGCAAACGTTAAAACCTTCTCAGCTAGTTTTCTTGCCCCAAATAGATCACAGCTTCACTCAGCAATTGTCAGACTATGCCTAAGTCTCACTTGACCTACAAAGTGTGGGAATTAATTTCTTTTTTTTTAACATAATTTTTATTTTGATCATAGTGGCTTACATATTGTTGACAATAATATTTTAGGTACATATTTACATAAAATCAGGGGGGTTCCCATCACCGGTTTGTCTTCCCTACTCCTCCGTTTTTGTCCTACCTTCCATATCCTCTTCCCTCACCCCCAGGGCTGCTAGAATATGTGGTCCCCTCTGTACCTATCCTATTACTTCGTAGTCTTACACCTGTTTGGTCCTGATGCCTCCTTTATTTCCCCCTCTAATTGGGGGGCAGGACTAGCTAGTTCAAGTTATGTGGTTTTGTTTGAAGAGGAGAAAAATAATAAACTGGGGTAAAAGTCTAATACGCCGGGAATAAGCAGAATTCTTTTAGAGGCTCTCGCCATTGGTTTGAGAGACGAAGGAGAAAAAGGAGGTGAAACAGTCCACCCCTACGAAATGAAGTGTCAAATATCTATTAAGAGTTCCAACAATAACGCTAAGCACCCCAAAAACAGAACAAAACAAACAAACAAACAAACAAACAAAAAATGTCGTGGTCTTGAGAAAGGCATCATGGCAGAGCCCATGAAGAGGGAAAAGAAGGGGCCTGAGAGATCACATGGAGGCAAGGCGTCTGCCTTTCATGTAGGAGGTCATCGGCTCGAATCTCTGCGCCCCACATGGTCCCTCATGCCCGCCAGGGGCAATCTCTGAGCCCGGAGCCAGGCATAATCCCTGAGCACTGCCGGGTGCCACCCAGAAATCTGAAAAGAAGAAAAAAAAAAGGAGAAAAAAAGATAAGTGGGGGGCAATAACTTCAATAACCACACTAAAACAAAGAAATTGACCAAAAATCGATAGGTAAATAAAAATAATAATAATAGTAGTAGTACATGAAGATAAAACGTAATGTATGAAAAATAAACAATGTGTTGTTTTTTTTTTTTTGCCTCCTGCCCAGGCACAGTAAATATTGGGGTCATTCAAAAAGGGATTCACATGGCCTAAGAGATACGGGATTTCTCCGCCCTTGGAGTATATTGTCATGGGATCAACTATAGACTCTGTTCATGATCCTTTATTCTCCCGGTGGTGCATTTGTGGAGTTTGGGAGGCTTCTGCTCCATCCTGGGTGTTATAGTGAGACCTCTGTATCTAGAGATCTCAGTATCTGCACAGTTACAGGGGTGGGACTTATGACTGACTTCAGTCTTTGTGGTTGTAGAAGTTCTGTTCCCTCCGTGTCACTCCAGTTCATCTTCTGTGGTTGGTGGTCTTGGTCTTGGCACTAACCCTGGGATGGCACCTAGGATAGTGCCTTTCCTTGCGTTCCCAGAAGCCCCATTCCGTTACACTTGTCTCGGCCAGTCCTTTAGAACTGGGGATCATGGTTGTTGTGCAGGTCGTAGCTCAAACCCTAGGCTAGGGCTTTTTTATTGGACCCAAGATATATACAGTCTGGTCATGGTTCTAGCAGCCAGTCCTCTGTAAATCGCGTTTTTGGCTTCTGGACCTACCAGCGGGTGACAAATCTTCTGATTTTGTCTTATCGGTGGCTGGTAGGGCAGGATAACCTGCTCTTAAATCAAGTTGTTCCCCTTTTCCTCGGTGTCAGGATATCGTATTAGAACTGGCACTCATTGGTGTTCCAGCAGTAATAAGGTTGTTCCGGATGGGGTTTGTTACCTGCAGCTGTTGTGAAAGACTGTGCCATTTCTGTGACTGGGATCCAGGGTTCAAGGTTGGATGGATGGGATCTAATCTCCTGAGGTCTAAGTTGATTCCACATGACATATTTTCAAGGTAGGAGTTATCCCTGTATTGTAAACAACTCTGAGTTTCTATCTCTAGTAGATAAAAGCTCCTTTTTTATGTGAAAGCTTTCCCCTTTTTTTAGTGTGCCTTTGCAGAGAGAAATGGTGCTACGTTATATTGCTGGTGCCTTTGGGGGTGGACAGAGAGGAAAACAAAAACAGGTCACATACCCAAAAAAGATTAGAAAAAAATAGGATTAAAAATGTATGTGCTCACATATGTATATGTGGACAAGAAAGTTAAAAAATGAATTAACAGAGTATTTAAAGGACCAAAGAGGTGCAAAAGACTACCTTACACTTGGGGAAAGGCAAGTAACGAGGAGGTGTAATACAGGTCTTATGTTTATGTTGGGAGTATAGGTTTTCCCGTTGTCTTTTGGGTTTTTCTTGTAGTGTGTGGGTTTCCAGGCACCTTTCCATCACACCCCCTGACCTCCTTCAGGTTGGTGAAAGATTTGAGGCAGGGAGGTCTTGGGAAGAGTTCTTGTATTGGGTCTACTTTTGGAGCTAAGTCCGGTTTCAAGTAACAGTCCTTAGGGGGAGATGGTAGGGAGGGCCGCGCAGCATGGGTCCGCAGGGGAGTTAGTTGCCTTTTCTTGCAGGAGACGAAGTGTGGGTTTGACTGGGTCTCTCTTCGTTTGGGTACTGGGTACTGGTTCATTGGGGTAGGAGGTCAATTTTGGTGCCTAATAGATTAAGGACTGAGGGTGAAGAGTGTTAATACAGTGGGAAGTATGGATGGGAATGAGGGATGAGGGGGTATTTGGATTTCCAAAGGGGGGAGAGGGGAAGGTATATGGTAGGGGTAGGAAGGGAGAAACGAGAAAATACATTGGAAAGGAAGGGAAAAGAGGAAAGAAAAAAAAGTAGAGAGAAGAGTGGAGAAGAAATGATAAAAAGAGAAAGTAGTGAGAAGAGAGGAGAGAATAGCAAGGGAATGTGAGTTTGCTTGAGTGTGTTCGATGAGTATAGTCTGTAGTTTAAGTCCGTATGTTCTATCAGTTGTAATAAAATAATGGTGCCCCATATCACAAAGAATAAAAATAAACAGTGTTGGCGGGGATGTGGAGAGAAAGGAACTCTTATCCACTGCTGGTGGGAATGCCGTCTAGTTCAACCTTTATGGAAAGCAATATGGAGATTCCTCCAAAAACTGGAAATCGAGCTCCCATACGATCCAGCTATACCACTCCTAGGAATATACCCTAGGAACACAAAAATACAATACAAAAACCCCTTTCTTATAACTATATTCATTGCAGCACTATTTACCATAGCAAGACTCTAGAAACAACCCAGATGCCCTTCAACAGACGAATGGCTAAAGAAACTGTGGTACATATACACAATGGAATATTATGCAGCTGTCAGGAGAGATGAAGTCATGAAATTATTCTATAGATGGATGTACACGGAATCTATTATGCTGAGTGAAATAAGCCAGAGAGAGAGAGAAAAACGCAGAATGGTCTCACTCATCTATGGGTTTTAAGAAAAATGAAAGACATTCTTGCAATAATAATTTTCAGACACAAAAGAGAAAAGAGCTGGAAGTTCTAGTTCACCTCAGGAAGCTCATCACAAGAGTGATGAGTTTAGTTAGAGAAATAACTACATTTTGAACTGTCCTAATAATGAGAATGTATGAGGGAAATGGAAAGCCTGTCTAGAGTACAGGTGGGGGTCGGGTGGGGAGGAAGGAGATTTGGGACATTGGTGATGGGAATGTTGCACTGGTAATGGGTGGTGTTCTTTACATGACTGAAACCCAAACACAATCATGTATGTAATCAAGGTGTTTAAATAAAATATATTAAAAAATAATGGTGCCCAATGGTTTAAATTTGAAATATTTCTGATCTATATAAATTCTAAAATTGGTACCTTATTGGTGAGTGGAATTTCTTAAAAAACTTGTTTTGAGATGCAATCTAATTCACTTTATAGGACTGGTGGTTATTGGTTGGCAGGAAATAGTGGTACATAACTTCTCAGTGGTCATAATTCAGTCAAGCAGTCTCATTTATTGTAGGGTATGCTCAGAGATATAGTCCTACTTTTTTCCCTCATCAAGAAAAAGCCAGTATTGACAATTGTCAATTTGGACACTGCTATAGAAAAGAAGTAAGTACAGAGTGCTATTGGATCTTAAATTTATAAAATTCTATAATGCTTTTAGAATCTATTTCAAGAGATGTAGAGTGGAAGTATCATAGGATTAGTTTTTAAGTTATATTGAAAGCTTACTTCTTGGCAATCACTGATTTAGACATCATTCAAAGTCAAATAACTTATACTTTAGGATCTTAAACAAGTAAATATATAATTTTCTAGGATATTTATGTGTACAGAATATTAGTACTTAAATATAGGTTTAAAAACTGATAGGTTTGGACTGAAATACATACTATCTCTATTATGTTGGAGTTCATCACTTTACTTGCTTAATTTTGATGTTTTTATTTTGAGGCCACACCTGGGTATGTTCAGGACTTATTTCAGGCTCTGAAGTCACTCATGGCAAGTGCTTTGAGGACCAAATGAGATGCCAGAAATTGAATCCAGGTTGGTGATGTGCAAGCCAAACACCATACATACAGTACTTCCCCTTAGCAGTTTATCATTACCCATTTCCCCCTAGCTGCCTTCTTGTTAACTTTTTCTGGACCCTTTCCTCTTTTTTACATATGGGAGAACTGTCTTGGTTGTCCAGCATCTAAACTACAAGTTTGAGAAAAAGAGAAGACTAAAAGAGTTACAGAGCTCTAAGCAAGAGTATAATCTGTTATAATAGGAAATTGTTTAGTATTTATAATTAGAAGACTATTTTAACTTTCTTCATAAGACTGTTGCAACTCTTTTCAGAGTGTCATGACTATCTTGAAATTGGATGTCATTGATGTTTTTTTCCTTTTTCTTTGCCCTCTTGTTTCCTTGGAAACAGGTTGGTAGTGATGTAGCAGCTAAAATATTCTATCACTCTAGAGATACAGATGTGGGCAGGTTCAAAATACTGTTAATACTTGAGATAGATATTGAATTTAACCAAATCTATTCATTTTAGCTTTTCTATATGAATTATTCAAAAGATCAACCTAAAGAATATAATTTTACAGTATGATTTTTGGCACGGTTATCAGTGAGGAAATTATTTATGCTCTTTTTTCCTTGAGTGGGGGTTTTGGGCCACACTAGATGATGTCCAGGGTTTACTTCTGGCTCAGCACTCAGAATCAGTCTTAACAATGCTCTGGGGACCAGATGGGATGCCTGGAATCAAACCTAAAAAAGTATTAGGTTAAAACAGGAAATGAGGGGCTAGAGAGATAGCATGGACGTAGGGCATGCAGGATGGTGGTTCGAATCCCGGCATCCCATGTGATCCCCCAAGCCTAACAGGAGCAATTTCTGAGCATAGAGCCAGGTGGGTGACACCACTGCCAGGTGTGACCCAAAAACATAAATAAATAAATAAATAATAAGTTAAAAAATAAAATAAAACAGGAAATGAATGTTGATTTTAATAGTTTTTTACACATTTAAAACATAATCCTATTTGTTATATTCTATGCTAACATATTTTACCTCCAAACTAATTATGAAATACAACTTCAGCATTAAGTTTACATTTGAAATCTGGGTTAGGTGTTTATATTATGTTTAATGAGATGGGGTAAATATTTCTAATTTGCTATATTATGCATCTGATTATGTATATGCATATGCTTTCTAATACTTTTCAAATAGTTAATTGATTAATTAATAGAATTGGCATCGATAAACATTTTTATTCCCTTTGGGTATTTTTAAAGTAGTATTAAATTTGTATAATTCAGTGAATTTGTTATGATTGATAGAGAGAAGCTTTATCTTTGTAATTAAATGGTGAGTCATGACTCATATTCACTGGCAATTTTCAAATCATAATTTTAAAATGTTGTCTCTGAGAAAATATTCCTTCTCTATTCCCTCAACTTCCTTCTGTAGCTTATATAGGTTTTTGTTTTAAATAAATAAGGAAGATAATTAAATTTATCTTGATCAGAATCTTTTAATGCAGAGCAGAGGTCAAAACCTTAGTTAAAATTGTTCTAGGCTACAGTGCCAGCATTAGCAATCTAAGGATAAAGCATGAAAAATTTTGAACCAAGAGATGAAAAGGAGCCCATGGAGTGCAGATCAAAGGAGAAAAGACTTAAGGAGAATAGAGATAGTAATAACTAGAGCAGTTTTGTGAGGCTGTTGTGTCATAACCAGAAAGGAAGGACAACACAACCTGATAGTTCACAAATTAGATGGGTCAAAGCCACCATGCAGGCAGGCCAGCAGATATGAGGAAATCAGGAGAAAAACACACAAACATTGATCAGAAAGCTGGTAACATCAAGAACATCCTGAAAACAGTTATTTGTCTCTCTACTCTAAAGATGGTTCTGAATCACTTAAGGATTTCTTAGAAATTTTCAGTGGAAGAAAATTAATGATGTGGAGCCCAAAAACACTGCGTGAGGCCAATTACCTAATTAGAAAGAAAGAAGACATCATTTTAAGACATATACCAACCCAAAATTTATTGAATGCAGGGAACTCAGACCAGATAGTGTTATCCTACTAATAAGCTAAAAAAACCAAATTAACCAAATTAATTTCTTTGTTTAAAATGTATTTGTTTGGGGTGCTAGACCCAATTGGGACTTACTGAGCTCAGGGACCACTGTTGGCAAGGATAGGAGGATGGGAGTTGGAGGAAGGGGCCATATGTAGTGACAGGATAAATACAAATTAGTTGTGTGCAAACCTGCATCCAGAATACCTGCTATGCTATCATTCTGGTCTCTAATTTGTTTGTGGGTTTTGTTTCCTTGTTCAAGACTTAACAGTTGCTATATTTTCAAACCTGTGGTTTTCTATCCAAAGGCAAATATTTCTTTCTTTCCTTATTTCAAAATTTTTATTTAAAGTGTTGTGATTTACAAAGTTCTGCATAACTGAGTTTAGACACACAATGTTTCAGCACCAATCCCACCACCAGTGATAACTTCTCTCCACCAGTGTTCCCATCCTATACCTCTTGCCTGGCCCACCTCCAGCTTGTCATCATAACTGAAATATCTTTAAGCTTAGTTGTTAAAGTTTGAGCCTGATGATTTTAGTGTTGTTGACTCCAAGTTTTGATATTTAATTCTGTCTTTTCTTAAAACCACCAATGTATCTGAATCCCTTGATTACTATCTCCCATTATTTCACATTTGTCTTTTTTTTCTTCTCCACTCTATTTATTTCCTTCTCCTCACTATACTCTGAGGCAAAGAATGTTCTAAAAGAAACCAATTCAAACCATTTATTTCCTCATGCAGTTATTCTAAATATCGCTTATAAATTATATCATTCTGTATTTATCCTTCTTCTGGCTACTTTATTTAATGTAATATCTTCCAGTTGCTTCCATGTTGCAGCAAATTGCATGATTGCACCATTCTTTAGAGCTATGTAATAGTGCATTGTATAGGTATGCCATATTTTCAAGATCTTGTCATCTGTTGTTGGACATCTAGGTTGATTCCAAATCTTAGTTATTGCTTTGAGTGCTTCAATAACTCTTTTTGAGTACATCTTTTTGTGTACATCTTTTTAAATGAGTGTTTTTCTGTCCTCCAGATAGACACACAAAAGTGAAACTGCAGAACAGCTTGATACTTAATTTCCTGAGAACCCTCCATAATATTTTTCATAGGAGTTGAACCAGACAACATTCCCACCAGCAGTGGGACAGTCCTGCCAACACAGGATCCATCCCAATATCTTTTATATGTGCCATTCTCACTGGTGTAAAATTAATATCTCATTGTCACCTTGATTTGTATTCCCCTAGTGACAGGTAATAATGAGTCTGTTGGCCATCTTCATTTTTTCTCCTAAATATTTTTAATAATTTTTAGATGAGGGCAAAAAAATGGGGGGTTAATCTTATGAGAACTCTTTAGATCCTGGATATCAAACCTTTATTTGATGTGTGGAGTGCAAATATTTTCTTTCACTCAGTTAGCTGTCTTAGTTTTAGTCCATGTTTCTTTTTCCATAACTTTTTAGTTTGATATAATCCAATTTGTTCAATTTTGATTTTATAATGTTTTGACATTGATATCATACCACTGCAGATTCCTTTGAAGTCTAGGTCTTGGAGCATTCTGCCTATGTTTTTCTCAGTGTCTTTTATAGATTCAGGTTTGATCTTAAGGTCTTTCATTCACTTTGAGTTGACTTTTGTGTAAGGTGTGAGACATGGATCCTACTTTAATTTCTTTTTTATCCAATTGTGCCAACATCATTTGTTGAAGAGGTTCTTTGTATTCCATTTCATGTTCACCAAAGTTCAAATTCTTTAGTCTGGACTTATGTCTGTCGACATCTAAAATCTATAGATGAGAAATGACAGCTTTTGCCACAGAGAAGGGCTTGAAAGAAAATCAAAAGCCATATAGTTAGTCAGGAAATAACAGACCAAATAAGGTCAAAGCATTTTGGCCCTTGGGTTCTGAAATCAACCACCTGAATAAGCAGTTGTAGAAAGTTCTATTTTTTGATATTCTTTACTATCAGAATTTTTGATGAAAACCTATTTAAATACACAATCTATAGATTTGGGATTATGAAGAGTTAAAACAGGGTACACACAATTTTTTAACGAAGGGCAGTCTCTATTCTGTTTTACCTGATGCTAGAAAACTGGTTAAAGACATTGGAGAGAGGCCCGAAGTCCCAAATTCACAGAAGGAGATAAGGAAAAAATTAATTAATGACCATTAGAAAAATTGGAGCTCTATAATTCCATAGAACAAATGCTTGTGAGGAAAGCATAAACATCAGACTAACTGGATTAGTCTCAACTAAAGAAGAAGCCATTTTTCTAAGAGGGTTATTTGACAGAAATCAACAGCAGTGCCACTTTCTGCCAGTACTCTACTACTCAGATTGAATTTGGGCCTAGAAATTTGGGCTATAAACCCCCTACCCCCAATGTTTAGACCTTTTGTAAAAGAAGACAAAAGCGAAAATTTTTCTTCACACTCTTTAACCAATCCTGGACCTTTTAGTCCAAAGTTGTAGTTTTTTTCTCTTTCTTTTCTTATTTTGCTCTATTTTTCTTAATTAAAGTGGCTAGTTTCTGTTTTTGTAATTGGTATTAAGACACGTTTCTAGAACTCGATTATTACTTCTTTTTTAATTTTTTTCTTTATTTAAACTTCTTGATTACAAATATGATTGTGATTAGATTTCAGTCATGTAAACACCCCCTTCACCAGTGCAACATTCCCACCACCAATGTCCCAAATCTCCCTCCATCCCACCCCACCCCCACCTGTACCCCAGACAGGCTTTCCAGTTCCCTCATTCATTCACATGATTATGGTAGTTCTGAGTGTACTTATTTTTATAACTGCACTCACCACTCTTTGTGGGGAGCTTCATGAAGTCAGCTGGAAGTTCCAGCCCTTTTCTCATTGTCTCTGAGGATTGTTGCAAAAATGACTTTTATTTTTCTTAAAACCCATAAATGAGTGAAACTATTCTGCGTCTCTCTCTCCCTCTGACTTATTTCACTCAGCATAATAGATTCCATGTACATCCATGTATAGGAAAATTTCATGACTTCACTTCTCCTGATGGCTGCATAATATTCCATTGTGTATATGAACCACAGTTTGTTTAGGCATTCATCTGTTGAAGGACATCTTGGTTGTTTCCAGAGCCTGGCTATTGTGAATAGTGCTGCAATAAATATAGGTGTGAGGAAGGGGTTTTTGTATTGGATTCTTGTGTTCTTAGGGTACATCCCTAGGAGTGGAATAGCTGGGTCAAATGGGAGCTCAATTTTCAGTTTTTGGAGGAATCTCCATATCGCTTTCCATAAGGGTTGAACTAGAAGGCATTCCCACCAGCAGTGGATAAGAGTTCCTTTCTCTCCACATCCCCGTCAGCACTGATTATTCTCATTCTTTGTGATGTATGCCAATCTCTGTGGTGTGAGATGGTATCTCATCGTTGTTTTGATTTGCATCTCCCTGATGATTAGTGATGAGAAGCATTTTTTCATGTGTCTTTTGGCCATTTGTATTTCTTTTTTTTTTTTTTTTATCAAAGTGTCTGTTCATTTCCTCTCCCCATTTTTGATGAGATTAGATGTTTTGTTTTGTTTTTTAACAAAGTTCTGTCAGTGTCCTGTATATTTTGGATATAAGCCCCTTATCTGGTGGGTGTTGGGTAAATAGTTTCTCCAAGTTCATGGGTGGCTCTTGTATCCTAGGCACTATTTCTTTTGAGGTGCAAAAGCTTCTCAGCTTAATGTATTCTCATCTGTTGATCTGCTTCCATTTGTTTGGAAAGTGCATTTTCCTCCTTGAAGATGACTTTAGTCTCAATGTCATGGAGTGTTTTTACCAATATCTTGTTCTATATACCTTATGGTATCAGGTCTGATATCAAGGTCTTTAATCCATTTGGATTTTACCTTCGTACATGATGTTAACTGGGGGTTTATGTTCACTTTTTTGCAAGTGGCTAACCAGTTCTGCCAGCAACAATTGTTGAAGAGATTTTCCTTGCTCCACTTAGAATTTCTTGCTCCTTTGTCAAAAATTAGATGATTGTATGTCTGGGGAACATTGTTTAAAAATTCAAACCTATTCCACTGATCTGAGGGTCTGTCTTTATTCCAATACCATGCTGTTTTGATAACTATTGCTTTGAAGTACAGTTTAAAGTTGGGGAAAGTGATGCCTACCAGTTTAATTTTCCCTAGGAGTGCTTTAGCTATTCTAGGGTTTTTATTGTTCCAGATGAACTTCATAAGTGTTTGATCCACTTCTTTGAAGAATGTCATGGGTATTTTTAAGGGAATCGCATTAAATCTTTATAATGCTTTGGGGAATATTGCCATTTTAATGGTGTTAATCCTGCCAATCCATGAGTCGGGTATGTGTTTCCATTTCCGTGTGTCTTCTCTTATTTCTTGGAGCAGAGCTTTATAGCTTTCTTTGTATAGGTCCTTCACGTCTTTGGTCAAGTTGACTCCAAAGTATTTGATTTTGGTTGTCACTAATGTGAATGGGATTGCCTTCCTGATGTCCTTCTCTTCCCTATCATTATTGGTGTATAAAAGGGCCATTTATTTCTGTGTGTTAATTTTGTAGCCTGCGACCTTGCTATATGAGTCTATTGTTTCCAGAAGCTTTTTGGTAGAGTTTTTAGGGTTTTCTAAAGAGAGTATCATGTCATCTTCAAACAATAAGAGCTTGACTTCTTTTTTCCTATCTGGATTCCCTTGATATCTTTTTTTTGTCTGATCGCTACAGCTAGCACGTGCAGTACTATGTTGAAGGGGAATGGTGAGAGAGGACAGCCTTGTCTTGTACCAGAATTTAGAGGGAAGGCTTTTAGTTTTTCTCCATTGAGGACAATATTTGCCATTGGCTTGTGGCAGATGGCTTCAACTAGATTGAGAAAAATTCCTTTCATTCCCATCTTGCTGAGAGTTTTGATCAAGAATGGGTATTGGACCTTATCAAATGCTTTCTCTGCGTCTATTGATATGATTATGTGATTTTTATTTTTCTTGTTGTTGATGTTGTGTATGATGTTGATATATTTACGGATGTTAAACCATCCTTGCATTCCTGGGATGAAACTTACTTGATCGTAGTGGATGATCTACTTGACGATACATTGTATCCTATTTGCCAGGATTTTGTTGAAGATCTTTGCATCTGCATTCATCAGGGATATTGGTCTGTAATTTTCTTTTTTGGCAGCATCTCTGTCTGGTTTTGGTATCAAGGTGATGTTGGCTTCAAAAAAGCTGTTTGGGAGTTTTCCCATTTTTTCAATTTTATAGAAGAGCCTGGCTAGGATTGGTAGTAGCTCCTCTTGAAAGATTTAAAAGAATTCATTAGGAAATCCATCTGGGCCTGGGCTTTTCTTTTTGGGCAGATGTTTGATTACATTTTCAATTCCCTCAGTAGTGATGGGGGTGTTTAGATATGCTACATCCTCCTTACTTAACTGTGGAAGGATATAAGTGTCCAAGAATTTTTCCATTTCTTCTAGGTTCTCATGTTTAGTAGCATAAAGTTTCTCAAAGTAGTCTTTGATTACCCTTTGGATCTCTGCGATATCTGTTGTGATCTTCCCACTTTTTATTTCTAATATGGGTTATCAGCTTTCTCTCTCTCTTTCTTTGTAAGTTTTGCCAATGGTCTTTCAATCTTGTTTATTTTTTCAAAGAACCAACTTCTGCTTTCGTTGATCTATCAGATTGTTTTTTGGTTTTCTACTTCATTGACTTCTGCTTTCAGCTTTGTTATGTCTTTCTGTCTCCCTATTTTTGGTTCCTTTTTTTGGTCATTTTCTAATTTTTTTGAGCTGCGTCATTAAGTTATTCAGGTATGCCCCTTCTTCCTTCCTGATGTGTGCTTGTAGAGCTACAAATTTTCCTCTCAGGACCGCTTTTGCTGTGTCCCATAGATTCTGGCAATTTGTGTCTTCATTATCATTTGTTTCCAGGAAAGTTTTGATTTCCTTTTTGGTTTCATCTCGGACCCACTGGTTGTTCAGTAGCAGGGTGTTTAATTTCCAATTGTTAAAGTTTTTCTTCTGTGTGGCTTTGTAGTTCACATCTAATTTCAGAGCCTTGTGGTCAGCAAAGGTAGCCTTCAAGATTTCTATCCTCTTGATTTTATGGAGGTATGTTTTATGTGTCAGCATGTAGTCTATCCTGGAGAATGACTTATGTACACTGGAGAAGAA
The DNA here is from genome assembly GCF_024139225.1 of Suncus etruscus. Classification (NCBI taxonomy): domain Eukaryota; kingdom Metazoa; phylum Chordata; class Mammalia; order Eulipotyphla; family Soricidae; genus Suncus; species Suncus etruscus. The sequence continues at coordinate 36,592,859 of NC_064860.1, read as the reverse complement.
TATGTATCCAGGTTTTTTGGGATGGAGTGTCCTATATATATCTACTAGTCCTCTTTCTTCCATTACTCTTTTCAGGGCTAGTATGTTTTTGTTGGCTTTTAGTCTGGTTGATCTATCAAGTGTTGATAGGGATGTGTTGAGGTCTTCCACAATTATTGTGTTATTATTGATATCTTCTTTCAGATTTGTCAGTAACTGTATTAGATAATTTGCTGGTCTCTCATTGAGTGCATATATGTTTAATAGTCTGGTTTCTTCCTGTTGCACATATCCCTTGATTAGTACATGGTGTCCATCTTTGTCCCTTACCACTTTTCTGAGTATAAAGTTGGTGTCATCAGATATTAATATGGCCACCCCAGTTTTTTTGAAGGTGTTGTTTACTTGGATGATTTTCCTCCAGCCTTTGATTTTGAGTCTAAATTTGTTCTGACTATTCAGTGTGTTTCTTGTAGGCAGCAGAAGGTTGGAGTCATCTTTTTGACCCATTTTTCCACTCTGTGTCTTTTAATTGATGAATTTAATCCATTGAAATTGAGGGAGATGATTGTCATAGGATTTAATGTTATCTTTGTAGATAAGTTTGCTGTGTTTGTTGGTCTCTCTTGTCTTAAAGTAGACCTGTCAGTTTTTCCTTTAAGGCTGGTTTTTCATCTTTGAAGTTTCTGAGCTGTTGTTTATCCATGAAGCTATGTATTCTTTCTTCAAACCTGAACGTGATTCGGGCTGGGTGCAATATTCTCAGTGAGGCATTCATTTCATTCAATCTTGTCACAATATCCCACCACTGTCTTCTGGCCTTGAGAGTTACTTGTGACATGTTTTCTGTAAGTCTTAGGGATGCTCCTTTGAATGTAATTTCCCTTTTTGATCTTGCTGCTTGCAGTATTCTATCTCTATCTGTGAGATTAGTCATTGTAATGAGGATGTGTCTTGGGGTGTTTTTCTTTGGGTCTCTTTTAGCTGGTACTCTTCGGGCATGTAGGATTTGATTGCATGTAGTCTTTTCCTCTGGGAGTATCTCTTTGATGATGTCTTTGACAGTTGGTTCTTCCTGGAGTTCTCCTACCTGGGTCTCTGGGACTCCAATGATTCTTATGTTGTTTCTGTTGAGTTTATCAAAGACTTCTATTTTCATCTGTTTGCATTCCTTGAGTACTTTTTCCATTGCCTGATTGTTTGTCTTAAGGTTCGTTTCCAATTTCTTCTGCTGTGTTGAGTTTTTCTGCATCTCATCTTCCAGTTCTCTGATTCTCTCCTCAGTTGCTGTTACCCTGTTGGTGAGGCCATCCATTGAGGTTTTCAGTTGAGCTACCATGTTTTTAAGATCTGTTATTTCAGTTTGGAGTTTTCTGATTTCTGTCTTTGTGTTCTGTTCAGATCGATCTATGCTTTCTTTGAGTTCTACAAACTTCTTCCATATTGCTATTTTAAGTTCCTTATTTGAGAGGTTAGTCAGAAGATTGGAATTTTTTAGGTCATCCGAGCTATCATCTTCATTCGCTGTGCATGGTGTTTGCCTGTGAGGTTTCCCCATTGTCACACTTGTACTGTAATTTTTCCTGCGTGTTGTGGTGGGGTTCAATGGTTAGAACGAGTGCGTGGCCGCAAAGTGGAGTGGCTGCGCTCTTTTGTGGCCTCTAGATGACAGTTTTCTTTTGGGGAGTGTGCTTCCTAGGCCTCTGAGTAGAGCTTCAAGTATTCAGGGAAGACAGATAAGCAAAGCAAAGAGTTCCCTTCAAGTCCTCAGGGTCATCCAAGGCATAGCAGGAGAGCGGAGCCAGCCAAGAACTCTCTGTAGTAGGCAGGATCGCCTGCAGGAATGCTGATAAAATCCAGTCTCAGACAGCTGGAAACCACAAGGTCCAAGATGGCTTCTGCGCCCTTCTGACTCCCAGCAGAAGCCAGCAGGAATTAGTGTGTGTACATCCCGACCCACCTCTGAAGCAGGCAGGATCACCGGCAGGAATGCTGATGAAGTCCAGACTCAGGCAGCTCTGAAATAGGCAGGATCACCAGCAGGAATGCTTTTTGTACATATTTTCCTTGGGTGAGCAGGAGTCATTAGTGTTTGGTGATTATTGTATCATAAAATATAGACAGGCCAATCAAGGTAAGTTGAAAAATTGAATAGTGACAGATATAGATGATTTACAAAAAGTTTTTAAGTGAATTTTGAAGGGAAAGTGATAAAGTTACTTAAGAAAATAATCCATATAGAAAGAACTCTAATTCTATAAAAATAATTGGTGACATTTTTTAATAGAAATATTTGAGTCATAGAGATTGCTTGATAATATCTGGCCATGTGTTTGTTAAACCTTAAGAGGGCTGGTCACAGGCAAGCAAGTCTTAGGACAATCCTAAGAAGGATTTCTTAGAACTTTTGAAATAATGAAAGCAAGTATTTATTTTAAAAGGCAGAAGGAGCAAACATTCTGTTCTGATTAATAAGCAAAAGAGAAACTAAAAAAAAAACATATCTATAAGCATGGGGAGTTGAAATTCAAGGCAGGGTGGTCATGAAAAATAAATTTAAGACATTTTCAGGAAGGAAAGTAAATATTTAATAATATTTTAGAGCTCAAAAATGATAAGAAATATACCTAATAATGATAATGTGGTAACAATGTAAGGAATAAAAAGAAGATAAGAAAATTATCTGACTGGGTCGTATTTTTTAAGTGAATAATGTAGTTATATCACTGTGGTCAGTACTTGCAAGAATAGATGGAAGCTAATATGTTGGTAAGTGAAAAAATGTATCAGTTTACATTTTCACCATGGCTTCCTAGTTCTTTCCACATTAATTGAGATTACCATAAATATAGTAGAAAACAACTAATGTAAACAAAATTAGTTAATTATGAACACAAGTTATGGTTTATCACTGTGGAATTTAGAATATTTCACTTCTAATTTTTCTAAATTATAAAATAACACACTAGAAATTGTTTATAAGGATCAAATTAAAATGTGTGAGAAATTAATTTGTGAGCTACCAGCTATAGTACTTGGCTTGAGGAAATACCATGCAAGTCTAGGGAGTCCTTTGACTATTGAAAATGCAGTATCCATATTTAAAAGAATAATTCCAACTTTCTGTAACAATTGCATACCCATCAGTTTGATAAAAATTGAGATGAACTCCTTCCCAGGTTTCCAAATGGCTTTATAAAAAGTGAGGTTGATTCTTATACTGCATGCATAGATGGTGTGTCTGAAACATTAAGCGTCATAAAGACTTTATTTTTTTTTTATTGGTGAGTCTAAAGCAAGAGAGTCGATGAAACTTTTCTGAGTAACAAGGATAACTGGGACCCTGAATAAGAACCAGGTCACCCCAAATCCTCTGCCATATCACAAAACATCTCCACTCTTTCTGAAATGATATCTCACATGCTGATCAAAGAAGAATCTTTAAGAACCTAGAACCTACTTTCTTTCATTTTTCCCTTTTTCTTTCATTTTTAAGAGCTTTTTAAACTTATATTTTATTGCTGTGAGAAACTTTAGTCTAAAATTAATCTTTTCTGACTTGGCTGCTTTATTCAAACTATACTTCTTTTAGTTTTTCCCTAGAAATAAAAAATTTTGTCTTTTCTCAACAATGTACAAAACATTTCTATATATACTTCATCATTATTAATTTCTGGGGGAAGAGATGAAATATAGGACCATATTTATTGGTCCTATTAGACCTGTTTATACTGATAAGGGGATATTGTTATCAGCCAGAAAATTTCATTATTTGTACACCAATGGATAGTAAAGTTTTAAATCCGAAATGGCAGAAAACTTACTTTATACATTTTTTTCATATCTCCTTTAACCTGGCATGATAAATATAGAAACTGCATTTAGCTGTCTTCTTACCCTCTCTATTCCCAGAATCACCTCTTCCCAGTTCCTTTTTAAAGACACTTGACAAGAACCACAGACATCAGGTTTGGCAAGAGAAAAGTATGGAATAGAAAAAGACTTCCAATAACTTGATGACTGAAAGTTCTACCAGGTGATTCATAGAAGCAAGCTTTGTGTGCCATCTTGACACTGACTCATACAGGCATGTTTTCCTTTGAGATTTGGAGTATGCTCTTTGGATATATTAAATGAGTCAGGGCAGAGCTAAGCTCTGATTAGTTCTTGTTCACAGTGTCAGGCAGGAACTGTACTTTCTCTGTTGTTTTCTTTTAGCTTGATTTGGAATACTATAATTAAAATATATTGCATTACAAGAGGATACATTTTATGTTTTAAGGGTACAATATATACTATTTACATAGCACAACCATCAAATTTTCCCATTGAACTTCCTCCACTTTTTCAGTCTATTTTTCCTACTCTTACCCTTGGTAGCCTCAGTTCTTTGTTAATAGCTTGTGCTTGCTTAGTCATTAACTGTTCTCTAGCATTGTTTCTTTATAGACTATGTATGAGTGAGAACATCTAAATTTTGTCTTTTTCTTTCTGAGTTATTTTGTTATTCATTGCTCCTTCCAGAAAAACTGTGTTTCTTATCTTAGTATTCATTGCACTTAGCTCAGTGTCCTGCATAAAGACCACACAAAGTGTGGGTGTGTGTTTAATGTATTGAAACGCAATTCACATGACATAAGCACAATGCGATTTTGGTGAATTGAGAAAGTTATTTTCATAACATAAATTCTTCTAGGAAAGAGCATATATTTAGCTCTCAAACAAATATGTATGTACTTCCTTACTGATATTAATAAGTATTATTTTTTAAAGTTATGGTAACTAGGAATAGTTCTGATACCTAGTATATTCTGTTTTTTTTTAGTGATATTCTTGTTTTTTCAATTTTTTAAAAAAATCTTTATTTAAGCACAATGATTACAAAAATGTTTGTAGTTGGGTTTCATCATAAAAAGGACAACCTCCCAACCAGTGCAATATTCCCATCACCAGTGCCTCCCATTTTCCTTTCTCCTACCTCCTGCCTATATATGAGACGGGCATATTACTCTCACTCAGTAACATTGTCATGAAAGTTGTTAGTGTAGTTATTTCTCTATCTGCACACACCACTATTTGTGGTGAGCTTCCTAGCATGAGCCTGTCCTTCTGACTCTCATCTCTTTGGTCTCTGGGCATTATTACAATAATGCCTTTTATTTTTCTTAAAGCCGATAGATGAGTGAGACTCTTCTGGTGTGTGTCTCTCTCTCCCTCTGACTTCACTTAGTATAATAGTTTCCATGTGCATCTCTGTATAGGAAAATTTCATGACTTTATCTCTCCTGATGGCTGCATAATATTCCTTTGTGTATATGTACCACAGTTTTGTTAGCCACTTATCTGTTGAAGGGCATCTTGGTTCCAGATTCTGGCTATTGTAAATAGTGCTGCAATGAATATAGGTGTGCAGAAGGCTTCTTTGTGTTGCATTTTTGTGTTCCTGGGGTATATCCCAAGGAGTCTAATACCTAGTATAGTCTCAATACTTATAATAAAATGTTCCCAAGAATTATAATAAAAATAACAATGAAGTTTAACCATTTCTTCATTTGCTCATTATAATATTTTTTGAGAGAAACATTGTTTTAGCTTCATATTGTAGTTAATAAAACTGTGGTTCAGAGAAACCAAAGAGCTAACAACGGAAAACCTAGACTTGAAGAAATTATATATTACTTCAAAAACTTTTCAGGTCTCAGGAAGTTACTGGTATTTAAAAAAAAATTTGTTTTTGATTTAAGGGAACAGAAATACACTGACATTTAAGTTGTTACAGTGATTAAAAAACTTTTCTTGCATGTGGTTGATCCCAGCTTGACCCTAAAAGTGTTCTGAGTCAACAGCCAGAAGTAGCTCCTAGTTCCTCCATGCCACTCCTCATTTTCCCTCCTGCTCATATAAGAAATATATCAACAAATAATTTAGAAAGGAAGAGGAAAAATTACTTCTTCTCTGAGCAAAGGTAGTAACTAATCCCAAAAATAGTTCCAAAAGTTAAAGGAAGATGAAATACTATAGCCTAGCAGAATATTGGTTGGTGTACTTCATGGTTTTACTATGAAAAAATTTTACAGGCTGAGATTAGGCAGGTAGGAAATTTATGGATTCTTTTTTACTCTATCCAGTATTTTAGGAATTTTGGCGTGATTCAGATGTATTAATATCTAAGGCATTTCCCAGACTGAGATGAAATAAAACCCATGACATTTATTATTGGGGGGGGGGGATTTGGGTCATATCCAGCGGCACTCAGGGGTTACTCCTGATTCTATGCTTAGAAATTGCTCCCGGCAGGCTCAGAGGACCATATGGGATGCTGGGAACTGAACCGTCCAGGGTTGGCCGCCAACAAGGCAAATGCCCAACAAGCTGTGATATCGTTCCGGCCTCAATTCATGACATTTATATTAGAAATAGTTTTGAGGGACCGGAGAGATAGCATAGCCGACCCAGGAAGGACCCGGGTTCAAACTCTGGTATCCCATATGGTCCCCTGAGCCTGCCACGAGTAATATTTATGCAGAGCCAAGAGTTATCCCTGAGTACACCGTCTGTGGCCCCAAACATCACCCCAAATAATTTTGCTATAAATTGGAAGTTGAAGTCCCTAGGTGTAGTTGGGAAAAATTACTGATGGTAAATGTATATACAAGTATATACAAGTGTATGTATATACAAGCTATTCAAGTTTCAGCTATACAAGCTATATTATGTGCATAGATTCTTTACATTTAACATTGCATAATACATTTATTTATCATATATATATAAATATATATATATATAAATATATATATAATTTTCTTTACTCCAGCAGGGTTCTTCATGCCAAAATACTTTGAATGTATCAGAGAATCCACAAGCTTCACTTTGATAATTAATAGAATTTTACAACAACACAGAAATAAAAGAAATAAAAGAGAAAGTGAGTGGCAAAAGCCAGAGAAAAAATAGGAATAAACAGGAGTACAAAGTTCAAGGAATTTTGGGGCAGAGAGATAGTAAAGAAGGTTAGGTGCTTGATCGTGTGGGACCAACCCAGGTTCAATCCCCAGCATCCCATATGGTCCCCTGCGTGTGCCAGGAGTGATTCCTGAATACAAACCCAGCAGTAGCCCTTGAGGACTGCAGAGTGTGACCCAAACACCAACAAAAAACAAAAACGTTCAAGAAATTTAAGTCAGCAGGATGGTGGGACAGGGAAGTTGGAGATTCATCCATCCTAAGCTTTATTTTTTACGTATTTCTCCCTCAAAACAGTTTGTGTTATCCCATCCCCCATTCTTCCTGTGTAACCTTACCTGCTACTAAGACCTGCCCATTTTTGAGAGGGGTCTTTGGGAGCTATCAAAATATTGCCTCAGGGACAGGAAGAGGATGGATTTGGAGGATTGATTGATTGATTGATTGGGAGATTGGGAGATGGAGGAGGGAAGAAGGAGCAAGAGAGAGCTGGCAGGATGGAGGTAAAAAAAAAACATGTTAAGATGAGAGGGCAGTGAATAGGCTCTTAAATGGTTAGCCTAGGAGGCTAGGGTCTTGAATAAAGAAAGCTTCATGTCTCCTGGAACCTGTCCGTGGATCATTTCCTCGCTGCCACCCTAAGACAGGCCGGCTGGAAAGAGTTGGAGACGCGTGGAATGGGCCAGCAGAGAAAGGCCTCTCCATCCATCCCACCACCATCCAGCCCCATCCAGGGCTGTTATTCAATTCATGGATATCTTAAGACTGTTTAGAAATTTCAGATTCTTAACCACACTCATTTTTTTTCTGAATTTGAAAAAAAAGATATCATTTTATAAGATTATTACTCAAGATTATTACTTGCTCAAGATCTAGCTTACTTGTTTTTAACTTACATCACTTATTATGTAATATATGGATGATTGAGTGATAGCTTTTAACTTTCTATATCTAATATTGAGACATAATATACACCCCTATCACTTAGAAATGTGGGTTAAAACACTTAGTAATCTGCATATTCTCATAAGAATAAATTATTCAAATACAATCTAAATTCTACATTTTATTTTTTCCCTAGATAGGTGTCCCATGTTTTTCTTATACTCAGTTGTTTTGAAAACCAGTGAATGTAGAGGATATATATTTTATAGAGAATTATAAAGGCTTAAAAAGATGGCCCGGAGAGATAGCACAGCGGTGTTTGCCTTGCAAGCAGCTGATCCAGGACCAAAGGTTGTTGGTTCGAATCCCGGTGTCCCATATGGTCCCCCGTGCCTGCCAGGAGTGATTTCTGAGCAGACAGCCAGGAGTAACCCCTGGGCACTGCCGGGTGTGGCCCAAAACAAAAACAAAAACAAAAACAAAAGGGTCTCCTTTTTTTTCTTAGAAAATGCATATTTTCCCAAAGTATTTCTCTAGAATGAGGGTATGTCAAAGGGTGTCAAGGATTGTTTATTTAGAGAACACAATCATATTCATTCATATTCATATTCTAAGTCATGAGGCTTGCTCATATAGTCTCTTAAAAAGCTCCCCAGGATATTCTTTTTTAATTTTTTAATAAATTTTTAATTGAATCACTGTGAGATACACAGTACAAAGATGTTTATAATTGAGTTTTAGTCATACAATATCCAACACCCATCCCTTTAAAGTGTGCATTTCCACCACCGATGTCCCCAGGTTCCCTCCTCATCTTCCCCAAACTTCTCCCCTCCTTCCCTCTATGACAAATTTATCCCCCTTCCTTTATTTTCCTTTCAGACTGTGGTTTGCAATACTGTTACTAAAGGAGCGTCATGTATATCTCTTTACCTCATTTCAGCACCCAGTTCTTGTCCACAGTGACCATTCTCTGGGAGATTATTTTGCACAGTGAAGTTTAAGAACTATTGATTTGGAGTATAAGACCAGTATGATGGGAACAGAAAAGGATGGATAAAACAAGCTTAAACCATTCCTCATGATGAGGAAGCATTATATACAGGAAATTCTCCTTTCAAAACCATCCAGAAGAAAAGACACTGGAGAGTTAATTAAAACCCAGAAGCAGAAGGCTGCTGAATTAAATTTTTGGTAAACTCCTAAAATCAAGGAAGAAAAGCCATAGACTAGGAATACTCACGAATAGCCCTAATGTTAGAGAAACCTACTTTGGTGATAAAATGTCAGTTACAGATTCAGAGTAGTAAGCATACCTAGCATAGAGACAATGGGTATAAATTTGCCACTAGGAAATAAGATTTCTATTCAAAGAATAATTGAAAATTGAAATTTGATAGATTTGTGAATCTTTAATATAATGGGTGGTGGGGATGGAATAATTTTCAGGTGGAGTTAGGGTACATTACTGGTTAAATTACTTGAGCAGTAAAATTCAAAACAAAACTGAATGTAGTGAGTTTTTTGGTCTCTAAAACCTTTGTACAACTGGTACTTTGTACCTAACAACAAAAACCTGAGCTTTTGTATGGTAAGATGAAATAGGCCTCCCTATTGAGTTGTTATAAATAGCTCCTTATGATGATCATGTAATTACACTTTTTGTTATTATATATTTAAGCTGCATTTCAGTGTAATCCATAGTGAACTACATCCCATGCTGTTACCTTACATTTCTTCAATATCTTCCAAGTAAAGAAGCTCTTTCTTTTATAGATTCAAGATAAATAGAACCTTTAGTCAAATTAATTTCACAGGAAGAATTTAAGAGATTCTCCCAAGAGTTAATGGCATAGCTGCTGAAACTTTAGAAGACAGGGTTGGGCAAATGGCAGGGGACCTATGACAGTCTAATCACACATATTGCTTCATCCTTGCTTTTCCTGATCATTGTAGTATCCAAGTCAGAGCAAGTGATGTAATTGATCTGAAATAAACAGTGAAATTCCAGCTTCCTTTCTTGGCAAACTAAGGGATCATCCTGATTTTAATTTTCTAAAATCTTTTTATAGTATAAAAGAAATCTTAGAAAAGGGTAAGACGTTCTCAGAATTCCTTTTCGATGCAAAAAATACTGTCCAGACAGTCTCAAGGAAAATCATATAGCCAGCCATTGCCTCATAGAGCAAATTCCTCTAATTAGAAAGTCCAGTTAAATAATTTCAAGGGAAGTCATAAATTCCTTATTGTGGAAGATGAAGAATATTTTCTTTCTATATAACATTAATAATCAGTGTTGTATTATCTCAGGATGAGTACCTTCCATAACGCTTATGACTATCATTATGGCAGAATGAGTCACCCAGAAATAAACATAACCCTGGTGAGACAAGACAATCCAAATCAATGCAAACTGGGAATCTGCTATTTTCTCCTTTTGTCTATTTTTGAACACAAAGGTTTTTGCTCTATCTTCAGAACCAATATCTTATATGAATAATAGTTTTCATATAGTTTGGAATAAGTGAGAAAAGAGATATAATAAATAATTACCTACTGGCATTCAGTACAATTGAGAACTAGGCAACCAAACTATCTGTCCTCCTGTCATACAGCTTTCTAAACCATAATCTTGACTTAAAACTCAAGATCATCTTAGTAAATCTATTTAGTTTTATAATTCAGAGAAAAAGTGCTAAATTATTTTATAAGGGATGAAGAAAATCATATAGCTACTTGACTTACTAGAGCAAGTCTAACCTCTGTCTTTAATCTACTTTTAAAATTAATTAACTTTTATTGCTTTCCAAGCACTGAAGGTCTACATATCCTCACTGATTTCCTTCCCTTCATTCTGTTAAAATAAGTTACCTGCATTAATTTTAGAAGTCTAATTGGCTTTATTAAATGGTCCATGAATCAGGTAATACCCTTTTTGTTCTCCCTCCCCACCAACAACACACACATGCCCCAAGTAGATTATGCTATAGGTTGTACAAAATGGAAGGCTTTTATAATTAAAAAAGGTGGAACAAGTTTATTAGCAAAAGTAAAGAATTATTTCAGGGATTTTTCCCTTTTAGTGTCAAGCAAGGGGTAAAATTGGAGGAATGGGTGGACCTAAACACATATATTGCCTCTCTAGAGCTGACCAAGGAACTCTAAATAGATTGGTTTAAAATTACCCTTTTGAAAAGGGTCAGCTGTGTGCAAGGTGCCTTACCACTGTGCTATAGCTCTGGCCCTGTTCTTTCTTTATGTAGTGGTTTAGGTTGCATGGCTATAAGAGTGTCAATACTTATGGTTTTGAATTACAAATTTACTTTACCTTCACCATTACCAAAGTATCCTATAGACCTTCCATCAATGCCCTTATGGTGATTTTTAGTCAGCCTCTGCCTCCCACCCTTCAATGCTTTGTAGTCTGTAGTCTTAATTTTCTAATCAAAGACTAAAGTTAAACAAAGACTACTTAATGCTGTATATTTCCCTGTTTTATTCCTCTGTATGTCATAGATGAGTGAGATCATCAATCCTCCCAAAGGCATTGTGAGGTAGGTGCTATTATCTTTCTTTCACAGATGAGAACATAGAGGCCTAATGAGGCTAAGTAATTTGTCTAAGATTACAAGTCCAATAAATAGCAGATACAAAACTTCTATCAGATCACTGAGATTCCCACAAATTCTTCTAATTAGTTCATATGTTTTTTAATGATATTACTTTTTTCAAATAATTTAACTATAAAGCCATGTCCACACACAAAACATTGTTAAAAATGCACTTAGCTCTTTGAGCTAAGTGTCTTCACTCAGCTCTTTTAGTTGAGTCATAGAGATAGTATAATAGTACTATGAGTTTTTAGTTTTTGTTTTGTTTTTGTTTTTGTATTTGGGTCACACCCAGTGACAAGCAGGGGTTACTCCTGGCTATGCTCTCAGAAATTGCTCCTGGCTTGGGGGACCATGGGATGCAGAAGGATCGAACCCAGGTCCGTCTTGGGTCAGTTGCTTGCAAGGCAAATCCTCTCAATTTTTAGATAAGTTAAAGCATTCAACAGGCAACATACTTCAGCATACCTTCTTTAATCCTATCATTGGGGATAAAAGATCTGATTAAGATTCCTCTAGGTGTTTTTTTAGCTACAAAAGTAAAATGGATTCATTTGACATATCCTCTGTAACTTTAGTAAAATTTCATGAATATTAAAGGTGTAGTTAAGAGTAATAAGTGAGAAAGAAATATTAACACAGTCATTTATAATATGTGATTTTTTTCTAAATCACTTGAAAGATTCTGTATGAAGTCATAATGATATGTTCTTTGAGACAAATACCGGTAGCTTGTTTTCTTGATCCTAGGATGCAAATTTAAAATTTTTTACATATTATATCTTTGGAATTAATCGATGCTTTATAATTAATGTGAACATTTAGTGTAGAGTTACCCTTTTAATAGCATCATGAAGCCATTATTAAAAATACAGTGCATCATGGAATCTTAAAATAGAAGAAATAGATATTATTTTTGCTTTGTTTTTCAGCCACAATTGACTGGCTCAAGAATCACTCCTGGCTCTATGCTTATGGATCACTCGTGGTCATGCTTAAGAGACCATATGATATGCCTGGAATGAAATAGGCGGTAGTTATGTTGAAAGCAAGCCTGAAAGCACTTACTCTTAGTCACTCATATTCCTAATGTTTTCAATTCTTTTTGAAAATATTTAGAATAGTCAATATATATTTCCCACTTTAGCTTTATGGATATAGTTAGCTTTGCTCAAAATAGCACTGAAAATCTAATACCAAAGAACACAAAATATCTTTTAAGCATTTTTTTAAAGATATACTTATATGCCTACATATAGAAAAGAAAAGATAAGGCCTCCCAATGCTTACCACAGGCTGTGTTCTTTATACTGGCTGTATCAAAAGAGGAGATACAGTAAATGCACCCCATATACACCTCAACCCAGGCCCTTTGCCTGGTCTGTATTGTGAATTGGGGGACAAAAAAAACCATATACTTATATGCCTACATATTTTATTCTAATACTATCCCTACTTTGAAAATTACTAAGTTTGATTCCAGAACTGGGGGAAAAAAATCCAAGATCAACTTAAAACATCTTGCTGTGTTCTACAAAGTAAATGATCAAAAACTGAGGACTTTTCAAAAAGGCACTAGTTAACCAGTTGTGCTATCAAATCTACTACAATTTGTGCTTCAAAATGGATAATTGCAGTAATTTGTTGTAGCTCATTAAAAATTGGAACCAATAATTATAATATGTAATAAATAAATAAATGATAGCAGAAATAGAAAGCTTATCTAATAATAGAATGATACATCAGAAATAGAGAAAGTTTAAGATAGAGTTTAAGGGCCAGAGTGTTGGTGCAAGCAGTAGGGTGTTTGCTTTGCATGCACTAACCTAAGATGGACAGAAGTTTGATCCCCTGGCATCCCATACATCCTGGCATAGCCAGGAGTAACCCCTGAGCATCACTGAGTGTGCCCCTCAAAAAAAATTGAAATGACTACATTGAACTATATGTAGTAATCAGCAAAGAATCATTATGGATTGTTACAATGACTAGTACAAATTTGATTAGAAATAATATTTTACAAAGCTGCTAAGTTAGATTTTCTTGTTACTACTAAAAGAAAAATGCTACTAGCTTTATAAAGGAAAAGTTGACAACATGGAGACTTTAATCAAGTGATACAAATTTATATTTCTATCAACAAGACAGTCTAACATCATGAGCTTCCTGATGTGTAGATGTGTACTTGGAAGAACACAGTGATTTCTGAATATTCTACTTCCTGAAAATATTTACCTATGTGAAAACATGAGATGATATCATACAAACTTTCATTGGCTCTGTAAACTTCAAAATATTTCGATGTTATTACAGAATGAAATCCAAAAACCAATTTTAAATGAAAGGTAGCCTAGAAAACTTGACATGCATTATTTTGAATTTGATTTTGAATTTGGTTGGGATCCAAGAAGATTGTTATAATGAACTTAATAAAATGAGAGAGAAAAATTGGTTTGGTCTGGCTTGGTTTGGTTTGGTTTGGGGAGATCTAAGGCCACTGGTGTTTCCTGGTCTTACATGTGTCCGAGATTGGAGTCTAGAAAAGCCAAGAAAGGAACCATTAGAGTACAGTTTGAGAGAGGCCCAATGACAACAGTTCAGATTACAAAAGTATATACTACATAGAGAATGGTGTAGGAATAAGGGAAGAGGAAGAATCAAAGTTCACTCTTGACCTTTGGTCAATTCTTAGCTGAAGGCTACAGGGCTTCAATAAACATTAGTTCTGCAACTAGAGTATACATACTGGGAAAATCTTAGATTATTGTGGAGAAGCAAACTCTTCTTAAAATTTTTTATTCTTTAATTTATTTATATGCTCTTTTAATTCTATATTTTTTTCAATAAAATCGTGTTAGTTTTAGGTATAATAACATATATTATCTCCTAGGTCTTCTATACCTCAATTTTCAATTAAAGTTTAGTTTTATTTTTTACAACTCTTTTTTAATGTTGAAGTATTTTATATTATTTTTAAAATCACTCCTGGCTTGGGGGACCATATGGGATGCCAGGGGATCTTTTAACCACTCTTGGTCCTAGGTCAACCACTTGCAAGACAAACACCCTACTGCTGCACCACCGCTCCGGCCCTGTTGCTCGATTTCTTTTTTTTTTTTGGGGGGGGGGGCACACCCGGCAGTGCTCAGGGGTCACTCCTGGCTGTCTGCTCAGAAATAGCTCCTGACAGGCACGGGGGACCATATGGGACACCGGGATTCGAACCAACCACCTTTGTCCTGGATCGGATGTTTGCAAGGCAAACACCGCTGTGCTATCTCTCCAGGCCCTGCTCGATTTCTTAATGAAACCTACTTTTTTAGATGAAGCCCCAGGTTTAGACTTAGGCTCACCGTGGGTTATATTTTTGCACTTTGCTGGTAGACAGAAGTGCATGATCATTAAATCCTAAAGAGGAAGATTCTCTAGGAGACTTGATAGATACCTTTTCATGCATGCAAGATATGCATGCGTAGGCATGCACATACCAGTTCTGAATGTTTAATCAAGCTAATTTTCAAACTAGTATTCAAGGCTTGCAAAAGGGTACTGATTAATATACTAGCTGCCCTCATTAATACAGTGAGGAATTATTGCTTCAACTGCTCTATTCCTGCTTAGAAGCCCAACAGTGTTGTTTTTGCTTTTTCATAGTCATGGACTTAATTGATACTCTATAATCAGGCTGTACCTTATACTAAATTTGAAGCCAAGCAAAGAAAAGAACAGAAGACAGCAGGTGATTTGGGGGATCTTTGGTAAAGGCTGCCCTCTCTATCAGAGTCCTTGAGAAAAATATGAAGCATAAAGGAAAGTTGAGATGAGATTTTTCAATAAAATCTCTTTGGAAATGTATGGATAACTGTAAGGTTTGCAGAAGAAAAATGAAGAAAGGACAGACTGAAATCCAGCTGTGAACATGGAGTATTTTTATTTGTTGTAGGAGTAATAATGTTTCATGCTCAGTTTTTTGGGGGTGGTGGTGGGGATTAGTTTCTTACCCAGGCTTGTTGTTGGAGATTCAGCAGGGGATCACTCCAAGAGACCAGGGGACTATGCTGTACTAGGAATTGAACAGGGTTGACTATGTAAAGCAAGTACTATTTCTCCAGACCCACATTTCTAGCTCTGATGGAAACTAATTGGCACTAAGAAGCATCTCAGACACAATTCTCTTCCTTCTTTAACTATAACAACCACTGCTCTGGGACCCAACATTGAGGAGCAATCATGCAGAATTTTGAATTTAAACAAGAGGTAACAGTTATGAAATGAGAGAAGTACTTCAGTGACTGGGCTGGGAAAGAAACTTCTGACTAGGCTAGCATAAACACATAATAAACACATTAGGCACATAATCTGTACCACTTTGTGTTGCCTTTACCAACCTCTTCTTAATCCTTTACATAGGAATAAAACAATTCTGGTGATTGAAGTTACTTAGAGTCCTCTGACTTTCTTCCTTCTGGCCAGTCCACTCAAATCTATTTTAATACACAGTATCAATCACTCAACATACATTATTTTATATAATCTTCAAAACACTTCTAAATAACAGGTGCTATATTTTAAGTTTTTAATTTTTATAAATAAAGAAATAAGTTACAGGTAGATGAATTTATAGCAGTTGACAGAAATACACAGAAATGAAGTCAGGATCAGAACTTTCTAATTCCACATCTTTAGTACTTAATCTCTACAAGTTTCTGCAGAACTTTCATACTCAAAAATATCATAGGTCAGATAAAATAAGAGGAAGTTTGTCTTTGATGATCTCAGAGTGTATATCAGTTTCTGTATCTCTATCTGTATGTGTCTGTCATATATCCATGCTCATTTTATTGCTTTTATTGTCTCTTAGTACTCTGCTTTTCTGTGCAACTTATACATACCTTTAAAAAAATGACCTTGACATATTTTGTTATCAGTTCTCTTGTCACCTATCTGAGAAATTAGTTCATTCACAGGATTTTGGAACTTAGCAATTTAGCTCTCCATTTTAAGGAAAAATGTTAAGAGGAAATAAAGGTGAGGCACTAATAAAAATATTTTTATATCCTTTTATCCTTTAAACAGTATGCTATGTTTTTCTGGAGGAAAATGATATTTATGGAGTCATTAATTTTAACAAAATGAACAAACAAAAATTTATCAAACAGACTAACATTTGTAAGATGGAAGAGAGATGAATCAGCTCCCTTTTGAGGTCAACCAAATAAACATGTATGGACTCTTATACAGGAGAATTGTTTTAGGGCCTAAGGATTAAGAATTTCCTGTCTATAACTATGACACCAGCAAGGCATCACTGTTACCAAAAGAATAAGTAACGTAAATATTTTGGGCAATCCAATTCCTGTGTTGTCTGCAAATCCAAAGTGGGTAGATTCTTCTTGATATTCAATGGATACTCTGATATATGAGCTCAGGTTTAGAAGTTGGCACTCAAAGTAACAAAACCAGCACTCAAGGCAATATCTTGCTGTCTTGTTTTCTGGGTAGAAGCCCAGGCTTAAAAGAATGAGAAGATGTTTGGAATATGGATGAAGAGTTAGAGAATCATCATCGTAATATTTCTTGGTGGCATCATTTTTCTTTGCCCTAGTCCAATTTTGACCAGGGTGCACTCCCCTTTTAACTGTAGTCTTGATAATGTGTTTACAAATTTATAATATTTATGGTTTTTCTACAGAGTTAGTTTTCTTTAACATCAATGAAAAACCCAAGACTACACCACTGTCCTGATGTCACTTCTGCTCTGTCTCTTACATCTCTTACATCCTTCTAAGAATTTTTTCACTCATTTGGTAATTTCTGTTTTATACTCAAAGGCCAAAGGTTTGTCCCCACTCAATACTGTCTAATAATTTTAACTTATTTTTATACCACAGATGAATGAGATTATGCAAGATATGTCCTTTTCTGACTTCATTTAGATGCTCTCTAGTTCCAGCAAGCTGCACATTTTTGTCTTTTCTTATAGTTGCATAGTATTCCTTTGTGTGTTTGCATATCTGTATACATGTGTGTAATACATATATATCACAACTTATTTAACCCTTCATTTGTCTCTGAGCATGTGTGATGTTTCTATGTTATGGTTATTTATTAAAAGCTGTGATGGACATAAGTATGCATATCGATCTTTTTAAGATAACACTATTACCATGGCAGAGATATTCATGAATAGTGTGACTCATCTATCACTAAAATTAATCTCTCTTTTATCTTTCAACACATATGTCTTTGAAGTTAGCCTAAGGTTTCTATTTGTTTATCCTCTATTGTTATGCAAACCCAGTCATGGTTCTGTTTCTCTTTGACAAACTGTACCCTCTTCTTTAAATAGAATCCAACAGATTTTATAAGGACTAAACTTTTATATAATTTTGTCAACTTCTATATTCAAAGTACCTAGAGCTGTATCTGCATATAGTAAAAACTCAATAAATATTTGTTTAATGAGGAAATAATGAATATATAGATTTATCAGAAAGTGTAACTTAGTTCAATATCTATATTTATCTATAAATAACGTTTGTACAGATATTCCTGGTGAGGCCCGTGGAAGTTTCAATCTCTGCCATATATTAGAACACATCTACAAATGTGTTGTTCACCAAAGTAAGTGCACAAGACAAAGGTTGATCTGTCTAGAATTTGATCCATCCTTTAATAAAGATCATAGCTACCTGCTTTCTGAAATTCGGATAAATGGCATGAAGTAAATATGTAATTCACTCTGTTTAGTTAGCATTTTGTGAGGAGTGGCACCAGATGATCTTCTATGTTCTGGAGTCTAAACAATGACCAAAAAGATAGATATTGGGTATTTCATTTTAGTGAATGGAGTCTTTTTATTGTAATTATTTATCATAATAACTTATTTATTTATTACATAATATATTTTATTATTTATCATAATAACTTATTTTAATGAAGTCATTTATGAACAAGAACTTAGAAAATAAGACCTTTATTATTATTTCTTTTGTTACATATATTATTTGCTTTATAACCAAAGAGGTTAACTTTTTTTTAATAGCAAATATCCTACAAGTAGCTGAGCTGAAGAGAAAACAATGTTCTTTGGTGCAAATAATTGATAGACATATCAACAAAACAGAAACTGCACAGTTGATTAACAAGAGTAAAGCTAGTGTTTTTGATGGGGGCCTTGTTAACAAAGAAGCTTCTGTAAACCTATGAACAGAAGGAAAATTTAGGAAAATTCAATCATTTGGAGACATAATGCCTCTTGCACTGCAATGTGAATTATTTTCTCAGGCAGATGTCTTAAAAGCCGATGGGAGTTCAATTTTTAATTCTACGTTCCCTTAACACCTAATCTGGACAAATTTTCTATTCATAATAACACCTATTTGCAAAATGGGAGAAGATAATTATACTATTATAACATAGGATTTTATAAAGTCTAAGGTCCATAGCCTGACACTGTGGAATCTTGACAAAAACAAATACTGCAACAATACTGGAAAATGAGAGGCAGCAGAGAGTTAAGAGCAATGAGAAATTTTCAGATACAAACCTCAGTTCTGAATTTTGTCAAAATCAAGCATGAATATTACTTAACTCAGATCAAATCTCACTGTCTTTTTTGTCTTTCCCCTTACACCACTGATTCTTGACATTTAAAGTACAGAAAACAAACATGGACATTTGTCAAATATACAGATTTCCAGACTCAAACCTCAGAAACTCTGCTGCAGTAGGTATCTGACAAGACCCAAGGATCCATATTTTAAAATGACACCTTATTTAACTTATGTAATTTTCATGAAGATGTAAGTGTATCCTACTTTGAAGATCCTGCAGAGGTTTGCCAGGCAGAAGTTATTTAAATAAATCCAGGATGCAGAAGCAACAATGCCTCATAAATGTAAGATAGAAGGACAGGTTAATGTCAGACAGTAGCATCAATCCATTCAGGGAAATCCCAACTCAGAACATCTGGATTTAGTGGTCTGATGGACAAAGGTCCTGCAGCCATTTAACTTCACAACATAGAAAGTAATGACTTGTCTTTCTCTATCAGATCTGCACTTCTAAAGATATTTCCAAGCATAGATTTTAGAAGCCTGATACTTTTTTTAATCTCAATAATTCAAAATCATGGAGATAATCTTAATTCTCAAATCTTTAAAACAATTTTAGGCATAAAAAAGCTATTACTATAAATACATATAAATATATATTCAGAAATATCCAATTTTACAATTAGCCAAGAGACAGGAAATAAGCAAAAAGAAATGGATTGCTACATGTAGTACATGCTTCCATGTGAATAATTGGTGAGAACTCTCTTCTCATAATGTCAATGTACTATGGTTAAAAATGATTGAGTTTTAGTCATACAATGTACACTACTCTTCACCAGTGCATATTTCCCACCACCAGTGTCCCCAGTTTCCCAACCACCCTCTCCCACACCTTCCTCTAAGGCAGGCATTTTATTTTCCTCCCTTTCTCTTTTCTTTATTGGCACTGATTTGCACTATTACTAATGAAGGGGCATCATACATATGACTTTATTCCCTTTCAGTACCCACATTTTGTCCAGAATTATCAGTTCTAAACGTTATGGTCACAGTGGACTGACCATTCACTACCCCAAGTGTATTCACCACTCTTTGTGGCAAACTTTCTACCATGGACTGGTCCTGTTGATCATCATCTTTATTGTCTCTGGGTATTATTACTAAACTACCACTTGTTTTTCTTAGATCACATGTTGATGTGATATAATGAGTGAGATTATTCTATGTCAACTCTTACTCATATCACTCAGCATAATAATCTCCATATCTATCCATGTATAAGCAAATTTCAGAATTCATTATTTCTATCAGCTGCATAGTATTTCCTTTTGTAGATATACCACAATTTCTTTAACCACTTATCTGTTCTTGGGAACGTGGGTAGTTTCCAGATTCTGGCTATTGTAAATAGTGCTGCAATGAAAATAGGAGTACATAGGGCATTTTGTATTGTGTTTTTGTGTTGCTAGTGTATATCCCTAGGAGTGGTATTGTTATAACATGTGGAAGCTCAATTTCTAGTTTTTGAGGAATATCCATATTGTTTTCCAAAAATGCTGGATCAACCTACATTCCAACTATTCTGCTATATTTTGTTATTCTCCAAAGTAAAAAAATACTTTGGAAAGTGGTATAAAAGACAGTATATTGGTGCCCCCAGATGACTCATAATTCATGGTTCTCAATACTGGGTGGCTCCTTCCCACATAAAGTATGAGCTATCTGATGGTTTGGCCAAAGTAATGTTATGAAGCATGACTCAAATAGATAATTGGTAAATGTTTACACTTTGAGGATTGTCTTTTGGAATGTTCACTTCTAGAAGCCAGCTGCCATGTTATAAAAATGCTCAGTCTTAACTACTAAAATTTGAGGTTGCAAATAATGTGTCTGAAGGGTCATCGTGAACATACCAGCTTTTACTGAATGTGTCTCCCACTATCTAGGTGAATTTTACCATAAGTAATATCAGCTCTACTATAAGAAACAGGAGAATGTTCAGTTGAGTTACTCAACCTACACCATTATGGAAAACATGGATCACTATATTTTAAGTCACAGTATTATATGGTGCCTACTATGAAGCCACAAACAATAGTGAATTTGATCCCTAGAAGTAGGATGATGCTAAAACAAAAACCTGAAATATATGCCTTAAAATTTCCTTAAAAAATGCTGAGGATTTGTTTTTATTCAGGCATGATAAAGCTAGAAGATTCAGAGATTTTCAACAACCCTAACCACAAATGGAGTGAAACAATAAACAGACACTTCCCAAAAAAGACATATATACAGAAAGCTAATTGAAGTATAGAAAGTTGCTCACTATTACTTCCAAAATGAAAAAAAAAAAAAAACAAAAAACCAGAGCAGTATGAATAAATCCTACTTGATAACCTGTTAACAGTAACAAAATTGGGTGAAATTTTAAGAATGAGAGCAGTTGAATTGGATTAAGGGCCCTACATTATGTTCTTCACAATGGACTTTTTACACTGGGAGAAAAAAAAATCAACAATGGGATATCAAACAGCAGTGAAAATAGTATATATCAAAATGTTTGGAAATAGCAAATGTTGGTGGTGTTGGGTTGAAAATGAAACTCTTATTTACTGCTAGTAGGAATATTGTTTGATTCAACTTCTTTGGAAAGTAATATGAAGATGTCTTCAAAGAGAAAGAATAGAAATACTATATAATTTAGCTAATAATACTTCTTCACATTTACCCATCAAATACAAAAAAATTAAAAATATGTTTATTGTAGCCAAGATATTTATTATAGAAAAGTTGTGGAAATAACACAAAAGCTCAAATGTAGATGAGTCAAGAAATTTTGATAATATATATACAATGAAATACTATGCAACTAGTAAAAACAATATAAGGACCAGAGTGAAAGCACAGTGGGGAGGGCGTTGGGCTTGCATGCAGCCAATCAGATTTTGACCCCAGCATTCCATATGGTCCCCCAAACCTTCCAGAAGTAATTTCTGAGCACAGAGCCAGGAGTAACCCCGGGTGTAGTCCAAAAACAACAAAAAATGCAATTTGTGGTAATATGGACACAACTAGAGGGTATCACTCTGAGTAAAGCCAATGAGAAATGGATGCATATAGAATCATCTGTCTTGTTTCATATGTGAGATTTAAAGATACACAAGGAAAGAAGCAATAAATGGCCAAAGGTAACACAATTGGAGAATTAGACCCAGGATCAGAATCACTGTTTCCCCTATTCTCTGTCTCATCATTGACTCTCTATGATTCTCTGTGGAGATGCCAATCTGACTACATTTCAGGCATGCCAGTTGGGCTGATATCACCAGGACAATTTTTGGGGAACAATTGCAGGTATCCTCCCCTATATCTTCCCTCTTTTGGAAAAGTTTGGCAGCTGTAACAATACTGACAAACTCAGTTGTCATGGTTGAAACAGACCAGACCCATAGACTCTATCATTTTTTGAAGGAGATATAAACTGAGCTGTGTAAGACAATGGCTATACTAGTCCATGCAGCACAAAGTTGGCCATCTCAGGAATGAGTGGGCCAAGCTCCCACCCTGCCAAAGCCATCCTTGCTACCTCCATCATCCAGAATCACTGTTTCCCCAATGGCCTGCCTCATCATTCACCCCCTATGATTCCCTGTGGGATGCCAATCTGACCACACTTCAGGTACCCAGGTTGTTGGGCTGATTTCACAGAGGTTTTGTTTTGTTTTGTTTCTTTGTTTTTTGAGCAAGTGCAGGCACTTTTCCCCATATTTTCTTTCTTCTGGGAAAGCCTGGCAGCTGTAAGCATATCCACAAATGCAATCACTATGTTGGAACCGGGCCTTCTTCCAGGAGGCCTTATAGCTGAGTAAATGCCCCTAGAATTTGTAGTATTGTAGCTTTGAATTTCTGGACAACTTTGCTGCTGTCATCCCTAAAGGAACACTCAAATTTAACAGACTGAACATATAACAATAAGAGCATACTAAGTCTTCAGCTATTGTATTATGACTTCATTGGTGGTATAATAATTTTCATAAATGAGCTTTCTACATGTACTTTTCCTTTCTTTTTCTTTTTTATTTTATTTTTCTTTCCATTTTTAATAACCTTGCTTTCACTTTTATGTAAATAAGTGTATTATGATAAACATTGTCAACCATGTGATGCATTTTCTTTAAATAAAATTTAAAACTGGGGAAAAAAATAGAACTGGAGGATTAGTGCACAGAAATGAACTTGAATGGTGGGTAGGAGAGTGAAAAGTAAAGGATCTTTACGACCTTGGTAGAAGCAAGTAAGTAATATGTGATGTTGAAATGATGTATTCATGAAACTATGTAATATATCACAATACACTGATAACTATTTTTAAAAATTAGAACCCTTCAATTGCCGAAAAGATAATTTATGATGCTCAAGGAAACCATATCTAAAAGTTAAAAAGAAAAACATCAAAATGAAGAAAAGAAAAGAACAGGATGAATAAATATCACTTTATAACCTTGTTAACAATAATAAAATTGGGTGAAATTTTAAGATTGAGAGTAGTTAAATGGAATAAAGGGTTCTACATATATGTACTCCACAATAAACTTTTTACACTGAGAACTCCACATAGAGACATGAAATCCTAAGCCTTCCATTGCAGCTTAAAGTACTTAAATTAATTGATATTTGAACTATCCTTAAATTTTGTCTATCAAAAAATTGCAATAAATTTAGATAATAAACTTGTTGAGTATACACATGCAATTGGACTAACACAGTATTAGAATTAGTCTTTTTCCCACCAGAATTAGTCTTTTAAGATAGGAAAACAACTTTATTTATTAGCTTCACATTGCAGCTTTATTAGATGCAATGAATCATAGGATATAAAATCAAAAAGTAAAAAAGATGGAGAATAATAATAAAAGTTACATCTTGTACTAACTAGAATGTTAATCTAAGAAAATATGGCATTTTTGGAGAATCAAGGAAATGTTGAACAGTACAAAATCAAATATATAAGAAACTTTAAAGCTTTTAAAATTTCAAATTTATATGAAGAAAATATATAAAAGAAATTTCTTTAAAAGACTAGAATATATATATTTTGATTGTTTGGGGATCGCACTGAGTTGTGCTCAGCAATTATTCCTGATTAAGCTCAAGGGTCACTCCTCGAAGTACTCAGGAGGCCATACAATACTGGGAATTGAACCCAGGTTTCCAGTATTGAACAAAGGCATTTAAACCTAATGAGCTATATCTTCATCCCTAAAAAGTACTTCATGTTAGGAAGGAGAGAAAAAAGTTCAGACAAAGATTATAATATGTGTTTTGTGGAAAGCAATGTGCAAGACCGGAAATAAAGATAACCAGATATAAGACAAGTTAGTTTGAACAATTTTAGTAAGTTCCATGATGTAAGAATTCTCTGGTTGTATGATTTCTAGCCTTGGAATGATTAGTGCAGTCATGACTTGTAAGAACTCACTTAACGAGATAATTATAGGACCCTGGATGCATATGATTCATTTGTATATGAGAGGTATATGATACCTATTGCATATGATAATATATTTCTTTGCTACCTGTAGGAATTAGCTAGCCCTGGAAGCTCAAGTGGCCTCTGGGACAGAAAAAGTTCAGAAGGATAAATACCATAAAATACAGAAAATTTAAAGTGTGATTAATATAGAATTTGGGATCAAATGAAAGATGGAGGCCCGAACAGCATCAAAATTCTAAGCTGAAGCTAGAACACAAAACTTCTATTAGAGAAAATAGGCTTGGGTTATATATTAATTAAAAAATGAAGGAAATTGTCACCTCTAGGAACATTAAATTAGAAATGTTATACACCTAGTAAAATTACTAATTTAACAAAAGAAATATTAAATGTTCCAGTGGATTTTATAGTATATTTTATACAGGAAAAGGAAAGTGCTGACCTTTGTTTTAAGCTATTGCCATCGGTAGTCATTTCTTATTCAGCATAACATAAATTAAATAAATGGATTTTCTTACCACATAAATAAGTCATAATTATGCAGTGATACCAAAAGTTAATATTGTTTTGATAGATAAGACTAACAGTTAAGTAAAGAAAGGAGATAAAACAAAATGGTCCAGATAAAGAGATAAAATGTAGAGATTTGCTTTTATAAGAAAATCTACTAAGACTAGAGAAATGAAAGTTAAAAAAAAGACAAATAGGTTTTCTCTGTGGTAGATCTTAGAGAGTAGTGTTTGAGCTCTGAAACTTTATGGCTAATCACTAAGGGATCATGTTTTTGTTTTGTAGGTGATTAATATTTATGCTACAATTAGCAAACTGGCTTTGCTAACTGTCAGCATAGCATCCATTTTCTTTTAATCTGTACTCAGAAGTATGATTTTATTAAGTGAACATTATGCTCAGCTAAAAACTAATGACACTAGAATAAATATGGCAATGCCCTTCATGTGTCTGAGTCCTTTCAAGTTGCTAAACTAAGTGGCTTATACACAACACATGCTTTTTTTTCTCATAATTATGGAGGCTGGAATTTCTAAGATCAAAACCCTGGCACATTCAGTATATGATGAGGAGCCAGCCCCTTTCTGGTTCTTAGACAGCAAGTTCTAGTCACAACTTCACAGTAAAGAAAGAGCAAAAACTATTTGTCCCTCCTTTTAGAATTTTAATTTGAATCATGAAGGTTCTGTCATCCTGACCTGTTTTTCAACCAAAGATTTCACCTTCTATAAACACCTTAGCAATAGATAGGTAACAATATCTGAATTTTGAGGGTCACAAACAGTCTATGTATGCCATTATGTGATTTTGAAAAATAAGATGTAAGCAGTAATTTCTGGTGGAGAATTACTGGGTAGCACTTTAAAAGACAGAAAATTGGCTTTCTACCTTCTTTTGCTCTTTATTTTAATTAATTCACTCATTCTCCCTCCTAAACCATGAATGTGATTTGTATAATTGTTTCTCTGATCCTTTAACCAGAAAGAGAAATGAGAAGATAGTGATGGTAAAGTAGAAACATAATGAGCCTAAGAACATATCTTAATGCTTAAATGGTCCCATTCTATCTATTTTTATTCTTTTTATGTGAGAAAAAATATTTTTCTCTGCTTGTACCATTAATTTATTAGGCTTCTGTTGCAGAAAAAATTATAACTAATAAAGATGATGTCCTGGTTTTTCCTTAAGAATTATTCTTATCTTCAAAAGTTCGCATATCAGAATGGTGAAGAGTAGCTCTATTACTTGAAAAAATTGTTCTTTGTCTCTGGCTTTGAGTGCCAATCAAGCAATATATATTATAAAGATATTATGGCATGGTGGATGAGAGATAGAAATTAAAGTTAATTATAAGCAAATGATTGGCAAAATATTAAACTGCTTAAATTTTAAGAAGTTGAGGCCAGAGAGGTGGCGCTAGGGGTAAGGTGTCTGACTTGCAAGTGCTAGCATAGGACGGACCACAGTTAGATCCCCCAGCGGACCGCAGTTAGATCCCCCAGGAGCAATTTCTGAAGGCATATCCAGGAGTAACCCCTGAGAGTCAAATGGGTGTGGCCCCCCCCCAAAAACAAACAAAAAATAAATAAATTTTAAGAAGTTTATATTTTTTATTTTATATTTTTAAAAATCCATTAATCATATATTTTAGTAGTATATTTTTATATTTAAAAAATCATTAATAGTACATTAATGGATGAAAATGTTTCCAAATTTCAGTCTCAAAAGATCCATGACACCACAAAACCAAAATGTATGATTATTATTCTTAAAAAAGAACTGCAATGGATTGACTGAATTCTACAAGGGCCTTCAAAATACTCACTAGAGTATTTTTTGACACCAATTTGATATATTCAACAGATTAGCTAAATTACCCCATTAACTATTTAGAGTAATCAAAACCTATATGGGTTAAGGCTCAGTTCTACAAGACTTTCTTTCTCTTTAGAATCAGTTGAAAAATCTTTTATTAAACAATATCTTTATCTAAGCACCATGTTTATACATTATACATCTTTGTATTTGGGTTTCAGTCATAAAAAGAACATCCCCCTTCACCAGTACAACATTCTCACCACCAATTTTAAAGCAACCATACTTCTGATCAACAAGTTACAGACCAGCACTTCTCATTACTCCCTTCTTTGTTGTAATAATGTGTTAGAATGACTCACAAAGTTCAGGGAACTGCTCTACTTGTGTTGAGTGGTGCATTATAAAAGAATTCAGGATGATTTAATAAAAATACATAGGGCAAAGAAAAGTGGTCAGAGTTTAATTTCTTTGCCTTCTTGAATGTGCAAACCTCATAGCATGTTCACCAGTTCTGAAGTTCTCTGAATCTTCCTATTCAAGAGTTTTATAACCCAGTCTCTAACCCCTACTTCCCTTTCCAGAATTCCAAGGATGGAGGAAATGGCTACAAGTTTTCACTCACTAGTCACTTGGTGTGACTTTTTTGAGAAATTGTCTTCATGGTAAATAGCTAGTCCTCATGCAGTGAAATTTTATATTTTAAATTTTTTTGTGTATTAAAAAGGAGTTTCTTATAAATAACAAAAGGCTTTCCTTTTACTCTGGAAATCCTACAGATTTTATTACTTTGTGCTGGAAACTGAGGACAAGACTGAATATGTCTTATAATGTAATATTCCCTGTCACATTGCTTTTTATTCCACTAGCAATGATAAATACACAAAATCTACAAATGAGGTGAATATAAACTTCATGAAATACTCCACTCTTAGCAAAAGGAGCCAATTTTTAAGTGCTACAAATGATCTTTGACATAAATGCATGAAATTTGGTTCTTCTGACCAGCGGTGACTCAGTGGTAGAGTACATGCCTTGCATACATTAAGTCCAACATTCTAGTTTTAGCACTGAGGATAAAGCAAAAGAATAAGTTATTTATTATCACCTTTTGACATTTCTTTTTTTTTTGGGGGGGGGCACACCCAGTGGTGCTCAGGGGTTATTCCTGGCTGTCTGCTCAGAAATAGCTCCTGGCAGGCATGGGGGACCATATGGGACACCGGGATTTGAACCAACACCTTTGGTCCTGGATCGGCTGCTTGCAAGGCAAACGCCGCTGTGCTATCTCTCTGGGCCCCACCTTTTGACATTTCTATCACAATGTTTTATGGGATTTGAATTATACCTAAGCATATGAAGCATGTGAAAAGTATAAAGGTCCTTAATCAATCAGCATATCCTTTGAGAGAGGAATTTCTTGAAAAAGACAAAGGATAATTTATTTACAGATAGTAAAAGAATAAAATGATGACAATCTGACTATCTTGACTGGAACATTGTAGCTGACCTCAATTGCTAGCAATAGTGGCCATCTATGTGGATTCTTAAATCCTTACTTTCACCTTACCTGTTATACTGTTTAGATTTCTTCAGCTTGCTATACCTGTCAGAATTTTTGGCATCTCTGGATAGCCTAAAAATACAGTACTTCCATTTGATTCGGATATTAGAAACTCTAGATGATTGTTTAGATTCATTTGTATTAAGAATAAGAAAAATGTATATATGATATAAAGCTTAAGTTGGCTATACTATCTAATGATCTATTATCTACAAGATCCAGTCATAGAAACCTAAGACATTGAGAATTGAATGGCTTCTTGGGATCACTGAGTTTGTTCAAACTACTTTGGGAAATATGTCATGAATATGGACAGTTTCTGTCAGAAATACTCTCATACATATCCAGAGTCCACCAACCTGTCTGCCTTGTCTGAACCATCTCTGACCTCAAGTGCTCTGAATAGTGGCAACCTATGCTGATCACTTATTGCACCCTCACCTGTCCACCATTTATCTTTATAATCAGTCCCTATTCCCGTTAGTGAAACCTGACCTCACCTGACCTCAACTACCATCTGTTCCTGTAGACTAGCCTGAGGCACAGGCACATAATTACTGTAATCTAGTTATTGCAATGACTGACCCATCTCTTACCATTTAACTGACAATGCTAAGAAAAATAACATGCAACTACACATTTGTACTTGCATGCATGCTTGCAACACAAATACACACAAAAACAGCTCAATACTTGAAAATTTTGTGAAAATTTGTGCACATAAAGATAATTATTTACTTGAAATTTAAGAAAGCTAGTATTATAAATTTTTTATTAACTACCTTTTTCAGTAATTAAATATTTTCACAAAATTATTATCTGTACCTACATGCATCAACTAATTTAGTACATTCTGATAATTTTATTAAAGTTAAAAGACAAACTTTTGAAAATAATAATGTTGTTCTTTTTTGCCCTATACACAAATACATTAAAATACTAGACTACTGATCATTACCTTGTTTGATAATAAGGAGATCCAAACTTTAAAACTAAAGAATAGGAAATAATTATAAAAACTTGCATAATTGAAAGAAAAAATAAATGTACTTGTATAGATATTTTTAAATAATATACATATATTTTTGTCATATGCAGAATACAACATACAGCAGCATTCTAAAATTTAGTTATTGCTTCTCAAAAAGAAGTAAGACAAATTGAAAGGCTTATAGGAGTAGAAAAATATGAAACATAAAAAAGAGGTTTCCAAGTAAAGAATACCAGATAGATAAAAATATAAAATAATTAATAATTAAATAAAAGAAAGTATACATTGCTTTAAATATCTGTAATTAAGAGGATAAATTGAAGAAAGTATAGAAGACAGAAACTAATATCAAGAAAAAAAGCAAGTGAAAAATACTTGAGAAGTCAAGTAATGCTAATCAAAATGAAGAAAATTCATCAGAACCATAAAGGCACTAAAATAGGAGTCAGAATATATTTGGAAATCTTGTCTGTGTAGCTTTACTGAACTGACCAGAGCACTGCCAATTTGCTTTGTTTTGTTTTCTGCCATTATAATAAATAGTTACTGAGCAATTGATTGTATCATTGGGCAGTTGGTTGGATTTGGTCATTAAGATAGATGAAATGATTATACCAAGTTTTCATGGTCTGGTGGTCTTGTTCACCTTAATGACCCAGTTATATTGACTTGCAGAAACCTGGTCACCATGCAGTCTCTCCATCTACAATTGATAGATTCTTCTAATACTTGTATTATCCTTGTAGCTCTTTCAGTGTTGTCTATTTTTTCAATGTCTTAGAGAACTAAGTATCTGCTAGCAAAGATCTAAAATTAACAAGAACCAAAAGATAGCTATATTAAGACATACAAATCTATAAATGTAGATAATAAATTCATGAACACCACCTACTACTGAGATGCATCTTTATAAAGTTGCAAGATAAACTTTTTCTATGAAATTATTAAATTAAAATGTTTATCTAGGCCTTGTTCCATCACCCACATGAATATAATTTTAGTTTAGACATTAATTTGACTCTAGAAACTACAGATTGTGTTAAGACATAAAATAGAAATTTCATTCTAGCAACTACAGATTAGGCCCCCTATCTGACTAAATTTGCTCATTTTACAAATCAGTGAACTTGCCTTAACTCCTAACTTAACTTAGAGCTAACTTAACTTAGGCCCTAGATCTATGACATGAAATTTTAACTGTGTCTGGGTTTCTTTCTGACTTAAAAATATGGGCAGGGAAGTGGAATGGATGTGGAACACTTCAAAAATAGAAGGAATGAACTCAGGTATAGGTTGTTTTATATATTATAAATATATAAATTCATTCATTTGTACCATTCATACCATTCATTTGTACTAAGGGTACAAATGGTACAATAATATATATACATATAATTATATATTTTATATATATATACATATATATAATAGTCCTCAGTATAAAATGCTGGAATTTGAGGGTTAGTCTTGGTTGCTCACATAGACTTTGTCAGAACCCTGATGTTTTTTCTACCTATGTAATACCTAGCTTGGCTTGCAACCAGTTTTTCAGAGATGGGAATAACTCCTTCCTATAATGAGAATCTCATTCTAACTATAGTGCATCTGTCTAGGCCTGAACCCCACCTAGCACCTGTCAATTCTCCCCTACAGGAACTGGAGCCACGCCGAACACAGTCATCTGGCAGGGATTCTGCAACATATGGACACATCTTCCAGAATCATGAGTGCCACCTGCCTAGCTCCCAAGGGCTCTTGCACTGCTGTTCCCTGTCCTACCAGATTCAACTTTGTGCCTAAGATTGCTTGAACTATCCCTGAGCTTTCTTCATGATTTGTTCTTAATCTTTTGGACTACCTCCTTTTCTCCTTAGCTAGCCCCATAGCTCTAATATCAAGTATGTCCTTTTATGTAGAACCCATCTTTCTATCAGATCAGTAGAGAAAACACCAACCTGAATGCCAGGAGACTAAGATTTTTAGACTATATCAAATGCAGACTTGTCTTTTTGACGTTCTCCAGTTCAGCTGTCTGATTTGTAATATATCGGATGTTGGAGTACATGATGCTGGAACCCCTTTTATTAGTTCTAAGCATTTGAACTTTGTGCAATGTCTTTTTGGTTGGGAGATATGAAAACAATGATAAAATTAGCATATATTTTTACTAATATAAATCAAAAGTCAATATTATACATTTTATTTGGCTTTATTTACTATTATATTTATGATCTAGAAATATAAATAATAGCTCTACTAAAATTTGTGAATTATGGAAAAATTTAGTTTCTTATTAACACTAATAAATACAAAGAATAAAATTAGTCTAAAAATTAGAAAAACTAGGAGAGAAATTAAAATTTTTGCTTAATTAAATGCCAGTACATATCAATGGAGGATCATTATTTAAAAGCATGCTAAAAGGAGGAAAGGGCAGAAAAAATTATCAAAGCTATTCAGATAGAAGTTGAGTAAAAAATATTATGAATTAGAAAGCAGTGGGTTTTGATGTAAGAAAAAAATTCAATAAAAATTGGGAAGAATGAAACCATGATCTCCCTCCTTCCAGTTATGATCTTGCAATGCAATTATGGTCAATTGGACATGAGACTAAATCTCTGGGGAGAATTCTAGTGTTGCTTTTACATTCTTATCAATGATATATATGAGTATAGCACCTTATCATTCAACTTCACTGGAAAATACGCATAACCCCCATATCTGTGGCACTTAACTTAACCAACAGAGGCAGCACACTTTAGTTTATGGGGAGAGAAACATTTGAAGATACAAGATAAAAAACCTGGATCCCTAAAATAGTCCTTCCATTTAATAGGAACAATCTCTACCACCACATTTGTTGTTCCAGAGTATAGTTGAACACTTAATTTTTAAGTAAACATTAATTGAATCTGAGCTTAATTATTTATAACTTTCAAATCTTCCTGATATGTCCTTTTCTCATTGGTTTTATATCCAAATATAATATAACAAATACTCTGAAAACCTTATACAAAAAGGTGGGAATATAAGATTTGTTGCTTTGTACCATTTATGGAGCTAAAATGTTGCATATGAAAAATTGTAATTGCGGGCCCGGAGAGATAGCACAGCGGCGTTTGCCTTGCAAGCAGCCGATCCAGGACCAAAGGTGGTTGGTTCAAATCCCGGTGTCCCATATGGTCCCCCGTGCCTGCCAGGAGCTATTTCTGAGCAGACAGCCAGGAGTAACCCCTGAGCACCGCCAGGTGTGGCCCAAAAACCAAAAAAAAAAAAAAAAAAAAAAAAAAAGAAAAATTGTAATTGCATTTTAAAGAATTTTTTTTTTGGTTTTTGGGCCACACCTGGCAGTGCTCAGGGGTTACTCCTGGCTGTCTGCTCAGAAATAGCTCCTGGCAGGCACGGGGGACCATATGGGACACCGGGATTCGAACCAACCACCTTTGGTCCTGGATCGGCTGCTTGCAAGGCAAACACCGCTGTGCTATCTCTCCGGTCCCGCATTTTAAAGAATTTTACATGAGAACAGAATTGTATTTCATGAGCTAAGTTTAAAATTTGTGCATTTATTGAAAGTTGAATAATGAAATTCTTAGTTGAGAATACAGATGAAAAAGTACATATCCCAATGAACCAACATTAAAAATAACTCATGCTAGTTTTTACTTTTTTTTCTTTGCTTGAGTTATAAAATATTATGTAAAGGCGCCAGAGAGATAGTACAGCAGATAAGGTGCTTGCATTGAGCATGGTCGACCTAGGTTCAATTCCCAGTATTCCATATGTTTCTTTGAGCATCTCCAGGAATGACTCGAGTGCAGAGCCAGTAGTAACCCTTCAGCATTGTCAAATATGCCCCCCCCAAAAAAAAAACAAAGAAAAAAGTAAAATCTTAGGTAAACAACCATATTAATGTTGTTTTCTAGGATTTGTAGAACTATATACTACAATCAGAGCTACAAAAATCAGTGAAATTTAATTCTTTGCTTTCAATAGTTTGCTAGTTCTCAATTTCTAAAGAATGATGTAAATAGAAAAGTAAATAAATGCTTTAACTACTGTGATGATTTCTTGATAGTGGTCTATGCAAGAAGAAATAGTAATATATGAGAAATTGTAGATTAAATGGTATCATCATGATTCATAGAAGAATGTTTATTTTAGTTGTTACTTAAAAGCTTATGATGCAAATCTTATTATTAAACAATGGAGAATGTTACTCTGTGTGTAAAGACATAGAGATAATTAAGGCACAGTTCTCTTTGAAAACTGCTGTGAATTAGATACTTAAGTATGTCATTGAAAAGATAGGCAGGCTGCATGCACTTTGACTATTTCCTGCAGTCAGAACTATTTCACATGACTTATTATGGGGTATTAACTAAAGAAATGCAATGATATCATAAGTTGCTTTAGAGAGATGAATCTGGATAGAAGAATCAACTAAAGTAGAGAAATGCTTAGTGAGGGATAAATGCTTAGAAAACTATTTTTAAAATTAGAAAAGAATATGTGGTATTAATATCCAGAGGGTTATTTGACTTCTCAATGTTGGTAAACAGGAAGAAAAATGTTTCCAGTACATTTTGAGGCTGGACATGTAAGTAAAAGGTGGTTATATAAACCAGAATGGGGTTGTAAGTGGAGACCTCTCTCCTCAGTGGAGATCTCTCTCCTCTTTTGGTAAAGAGATGTAATAGTAAGATAGAAAAGTTCATTTGAGAAAGTGTGTCATGCATATGAATATCTGTATCTGAAGCACAGTCCCCACAAGTTCTGGGCTGAAAATATAAAATTTTAGCTTACACAAGAATATGTGGTGATAGTGATAGAACAAGTTTAAGAATGTTCA
This sequence comes from Suncus etruscus, assembly GCF_024139225.1. NCBI lineage: Eukaryota > Metazoa > Chordata > Mammalia > Eulipotyphla > Soricidae > Suncus > Suncus etruscus. Next base: position 36,558,633 of record NC_064860.1, on the reverse strand, counting down.
GGCAAGATGAGATTAAAGAGAGAAAATTATCTATCTAAAGACAAGGAATATAACAACTATCATGACAAGATAAATGAGTGAGAGAAGTAGGATGCAGGCAGGGGATGGGGTAAATGGGGGACATTGTTAGTGGGAATTTTGCACTGGTGAATGGAGGTATTCTTTTTATGACTGAAACCCAACTACAATCATGTTTGTAATCATGGTGCTTAAATAAAAATATTATAAAAATAAGATAAAGAATAAACTAAGACCAGAGAGGCTGTCATTGAAAGCAAAGATAAAAGAGTGCACAAAACTAGAGCAATAGTAAAACAAGTAAGGTGATTGTCCTGCATATAGCTGATGCAGGCTTGATATTCAACAACCCATATGGTCCCCCAATTACCACCAGGAGTTACATGAGTGCAGAGCAAGAGTAAGCCCTGAGAACAACAGGGCGTATTCCAAAAAATAAGAGAAAAATGTAAAATGGTTACCTAATACAGCAAAAAAGTTTTTTAAGGAATGAATAAATTTGTGTGTTAGACAGACAGACCAATATAGATAGATAGATAGATGATAGATAGATAGATAGATAGATAGATAGATAGATAGATAGATAGTAGATAGATAGATAGATCATAGACATAGATAGAAAGGAAAAGAAGATAGGGGAGAGAGTATCTACGAGATTCTTAAGAAGATAATGAAAACCAGTAATTTAGTAAACACAAAAAAGTAAAATGCCTAGAACTGAAAATTGAAGAAGAGCTGAGAGTGGAGAAAATGGGCTGAGGAATTCATTATGTTAATTTATTATATATTATATTAATGAAGAGAAGGTAGATGCTAGTCTTTTATGAGATGATGCTAAATATTCAACTGAAATGAAGAGAGACTGATGATATGGAAGAGCAGTCTTTAAGCAATTTAAGCTACTTCTTTTGTTTCTGAACATTGGATTGCTTCAGGTACACATTGGCATTTAAATGTGTATGTCCCTACTGGAATGACAGAAGTTAAAAAAATGGAAGTTGTCTCATGGCTGAAAATATAGCTGTGTAGTCCACAATTCTAAGCACTATTGCTGATACTGTGTGGCTTTTGTGAGGCATGCTTTCAGCTTCCAGGACTTCTAGAAAAATGAGAAGGCAAATGGGAAGTTGCTCATGCTCACTTCAAAAAAGTCCTAGTGATGTCATTCCAAATACTGGCATACCTGAAGTTTTGGTGAGATTGATGTCTCTGCAGAGAGTTGTAGATGAGTGATAGTGAAGCTAGACCATTGGCAAAGTGAGGATTGTGAGCTGTGGGTGCAGGTATGTCTTCGGCAGGATGGAATATTGGCCCACCTCTTCTCCTGAGATGGCCAGCTTTTAGCAGTGTGGCCAAAGTAAGTATAATTTTTCATTGGCTTTGTTAGCATCTCTTTTGAGAAAAGAGTAAGGAATTCTGAACAGGATTTCTGAACTGGAATCTGAATAGGAATTCTAACTGACCAAATGTACCCACAGCTACTGCATTTTTTATCAGTGATTTATTTTTTTTTCTCACATTATATACAGTTGTTCAGTATGCTACTGCAAAGGGAAGTCAACAACTAGTTACACCAGCCCCCACTGCTGTAGCTCATGGAACTTAAAGGTCAGATTGTATCTAACCCTTTTTGCCCTTATAAGAAATTTATACTATCTCAGTGGATGTTATGCCCTTATAAAGAACTTATACTACTTCAGAGGAACTATCTCAGAGGCTGTTATGCCCTTATAAGGAAATCATCTCTCCCCCCTCCCCTTCTTATGGTATATAAGGATGAACAAAGAAAGCCATGTGGTCCTTTGCCTCTGTTCGGTTTTGGACGGGCACTGGACCCTGGCCGGACAGAATAAAGAACCCACTTGAGCTTTTGCCTGAGTGACTGACTCTTCATTTCTCTGCATCGGAGCAGCATCTGGACTACTGAGCCTTATATTTTGGTGAGCCAGCCAGGAATCCTTGATCTGTATGAAGCGGAGTGGTGAACTGATGACTCAGTGTGTTCTAAGCAGTGTGTCTTGTTGGTCGTGATTTGATGTGTGTTGGAAATAGAAATAGGAGAATGGTAGTGTGACTGAGGACTTGAGAGTCCCCACTTGACATGGATTCCGGGTGGTAGTAAACTGAAATGGTGAACCCTATTTTTTTTATTTGATGTGTGTTGGAAATAGAAATAGGGGAATGGTAGTGTGACTGAGGACTTGAGAGTCCCCACTCGACGTGGATTCCGGGTGGTAGTGAACTGCTGTGGTGAACCCTATTTTTTAGATGTGTGTTGGAAATAGAAATAGGGGAATGGTAGTGTGACTGAGGACTTGAGAGTCCTCACTCGACATGGATTCTGGGTGGTAGTGAACTGATGGGTTCAAAAAATATAGGTCACAACCCTGGAGGTGTCCCAGGAGTTCAATTTTGCTGCAGCGGGAAGACGTTCCCAGGCTGCCATGGTGAACCCTATTTCTTGTAACTGGAGACCTTTGTTTTAAGATTTTTGTTTTTCCTTTTGTGTAAGTGTGTAGGCTTTATTTCCTTGAAATCTTCTTTCTTCACTTCCTTTATCCCCTCCCATCTTTCCCTAATCTATTCCTTTGATTTTCTATTTCTCCTATTATGGGTCAGCAGCAAACCACCCCTTTGTCTCTTACTCTGGACCACTGGTCAGAAGTAAGGACTCACGCACATTGTCTGTGGTTCTATGTTCCATGTTTTTTTTTGTCTGATTTAAACATGGAAGGAAACTATAAAAAAAAATGCTACCTCTCCTGAGGCCAAAAAATTGTGTGTTAAACTGGCTTTGTTATTCTAGGGATATGGCAGAGGGTGATGGAGGTTGTAAGCTGTAGATTTCTCAATGGCCATCAGGGATAAATTTTCCCTGGAGAATTTCTGGACTTTGCAATTGCCCAGCTATCCTGCCATGTGTTAAGGCCAGAAAGTATGGCCGCATCACTTCACTTCCCGGCCGTGCACATCATTTAGCCAATGAATACAACCACAACATGTAGAAAAACCCACAATACAAGTGTGACAATGGAGAAACAACGCAGGCCAGCGTCAGGCATAGAGAATGACGAAGGCAACTCTGATGACTTGAACATAACCAACCAACTAGTCAGTCTCTCAGATAAGGAGTTTAGAGTCGCAATATGGAAGATGTTCAAAGAACTCAAAGAAGGTATAGAATAGAACACTAATAAGAATCAAGAGAATATGAAGATAGAAATCAGAAAACTCCAAACTGAAATTTCAGGTCAAATAACAGGTCTGAAAAACTCAGCAGATGAATTGAAGAAAAACATGGTTGAGCTTTCCCACGGGTTAACAGCAGCTGAGGATAGAATTAGTACACTGGAAGACGAGATGAATAACAACTCTATACAGCAGAAAAAATTGGAAAAAAGCCTTAAAGCAAATGATAAAACAATGGAAAAATCACTCAAAGAATGGGAACAGATAAAAAATAGAAGTCTATGATAAACTCAACAGAAACAACTTAAGAATCATTGGAGTCCCAGAGACACAGGAAAAAATCTCCAGGAAGAATCAAAGGTCAAAAACATCATTAAAGAGAAACTACCAGAGCTAATGAATACATGCGATCAAATCCTGCATGCCCAAAGATTACCAAATAAAAGAGACCCCAGAAAAAACACTCCAAGACACATCCTATTCACAATGAAGAATCCCACAAATAGAGACAGAATTCTGAAAGCAGCAACATCAAAAAGAGAAATTACATTAAAGGGAACATTCTTGAGATTTACTGCAGACCTTTCACCGAAAACACTCAAGGCCAGAAGGCAGTGGTGGGACATAGTGACAAAACTCAATGAAATAAATGCTTCACCTAGAATACTGTACCTAGTAAAACTCACTTTCAGGTTTGAAGGAACAATACATGGTTTCACAGACAAACAACAGCTCAGAAACTTTACAGACTCAAAACCATTCTTAAAATAAAAACTGAATGGCCTACTTTAAGACAAGACTGACCAACAGACACAACAAACTTTGATATAAAGATGGCACTAACTCCCAGGACAATTCTTTCTCTCAATGTCAATGGACTAAATGCACCAGTTAAGAGACACAGAGTGATTTAATGGATCAAAAAATTAAATCCAACCTTCTGCTGCCTATAAGAAATGCACCTGAATAGTCAGAACAAACATAGACTCAAAATAAAAGGCTGGAGAAAAATCATCCATGCAAACAACACCCATAAAAAAGCAGGAGTGGCCATACTAATATCTGATGATGCAAACTTTATATTTAGAAAAGTTGTAAGGGTCAGAGACGGATAATTTGTATTAATCAAGGGAAATGTACCGCAGGAAGAAATCACTCTCCTAAACATATATGCACCAAATGAAGGGCCAGCAAAATACTTAATAAAATTGTTGACAAATCTGAAAAATAATGTCAACAACAACAACACAGTAATTGTGAAAGACCTCAAAGTGGCATTGCCAATGCTTGACAGGTCAACCAGACTGAAACCCAAGAAGAACATACTAGACCTGTAAAGAGAAATGGAAGAAAGAGGCCTAGTAGATATGTACAGAACACTCCACCCCCAGAAACCTGGATACAAATTTTTCTCTAATGTACATGGGACATTCTCCAGGATAGACTACATGCTAGCACACAAAACATACCTCCATAATATCAAGAGGATAGAAATTTTGCAGGCTACCTTCGCTGACCACAAAGCCCTGAAATTATATATGAACTATAAGGGGACACAGAAGAAAAACTTTAATACCTGGAAGTTAAACAGCCTAATATTGAATAATCATTGGGTCCGAGATAAAATCAAAGAGGAAATCAAAACCTTGCTAGAAACAAATGACAATAGAGACACAAACTATCAGAACCTATGGGACACAGCAAAAGTGGTACTGAGAGGAAAATTAATAGAGTTGCAAGCACACATCAGGAAAAAAGAAGAGGCATACCTAAATAGCTTAACGATGCAGCTCATAGAATTAAAAAGTACTCAACAAAAAGACCCAAAAATAGGGAGACAAAAGGAAATAACAAAGCTGAGAGCAGAAGTCACTTAAGTGGAAACTAGAAAAACAATCCAAAAGATCAACAAAAGCAGAAGTTGGTTCTTTGAAAAAATAAACAAAATTGATAGACCATTGGCAAAACTAACAAAGAAAGAAAGAGAGAAACAAACTTGATAACTAATATTAGGAATGAAAAAGGAGAGATCACTACTGATCTGACAAACATCCAAAGGGTGTTCTCAAACTACTTTGAGAAACTCTATGCCACTAAACATGAAATCCTGGAAGAAATGGATAAATTCTTGGACTCATAATCTTCCCCGGTTGAATGAAGAGGATGTGGCATATCTAAACACACCCATTACTATTGAGGAAATTAAGACTGTAATCAAATGTCTGCCCAAAAACAAAAGTCCAAGCCCAGATGGATTTACTAATGAATTCTTTCAAACCTTTCAAGAGAAACTTCTACCAATCCTGGTAATACTCTTTCATGAAATAAAAAAAAAAAAAAGGAACACTTCCAAATAGCTTTTATGAAGCCAACATCACCTTGATACCTAAACCAGACAGAGATGCTACCAAAAAAGAAAATTACAGACCAATATCGCTGATGAATACAGATGCAAAGATGCTCAACAAAATCCTGGCAAATAGGATTCAATGCCTCATTAAGAAGATCATCCACTACAATCAAGTAGGTTTCATTCCAGGAATGCAAGGCTGGTTTAACATCTGTAAAGCTATCAACATAATACACAACTTCAACAACAAGAAAAATAGAAATCACATGATCATATCAATAGACGCAGAGAAAGCATTTGATAAGGTCCAATACCCATTCTTGATAAAAACTCTCAGCAAGATGGGAATGGAAGGAAATTTTCTCAATATAGTTAAGGACATCTACCACAAGCCAGAGGCAAATATTGTCCTCAATGGAGAAAAACTGAAAACCTTTCCTCTAAATTCTGGCACAAGACAAGACTGTCCTCTCTCACCACTCCTATTCAACATAGCACTGGAAGTACTCGCTATAGCGATTAGACAAGAAAAAGATATTAAGGGAATCCAGATAGGAAAGGAAGAATTCAAGCTCTTGCTGTTTGCAGATGACATGGTACTCTACCTAGAAACCCTAAAGTGTCTACAAAAATGCTCCTAGAAACAATAGAGTCATATAGCAAGGTGGCAGGCTACAAAATTAAAACACAAAAATCAATGGCCTTTCTATACACCAATAGTAATAAGGAAGAAATGGACATTAAGAAAACAACTCCATTCACAATAGTGCCACACAAACTCAAATATCTTGCAATCAACTTGACTAAAAATGTGAAGGACCTATACAAAGAAAACTATAAAACTCTGCTCCAAGAAATAAGAGTGGACACACGGAAATGGAAGCACATACCCTGCTCCTGGATTGACAGGATTAACATTATTAAAATGGCAATCCTCCCCAAAGCATTGTACAGATTTAATGTGATCCCTCTAAAGATACCCATGACATTCTTCAAAGAAGTGGATCAGGCACTTTTGAAATTCATTTGGAATAATAAACACCCTAGAATATCTAAAGCAATCCTTGGGAAAAAGAATATGGGAGGAATTACTTTCCCCAACTTTAAACTGTACTACAAAGCAATAAGTATAAAAACAGCATGGTATTGGAATAAAGTCAGGCCCTCAGATCAGTGGAATAGGCTTGAGTACTCAGAGAATGTTCCCCAGACATACAATCACCTAATTTTTGATAAAGGAGCAAGAAATCCTAAATGGAGCAAAGAAAGCCTCTTCAACAAGTGGTGTTGGCACAACTGGCTAGCCACTTGCAAAAAAATAAAATTAGACCCCCAGCCAACATCATGTACAATGGTTAAATCCAAATGGATGAAAGAACTCGATATCAAACCTGAAACCATAAGATATATAGAACAACACGTAGGTAAAACACTCCAGACATTGAGACTAAAGGCATCTTCAAGGAGGAAACTGCACTCTCCAAGCAAGTGAAAGCAGAGATTAACAGATGGGACTATATTAAACTGAGAAGCTTCTGCATCTCAAAAGAAATAGCGCCCAGGATACAAGAGCCCCCACTGAGTGGTTGAAACTATTCACCCAAAACCCATCAGACAAGTGGCTAATCTCCAAAATGTACAAGCCACTGACAGAAATTTACAAGAAAAAAAAAATCTAATCCCATCAAAAAATGAGGAGAAAAATTGGACAGACACTTTGACAAAGAAAAAATACAAATGGCTAAAAGACACATGGAAATATGCTCCACATCACTAATCATCAGGGAGATGCAAATCAAAACAACCACTTAAGACCCCAGAGATTGGCACACATCACAAAGGATGAGAACAAGCAGTGTTGGAGGAGATGTGGAGAAAAAGGAACTCTTATCCACTGCCGGTGGGAATGTCATCTAGTTCAACCTTTATGGAAAGCAATATGGAGACTCCTCCAAAAACTGGAAATCAAGCTCCCATTCGACACAGCTATACCACTCCTAGGAATATACCCTAGGAACACAAAAATACAATACAAAAATCCCTTCCTTACACCTATATTCATTGCAGCACTATTTACCATAGCAAGACTCTGGAAAGAGCAAAGATACCCTTCAACAGATGAATGGCTAAAGAAACTGTGGTACATATACACAATAGAATATTATGCAGCTGTCAGGAGAGATGAAGTCATGAAATTTTCCTGTACTTGGATGTACATGGAATCTATTATGCTGAGTGAAATATGTCAGAGAGAGAGAGAGAGAGAGAGAGAGAGATGCAGAATAGTCTCACTTATCTATAGGTTTTAAGAAAAATAAAAGACATTCTTGCAATAATAACTTTCAGACACAAAAGAGAAAAGAGCTGGAAGTTACAGCTCACCTCTTGAAGCTCACCACAAACAGGGATGAGTTTATTTAGAGAAATAACTATGTTTTGAACTATCCTAATAATGAGAATGTACGAGGGAAATAGAAAGCCTGTCTAGAGTACAGGCGGGGGTTGGGTGGGGAGGAGGTAGAATTGGGACATTTGTGATGGGAATGTTGCACTGTTGATGGGTGGTATTCTTTACATGACTGAAACCCAAACACAATCATGTATGTAATAAAGTTGTTTAAATAAAAAAATTAAAGAAATAACATTATGCCTATCTATCTCAGAGGTTGAAGCAGGTAGCAAAGGTAAACCAACCGTAACATTTAACAAAGATGGGTAGTATAAGGAAAGTATCAAAAATTACGCTTTCCTTGGTAATGTTAAGAGTAAAAAAATTATTACTAGATATGAAATTTCTTCATCTCTGTCTGACCCAGTGCAGGAAAGTCAACTGAAGTTTAGGGCTCTATTGTTCTCTCTACTCCAACAGCCCTTTAAGTTGCAGGATTAAAGAAAAGAAAGCAGAAACCTCCTTATCTTCATGGTGAAATTCACAGCCTGAATAAGAAGAAAGCTCTGAAGATCCAGATTAGCTCATAGAACCAGAACAGATGTCAGACAGTCCTGGTGTTCCTACAGCAGTAACCATAACTTCACAGCAACTAGCAAGAATGACACCCTCTTACCCAGACTATTGATAAGGAGGGTTGTGGGCCTGGCAACTGTGGGAGCAGGGCTAGCACAATAGACAGGTATAACAGGCTCTCGCAACAGTTAATTTTAGATGTGAAGATGGTATATAAATCTATTAGTGATCTGCAGGATCAGCTCGACTCTTTGGTTGAAGTGGTATTACAAAACAGGCGAGGGTTAGATTTAATCTTGGCAGAGAAAGAAGGGCGTTGTGTGGCCTGAAAAGAAGAATGTTGTTTTTATACTAACAAATTGGGAGTAGTGTAGACAGAATTAGACACCATCAAAAGAAGCTGGCCAAAAGAAAAAAGGAGCTATTAGACGGTCCCTTATGGTCTTTATGGGGTGGGATTCTCCCCTATTTAATACCCCTTCTGGGGATCCTTTTGGGCCTCCTACTCTGGTAGCCATTTGGCCATGCATAATCAGTCTCCTCACTACATTCATTCGGGCTCATGTTGGGGAAGTCAAGCTCATGGGATTATGCCAACAGTACCAAGAATTAGCTCACGCAGGCAATTCTAACCAGGAATATCAGGAAATGGAGGCCCCTATCACAATGGCTTCTAGGATTAGAGGCCTTAGTACAAGTAGTGGGGATTGAAAGGGAAGTCAACAACTTGTTACACCAGCCCCCACTGCTGTAGCTCATGGAACTTAAAGGTCAGGTTGTATCTAACCTTTTTTGCCCTTATAAGGAACTTAAACTATCTCAGTGGATGTTATATCCTTATAAGGAACTTACACTACCTCAGCGGAACTATCTCAGTGGATGTTATGCCCTTATAAGGAAATCATCTCTTCCCCCCCCCCCCCTTCTCCTCCCTCACCTTCTTATGGTATATAAGGATGAACAAAGAAAGCCACTTGGTCCTTTGCCTCTGTTCGGTTATGGACAGGCACTGGACCCTGGCCAGCCAGAATAAAGAATCCACTTGAGCTTTTGCCTGAGTGACTGTCTCTCCATTTCTCTGCGTCAGAGCCGCATCTGGACTACCTACCGAGCCTTACACTACATTTTAAGGAATATAGTTATACTGTTACTATTACATGTTAAAATAAACCAGGAGAGTAATCAGTATGAAAGGACACAAATACTTACTTAGGAAATGAAGATAACAGCTTGAGATACTAAGATTCAAGAAAGATATTTAAATTACATTTCAACACTTACTAAGCAAAGGGTGAAACATTAATATATTTTACTTTGCTTTCACTTACCAACGTATGAAAATATAATTAATATGTGGGTATCATTAGAAGGCAAATAGTTTTTATAGAAAAGATTATAACAGCTATCAAAAGTTCAAATAAAAACATTTGAAAGTAACACGTTTTCCTTTAAGCACAGGATATTTTCACATTTCATAACATCAAATAGAGAGCTGATGCAGTTAACTGAAGAATTGTCATACAACTTCCAGGTACCTGAATTTCAGGGACATGCAATGCAAATAACTTATTGTAGAGGCATACAACATGCATGACTCCAATTATTAGGGAAGCACGCACCAGACGTGGCTTTTGGCTTTCCTGATGCAGTGCCTAATTTCTCCTCCCAAAAAATATCTGCCAGATATTGGAGAAGTCAATCATTGACCTTTGCGTGGATTACTGGCTATATTTCTGACATGGCTGTGACCTATTTCTCTTCTCCTTTTATTTTGATTTTTGTCTACTTTTTTACTACAGTAATTAGGCCTTAGCTATCCTGCAGTCATAAAGAAATTTCAGTACCAAAGAAAACTGCTAGAAGTTCCCTGCTGGATTAGTATATTTGCAACTCAAAGTCCAGCCAGTTATCTCTCTTTCTGTCAGCCTATGTACTTCAGAAGGCCAAGTCAAAACAAAGCATCTTCAAGACAATGGTCTTCTCTCCCTGCCTTTGAGCACAACAGGGACTTTCCCTGTTACTTTGAATACCTGCTTACAAACAGGTTTGGTCAGTGTAGAATTAGGCTATTTTACTAGGTATAATTATGTACCCCTTTCTTTAGTATTATCTCTTTCTATTACCAGATCATAGGAAGTGGGTCTTAGCCCCTAGCTATAATACTATTTCCCTCATGTTAGGAATATTTGTTTTCAGGAGTAAACCAGGATTCCTGCTATCCCTTAATTTACATCTGTAATGACACCTAGGGCCAGGAACTTCTTTGTTATGTAAGAAATTAGCCTTCCTTTTATCCTCTAACTCCTAACTGAAACCTATTCTATTTTACAAACCACCTAAGCTATGTGTATTTGTTCTAAAATCAAACAATGTATATTTCATTTCTTTTATGTTATGACTGCGTCTTTTTCCCTTTATATACTCCCTTGCCTGAAGATTAAATTTGTCGCACTCCTGCCAGAAATGTGTTGACCCTACACATACTGTGTGTGGTATCATTATTTCATATTTCATATTTGTCCGCTTCGTGTACCTGCTCCCTTCCAAAACTAAAGTTTTGCTTAGGGACGCAAGACATCTGCAGCAACTTATGACCTTTAGAATCCAATTTTTGTAAAGCTGATTATTTGAAATATTATTATTAAAATGTAACAATATATCAATTGTTATACAGAAGGTTAAACTATTAATTGTGAAAAAGGCCCAGTAAATATTTGACAATCAGAGGGAAAAGGGCTCCTCATAAATCAAATATAATAAAACTTTATTGAGAGACTCAACTCTTAAGATGATACTTTTAAGATGCTATTTAGTTGCAACTTTAAGATTTCTGACTTATGGGGGGGGGCAGAGAGATAGCATGGATGTGGGGCGTTTGCCTTGCATGCAGAAGGACAATGGTTCGAATCCTGGAGGTCCCCGATCCTGCCAGGAGTGATTATTGAGCATAGAGCCAGGAGTAAACACTGAGCACTGCAGGTGTGTCCCAAAAACAAAACAAAAAACAAACAAACAAAAAAGAATTCTGACTTACAGAGGTTCAATGCTCTAAAGAAATTACTAAAATAGAAAAAATAAAATGAATATATTACTTACTAGTACTCAATATTTGAAGGTGTCTTGGAGACAATAAGGTGCAAGGTAAGTATACAGTTTAGTTTTAAATCATTATTACATGCTAATTTTGTCTGAGATATTCAGAGGATGTTTTAATTCTTACAGATATAATATTGTATTAAATTTGAGAGAAGTCTGAGGTTTTGAGATAAAGAACAGAATAGAGAACTTGTTTTGTTTTGTTTTGTTTTTCCCTTCCCTTCCCCAGAATAGAGAATTTGTAAGCAGAGAATTGAATATCAAGAGTAGAATCTGAAGAATCTAAAATACTAGAAGTGATTTAAAGAAGAGATAAGATGAGAATAATAAGAACTATAGATTGAAGTACCTTAGAGCAAGAGAATAGGAAACTCTGCTCAAGAAAATTCTGGAGACAGTATATTATAGACTCTGGGTATGTTTTAGGTGACATCATTATGAAATATTCTATTGAAAAGAAAACTAGACTTTTCACACAGAAAAGAAACAAGCCTGTTAATCAAAAATCTCAGTTTTAGACTAGATCAGATAGAATAGAAAAGGCAAAAAGAGGAAATATAAAGCTGAAAGATTGAGTTATAGAGTATCTGCCTTCCTTGAATGTGAAGTTAATAATGTTTAATTAAAATGGTTCCAGAAAATATGATCAAATTAAATTAAATAATATTAATCTATATATCTGGATTTTTCTTTTACTATACAACTTTAAGTATCCTAAGACTCTAAATCTCCTAAAAACTGATGGGTTTAGGAATATTTTTTTTGGAGAAAGACACTTTCCTGATTCCCATATGGTGGCAATTAACTTTTAATGAACCCAAATGAAAGTTCCATGTTTGGAGACCACCAGGAAGGCTACATTTTGTCATTGCTCCAACCATGTGCATTCCAGAAGGAAGTTAGGAATAGGACAAATTCAGGATATGAATGAAAGAGTTGAGAAACATTTGTCTGTCTATGTAAAAAAATATGCAGACTAATCCAATTGGGGATTTTGAAGCTCTATGTTGGAAATTTAATTCAAACCGATGTCCTACACTGTTTTCTTGTCACTTCTTTCTTTTCTCATTATTTTCCTTTATTCCCTCTCTTCTGTCCTCTTTATTTTTTATCAACTATTTATCAACCACTTAAAGGTGATGTTCTTAATTGAAAACAGAAGCATATTTACCAAGAGATAAATTCAGATTAGTTTCAGCATGCCAAGAAAAAATGGACCACTTTCTCTATCATGTTCCAGAAAAAAATAATGGCTGTTAATTCTTCCCAGGTAGTCTTGTCCAGGCTGATATCTCTGTGACTTTCTCAGAATTATGGCAGATTCCCCTTTCTTTAAGAATCACGACAGCCCAGCACCACATCCTACTCTCTCCAATAAAAATGTACCCAACTACATGTCTTAATCTCATCAAACTGCCAACCCTCCAAATTTATTTCAGATTTATAAATTTTGGAACACAAAGCCTCCTTAGTATCACATGGACTCTGATGTTTTGGAAAGTTATATAGTAATCTACCAAGCTCAATGAGCTTTAACAGTTACACAGAAGGTTCAATTCCCACCACCAATAGCCTAGTAAATTCTTAGACATTGACTTTAGTAAAACTACGGAAACATATAACAATGATCTCAAAATGACTTTTGTTGATCTAAGTTTGAGCACTTTATTTGCTTTTGTGTTTTAAAAAACAATATGAGGTAATTTGTGCCTACAAGGAGACAGGGTATGATGGTAGGTTGGGAATTAGAGTGGTAATGGGTTAATGCCTGAAATGACTGTATTATAAACAACTTGGTAAATCACAGTATTATAATAAAAATTTTTAAAAATTCAATGTATTGAACTTGCCTTGGACATGTAATACATGTGCACACAATTGTATAATATTAGATACAGTGAGATATTTTAATACTAGCCTTTTGAGTTTGTTTCCTCTTTCTACTCAATGTTTCTCTCTATAATACTTATTCTCAAACTAGTCTGTGGTAAATGTTTTTGAGTATTTTTGGAAACCAGGTTGAGATGAATTGCTCTTTTGTGTTACATTTGAATGAATGTAGTAGGACAGAAGCAGATTTCCCAAGAGATAAATTTAATTTTATTTTAATAAAAATTAATTACTGAAAAATGTAAATAACCAAAAAAGCTCATTTTATCAGGAATAATCAGGAATTCAATAATATCACATAATTTAGTTATAAAAAAAACCTGTATTTTTCTATTCCAATAGTAATTGTCTGAAATAGGATTTCTCAAACTACGTGTGTGTCTGTATTACTACTTTTACTTTAACACTAACTTCTTTTTTTTGTTTGTTTGTTTGTTTGTTTGTTTGTTTTTGGGCCACACCCGGCATTGCTCAGGGGTTACTCCTAGCTGTCTGCTCAGAAATAGCTCCTGGCAGGCACGGGGGACCATATGGGACACCGGGATTTGAACCAACCACCTTAGGTCCTGGATCGGCTGCTTGCAAGGCAAACGCCGCTGTGCTATCTCTCTGGGCCCTAACACTAACTTCTTAAGCTCTGCATTGTATAACTGAATGGGTTGAGGTGGGAGGGTGCACAAAAGCCTTGACAACAATAAAAGATTTCTGAATGTTGAATAAGAAGAGTAACCAAACTTTAATTCAAAATCAACTGCATAATAAATTTTAGGTTTTCTTGACAATGCTTATCTGTGTTATATTCTGCTGATGAAAAGGAATATCTAGTGGAAAAATGTTTAAGATGCCTTGCTATTTAAACATAAATTATAAATAGGAGTTGGATGGAGAGCACAATAGGCTGAGGACAAACTTTGTTTAATTCTAGTTTTGCCATGCAAGGTGGATCCTGTGATGCCAGGGACTATTTGGGTTATCCCAGTAGTGCTTGGGGGCTTTCAAGGCTGCACCAAATAATTTTGGGAATACTATGAGGTTGTAAGATTTGAACTAAATTCAAATTTAGGCAAGGCATATGCCTTAAACCCTGTTTTATCTCTCAACCCTTCTATCCTTATCTCAAGAAATTAAAATTATTTTTTAATTGGATCCTTTTTCTCAATTCCATACAGTAAAACTTTCTCTGAAATTTTCCTAATCATAAACTTTTAGACTAATAGTAAGTTTACTTGTATTGTACAAAATGGTATAGCCAAGACTTAGTCCCAATTCCTGTGATTATGACCTTCTTATTAAAAATAAGGGGCAGGAGATATAGCATGGAGGTAAGGTGTTTGCCTCTCATGCAGAAGGTCAGTGGTTCAAATCCCAGCATCCCCTATGGTCTCCTGAGCCTGCCAGGAGCGATTTCTGAGCATTAGAGCCAGACGTAACCCCTGAGCACTGCTGGGTGTGACCCAAAATCAAAACAAAACAAAACAACAAAAAAAAATAAAAATAAGTTTTTAATATGTAATCACATTTAAGCATCTCAAGATAAAATCTTGATTTAGAGTGATCCCTAGAGGTCAGAGAGAAGCACCAGTATGATGTCTGCTTTACATGTGGCTAACTCTGGTTTGATTACCCCACACTTCATGTGGTCCCTTAAGCCTGTCAGGAGTTAATTCCTGAGTACAGAGCTAGAAGTAAGCAATTTCAAGTGTAGCCCCAAAACAATTTTTAAAAACACAATTTGTAGAATTAAAAATATATTTATCCCTAGATTTAGTGACATCCAAGAAGTGTCCTTATTAGATGATATATATCATATCTCATATAGATGAGATATATGTATATATAATATAACATTATATAGCCAGGGTATATTGGAGTGATAAATTTTTTTTGTTAATAATTTTTATTATGACCAACGTGAATTACAAGTCTTTCACAGTAATATTTAAGGTACATAGTGACATTGAATCAGGGTATTCTCACCACCAGTGTTGTCCTCCCTCCAACCCTATTTCCCCTCTCCTTTGATCCCCAACTGCTAGTATAACTGGTCTCCTTTGTGTATAGCATGTTGAAGATTGGGTATCAATTCTGTTGTCATTATAAATCTTTAAATCAAGAAATACCAAAAGAAACAGGAACCTATGAAACCAGTGGTTTCCCCAGCAGCTGTGAATGATGACAGAATTTGATCTACAGGAGTAAATTAATTCAATGGTCCTGCTACAGGTTGAGGCAAGGCCCAGAAGTATGGCTTCCCAATCAGAGAGGCTGCTAATGTGGCCACAAGATTATTTACCACCACTATACAGTTCCACTGACTTCCCTGTCAGTGTGGAAGACTAGTGAAGTAGAAAGATGCATACCACCACTATACAGTTCCACTGACTTCCCTGTCAGTGTGGAAGACTAGTGAAGTAGAAAGATGCACTTCCAGACTATAAAAGGGATAGTGGTGAAGCAGCACAGAACCTTACCACAAAAAGTGGGCAAAAATAAAATTCTAAAGACCCAGTCAGTATTAGCCTCCTACATATTTCTCTAAAAGGGACTTCAGAATAGCAATACTTAAGATCTTTAACATGTTCAAAGAAGCAATAAAATGGAATGCCAATATAACACAATAGGATTTGAGAAAAAAATACAAACAGATATGAATGAACAAAAAAATGTGGTAGGCAAAACAAAAATCTCACTGGAAGACCTCACAGTAGATTTTAGCTGCTAAGGACAGAATCATTGAGGTCAAATATAATATACAGAAAACCTCCAGACAACAACAGAAGATAGAAAGAAGCTTCAAAATAAGCCAACTTATGGCAAGAGAACTTTGAAATGAGCTTGAAAAGAACAATATAAGAATCACTGAGGTCCAAGAGAGCCAAGAAGACAATCCTTATGAAGAAACAACAAAGATATAATTTCTGAGAAGTTCCCAGACTGGAGACTGCATGCATCAACATATTTGGAGGACCAGAAATTATTAGCAAAAGAGATCCAAATAAAAAACCCAAACTAATTAGAAGGATGAAAACTATAAATAGAAACAGAATACTGAAAGCTGAAAGCAGAAAAATCAAAAAAGAAAATTACAAAGGAACATCCTTAAGCTTTGCAACATATTTACCAAAGGAAATTCTCTAAACCTAAAAAATAGTGGTTTAATCAAGTGGGAAAAAAACTGAATAAATTGAACATCTCGTCAAGAATACTTTACTCAGACAGATTCTCATTCAGATTTGAAAGAAATAAAATCTTTATGGGTAAACAAGAGCTCAGAAACTTCATAGACTTGAAACCACATTTTATAAGAAGAACAAAAGGGGCTATTTTAAGATAAGAAGAATCCCCAAACACACCAAACTCCTACAGAAAGATGGCATGAAACTCCAAGACAATAATCTCTCTCAATGCCAGTTGAAAAAACATACCAATTATAGACACAGAATGGTTTAGATAGATTAGAGATTTGAAATCAACATTCTGCTGCCTCCAAGAAACACATTTGAATAGTCAGAGCAAACATAGACTCAATATCTAAGATTGGAAGACAATTCTTCAGGCAAACATAAGTTCAAAATCTTCAGGCATACAACCATCACAACAATGCTATTGTGGCCAAACTAGATTTGGCCAATCTCTGAGTGATATAGATTCAGGCTCAAAAAGTTTACAAAAGACAGAAAATGTTACTTCTTAATGATTAAAGGACTTGCACACCACAAGAAACTCTCACTGCCAACCATAATGCAGCTAGGAGGGTGCATGTAAAACAACTGCTAATAAACTTTAAGAAAGACATTGCTAGAAACACAAAGGTAGTAACAGACTTCAACACTCTTCTGTCACCTCTTAATTTTTTTAAAACTAGGTAAGAAAATACTTGCTTTGAAGGAACAAATGGAAGCAGTGAACTTAGTAGACATGTGAAAGGATTTTCACTCCCCAAACACTCCCCCAATCCTCCCTCAATTATAGATGGGACATTCTCCAGAATAGACCAAATCAGAAGACAGAAAGAATAGCTTCAAAAAGTCAAAATGTTAGATACCATATCAACTATTTTATCAGATCATGAAATTCAGAAATAGAAGTGATTTGATAAATCAAAATGGAGAAAAATTCAAATGCCTGGAAGCTAAATAGCTCATTATTGGACAGAGGGTCAGAGAAAAAAATCAAAAGTTTCTTGGAAACAAATGATAATGAGGATACAAGCTACCAGAACTTGTGACAGAAAAAAATATTAAAAGAAAGTTTATAGGTATGCAAGCATTCTTTGGGAAGGAAAAAGAGACCACATCAATAACCTGACTGCACAATCTAAGAAAGTAGATAATGACTAACAAAAGAAGCCCAAAGTAGACAAGGAGAAGAAAATGATTAAATGTAAAGCAGAAATTAATAACTGAAATCTCAAAAAAATTATCCAAAAGATAAAAAAAACAAAGAACTGCTTCTTTAAAAAAAATTAAAAAGATAAATAACCCACTAGTAATACTCACAAAAAGAGAGAGTGAACCCTAATATACTGAATCAGAAGTGAAAGGGGAAACATCACAACAGACCCAATAGAAATTCAAAGGCTAAACAGGATTACTTTAAGAATTTTTATGATTCACTAACAAAAGACACAGAGGAAATTAATAAAATCTTGGACTTCTAGAGTATCTCAAGGGTTAACCAACATATTGAAGGCCTGAAGAGACCAAACACTTTTTAAGAAATCCACATGGTAATCAGAAGCTCACATAAAAGCAAAAGCCCAGGTCCAGATGGATTCAATAGCAAGTTCTTTCAAACCTTTAAAGAAAACCTTCTACCAATGCTTTTAGACTTTCCCAGGAAATCAAGGAAATAAAAACAATCCCAAATCATTTGTTTCTATTTAGCAAACATTATCCTGATACCAAAAGCAGACAAAAAGCAGACTAAAAGGAGAAAGAAAGATATTTATAGGCCAATAGCCTTGATAACACAGATGCAAAGAACCTCGACAAATTCCTACCAAATAGAATTAAAAAAATCATAAGAAAGATCGTAATTATGACTAAGTAGGATTCATTCCAAGGGATTCAAGGTTGGATTAATATGCACAATGCAATCAACATAACACAACATATCAATAAAGGTAAAAATAAAAATTATATATTCATATTAATAGATGCAAAGAAAGTGTTTTACAAAGTGCAGAACCCATTTCAACAAAATGGAAATTGAAGAAATTGTCATGTGTTGTCAAGTCCAAGGCAAACATTATTATAAATGAGGAAAGTTTAAAAGCCTTCTCTTTAAGATAAAGCACAAAATACTGTGGCCACTTCTTTATAATATAGAACTGAAGTAGTTGCCATTGCAATTGGGCAACAAAAGGATATCTAGGGAATCTAGATAGGAAAAGGAAAAGGATTTCACTATTTGCTGATGACATAAAATTATATTTAGTAAAATCTAAAAAATATTTAAAATTTTCTATAAACAATAGATTTGTGTAGCAAAATGTCATCACCAAAAATAATATTTAAATGTCAATGGCTTTCCATATACAAATAATGAAAGAGAAGAGATATTCTTAAAAAGGATCTCAGTTACAATTGTGCTTCAGAGGATCAAGGGTTTCAGAATCAATGTTACCAATCATAAGAAACAGGTAAAAGAACAATAAAAGGAAAACTATAAAATTCTATTTTAAAAAATAAGAATATATAAGGAAATGTTAGCACAGTTTCATTGATTGAGAGAATTAACATCAAGGTTATTAACTGCTCATGGATTGAAAGAATGAACATCATTTAAATCAGGGGTCTCAAATTCGTGGTCCGCAGGCCATTTGAGGCCCTCCTTACAACATTTTGTGGCCCTCCGTACAACATTTTGTGGCCCACGGCCGGCCTTCAAATATCGCAGTATTTGCAATTATTTGCTTACCGAATAATCACAATAAAAATTACATTAGTAAGAAAACATTCACATTAAACATTTGCATACTCCAAGCAGTTCCATTTGGGGTATGCAAATGTTTAATGCAATTTTTTGCTATTTTTCTTACTAATGCAATTTTTTATTGCAAATATTCAGTAAGCGAATAATCGTGAATAATTTGCACCTAGCACAGACGTCATTTTCACTGCTCCTGCCCGCTGTCCCTTGCATTATCAGAGGTCTAAGGGAGAGAAGGGAGAGAAGTTTATTACAGAATTAGATTTTGTCATACCTTCATTATAACTTCATAAAAGCCTTCAGTAAAGAGAAAGATGAATGATGAGCACAATTTCAGGAAAAGTAGGAGATGCAGTATTTATTTCTTTGTTGAGCACAGGGGCATCCCCACATGTCTTATTTGCTTAGAGAAAGTTGCAGTGCACAAGAAATATAACTTGCGGTGGCGCTGGAGGTAAGGTGCCTGCCTTGCCTGCGCTAGCCTAGGACGGACCGCGGTTCGATCCCCCGGCGTCCCATATGGTCCCCCAAGAAGCCAGGAGCAACTGCTGAGCGCATAGCCAGGAGTAACCCCTGAGCGTCACCGGGTGTGGCCCAAAAACCAAAAAAAAAAAAAAAAAAAAAAAAAAAAGAAATGCCATTATTCAACTAAACATGCTGAGGAATGTGCAAAATATCAAGGAAATGAGAGGTCCAAGCAGGTTGCCAGTCTTAAAGCATGTCTAATGAGGCAACAAAACTTCAAGAAAGCAACCAAAGAGAATGTTGCATCAGTCAAAGCTAGTTACATGGTTAGTGAGATGATTGCTAAGGCAGGGAGACCATTCACAGAAGGAGAGTTTATTAAAAAAAAATGCATGTTATAGGCTTTACGTATTATCTGTCCGGAAAAGAAATGTCAGTTTAGCAAAATCAGCCTTTTTGCCAACACTGTGACAGAGCGCATTTCTGACATGTCAAGTGACATTTATCATCAACTGTGTGAGAAAGCCAAATGTTTTGATGCATATTCAGTTGCTCTTGACGAGGGCACAGACATAACAGATACTATGCAGCTCACAATTTATGTCCATGGTGTTGATTGCAATTTTGAATTGACAGAGGAGCTGCTCACAATAATTCCAATGCATGGCCAGACCACTGCTAATGAGATATTTTGGCATCTGTGTGATGCCATTGAGAATGCAGGTTTGCCATGGAAGAGGTTTGTTGGAATAATAACTGATGGAGCGCCATCGATGACAGGGAGGAAAAATGAACTGGTGGCACTTGTTCAAAAAAAAAACTTGAAAAGGATAGTGTAGATAAGGCCATTGCTCTTTACTGCATTATCCATCAGCAGGCCCTTTGCAGTAAATGCCTGCCATGTGACAATGTGATGTCTGTTGTGAAATGCATCAACCAAATAAGATCCAGGGGCTTAAAGCACAGGAGGTTCTGTGCTTTTTTAGAGGAAATGGAGTCAGAATATGGAGATGTGCTCTATTTCACCGAGGTATATTAGCTTAGCAAGGGAAATGTCCTGAAAAGGATTTTTTTGAGAGAAGAAGTGAAAGCCTTCATGGAGAAGGATGGGAATGCTATTTCTGAGTTGAGTGATCACAAATGGCTCATGGACTTAGCTTTTCTTGTTGACATCACACATAAGCTGAATGTACTAAACAAGATGTTACAAGGCCCGGGGCAGCTTATCAGTGCTGCCTATGACAATGCGAGAGCATTCTCCAAAAAACTTGTGTTATGGAAATCCCAGCTCTCTCAGACAAACGTTTGCCATTTCCCAGCATGCAAGGAACTTGTGGATGCAGGCATAACATTCAGTGGTGAGAAATATGTTGATGCTATTTTTAAGCTAGAGAAGGAATTTGATCACAGATTTGCAGACTTCAAAAAGCACAGAGCCACTTTCCAAATTTTTGTGGACCCTTTTCCTTTGATGTGCAAGAAGCCCCTCCTGTGCTTCAAATGGTGCTCATTGACCTGCAATGCAGCTCTAATCTCAAAACCAAGTTCAGGGAGATTAGTGGAAAAGCAGACAGGCATGGACAATTTTTGAGAGAACTGCCCCCCAGCTTTCCTGAGCTTTCCTAAATGTTCAACCATACCATGTGCCTTTTGGGGAGCACATATTTGTGTGAAAAGTTATTCTCCGCATTGAACTTCAATAAGTCAAAGTACAGGTCTAGACTTAATGATGATCATCTTCAAGCCATACTGAGGGTCTCAACTGCTTCCTCTGTAAAGCCAAATGTGGTTCAGATTTGTGAGAAGTGCTGTCAAGTCTCTGGCAGCAAGGAATAGGCAAAAGATGCCATGTTCAGAACTGTTCATGATCTTCACTCAATGTTCTATTCATGTTCAGAAGAAATAATTAAAACTGTTAATAATGACGTTTGAGGACTTTTTTTTGGTAAAAAAGAAATGTCAGTTTAGCCCTGCCTCAACCTGACTTTTCCTCCTGCAGCCCCCAGGAAAATTAAGTTTGAGACCCCTGATTTAAATGAAAATACACCTCAAAGCACTGTACATATTTAATGATGTCCCTATAAGGATACTTATATACTTGTAATACTTGTCAAAGAAATAGTTTAACACTACTGAAATTCATGTGGAACAATAACATTTTCCAATTCTTCTGTGTATATCTAAATCTGTATTTGGAGAAAAGAAGATGAGAGGTATAATTTCCTCTAATTTTAAACTGTAGTACAAAGCAGTAGAAATTAAAACAACATGATATTGGAATAAAGACAGGCCTTCCAATTAATTGAAGTACTGAAGTAATTGGTTCAAATATCCTGAGAAACCCTAATGTATATGATCAGCCAGTTTTTAATAAAGGAATAAAAATTATTAAGTGGAGGAAGGAAAGCCTCTTTCAAAATGTGGTGCTGGGAAAACTGATTAGCTACATAGGAAAAAATAAATAAATTCAGACCTCTTTCTAGTGCCATGCCCAAAAGTCAAATCAAAATAGAACAGAAACCTGGATACTAGATCTGAATCCACAAAGTACATAAGAGAAAAATGTAGGATGATATTAGGATGGCGTTGATGTTAAAGGCATCTTTAAGGATGAAATACCACTGAACCACGTTAAAGCAAAGATAAACAAACGAGAATACAGTGAGCTAAGAATCTTCTGCACTGCAAAGAAAATTATGACCAAGATAGAAAGATTGCCCATCCAAAGAGAAAAATTATTTACCCAAAACTCCAGCTGAGAAGAGATTAATAATATTCAAGATATATAAGTAACTGATAACTTAACAAGGAAAAAAACAAGACATCTAATTCAATCAAAAATTGGGGAGGGGACAGGAACTATAGCCAGCGTTTGCCTTGCACACAACCAGCCACGATGGACACCTGTTCTATTCCCAGCATCCCATACGGTCCCCTGAGCCTGCAGGAGCGATTTCTGAGTGCACAGTCAGGAGTAACTCCTGAGTGTCACTGGGTATGACCCAAAAACAAACAAACATACAAACAAACAAAAAACAAAAACAAAAAATGGGGAGAAGAGATAAACAGTAACTTCTTAATGAAGAAATACAAATAAACAAAAGGCATGTGAAAAATGCTGTACATCACTAATATCAGGGAGATATCAATTAAAATAAAAAGAAACTGGCATACATCAAAAATAACAAGAACCAGTGCTGTGGTAGATACAAGGAGAAAGGGATTTATTGCAATCATGTGTGATTGTTGTCTGTTTAGCATTTTTCAAAAACAATATAAATATCCCTCAAAAAATAGAAATTTAACTTTCATCTGACACAGCAATATGTACTTCTGAGTACATAACCTAGGATTCCCCAAAAGAAAAGGCATCTGCATGTCTATGTTCTTTGTAGCACTGTTTATAATAGCTGGAATATGAAAACAACCCAAGTACATGAAAATGGATAAAGAATCTATGGTTCATCCATACAATTAAATTCTATGTAGCCAAGAGGAAAAATAAAGTTATGAAATTTGTTGATACATGGATGAATTCATAGATACCATGAAATGAGTCAGAGAGAGAGGGACAAACAGAATGACTTCATATGAGAGTCATTGCAACAACATCAAAACATGGTATGAGAATAATACCCAAATGTAATAGGGCTAGGAGAACCAGTCTATGTTAGGAAAGCTTGCCATAATAGGAGAGTGGGAGTGCAGTTAGATCAGAGAAGGGACTACTATGACATGATAGTTGGAATTGTTCACTCTGGACAAGAACTGGGTGTTTAAAAGAGATAAAGTGATATGTGCCTGATATCCCTTCAGTGACAACATTGCAAATGAAAGTATTTAAAGGAAAAAGAAGGGAGGGTGGGTGGGATAGGGACAGACAGACAGACAGACAGACAGACAGACAGACAGACAAAAGAAAAATTTCTAACAGAGTGGTGGGGTGGGATATATTGGAGGAGAAACTGGGACATTGATGGCAAGAAATATTGATGATGAAGGAACATGTGTTGCAACATTTTAGGACTGAAATCTAAACATAAAAAACTTTATATCTGTGTATCTCAAGGTAATTTAATTAAAAAAATCAATATGTGACCACAGCTACCAGAATCTAGAGAAAAGCTAAGGAACAATTATGGAACATTTATTTTTCACAGATTCTAACTGTATCAGCACTTTAAATTAGAATTCCCAGAAAAGTGAGACATAAACTTCTGTTGCTTTAAGCTATGAAATTTGTCATGGCCACCCTAAGACAATGACCGACTCTCTTTGCATTAGATTATTATGGTTCTTAGTAAACTAAGTGTCATTAATCTTCCAAAGATCATTTGTGCATTTTATTTTCTCTAATGTGATTCTTTTATCTTCTTTAAAATGCCTTATGCTTTCTCTACTTGTTGAAATTCTAGTCATGACATGAAAAACTTAATTTAGTCCTTAGTGATGTCTTTCCTATATTTTTGTAACAGCATTTGACATTCTATAGTTTTTTTAATCAACGTGTATGTCCCAGGGAAACAAGATATTTTCCATACAGAATAATCAGTATGTTAAAAAATCGGAAATTAGGGCTTGGAGAGATAGCACAGCGGCATTTGCCTTGCAAGCGGCCGATCCAGGACCAAAGGTGGTTGGTTCGAATCCCGGTGTCCCATATGATCCCCCGTGCCTGCCAGGAGCTATTTCTGAGCAGACAGCCAGGAGTAACCCCTGAACACCGCCCGGTGTGCCCCCCCCAAAAAAAATCAGAAATTATTAGTAGAATGCAATAGGTTGGATAATGGTTCCAAATACATATGCTAAACCCCTTATTCTCAGTATCTCAGGCTGTGGCTTAATTTGGAAATATAGCTTTGATGTTTCTTTCCATCCCTTTTCAAAAAGTTTTGGGACTATACTCACTGGTGATCAAATCTTATTCTTGGCTCTGCACTCAAATATGTCTGCTGAGGATCTTCAAGGGATCATATGTTGTGCCAAGGATTGTACCAGGATTGTATGCATGCAAAGCAAACAACTTAACCCCTATGCTATCCCTCTAGCACCTGAAGACAGGACTTTTAAGGATGTAAAGTAATTAAAGTTAAATGAGGTCACAGTAATTTGATTCTAATTAGATCTGACTGATGTCTCTTATAAAGAAAATGTGGATTCACAGAGATGCTAGCTCTGCATGTGTTCAGGAGGTCAATTCTGTGGTGTGGCAGTAGGAGAATGGTTGCCTAATAAAAATTTTCACTGAATAGAAGGTGAAAGTTTTAGAGAAATAATTTTATAAAGTGAAATTATAAAATTGGGAGAGAAAATACTGGCATATTTCTACCTTATTTATTTATTTATTTATTTATTTATTTATTTTCGGCCACACCTGGTGATGCTCAGGGTTTACTCCTGGCTATGTACTCAGAAATCGCTCCTGGCTTGGGGGACCATAAGGGACACCGGGGTCTCGAACCAGGTCCATCCTAGGCTAGCGCTCATAAGGCAGACACCTTATCGCTTGCGCCACTGCTCAGAACCCAAGTTCTACCTGATTTATAAAACACTTTTCTGAAAGAACTAAACATGTTCCTAAAATGGCAGAGTATTCAGCAGAGCCCTTAATGAAACCCAGTGACTTGTTGGTTAATTGAGAAAGCAAAAAGAGTCCTAAGTAGGTTTTATTTCAGTGATACAAAGATGTTACAGTATATTACATTTCGGTTTTTGGGTCATGCTTAGTGATGCTTAGGGGTTACTCCTGTCTCTGTGCTCAGAAATTGCTCCTGGCAGGCAAGAGGAACCATATGGGATGCTGAGATTTAAACCAACTTCCGTCCTGGGTTGGCTACGTGCAAAGAAAACACCCTAGTGCTATGCTATCTTTGCAGCTTCAGTATTTTTAAATCACTTAATAGGATACATGATATTGATGAAAAGTACAAAAACAATATGATTATTTCTGTAGAAGCATATAAATTGACAAGTTCAGCATCCATCCTTCATTAGAACCCTCAAAAACAGAAATTAAAGGAATTCATCTCAATATTATAAGGTCATAAACAATAAACCCACACCTAATGTCATCTTTAATGAGGTAAACTGAAATCCTTGTGCTAAGACTGTCAACTTTTATGTCTAATATTTAGTTCTGAAAGTCCCAGATGCTACAATTTAAAAAGAGAGATAAATTATCTAAATAGGTTAAAAAATAGGAATAATAAATCCCACTGTTCATGGATTACATATTTCATATAAAAACATTCCAAACATTCAATGAAAATATCTTAGAAATTTCAAATTTGTACAGTAGAATAGTAACTTAAAAATCAATTCCCAGAAATATGTAACTTTTTATATACAAGCTTTAATGTAGAAGAGAAAGAAAATAATTTATAGCAACCACATTTTTTATTGTATCAGTAGAATACATCTCTTTAGGATTAAATTTAACAAAGAAGTTGAAAGACCTATGAAGTGAAAATTATAATTCATATCTTAAGGAAGTAAAAGAAGACACAGGATATGAAAACATATTTCTTGTTCATGGATCAAAAGGATGTGCATCTTACACAAAGTAATCTATAGATACAAGAAGATCCCCATCAAAATTCCCACATAAGTCTTTAAGGACATAGAATAAATATTTCTAAAATATATACAGGACCATAAAACTCCCTGAATACTAAGCATTCTTAAGATAGAGAAGATGGAAAACTAATTCTATTTTTAGATTTATATTTTTATTAGATATCTATAATAAGAGTTTTTAATAAAGCAGAGAGATAGTATAGCGAGTAAGTTTCTTGTCTTCCATGTGGCTGAGCCAGTTTCAATCTCTGGCATCCCATATGGTCTCAGAGAACTGACAAGACTGATGCTTAACCTAAGAGCCAGAAGTAATACCTGAGCATCACTGGGAATGATCTTGAAACAAAAATAAATCTTAATTAAGATAAATAAAAAGTGATAATAATCAAAACAACATGGTACTGGAAAATAAAGACTTTCAGACCAATGGATCAGAATTGAGTGCCACTCAAATCTATGTAAAACCTATTATGATAAAGGAGTTAGGTGCATAAAATGGAGCAAGGAGGACCTTTTAACCAAATGATGCTGGGAAAATTGGTTATCCACATGTAAGAAAATTAATTATAACTCGACCTTATACTGTACACAAAGCACAATTCAACATCAATTAAGAACTTAATATCAAACCTGCCTCATTAAACACATTATGGGAAAAATAAACAGAACCTCCAAAATGTTAACCTCAGAAGATGAGTCTTCAATGATGCATTATCAAAGAAAACAAAATCACAAATAGACAAACAGGACTATATAAAACTAAAAAAGTCAAAGAAATGGAGCTGGAGTGGTGCATAAATGGTAAGCTTTGCCAGCGCTAGCCTAGGATGGACAGTGGTTCGATCCCCCTGCGTCCTATATGGTCCCCCAAGCCAGGAGCGATTTCTGAGCCAGGAGTAAACCCTGAGCATCACCAGATGTGGCCCCAAAAACACCATCTCTTACCTGGAATAAATATTTATACACTATACATTAAAGGACTAATATCCAAGATACATAAAGCTATTTCAAAGTTCAACAAAAAATAAAAAAATAAAAGAGCAAAGTCTGGAGCTGATCCCATGACAGTATACTCCAAGGACGGAGAAACCCCATATTTCTTAGGCCATGTGAATTCCTTTTCGAATGACCCCAATATTTACTGTGCCAGGGCAGGAGGGGAAAAAACAAAAATACAAAAAGCACAAAAACTTGGTATTTTATATATATGTATATATATGTGTGTGTGTGTATATATATATACATATATATCTTTTACCTTCATTTATTATTGTTATTATTATTTTTATTTATCTATCTATTTTGGTCGATTTCTCTGGGTGTGATTATTGAAATCGTCGTCCCCAATTATACTTATTTTTTTTCTATTCTTTTCTTTTCCCTCGTTATGTGCTATGCCATGTTTCTTATTTCAAGACCATGGCGTGTTTTTGGTTTGTTTGTTTGTTTTTGTTCTGTTTTTTGTTTGTTTGTTTGTCTGTCTGTTTTGCTTTGTTTTTCGGCTGTTTTTTTTTTTTTTGGTGGTGCTTATCGATATAGCTGGAGTCCTCACTGGATAATTGACACTTTTTTTGGTACTGGTGGAGTGTTTCACCTTCTTTCTCTCCTTCATCTCCCAAATCGATGATGAGAGCCTCTAGAAGGATTCCACCCATTTTGGGAGTATTAGACTCTTACCCCAGTTTATTTATCTTCTCCTTCTCAGGCAAAACCACGCAACTTGAACTAGCTAGTCCTGCCTACAGTTAGAGGGGGAGATAAGGGAGGCATCAAGACCAAACAGGTGCAAGACTACTAAGTAGTGGGTTGGATACAGAGGGGACCACATATTCTAGCCGCCCTGGGGGGTGAGGGAAGAGGAAATGGGAGGTAGGACAACAACGGAGGGGTAGGGAGGACAATTTGGGGATGGGAATCCCCCCTGATTTTATGTAAATATGTACCTAAAATGTTATTGTCAACAATATGTAAGACACTATGATCAAAATAAAAATTATATTAAAAAAAAAGAGATGAACATTTTCTCAAAGAGGTCATAAAAATGGACAAATGCACCTGAGAAAAAAGTTCATCATAACTAATTGCTATCAAATGCAAATCAAAAAGGCAGTGAAATGCTATCTGACATCAGCAAGAGTGGTCTACAAGACAAAGGCTGGAAACAAAAGTGCTATTGTAGATGTGATTGATATTAAATTATTGTATAGCATAGCCTCTCTGGAAAATTGTTTGGAGATTTCTCAAAACATTGTTTTTGGGTCACACCCAGGCAGCGCTCAGATGTTACTCCTGACCCTATGCTCAGAAATCGCTCCTGGCAGGCTCAGGGGACTATATGTGATGCCAGGATTCAAACCACCGACCTTCTGCATGCAAGGCAAATGCCTTACCTCCATGCTATCTCTCTGGCCCCTTCTCAAAACATTGTAAATAGAACTTTAACGTGATCCTGTGATTCCATGACTGGCAATTCATCCAGAGAACACAAAACATTATCCAAAAAAGACATTTACACTGATATTCAGTGCAGCATTATTGAAAATAATGAAGATCTGGGAACAACTCAAGTGCCAACAACAAATGACTGAACAAAGAAATTGAGGTATATATAGAGTGGAAATTTGCAGTTTAATGCAACTTGATAAAATTGGAGAATGTCATTCTAAGTGAAGTAAATCAGAAGGTAAAAAAGATAAGCAAACAGGTAATCTTACTCAAATGAAAATAAAAAATAAAGAAAAAGGAAAGAATGACATGAGAGAAAGAGAAAGAGAGAAAACTTGGAACCAAAGTGATGGATGGGAGGGGAAGAGAATATAGAATAATAATCAGAAATCACAATTTGAGAGATTGGTGTAGTACTCTGTGACTATTACATAAGAGCTCTAATATCATTGTAAAGTACTTTAAGATATATTAAGAAAAAGTTAAGGATGGTTCATTTCATTACACATTTTATCTCCCCTATTTTTTATTTTGGATTTGCTTTCTGTTTGAAATCATTGTACCACTTTATTTTTAGTCCTTTTCTAAAAGGGAAAGAACATAAAATTGAGAGGGCAGAGAGAAAGCATTGAAGGAAACTAGTGAGTTTTTTTCCTATGACTAATTCTGTATCTTAAATTTGGTCAGAGTTAAAGTGATCTCATCAATGAAGCTGTGACTGTTTAAATTCAAAAGCAAAAATTTTCCCTCCATTTTTCTCAGTTCTCACTTCTGCTTCTGCTCTCATCACTCTCACTCTCGTCTCATCACTCTGAGCAGGATAAGTAAGGTGCTTCCAATCTACCGCTAGAATATTTCTGATGAGGACACATATGACCTATCATTTTGACTTAAGTCAGAAGAAACAAGACAAATACAGATGTCTCACTCATCTGTGCCATATTAAAAGATGAAAGATAGGATTAGACAATAAATACAATGAATGCTCAACACTTGATCTTGTATTCCAAGCAGTGATAAGCAGTGGGATGAGAGATGGCGGGGAGCTAAGATAGGACTAGGGGAGACAGAGGGACAATGGAAAAGGGTGATTAGCACTTAGGTAGTGGTGGTAGGATTCTGTAACTAAGCACACTAGAAACTTTTCCACACCTGTAACATGTTACCTAAACTATAATGAACATTTAAAAAAATTCATCTCACAATATTAACAAATTACAAGGTTTATATCCACATTTCTATACATGAGCAACAGTGATTATTCTTCTTTTAGTAACCAAGGCTTCAGAGGCATTCCATACCCAAATGCCTTCACCTATCTTCCCTTCCCTCTCTGGTAATCACTATGATTTACTTGGAATTAAGGAATTAGTTGTGTTATTTTTCATCAGTTAATTAGTAATTTATATTCTGTACTTGAGCAAATATTTCAGGTCAATATTTTTCACTTTCTGAAACATTTTACTTGTAATAAGCACTTAAGCTTCATCTATTTTGTCCCCCAAAGGCACATTTTTATCCTTTTATATGGATTCTCCCCAAATAATGCTCAGAGGCATCAAAGGCCACTCCTGGACATATTTGGTGGTGTAATGAGCAGGAGAGGCTAATATGATGTCTGGGATAGAACTAGGGTAGGGTCAAGATGTATTCAAGGGGCTGGAGTGGTGACACTAGAGGTAAGGCATCTGCCTTGCAAGTGCTAGTCTAGGACTGACCGAGGTTCAATCACCCAGTGTTTCATATGGTCCTCCCAACTCAGGAACGATTTCTGACTACATAGCCAGGAGTAACCTCTGAGTGTCAATGGGTGTGGCCCAAAGGAAAAAAACAATGCATTCAACGTTGAGCTACCACCAGCTCCTTTATTTTTAAATCTTAGTAGCAAGTAGTATTCACCATTTATTCAGTCGACTATTGGTGGGCAACATATATATATATATATATATATATATATAATTAATAGCTCTATATGAACATAGGTTTAAAAATATTCTTTCAGGGGCCAGAGTGGTGCACAGTGGTAGGGCATTTCCCTTGCATGCAGCTGACCTAGGACGGACCATGGTTCAAGTCCCTGAAGTCCCATATGGTCCACCAAGCCAGGAGCGATTTCTGAGTGCCTAGCCAGGAGTAACCCCTAAGTGTCACCAAGTATGGCCCAAAATCCAAAAAAAAAATCTTTCAAATTAATGTTTTCAATTCCTTCTGATAAATGGCTAGGAGTAGTAGTACTGGGTTATAAAGTCTTTCCATGTGTATTATTTTATGGAATCTCCATACCAATTTTCTTTAGCAGCTACACATCAATATACATTTCCACCAGTAGTGACTAAGGATTTCTATTTCTTCATATTCCCTCTAGCACTTGTTTCTAGCTTATTTGATATAAGCCGTTTTCACAGGATTGGGTTGTCTCTTTCTGGTTTTGATTTGCATTTCTTTAACAATAAGTGAAGTTGAATTTTATACCCTTGTGTTTGCTATCCATCTCTATTTATTTGGAGAAGTTAACTACTAATGTCTTCTGACCATTTATTTTTTTATTGGATTGTTTTGTTCTTTATATTCTTCTATTATTACATTCATAGAAAACTAGTCTTATAAATATGGTTTTTACTAGATTCATTATAATATTATAATCAGGCACAAAACATCGTTCCATTTTTTGTTCAGTGGCATAAAATATGAATTCTAAGCTGAAACTTGAGAGGAGAAAAAGACCAACTAAAGCTGAGCAGAAGTACGTCATAATCAGAAAAATCTCTGGGGATCAGTTATAAATATTAGTCCCTAGGTATCTCCGAGGTAGTCCAATCTAAGGTGGGTGTATCATGAATTTTCTTAAAGTGTGTGTATTAAAGACCAATTAGGCTAATTGATCCTGATAACATGTATGATAATAAGCTGCTTTAATGACACCCCTCAGCAAGTCTGTTTCTAGAAATGCTTATTATATTTAATAAACATTGGGGCTGCTTATCATCACAAATAAAGGAGAATAGCTTGAAAATTTCCTGAGACATATAGTAAACACTGTCCTCAAATCTTTGGAAAAGTTCAGTCTAGCTATTAAACACGACAATGGTTTTATTGTGTTTCACATACATTGAATTATTTTATCTTCACTACCTAACCATTGTGTTAACATTATTATCCCTATTTTACAGCTTAAAAAATTAGATATAAATTCAGAAACCACCTCAAAATTACATAGTACCCTATGTTTAAAAAGCACATTCTGTCCATTTTGTTGTTGTTGTTATTGTTATTGGGTTATTCCTGGCTCTGTGTTCATAACTAAGTGTGCAGGCATCATGTGGTGCCAGGAGTCAAACTAGAGTCTCTCTCAAGCTAGCCATACTCTCAGCCTCTTGAACTCTCTCTCCAACTCTTTTCTATTTGTTTTTACCCCATGTGTTCCACCACCCAAATTTTGAAAGAGCACGGTAATATTTGGAGAACTAGATTTCAAAGTACATTTTTTCATAATAATTGAGTCAACTTCTTGGCCAACCTGAAATATCTTTGTGGGCACCATTAATAGAATGCATTTTGTTCTAATGGGCTCAGCATTTTCACCAAATTCAAAAGAAACCCTAATTATCAAGTAGGTGTATTTGCATTAAGAAAAAAATATGGTTTTAGACATGAAGGATAGTTTCTAAACATTACTAACTATCTTAAGTCAATTATATAGAATACTTAAAATGTTATCTTCATCTGGATTCCCCAAGACTCTTGGGGCATATATGAATGTTTGTGTTTATTTAGGCTATATGTACATAATATTTTAGCTTACTAAATACCCAGAATAGAATATAGATAGATGTAGTGTGACATTGACATATTGTTTCAGTTTCAGAGAATATAACAATTATTATTTGTAATATTTTTTTTAAATTTTTATTGTGGCCGAAGTGAATTACAAATATTTCACAGTAATATTTAAGGTACATAGTGACAATGAATCAGAGTCATTCCCACCATCCCTGATGTCCTTCCATCCCTGTTCCCAGCATGCATCCCATATCTCTCTCCTTCACCCCCCAGAATACTACTGTAACTGTGTATTAAAATTTTAAAGTAGATATGACATATTGTAGACATCTACTCCATTAAGAGTAGCTATACCTTGCTTTCAAGGGAATGGAGGATGGGAGAATCAGTAAAGAAATGCAAGCATTCCTTAAACCCCTCATCCCTGAAACAAATTCCTTCCAATCTCCTAAACTGGCTGGAATACACTTCTCTGCCCCACCCACCACCCGGTAAGAAAGTCGGTGGGTAATTGGGTCCAGATTGGAGATGTTTAAATATTCATGAGGCTGGCAGGGGACTGGGGGTGGTGGTGGTGAGTGTCTAGAATGGGGTGGGGGCTGGGGGGAAGTGATTAGTCATTGAGAACGAATATACAATTCTAGGAGATCCAGAGACTGGGGGAAGGGGGGAGACAGGGTGCAAGGGGGGTGTCAGAAAGGACACAGAAGAGAGAGGTAAAGAGGGATTGAGAGAGAGAGCACATAGAAAGAGAGGGAGAGAGCAGTGAGAAAGAGCAGTGAGAGCTATAAGAGAGAGAGAGAGAGAGAGAGAGAGAGAGAGAGAGAGAGAGAGAGAGAGAGAGAGAGAGAGAGAGAGAGAGAGAGAGAGAGAGAGAGAGAGAGAGAGAGAGAGAGAGAGAGAGCTATGAGCAATAGCTGTGGACCTTACAGTTCCTGCTAACTGCCCTGGTGTGTGTGCGGGAGAGAGAGAGAGGGAGGGAGAGAGAGAGAGCGAGCGCGCGCGTTAGCGCGAGAGAGCGAGTGAGCAAGCGAGCAGAAAAGAGGTGGAGAGGGGGGGAATAAGAAAGAGAGGAGGAAAGGAGAGAAGGCTGGAAGAAGGCAAGGGACGTTAACAACCATGCTGTGCTGTATGAGAAGAACCAAACAGGTAGAACTTAAGATTTTTTTTTACTTCTTGCTCTTGTGAAATTGCCAGAGTACAATATTTCTCTATCAAAGCAGAAATAATATGTAACTGCTTCTGCTCTGGCCATGGTGCTTGCGTTTCTTTAGCATATGAGAACTGATGGTCGCATCCCAGCTTTTATTCTAGTCTGTCTTTCATGCTCGGGGTTGGGAATACTGCTACTAATTAGGACAAGGTTAGAAAAAATACGCCTGTTTGACTAGAAATGTGATTTTTAAAATAAGTATATGTGCAGCATGTATGGTCTCTGGTTTTGCGGGTGTGGATCTGAAAGGGGTGTGGGGGGAAATGTGGACTCTACAAGATGGGGAGGTGATGCTTTCTAATATTTGTAAAAAACCAAGGATGAAGAAACCACGTTTCCGTCTCGAGTATTGCTTGTTCCGTGGTACAATTTTCTCACATGTTCTGCGGAAGAAGCCTTATTTCTGACATGCATGAGCCTTAGATGGACGCAGGTATTAATGGAAAGGGGGGGTGGAACATGTGAAGGTTTTATTTATTTATTTTCCAATGAATGAAACTGATTTGGGAAATTTCAAAAGAGAGAAAATCTAAAGACAGCTGGGACTGGGGGAGAAATTGGGCGAGTAGAAGGGATTTTTTTTTTTTTTTTTTGCAAATCCCCTTCCCCAGATCTGTAGCCGATTGTGCACCAGCTGGTCGGAGAAGAGAGGGTGGACCACGCCCCTAGGAGCTTTGAGCTCCGACGGGATGGCAAAGACCAGCGAGTATTACCTGTTGGAAATCAGGGCTTCTCTCTTCTCCTTCCTTGCATCTTTCCTGGGCTTGCCAATGACCAAAGACGAGCTCAAATTCTAGATGCTAAGCTTGGTGACTCATTCTCGACTGGAAGATGGAATCATACGTGATTAGCAGGAATCCGAGTCCCTTCCTTCCCTACCCCACTCCCCACTCCCCGAGGTTTTCCTTCAGTTTCAAATTGCTCATTTATTTCTCCAAAAACATTTAGAAACTTGATTAGGGGTATGTAAGGGCGGGGGGTGGTAGGGGGCGGTGGCAGGGAGCAGCAATGAGTATCTTATTCCTCTGCCCTCCCCCTACAGTGCCCAGGCGTACCCCAAACGCAGCTTGCAAACATTTATTGGAACAGGTTTAGGTGATTTTTGGAGGTTAAAGACGAAAAATGGGTGTGGGATATGGATTGGTGTGTGCATGTGCTTGGCGTGTGTAAGCGCCCATGGGAAGGGAAGCAACCTTGGTAAAAAAAAAAAATCCTTGGCAGATTGATTAATTTAGGAGTTAGGTGCAAAGCATAGGATTTGCACATTATTGCCATACAGGTAATAGATATCAGGTAATTTGTAATACGCTTGCCGAGTCTAAATGGGGTGAAGGGGAGGGAAGAAGAAACTGTCTGCCAGCTTTGCACATTTAGCCAGCGCCCAGGAAGATGGGAGGGGTAAGAGTGAGGATGAAGAAGAAGGAAGAGGAAGGGGGAGAGAAGCAAAATACCAGAACAGTGGCTGAAGAGGCATGGCCAAAATAAATTCATGAAATAGAGAGCAGGCTCCTAGGTTTTGTATCAGAGCATTTCATTTTTTTTTTCTTGTCTTCCTTCATCCTAGTACTTCATGTAATAGATACAGGTGGCTATGTTAAGATACTATCAAAATAAAAAATAAAAACAGGCAAAGAAAACTCCTCAACCATTCTGAGGTTGCCCTACTGCAGACCAGAGGAAATAATATTTAGTAAGGTCCAGTCCTAAGGAATCAATGCTCTTCATTGATAAAAGCTTTTATTTAGGAAGAAAATGACTTCGGTTTACAACTTTTTTTTTTACCTTTCTATGTATGTATGTATGTATATGCATGTCACCTTCCACAAAAGAGGGCTCTACTGCTCTCTTGCCTTCATTCAAAATCTTTATCATTGATATATCCTGCATATTGGACATGCAGGGAGATGATGCTGAAAAAGTGTGTTTCAGAAGGGGGTAGAAATTCATATGTCAATGTGCATAGCAGCCGCATACTTAATGTACAACAATCATGTGTGTACTTTGTATGGCTTCCATATGTCTGCATGTGTTTTAGCATAATTCATGTTGAAGATAGGAGATTGGAAGGCACTGAAATTGCTAGTTTATCCACACAATTTGTACATGTATATTATTCCTATGTGAAATGATCATGATTGCTACTTAACGTGGTTGGATGTCATTCATGTAAGTCAATGTTTCAGATGCCATTAAATCAGACAGAAGGGAAACGGTGTATTCAGGGTGTGGGCTTCACACTTCATGGACTAGCATTTATATAGCATGAGTACTTAACTCTTACACAGGTTTCCAGTTTATGGGTTAAATGATTTTATATCATTCGTGGCAAATCGAATTGTGTTTATCCATCATCCTAGTCTTTAAACAGGAATTAAACAAGGGCAAAAACCTGCAAAGGTCTAAACTCTGCCACACCCATGCAATCCAGCAGAAATGTGGGAGGAGGATGGAGGGATTGCACTTCCTTCCTTCTCCACTTGAGCTGCATAAAGGAGCATTTCTTGGGTTTCTGACTGTACCACATTGCCAATGAAGAAATCATACATGGATTGTTAGCCATTAATTACCCCTATTGATTATAATAGTTGAAAGAAAAGCATAGAAGTAGGATGGAGATAAGAATATGATAAAGCAGTGTTCAAAGAAAGGCTAGAATAAAAGAAGTGTTTGAGATTTTATTGGTCTGCGAATTTCAAATATCTTGGGGCTAACTTTAAATAGCTTAATTACCATGCGAATTGCAGATGATGAAAAACTTGCAAGATGTGATCTCTGGCCACAAGGCAAGAAAATGAGGTGTTTCCTTTGTTTAAAAATAAAAGGACTTTAATTTGTAATTGAAGGGTAACGATTACCAGAGCTTGCAGTCCCATCTCCCACCCCATCAGTTCAACTCCCTCAAAGCTGCATTTTTTTTCCCTCACACAGCAAATAAGTCTTATTTTAGAGGATGTGATCTATGACTTAGAATCCCAGCCTTGCTATGCCTTTTCCTTTCAGCGTGAAGGAGGTGTGAAAGGATGCAGTTTGCTGCTCCGTACAGACTATTTCTCTCTGGTTATGAATTAAATTCCTCCTAAATCTCCCTGAGCCACACCCTGTGTCACCCAGGGACTGAGTGGGAACGTTTAACAGAGCATTCTACTTAATAGAATTGAAACTTCATTTATTACAGTGATTTCCACCTCATTGCTTCAAATTTAGCCCCCCCAATTTTTTTTTAATTTCTCCCACACCCCCTAGTCAAATAGCTTGTACTTTCAGAGAACCTTAAAACATATGTGGTAAGTGTGAAGATGGGTTCATTTCTGGTGATTTATAATTGATCTCAACCTGCACGAGGCAGCATAAGCAATGAACTCTGCTCTCTCAGCTAACATTCTGTAACTCTGAACCCCAACCCCCACCCTAACCCATGCTGAGGCAACTGGGATAAGAAAATGTAGAGTTAATTTTCTCTCTTGCTGAGCTGGCAAAACTACAGAAACCTCCTTTCATGTTTTATGCTAAAGGGCAGGGCTCCTGTTCGCTGAGAGGGAGAGGAGCTGAATTGCCTTAGCCACTGTCAGAGAACTGTCAGTGTTATGCCTGGGGCTGATTAATCTACATACTTCAGTTTTACCTGACACTGATATGAAAGGGGGAGGGAGGTTCATATTTTAACCAAATGTTCCTCTTGTTCATATTGATCAAGTAAGACATGGCTGAAATTTTTTCTCTATTAAATGAATCTTTTAAAGGATGCACATACAGGTCATCTCCAGAGAAAATTCAGCTTTTCCTTCCTGTTACTTCCCTGTAACTATCCTAACTGTGTCATTCAGGAAAACAAGCTTTCTGCTGTCAAAGAAGACTGATGGGCAAGAATTCTCCCTCTACACCACTGTACTTTCTAAAAATATCTGAGGGTTAGGGAAGAGCACTATACTGAGAGTCCTTAGCACAGATGATTGACTGATACACAGTGATCTTGAATAATTCACATAATCTTGGTCTTCAATTTCCTCCTCTAGGTTGAATTTCTGAAAATGATAATCAGTCTTCTGAGATACAGCAAATAATAGAATATACCTAGCATGTGTGAAACCTTTAATTTAATACCTGGAACCTCCTGGCCCCTTTATAACACAGGAAACCCTGGCGGCTCCTTGGCACAGCTAAGGTGGCGATGGTGACCCTTTGGTGGCTCCTCATAGTCAGAAAACTGAATAACAAACCCAAATGTCACCCTTTTTACATTTAAGGATTTCTATAGGTTGAAACAAAATGAATGTGAAGATAAAAATCAATGCAGTAATAAGAAATTTTTTCTGCTGTTTTTGCTATCTGAGTCTTGGTATAGAATTGCCATTCTTCAGGATATTCTAGTACCTGCCCTTTCTTATTGAAAGTAGTTCCTTTAGTAATAGTTGTTCATAATCTATCTGTGCATGTTCTCTTCCCCTTGCCCTTTTTTCCCTCTCTAAAATATCATTCCATCCTATCCAACTCTCAAGATTTCACCTTCTCAGATGGCTCAAAGGCATATTGGACATGACTGAGGCCTAATCTCCAAAACTGTATGCCTCCTCTAGCACCACCACTTACAGTCTTGGTTATCCCCCAAGCACTGTTGGGTTCAAGTAACGTGAAGTTATTCCCCTACACCCCCAAGTTGTCACTTTCTTGCTATATTAACTTTTTTCACTCTGAATATCTCATATCTTTCCTATGATGTAGCATTCAATTCTGATTTGTTATACCTATCTCTACAGTGGTCTATCTGCCTCATCTTCCTTTAAAAATTAAGTTTTTAAAGTAATCTCCATTATTATTTTCTCTTTATCACTACCCATTCACTTATCTATCTACTTTAGCATGTTTTTTCCCTATACTTTAACTTAAACATTTCTCAATGTGATATTACCCACCAGGAAATCTTCTACTTATGTCCTAATTGATATTCTCCTCTTGCTTCTTATATGTCCTCCTTTTGCTTTCTTATATGAGTTGCCCGTATTCTCTTCCCTCTCTGATAGGAAAGTTATTTTTAGTATTTTTCTTGAATTCTCTTGCTTTCCCTCAAAATATCATTTATTGTCTAGTTAATGATTTTGATCTATTTCTCTTCTCATTCTACACTAGGTAATCTTATCTATATCCAGGGTTTTAACTACCTGTGTGATTTCCAAATACATAAACAGAGTATCACTTCTGATACTGGCCCATGAAGAATTCTATATATTTCAGAAATACTCCATCATTCTAAGCAAAGTTAACTCAATATCTTTTTTGTATCACACTTAGAATTTCTCCAAATTTCTACTGTATGCTATAATACTGCCAGATCTAGAAAGCTGTGAGGAGTCCTTATTTCAGTCTAAATAGTCAATTTCTAAAACCTTTTATACTAATTTGACAGGTTTTACATCTATTCTGCTTTTCAACTCCATCACAAGTAACCTGGTTCTTTACCTTTACCTTTCATCTTCTATAGACAAAGGTAGTATCTCCTCATCTAGACTCTCTGTCACCATCTTGTTCTCCTAAATTCCTACAGCTCATGTAATCTTTATATAACACACACAAACACACATATATAATGTATACTCTTTATATAACATTTTTATTATAATTTTTATTTTAATTAAAATACTCTAATACCTTTTTGTAATTATATTATATTTTCTACCAGTATTATTATATCACTTGTTGCACTCTAGAACATTTGGTGGTGTCCATATTGTAAACTACTTTAGGGAAAAAGTAGTATATTAATTCTTTTTTATCTTTTATATCTAATACAGTGCATAGATTATAAGATTTTGGCCATAGATAATGTGTTTGCTAAATAAATATGTAACCATGTTTATAGTCTTTCCACAAATTATGCCACATCCAAATGGATGGACCTACTTATAGATATTTTTATAACCTGTTGGCATCACATTTTGAAATGGAGCTGATCATCACTAGTTCTTGTTATTGGCATATAGACATGAATTTGTCAGTGTTAAAGAACCCATTTATAATGTGTTTCTCCAAAGTGGTAGAGCTCTTCAATATGCCCCCTACCTACCATCACAACATTTCCATCCTTTGAGGTTAACATATCCAAGGGAGAAACATATGATTAGCATAGTCTTAGATCTTGTTTTCTTCCTTTTATGGACAGAGGCTTATTTTATTATTTTCTCTGTACATATTTCAAATAGGTCCTGATCAATCTCTCACTACTCTCAGTTGCTCTATTTCATTGAGCACCCCTACTTTCCTTTCAATGAAGTTTTTACATATTTTATAAGGAGGAATTTACATGGAAATGAAAGAAGGTTGAGTGGTAAGTAGTACTTTTAATGTCTGCTATGTGAACAAGAATCAGATCAATTCTTTCTTAGCTTTAAATAAACTGAAGGATTTGATTACTAAAGTAGGACTATTATGACTAAAATGGCTAATATGTGACAAAATAAGCCATAGCTTTTTATGAAAATACTCTTTGCCACACTCTAAGTAGTTTCTACTTTCTAACTAAATAAATTGGTGAGACAAAGATTAATATTTTTCTTCAGCTGTTAAAATTCGGTAATATCTCGATCACTGTCGATTTCCAGATCTTTTCTATGACTTCATTTTTTATATTGTATTTTCTTAGTTTTTCTCCTCTTCTCATATCTATGGACATTTCTTATAGATCAGTATCAACTCTTGGTAGAGTTTTGTGGGCAAGATCATGAAAGAAGTTCATGGAAACGTTATCTCATCAATTTTCCAAATATGATTTAGAAACTTTGGCACATTGTATCTTCTTAATAAAAAATATTTATTAAAATAATATAAGCAGGATAGGAAGAATCATAATGGATCATTAAATAAATGCTTGGGGATAAAAATCTAACTTTTATGCTTATTTTAGGTTAATTTATTCAGCTAAATTCTTATGGTCTTCCTCATAAGGTAACCATGATACATGTAACAGATCTCTCAGTTTAATGCAAGTCAAAGTAGCATACTTGTTTTAAATATGGATAATAATAAGATGTGACCCTCCATATTTTCTACTCCCAATTTTAGAACTTATTTTTTCAACAAATCATTATTTAAACACCATGATTACAAACATGACTGCAGTTGAATTTCAATCATAAATAGAATGCCCCCCTTCAGCAGTGCAACATTCCTACCACCAATCCAACCCCCTCCTGTCTCCCTTCTCTCCCACCCCTTGCCTGTTTGTTTAATGCCCTATTTTATGTCTTTGTAGTGGATAAAACCGTTTTTCCTAGGGTGTTAGACCTGGCTCTGCCAATTGCTTTATGTGTTAACTTGGGTAAGTATCTTGAAATTTCTGAACCACAGTTTATTGATGTATGTAGTAGACACATAAAAGAGAATTCTCTAAATCCAGATGCTTTTATCCTAGGTTGGCTTAAGGCTCAAATAAAGCAATAAGAATAAAATTTCTTTGTAAATGTATATTGACCCAGAAATTCCATGATTAAAACATAAAATATTCATGGGTCTCATGCAAAAAAGTTAAACAGACATACACTCCCATTCTATTTTTATCTACAGAGTAAATACTGCATTAAAGACTAGAATTATAATATTTCTTCGTCATTTTATTTGAAAATTTTAGCGATACAATTTAAATAATAAATATTCAAATTATCATGATCCCAACAATCATTTCAAATGCATTACCAATATTTATTATTTTTTTAAAATCTTTTTTCTTTTATTGTCTTTTCTTTACATTAAGATTTTTTTTTATTTGCTAAGTCAGCTGCTTATTTACTGCAACTATTGCTACCCCACCTCACCTCCAAATTGGATTCTCAGCACTAAAAATATCAGGCATGCTGTGCTCACATTCATCACCTGAGGGCCCAGTCAGGCAGAAAAGTAAAGAAGGAATGAGGTATGGGCTGGCAATCTAAAAAACGGGGTTGCAGCCTGATTGAGGATTCAAGGCTTGCCACCTGTACATCACTTCCAAACAATGTTAGGTTTCTTTATCTTATCAAAAAATAACTTTTCTTAAAATAAAAATAAATGTGCTACCCAATCCTAAAACTTTACTAAATGAACTCTAAATGCCATGAATCATTTTAAACTTTCAGTATCTCTACAAAGAATGTTTCATTTGTTCTGTGTCCAAAATTGTCAGGATAAATAAGCACTTTAATACAGTAAAATTTATATATGAGTGAGGGATGTTGTAATCCAAAGATTGCTACTTAATAATGTATGATTAATATGTAAATTTTGAGCCATGAAGTTTGGGGCAACACCCAATTTTACTTGGGCTTACTTCTGTTCTGGCTCTATGTTCAAGGATCACTCCTGGCAGTTTTCTGGGCACCATATGCAATGCCAAGGATAGAACCTGGATCAGCAACATACAAGGCAACTTGTTCAACCCCAGAATATATTTTAAATTTAGTAATTAAAACAATTATACAAGAAATTATTTTTCTTTTACAAGTCAAAGCATTTTCTTAGAGAAACTGATACAATAATATTTGATCTTGTCCCACACCTGGAAGTTCTCAGAGGCTACTCCAAGCTAAGTGCTTGGGGGAGTGGGAACTCCAAGAAAGGTTCAGGGACTGTTGTACTAAATATTAATTATAAAGTCCTAGGTGTTCATGGAGTCAGCCTGGTGCCTGCAGCCCCTTTAAGCAAGTGAGTCTGAGGGTTCAGAATAACCATGAGGAAATGACCCACAGCAGTCATGAAGTTTTAGGAGTGATCCAGCTTCATTATAAGGCCCTAACCACCATGTGTGGCTTCTAAGCTAAACAGCCTCTGCATCCATGCTATCTCTGATCTCTGTCTCTCTGTCTCTCTCTGTCTCTCTGTCTCTCTCTGTCTCTCTGTCTCTCTGTCTCTGTCTCTGTCTCTCTCTCTCTCTCTCTCTCTCTCTCTCTCTCTCTCTCTCTCTCTCACTCTCTCTGTCTGTCTGCTGATTCTTCTTCCTGCTCCTTTCTTTCTGCTCTTGGTACCCTTTGGTAGCAACCATAGACTCCTCCCAGATGTGGGCTGGTCTGCATCCAGTAAGATTAGCATTTGGCTTTGGGAAAGGTAAGAAGGGACCACATGGTACCAAGGCTCCATCTTGTACCTCTGCATGAAAATCATGTATAGTAGCCCATTGAGCTATCACTCTTTGAGCTATCACTCTAAACATTTAAATATTTTCTTAAATACTTTTATATGGAGGTTTATATCTAGTTAAAAGACATGTCACTGTTTCACAATTTGACAATATTGTCAATGAATAAAACATTCTAACATAGTACCCTTTGCCAGTGTCTGTTTCCCTAAACATTGTCTCAAGTTTTCTCCTATCTACCTTTCCACAAAAATCCTACCCCCTGTCCAGGTGAATTACACCACATTGTAAGATGTAGTTTGTAGATTAATTCTTAGCTTCTGTTGCCTTTGACCACTTGTTAT
Organism: Suncus etruscus; assembly: GCF_024139225.1. Classification (NCBI taxonomy): domain Eukaryota; kingdom Metazoa; phylum Chordata; class Mammalia; order Eulipotyphla; family Soricidae; genus Suncus; species Suncus etruscus. Next base: position 36,515,271 of record NC_064860.1, on the reverse strand, counting down.
TTACTTAACATGCTTCTTTATATACCACATATGGGAAAGATAATTCTATATCTTCTTTTGGTTGGCTTCATACATCATGATACTCCACTGCATGATTTTGTCTATTTTTTATATCTAAGTACATATATATTAGTTTAATCTTTCATTCTACAATCTTTTTTTGTCCCCTTCTTTTTCTTCCTACTACACACTTTCTGTTTCTCTACACTTACACACATGCTTCTATTTGTGTGTCCATAGATTGGTGACACATAATTAAAAAAATTTAAGGTCTATAAAGGTGCAATATATAGAGATTGCATGAAATTAAAGAGTTGAATAGGAAAGTTTCCTGGAACCAGAATAGAACTATGACCTTGAACAGCAGGAATTTTTAGACATTTTGAAGCCCTGTATTTAAAGGGCACAGTTAATCATTTGAAATTCTAAATTTGGGGAAAAAACTTTAGCACAGCACATAGGGGTGATTGCTTTGAATGCAGCCAATCTGGGTTCAATACCCCTCACTCCATATTGTCTTCTAAACTCCACCAGGACTGATTCCTGAACGTAGGAGTAAACCATGAGCATCAGAGTATGGCCCAAAACAAAAGGAATGGACCAAAACAAAAGTAATATTCTAAATGATATCCATATATGTAAATAATGTGTCATAATTGTGTATAGTGAAACAGAAAAAAATAAAATAAATTATAAAAATGATTAATTTGATTGGTCTTGCTTGGGTAAATTAATTACCCACTGGACCAGCATTTCTGACTGTTGGAGAACCAGGCGACACTGTTTTTGATATAATTTCTGGAAAGTCATATCTGATGTGAGTAAAACAATAAATTAGAGTCTCCTGTATATAGTCTATGTGACATTAATAGAGTAGGAACTCACATCAAGAAGAATGTAAAGTATAAAATGCCACAGACTTTTACCCTCTGGTAATTTTACTTGGCCTGTTTTCTTAATATTGATAGTTGACAAAAAAAAATCTCATATTAGCCAGCTGTATAGCCTTACTGTTGGTAGAATTAACATCCTGGATAATTTGGAAGAAAGCAGTAACCATACAGAAAATTGGTCTCTGTGAGCTTTTATTCTTAGGAAAATTTCAGTCAAATTTGTACTTCTGGAGCCGATAGGCATTGGATTTTCATTTTATTTCAGTCTAATGGTGGCAGGTCCCAGCTACCTAAGAGAATCATTATCTACAATATCCTTGATAATTGGGCATAGTGTCATTTTAGCCTAGATTTTATTATATATTTTTTGTAAATCCTGTCATTCTGACTTTTCTTGAATTAATTCTAACAATTCTAATAATTAATAAATATAATTAAATCATATTAAATTAAATTATATTTATCTAGTTTTGACATATAGGTACTTTCTAAAATACTTAGCTGCTGTTTGTTGAATTTGATAATTAGCCTTACATGCATTATTTATAATTTATGATTCAACAACTATTTAAATTTTTATTTGATAATAGAAAAAGAGTAAGCCCTTAATATCATTCCATTATAAGCATATAAAGAGTTAAAGGAGCAAAGGAAAAATTAGCAAAATAATATTAAAGATAAAGCAAGATCAGGAAAGGGCATTTTTTTTAAGTACCTTCAGAATTTCTTGGTTAACATACTAGCCCCTTGGGATTAGATTGAATTAAGAGCTACTGGATTATAAATCCCTTTGCTTTGGTTAAAAAACAATTCATCTGTTTGGGGTATAAGATAAAAGGGTATCAAATTCCTTGATTATCAAACTAAAAATAAATAATTGTTTTCAATGGAAACAGTCTACAGTTTGATCAAAAACTAATTAAATATTAAAAGTAAAAAGTTAAGATGATTTTGTTTAAAGAGAAAATTCTTGATTTCTAAGTATTTGACCTTTAGTAAGGTTTCTAACTACTGATTGCTTTGAGGACAGACTGCTTTGAGCATCTAGACTTGTTCTAAGACTCAGTCATTAAGTCATTAAGTATATTATGGGTTAATATTGAATTTCAAGACCCTGTCTTTTTATCATTTTTTCATTTTATCAATGAAAATAGCCTTGATTTTAATAGCTATCAAGGAACTCAAGACCTTATTAGTTGACCATTGTAAACATTTTTCCTTTAATCTTAAAGCATTTGAAAAATGATTTTCCAAAGTTTTATTGTACTATGCTCTCCAAAGGTTTTTGAAATTTTAAAAGGAAGAGGAAAACATTAACTCATTAAAATGATTTTTAGTCAAATCTAGTTTTGGTCTTTAGATTTTTAAATATATTTTTGTGCTTTTTTCTGAAAAGTAACTTTATTTACAATTTTTTCAACATCTGGTATTTTAGTGGCATGTAAGTTTTTAAAAAGGGAAAGTAAGTAAAAGGAAATTAGTAAAAAGTAAAAAGTAATTCTGTTTTCTCTACTGCTTGGGAATGCTATCTAGAATTGAAATCAGGTTGGTATTAGTATTCATTTGAATAGGTCTTTCATGTCAATTTTCTAAATTCATTCTTTCTTGTGACTTTAATTAACTTCCTTGTAAGACACAGGGTAATAAATTTTGTTTACTTAGCCAGGTTTTGTCCTCTACAATGGAGAATTCCATAGAAAACATCAACAAGACCAATTTCTTGCACATCTTTCTTCCATCTTGACTTCATACCTTGTATCTATGGTTAAATGCAATTTAGCAAAAGAAATCAAGAGTACAATAACTGAAAAGGACAGAGGAGTTATATAATTACTCAGTTTACAATTGAATTACAACCCTTTGTAAAAAAATCTTTCATAGAATCTCTATTGACCACAGGTAGCTCACACCTCACTTCTTATTGTCTTATTTAAGACACAAAAACTCAAGAACAAAAGTATTTAGGAAAGCATCCCAGCTCTTTAAATCTTTTGACTATACTTTATATAAAATTTAATTGTTTTCTTCACATAGTGGAAACAACTATGATTATTAACTTAAAAAAGAACATAAGTTTTGTCACTATACATATTTTCCATCTTATTAAATTTTTCAGTAGTTAATGTCTTTTTGTGTATTTTATAATTTTCGTATACAATCATTGTATTTTACAAATAATGGTCAGTTCACATACACACTGAAGTATATTATATTAAGTATAAGTAATAAATTATTATTTTTATTGAACTTGGATATACAATTCCCTCAATAAAGAACAGACTACAAGAAACTTACAAAACCAAAAACAAAATTAACTTTTCCATAATCCAATATTTACAGACATTAAAATATATTGCCTTTCTTTTTTGGGTGTTACTCAGAAAATTACATCTTAAATTAATTGTCTAGGTTAGATCTCTCTCTAGATTAGATCTCAGTCTGACTCTCTTGTGATAATATTTTTTGGATATACTAATACATTTTCAGTTTCCAATATAAATGTAGCTATAACTGATCACTTGACCTTTGTTGAGGAACACTATACTTATCCATTTCCAAATTCTACTTGTAGTATCTTTCATATTTCTTCTTTATTCTGCTAATATTTCTAAATCTGCATTCTAGAGAGAACTAAACTAATGCTCAAAGGCTCTAACGTATATAAAGTATATTGATATTGATTATATTAACCAATTTCTTTTGCATATACTCTGGTGCTTGTTATATACAACCCTTAGGAAAACTGGAAATATGTCATCACTTTTTTGTGTTCTATGGTTCAGATGACAAGCCCCAGAAGCCAGACTGGATAGTCATCAAAAATTCCTTATGACGAGCTGGAGCAGTGGCACAGCAGTAGGGCATTTGTCTTGAACACTGATTAGGACGGACTGCAGTTTGATCCACAACATCCCATATGGTTTCCCAAGCCAACAGCGATTTCTGAGCTCATAGCCAGGAGTAACCTCTGAGTGCCAGCAGGTGTGGCCCCCCCAAAAAAAATTCCTTATGTTAGTTATCAGTTATGTATGTACATTCTTGATGTTTAATCTTAAACTTCTCTTCTCTGTTTAAAATTTCTTCAGTAGGTGAATAATTTTATTTATTCAAATATTTCAAGGTGCCTCATGATCTCAGAACAATCCTTTTGCTTCATTTTCTTCCACTTGTCATTAGCAGAACTTGTAAATGTGAACAACTTTAATCTCTGTGATTATTTTTATCTGAAAATAATAAATAAAGTTATCTTTAAGTCTTCACCACTTAGAAAATAACGTATTTTATAGTGAAGTTCCTCCTCCACTTTGGCATTTTATACCAGCTAATTCCCATATGATTTTAAGTGTCTACCATAATTTTGTTAACTATTATCTCCACTGCTTATAAAATTCCTTCAATCTCACCAAACTCCTGAGATCTGAATTGAGTCATTTTATTAGTGAAGGCTTTCAAACTACTACAGTTTTGATTTCTATGCCTTTTAGATACTCAATAGAATATACTTGTACATTTCTTTGTTTCATGACTATCATCCAATAGGAACTTACTTATTTATTTGTATTTGTATGTACTTATTCTTAAAAAATATTACTTTGCAAATTTCTTGAAGAATAGTTAGTTGTTGAGATCATTACCTGGTTCAAGAAATATTGAAGGTTGATTTTTGATAACTACTTTATGGCAGCTCTCTATTATACTCTTAAGACTATATATTTTGGAATCTCGATTAAATGTCTCTAATATACTCCAAGACATTAGAAAGCACAATAGCAGACTCCATAAACTCAAAGAAAGATATGTAAAATTTAACCCGTTAGGATTTTAACCATGGTTCATGCCTTGAGTTTCTTTACTTGGCTTCCATTACACCTATTTCTGCTGACTTTTTTTCACTCTTACAACTTAGTTCTACACTTTTTTTTTTTTTTTTTTTTTTTTTTTGCTTTTTGGGCCAAACTTGGCAGTGCTTAAGGGATTATCCAGGCTCTGCACTCAGAAATTACTCTTGGCAGACTCAGAGGACCATATGGGATACCAGGGATCAAACTCAGGTCAGCTGGGCCAAATGCAAAACAAAACCCCTACATACTGTGCTATCGTTCTTGCTTCTCTACACATTTTTGAGTTTGTTGCTCTTTCTTTAGTAACTCTCTGAAAAGTGGACATTTTCCCCAGACCTTTGTCCTTATTTTTACATGTTCTTATTCAATAGAACCTCCATGAACATTCTTATGTTTTTCTACAACTCTTACATGGACTAATTCTCTAAAGCAGTGGTCGCAAACTCAATTTACCTGGGGGCCGCAGGAGGCCGCAGGTTGGGGTGAGGCAGGGCCGCATAAGGGATTTTGCTTACCGAATATTCGCAATAAAAAAATCGCATTAGTAAGAAAAAAAAAATCGCATTAAACATTCGCATACCCCGAATGGAACTGCTCGGGGTATGCGAATGTTTAATGCGATTTTTTTCTTACTAATGCGAGTTTTATTGCGATTATTCGGTAAGCGAATAATCGCGAATACTGCGATATTTGAAGGCCAGCCGCGGGCCACAAAATGTTGTATGGATGGGGCCGGGCGGTGGCGCTCGAGGTAAGGTGCCTGCCTTACCTGCGCTAGCCTAGGAGACGGACCGCGGTTCGATCCCCCGGCATCCCATATGGTCCCCCAAGCCAGGAGCGACTTCTGAGCGCATAGCCAGGAGTAACCCTTGAGCGTCACCGGGTGTGGCCCAAAAACCAAAAAAAAAAAAAAAAAAAAATGTTGTATGGAGGGCCACAAAAGGCCCGCGGGCCGCGAGTTTGAGACCCCTGCTCTAAAGTCTCTAAGTCAAATCTCATTCATTCTTTATTTAGAACTTCATCTTTAACTGATCACTAAAGAAAATCTTTTTTGGCTGATTCCCCTTCTCACTATCCTGTAAAACCCTTAAAAATTTTATTATTTCTGGTTTCTAAAACTCTTCTTCCTTTATTTCCTTTTGTCTGGGAGCCACACCCAGTGATGCTCAGGAGTTACTCCTGGCTCTGCTCTCAGAATTATTCCTGTCAGGCTCAGGGGACCTTCTGGGATTCTGGAGTTTGATTCTAGGTCAGCGATGTGCAAGGCAATTAACTGCCCTACCTGCTTTGCTATCACTCTGGCCCTTCTTCCTTTCTTATCCCTATCTAACTGGAAATGTAAACTTGATTCATTCTTCTATTTTTCTTTTTCTGATTAGACACTAATATTTTTCTATTTTTTAAGACAGACAATAACGACAAAATTCTTTTATATATATTTTTTTATTTAAGCAGCTTGATTACAAATATGATTGCAGTTGGGTTTAACAACAAAATTCTTCTAATCATCTCTCCTCAGTAGCCAGTGTCTTTTATAAGTATTCATCAGATTCACGTGTCACTCTTATTTGAAGTCTTCATTAGCTTCCTCTTCCATTTACAATCAAAATGAAATTCATTATCAACAAGACAAATACAATCGTACATGATCTTGACTTTTCCTCTTTGACTTCTTATAATCAAATCAGTTTTGATTTCCATGTCCACAGGCTTCCTTTTAGTTTTTAAAGCATAAACCCTTTCCCCATTAAGACCTTTGCACATGCTGTTTCTGATCAGAATGTTCTCTCCCTCCCTCCCTCCCTCCCTCCCTCCCTCCCTCCCTCCCTCCCTCCCTCCCTCCCTCCCTCCCTCCCTCCCTCCTCCCTCCTCCCTCTCTCTCTCCCTCCCTCCCTCCCTCTCTCTCTCTCTCTTTCTCTCTCTCTCTCTCTCTCTCTCTCTCTCTCTCTCTCTCTCTCTCTCTCTCTCTCTCTCTCTCTCACCCTCTTTCCTTTCCCAGATCTTCTGTGGTAAGTTCAAGTAGTATCAGGTAATTTTCTAATACATCATATCACCAATTGTATTTATTTTCAAAATATATCAAAATATGATATAAAAAGTAATGCCAACCTTAATTTCTTACACATTTCCTCTGACTTTTAATACTCCCCCTCTTTATGTACCATGCTTTCTCTAATTACAAATTATGTGGAATAACCTATTTTTTTAATTCTTTCTCACTTTAAAAACTTTATTCTGCTTTAAATATTTTCTATGATCTTTCATTTATTTACATACCATGGCTGGAATCTAGGCAGATAAAATGATCCCTTCCTTTGTACCATCATTGTGTTTGATATGCCTTTACAATAGTTTTCAACACTTTATAATATACATTCATTTATACATACGTCTTTTATTTTCTAAACTGGGAAAACTTCTAGGGAACAAGTCATTTTGCACATATTTCCTCAGTGCAACTTAAGTTCCATAATTTCTATGTAACATTTTCCTAGTAAATTAGAGTAGAATACAGGAAGACTAAACAAATAAACATTAGGGAGTAAGGTAAGTATTTTAAAACTTAGTTCCAAGAAAAAGGTAACCCAGTTTCTACTGCTTATCCAAGGAGCCTGCCTACTCTGGCTCAGTTTATAATTGGGCACCTAATAGATATCTGACACAAAGCTTAGTTAGACCACAGAGAATTGGATGTTGTCCAAGTGATGCCAGCTGGTAGTTTCAACAAATGACAGTGCCCATTCTGAAAATACAGATATATTTTAACATGGACAAAAAGATAGGCATGCTTGAGGCAGTGAATTTTATATGATTTTGGATGAGAATGAGAAGCAGTTTACAATATATAATTGTCATGTTAACACATTAACCCTTTTCTTAAACCTAATGTTCAAACTTCAGCTTTCCTAACATTGAACCTAGTGTATCTGGTACTATTGGTTCAGGAATCCAACAGAGGTTTCGTGTGTCCTTCTTTATTAATGATATGACCTGAATTGCATGTACATCTCCTCTCTCACCTCTTACTCTCTTCATTTCTAGTTAGAAAAATTGTGCGCTATATGTTAAATTGTTGCTTTTCCTGCTTCTTGACACTTTGACACCTTCATCTTCATTATATCATTGCACTTATCTATAAATTGATAACAAAGGTAAATTTACTGGGAAAATTTTTAAAGAAAAATGAAAAAATAAATGAACAGGTCTTTATTAAGACCTAGTGAGAGAAATTCTTCAAATTATTCTAGTCCCTTAAGACTACTTATGAGGTTCAAAGATCAAAGAGAAGAAAGAAAACTTTATGAGCATTGGATAGTTAAATTTTTTTAAATCAAAAGTGAAATATTGGGGCCGGGCGGTGGCGCTAAAGGTAAGGTGCCTGCCTTGCCTGCACTAACCTTGGACGGACCGCGGTTTGATCCCCCGGTGTCCCATATGGTCCCCCAAGCCAGGAGCAACTTCTGGGCACATAGCCAGGAGTAACCCCTGAGCGTTACTGGGTGTGGCCCAAAAACCAAAAAAAAAAAAAAAAAAAGTGAAATATTACAGGATTAACTAAATTTCGTTGAGCCTGAAGAAAAATTTAAACATTTAGATTATATGTTTCAGGAAGTGGTATTCTAACTTTCAAGCTGCTAACTTACAAGACAAACTTTGAAGATAATCTAATTTAAAGGTTGGAGTAATGTTCTTTTTAAAATAAAATTTAGAAAGAATGAAAAGAACACAATTTTCCAGTTTAGAGAATAGAGAAGCATAAGGAAAGCAAGATGAAACAGACTTCAGTTAAAAAAAATGAGTCACTTTTCTCAGTTGTACATGTTTTATTTTGGCAATTGTGTAGGAAGTGGAGAAGATGCAGGAGTAGTTTGGGTTTCTGAAAGTAGATGAGAGAAGCAAGTAGTCAACATTGAAGAGGTTGATTTCGTAGTATATAGTGGAACTCTGAAAGAACTACTAAACATAAATGTACAACCTGGAACCATCTTCACCAATTGAAACCTAAAGAACTCATTTTTGTTCCACAGATCCCTTAGCTTCTACTTTCCACAGACTCATGTGTGTCTGTACATACATGTGTGCATGTATGAGCATTTGCAAACACCAGAAATTGGCCCTAGGGCCTCACACATTCCAGGCTCAAGATCTACTGCTAAGCTCACCTAATTATAGGTTTTGTACATTTTAATTGGACACTATTATACTTTAGAAATAATAAACAAGCCTGGATTATTCTATTTAAATTTTCAGTTAAATTCTCTCTAAGAGTTTTTTTGGAGTCCAATGGAGAAATTCATTGTCAGATTATGATAATAAAAGAAATTTAAGAATAAGTTAATTAAGGAAATAATGTATAGAGCATTCTTTATACTTATAAGTCCTTATTACTTCCTGACATCAAGTAATCTTTTTTTTTCAGTGTGTTGCATTTTAAGCTATTGACTACCTTCCTAATTAATTTTCCAGATAAAAGTCATCATCTTTTACTGTATGACTATATCAACTTTTACTATCTGATTATATAGGTTATCATTGACTAGCAAAGCTAAAAAATTAGACATTAGTTATTTTTAACTTCTTAGCTGCAGAACATTTGTCCAATTTTAATCCAAATGCATAAAACATATGTAAATGGTTGCTATAAGTAAAGAAGTGTTTCACAGCATAGAGTTGTTTTGTCAGCTAATCCTTTCTCCCCTGAGATCCTCTATGAAAGACTAAGAAACAGTTTCTTAAAAACTTATGTACACGCAATCCTTCAAGATGTGAATATTGAGAAGCTTTGTACTCAAGATCATTTAGTACAGAAAAAACTGAGCAATTTTTCTTCTTGCATTAATGCTGCTTATTTTGGAGGGCTAAAATAAGGCCAATCTGGGTGAACTTGGATAGACTCCTTATGTTTCCTGAAGTCAACATTTATGTTTCATCAAAGGACAGGGTTCTTTTATCAATGAAAACGGGTGCCAGAGAGAGAAGTCAGGAAGGCACTTGCCTAAACTAAGGTTCTTAGATCACTGATCTCCCATATGGTCTTCATACCCTGGAGTAAGCCCTGAGCACAGCTGTAAGAGGCCTCCTAAGAAACAAAACAAAATAAAATTGAAAATGGGATTACTTTCTCTTTTCTTACTATAATTCATTCTTATCTTTAGGGTTTTTGTTTGTTTTTGTTTTGGAGCCACACTCGGTGACTCTCAGGGGTTACTCCTAGCTATGCACTAAGAAATCTCTCCTGGCTTGGGGGACCATATGGGACGCCAAGGGTCGAACTGTGGTCAGTCTTAGGCTAGCATGGGCAAAGCAGACGCCTTACAGCTTGTGTCACCGCTTCAGTCCCTTTTTAGGGTTTTTATGTGTACTAATTTAGGGATATAATACTTTTATCAAATATATCATGAAAGTCATTTATTCTTCCAACAAATATTTATCATCTTCTGAGCTAGAAAATATATACATTACTGAAAATATAGTTATTTATTGCTTAAAGAGTATACTCTTTATTTATATATAAATAATTTATATATAAATATATATATTTATATATAAATCTCTCTTTCCCTTCAATTTATGTAAACATTTTTCTTTTATTTTCTTTTTCTCTTTTTTTTTTTCTCTTTTTTGGATTTTGGGCCACACCATATGATGCTCAGGGGTTACTCCTGGCTATGCGGTCAGAAATTGCGCCTGGCTTGGGAACCATGTGGGAAGCCGGTGGATCGAACTGCTCTCCCTCTTGGGTCAGCCGTATGCAAAGCAAATTTCCTACTACTGCATTATCACTCCAGCCTAGTAAATATTTTTCTTTCTTTTTTCTTTTCTTTTGGTTTTTGGGTCACACCCGGCAGTGCTCAGCGTTCCTGGCTCCATGCTCAGAAATCACTCCTGACAGGTTCTGGGGACCATATGGGATGTCGGGATTCGAACCAATGACCTTCTGCATGAAAGGCAAACGCCTTACCTCCATGTTATCTCTCCGGCCCCCGTAAATATTTTTCAATAAAAACTTTTATTGGGGGCTGGAGAGATAAGGGGTATGCAGAGGAGTATGCAGTTCACCTGGGTTCAATCCATGGCACCCATTACGGTTCTCTTTGCACTGCGAAGAGTGATATCTTGAGTCAAGCTAGGAATAAACCATGAGCAAAGAAACAAGCAACTGGAGAGACCATACAGTTTGTAGGGCTCTTGCTTTGCCTGCACAGAGCCAACTCTGGGTTGAACATTGGTATGCCATACTATCTATCCTCTGAGTAATTCCTAAGTGCAGAGCCAGGAATACCTTGAACATGGCAGCAAGTGGCCCAAACAAAAACAACAATAAGCAAGCAACCAAAACCAAAACAAAACAAAGAAAACCCTACTATAGATGATAGATGTGATAGAACAGCCTATCAATAAAAAATGTGTATTCTAAAAAGTGTTGCTAGGTATTAATATCAGATATATTTTTCTAATTGTCCAGGGATTTTTTTAATTTAACAACAATGACCTTGTGAGCAAATTAAAATAAAATTGTGCAACTTCATCCAGGCTCCCTGATTCATTTGATCAATGATATTTTTGATACATACAATAAATATGTATTGACGAAAACAGTGGAGTCTACTGCATACACAGTTATGCCCACTTATAGACAGAAATTAGAGATATATTCATAGTTTGTAGTTGGAAACCTGATTCCTTTTGTGATGGGTCAGGTACAGTAACTTTAAGCTAATAATTTGTGTTATTTAATATATGCTCTTACCCTTCTATACATCTTTATTATTCCTGCCCCTTAATCCTGACCATGACTTCCCACATACTTCTTTTCTAACAGTCTAAGAAATGTGGTACATTGGATTTTCTATGAGAAATGAAAAAGTGGGGGTGAGCTCAGCTGGTAGGGTGCTTGCCTTGCTCACTCAGAGGGCCCAAAAATAAAAAAAAAATGTAATGAATGAGGAATTTGGTAATGAAGGAATTTGGTAATGTAATAAAGAGGAATCTGCCTATGACTATGCAATGCTCATTTATTTCCCTTTTTACATTTTAATTGTTTAAATATTTGGGTGGATTCTCTTGCTGTGGTAAATTTATATTTGTCAAACTGTCAAATGTGACTGTTATTTATTTACTTATTTATTTATTTATTTATTTATTTATTTATTTATATATTTACTACAGGCACTGTTGTAAGGGGAGCTGCTTGCTTTTGCCACTGGCACCATCAGGTTTTGACTGATTATGGTATTTTACCTGATAGTCTTTGGACAGGACTATCAGGGTGATGAATGGGTGAGAAAGGGAGGACTTCAAACACTGGTTGAGAAAGGATAACAGAACTGTAGCAATAAGTCAGACACCTTGAGGCATTCCAAATTCTGAATGAGATTGAACATCTATCTCACAACGTATTTGCATTCCAGGCTAATCTTCAAAGACTCAACATGGTAAAAACATACCAAGATAAAAATAGCAAGATTTTCTGGAAAAGATGTAAGTTTCAAGGCAAAAAAAAAAGAAAGCTTTAAGAGTTTGACATGATTCCACACAGTTGTAGTTTTACTTAAAATGTTGTGTGTATTATAAATGGAAATTAAATATGTATGTGTATATATGTATATATATACTCATACATATTTAAAGAGACAGAAACATTTTAAGCATTCTAAGAAAAAAATTGATCTGTGGGAACTAAAAAGGAAATGTATAATGATAAATAGCATAATGGCCAGGCACTGGTTTCTGTGGTTATAACCTGACCTATATTCAAAACCTAATCCCCTTGGCATTCTCAAAGTCCAAATGGATAGTTGCTTTTTTTTTTAACAAAATCTTTATTTTAGACAAAAAGAGATACAAACTCTCCAACCTAGAATATCATCAGTGTCTGGATACATCTAAAAATCTTATTGAGACATAAGTCTAAAGAAGCTATGATTAATTTTTGAATCATTATGAATTACAAAGTTACAAAGTTATCCATGAGTGAGTTTCAGGCATACAATTTGCAACACCTCCCTTCTTTACCAATGTCTACTTCCCTCCACTAATCCAGTTTTCTTTTATTCCCTCAATCTGACTCTAGGGCAGATACTTTATTCTTTTAATCTTTTAGGCAGTGTGGTTTACAATACTGTTATGATAGGAAAGAAGATATTTTTTTTTCCTCACAGAGAGAGGGAATGAACCTCTGAGTACAATTCCTCTACATACTGGATTATTGTGGTTTCTCAATAGGTCATAAATCACTTTTATACTATCTCAAAAGTAGAAAGAATTTTACAAATCCCTTTCCCTTCATTATTTATGCATTTATTGGGAACTATTTTATGCCATGCTATAAGTAAAACGATATAAATCGAAAGTATGACACACTCGGTAGATGAAAGTTTATTTTTTGATGGACAGCGTACACTTTTTGCATGCAATTATTCATTTACAACACTCCTCAATGAGGTTAATCTTACTTAAAAGGCTAGTGAGGCCCAATGAAACTTGGCTTACCACTTCATCATTCAACAAGCAAATATAAAGATCAAAGTAGATTCCTTGAAGTTCTGAACCACTGATTTATTGGACTTTCACCTAGGTCTTCTTGTCTTGGTCCTGTTAAACTTAATCAACCCTGAAAATTTTCCTTGCTTATCAGAGATAGGAGATGAAAATAAAAATCTGAATATTTGTTACTCAATGAGTATAGTATTTTATTGCCCCACACCAAAAAAGATACAATTTTGCAATAATCTCATAGTACTTCCCTTTTTTATTAAATGAATTTTCATGAACTCAGTTAAATTTTGTCTTCTAAGAAAAATTAAGTTTGGAAATAAAATTAAATGATTAAAATTAAATGCACTTATTATAAAATGCTTAGAAATGTCCCAAGAGAGTAGAAAGAATTGTCTTTAGTTTCTATAGCATTGAAATTAACACAAATGAAAGCAATAAAAGCTCATGCAGGATTAAAAGCAAAATAACACGTAAACACATATGTATATACACAAAACCTAAACCTGAAATTTTAGAGATATTTAGATATTTCTAATGTGCATTTAAAATACTATTCAATTGTAACTTATTAAAACCTTATTTAGTAATAGCAAAAATTAAATTTTGATCTAACTTTTAAAATTTAAAGCTTGTTCTTAATAATAAGATTAGTATTAAACTATCATTTAAGATTTTTATAATACTCCTTCACTATAAAGGGAGGGCCAGAACTCAGGGCCAAGAATAAGTCAGCCTTATATAAACAGATTGTCCAGCCTAGGCCACCAATCTGTCTAACATTTGTGACCTATAAAGATTTTTTTTTCTGCAAGCAGCTTTGCTTATGAAGACTGTTTAAAAGCACAAGGGAAACTACCAACACTGTCATTTTCCAGATTTGTTTTACTTATATCTCTTAATTACTACTGTTACTACTTTTCTAGATTCTCTTCCTCTACCACCTCCTCTTGTTTTTCCTGCTATTTATTGGCAAAAGAAAGTCTCAATCTATCTTCTTGATTAAGGATAAAAATGAAAGAACTTAAGATGATAAACTTTAAGATTTTCAGTGTGTGTTGGTGATAGAACTAGGGTTTAGAATATAATGATAAAAAAAAAGGATTCCATGCTTTAAATATTAAAATTCTAAAGAAATATAAGGAAGTAGAAATGTTCTAAAACAGGGGAAGAGAAGCTTAACAGATAAACAGAATTAAACATAAACTCTCAGAAAGTTTTGTGGATCCATTGGAGCTAGAGAGATAGTAGAGTGAGTAAGGTCATTCATTGCCTTTAATGCAGCCACTGGGATTTGATCCCCAAGCACTGCCAAGAGTGATTCCTGAATACAATTTGGAGTAAATACTGAGCTCTATGTGTCAAAAACAAAAAGACAATAGAATCAAGAGACCCAAACTATAAAAAGCTGAACACAGAATGGACCTGTTACTCTAGTAGTCCAGGGGGCTAAGGGGTACATACTGGGAACTATGGTGGAGGGAGGTCAACTTTGGTGGTGGGAGTGGTCCTAATTTACTGTCACTAAATGCTTGAAATACAACCGTGAAAGACATAATTCACATTGGTCTCAATAAAAAAAATCATAAAAATAAGATTGGAAAAGCAAGCAAGCAAGCAAAAAGAAACTGTGGATTCTTAATTGATTGCCATTTAAATAAATATAAAACCAATATGATTAGTTAAAGACACCAACCAAAAGACTCATCGAAAGCAATTTATCATTTATTTGATGCTATAGCTATGTGTAAGAAATCACATTCTCACTCATTTTACATTGTTTCCCCAGGACAGAAAAAAATACCTGCAATTTACTGAACCCTACCTATAGAACTAATTCATTTAAGTATGGTGGGACATTATGTAATGGGGCTGGTGAACATTGTGTAGTGAAGGACAAAGAAGAAACATGTTTAAATTGAGAAAGGACAGTCATACAATGATAAAACAAGACAGCAAGAAGAATATAGGTACTCTAAGGGGTCAATAAAGGATAATTTGAGGAAAGGGGCAGGAAGACTTTAAAGATAGGAAAAATAGGAGAGTATTGAAGAAGGGAAAAGAGAAAGTATTAAAGTTAAGTGTTATGGCAGTCATGCTTTTAAGTGTCTTAAGGGAATCACTATGGAAATAGAGATTTTGAAAAATAGATTAAAATTGGGATGGGTAGGAAAACCTGGTGTGAAGACGAAGCCTTAGCCCCAATTCCAAGTCCCCAGGTTAAAAAAATGATTTTCTGTGATAAAAGATTGATGTCATTAGCAGCAATTAGTTAAGAGACAGAGAATATAGATGAGAAAATCAACCCCCAACCTAGTTGTCACAACTGGAACTGAAATAAAATGTAATTACAAATCTTACAGGAAAACAGGAACATATTTCATTGTCTATGGAATATGCAGAAATGTGCAGACACATTTCTGTGAGACAGATTCCATAATTGTAACAACTGACATTTGGTATAGGGAGTATGATGAGGCAAGTTATAGAAACAGTGTTGTTTTAGGCAATTATTTACTCTGAGATAGTTTGTAGATCTTACCTGTTATTTTATTCATTTTCCTAGGTCTTTGTTGACGATGCATTTCAGTTTTATTTTTTGCTTCAAATCTCTGAGGTGAACTCTATCAAATTTTCTTTCTTGACTTCTGAGATTGGAGATTGCCTGATTCCTGGGCTTTCAATCTTATTTAGTTCTCTAGTAATGGATACAATCTCTAGTATTGAACTCCATCACCCTATTTCAAACCATTGCACTCTATAAGTCATGCTAAAACTCCTAATTTGCTTTGTCATGAGTAGAGAAATGAAGTATGACTGTAAAATGCCCAATTTAGGTGGTACAATATAAATTAAAAAAGTAAATTGTTTAAACTGAGAGGAGGAACTGCTTGGTAGGAATGACAATGGTTTTAATTTCTAGTATGGTATACTGAGATATCCATGAAGAAATGTGTGAAAGTAGAAAGAGAAAAACTGATAAAAGTTCTTCAGAGCAGGCCCGGAGAGATGGCACAGCGGTGTTTGCCTTGCAAGCAGCCGATCCAGGACCAAAGGTGGTTGGTTCAAATCCTGGTGTTCCATATGGTCCCCTGTGCCTGCCAGGAGCTATTTCTGAGCAGACAACCAGGAGTAACCCCTGAGCAACGCCAGGTGTGGCCCAAAAACAAAAAACAACAACAACAAAAAAAAAGTTCTTCAGAGCATGATGTGAAACTTAGTTATCTTCATTCAGTGGACTTCTCCATAGGGATAGTTAGAATAAAAAATAAACAGAGAGAAGAGTTTTGCTCCCTCAGTGGCAGAAAATATTTCATGAAAAGGAACATAAATACTAGTTAGTGAAGCAAAACAATAAAACAAAGATAAAAATAAGTCAGTAAAGAGAAAGATTCAAAATAGAATGGTAAACACCATTAGTTTGGTAATTGAGGAAGATAAGGAGACAGACCATGGAACAATTGATAATAACTTCAGAATGGATATTTTAGATAGAGAATTGAGGATAAATGTCAGATAGTAGGAGTTTCTAAAAAAAAGAAAAGTATGGTGGGAAGTCAAAGAAAATTGTGACACGGACTACACTTTCAAGAAATTTGGCCCTGAGTTTAGAGAGAAATTTGGAAAGGTAATTTTTTCTTTTTTTTCTTTATTTAAACATCTTGATTCCAAATATGATTATGATAAGGTTTCAGTCATGTAAAGAACACCCCCCTTCAATAGTGCATCATTCCCACCACCAATGTTCCAAATTTCCCTCCATCCCACCTCACCACCACTTGTACTCTAGACAGGCTTTCCAGTTCCCTCATTCTTTCACATGATTGTGGTAGTTCTGAGAGTAGTTATTTCTATAACTGCACTCACCACTCTTTGTGGGGAGCTTCATGAAGTGAGCTGGAAGTTCCAACCCTCCTCTCATTGTCTCTGAGGATTGTTGCAAAAATGACTTTTATTTTTCTTAAAACCCAAAGATGAGTGAGACTATTCTGCATCTCTCTCTCCCCCTCTGACTTATTTCACTCAGCATAATAGACTCCATGTACATCCATGTATAGGAAAATTTCATGACTTCATCTCTCCTGACAGCTGCATCATATTCCATTGTGTATATGTTCCACATTTTTTTTTAGCCATTCGTCTGTTGAAGGGCATCTTGGTTGTTTTCAGAGCCTGGCTATTATGAATAGTGCTGCAATAAATATAGGTGTGAGGAAGGGGTTTTTGTATTGTATTCTTGTGTTCCTAGGGTATATCCCTAGGAGTGAAATAGCTGGGTTGAATGGGAGCTCAATTTCCAGTTTTTGGAGGAATCTCCATATGGCTTTCCATAGAGGTTGGACTAGACGGCATTCCCACCAGCAGTAGATAAGAGTTTCTTTCTCTCCACATCCCTGCCAGCACTGATTGTTCTCATTCTTTGTGATGTGTGCCTATCTCTGTGGTGTGAGATGGTATCTCATCTTTGTTTTGATTTGTACCTCCCTGATGATCAGTGATGAGGAGCATTTTTTCATGTGCCTTTTGACCATTTGTATTTCTTTTTTTGTCAAAGTGTTCATTTCTTCTCCCCATTTTTTGATGGGATTAGATGTTTTTTTCTTGTAAAGTTCTGTCAGTGCCCTGTATATTTTGGATATAAGCCCTTTATCTGATAGGTATTGTGTGAATAGTTTTTCTCACTCGGTGGGTGGCTCTTGTATCCTGAGCACTATTTCTTTTGAGGTGCTGAAGCTTCTCAGTTTAATGTATTCCCATCTGTTGATCTCTGCTTCCACTTGTTTGGAAAGTGCAGTTTCCTCCTTGAAGATGCCTTTAGTCTCAATGTCATGGAGTGTTTTACGACATGTTGTTTTATATACCTTATGGTATCAGGTCTGATATCAATGCCTTTAATCCATTTGGATTTTACCTTCATACATGATGTTAACTGGGGGTCTATGTTCGCTGTTTTGCAAGTGGCTAACCAGTTCTGCCAGCAACAATTGTTGAGGATGTTTTCCCTGCTCCACTTAGGACTTCTTGCTCCCTTGTCAAAAATTAGGTGATTGTATGTCTGGGGAACATTGTCTGAGAACTCAAGCCTATTTCACTGATCTGAGGGTCTGTCTTTATTCCAATAGCATGCTGTTTTGATAACTATTGCTTTGCAGTACAGTTTAAAGTTGGGGAAAGTGATGCCTACCATTTTTCTTTTCCCTAGGAGTGCTTTAGCTATTCGAGGGTATTTATTGTTCCAGATGAACTTCATAAGTGTTTGATCCACTTCTTTAAAGAATCATGGGTATCTTTAGAGGGATCGTATTATATTTGTACAATGCTTTGGGGAGTATTGCCATTTTAATGATGTTAATCCTGCCAAGCTATGAGCAGGGTATGTGTTTCCATTTCCGTGTGTCCTCTCTTATTTCTTGGAGCAGGGCTTTATAGTTGTCTCTATATAGGCCCTTCAAGTCTTTGGTCAAGTTGACTCTAAGATATTTGAGTTTGTGTGGCACTAATGTAAATGGGATTGCCTTCTTGATGTCCATTTCTTCCCTATTATTATTGGTGTATAAAAAGGCCATTGATTTCTGTGTATTAATTTTGTAGCCTGCCACCTTGCTATATGAGTCTATTGTTTCTAGAAGCTTTTTAATAGAGTTTTTAGGGTTTTCTAAGTAGAGTATCATGTCATCTGCAAACAGTGAGAACTTGACTTCTTCCTTGGAAAGGTAATTTTTTTATAGTAGGTCATTTTTAAAGAAGGGAAGACAAAAAGATTAAAGGAAGCAATAAAAGTGTCATCATTGAAGAATTGAGTTCAAATTCTTATATTTATAGGGAATTTGTTGGCGAAATTATTACCAAATTGGAATATAAAAGAAAAGTAGAAAGATGAAAGATTTGTTTGACTAAAATTACTTTTAGGAATTATATCAAAGTTATGATTCCTTCTTTTAAATTTCCCTCACATTAAAATTGGGAAACAAAAATCTACAGAGAAGTTTGTTAAGCAACCAGTCTATTCTAAGTGAATATGAATCACCAGAACCTTTTTAAAAAATGAATATTTGAGAATTAAAATCAACTAGTTTTTTTAGATAAATTTTTGGTGCAATTTTAGGAGCGAGTGTCTAACTGGAAAGTGAAGAAAAGAACAGAATTTTTAAGGAAGAGCTTTTATCCTATCTTCACATGACTCACAGTGCTCTTTCACTAGTTTTATTTCCTAAGAAAAGAAAAACAAATTCATCTCAGCATAGAGTCCTGTGAGTTTTTGGCTACATCCATAATGTGGTGAGGAACATTTTACAAAAAAGTTCAATACTAATCATGTATACACATATGGCATTTGAAAAATTCTATAAAACAATTACCCTTTCCATTGAATTTCCTTTTAGTCCATTCAAAGAATTTACTTTAGGTAGACATCTAGAGGTCCACTTCTCTCCAGGTTACCTTTCTTTCTTTGTCCATAGTAATTTTCTAAACTTTTTGTTCTTCCTGTTTCCTCACCCCAGTTCCATCCTAGACTTGAAGTGAAACTTTGATCCTCCACAGATAGAGCTATGAAAGCTCTAGAGATCAAATGTCTGAAGCTTATAATACTGATGTTTTAGAATAGAGCACAGTGATGTGCATATACCTTCAAGATCAAATGATATGTGCTTACTAATCTTAACTTTCTCACATAACATCACTTTGATATATTTGTGTATATATATATATATATTTATGAAGTCACTTTTATTCATCCTGCTTTAATATCATAAGTGTGAAAGTAAAAGAGAAAGTGTATGGAAGAAAGTAACATCCAGTATAGTTTTTAATTTACTTTATTTGTGAATGGGGTTTTTAGTTCTTATTTGATCAAAAGACATTGCTAATAGTTATCTTATGTAAATGCCAGAGGCTGGCAAGATAGTACAGAGGGCAGGGTCTTTGTCTTGTACAAGGTAACCTGGTTTTAATCCCTGGCACCCTAAATAGTCCCCTAAATCCTCCAGGAATGATCCCTAAACAAAGAGTCAGAAGTAGGCATTGACCACTACCTGGTGTGTCTCAAAAACAAACAAAAATTAAAAAAATAAAATGAATGCCAGACATTTAATTAGAAGCTGTCATCAACAATAAATGTATCATAAACATATTTTAGGTATATTTCCCTTTTCCATTTCCACATTTTATTTTCAACACAGAAGTGTTAAGATTATTAGCATTTTTTTCCCTACCAATGTTCTTTTTATTAGGGCTAGGGGCTGGGGAAGGAATTAGTTTGGGGACTATATACCTAGTAAGTGCCGAGTTCCAGAAAGTTCTAGGGTTATAGCATCAAAACTCACTTTTCAACCATTGGAACTATCTCTCCAAATTCTAATATTCCTATATAGTCAAAAACAATAGTGATTTCTTCCATCTTTATCTTATCAATGCTTTACTTAAATATAAATATCTATCCATCCCCACTGTTTTAAAATTGTTTTTCTGAGGTCCCTGGTAACCTCTTTATTTCAATTTCCCAAGACATTTTCTCAATCTTAAAACATTTTTATTGCTGTGAACTCTGCAGTTCACACTTTTGGGGGATTCTCTCTCCTCCTGGCTCCAGGTCAGGCCTTTTTAAGTCTTATTCTCCTCTCCTAGGCTGGCCTTCACTGGATCAGTTTTGTTCTTTTTCCTTTTGAATACTGATAGATCATCCCCAATGAAGACCTCAATATATCTGTACTCAGAGATAACTCAGAATTTCTTCATCAGAAATACCATCTACCTTCAAACTTTAATTACTATCTTTGCATAAATGACACTAACATTTATATTTCCCATGTTAAAGTGCTTCTTACAATATGTATCTTCAAATTCCCTCTTCCAAATGTTTAAAATTGAAACTTAGTTCATAACTATTTTTTAAAATTAATCTTATTTTCTCTAATATTTTTTCTTTCTCTTAATTATTTCAGTTTTGGTATTATTTTTTTATTAAAATTTCACAACACATGTTAATTTCTACCTGTATAATTCTGAATGTATTAAATTTTGTTTCTTGTACCATAATTAACTAGTAAATATTTTAGGGTAATAATTGTAATTTCAGTACTAGTGTTTAAAAACGATTTTTATCAGGATTTCAAAGAAGTTGTTAACATTTTGCATATTTTTCTCTCATTTTTAGAGTTAATAGGTTTAATTTATAATTATTAACCATTATATAGGGGTGTGTAGAAAGGTCCTTTGACACTGGATGAAAGAAGTGAGTTTTCTACAATATAAACGTTCCTCAAAAAGCTAGAAATTGAGTTTCCATAAGACCCTGCAGTACTACTTCTTGGAACACAAAAACAAAATACAAAAATGCCCTCTGCACTCCTATGTTCAACACAGCACTATTTAATATAGCCAGAATCTAGAAACAACCCAGCTTGAGAAAAGATGAATGGCTAAATAAACTATGGTATATCTACACAATGGAATACTATGCAGCTGTTAGGGAAAATGAAGCTTGAAATTTGCTTATACATGGAGACTATAATGCTGAGTGAAATGAGCCAGAGGGAAAGTGATATATGTAAAATAATACCACTGATTTGTGGGATATAGGAAAAACAAGAGATAGTATGATAATAGTATGATACCCAAGAGACAATAGAGACAAAGATCAGGAGGTCCAGCTAAGTAGAAAGGTCTCCACAAAAAGTGGTGAGTTTAGCTAGAGTAGAGTCTACTAGGATAATGATAATTGGAACTGATTTCTCTGGACAAGAACTAGATGATGAACGTGGAGAAACTAACAGGCAAGGCACCTCACCATTAACAATAGTGCAAACCACAGTGTCAAAAAGGAAAGAAATGGAGAGAGAGAATCTGAGAGAGAGAGAGAGAGAGAGAGAGAGAGAGAGAGAGAGAGAGAGAGAGAGAAAGAGAGAGAGAGTTTGCCTGCCCTAGAGCAAAGCAGAGTTGAGTTGAAGAGAAACAGACATTGGTGGCAGGAAGGGTGCACTGGTGAAGATGGTATTACATTGTATGACTGAAACCCAAGGATGAACAACTTTGTAAGAACAGTGTAAATGAAGCAATTAAAAAATGAGTTTTCTAGTAGTGGGTGTGGTATTAGAAGATATATGCATAAAATATCATTAACAGTATCCTGGTATGTTAATAAAATAGTTAAAATGTAAAATAAATTAGTAACTAGCTATGAAGATTTAACTGAGTTCAGGCTACCATCTTGAGACAAATGGCAGTAAAATAATTTATTTTAATGATTTCTAATAAAATTATTAGCAATGGTTTAACAATTTTTTTTCTTTTTGGTTTTTGGGCCACACCTGGTAATGCTCAGGGGTTACTCCTGGCTATGTGCTCAGAAGTCGCTCCTGGCTTGGGGGACCATATGGGACACCGGGGATCAAACCACAGTCCGTCCTAGGCTAGTGCTGGCAAGGCAGATGCGCCGGCCCTGACAATTTTTAATGTATTAAAATTTGTAAAAAAAAATGTTTACCCTGAACAAATCTTCATATTTTCAACTTCTAATAAAGGTTAAAAAAGCAATGTGATAATTTGAAGAATAAAGTCTAGACTTGACTATGCAGACACCCAACTGATAGGTGAGGAGAACTAGACATCAGTCAGATTTCTACATCCAAATGAGAAGTAAGACTAAGTTAGAAATGACGCTAGACTTCTATATTTTTTGGAAGATACATGTCAACAAAAGATAGACTCATTTATCTTTTAAAAAATTAGGTGCTGTTTTTCCATTTACAATATAGGCTAGAAAAAATTTTGAGGCATGGTTTCTATTTTTAATTTAATTTAATTTTTATTTTATTTTGGGGGGGGGCACACCTGATGGTGGTCAGGGGTTATTTATAGCTTTATGCTCAGAAATCGCTCCTGACAGGCTAGGAGGACCATATGGAATTCTGGGGATAAAAACTGGGTCAGTCCCAGTCAGCCATGTGCAAGGCATATGGCCTACTGCTGTGCTCTTGCTCTGACCCCTTGAGGAGTGGTTTCTACTCATTTTTTTGTTTGAAACTGAATACTAGCTCATCTGTTTGTCCCAAAACTATGTTTGCAGATTCCTAGAATTATTGAGCTGGGACAGAATTTATATTTTAAAACCTTGTTTAAAGCTATTGTTATCAACTGCCTCTGAGCCTTATCTCTAAAACCCCAACTTTGTACTGGTTCTAGAATTTGAGTAATTCTATCCTAAAGTAAATATTACAGTTATATAAGAGATTACACTTGCTTTGTTTGTGTTTGAAAGTTTTTCACATAAAAAAGTAAACTTACCCACTTTTCAAATACTTTATATATGTACTTTAAAATTAATTTTTGACTATTTTCAGTGATAAATGCTATGTGTAGGGAAAAATATACCCTTCTTTCTCTAGCTACTATCCATTTATTTTTCCTCTTTACCTCAAATCCACCCTAGGTAAACATTTAGAAGTTGCATTTACATTTTGTATTTATTCATCTAGCAAATGAGACAGGAAAGCACAAAAGTTTACCTGCAAAGTTCTTTTCTGGTAAATATAGACTTATAAAATAGAAGCTAAGAAAGAAAGATACTTACAAACAGGAAAATACAAACCTCCTTACTGAGTAATTTGGCTCTTACTAGGAAGATTTGAGAACATGACAAGAAAACCCAGTATACTTCAGCACTTCTTTCAAGTTTGTTTGTTTTCCCTCTCTTAAGCCCTACTTTATTTGAACACTACATTCTTGAGTAAAAAAAAGTACTTCAGCAAAAACTGCCTTCCTAGGGGGCAAAAGCAATTTCAGCATCCCACTTTAGATATTGTTGAACACTGACTGGACAAGAGATGGTTTTTCTCTCCTCCAGTTAAAATTGCTCAAATTGCTTGAGAAAGAGACATAATTTGATGTTTATCCCTGTTTACAGATGTTTAACCAATGCCCCTTCAGAGGGTCATGTGTCTACAAACAGCAGTATGATAATTATATCCACTGCTGCAAAGAACAGATGTGTAAATTGATGGTTTTTTGGGGGAAAAATAACATCAAGTCCACTTTCCAGAAATGTACCCACTGCAATGCAGCTGTAATATTCTGTGAGAAGGTCTCTGTAGTCTCTACAACAGCATGTGCTTAAATTTAAAGAAGAAAGAAATCCAAGAGGAGCCTAGAAAATGACCCAGATTATTTGATATGTTTAAAACTTTCTAGTGATGTTAGGTGAATATCCAGTTCTGAAGAAGATAACAAGAAGTAAACAAGGTTTTTATTTTAAAAATTTCTGGGCAAGAAATATATTCAATAGTGACTGAAATAAAGAAGTCTTCAGTGTTCCATACATCTTGAATTTGTGTGCCCATCTTAGTTATAAATAAGATTTTAGTGAGGACAGTTTGTAATAAAGTGATCATACTTTGATCTGTGAATTACCAGAATATTCCTCAGCTTGTCTCTGTAGGGAAAGTCTAACAGGAATCCAAATTCCCAGATCATCTCCTGAAAATTAGAATTCAACAATTTTTTGTTTAAAAAGCACAAGTGACCTTGAAGAGAGTATAGGGGTTAAGGCTCATTCCTTGCAATGTTCAATTCAGTTTTTATCTCTAACACCAGCATTACTGGGTGTGGATTGGATGCTTCTGAGCACTAGGAGAGTGGTCCTAAAGGTTCCTAGCACCACAGTGCTCATTATCACCACCTCCTTGAACCCTAAAATTAAACTTCTAGCCCAGTGATTTGGCCCAGGAATAATCCAGTTGGAAGACCCGCTACTATCCACCCTCCTAAAAACAAACCAGACCTGAATAACTTTGGACATAAGAAGAACTAGGAGGAATTATTTCTATTAATAAACATAGTGTATTAAAGATACTTGTTTTTAATCAGGATGCATATATCTATGGATATGCAAAATAAATGAATATTACTCTTGAAGATTAAGACAAAGAATCAATCTGGCAGTATGTGTATGTTGTCTTGAAACAGCTTATTAAATTGTTATCAAATATGTATGTATTACTGATCTTCACTACCTTCTCTATGAAGAGAGAATACTTTGCCATCTCAAATATTTTATGCAAAAAAAAATTTTATGCAAATTATATAGGGATAAGAGCATACAGGCTGGAATTCCTCTAAAACTGCAGCCATCTATAACTTTATGTGTGCTAAAAAATTTCAAAAGATTGATATAAGGACCGGAAAGATAGCACAGCGGTAGGGCGTTTGCTTTGCATGCAGACGGATGGTGGTTCGCATGCCAGCATCCCGTATGGTCCTTGAGCTTGCCAGGGGCGATTTATGAGTGCAGAGTCAGGAGTAACCCTTAATCACTGCCAGGTGTGACCCAAAAACAAACAAAAAAACAACAACAACAAAAAAGATCATTATATATTCTGAAGTTTAGTAAATATAATAAAATATTTGAAGTCATTTTACATTTATATGTCATACTGTAATTGGTGTTAATAGTATACAAAACTTGGACATTTCGGTTTTAAGGTAAAAAGCATAATCTTTTCAGAATATGCTCTTGTGCTTTCAGGATCCTCTCACACAACAAATCATTTCTAAAATAGAAATTTAAAAAAGGAATAGTATAATCTATTCTAGATGTTTCAAACCCCGTAAGGAGAAAAAAATGTTATTATATCCTGCCTTTTGCAGGTTTTTACTACGTTTTGACACCACTGATTGAATGCAGCTATCAATTCTGTCCCAGATTCAGCCTTCTTATTTTTTGGTGGACCTGTGTGCTGAAGGAAAATATATAAAGAGTGTGAGCTAACTAGTCTCAGCACTATTACTGATTAACTCACTCTTGCAGTCTCAGTTTCCATGTCTATGAAAATGACATGTCATTATGGTGTCATCTCAGCTTTATTGCTTACGCTCACTGTGTCTATATCTGTTGGAATTTAGAATGACTGCTCAGTCACAGTTGTGGGATAGTTCTGTTTAGCACTATCTTTTTTCCGGCATATAAGACGACCCCCTAATTTTACAGTTAAAACATAGGTTTAGGCCTATATTTGCTGTATAAGACAGAATGTTCCTGTGCTGCAACTGTATCTTCCACAGTGAGCCAATCACAACAAGCAAAGGTCCAAAGGTTATACTGTAATAGACGTCCTCTCTGACTCTGGCCAATCTGAGCAGGCTTTTTACTGTGTAGATTCGGGTACAGAACACTGTATAATTTGCATGCATAAAAAGCCTGCTTGGATTGGCTGAGTTAGGTAGGCAGACTGAGAAGCTTGGCAGTGATTAGTGCAGGATCGAGTTGGAAAATTCGTTTTGTGGCAATATTCAGACAATTTTTTGTTTAGTGGCATATTGAAACATTTTCGGGATATACTCGGCGTATAAGACGACCCCCGATTTTCCGTTGACTTTTTTTTGTTTCAAAAGTCGTCTTATATGCAGAAAAACACGGTAATTTATTTTGGGAAGCTTTGCATAGGAATAGAAATTTCTTACTACTTGTTTGATTTAGATATTTTCAGAAAAAAATCAAGAAATAATTTTCAAACAGGAGTGCTTTTAAGTATTTCTGAGGATAGTTAATGAAACGCTTGTCGCTATACTATACTAGCATTTAGTTTCATCATAAAGAAGGCGAGAGCATGAAACCATGAATCTGATTCACACAAGAGCACTTCTGGTGGTAAAACTGTTGCTGAGGTTTTAAAACCCCTAATCTTAGGGGAAAGCATATTTTTTCTAATTGATAAAAAAAGGGGTTCAGAGAAAAACCATATAGTAAAGTCTACAGCTCAGCTTTGTTGTAATGGAAATATCATGTCTTTTCCCAAGAAGAAAATAGTATATGATAATTCTGTTAAACAACATCTTAGAAGATAATTTCTTAGAAAAGCAAGTTGAATGACATTTTAAAAAATAGTTTCTTAGAAAGGCAAGCCATTGTTAAGTTATAATCGTATTATGTTTATAAAGTAAATTGCTGATCTTGAGAAATTTAAGATGCCTTTCCCACAGACAAAATAAAAGCATTTGAAGATTCCCAGAATGTGTCTATAAAAGTCAGGCTGGGGTGCTGGAGAGATAGTA
Source organism: Suncus etruscus (assembly GCF_024139225.1). Lineage (NCBI taxonomy): Eukaryota > Metazoa > Chordata > Mammalia > Eulipotyphla > Soricidae > Suncus > Suncus etruscus. Next base: position 36,487,994 of record NC_064860.1, on the reverse strand, counting down.
GATAGTGCATTTTTATTCTACATGGACGACCCAGGTTCGATTCTAAGTACCTCATATGGTCCTCTCACCACTAGGAGTGATCCCTGAGTACAGAGCCAGGAGTAAGTCCTGAGCACTACCAGATGTGTCCCAAAACAAAGAAAAATAAGTAAATAAAAGTCAGGCTTATATAGAATGTTACTGAAATTAAGTGTCGAAAAAAAACAATAATCTTACCAAGTTTTGGGTACATAATAGAACCAATTCTCACTTAATGTAATTTTCAAAAGAATATTAATACACATACATATATTTTTCTGGTCTACTGATGTTAGCAAAACTTTTGTTTATTAGGTGCCTTTTGTTCATAATGGGAACTTCATGAGGAATGAATATATTTGCATATATACATCTATTTATATATGCAGTAAAGAATAAATTTTTAGTGTTGAGTAGAAAAGCTTTAGAAGATAGACCAAAAAAAATAAAAAAATAAAAAAAACAAAAAACAAAAAACAAAAAACAAAACAAACAAAAAAAAAAAAGAAGATAGACCACTGCCAGAGTAATGGTCAGGGCAGAAAGAAAATAGGGAGAGTATTAAAAGAGGAAATGGGGCCGGAGAGATAGAATGGAGGTAAGGTATTTGCCTTTCATGCAGAAGGTCATTGGTTCAAATCCCGGCATCCCATATGGTCCCCCGAGCCTGCCAGGAGCGATTTCTGAGCATGGAGCCAGGAGTAAACCCTGAGCGCTGCCCGGTGTGACCCAACAACCAAAAAAAAAAAAAAAAAAAAGATTGATTTATAGAGCAGATGATACTCTAAAGTACGTCTAGGTTATATGTGTTTTTTTATATCTACAGAGATAACTGACTTGTATAACTTGTTGGTACAGTGGGTAGTGTATCGGGTGCATAAAGAAAAGAACATGTTAATTGTATATTCGGCACCCCTCATCCTCCCAACCCCAAGAGAAGAAAGGAACTGAGGGTCTGGAGATTTTTCTCAATTACCTATAGTTACCACAAGATGGCAAAATTGATCCAAAGTCCCTTGAGTTCTGGTCAGGGGAGAAGACAATGGCACTGTTTTAAATAAATTCATTCATTTATTCCACAAACTTTGAGTACTAGCTATCTCCCATGAACTATGTTAGGAATTGGTGTTCAAGCCACCTACTGCATTCCTGCCCATGTGGGTTGAAAGTTAACAAGGTAAGAGTGGCTTCAGTGTACTCCCAATACAGAGTATTTTACGTAGGAAGGAACAGGCATGTTCCTTTGGTATCTTGCCTCAATCTTTGCCAGAACCAAAGACAGGTTCAAGGTTTGTTTGTTCATTTGTTCTCTCCACCAACCTGGACATCTCTGTGTCCAGACTGCCTACCCATTAATGTTGAGAGACATTTCTAATGTAGTCATTCTAGGAATGTAGTTATTCAGTCTTCCCACAAAAGCTTAAGAACTTTGGACCTCTTGCTATCAAAATGTTGTTGTGTTAATCTGATGAACAAAAATACCCCAAACAAATCAAAACGAGTGGATATACCACAAATTCTCTCTGTTCTGCTTTCAAGGGTGGTGGATGTTTTTTTCTTTTCCATATATGCCAGCCAAATTACAGTGAGCTATTGGAGGTGAGGGGTAATGGGCACTGACATCCTTAGGGTTTCAAATGAAAAATAAGCTTTGTCATATTGTCATGTAGACACATAGAAGTTGTCTGCACACTACTTCACAGTACAGTTTCTCTCTTGTCTTCTTCCCTCTCCCTCCTTCTTCGCCCCAACCATTCACACCTTAATCAATTATCTATCAAGAACTAGCCCGATTCGTGCTAGTTTATGAAACAACAAAGTGGGAAGCAAACGAGACTTAAGCAAACTTAATTTTCCTCCAGAAAGCCGGAATCCACCAGCTGCTTCTCCCCACTTTGCCCTACACGCAGACATCTGGCTGCCCGCACCCCAGTTCCTGTGGGCCTTCAGTCCCTAGTCTTTGTTTCTCAGGCCCCTGCCCCCAGATTTTGGACTATGATTTTTCATTTCACTGCCCCTCATTCCGTTCCACTTTCTGCTCCCTTCAGGCTTTCCCAGTGGCTCTCTCCGAGGTGACCTCATCCCTTTGTTTTTCTCGGCCGCCGCCAGACAAGCCCCTCCCTGCGCCATCGCGCCACACCCCAAACCTAAGGGAGGGGTGTTATGGGCGTGGCGCTCAGGGACCCTGGGACCCCCGGGATCTCAGGGCGTGGCTTGGACCTGCAGGCACCTTCTCCCAGAGCATCCCGAATCTCGGATGTAGTACTCTTCCTTCCCCTACCACTTGGAAGCAGTTTTCTTGAAACCAACCCACCCAAACATGATTTGGAAGATAATTGTCCCTTTCAGTGGTTGCAAGAACAAAAGCTGCAACCTGGGCCCCGGATCGGTCCCTTTTATCCGCCAGGGGCGATGCGTCTGTTAGTTCTTTGGCCTCAGCTTGTCGCCTGCAGCAGCCACAGCTGCAGCACGCTCCCAGGGACCCAGCCCTCTGTCACATCAAGGTCACACAGCCAGTGGGAAGGAAGAGGAGAGAAAGCAAAAGTCAATTGGAAAATGCACTCCGGCCCCTCCCAGTGTTTCCCTGCTTGCTATCCCTTTCAACACCCCCACCCTCTTCCCATCATCACAGACATCACCGCCCAGAGAGCGTATTAGCATTCATATAGGGCCTTGGATTCTGTTTCTCTAGCGAGGCAAGGGGTGAAGCTGAGCAACTAGCTGTAGGGTTTCCGTTAGCAGGATAAACCTACAAGAATGTGTTGTCTTTAGACTGTGACAGGAGAGAAAAATAATCAGGACAGAAATAATTATCCTTTACTAAACATAAAATGTTTTATGAGCTTTTAAAACTAGATGGTGCTGGCAGTAAACACCAGAAATAGAGAAAGGTGGGAAGGAGGGTGCATGAAACTGGGGGACAAGTGAGTGATCTAAGTTTGACAATATGTAGACTCGGTCTGAAGTTTTCACTCCTTTGCGTGAAATAATTGTGGTACTAGCATGCATTCCCTAAAATGTGTTGAACAAGGAAATCTTACTCTGTGGTGAATATTGCCTCTGGATGTAAATGACTTTCAGGTTAACTTGAGAGGGAAGCCAAGAAAGAGAAGAGGGCCAAGGAGAATACTCCTAAGGCTACAGCACATTCTTAGCAGTCTGGTGCAATCAGTTCCCTGCACCTCATGAGCCACAAACCTACCTCCTCACACATTGGGAAACACTCTCAGGCCATGGCTGGGACACCAAGTGCCCTTGTTTCTGTTGAAAAGGCCACTGATGCGTTCAGAGGCACACAAGTGAAGTCATCCTCAGCTGTGCAGTCCATTCAGTCTTGCACAGGGAAGGTTGGTTGGTCAGTGAACAAATTCAGTGACCTTCTGCGAACTGGTCCATATGAGAAGGATCTTAATCTCTTGATATGGTCAATATATTCGACTAGTTTTAAAGTGAAAGGGACAGAGAAGAATATGATGGGAGCAGGAAGACTACCTATTCCAGACAGTAGGATTTCATGGCTTTCAGCTCCTCCAATACTTTCTTTGCTAGGGAATTGGAGAAGCAAAAAAACAGACTTGGATACTATGAATGTTTCCATCTCAAATATCCATGAAACTGAGTGTACAGATTTTGAGACCAAAGCTTCAAGACATTCGATGCCTTTCCAATGATGATGAAGTCTAGTCTCACGACTGCTAATCCAGGATTTCTTTTGCCTTTGAACTTTTCCTTATGTTTCTGAATTTGATAATAGCAGCACCTCTGAAATTGGTACAAGATATATATAAATAAAAGGAGCAATAGTTTCTCTAGCATGGGTACTTGGAAAGAGTGTAGTCAGAGAGGGGTCAGTATACTTTATGTGCAAAAGATTTGGTATGTGCAGAACACTGTTGGGTGGATCTGGGATGGATAGAAAGTACAGTGCCACTCAACTTCCATTGGTATAGATGCTGTTGATTTGTAAGTTGAGCAGGTTTGTGTGTTTTGTCCTCACTGACAACAAAAAAAAAATCTCTGGGGAGTTAAGGAGCTTTTCTCCTTCTTAATACCAGGTCACTTAACTCCCTTTGCTTGTCTGTATTTCACTGTCTTGCTCTAACCCAGATCTGAGATTGTTAGAAATTCTCTCTGGAGACAAATTCTCTGACGACAAATTCTCTGAAGACAGCTTTTTGTCTGTGACTTTATGTCATATGACTTGGTTTTACAAAAACTTTGGCACATAAGCAACTTGCTCAACTATGATGACTTTAAAAAAAAGAGAGATTCCTTTTCTTCACATACAACCCTCCTGTCCTCCCAGCTGTAGCTCATTGCTCTCCTTCTGGAAGTACAGCTGGCACACTGCATGCTAACAGGCCTGGCCCTTTGATGGGGCAGCATGTCTTTTTATGCTTTTTTTCTACCATCCATTTCTCTCCTATGCTTCTTTGTGTACTACTTGGATCAGGTCTGAGTGCCTTTGGACACCATCTGTGTTGAACTAGTGGCTAACTGGGAAAACCTTTTTTTTATTATTATTATAAACTTTCTAGGAGAGAAAAAGATTTTTATTCAAGCTATCTTACACACACATCAAATATTTGATGAAGTTCTTACTATGTGAAATAATGATAGAGATGTTGGAGAGTGTTTGACAGGGTAATCTATATCTCTATCACTTATGAAATATTGAACTTCCAAAATCCTTATTTCTTCATTTATACAAAATTATGATACCTGTAGCTAGAGTGATATAGCTGGAGTGATATAACTGGAGCTATGGCACAGGGGCTACTTGGCTCAATTTTCAACACCAAATGCCACATCAACCATCACTGAGTATAGGTTTGAAGGTCCCCTATGCACCATAGAACCTGGTCAGCCTTTGATCCTTGAGCCCATTAATAACTCATCTGAACCTGTTGGTTAATTATTGCCAGTAGTGGACTCTTTGACCTCAATAATACTGCCCAAAACACAAAATACATAAAATAATACCTGTTTCATATATTATAATATTACCTCATTTCTTTGTTTTAATATTTTTATACAAAACAGTATCTTGCAGAGTTCAGCAAAAAATCCCGCTAACATCTAGTGTTAATATGACAGTGTTTGTGTTCTTAATTTATAGCATGAGTTAAAGAATTTTCACCAAAACCTATAATGAAAAAAATGTGAAGTTGCTGTGAGTGTTTTTATAAGGTGTATTTGACCAGAGACTGACAAAATGTCACCTGTGATGAAATATTAGTTAAAAGAAAATGTAAAATGTAAATATATTTTATTACACACTCAAGTTATAAAAACCTCAAGTTTCATTGTTAATAAATATTTATTGAACATAGTCATACTATTTTTATAGTTTATTTCATTTGTTATAATACCAAGCTCATTGAGCACTTATGATAGAAACCATCTGACACAGAATATGAAAAATATTTACTGCTGATGCTTTGAATAAAAACACTAAATGGTTACTAAGGACATGTAAAGCTTGTATCACAAAGTATTAATTTCCATATTTAGCTAAATTTCCACAGAAGATAGGTTTCACCTAATAGCTGAAATTAATTGCATATAGTACAATGGTATTTTAGAAAGGAAGTCCATATTACAATAATGCAAAAACGCATTTCATTTAGCAAAAATGGTGGAAGGAAAGGGGTATAAATCACTTAGAAGGAAGAAAGACTTTGATTCAGAAGAAAGGCATTCTGACAGAGGGTCTCTTGAGATTCCTTTATCAGATATTTGATTCATGCCCTGAAGAGAGGTCTCTTCTGAGCAAGATTGACCCAGTGGTCCTTACTGAAGAATAAATAAGGATCTTCAGAGCTCAGGTCCATGCATAAGTGTAGAGTTCAAAGTCATCTCAAATATGGCTGAATTTTATACCTTAAGTTAGAAGTGTGCTATCAGGCCACCTGTTAATTTGAATTTGGGTGGAGTTTCTGATGTGACTAGACTAACATCTGTTATTGACTTTATAAATCAGCTTATCAGGATAACATAAGTCATTCTTTCTATTGCCCCAACCTTTTAATATGTTGGAGGTCATTAAAGGGCCAATGAACATGATTTTTTAAATTTATGGTTCATAATATTAGCTATACATATACGGTAATAAGACAATACAATATTTTTTCCAACCTAGAAGGTGAGCACTGTGTTGAATCATGATAAGTTTATGGAATTTTATACAATATTTTTTCCAACCTAGAAGGTGAGCACTGTGTTGAATCATGATAAGTTTATGGAATTTTACCAAACATGAGGTAGAGAAATATTTAAGAAGGCCCATATTAATAGGACTGGAGCAATAGCACAGTGGGAAGAGTATTTGCCTTGCACATGGACAACCCAGGTTCAATTCCCATCATCCCATATGGTCCCCTGAGACTGCCAGGACTAATTTCTGAGCACAATACCAAAAGTAAATCCTGAGTTCCTCCAGGTATGGCACAAAAAAAGAAAAAAAAAAAAAAAAAGGAAGACCCATATTGTAAATGATCTGAAACAACCCACTAGTGAAGAGTACCATTTTCAATGAACAGTAATGGATTTACTTATGGCTAAAGTATAGCTCACACGAAAATAAGAAAAGTGAACTAGACTGGTCTGTTTCATTAGTTTACCAACTGCTAAAATAATGAAAACATTTTTTTTTTACCCTGGTAAGCAATAGGAGTATTTAGGGGTTAATACTTTAAGGGCTAATATTATAGGAGTTTAGGGGTAATTAGGGGGGGGGAGTTTGGAAGCCCACTCTCTCAATTGTTATAAAAAGTTATAAAAACTTAGCTCTTATTTTAGTTTAATTTGTAGAAGAATTAAGAGTACTTGTTCAGTCTTTATTAACTTTCAGTGTCTACTTGGAATATTAAAATTAGAATATGTTGTCCCAAGGTAATCTTTGGGTCAGATAGATAATGCAGGTGACATGGCACTTGTCTTGAATGTGGTCAATCCAGGTTACAATCCCCAGCACTTCCAAGAATCACACCAGAGCATAGATCCAGGAGAGGAATAGTCACTGATCAATATTGGGTATGTCCCCCACTCCAATTAAAAAGGTAGTCTTTGCCTCTGTCTCCCATGCATACCTCTTTAACACTGCCACCACTTCCAGCCATCCCTTTTACTACCTGAATTTTTGATAGTAACTTATGCTTTCTGATGTGTGTTTATGGGGTGCTTCTATAAGATGGCAGAATGAACTAATCATATAAAATTCTACAGAAGCTGCAGAGGTACTAGGAATTTTTATTTTGTTAGACTCACATTTGATATGATTTTATTTTATTTTATTCTATTTTGGTGTTTTGGGCCATACCTGGTGACACTCAGGAGTTACTCCTGGCTCTATGCTTAGAAATCACTCCTAATTTGGGGGACCATATGGAATGCTGGGGATTCGTCTTACGTTAGCTGCATGCAGGCAATCACCCTTCTGTGCCACCGCTCCAGCCCCTGATATGAATTTTAACTTTGAGTTTGTCCTAGGTAGAAGTGAAGGTATTATTCTATGTAAGATAGAATTTTGGAATTGCCCAAGCACAAGAAAGGATGATTGTTGGATTGCCCTGACAATTTTGATATACCTATTCTTACTTAGTTTCTACCCCTGACATGACAAAAGAATATGGGGATCATTGTCTTAGGATGAGTACAACAGAATGTTGAAAAAGTGAGTAAACCATTCTCCCTTTCTAAAATTCTTGAGCTCAAGATAGTCTCCAAACCACATGTGTACATCTCATCCATCCTTCTGTTTCACAATTTTGAGCATAGACTTAGTGCTGTTTGTGACTCTAGATCCTCTAACATTGTTTATAAAAGAGTTATGGTGTATGCGATAGTGTTTTGTGCATTAAGAAGACCAAAGGAAAGTAAATTCCAGTGGCTCCAAGATCTCCAAGAATCTAACTTTCTATATATATTTTTTATATTTTTTATATTTTTCAATATCTCAGCTTAGTCTAATGAATCCAGTTCAAATATCAGGTTAACAAAAATCATTGCTGTCAGACTCAGATGGACTAATCAGAAAATATATAACTTCTGCCTAGTTTGCTTACTCTGAAAAGCAAATAAAAAGAATTTTCTCATTAATTTTTACAGTTCTCTCTTCTCTAAAAGGTGCCGTGTTTATCCCTATATAACTATAAAGCTAAAGATATGCTGATTTTTTTGTGCCATGACAAATACTGAAAATAAATTTCTCTAGTGGCCCATGTGACATATATAGCATGATACTTTTTACAACTATAATCAGAGAAATAAGTATGACATCCATGGAATAGCTCCCTATTTCACTAACTTGGAAAGAACAGGCTAGCTGGCTCAAGGCAGTATTGAATACAGGAACTAACTCTGAATTTAAATCTCAGACACCAGAATAAATAATCAAACTTGCTCTTTACACTTGCTCAATCTTTCTTCTAAAAAAACACAAAGGTGACTCCAGTTCATACCTGTTTTGTTTTTTGTTTATTTTCATTTAATTACATAGCTATAGTACTTGATCTAAGGCTATGCCCACCCCTTTTCCACAGTTCTCCTTTCTGCTAAGAATCAATAAGAATCTGGGCTATTCTCAACATCTCAAGTGTGAATATTCACGGAGAAAATAAGCTACAACATCACTTGGGTGATGAGGTCCTGATACCACAGCCCTTGCTTTGAAAACATATCTGTATTGTTCTACTGTAAAGAGATTTTGAATCAGGGACATAAAATTGTGATGACAGCTCTATAATCTGGTCCTTTGAATATTTGAACTAACCAAAGCTTGACAGGCCCTAGTTAAGGCAAAACCCTGATGTAGAGTCTTTCACACTCTTCTCCACCTTTGCACCTTCCCTGAGTGGCTTGAAGAAGAACTTGCTGAGAATAGATTAGCACTTGGTTTGCCAAAGTCATTTATTTCATAAATAACCTGTACAAATATATTGAGTTCAAATCCTGAATATGTCACTAACTAGTTAGATGATTTTGAGTAAATTACTTAAAATCCCTGTACCTTTATTGCTTCATCTATTCAATAACTGTACCATTGCAGAGCCCTATTTAATTTAACTAAATTAAATGTTATAGATCAGGGGTCTTCAAACTACGGCCCACAGGCCACATATTGTATTTATTTCCATTTTTTTCTTCATTTCTAAATAAGATACATGCAGTGTGCATAGAAATTTATTCATAATTTTTGTTTTTACTATAATCTGGCCCTCCAACAGTCTGAAGGACAGTGAACTGGCCCCCTGTTTAAAAAGTTTGAGGACCCCTGTTATAGATGAAAGATATTTTGTGTAGATATATGTATAAAACACACTAAAGTAATATAGTAGTGCTTGATTATAGTACTATAATATTTTCTTAACATATTATCATTGTCTTAATTAATCAGAGAAAACTTTAGAATCATCATCTTTAAATTCACAATTCTTAAAAAACTGCCTTAATTGACAGAGAATGTAGCTTAGTCACAGTGCATTTGAAGCCCTGGATTTTAATCCCTGCACTGAAAAAATAATTAAATATGAGAGCCTTTATTGGCTATCAGAGAGAACTGTAACGTATTTATTGAAAAATTATACCTAATCACTAATCTCCAGAAATTATAATTTTTACTTTATGTTTTATTGACTATGTCTAGGCAATTATTTATTAGATTTGTAAATAAAAAGTAATTAAAACTACTTATTGTATCTTCAAGAAAATTCTATGAAGTAGTATACTAAAGCAGGATTGAAGAAGTCAAAATTTTTTAATTTTTTATTTTTAATTATGAGAACAAAAATGCACAGAAAGAGGACAAGGTAAAGTTACAGTGGAAAGACAATCACCCATAAACAGGATTCTCAGAAATCCCCTTGCTGATATCTGAACTTTGAACTTTCAGCCAAAGAACATTAAGAAACATAAAACAGAACCCATGTACAATTACTTTGTCCCACAAGTCCCCAGATTGTAATACATAATATTTCTTAGCAGCACACAAAGCATTCTAAAGCCATAAAACTTATGTAACTCCTTAAACATTGAAGGCAAAATAACTTTTTTACATTTCCATGTACATGCATATTAGTTTGTTAACATCAAAAGTTTAAGTGGGTTGTTTTTCTTAAGGATTAGAATCAAAGGAGCACAGTAAAAACGATGTTAGAGTGGCGAATATTGTTTGCATAGGCCCACCAAAATATGAGGGACATGGAAAGGAAAAGCCTTGGCTTAAATACAGGGAGACCCTATCCCTGAAGTTTCCTGGCATAAGACCAACTCCAGGTTCCAGGCAAACTAGTTTGTCCAATCCAAGTCATTGTCTGTAGTGCCATTACATTTTATTTTTCACACAGTCTCTGTTGTTGGTATCATGCCTCTGTATTAAAGATCCTGGAATCTGCATATCTTACATTGCAGTCAGGATGGTGTGAAGCGTCCTCTCATTTTACCCCACAATTAAAGGGCAATGCAGAGAGACCTGTCAGCAGGTCGTTGTTGTTGTCAAGTCTTCTTGGTGTTAAGGGAAGTCTCTTTTGAGCAAGTCTATGTCAGAGTAGTGGTAGGGTCTTCCCTGGTAGAGGATTGCTTCCAGGTGTTGTTATAAAAAACCTTGGATGTTTTGTAGATAGCTTCCCTGGTTCAGGGGTGAATGGAGGATGCCCACTCTTCTGAGGCCTGTGCCAGGTCATTATATCAATGTTCAGGGTGTAAGGTCCCTTTGCACTACAAGTTTTGTGTGTTTCAATCTCTATGAGATAAGAACTTATTTGTATGTATAGTATTTTCCCATTTTAATGTGCCTGTGCAAACAAGGAACAATGCCACGTGGCGTTATCGGCGCATATGGGGGCCATAAGAACAAGTCCAACAATCCCCATGACATGATTCAATCATAAGCATTAAACTGAGGGACTCTTTCACCAAAATTCCTTATTAAACAGCTCACAAAGAAGAAAAGATAAAAAGTGGGTAGAATCGTCACTGTAAAAGAATACTTAGTAAGAGTTATAGCTGTCAAAGAAAATACACATAACATATTCAAAAGACATATGTGTCCATTTTATGTCTTTTGAAATAGTTGGGGTTGTTAAATCCAATGCATAAATTTGGTCCTTGATTAGGACTGTGCAGTATTGAAGTTAAAAAGAGTAAATGTGGGGTACTGATGGTTGGGGGTGAGAGAGTTAAGGAGTAATAATGAGCTTTGTAGGGGTGTGCGAAAGGGCAGAATCTGTTGGAGCAGGAGGTCAGTCTTGGTGCCTAACAAGTTAAGAACTGAGGGTAAAGAGGGTTAATTAAGGGGAAGATAACGAATCCTGATTGGGAGATGAGGGAGTAGAAGGGGCTCTGGTGTGGGGGAGGGGAAATATATCAGAGGGGCTATATACATTGTATAGCTGAATTGTTTATGGAGAAAACTTGGCAGTCAGAGAGGACCACTGTATAGGAAGTCACGTCTACATATACATTGATTTTAGAGAACTATTTGAATATATCCTCCAAATCTAGAGCATTCCATTTTTTTTCCTAGAAACAATCAAGAAATAAGAACAATCAAGAATTAAGCATTTGGTGTGCACTTTTGAAAATAAATACTGTAAGAAAAGAACCCCTGATGGGGTCCAGCATGCATACAATAGGAATTTGTTTCCCCAACCCTCCCCCCAGGGCCTGATTTACCAGGCACGGCCCTGAAGACCAGTATGTTGTGGGGGATCTCAGTCCCCTAGACTAAGTGGTCAGCCTAGGGGGCCTATGCTAGTTGTCCTGCTCAGAGCTCCCAACATACCAGTGGAAGACACCCAGAAGTCATGGCATGTGGAGTTGAAGAAGTCAAATTTTTAAGAAATGTTAGTAGGTGGATGTATAACTCAGTAGCAAAGCACGTGTCGATCATGTATGAGACCTCTGTTCCATTCTCAGCAGTGCAAATATGAAAGAAAAGAAGCAAAGAATAAATATAAGTATGGTCATATTTTTTAATCTGTGGCTGAACCAGAATTTGAACTCAAATTATATACCTTAAAGTAATGCCTAAATATATATCATCAATGAATGTCATCTAGCCTGATGATCTCGCAGGGGTCTCAAACTCAATTTACCTGGGGGCCGCAGGAGGCAAAGTTGGGGTGATCCTTGAGTGCAAAGTCAGTAGTAAGCCTTGAATATTTGGGGGTGTGACCCAAACAACTAAAACAAAACAAAACAAAAAAAGATTCCTCTAGGGCAGGGCTACAAAATGTTGCACAGTGGGCCGGAAGTGAGGTTTGGAAAAGAAAAAAAATGACAAACCATTAACAACACATGCATATTTAGGTAAATACCTATAATCTACAGTTTTTTTAAGGGGGTTCTATCTTTGTCATAAACATCTCAGCAGCTTGAGGAAAAAAATCCAGTTAAAATTAAAATTCATGGGGGTTGGAAATATAACACAGTGGGTATGGCATTTGCCTTGCATGTGGCCAACTGGGGTTTAATCCTTAGCTTCCCAGGTGGCTCCTGAGCCTTACAAGGGTGATTTATGAGCACAGAGCCAGGAGTTTTGGGCCCAAAAACAAAAAAAAAATTAAATAAATAAAATTCATTTCTTCCTAAATTCCATCTGCCTTTTATTTGACTGCCACACACCTCTAAGAAAATACTCAGGTTTTCCACTAGAGAAGAATACATTCTTAGTCTTTAAAAACAATTATCAAGTAGTGTTTTAATAGATATGAAATTTAGTGATTGATATATAATGTTATATATCAATAAATATATACTGTTTTATATAGATTGATGTATAACTTTAAATGCATAATTTTTTCTTAGAGATACCTCATAAATCTAATCATAGTAAAAAAAAGGCAGCATGATCACTGTACAAGATGGTATCAAGATAAATCACTGAAAAAATCATCCTTTTCACAAGTGTTCTTATAGTTTTGTTTCTGTGGATCTAACGAGGGCCTCAGTCTTGCAATGCAAGCATTCTATTACTGAGCTATGACCTCTGATCCTGACATGGTGACTCTTGGATCATCTCTTATAAAATTTGAAATGTGTAACAATTTCATCATTAACAAGTATTCCCAATAGATTTAAATTGATAATTGAATTGCTATTTACTTAATGATACTTTCTGAATGTTCAGTATAATTCTTTAATTGAATAGTCTTTTAGGTTTTAAAATGTAGAAAAAGAGCAGAGTAATAGTATAGTGGATAGAATACTTGTCTTGCACATGATCAAACTCGGTTCAATCTCCAATATTTTATATGGCCCCTGAAACTCATCAGGAGTAATCTCTGAGCTCATAACCAGTAATAAGCCTTGAGCACTGCTAGATGTGCTCTCCAAGCCAGAAATAAATACATAAATAATAAATAAATACAATAAAATGTAGGAAATTGGAGGCATACGTTTAAGTTCCATTTTATTTCATGTGGGACTTGGCACTAATCATTATTCCGTTTTCTTAAATATTTTTATTTTATAAAGAGGAGAAATAAAACTTGTCCTACTCTATTGTCAGTCCTTGAGGAACAGTTTATGAAGTTTAGATGTATATACATATATGTATATGCATAGGAACAGTTTATGAAGTTGAAAGTGCTTAAAACTGTAATATAAAAGATGCAAACCCTGAACACAGCGAGGTGAGCCTCCCAAGCAAAACAATGTAGTTTTTTAAGTTAAGGGCATCTCAAGGAAGTTCTTTAGTTACCATGGATAGACTTTATAATAACATGTATTCTGATAACACTAGCAAGAAACCCCACTAAATAATAGAGTTACTCTCAGGGTAGCTTGACTAATCCAATGGGAACAGAGTGGAAATAGGAAATCATGATGTCTTCTCTCCTTATGGCTTAAGCTAATTCCTTTCCAAATGTCTGGCAGCTGTCACCATAACTTTTAACAGGAATAAGTATGACTAGATATGAGTAAATAGCATATCTTTCAGAATTGGTATAAACTACAGCTTTACTGGACATTTAAAGGCATATAAAATCAGTGGAATCGATCTAGTAGTATGAAATAGTAGCTACTGTTTTATAACACTGAAAGCTTTTAGGTGAAGAATGTATACTGTACGAATAAATACGTTTATAATTTCCACTCGGTAAAATACTGACCTATGTAAGAGAAATGGATTTTGATTCCCCCCCTTTTTTTGGGGGGGGGGTCATACCCAGCAGTGCTCAGGGGTTACTCCTGGCTCTATGTTCAGAAATCGCTCCTGGCAGGCTCAGGGGACCATATGGGATGCCAGGATTTGAGCCACTGACCTTCTGCATGCAAGGCAAACACCTTACCTTCACGCTGTCTCTCCGGCCCCTTTTCCTTCTTTTTAATGATAAGATTTTCTTCTTTTCAATAATAAGAACTGAATAGTGAATGTGATACATATTTGACAATTTTGTATTTTCTTTTTGAGTACAGAAGCATAGAGTTAAGGAAAAGAACTATTACCTCTTTCACTAGAGTTTTCATCAATCATAGCAATAACTACTATGATACAGTAAAAATAAATGCCTCTGCTGTTTATTAATGTATTACATTATTCTAATAATATATAAATTTCTGTGATATGACAGTGATTATGATGATAAAAATACTAGCTGTTATCATGTTTTAACTATGGACAATAATTCAGGGACCTTACAAAATACCTATTAACTAATTAGCATTCATTAGCTCACTTAATCCTCACAACAACCCAATGAGGTAGTTCTATTATTCTTCCCTGACAGGTAAGGAAACTGAAGTTGATTTGTCTTAACTAAATGGCTGATTAATTACGTATTTAGGTTATTAAATGGTAGATTCAAGACAAACCTTCAAGCATCTGACTCTGTCACATCTCCCCACATTCTAGTTTAAAATGCATTGTAAAAAGGAGGAAGAGATCTACGCTCAGCGGTTGAGCATGTGCTTTCTATATGAGAGGCCTTAGTTTCAATCTTTGACACTGCAAGTAATTAAAATAAAGGAGATATGATAAAGGAATTCAAGCCCTTAGCCTTGCATATGAATAAGTCCATTTTGAGTCCCAGCATCTCTTATGCCCCTGAGAACCACCAGGGGTAAACCAGGAGTAAACTCTGAGTACCTATGAGTTCCTCTGAGTTGTCCAAACACACTCAGCTCCATGTATATGTCAGGTGATTATTAGTATGAAGAAGGAAAAGCTAACTAAATAGACCAAGTGTGCGTATTAGAGTGGATAAGAAAAATCTATCTCATTTTTATTTGCTAAATAAAATTTATTTAATAACAATTAGTTAGAATACAATTGATTAAAAAGGTTCATTTCAGTGTAGTAGAAAAATTAAATAACTTGTGTTTTGGTTTGTTTGTTTTTGGGCCACATCCTGCTGTGCTCAGGGGTTACTCCTGACTCTCTGCTCAGAAATCCCTCCTGGCAAGCATGGGGACCATATGAGATTCTCAGATTCGAACCACCACCTTTGGTCTTGGGTGAGCTGCTTGCAAGGCAAATGCCCTACCACTGTGCTATCTGTTTGGCCCAAAATTCAGTAACTTAATAAAATACTTAACATAACATAACTAATATCGTTGAGCATCCAACATGGTATTTTTAGTGTATTTGTTACTTGGAAGGAGGGACCAGAGAAATTGTACAGTTAAATCTATATAATTGGGGCCGGCTAGGTGGCGCTAGAGTAAGGTGTCTGCCTTGCAAGTGCTAGCCAAGGAAGGACAGCGGTTCGATCCCCCGGCGTCCCATATGGTCCCCCCAAGTCAGGGGCAATTTCTGAGCGCGTAGCCAGGAGTAACCCCTGAGCATCAAATGGGTGTGGCCCAGAAAACAAAAAAAAATCTATATAATTATTTTGAAAAAACAGACTTATTCAATTTATTTCAGTCTGTAAAATATGACAAAAACTAGTCTTTTGAAAGTAACTAGGGTGGGGCCGGTGAGGTGGCGCTAGAGGTAAGGTGTCTGCCTTGCAAGCACTAGCCAAGGAAGGACCATGGTTCGATCCCCTGGCGTCCCATATGGTTCCCCCCAAGCCAGGGTTGATTTCTGAGCACTTAGTCAGGAGTAATCCCTGAGCATCAAATGGGTGTGCTCCCCCCCCCAAAAAATAACAAAACAGAAAGTAACTAGGGTATACATGTTAAATAGATACTAAATGAAAGTATGTTGCAAATTAATATCATGATTCCAAACTATTGTCTCATAAGTACTATTCTATATTTTTAAAGGTGGATACTGAGTTTTCTTATATAGTCAACTAACTCAGAAACATTTTTTGTTCACTTGTCATAACTTGAGCTGTCATACTATTCCTATGCCCTTTGTTGGACTTTGGAAGTGAATTCTCTCACTACCACATTGCAGTATTTGCAACATCATGCTTGTTATCTCACACTCTTCCTGGAAAATTTCTCAGTCATCATATATGAGTGTTTCCACCTGTCATGGAACTTAAAAAGAAGAGTTTTTACTGCACTGAAAGTCAGAGTTTAAAAATGTGGTGACAGCTGTTGTCAAATGCATAATAGCTTCACTGCTTCTACCTGCATTCTGCTCCTCACCCTTCTCATGCCCTCGATTGGATCTTCAACTGGATTCAATGCTAAGGAAGCCTTGTGCACCCCAGCTGTGCTCAGTTATCTTTTAAACTTTCTTCCCTGGAACTGCAGAAACCTGAAGAACAAGATGAGGCTGACCCATGCCCCTTTCTCTTCTATATAAGGAACACTTCACTAAGTTTTTGAATTTTGAGTAGTTTCAAAGAAAATACCTAAGTTCCACTGTAAGTTCCTCTGAAACAGAAATAGACCTCCCTATACACAATCAATTATTTTTAATATCAACACTGTTCAAAATAATGACTTTATGCAAATTTTACTCAATAAAGTAATAAAACTAATTAATGAAACATAGCCTATTTCTTTCTCTATCTCTATCTCTATCTCTTTCAATATGTGCGTATGTCAACTTCATTTTGGTTCTGTTTTGGACTGCATGAGGTTTTATAGTCATAAAAACTTACCTCCCTTCTCTTTCTTTTCTCCCTCCACCCTCTTTTCTCTCCTCTTCTTCCTTTCCGTTTTCCTCTTTCATTTGTCTTTCTCTCTGAAAAATTTGTATTTGTTACATTTCTTTCAATATATAATGCCCAGTTTTGTTAAATTTAGAATGTTCAGTGATCCAGCAGTTCTTTCTGCTGCATGACCATGGTGTAATTCCATTACTTCTGGGGATATCCTCGTTCTTGGATATATAACCCCTGAGGTTATTCTGACTCTTCTCTCAAGTTTTTCATGACTCTCCTTTCCACCCATTCTTTCTCCCTTCTGTCTGTTATACCCCTTTGCACAATCCTTTTATGCTTGTCTAATTAAGTATTTTAAATGGTCATTTGAATATTAATGTCATGTTTCAAAGCTTAACCTGATTATGTGGAAAGTTAACATGGCAGATGATTTCAGAAAAAGGAGTGAAGGGAGTGAAAGAATCAAGTAATTATTTTACCCATGTAAATTTTTTTCTTACAACATAGACTTCCTTCTTTTTATGTATTGTGGCTTTCCATAGGTTAATCCTCTTTGTTTTGTGTCCTTAAAAAGAAAAGGAGGAACCTTGTTTATAATTGTTGCTTTCATTCAGTGAAAAGGGTTTTATTCTATTCACCTGCCAGTTTGTATATAGTTCCTTACTTTTGGAAGGAACATATTTTATATTAAAAAACCACTTGGCATCAGTACTTACATACAGATGTCCTATCATCTAAGAGGGTGCACCATTTAGAAAACTCAAAATAGAGCAAAATAAATTAAGAGAATCTTGGCTCCAGACTCCATTTACAACTGTGAATTTAACAAGGTTATGCATCCATCTCCAAGCAGAGAGCTCCTGGCAGGGACAGCTGCTCCCATGCCCCAGATTGTGCTGTGAGTCCCAATAGGAGTCAGTAAGAACAGCAGGATAACGAGGAGGTGGTAGTGCTTCAGAGAACCAAGCAGTATGGCAGCATGTCAATGGGAGGAGGGAGAGGGTAGTGCCTTTAATGCTATTCATTCATTTTATTCTTTATATGGATACATGCACAGTTAAGGACAAAAATTTATCTTCCTTTGTACTGGAAATGTGTCAGTTCTAGTTTTTCTAGCACAAGTAACTTGTTTCCAAAAACATATTTGTATATTCACCAACATGTAGCTAGACCTAAGAAGCATCAGGCTAGTGTGCTTGTCAAATGAATGTCATACAAGACTGTGTCATGATTAGTAGGATCTGGGTCAGTGGATCAGAGTTGGTATGGCAGATGGAAAACAGGGCTGGCATGTGTTGGCTTGCTGTGACTTATCACCCAAACTGGAGCAAAGGTCAAAGTCAAATCAAAGATAAGACTGGGACTAAGAATATAAATTGTTACTAGAAAAATGTTTTTTATTTTTAGTCTTTTGGAAAAGAGCTACTGTAATCTCTACTGTTTAATTTTTCCAGTACCTAGAAAAGTACTCATAAAAGTAAAAATGATTTAAGTAATAATAATAATGATAATGCTGGGGCCCGCGAGGTAAGCTAGAGGTAAGGTGTCTGCCTTGCAAGCACTAGCCAAGGATCAGGACCATGGTTCGATTCCCCGGAGTCCCATATGGTTCCCCCAAGCCAGGACCAATTTCTGAGTGCTTAGCCAGGAGTAACCCCTGAGCATCAAACGGTGTGGCCCGAAAAACCAAAAAAAAAAAAATAATAATGCTAAAAATAAGTGGACAAATGAATGGACACTGTCAGTAACCATAACTGGCAGTGATCGTGGTGGGCAATGCAGCCGCAGAGAATTTGTGTACTTGCCTTCACATTTCTTCCATGACTGTACCACTAATTCCTACTCTATGGTTTTATTTCTATGTGGGAAAAAGTTATTTGCAGCATATATTATGTTGTAAATGTGACCAAATGGTAAACATTTTGTATTCTTGTCTTGCTTTCAGTATGAAGATGGTTAGTTGTCATGATGACATAACACTATTTCAGGTGTAAATTGCTTTAAGACTAAGAAATTGTGACTTAATGAATATATACCACTGTATTGGAAATGGAGACAGTATTTGTGCTCTTTTTTTTAATACAAGAATAATGGTCATTATATGAGTTTTAAAGGCATGCTATATTTGTTACTGTGATAGACCACACACAGGGTAAAGTAGAAATCATGTGACCTGCATTCTGAATAGTTACAGAATAAACAAGTTACCTCCAAGTTCTAGGACTCCTTTGTATTTTATACAGTAATGAAAATGGTTTTTAAACCATTACCATATGCTTTGCCTTGAACCTATTGATTTCTTGGCCAGAGTTGGGAAAACAAGTTTTCCATATTGTTTTTTAAAATGGTCAAGTTTTACAATAAATTCTGTTTCAGAAATCATTAAAAATAGTAAAAGTGGATAGGGCACTTGCCTTGCATGCTGTTGACCTGAGTTCCATCATTGGTATTCCATATGGACTCCTCAATTCTCCTGTAAGTGATCCCTGAATACAGAGCCAAGAGTGAACTTGAACACCACTAGGTGTGGCTAAAATGAATTATCTTTGATTAAAATGCTAATTCATGAATGTACTTTGCAGAAATTCATTTATTAACTATTTAATTTTGCTGCCAGGAAATGAATCTAGTTATCTTAAAGGCTTATGCTCTGCTTCTTAAGCTATAGTCCTTGAACAACCTAACATTGAAATTGTCAAACACATCTGAGGAATAAAAAAATGGTTTTAGTTTGTCAACTGAGTGATATTGACATGGGACAAGAAATATATAGAAAATAATGATAGTAATTTTGTAATGACAAACGAATTTTTTTTTTTTATTATTATTACATGTTCTCTATAGTATTCTTAACCTGGGATAGTGGGGAGGCCTGACTTGAGTTTGTAAGGAATTGATTTCTTAGTGTCACATATTGGGCCAGACACAGACTAAACCAATGAATATTGCCTGGGTGCCATTATCTGAAGCAAAGCAACATCACATCATTTTATTTTTCCCTTTGCTTCTCTACCTTAAGGTTGAAAAAAATGATGAGGACCAAAAGATCGAACAAGATGGCATCAAACCAGAAGATAAAGCGCATAAGGCAGCTACCAAAATTCAGGCTAGCTTCCGTGGACACATAACAAGGAAAAAGCTCAAAGGCGAGAAGAAGGGTGATGCCCCAGCAGCTGAGGCTGATGCAAAGGAGAAAAAGGAAGAAACTCCTGTCGCTGATGGTGTGGAGAAGAAGGAGGGAGAAGGTCCAGGCATTACTGAGGCGGCCCCTGCCACTGGCCCCAAGCCTGAGCAGAATGGCAAAGCAGGCGAAACTCCTTCCGAGGAAAAGAAGGGGGAGGGCGCCCCCGATGTGGCCACAGAGCAGGCAACCCCTAAGGAGGAGAAGGCTGGCTCTGCGGAGACAGAAAGTACCACTAAAGCTGCCATTGACAACTCGCCCTCCTCCAAGGCCGAAGATGCCCCAGCCAAGGAGGAACCCAAAGCCGATGTGCCTGCTGCTGTCACTGATGCTGCTGCTGCCGCTTCCCCTGCTGCAGAGGACGCTGCTGCCAAGGCAACAACTTCGCCCCCGACGGAGGCTGCTGAGAGCAGCCAAGCTGAGGAGAAGATAGGTGAGACACATAGGCAGGCGACAGGCCAGGGGTTGGCGGGTAGGGGGCATGGGAGGTCTCTTCAGAAGGGAGAAGAAAATAAAGAGACCCTGTTTGGAGGTAACTCAAAGAAAGCTGTGTAGAATTCTGCCAAATGATAGAAGTCAGAACGATGGCCATTTATGTCCCCAAATATCTTCAAGTCCAAGCAGGTAGTAATGCTAGAGCAATCTAATTGAATTTGCATGAATAGCAAAATGAAGTAAGCCTGGATTTATAAAAGAATCATTGTTGGATAGACTTAGCTTAATAAGCAATTACCAAGTCTACCATATATACTTTAGATGGGAATTAGCTAATGTGATTTTTTTTTGGCTCTAAGTATCTGTCATAATAAATAAAGCCAGCTTCCTATTAATGCGGATGATCTAGTTTGTAAAAACGATGACAACGAAAACATAATCTCAGACCACCTTGTCCTATCTTACCATATGTTTCTGGCATTCTCCCTGACATCAGTTGGGGAGTAGTGTGCTTCTGTGTGTGCACATGCAGAGAATGTTGATTGTAACATTAAGTTGGGTTAAGCTAATTAGGAAAATAAGTCTGATGATGTTGCCAAAAACAAAATAAAACAAAAACTCCAAATATAGAATATGTTTTGAAGTGAAAGACATTATCCTTTTGCTATTGAAGCATCTTTCTACCACATGAGATAATAATTAAGTTTACTATGATTACAAACAAAAATACTGGATTTTTATTTTTGCACTCTAACTTGAGTGTGAGTGTTTTCACTATCATGCTCAAAGAGCTTGTTGAAATTAGAAATGAAATATCTCCAGAGCAAGTTATACTAGATAGACCCAATGGGGGGAATACTGTCTCCATCTTTCTTACTCTAACTCTATTCATAGTATTAACTGAGGCCAAAAATCTTTAAGAGCAGTCTCAAACAACACCTTTGAAGATAAAATTGCTTCTGTGCTACTTGAAAAGAGGAAGGATGCTCCTATTGGTGGATATGACCCACGCTGTATTTTAGGATGTCAATTTAGATTAAATCCATACATAGTGTCATTGAGTAAGCACTATCTCCATGAGAATTGTCTTGTAAAAGTTGTGGCATTTGAACCGTGGATTAGAAGGCCTCAATTGATAGTATCAATCCAAATTCAATACTGTAGATAGGATGGCATATAAAAAGTTTAAAAAATTCCAAGTCTCTTTCTTTCATCATATCCCTCAAATTTTATGAAACTAGGCCATGTTAATTATAACTATTAGCAACTTTTTTTTTTTTGTTTTGGTTTTTGGGTCTCTCCCGACTGCTCTCAGGGGTTACTCCTGGCTGTGTACCAGAAATAGCTCCTAGAAGGCTCAGGGGACCATATGGGATGTCAGGAATCAAACCCAGGTCTATTCTGGGTTGGCTGCTTCCAAGGCAAATGCCCTACTGCTGTGCTATCTCTTCGGCACTGCAACTTTTATTTTATAAATAAGTCAAACATCCTTATCAATGACTCATTTGAAATTTTTATTTATAGTTCATCATTGTCTCTGACCTTAAATTCAGAAAATGAAAATATTTCCATGGGGGTAGTAATATTCGGGGATTATTGTGATATAGAATATTTGGCTTTAAACAACTGTGTTCAAGGGCTTACTTCTGAATCTGAGCTTAGAGACCACTTCTGACAATACTCAAATAACCATAGGCGTTGATGTGTTTTGAGCTAGGATATGCTGCAAGCGATTTAACTCCATACTATCTTTATGGCCCAAGTAGTTTTAATATACTCAGGAAAGCATTCCTTTATAAGCCTTTTATTCAGGTTTGAAAGGTAAAATAAATAAAATAATTTTTTTCTGAAGCTTCCCGAGGACTCTCCCTTGACCAAAAGATACATTTTAACTGTTGAGCTTCATGAATCCCAAGAACTTGCCATTGACATTTTAACGGTTGCAAACCTTATGACTTGTAGTTATCTAAATCTTGCAAAAATGTAACTGAGCAAATGTCAAGTGTCAAGTACTCCCTGAAATGGACCACCCTACTGTAAGCTATATGAAAGCTTGTTAAATCTGGTTCGAGGCTCTCATGCTCTGGCTTATGTTAGGCCATGTTGAGAGCCCCTGCATGCTTGTATAATAAAACCCCTTGCTTTTGCATGGTCTCTGCCTCTTGGAGTCATTAGAGGGGTGCGTGTGAAGTTCCTGACCTTATTAGGTTGAAATTTAAAAAATCCTGAATATGCTGCCTAGAAGTAACTGCATAGGACTTCCTATCTTTTGTGCTTATTATATCAATCTTGGAATTTAATCATGCTTTCAAATACAAACACATCATCATTCAGACTACATTTAAACAAATAAACAAACAAACTTGAGTTTCCTAGAGTATTAAGTACATATAAAAAACATGTGATGTGAGGCTATGTGGGGCAAAGTGATGGAATAGTGAATAGAACACTTGCCTTGCACATAGTTGACTAGGGAGCTATGCCAGACATTATACATACTGTCCATTGAGTACTGCCACGAGTGATCACGAAAATTATTCAAGAAATTTAGTTTTATTTTTAAAGTTATAATTCTAACTTATTTGCTGTTAAGTATTTTAGGCAGTACATGTTCAAAAAATATAAGTGAATAAAATTTAGTTAGACTTAACTTAATAATTTTTAAAAATGTATTCATATATTTCTCCTGTAATCAAATTCCATTAATTATTTGGTTTAAAATGTGTCCAGCGGAATAGCAAGGCAAGTAGTGTGCTACCCTTGCATGCAGTTGACCTGTCTTCAACCCCTGGCATTACTTATGATTTCCTGAACTCTAGGTATAATTTCTGAGTGCAAAGCCAGGAATATCTCAGGAGCATTGTTGGTTGAGTGATCTACCCTGTCCCAAAAGAAAAGGACTCACTTAAAGAAAACAAATACAAATTATTCAGTTCTAATTTTAAAAATCTGATGAGAATGTTCCTAATAATCTGATTTTATTGAATGCTCTGAAAAAGGTAGCTGTAGCTGAATAGAATGTAATCATAAAGATAAATTTATTTTATATTATATAAGCCCCAGGTAGGTTGTATCCTCTTAGATCTTGAAATGCTGTATTTTTTTCTGTATCAATACATCTATTAGCATTACTATATGTGATAAGTACAAATTATTTTAATACAAAAGCTTCATAAAATAAAAGAAACACTAGAGTCTATGATATTTGTTATACCATATCAGGCTTGAAAACCTAGGGGCCTACTCTACATTTTCCTCAATCACCCTTAGATTTTATTCTAATGAAGGTATAATAATATTTGCAATTGGATTGTATAGTTTGAAAATGGATAGTTTCTTGGGTTGCTTTATTATCCTATGGTTGTCAAGTTGACATAGAAAATTAGCCTCTGAGATTGGAGTAGTGTTGGGGGAGAGAACAATCAGAATTGAGAATTCAAATCAACAATATTAATAAGAGGGGTCAAAATTTGTATCAAATATAATTATCACTTACATACATATGAAAATGCTTTATACAATACAGATATGTAAATTTTTTACTTTTTAATTATTCAGGGGTTTGTTACACATAAATGCCATTTGCTTTAGGACCTATGAACTTTTCCTTTAAGCCCTCCATTTTTATTCCTCTTTTTGTTTTATCCCTCTACCTACCCAACTGTGTTTGCAATAATCAAAAAATTTTAGCACATGTCTGATGAAGGCTCTTTTTCCAGAGGAGAAGTAATTAATGTCTCTCTAGACTTCCTATTTCAGGCTTGAGGAGTGGATGGTCAAGCCTCCTTTAATGGTTTTGTCTTCTACTGAAGACTATTGGCTCTCAGAGAAGGAATGATCTGTTATCACATTTTATCTAGAGATAACCTTGTTTGTTTTCTCTAATAGGCACTCCCAAAGTTATATTGTGTCAATAGTGAGTGGTATTATATAACCAGGGCAACACATTCAGGTGGCTAGAAATCAGATACTGAATGGGTTTCTGAGATAGGGTAGTCCACTGATACTAGCAAGCATTACCCTAGACATTGCACATATTGATATTGGCTGCATTATACTTGCATGGTCTTGTGACTTATTTTAACTTGGAGTCACAAAATGAAATTGAGGTTATATAATAATAAACAATTCATTTACTATCCTCTAATTAACTTAGTGTCTTTCTCCCTCTCTTCTCTAACTTTTCTTTTTTTCATTCTCTTTCTGCATATACATTTTTCTCTCTCTCTTTCTTTCTTTCTTTCTTTCTTTCTTTCTTTCTTTCTTTCTTTCTTTCTTTCTTTCTTTCTTTCTTTCTTTCTTTCTTTCTTTCTTTCTTTCTTTCTTTCTTTCTTTCTTTCTTTCTCTCTTTCTTTCTTTCTCTCTCTCTTTCTCTTTCTCTCTTTCTTTCTTTCTTTCTTTCTTTCTTTCTTTCTTTCTTTCTTTCTTTCTTTCTTTCTTTCTTTCTTTCTTTCTCTCTTTCTCTTTCTCTCTTTCTCTCTTTCTCTCTTTCTCTCTTTCTCTCTTTTTTCTTTCTTTCTTTCTTTTTTCTTTCTTTCTTTCTTTCTTTCTTTCTTTCTTTCTTTCTTTCTTCTTTTCTTTCTTCTTTCTTTCCTTTCCTTTTCTTTCCTTCCTTCCTTCCTTCCTTCTTTCCTTCCTTCTTTCCTTCCTTTCTTTCTTTCTTTCTTTCTTTCTTTCGTTCTTTCTTCTTTCTTTCTTTCTTTCTTTCTTTCTTTCTTTCTTTCTCTTTCTTTCTTTCTTTTTTTCTTTTCTTTCTTTCTTTCTTTCTTTCTTTCTTTCTTTCTTTCTTTCTTTCTTTCTTTCTTTCTTTCTTTCTTTCTTTCTTTCTTCTTTCTTTCTTTCTTTCTTTCTTTCTTTCTTTCTTTCTTTCTTTCTTTCTTTCTTTCTTTCTTTCTTTCTTTCTTTCTTTCTTTCTTTCTTTCTTTCTTTCTTTCTTTCTTTCTTTCTTTCTTTCTTTCTTTCTCTTTCTTGCCACACCCAGCAGCGCTCAGGGGTTACTCCTGGCTCTATGCTCAGAAATCACCCCTGGCAGGCACAGGAGACCATATGGGATGCTGGGATTCGAACCATCGTCCTTCTGCATGAAAGGCAAAAGCCTTACCTCCATGCTATCTCTCCAACCCCTGCATATACCTTTTTCATTCTTTTCTTTTAAATATATTTTCTGTGTTAAGTACTAATGCAGATAGCAAAGATGAATAAGAAATTGTCACTGATCTTTAAATATCCTTAATTGATAGTAGGATGAAAATCAAGAGTTTGTTGATGCATTCATATGAAATTGATATTGAATGAACTTTGAATGAATATTTGAATGTTGCAAATAGGTATGAAATAATTCTATAGACCAATATATAGTGAGGCAGAAATTGATATCAGATAGTACATATACATATAAGATAGCACACACATAGATAGTACATGAATAAAGCAACTACCATGCATGAGGCTGACTCATGTTTGAACCGTGAGCTGCATATGTAATCAAGTACTGTCAGGAGTGATCCCTACATACAGAATACTGACAGGTATGAGTACAAAACAAACAAAAAGTTAATTAAACTGTACTTTAGTGACCAAGATATTCTTTGATACAAACTATAAAAATGTTTATATAGTTTATATTTCTATGGCCAAATTGTTAGCAAATTTAAAAAAAGTTACATTTATAATTTTTGTAATATTAATTAATTAGACTTACAATGTGTAAGAAAATGAAATGCATAACTCCCTTTTATAAATTTGGACAAATTATATTTGTTCCTTAAAAATAATGTTTTCCTAAGATCCAAAGTAACCATTCATGATATATTTAGCTCACCAAAGGTAAATCCACTGACACAGAGCTTTGAGGTAAATGTGAAATTTCCCAAAGAAATTTACACTTATTTGGAAGGGTAACGTCATAAGCAGTTTTGATTTGAAATGGGATTTCAACTACTTCCCAAATTTATACACAGCTCATAAAAAGTAAGAATTTGGGTTGTGAAAGAACATAAATGCTGTCTATAAAACATGGGCACCCTGTCAGATACTCAGCAGCATGCTGCTTAAATACTGTTGTTGATTATTATGCTTTTATGGCATGCTTTTATATTGCTGGAGTAATCATTTTTATTGGTTTTTCTTGACAAGAATCCATTGGCATTTGATAATGTTTTCTTTTCACTATTATGTTTTGTGAACGAGGGGCAAAGTAACTGATTGTTGTGCCTACGAGCAGAGCCAGTGACAAAACCTCTAAATTGTTACCTTATATTTAGCACTGCATCTGTTTACTTTCTTCTTTCTCAGGGTATTATGTTTTATTTTGTTTGTCTGTCTGGTTGGGCTACTTAGAGTTGCTCAGGGTTCCTCCTGACTCTGCCCTCAGCTCTGCCCTAAGAAATCACTTCTGCAGGTTCGGGAGACCATCTGAGATAGATGCTAGGGATTGAATCTGGGTTAACCAGGTCTAGACAAAATGCCCTACCCACTGTGCTATCACTCTGGCCCCTCAAGGTGTTGCATTTAATCTAAGTTCCTGCATATGTCTTTTATTTATTTATTTATTTATTTATTTATTTATTTTAATTGTAATGAATACCCCCACCCTCAGACTTGCATATGTCATTCTCTGTCTGGATGTCTGGTAATCTGATATAGGAGAAATGTTGAATGAAACCAATGTTCAACACTTAATATTTCCAAAAAATAACAATTATGATTTGGGTTCTCAAAACCATAGCTATTAAATACAGAATATAACAATTCTATAAGCAGGTATGAGTGGAAGGAAAAAGAAAGCCAAGATTATGAATATACTATCAGAAGTCTTGCTTTTCAGGTATACGGAAGTAGCTCAGAGATTTAACTTTCATTTTAGGCTTCATTCAATATTATAATATATATTTAAATAGTCCTATAAGTACATAAAATGCATAGAGCTTTTATATCTTTATATAGAGTAAGATATATATCTTCCAAAATTGAAATAGATAAAATATTAAAATTTTAGCAATATATTGAGCTTTTTGAAGGAGATAGTGTTAGAGATACAACCCAGGGTTTCATGCATGTGAGCCATATACTCTGATACAGCCACATAATACCCCTCTTAGAATGTTATGAAAATTCTAGAGTTATTTGCACATTTATTTAAAATAATTAACTCTATGTTATTTGATAATTATAGCAATAAACTTGACCATTATTCAAGTAACTAACTGACTTAAGGTGCTTGAAATTGGGCTATTCAACATATCGAGATCTAGATGAAGTTTAAATTTGATGTGATGAGTGATTAATTCTCATAACTAATTTTAATATTAAAATCACAAATGAGTAGAATTACAAAAAGTCAAATATTTTACTTTGTAACATATCCCATTTGAAATGACAACTGATTTTAAGGTATTTTCAGGTAG
Organism: Suncus etruscus; assembly: GCF_024139225.1. NCBI lineage: Eukaryota > Metazoa > Chordata > Mammalia > Eulipotyphla > Soricidae > Suncus > Suncus etruscus. Next base: position 36,459,945 of record NC_064860.1, on the reverse strand, counting down.
AAAAATATAATCAAACAAGGTTCTTTTCTGGTGATACATACTTTGTCAAGTAAGTCCTGAGGCCTTTATTTATCTTCCAAGTATAAGTTAATAGAATCTTTTAGAATTTGAAATGGGAACTAGAAGTCATTCACCTTAATGATCATTTCTTGGTAAGATAGTGGGAAATAAGTATCTCTCAGAAGCAGAGTTGAGATAAACATTCCTATAGTCTTTTTTTTTATTTTTTTATTTAAACAAATTTATTACATACATGATTGTGTTTGGGTTTCAGTCATGTAAAGAAAACCACCGATCACCAGTGCAACATTCTCATCACCAATGTCCCAAATCACCCTCCTCCAAACCCAACCCCTGCCTGTACTCTAGACAGGCTTTCTATTTCCCTTGTACATTCTCATTATTAGGATAGTTCAAAACTTAGTTATTTCTCTAACTAAACTCATCCCTGTTTGTGGTGAGCTTCATGAGGTGAGCTGTAACTTCCAGCTCTTTTCTCTTTTGTGTCTGAAAGTTAGTATTGCAAGAATGTCTTTCAATTTTCTTAAAACCCATAGATGAATGAGACCATTCTGCGTTTTTCTCTCTCTCTCTGACTTATTTCACTCAGCATAATAGGTTCCATGTACATCCATGTATAGGAAAATTTCATGACTTCATCTCTCCTGACAGCTGCATCATATTCCATTGTGTATATGTACCACAGTTTCTTTAGCCATTAGTCTGCTGAAGGGCATCTTGGTTGTTTCCAGAGTCTTGCTATGGTAAATAGTGCTGCAATGAATATAGGTGTAAGGAAGGGGTTTTTGTATTGTATTTTTGTGTTACTGCCATCTTTATATCGAAGTTTGGTGTGTCTGTTGATTAGTCTTGTCTTAAAGTAGGCCGTTCAGTTTTTCTTTTAAGAATTGTTTTGAGTCTGTAAAGTTTCTGAGCTGTTGTTTGTCTGTGAAACCATGTATTGTTCCTTTAAACCTGAAAGTGAATTTTGCTGGGTTCAGTATTCTAGGCAAAGGATTTATTTCATTGAGTTTTGTCACTATGTCCCACCACTGCCTTCTGGTCTTGAGTGTTTTTGGTGACAGGTCTGCAGTAAATCTCAAGGATGTTAGCTTGAATGTAATTTTTCTTTTCAATCTTGCTGCTTTCAGAGTTCTGTTTCTATCTGTGGGAATCGTCATTGTGACTAGGATGTGTCTTGGGGTGTTTTTTCTGGGGTCTCTTTTAGTTGGTACTCTTCGGGCATGCAGGATTTGATCGCATGTATTCATTAGCTCTGGTAGTTTCTCTTTAATGATGTTCTTGACCATTGATTCTTCCTGGAGATTTTCTTCCTGGGTCTCTGGGACTCCAATGATTCTTAAGTTGTTTCTGTTGAGCTTATCATAGACTTCTATTTTCATCTGTTCCCATTCTTTTAGTAATTTTCCCATTGTTTGATCATTTGCTTTAAGACTTTTTTCCAATTTCTTCTGCTGTATGGAATTGTTATTCATCTCATCTTCCAGTGTACTAATTCTATCCTCAGCTGCTGTTAACCCATGGGAAAGCTCAACCATGTTTTTCTTCAACTCATCTACTGAGTTTTTCAGACCTGTTATTTGACCTGAAATTTCAGTTTGGAGTTTTCTGATTTCTATCTTCATATTCTCTTGATTCTTATTAGTGTTCTCTTCTATATTTTCTTTGAGTTCTTTGAACATCTTCCATATTGAGACTCTAAACTTATCTGAGAGACTGACTAGTTGGTTGGTCATGTGTAAGTCATCAGAGTTGCCATCGTCATTCTCTATGTCTGGCACTGGCCTGCATTGTTTCCCCATTGTCATACTTGTATTGTGGGTTTGTCTACATGTTGTGGTTATATTCATTGGCTAAATGATTTGCACAGCTGGGAAGCGAAGCGGAGCGGATATGCTCCTCTGGCTCCACCCTTTCTGGGCTTATAAACTCACCTCTAGGGAAGGCTCCAGGGAAGGCGACCCATCTACAGATGAGCCACACACAGGATTAAATCAGGCCGAAAATGGAGCACAGCACAGAAGACAGGCAGATAGGGGTGCTGGCATGTGAGTTCCAGCAGAGTTCAGCAGCTTCCCCTTTCTGGGCTTATAAAGTCAGCCATTTCTCACTCACTCACTCCCTAGCTGGGTAGCTTCAGAATGCAGTTTTTTTGGGGTTCACTTCCTAGCGCTCTGAGGAGAGCTTCAAGGATTCAGAAAAGACAGAGAAGCACAGGACAGGACTCCCTTGAGGTCCTCAGTTTCCTCAGAAGAAGCACAGCAGGGCGAAGACTCTGCAGTCCCCACAGTCAGCCATTTCTTACTCCAATTCCTATAGTCTTAAATAAACCTTCTTTTTGCCTTGAGGTATGAAATGACAAATTATATAACATATATGCTTTGCTTAAACACTATAACCATATTGGTACTTACACTTTTACCATCTCCACACACAAATTTAATATATATGGAAAGACCTAACTAAGAGCTTAGGCTATCATAAAATCTGGAAGGAAATAAGCTCTATTTATTTTTGTCACTCTTCCAGTCAATTATAATTGGACAGTAGCTCGAGGAACAAAGTCTCTGTCTCACAGAGTACATGGATAGAGAATAATGTTATTTTTTCAACTGGTTATATTATCAAGATATATTTGTAAGTCTACAATAATATCGAGAAAATTAGAAATTGGAACTCCGACTAAGACTATTTTAATGTTTGATATCTAAAACCTTGCTTTAGTGGAAAATAGTCCAGAAAGACTTGAGGCTACTCCAGGGTAGAATTTAAAATTTCAAATAAATTCACTCATAATTCAGTAGTAGCTATTGACTATTAAACCTCAGTGGAAGAAGTAGCTCCATAGGATTTGCTTCATATTGAATATCTTGTACTTATAATAAATATTAAAAAGGCAAAAAAATCAATAAGTATTTGATGAATAAGTTAATAATGTAGAATGTTATTAAAGTAGAGAAAGTACTAAACTGACCTAGGAGACTAGAATCTCATTTGAAAAGTTTAGCAGACATGGGGTTGGAGAGATACTACAAGAGAGAAAGAATTTGTCTTGCTTTGTGTGTATACATACATACATATATACATACATAAATGTGCATACTATAAATGTATTTATATATATATATACACAACTATGTCTTATAACTTAAGAATGTTCTCAGGTTAGAATTCATAAATATATTTTTAAAAATTTTCTTTTTTCTTTTATTTTTAAATTTTTAAAAATTTATTTAAATACATCACACAGTAGACATAGGTGCTTATAATAAATTTGTTTCCAGATAACTGAAAGCAAAGTTATTAGAAAAAAATAAAAAGATTAAAAAATAAAAAGGAAGAGAAGAAAATAAGTTAAATAAAGAGAAAGGAAGGAGGAAAGAAAGAAGAAAAATATTGTAGCAAGCACATTTATGAAAATTTTTGTTTATTCAATGACATCAGTAATAATGGCAGATTTAGTAACATCTTGTACATTCTGTTACATTGGTGTGTTCCTATAGAGATGGATGATGGCATTAAACAAATGAAGTTGTCCCGAGATTCAAAGCACTATTACTAAAACTACAACTTTAAGGGGCATGTAGATAGCTGTCAGGCCTCCTGAAAGAAGATATAGGATAGAGTGACTGCACTTACTCCAAAAAGCCCTGGTGATATCAGCCCAAGAACAGGCATACCTGCAGTTTGGGCAGATTGGTGTCCCCTAAGGGAATGGTAGAGGGTCAGTGATGAGGCAGTGCCATCGGGAAAAGTGATTCTGGTTGATGAAGACAGCTGGCATGGCTTTGGCAAGATGCGAGGTTGGGGGGTGTTGGCCTGGCCTGCCCTCTCCTCCTGAGATTGCCAGCTTTCTGCTGCGTGGGCTGGTGTGTACCCATGATCTTTCACAGCTCAGTTTACATCTCTATAGAGTTAGCCCGGAGGTTCATCAATCTTAAGGAAGATTTGGAAGGCTCAATTGAAAAAAAAATGTCAATAAAGGGAACATTTTAGAATTGATATTTTGTTTACTCAAGTTTTCTAGAAATTTCACTCACTAAGTGTGAAGGAGTAAAAGAAACATTGCATAGGTTGGAGATGTTTGGAATATCCTCCCAGCGTCAGAGAGATGGTACAGAAAGAAGGCAATTATTTGTAATGCTGCTAACCCTGATTTGATTCTGGCACCCATATGGTACATGGTGACATTGCCAGAAATTATCTTTGAGCACAGAGCCAGATATAATAAGCCCAGTAGCCCAGACCATTAAAACACACACACACACACACACACACACACACACACACACACACACACACACACACATACACACACACACCCCTTTGGGCAGGCAAATTTCATAAGTTTTTTGATTGTGAGTTTACCTTTTCATATAAACAAAGAATCTCCATATCATCACCATTTCTAAAAGATAGCAACAGTGACAAATTCCAACATTATATGCAGATTCTAAATGACAAGGGGAAGCAGACATTTGCTGTTTGAAACATTTTTACTATTTTGGAAGCTGAATGAAGAAGCACTGATAAGGGAATTGAATCATACCTTCAAAAACATTTTGAGAACTAGAGAAAACCAACATTGCTACCTCCTAAAAACAAGGGATTAATTTAATTTTGTCTACAAATGACCTATGTATGGCTCCTGCCAACACATGACAGGTGCAACCAGGGAAAGAACAATCTGCTTCGCTTCTTGGCTTTATTTCCTCATCTGAAATGTTTAAGGATTCTTTGTAAGTTGTATAAGAGTTTACTAAACCATCTGTGTTCATCTTTTGGATGAATCACAAATATCCTCCCAAACCCACTATGTTGGGACAGAGATGAGAATATACATTTCTTGTTTCCATTGCCTATTTTTCTATTCCAAATAGAAATTTCTATTCCTATTTTTTTATTCCCAATAATTGTGTATAGCCTGTGAGGCATCTTCTCACAGAATATTAAAAGACACTGAACTGGAATAGAGTTTTGCCCTCATAGCAACTGTGTCTTGAAGCATCATCATGTATTTGATTTAGAGAAAAACTTCTAAAAAATATTTTTTGTTTGTTTTTGGAGTCACACACAGCTGTGGTCAATTTTTATTTTGACTTTGTGCTCAGAAATTACTCCTGACAGTATTCATATGATAATATGTGTTGCTGAGGATCGAACTCAGATTAATCACATGTAAGACAAGCACTTTCATCTCCCTTTTTAACTTTTTTGTAAGAATAGCAGGATGAAATGGAGAGTGAGACTGCCCCCAATATAAGGTTATTGTCAAATTATATATTATCTATCTACTTCATTGAGGACATGTTCTTTCTCTGTTTTCCTGACATCTTGGTAAATTTTCCAAGAGGGGATACTGGGGAGAGAGTACAGCAGTCAAGGCCCTTTCTTTAGAGGCAAATGACCTGGATTAAATCCTGGGCAACTCATATGGTCCCCAGAGAACTGTCTGAATGATCCCTGAGTACAGAACCAAGAGTAAGCCCTGAACAAAGTTGGGCTTACAAACAAATAAAACCAAAATGAATTTTCCATGAATACCATGCAATAAATAAAAACATTGCTTTTTTAATTAGGGATTAGAGTAATCTCTAGTTTAATGTGGCTAGTTGGTTTAACACATAAAGAATTCCATTATAGGGTTGGTTTGAAATATATGTTAGATTAAGCCTCTATAACATTTCAAGTATATTGAATAAGTTTTCTCTTTTCTACCCTCTCCCAATATTCATTGTAGTCATAACTTAGTTCTTTTGCCCTTGGGAATATGATGATTGCACTTGGATTATGTTCTATAATATAAAAGAATTAAACATAAATCACTCATGATGGTTTTATCAGAAATCTGCAAGGATAGGCTAGTAAACTGATCCCAGAAAACAAATAAACAAATGGAAACCAAGACACACACTCACAACTCAAATGGCTATAATTTGTATAATTTAGCAATTTTAATGGTGTATATACTAACATGATTTTAGATTACTGATGTGTTTCCATTGTACACATAGTTGAAAAATGATACTAATAACCTGTTCTCATTTACCACTATGAACTTCCTTAATTTTATTCAAAAATGAATAATTTTAAAAATTCAGTCAAGTTTACTTTTGAAGACTTTAAAATAGTAAAACTAAAAGTTTTTGTTCTATATAAATAACCTATATTCACTTATTATATACACATAATACATATTATGTGATGCCTTGAGAACTCAAATTCTATATATAGTCCTTTGTTATTTGTTGTTTACTTATTAAAGGTTAACGAAAAGGATAAGTATACAATTTTATTTATGTGACAAGGAAAATAAGTGTTACTAGATATATTAATATATTGTCCAGAAGTATATTACCTGAGGGCTGAGGATGGCACTTAGTGAACACACTGACACACACATACATACACATGCACAGAGTTTTCTAGATGCATATTTTTTAGTAAGTTGAAAGATTTTCTTTTTTTTGTTATTTTTTTTTGTTTGTTGTTTTTCAGAAATAACTTTAAAATTCAAAATGGAGGTGTTCAGTGCTGGCATTTTTAATCTTCGGTAAACAGGAAAGTTTATCTCTTCTTTTCTCACAATAATTTTCAGTGAGATGCTCAAATTCTAGGAGGAGCTTTATGAAACTATGAATCACAGAAGGAAGATTGCATTAGTGACTAAAGACTAAAGCAAAACTTAAGATTTTTAATCTAAACAGTATAAATTTTATAAATATTTTGATGTCAGATTATATATGCCCCCAAAAGAGTTGAGAATGGTAGGATAACTGCAGATTATTAAGACAATCCAACGTCTCACTAACTGCTTATATCTCTTCTTTTTGAGCTACTTTGGGCTCTGAAGAAAAATTTGAAAAATAACAAATAAGGAAATATCTCTACTATTGTTTCTCTAAACAGAAAATAAGTATTATTGAATCTGTCATTCTCACATACACCGCTAATCTTTTTATGAGAATGGGTAATTTCAATTATATTGATTAAATACAAGGCTGTGTATTCAGTAGAATCACCCTCACTCCAATATGGTGAATTGTTTTTTTTTTTTTTTAATCACAAATAGACTTTTTCTGGGTTACTTCTAATAACTCTGATAGTATACGTTAAAATACGTTCTGGAGAGATAGAAAGTATAGCAGTTAAGGTGTTTGCCTTTATGTGTGGCGTACCTAGCATCCCATATGGTCTCCTCAGCACTGCAGAAACTGTTGGGTGTGGCTCCAAGAACCCCCCCCCCAAAAAAAAAAAAAAAACAACCCAAAAGGGTTCTGCGATATAGCGATAATAAAGGAATTAAGGTATTTGCATTTGATTCCTGAACACAGAGACAGGAGTCAATCCTGAGCACCAAAAAATGTGGACTCCCCCCCACAAAAATTTTTTTTTCTATTTTCTTTTCCTTTCCTTCCAAGTTATAATAAAGTTCTGAAATTTTATTATAAATAACATTTTATAAATAACAAATAAAACAAGTCAAAGAAAATTAAGTTTTAAAACTTGTTTGAATTATTTTCTTTTAAATACTCGAAATCATAAACCTCTACATGGCTTCTGGAAATTAGGTTCATTGCAGATATGTGGAAGACTGGTAATGGCAGGTTGGTTACGGTCTCACAAATTTCTACTCCCCCACTTACGTGTGTGTGTGTGTGTGTGTGTGTGTGTGTGTGTGTGTGTGTGCGTGTGCGTGTGATGCAGCATTTTTTTTTCACTATTTCTTGGTAGAACACAAATTTTTACTAATAATAATTATTTTCAAAGTTTGGAAGGGCACATCTGGAGGCAATCAGGGGCTATGACAGGCTCTGTGCTCAGAATTACTCCTAGGGATCATATGGAATGCTAGGTCTCCAACCCAGGTCAACACATGCAAGGCAAATGCCCTACCTCTGCACTATTGCTCCAGCTCCTTCAGTTTTATTATTTTATTGACGTAATTATGGTACTTCAAGTGTTTGCTTTGTACCTTTATATGTGTATAATTGTCATTACTTCCTTCACCAAAGTTCTTTTATCCTAATTTCTCCCAATATTTTCTTTTTTGATCTGATAACCACCATCATTTTCACTGAGTATAGGAACTCACTTGCTACTTGTGAGTTTGGTTGTTTTCATAATTTATTTTCTGCATATGAGTTAACATTCTGAAGGATTTTCCTTTACATTCTAATTTCACTTAGCAAAATCCTTTCAAATTCTATCTGTTTTGTTCTCAAAGCCATAATTTTATCAATTTCAAAGGAAGGGTAGCATTCTTTCGAGTGGCTATTCTTTAACCAGTATTTATTCAGTGAGCATTTAGTTTGTTTCCACGTTTGTATTATTGTGAATAATGTTGCAATGAACATAGAAGTACAAATAGTCTTTGGAATTAATGTTTTCCCTCTGAAATATCCCTCTGAAATATTCCTAGAAAAGATATTTGGATGGTTTATTTTGATTCACTTTTTAATCTTCCTATATTTTCCATAGCATTTAGAAATTTTCTATTTTATTTTATTTTATTTTTATTTTGACCATCTTGGCTTACATATCTTACACAGTAGTATTTTATGTACATATTAACATTGAACCAGGGGAATTCCCATCACCAAATTTGTTCTCTCTCCACCCCCATTCCCTTCCTATAACCCATTTACATTGACATTCTTCATATAATTTTACATTGAGATTTTACATTGACATTCCCATCAACAATTTAACTCAGTATCTTTTCTCCATATTGTTTTCAACACTTACACTGCTTACAAACCAGTTAGTTCCCATATTATTATTTTTTTTTTTTGGTTTGGTTTTGGTTTTTGGGCCACATCTGTTGATGCTCAGGGGTTACTCCTGGCTATATCCTTAGAAATCGCTCCTGGCTTGGGGGGACCATATGAGACTCCGGGGATCAATTCTTGATCGGTCCTAGGCTAGTGCTTGCAAGGCAGACCCCTTACTTCTTGTGCCACCACTCTGGCCCTCAGCTACCAAATTCTTGAGATTTATATCTTAGTACTATAGTATCCTACACATCCATACATTTTGGGGGGGGGGGTCCAAACCAGGAGACACTTAGGGATTACTTCTGGTTCTGTGCTCAGAAATTGTACCTGGCAGGCTCTGGAGACCATATGAGATGCTGAAAATCAGTCCTAGGTCGGCTGCATGCAAGGCAAATGCCCTAATGCTGTGCTCTCTCTCCAGCCCCCTAATTCTTCAATCAATTTTAAGATGATTTTTGATGTGCTGTCAAATTGTGACTAGTTTCTTTCTTTTTGTGATTTGCATATGGCAATTTCTCCAGAATTAATTGTTGAAAATTCTCTTTTCATCATTTTATAGTATGGGTTCTTCTTTGGAAACTACATTTTCATTTTTGTGTGGGTGTATTTCTAAACTTTTGTTTTATTCCATTGGTCTGTGTGCCTGTTTTTATTCTAATGCTATACTGTTTTAATTATGATCGCTTTGTAATATAAGATAAAGACAAAGAGAATTGCTTTTCCACTTTACTCTTTTCCCTCAGGATTGATTACTTTAGCTATTTGGAGTATTTTATAGTTTATACAAATTTTAGAACAGGGTTTGACTAATAAAAATTTATTGTTCTAAATTTCATGCCAATCTGAAAAGTCCTTGAGTTTTATGATTCAAAAACAATTGAGTACAATGTAGAGCTCTTCATTCAGAAATCCAATCTTTAATTTTCTTGAGTTATTTATTTTACAAACAGATGGTATGCCCAGATACATTACAGGGATCGTTCAAATTCTAATTTTTTTACAGTGCCAACTGTACACAAGTAGAAGTTAAGCAACTCACTTATGAATACTAACCTAGGTTCAGTAAAATAACTACCTTCAGCAGTTTCTTGTGCTTTGAGAAAAAAATAACTAGATTTTTATTAGTTCTGTTTCTATTTGCATTATGTTTTACAAATGAAGCATTCCCTCTGGGAAGATGACACTTAGGAATTCTATGTAATTTTAAAATATTCATACAATTAAGATTTATAGAAAGTTAAAATCCAAAAATTGACCAAAATTAAACTCCAAAAATAATTCTGAAAAAATAAGCCACCATTCTTTCTCACAGACTTCAGCCTTAGGTGTTAGCAGCTGTTTATACTGTTGCAACAAAGACCTAAAAGGAAACACCTTTATTTTTTCCCTTTCCTAAATCAGTTTTTACTTAACTCCAGGGTGTAACATCCTAATTGTCACTGAAATGATTGACATTACCATATAATTCTACTTGGGATTGCAAATGAAGTAGATCCAGATATCCTGAAAAATCAGAATTTGAGAGACTATAATTTCTTTTCATTTTAAAGAGACTACTTTGAAGACCACTTACTGAAAGCAACACACATAAACCTAAATACATAATTATTCATGTACAAAAGGCAACCAATGATCACTTTTTGCAAACTGAATGAACTTTTTTCTTCTTTTCATGACCTCAAGTCTCCATAACCTGACTTTACGTTCTCTCTCTGATAATATGACCTCTCTTTTCTTATCCCAATACTTTCTTAATGTCTCTTGATCACATGCAACTTATTTCTGTCTCAAAGCCTTCGCATTTTCTTTTATTCTTTCTTTTCTATCTCTGCCTTTTATACCTTAGGAAACCATTGATGCTACTTGCTCAAAGACTTTTCTATGAGCAGAGAAGTTCCCCTTCTGCCGGATCTACATTAGATCACTCCCAGTGCCTAAAGTGACTATTTATCTCTCTAAAACTATAATATCTCCCTAGAGTCTATTTCTTGAAGGTAGAAACTTGGCATCTTTCTACACATGACCAAGGTACTCTGAATAAAACCTGGCACATAGAATATGTCCACTGATGAGTTAACGTGAACTTCAGTTAAGTAGAAATTTCTATCACAATCAGCTAGAGAAAGGGAAAGAATCATTTCATTTTTCAAAGGCCAAACTTTTATTGCTTACAGACCAACTTTTAGATTTGACAAATTAGCAACTTTCTTTTCACGACCTACTTCAAAATATCACCCAGGCACCCAGATAGAGTCTGAATTAGGGTGTTTGGCTCAGAAGAAAATCAGTGGGAGTGTGAGAAGTGAGGGCCCCAGGGAAGAAGTAGACAGAAGAGTGGGTGGGCTTTCCTCTCTGAAAAAAGGAAAAGTAGAAACAGGAAAAAAATATATATATACAGATCTAAAGTAGTAGGACAAAAAGAAGAATAGAGGGGCCGGGAAGGTGGCGCTAGAGATAAGGTGTCTGCCTTGTAAGCTCTACCAAGGAACGGACCGCGGTTCGATCCCCCGGCGTCCCATATGATCCCCCCCAAGCCAGGGGCGATTTCTGAGCACATAGCCAGGAGTAACCCCTGAGCGTCAAACGGGTGTGGTCCCCCCAAAAAAAAACCAAAAAAAAAAAAAAAAGAAGAATAGAACAGAACTAAAGTAAAAGTATCAGAAGAGGAAATAATAAAGGACCATAGCCAAGAAACAAGAAAAGGAAAACATAAAATGTAGAGTGTTTTGAGTGAGGGACTGAGGAGACTAAGATTCTTTGCAGTACTGATGCTAATAGACTCTGAGTAAGGACAGAGGTGTAAGGGGGTTTTCCATCTTTCATAATTTGTGCTCTTGCCTTCACAAATAGAAGGTCCTAAAAGGTTCACTGGTAAATGGATTTTTCTATCTCTGAGAAGATCTAAGTGGCAGATGGGGCCTGGCTCCCTGAGGAGAACCTCTCACCCATAGCTTCTCTATTGTTAGAACATTTCTGCAGCATCTGTCCCTAGGCAGTTCCATCTCAACAAACCAAGAGACACTGTTGGTACTTGCTTTCAGCAGGGAAAATAAAATAAAATCCTGCTTCATTTTTTTCTGCTAGTTTAAGTGCAACTTTTCTTTCTAGTAAAGTGCATCTAAAGCTGTGTTCCAAGAAAATTTGATTTAGTATCCCTCTTTGGAATCAATATTGGAACTGAACAGTCCCAAGTTCAATTTCAAGTTTTTCACTATGTGACTCTTATGAGTTTCTTAACTTTCAATCTCTTTATTCATTAGAGACAATATTGTTATCCTTGAATAGTTGTAATGAAGACTCAATACTGTAATATAGTAATATAGCTAAAGAATCTGATATCGAGTTGGTCCTTTGTGATCAATCCATTTGTCTTACCTTTCTTCTCATAATGGAAGTTAGTGATTTTCATATTTCTCTCCTTTTATGGGGATCTTCATGATGGATGCAAAAGCAAAGACTATCTGTCATCTTTCTGTACGTGAAAAAAGAGGAATTGATTTTTTTTCATCCACTAGATAAAGAAACATATTTTTGGTGATTCAAGTTAAAGTAATTTAAACAGTATGAAGTACTATAAAATTGCATTTTCTCTTATTTATTGCAACAGTCGATAGAAAAGCAACATGTGCAGATTTTGTCAACTTTCTTCCTCTAAGGCCTGCAACAGGGGAGATCGCATGTTTTGATATTGATCTGTTTTTATCAATGGTTTTGTCTTTAACCATCTTTATACCATCAGTCTGACAACAGTTTTGCCACCTGTGATAATATTATATCCTCATTGCTAACCTGTTTACTTTGTAATATCAAATAAAAGAACCTATGATAATGTTTACTTAAACATATAGAAAGTATCTCATAGAAATTCACCATTGTTTCTGATAGCTTTCAACTGAAACGATGGGGGTCTTTTTCCTTGACACTACACTTTTCATTCTAAGAAGAAAATTAATGTGAAAATAGGACATGTTTTACAGCCAGCAAGAGAGACAGTGATTAGTAGTTTCTTTTGGGAGACTCTATTGGCCTAATGTGGAGCTTTGCAAGATTACCAAGCCCTTACACTTTCAGTAATGATTGAACCTGAAAGTCAGCCAAGGCCACCAGGAAGTAATGTTGGGATTAATTTGAACTCTGAATAATTGGTCCCTTAGAAACTGTGATCGAGGGATTCAATAGAAAACATGGGGCTACCTTAAGGGAACTGGCTAATATACTCTTTCTAGGTAGATATCAGTTACAAAAGGTCACATCTTAGATTTCAATTGTACAATACAAGATCTAGAAAATAACTTAAAAATTACCTAGACTTGAGAACAGTGAATTTTAATGGATCCTTCAAGAGGATCCTTTAATCCTCTATAATTATTAACATCTGTTATATTTTATATGTGTATGGATGACATGTTTTGTCTCTTTTTTTCATCATATTCTCAATTGAGACTCTGGCATGAAAAGATTAAGATCCACTCTATGTGAATGAACAATCTTCAAAAGAAGCTGCATAGATGAATGTTTTATTGAAAGATTAAATGTGGCTAAGGATTCAAGTTGCTTAAGCATGAGAATAGAATAGATAAATTCAGATGTCATTATGACTATATTTCCCTTTTATTCTATTAATTTTGTTCTTCTTATATTTATAAGTTCCGTTCTGCACCAGACACTATGATGCATAAAGGTAAATTTATGCTGCCATGGAAATTACAACCTGGTAAAAGTTTGATTAGGATTCCTATCAAAAGGAAAAAAAATTAGAACCAGAAAGAAAAAAATAAAATGAAGTTCCTGCTTTTAAGGTGTACCTTGCTCTTGTAGAGAAGATTTTTGAGATCCAACTATGGGAAAAAAAGATTTAAAGAAAAATGAACACCAGTTTATATTCATTAGTATTAGTTTATGGTTATTTGTGAGGATACTTGTGTCATTATCAAAAGTATGTGTTGTACGATATACTATATCCACTGTTAAGAGCCAGAGCATTTCATTCATTATAAAAGTGAATAATCAGTGAAGATTTTAACTTATTATTTTTTTTCCTCTAAGAATGACTGTTGTTTCATCAAAGTCTACTCAAGGTACTGTCCACTCTTATTAGTTCAGTTAAAGGATCAATAATAATTCTAGTTTAATCATTACAACTACTATAGCAATTTCTAGTTTATTCGTTAATTATAGATGATGAAATTTATTAACACAATATATGTCATATACAATCATACTTTAATATAATTATGAATACTTAATTTTATAGTTATTGTTATTTATAATTATTAGTTATATTATATACAGTTAAGTTTATCTAATATTCTAATATATATAGCTACTCTATAATAATTCTAGTTTATTCATACTATTTCACTGAACTATAGAAAGTTTATATTCTAAAAAATTAAATCAAAAAAGTAATTACTAAACAGTTTAACAATAAGACCGGTAAAGTAGGTAGTTCCTATTTTATTTATTTATTTATTTATTTTTTTTTTTGGTTTTTGGGTCACACCTGGCAGTGCTCAGGGGTTATTCCTGGCTCCAGGCTCAGAAATTGCTCCTGGCAGGCACAGGGGACCATATGGGGCGCCGGGATTCGAACCGATGACCTCCTGCATGAAAGGCAAACGCCTTACCTCCATGCTATCTCTCCGGCCCCAGTTCCTATTTTATTACCTAACGGTATTGCTGCTCTATCACTTGCCTGGAACTGTTCTTTTCCCAATTTTGGCTTCCACTCAAGGACTGCAGCTGAGAATGAAATTACGCTGCTGCCATCTGCTGGCAGAAGATAGACATTTCAGCAGGAAACAAAGGTGTCTGAATCTTGGCAATGTCGGAGCTGAATCTGTGCTGCTGGGCCAGGAGCAACCTCCAGGCTAGATTCATTTAGTGCTATTTACATGCAGGCCTCCCAGGCAGGTATGTCCTGGCACAAAGCCTGAATTCATTAAGCAGGAAAAGCAACTATTTATTGTAAGGAGATTACCAGCTAATTTTTAGAAATACTCCAAGACAACTCCCCCTTTTTACTCAGACAGTTGTGTAAGCCAGACACCCCTTTTAGGGAGCACAATACCATGACTCAGCGTGGTTGGTGGCCCTTTTACTAAGAACAATATTTCTGGAGAGGTTGGAGACAGATTCTGGGAACATTTTTTAAAACACTGTTCTTTTTTTCTTTCCCCCACCCCTAAATGGTGTGGAAAACACATTGATATTCATGGCTGATTTCTGGTCTCAAGTAATCAGAATTAATGCCATGGTGTTAAATTAGATTTAGAGTGTCTACACTGATGTTACAAAGTACTCTGCTCAGCTTCTTCTTCTTTTTTTTGGTTAGAGGTGAAAAACATTCTATTGCAATTAGGAAAAGGAATGGAGAGTGCTGAGAAAGAAATCAAAGGAAAGGAGAGTTGTAATTTCTCCGGTGAGCAAACTGGAAATGAAGATCTTCTAAAATAAAATACTAGATTGTATGGTCTAGAATGGGTTGCAACGATCAGCTCCTATTCCTCATTTTAATTTTATTATAGGTCTTTTTTGTCAGTTTCATTTTGTTTTGTTTTGTTTTGTTTTTTTTTTTTTGGATCAATAGGTTGGATATGGAGGTCTGCCTCTGGTTTCCATAACAACCTGGCGTATTGAAAGACTGCAGCTCCACAAATCCCCAATTATCAACCTTGCAGGGCTTATTAATGGAACTGAGGAGCCCAGTGAGGCAGGCAGCTCTTTGCTGACACGTGCCAGTGGGCCAGCAGGAACGTGGAAGTGATGGGAAGGGGAGATGTGTGGGGAGACAGCAGTCATTTGTCCCCCTGTCACTGGGGGATGAAGAGGGCAGAGACATTCAGGAGCTTGAGAGTCTCTTAAAGCCTCGAGTAGCTGCGGCTGCTGCCTATAAATGGAAGCGGAAATTCTTTTCCCCAGTCCCACCCCAAAAGCCATTCATCCATATTAAATCCATATGAATATCTCACATGCCCATATGTTTATTGTGCTCCTGTAATTAATTGAGACTTCCTCACAAAGACAATGGCGACTCTGTTTCTATTATTAACTCAAACCTTAATTAACATGTGAAGCCAACCTAATGCATATTTTATAGCTCTGAATTACTTACCCAGTTCTTGGTCAGATGTTCTCTTATTAGGCTCTCACTATAGAATAACTACGGAGACAACAGCAAGACAGAGCACGATGACAACAGAATTAATACCACTTGTCTTGTGCCAGATTCTCTGCTGAAACTACATGGGACAGTTTGTTTAGATCTTACAATAGCCCTGTGATGAGGGGTATCATTGTTCCCATTGTATTTTGCATGTTTCTACAGTTGAGGAAATAGCAGCAAGATAACTGAAATGGCTTATCTTAGGCCACATGATAAGAGACTATGACTATATCAGCGTCTCATTTCTGCTTCCCCTATATGACTACTTTTTTAACTTGGATGTTTTCAAGATAGAAAAGAAAACATATTTATAGTAAATTCTATGTTCTTTAATGTTTCTGGAAAAGAAAACATTCTGGTTCATAAAATATTTTGATTAATAATTGCTGTCCATGTCTATCATTGGATTTTTGATGAGGATAAGTGTAGGATATAGTAAAATATAAAAATGTTAATCATCATAAAACAACTCAAGATCATCATATAAATATCAATTGTTATTATAATACTAAATTGTCAGTTATATAAAGATAACTGACACAAGGTGAACTATCTTTATCGTCCAGAAATATCCAAGCACTGCTAATTTAAATGTCAGATATCTCAAGATATTTTATATGAACTATTACTAAAATTCAATATGATCAGAAAACAAATCTATTGCAGTGTTTGAGAGTTAGAGTTTTATTTTTTTAAATAATTTAATCTTTAAATATTCTAGATTGCTGACTTGCATTTTGTATTAAGCCAGAGCCTTATATTATACAGAAAAATAAAATATGACATGACCTTCAGGTAGTTTAATCCAAACCTATCATCAAACACTGTGAGACTAGATCGAGTTTGGCAGAAGTTTCATCATAGTTTCTCCAACAACAATTTTCATTATTTTAGTCACTTTAGATATTATACTAGAACTTGTTTTTTCACAAGATGTCTTTTAGTTATTGTTGCTTGAAGGTCAGCCCCAGAGTTGGTCAGACTTTACTCATTACTTAGCTTTCTGCTTTGGGTTGTTCTTGGCAGCGCTTGGGAGACCATATAGTTCAGTGATCTACCTGGGTCTCCTGTGTAGTCCATAGAACTTTTTTAAAATTAAAATTGTGTTGCTCTGCATTAGTTTCAAAAAACACTGGAGATTATGACTTCTCACCCAATATATGTTTACATCTCATTGTGCCCATCACCACATTTCAAGTGCCTTTACATTACCAAAATGACACTTTCCACCTATTATTTTCACCCACTTCCCCTTTCTCTCAGGAACTCACTAAAGTTTGTAAAGTTTGCTGGGGATTTTTTTTGCAAGTTTATATGCTTTAGATTTTTTAATGTAATATGTGAAACTGTCCACTAATTGTTCTTTGGTTCCTGATTTATTTCACTTAACATAATGACATATTATTTTTTGTATTGTTTTGCTATGATTTTTTTTGGTGGTATTGGGTCTACAAGTCTAAAAGTCTAGTACTTGTGAGGCATGTGAACAATCACTTGCTCATTGAGGGATAGGCTTAATGACTCATTTTAAGGACTAAAAAAGTTGTAAGAAGAGCTATTTTAGGTAATATGTATTAAAATATATTATTTAGATATTTTATACATCCCACACATTACAGCAGCATATGAGGAGGTACTAGATCCCCATTTTGTTGAAGTAGGTACTATATCCCCATCTTATAAAATAAACATTGAACCATAGATTCTTAATCCAATCTCAAGCAATACCTTTCCTGAGTTTGTATTCCTTACCACAGTTATTAAAACTCACTGTGTAAGGTTATTTGTACCCACTCTACTGTACCTATAATATTTACTCTTACTTTCCATACCCTATTGAAATAATTTTTCAGACTTCCATGACCTTCACATTATTAAAATCGATTTGTTAATTCTAATGCATCATGCTCTTTTACCTCCATGTTAAAATATTTTATAGCCACTTTTGTAATATATTATTTGGTTTTCAATTCTACTCCTATAAATTTAGATGTTCCCTTTTTTCTTCATTACAGTTCATAAATATTGGGATATTGCCAGGCTCAGTCTTCTACTTTATTACCTCTCCTCTTTGTTACTTTATTCCTTTAAGTTCATTATTTAAACACTGTTTACAATTTGTTAGATCCCCTTTCTGTTTCTTACTTTGGGACCATGCCCATTTGAGTTCAGAGATCATTCCAGTGGGGATCATGGAACCATATGTGCCAAGTGACTATGTGACACAGAATGCTCATTCACTGCTGTAAGTTAAATATATGCAATAGGAACCTAATTACTTTGGTAACCAAAAATTTTTTCCCCATCTCAGAAAATGGAAAACCAATCTTCTACTGGGCCTAAGCCAGGTAGCTTAGAATTATACCTGATTTAAAGAAAAAAATGTTATGAATTAAATTTGTCAGCAAATATTGTTTTATGCACTTTCAAACTATAACTAAAAAAAAGTACTCATCTCACTTTCTCTGATATTTAGCTGCTTTTTAATAAAATATCAAGTCCTTAATATGACCTTCCATCCCATCTTAATTTACATCCTCCTCCAATAAGTCACTAAACTGATTTACTCTTCTTATATGGTCTTTCCTTGCTCCTGTATAGCCATACTGACTTGTTTCTTCAACAGCCATTTGTGCTCACATCTAGACTAGAGCATTTGTACTTTCAGTTTTCTCTGCATAGAACCATACCTTCCTGAAGCTCATATTTACATGGCATCTTCTCATAGACTTTCTGTTTATTACACTTTACCCTCAACCACAATAAGGTATATTCTCCTTTCCAGCACTATTTTGTAGCTCTTAGCATCACCAAACATAATTAGAATTTACTTTTATTGTAGGAAATAAAACTTATGAACGAAAGGGTATTTTTACTTGTTTTAGGTTGTTTTATACCTACTGTATTCTTATCCAACTGTATTCAGTATCCCCCAAAACTGATAATGCAACTTCAACAGCTATTCTTGCTTCGACACACAAAAAACACACAAAACAACAAAGCAAACCCTTATAGACTACAGAAATAAATCCTGATGGCCAGTGTGCAGATAGCAAAGTTGACCCCAAATTACTTTATTACTCTTTATTGGTGCTTAAGAAACTCTCTCTATCTTTGAGAAAATATTATTTCATTTTCATTTTCCTCTAAAAGTTCTTTGGTGATTTGTTTTAATATAATATCATTCCTTCTAATAACTCAGCAATGTTGTTGGATGGATAGTGACTATAACTTGGATGTGTTGATGATTATAATAAATCATGTACTTATCCTAGTATTATTGGCCCAGACATTCTTTACATGGAACAAAGATCATAGCAAATAACTTGATTTTCTCTCTTTATACAAAAATCTGTAAAACTTTGTAGAAAATTATTTAGCAAACTCCAAATCATTGGAAATTCTACCCTGGCTGGAAATAGAGGGCTAAAGCATAGGGTTTCTTTTCTCTCATGTTACATCATTACATCAACCTCATTGAAGTTTTATGTCTAATAAAGAGTTTATAGTAGATTACACATATTCTACTTTTCACAAATCCTGGTTTACTCAGCATTTACCTATTAGCAACATTTTATTTCTTTATTAAATTTAAAGCTGGTCAGGACTCAATATGATTTAGATTTTTTGGTCTTATTTGTCTTTTATTTTTAGCAGTACTACTACATAAAACCACACTGTATGTATTTTATGTTCACATTCATATATATGCATATAATATATTTTCATATGTACATCTGCCTTGATCAAATTGATCAGAAATGCTTCAGAATCAGAGTGAGCCCAAGAATTAATTCATACCATGTATGAGTTTTGCACAAATAGAAAAGAGTTCATGCCCATATAACTCCAGCAAAACCATTAGAACTTCTGTTGGATTTCAAACTCTGATAAGTAAGTTTGACTCAATATAGTTAGGCATTGTGAAACAAATAAACCTAGTCTGTATAGTGGTAGACAAATTGGTGAGAAAGGGTTTTTCTGCATTATCAAAGAGATTGAAGGTCCTGGGTGTATGCTTATTTATGTATGGTACTTAGTCTGGGAAGTAGTATGAAGAAATGCTGAGTCAGTTGACATAATGTGCACAAAATTAAGGGATAAGAGGGATTTGCTGTGGTGATATCAGTGATATTAAATACATTTGTGCAATTAATGATTTGTCCCTAATTTGAAAATTCTTCTTATGCATTTCCTTAACATTCCTGTCACATTTTTCTTTATTTGAATAGCAATTCAACACTTGCACAAGATTGAAGAAAATGGGAGTGGCTGGAAGGGAGGACGCTTTAGATATAAAGAGCAGTGATTAATCTTCCTTGCCCAGTACTTGTAACAGTGGTTGCCATTCCTGGGGACTGGAATTTCTTACTCCCTGAGACTTCTGCTGACAATTGTTAATCTTGTTTGTTTACTGTGGAAAGCTTTGGTTTACTCAGGAAATACTTTGGCACTGGCAGGAGGTTGATGGGAATGTAATTGTTTTAGCTTAGCTATTCATCTTTAACAGCCTCTGTCCTGACACTTGCTGGGTATGACAGATTTATACCTTGTCACCACATATGTAACATGCACGAGAAAAATGGTAACAAGGTTAATGCAAGCCTTTCACAAAGAGAGGTTTTTTTTTCTCAAGTTCTCTCCCAGGTACTCTAGCAAGGTGCCATCACTCCCATGCTTCCTTCTATCCCACCACCCACCATGCTCCCTCCCAGATCTCCTGAGAGTTATTACTCCTCAGCCCATCAGCCAAAGTTAGTGGGTTTCCATGGTTACAAGGCAGCTGGTGTCTAGACATTCTGAGAGATGCCTTGCAATTGAACTGCAGATCTAGTTTCTATCACACACACCCCTGTCTTCCCTCCTCCTCTTGCCTACCATTTCCTCTTTATTTACAACAGGCAATAATGCTAACACAGGATGGAGTTTCCTTTTGACAGGCCATTAAAGAAAGGAGGGAGGGGAAGTGAAAACCCCAACTTGTTGTCTGGACTTATTTGTGAACTGAGAAAACAAGGAGGTGAAGGACCACTATCTGGCTGGCTTCTTTTTCTAAGGATGGATTTTTATTTAATTAAAATATTTTAAATTAGAAAACAGTGCCACTAGTCCACTGGGAGCTATAAGCAGCTTTAAGAGTCAATAAAAGCTTTTTAGCCAAGGCTTCAGCTGATGGTACTGTTTGAGGTAGAATCTTTGTATTTTCTCTGAGCGATCAATGTGCTTTCTAAGATGCTTAGGGGAATCACAAGTCTGACTGTAAATATTAGTGTAATTTTAAAATTATATTATTTATATCCCACCCTAAACCTTAGGAATGGCATACTGGCAAACATAAGGGTAGTCTTGAATAGTAAGACCTAAGATATAGAAAATCATACTTAGTTTACACTTTTCTACCTGAGGAAGAGAAAAGCACTTTCAGACAGTCAGAAACTGTCCTGGCATTCTCTTATAAGCTGCTAGTTTTCTGTTAAATGTAAACAAGTTCCTAAAGCATCAGCATTAGACTTGTCTTGATGGCTCAAGACAAAATATTAAAAAAAGATAGTTATAATTAAGAATGAATTACCAAAGTGTGAAATAGTTTGAACTGTAAAATGACCAAATATTTTTTGCCTGGCAAACATGAATAATTTTTTTCGTTTTCTTTTAGATAATATTTGTTGAAATGCTCAGTCACAAAATGATGCCTTTTAAATTCAAAATAAAACATTACTTCCTTAAATTTTCTAAATCAGCACCCTGTTAGCCATACCCATCTTTTTAACCTTCTTGGTTTCCTATAGTATATGCTCTCACAGGATGCAACTTGCTAAACACCCAACTATGTAGGTAAACAGATATGCATCTGGTAATCTTCGACTAAAGATGTTAGACACTCCATATTATTTCTTTCTATATTGTTATTTACAATCATTATTTTCAGCAAAAACCAATTTAGGTTTTTTTTTGGGGTCACACCAGCAGTGTTCAGGGGTTACTCCTGGCTCTACACTCAGAAATTGCTCTTGGCAGGCTCGGGGGACCAAATGGGATGCCGGGATTTGAGCCACCGTCCTTCTACATGAAAGGCAAGTGCCTTACCTCCATGCTATCTCTCCGGCCCTGTATTTCTAATAATACTGGTGTGGTATGATATTAGACCTCAGCTTTTAGAGAAAGAGAATTTTCTGGTGCACAATCAACAAAGAGAATATGATCATGTGTACACACGTACACACACACACACACACACACACACACACACACACACACACACACACACACACACAACTAAACCCAGAAAGGTAAAAGCAAGATTGTGATTTTGAAATAATAGAAATAAATCCAGAACATAGCTTCATCAAAGTTTAAAAAAATAGAATACTATAAATAGATTTCCAAGAGACAACACATCAACAATTAAGGAAAAATTTTTGTTTAGGCTACAGTAAATAGGGCACCAACTCCAAGACTCTAAATTCTTGGCAGGATAGATAGTCTTATAATTTTTGTTGAGAGGCATAGGTAAGCAAGCTACAAGTGGAGTGACTTTCAACTGGGGTTACTCTGTGCTCAGAGGAAATGTCACAGCTGAATAGGATTTTTCCATCATCACATCTATTTGATCTTCGAATTAAGTTAGCTTTGTGGGTTGCTTTATTGCAGGTAATTGAGTCACTATGAAACTTTTAGAGTTCTGTTAAAGAGTATATAGAATACTATATAGAAAAGAATAGTTATTTGCAATAAGGCATTTTCTGAAGCAAAAATAAATATCAGGGAATTTTGAAGTAAATGTTTGGGGAAATCTTCAACTACTACTATCCTTCCTTTCTTTCCTCCTATTTTTCTTTTCTTTCTTTCTCTATTTCCCTCCCTCCCTCTTTCTCTCTTTCTCTCCCTCCCTCTCCCTCCCTCCTTTCTTTTCTTCCTAAGTGTAGAGATAGAAGTAACCCCTAGACACATCTGAGTGTGAACCAACATCCCCCCCAAAATATAAAATATACAGTGGAAAATTCATATGTATATGTATATGTATATTTATGCATGAATGTGTACATAAACATTTTTATTATTTATTTATTCATGTGTTCATTTTGAGAAGAACACTGTTGATAAATGGTAAAGTTGAGTCAAATCAGCAAAATAAGAACAATGAGATAATGGAGAAATAACATAAGTTAGTTATCTCATTAAGTTTGTTGGCTAAAAAAGGAAAATACATATTTATAAACTTCTTGAAAAAAGGGTGGTTGTCTTTTCCATCTGGGTACTGTGTTGTGTGAATGAGAGACAATATTAAAAATACATTTGGACCTAGCTTTATTCTAGTATAAATCAACCGTAGAGAGGTAAATTTTAGTTGAATTTTAGAAATTTGTACAGTAGAGCTGTGAGGCAGAGGCTATTTATCTAGTACTATGCTATAGGAAATTCCCATAATAGAGGGTAATTTTGGTGAGGGACAAAGAGTCTCCAAAGTCCTTAACTACATGAGGATTTTTGTATTAAGTGTGAATACTTGCAAATTACAAGTTTTTGAGATTAATAAGATAGTAGATAGAAGATAAGTTCTAGATATATCCCGAAGAATAGATTATTAAACTAATAATCAAAATCATTAAAAATATTGGGTGCATCAAAGTAAGAGTATCTTAACAGAAATGTTTGTAACATGGCAGTATCATATAATTGTCAAAATATGTCAATTCTTTGGTTCTACCCAAGGTAAATTACACAGTCACCTTGAATCTTTATTCTTTGACTACTATTGTCCCAATGCCGCCCCCCCAGTAGCCCAAATTATGTCTTTTGCACTAAATATATGTGGCAAAGCTTTGAGATCTTTAACTAAAAAGAAAAATCAACACAAATACAAATACTGCTCTTCTACTATATTTCTAGTTGTATTCCACCGAGTGCTATTGATTCTTAAAGCAATTTTTCATTAAAAAGCTGTGCCATAATTTAAAGGACCCTAGTAAGTCAAAACACACAATGAAGTAAAAATGAGTTGTCCCAGTAGGAGACAAGAATTACATTTATTTACTCACTTGCAATCATACAGCAAAAATACATTTTATTGTGCTTCTTATTACAATGATATTTTTAAAGTAAGTCACTCAATTGCATTAAACTTTCTCAGTTGGTCTCTCAATACTGCTACTGCAAGAAGTAAAGGAGGTGATAGATGAAGAGCAGAACTTGTACTTTTAGTTTTCTTCCCTCAGGACTGTAGTGACTAAGTAGTCAAACTTTTGTATAAGTTTAGCTCCTCTTGGATTTTAATTATCCAGCATTCTTTCACTCATTCCATTTTTGAAACCTAAATAAATGTTAATAACTGTAAAAACTATATTACTGTTTTTTACATTTCCCATTGTTTGCCCTCAATTTATCCAAGAGTAATTCTAAACCTTATTTTGAAATGTTCCAGAATATCTCACTCTGGTAGACCTTAAAGCAAACATATCAAGCTTACCATTATTATTTCCTTTTACTTCAGAAGGGGGAAAAACTATGGATTTAAAACTATGGAAATAAAGGGTAGAAAATGTAGGGGAGAATGGAGGTAGAATGAAGGTAGAAAGGATGGAGAGAATAAACTAAAGCAATTTTATAACTATGGGGAAAGGTCTATCAAGAAGTCAAATCTACTCATATCTGAAAGTTGTGAGAGATAAGACGTTTTATAGGTGAATCATCTACTCCTAATTAGCTGTTCTACTTTGGGGGAAATTACAGAAACTCTCTATCACAAATTTTTCTCAAAGAGACTGTGTAGATGATATTTAGAATCTTCTTTTAGTTTCCATGATTTTGGAAGTTGACAATTATAAGACAACTCTATACTAATATGCACATTTTAATTTTTGTTCTGAGTTATCTGGCTTACATTTACATTAATAAAAGTAAGACAACTGTAAAATCTTTAGTGTTCTTTGTGCTCTGTAGATTTATCCATAAGAAAAAATTTAACAATGAAGGTAAATAATTGTCTGAATAATTTTAACTATTGATCAAACATATCATGGTGAATCATGGCAAGACATTATCTGGATATGAGTCATAAATGTTAGTTTAAAATTTAAGCATTTTACATGAATAGATATTTATAAAACAATGTCTAAAGTCTCCAGGCAATTACAGTCTATTGGAATGTCTCTTACAAAGTAACAGTTGTTTTGTTTTATTTCTGTAAAAAGTTAGACATTAATGTCACCTAATCAAATATCAGATCTTAAGATTTTATAGATCTCGGGGCCAGAGAGATAGCACAATGGTGTTTGCCTTGTAAAGCAGCTGATCCAGGACCTAAGGTGGTTGGTTCAAATTCCAGTGTCCCATATGGTCCCCCGTGCCTGCCTGGAGTTATTTCTGAGCAGATATCCTGGAGTAACCTCTGAGCATTGCTGGGTATGCCCCCCCCAAAAGAAAAAGGAAAAATTTTTTTTATAGATCTCAATTTATAGTTGTTTTTAAAGACATGCATTAAAATAAATAATTTGCATTAAATTATTAACTCAAAATGTGTTAATTGAATGTATGTTAGGCTTAATAAGTCCTTAGCTGAAGTTCAAAATGGAACCAGCAAAATCTATCAGTATTCTCCAGATCTTACATACAAAATTATTTATTTTTTCTACCAGATACCAATGAGATTGATTCAGTGTTGAAAATTATATCATACATACTAATGGAACAAACTTTCAAGATAATAAAATAATTCCTAAACAGTATCCATCAATAAGTAGTATGCTTGAAATATTGTATAAAATAAAAGCTTAGAAGAATAAATTCAATCAATAATGAACAGCTAGAATGATGAACTTATTTGATTTTTCCTTATCCTATAAATGTGGGTTTAACAATAGCTATAAAATAGGAACTCTATTTTTTATAATTTATTATCAGAACACTGTGCTTTACTAAATTTGTATCAAGCATTAAATGTTCAGATACCAATCCCACCACTAGTGTGATCTTTCATTCACCAGTGTCCCTGATTTTCCACCCATGATCATAGCCTTCCTCCTTGCTGGCAAACAAATTGACTTTATATTGTTTGTTATGATACAAAGGCAAATGGTATTACCAAAACTTAGATCAACAAGGGTCAGTTTGAGATAATTGTTATGTCTCTCTCTGGTGCTAGAAATTCAGGATCTAGTTCAGCCTTCTGTGTTACTTCTGTGTTACTCTGTAGGTACACTGAGTTTGGTAGATTACTATGTAACTTTCCTATCAGATTACCTATGATACTACTGGGCTGACACAACTATAAAATTTTGAGGTGTTCCATGGCCACCCAGTACATAGATTTATAGATCTAAAACAAATTTGATGGCCTGTTTGATTAGCTAAAATTGTGGAGTTGGACCATTTCTGTTGGAAGGTGTAGGGCAGGGGTTCCCAGACTTTTTAAACAGGGGGCCATTTCACTGTCCCTCAGACTGTTGGAGGGCTGGACTATAGTTTATAAAAAATTTATGAACAATATCCTATGCACACTGCACATATCTTATTTTGAAGTAAAATAAAAATAAACAGGAACAAATACAATATTTAAAATGAAGAACTAGTAAAGTTAAATCAACAAACTTACCGGTAAGTATTTCATTGAGAACTTTGGGCCTGCTTTTGGCTAAGGAGATGGTCAATGTCTGGTTCCATATTTGTTACTGCCAGTAGCAACACATGTAGTCTGATCAGTGTCCATCAATGCAGCTTTACCAGTCCACATCATTTCAGCCTCAACAGTGCCCATATTGGTGGAACTCTGATTTTTACCTCATGCTCACACTGGTGTGGTGTGGGAACCAGTATGATTACAAAGCTGGTTCTTCCACCACCTTTCCAGTTCACACTACCCTTTGCAAACCATATTACAATCTGTGAACTGGTACAGGAATCAGATCGAATGTGTGAGAAGACCCATGTGATCAGATTCCACTGCAAGAAAATGAAGGCACGTATGCCTTTTGCCTTCCAAATCCAGTGCAAGTTCAGCCCATATGCTTGTATGTATCTCCAGGAGATCACAACAGTGTGAGCCAAGGCTTACACAGCACACACATACAACAATACACACAACTGAATAGCAATCAAAATATAAATGCATTGTCAACTAAATTGGGTTTCCTACTCCTCAGCTGTCTACAGAGTGAATTAAGTTCCCATGGGGCCTTAGCCATATTACCAGTTTGGGCCTCCCATGCTATAACACTGAGCACTGACCATTTGCATTAACACCAAGCACTTACAGTTATTAGCCGCTGAGTGCTGACTGACCATTTGTATTACCTCTGAGCACTGACATCTGCGTTATCACTGTGATGCAACCCCCCCCACAGAAAACACCAATCACCAATTTATAAAAAAAAAAGGCTCTCCTAACTTAAAAAAAAAGAAGACAGTATGATAATAATATCCAGAGACAACAGTGATGAGAACAATAAGGCCCAACCCATGATATGAAACTTACCACAAAGAGCAGTGAGCACAGTTATAGAGGACTAAATGCAATGACGACTACCAAAAGACAGGGGGAGGAGGGAAATGGAACATTGGTGGCAGGAAACTTACAGTGATAAAGGGTGGTGTACATTCGATGACAGAAACCCAAACTTGAACATTTCTGTAACTATAGTGCTTAAATAAAGAAAAAAAAACTTTTTTGCTTTTTTGGGTCACACCCTGTGATGCTCAGGGGTTACTCTCGGCTATGCGCTCAGAAATTGCTCCTGGCTTGGGGGACCATATGGGAAGCTGGAAGATCGAACCGTGGTTCATCCTAGGTTAGTGTGTGCAAGGCAAATGCCTTACAGCCACTGCTCTGGCCCCAAATAAAGAAATTATTTAAAAAAAAAATAAAAGGCTCTCCTACCTTCAGAAAAGGCATCCCCTAATTGCAAAAAAAAAAAAAAAAAAAAAAGACCTCTTACCTAATTTCAGAAAAAAAAAAGCAACCCTTCATCACATAAGAAAAGGCTTTACTAACTGAAAATAAGAGAGAGAAGGAGAGAGAAAGGAAGAGAGAGGAAAAGAGAGAGGGGGTGGGAGGAAGAGAGAGTGGAGACAGGGAGAGGGGGGAGAGGAAAAGAGAAGGGGAAAGAGGAGGAAAGGGAGAGAAAGGGAGAGACAGGGAGAGAGAGAATAAGAGGGAGAGAAAAGGAGATAGGGGAAAGAAGCAGAGAGGGGGAAAGAGAGGGGGAAGAAAGAAAGAGAGAGAGAGAGAGAGAGAGAGAGAGAGAGAGAGAGAGAGAGAGAGAGAAAACCCAAATAAATGTCTTCAGAGGGGCACATGTGACCTGAGGCCATAGTTTGGAAACCTCTGCCCAAGAATAATGTTATTTCCTTTTGAAATCAACTGGTTGGGTTTTTTTTTTTTTTTGAGTAAAAATTGAAGAATATTATTTTGTTCTTAAATAGAAGCAATGGCAGAGAAGTTCTTTCCTTTTGATACATTTAGTGATTTGCACCCTTGATTCTGCTTCTTAAAAATGATGCCCCTCAAGTTTAGTCAGCTGTCAATTTGCAATCAGTTGTCCTTGCAATCATTCCAGACTATGACCTTGAAATCAAAGTATTTTTCAAATAAGTCTTTTTTCCTTCTACAAGAAAAATTTTTTACAGACTTGGATTTTTCTCTCCTTTTTCTTAAAGGTTTTTTTTTTTTTTTTGGGGGGGGTGTTACACCCGGTGGTGCACAGGGGTTAGTCCTGGCTCTGCTCTCAGACATCTCTTGGCAGGCACAGGGATCATATGGGATGCCGGGATTTGAACCACCATTTGTCCTGAATCAGCTGCATGCAAGACAAACACCTTACCACTGTGCTATCTTTCCGGCCCCATATTGTCTATAATTTTTTTATTGTATGAGAGAAATTAGGAAAGACAGAATGTGAGAAATAAAAATATAGAGGGTTATTTTAGGCCAGAACAAAAGTACAGTGGGAAGGTGCTTGCCTTGCATGGTTCACCCAAGTTTAATTTTTATCTTCCAATATGGTCTCCTAGCACTGCCAAGAGAATTATAAGACTCTACATTCTTTTTTTTTTTATAATATCTTTATTTAAACACCGTGACTACAAACATGACTATAGTTGTATTTCAGTCACTAAAAGAACAACCCCTTAAAGTTTGTAAACAAATTTTTGTTGTTATTGTTGGCTAACATTAGATGAACATGAACTTGTGGAAAGAGGAAGAACATGGGCAATCTATTAGCATACAAATAAGCAAGTCATGATACTGTAAGCATTTCCCTCTTACTTTTTCCTTTTGTGTAAGCTCATCACATTCTTTGAGATAAGTATAATTATTCCCACTTTACTGATGAATAAATAGGAAAGAAGTGGAGATTTATAATGAATAGCCATATGTGAAGTTCTAAGCACAGTGTTTGGCATACAATAAATATCAAATCAGTGTTATCTTTTTGTAAGTCCCCAAGACTGCCAATACTTACTAAGAACTTCCTGAAGCCCCATTCATTATTCTTATGTACTACTTTATGTAATAAACATATTTAAATAGCATAGCAACCATGTGAAATGATAGCAATTTTGACACCAATTATATACTGAGAAACTGAGGCAATTAAGAGGTTAAATAACTTACTTAAAGTCAGTGATAGAATTTTACTGTAAATAGCCTATCATTGATGTCAACTTTATTTTACTCTTCTCTACCATATAAAATAGTCATGCTTATAGTGATAAAAATTTTTATATTTGTTATTTTTGCATTTACATAGAGTACAACTAGGAGGCAGAATATTAAAATTAGTAAAATACTAGACATGGAAAATGATGCTATAATGAATCCTATGTCTCTCAATGATAATAAAATTGATGCTCCATAAGTTAGTAATTTAAAAATCAGACCACTACTATTTGGTAATACTAACATTACAAGTCTACCATTTTTAACTTGGAGTACTTGAGTTTCACCTATATAAGTCATAGATCATCCTTGAAAATTTTCTCTTTTCCCATTATTTTCCTTCTTTCTATAAATACTAAATGCCTGTTTTATGATTAAAGATGGAGCTATGAATACTGGGGGGTAGAGGAGGGAGATATGGGATGCATACTGGGAACGGGGCAGAGGGAGGACAGCACTGGTGGTGGGAATGCCCCTCACTCATTGTCACAATGTACCATAAATGATGCAGTGAAAGATTTGTAATGCACTTTGGTCACAATAAAAATAAAAAAAAAATGGAGCTATGAATTAGAGGTTAGAGGTAACACATATAACTGATTCATTTTAAAATGTGCATTTGTCATATACATTTTAGGCATTTAAGATTCACCAGTAGACAAAATCAGAATTCTGTGACTTTTTGGAGATTACTTTTTGTTGGTTTTGGCTTTGGTTTTGAGGAAATACTCAGCAATTCTTAGGGCTTTCAGGACTGGGGAAGCAAATTGGTTCTAGAAATAGACTTGAATTGGATAATTGTTTTGAATAGAAGCATTTAAAAACTTTTAATGTTATGTTTAAGTTTGAAGAATTGTCTTTCTTTCTGTTACAAGCCTAGGATGCAAGATTTATTAAGGCAAGTACCTTGCCCGCTTAACTTTCTTTCTGGCCCTATCTTTTTGAATTTTAATTCTAATTCTAAATTCTAATTCTAATTCTAAATTCTAAAAAACATAATTAAACTTTACCTTTGAGAAGTTAATTCAATGTCAAGAGGACCAGAGAGGATATCATAAGCTAGTATAAGATGCTACAATGATATTTCTGTATAAATAAAGTATAGGAAATTATTCCTTTAAGGATAGATTTTGGGGTGTAGAAACAGCATTTGAACTCCCTCATTAGGTATGATTAAGTAGTGGATCAAAATGATTCAACCTTTGATGATTTGTGTATATTGGCTAAGATAGTTGATTCACCTGCTTTCTGACCCTTTCTGTTTAAAGTAATGACTTTGTGCTTGAAACTTGGAACCAGAGCCTGTGGTACATAAACACAATAGAATATTATTATTATTATTATTATTATTATTATTAATCATTGAACATTGACTGTGTCTGGAGTATTAGCACAGTTTGTAAGTTTCTTCTCTTGCACATAACCAACCTTATATGATTCTCAGCACCATATATGCTCAATTTGAGCCTCTTCAGGAGGGATCCTTGAGCTCAGAGCTAGGAGTAAACCTGAACATGGCTACATGTGGCCTCTCCCTCCAAAATAAGCCACATTGACTCACTTATAATAATAATGTTAAGAAATAATATTAACCCCATTTAATTTTACTATTTTATACTGAAAGTAACAAGGGCTCATATGCAAGACCCTTAACTAATAACATTGGATCTTTCTGCCTATTTCTAATGGGGCTAGGAAAGAGAACACTAATTTTTGATTGGTTGACATGCATTTTTTAAAAATTTTTATGTTAAATCCTGTGCTTTACAGAGGTGCTCATAATATAGTTATGTTTGGCTTTCAGTGTTCCAACACCAATCCCATCACCGTGTAAAGATCCCTTCCCTATGGTCTCAGTTTTCCACCCTCCCCAAGCCTGCTCTTTGCTTGTTACCACTAAATGATAATGAAATTATAAAAATATATTATTAAAAGAAAGTTTGTGAAAACTAGCATATCTCAAGAAGGGGTCATTAAAGCTTTACTAAGCTATTTATTGCTAGTTGAATGTTCCGTTGTTTCTTTTGTTTGTTGCACTTAGGTGGCTTCTATGATAATTTCACATCTAATTTGGTGGTTTTCTCCTGGGATATCTATTAAAACTATGGAGGAGTCAGGACTTGAAGATTTGTAGAACTGGGCTGATGAGCTCACATAGTAGAGGCAGCAGTGGATATTTGGTGTAGCTGCAAGGACTTCTAGAAGTATAGAGGCAGAGGGAGAAGCAGCTCACTCTGTTTTCAAAGCATCTCCAGAGATGTCAGTTGCAAAACCAGCATATTTGGTGTTTTTGGTAGCTACATGTCACTATAGAGATTACTAGGGAAGCAGTCAAGCTTGGCATGGCACCAATTGGTGTGTGTGTGTGTGTGTGTGTGTGTGTGTGTGTGTGTGTGTGTGTGTGTGCACAGCTGCTGACACTTCAGTGGGGATGGGCTCTTGCCCTGTCACCCTTTCAAGGGGCACTAGTGGTATCACCTGTGATACCGGTGTATCCATGAGTTTTCTTGGCTTGGATTACTTCTTCTTTGAAAGCTATCTGTGTCTTTGGTGCTGGCTCACGGGCTATTTGGTACATATTGTGTAGAAAGCACGTTTAAATTTTTCAAGGCTATATAACTTGATTCATCTTTAAGTCTTATTTTAAGCCTTATAAAAATATTTAGAGGGGCCGGAGAGGTAGCATGGAGGTAAGGCATTTGCCTTACATACAGAGGGACGGTGGTTCGAATCCCGGCATTCCATATGGTCCACCGTGCCTGGCAGGGGCAATTTCTGAGCATAGAGCAAGGACTAACCCCTGAGCTCTGACAGGTGCGACCCAAAAAACTAAACTAAACTAAAATAAAATAAATAAAAAATAAAAATATCTAGATCTTTTCTTCTTCAGATAAAAGCAATTACTTTTGTTCCAATGAAAACAATATTTGATAATATTCTTAAATTCCGTAATTGATTTCTTTAGTTAATATATCACTTTTGTTGCTGTTGTATTTTGGTCACCACCCAGCAGCACTCAGGGGTTTACTCCTGGCTCTGCACTCAAAAATTACTCCTGGCAGGTTTGGAGAATCATATGGGATGCCAGGGATTGAACCAAGGTTGGCTGTGTGCAAAGCAAACATCTTACCCGCTGTGCTATCGCTCAGCAAATTACTTTTATCTTTATTAATGATCAAAGTGACAAGCTATAGAACATTTACAGAAAGAGATTTTCTTAATTATATGGAAAAGGAGAAAAATAGCTTTTAATATTTTTTCCTTTGAGAAATCATAGATTTTTTTTTATCAAACTAAGCATGGTATAAGTACTACTAGATACCATCCTTTTATCTCCAAAGAAATTACAAAAATGAAGGATAAAGATTAGTATCTATATATTTATAGATTAGGAAACAAGGCAAAGAAAGGAAAACAATTTCTCTGGAGGAATATAAATTGGTGGCAGAGACAAGGCTAGAATGCAAATCAACTTGGTCTCTGTGGCTCCATTTTTTGAGAAGGGAATAGGGATGTGCAGGTATCTTCCAGTGATCACTGGGATCCTGCTTTCCCTTTAAGGATACTGAGTTTAATCTTTGAACTATCTCCTTAACGATATTGTTTGTTCTTTCTTTACCATTTGCCATCTTCAATAGTTGTTGCAAGCAATGGCATTACTCTCTTCCAAAGTTTTAGAAAGCATGGTTAGAGGTGTAGGTGATATTTATGCCATTTTATTGGCACTAACATAATGTATTTTGATGCTCAGTACTTTGAAATAAAGTTTAAATGATAAAACCTAGTAGTTACAAGAGTAATCTGAGGGATCACAAAATGTCATGAATTTGGGCTCCAAATTGTTGTTTGGTATACTGCGCACCTGAAAGACCTCTTAAGTAATAAATGGGACAGATGGGAGTTAGCTACAGAAAGCTTTTTATTACTTTCCTTTGAAGTGATGATTCTTTAAATCACGAAAGAATGAAAATAAAAAGGGAAAGAAGGAAAACATTTGAGCCCAGTGGTGATTGGTAGAGTAATTGTGGGCATGGCCCCAAGATGATAGCAGCTTCTATTTAATCAATGTTGACAAGACTGGGGAGAGCTGGGCAGGTCCCAAGAGGTAATGTTTTACTCGGAAATCCACTCAGCTTAATTTCAGTAATGTAGGGCTGTAGAAGGGTCTGGACCAGAGCCAGTAAACAGGGCCATTAGTGTTTAGTGTAGGCGACGGCAGCTGGGAACACCGCCATCACTCAGCATTGCAGCCGGCCTGCCTGGCTGAGCACGCAAGCAGCCGCTGTTGCATATGCTCTCAGTATTTGCTCACCACCACAATGTGCAGACGTGATGTTCCCACCCTTTCGAGGAAATGAATGGAAGACCTCAAGAATTGCTTGAAGACTTTTTTTTTTCTTTTTAGCAAAAATCAGAGAGCCAGTGAGGCATTCATCTTTCAAAGACCCATCTACCTGATCTCCTGACTCTTTAATACTTCATCACACTGTTTCAAATGGATACAGACATAAACTGCATCTTTATTTTTTTTTATTGTAAGAATTTATTCAAGAGACAAAATTGATTAACATATAGAGGTAAACTAACATAACATAATATAGTAAAATAACATAACATATAATATAATTCTTATAATATAGTACAGGTAAGTCAAAGAACATTCTGATTAAAACCAATTTTTTTATCGTAATGGCTTGCATTATTAGAGGCATTTTTAATTTATTTTTTTCACAAATCTTACACAGTGATATTTATGGTACACAGTGACAATAAATGAGGGCCTTTCCACCACCAGTGGAATACCACCTGTTCCCAAGCATATATCCCTTATCTCCCTCCTTTATCTCCCAGAATGCTAGTGTAACTAAAAGCATATATGCAGCTCCAGATATTTTTACTAGTGGTTTCTTAAAGGTTTAGAGTCAAAGGAGCACTGTAAAAACAATGTTAGAGCGGCAATTATCGTTTGCATGGGCCCACCAAAGTATGGGGGTCATGGAAAGGAAAAACTTTGGCCTAAGTACACGGAGACCCTACCCCTGAAGTTTCCTGAGCATAACCTGCATCTTTATTACTGTATTAATATTGATATTAGGAGTGGTGGTTGTGGACTAAGAAGAAAAAAACTAATAAAGTTCGAGTCTGGCGCGGTGATGCAGAGCGTAAGGCTTCTGCCTTGTATGCACTAACCTAAGATAGACCTTGGTTTGATCCCCTGGCGTCCCATATGGTCCCCAAGCCAGGAGTGATTTCTGAGTGCATAGCCAGGAGTAAACCCTGAGTGTCCCCGGGTGTGGCCCAAAATACAAAAACAAAAACAAACAAACAAAAAAAACTACTAAGGTTTTCCAGTTGTCAAAACAGGAGATATACGCATTAAAGAATTTCCAACTTGCAAATTCCCATCAAAAATTTTACCCAAAATAATAACATTTGTGGAGGCTGATAGTAAGCATGATTATTCTAAGAAATTTTTATATGAAATAAGTAATTTTTATGTCAAGGTTAATTGACAAAACTAGGGAATGTTG
Source organism: Suncus etruscus (assembly GCF_024139225.1). Lineage (NCBI taxonomy): Eukaryota > Metazoa > Chordata > Mammalia > Eulipotyphla > Soricidae > Suncus > Suncus etruscus. Next base: position 36,424,797 of record NC_064860.1, on the reverse strand, counting down.
TAAGTCATTATCAGGTGCTAGTAAAGTCCAAAGTGATTGGCATAGTTTTTAAAAATATATTTAATATAAATAATTGTAATGGGATTTCTCAATTTTAATTTTTAAAATATCTTTTTAGAATAAGCCACTAAAATATGTGGTAATTTTTTTAGATTTTTTTTCTTTGTCACAATAAAGTTGGCATTTGGGGTAAAACCTGGTTTGGTGCTTAATTTACTTTGTGTAGACTTATTTTGGGATAAAAGATATTATTAGCTAGATAGGTAGTGACTAGTTATGGATAATTATAGTAATACAGTGAGGACAAGTTCAAAACTAAATTGAAGAAAATATAGCATTTTTTTTTTTAGCATTTTTATTTAGTCTTTAACACGCTGATATTCAACTGTCCCATTTCAGACTTTCTTCCTTAGCCATACGTAAGCCCCACTGAGTTCTGCCTACAGGTTCTATGTCATTTGATAATTAAAATCTTGCTTAAGTTTTTATCTTCTTTTAAAAATAACATCTGCTATATAGGGAGTTTGATCCTCTAGAAGGAGAAAGTGATTATTTGCTCTATTTGGATTATGATAATTGAAGTGACCAGCTGGTCCCAACCATTCATTTATCATAGACACCATAATAATCAGAGATTTTGTACAAAATACTAGAGAATACATATCAACTCATCTCCTTTTCTTTTACAAATTATGTAATTAGTACTAGGAAGTGCCAAGGCCAGATTTTATGTTATTCAAGGCTAATTAATATTCTTACTTACTTCTATTTATGCTTTTATTACTAAGATCAGGTTTAGATTTAAAAAATATTTTGAGATCAAGCATACCCAGAGGTGCTCAGGACTTAATCCTGACTTTACACTCAGTGATCAGGAACTGGTAGTCAGGGAACCAACTTACTGGGACTCAGGAAACCATATGAGATGCCAGAATTTAAGCCTCTGTCAGCCATTTGCAAGTTAAATGCTCACGTGCTGTACTATCTCACTGACCTCAATCAGATTTTTATTTTCTAGGCCCTAGCTGAAGTCACTTTGAATGTGGTTCTATCTGATTATTGTGTCCTGATTTTTATGATGGTAACTTTCTAAATTAAATTCTGAGCTCACCATTTATCTCGGTTTGTAAAAGTTTAATATTTTAGGCTGTTCCTTCCACCTTTTTTTCTCCACTATAGTTTCCTAGTGATCATTAAAATTTCACTGAATTCATGGATTTGACACATTTTATTTCTACTGATCAATTGTCTCTTCATTTAATACAAATGTAATATAAGGCTAATTTTTCTTTTTTCTTTTTGGACCATACTCAGCAGCACTCTGGCTCTGTGCTCAGAAATTACTCCTGGCAGACTTGAGGGACCATATGGGATGCCACAGATAGAACCCAGGTTGGCCCATACTACCTGTTGTACTATTATCACTCTGGCCTGCAAGGCAAAATTACTTTTATCTCACATAAAAGGCACTGTATGTGCAATTGTGTGTCCACTTAAATTAAATCCTTATTAACTGACATGCTTCTTTTTGTGTCTGCAAAAAGACTTCATCAATGTCATTAATGTCATGGTTCTGATCTGTTTTTGAGACAATTAGTTTCAAGTGTAATTTTTTGATGCTAAAATTCTGTGCATCCTATCCACTTTGTTTCTAGTGTCAACCAGTGAAAAGGATTCCAATTTGTCTTCCTCTGGTTTCAGTTTGCCTTTCCCAATTTGTTTTTCTCTGATATAATAACAGATTTGGTCATAAAAAACTATATGATTAATGGAAAATATTCTTATGTACAAGACTTGGGTTTGCACATCTATTAACATGAGAAGTTTCACTCAATTTTTTCTTTAAAAATAATTGTTATTATTACTTATGGGTCATATCCAGCTAAACTCAAGGCTTATTTTTGACTCTACTCAGGAGACCATATAGGATGATGGGGATCAAACCTGGGTCAGATATGTGCAATGAAAATTCCCTATATACTGTATAATTGTTGAGAATCTTCCATGCGCTAGGTTTTTTGTCAGGTAGAGAGTACTTGACATCAAGCAAAGAGTATTGTTGTTCCATTGAAATATTTATGATCTGATGACTAGATATTCTTTTTTTTTTTTCTAAAAAAATATGGAACACTTCACGAATTTGCGTGTCATCCTTGCGCAGGGGCCATGCTAATCTTCTCTGTATCGTTCCGATTTTAGTATATGTGCTGCCAAAGCGAGCACATGACTAGATATTCTTAAAGGCCTTTGTTTGATTTCTTGATTTCTTAATGTTGGTATTCTATAATTATAAATTTCATTATCTTCAGTTGACTGAAATGAGAACAAGCTTGTTTGTTTTTCTTTTCTTATTTATTTGACTTCTTAGTACTTCAAAGATTTTCCAGCTTATTAGAAAATTCTACAAAACAAGCTATTGAGTGAATAAACAATTTTAAATTTAAAATATTTGGAGGTATTTGGGGTTGAGAACATGAAGAGAACAAAGGTCTTTTAATAGGGCATCAAAATAATGACTTCCTGTCACAATAAACAGATATTGCCAGATTATACAAAGAACAAAATTTATGTAAAATGTAGATAAAGTATTTGGCCAGATCCTTTTGATTCATTTAACATATATAGAATATGTAGCTTTTGTGCAGAATGATCTGAATATTTTTTATTTGTTTTGATTTTTACACAAATATATAATTCTTTTCACCTTGCCTAGCCTGATTCAGCCTTTTCTTTTAAGTTCCCAATTCTCTCTCAAATTATACATTATATATAGTTCTTAAGTTTTTATTTTAAAAGTAAGTTTGAATTGTTTTTCCATTTAAAGTTAATCTTTCTACATGACTATAGACAATTTAAATCAATATTTTTTATAGTTTAAAGACAAGAATAGTAAGCCTGATTTTGGTCTACAAAGTAAATTCTCAGAAAGAATTGCAGACTTCTTTAACAGGATCAAACTTAAATAAATTTGATAGCATTCTTCTGGTAAGATTTAAATAACTTAGTATGTTAATATACTAAAGTTCTATAATCAAGGAATGGCTAATCTGATTCTAAAAATCAAATTTATAACGGTATACTTATGTGAAACTATATCCTTGAAACATCACTATTAACTAAACTACTGTAAATTACAATACGTAAATGAAAAATATTTTAAATTCTCTTTTAAAGGAGATAAAATGCTATGCCATTAAAGAGATTTGAGAAAATATTATTAGATATGTTTCTAAAATAAAAAATATTGTTAAAAATAATATTGTTAGCAATTGTTCTCATATTTGATTATATACCTGAATATAAATATATTTATATGTGAGTGATTCTAAATAGATGTACACTTTTATGCATCCTTCTTATGATCCCATACAAATGCTCCAGCTATTTAGTCTCATCATTTCTTAGATTTTAGTATGGCCTGCTCATAAAATTCACTCTTGTTTGCTATCAGGGAACATGGATTTGGGGAGGATTCTCATCCATATCTAACTATTTTTCACTATGCCTCATGGTGCAAAAAATATTGCTAGAAACCTATTTTCCTTCTTAGATTCTAGATTTGGCATAGATGAAGCATAAGGTGACCAAACTCCTAATAAAGTTTCTGAACATACAAAATCATGAAAGTTCTCCTTAGGTCTTAAATTATTGCTGGAGGAATTAGATACATCCAGTGTAATTCCATAGAAAGATGACTTTTGGAACAGGGTCAAGGTTCTTCTGAATTTAGCCCCACCTAAGCAACTTTTCTCTTTGTTATTTTTAAATGTATTTTCACTGTAATATAAATACCCATTGGGGCCAGACGGTGGCGCTGGAGGTAAGGTGCCTGCCTTATCTGCGCTAGCCTAGGACGGACCGTGGTTCGATCCCCCGGCATCCCATATGGTCCCCCAAGCCAGGAGCGACTCCTGAGCGCATAGCCAGGAGTAACCCCTGAGCGTCACCGGGTGTGGCCCAAAAACCAAAAAAAAAAAAAAAAAAAAAAAAAAAAAAAAAAAATATAAATACCCATTAATGTGAATACATATTGAGATTTGTGAGTCCTAAAAATCATAGAAGTTGGAGGTAGTCTTGGGGAAACCTAGTTGAGGGAATTTATGTTTAATAATGAAGGTGATTTTAGGATACTTTTGTTTTCTTTTGTTTTTGCTCCATATCTGGTGGTGCTCAGGGGTTACTCCTGGCTCTATTCTCAGGAGTTACTCCTGGAAGGCTCAGGAGACCATATAGAATGCCAGAGATCCAACCCAGGTATACTGCTTGCAAGGCAAGTGCCCTACCTGCTGTACTATCACTCTGGCCTCATTAATAATTTTTATTACTAGCTATTAGACATTTTATTTGTGTATGAAATAAATTAACTGGATTCTACAAAGAAACAGAGGTGTCAAAAACTGTCAATATTGTTATATAATTCCAACTTGTCTATAAATAGGTATAGTTCAATGAAATGTGTTTATAAGAAACTGAAAGTTTATTCAAAGCCTAGCTATTTGTCTCACATGGTAAGAGAGAAGAGATTAAGAAAAATATATCAAGGAATGACATGGTCATAGATAATATTATTCTCCCTATCATTTGTTTTTATCATCTTTATTATACAGATTTATCTTCATGGGAGTAAGATAGCACCTACAATACCAGGCATTGTTTGCTGTCTCAGCCACCAAGAACAGAGGAAAGTCAAGGGAAACCATTTCCTCTAAAGTCTCAGGAAATTTTGTCTATAACTAGCAATCACTGAGTTATAGAGACCCCTCCTAGTTATAAGTTGAACAGTATTTTAAAAATTCCATTATAAATACTAGAACTTAGGTGTAAGGAAGTGGAAATCAATATTTTACATATAAACTGTCTGATTTGGCCGAAAACAATAAAGCCTGTGTGTAGATACCATGACTTTAATAACTATAAATTTCTATTTACTAGACATCTGATATATCATATCATTTCTGATTTCCCAATATCATAGTTTTGTTCTTGAACTCTTCTTTGTATTATGGACAGCCTCTTGGTGATCATCTCTAAACTTGAAATTTTATCACTGCAATAGCAATAGTCTTTTATCTTATGTTCTTATAAAATAGTATTAATGCATTATATTACCATATAAAATAATAAGAAAAAGTATTAACTCTCTTATCCATTCCTTCCCATCTTCTTTTTGTCTCCAGAAGCTGTAGATGAAACCAAACCTAAGGAAAGTGCCCGACAGGATGAGGGTAAAGGAGAAGAAACCGAGGCGGACCAAGAACATGCCTGAACTTTAAGAAATGGCTTTCCACGTCCCTGCCCTCCCCTTTCCTGAGCCCTGTTTCTCCCCCACCCTCTTCTAAAATCCGCTCTGAAGTTTCCCTTCCTGTCCTGCTCACACGTGTGAGTCTGTCCTCTCCCACCCACTAGCCCTATTTCTCTCTGTGTGGCAAACATTTAAAAAAAAAAAAGCAGGAAAGATCCCAAGTCAAACAGTGTGACTTAAACATTTTTGTTTCTTGGTGTTGTTATGGCGAGTTTTGGTAATGATGATTCAATCATTTTGGGAAATTCTTGCACTGTATCCAAGTTTTATGATCTGGTGCGTGTGGCCCCGTGGGAGTCCACTTTCCTCTCTCTCTCTGTTCCAAGTGTGTGTGTGTGTGTGCAATGTTCCGTTCACCAGAGGAGTCCAAAATATCGAGTGAATTTAAAACCATTTTTCTTTGCTTCCTCTTCAATGTGATGGAATGAACAAAAAACAACAAAAAAAAGGAAAAACTCTAAAAATCCAGTTTGTTTTAAAATAAATAAATAAATAAATAAATGCATAAATACATAAATAAATAAAGCAAATGTGCCAATTAGCGTAACTTGCGGCTCCAAGGCTCCTTTTTCAATCTGAATATGAATAAATCATGAGAATAATCAAACCTTAATGACTCCGTGTTTCTGTTTCACCTTCTCATAAATTAACCTGACATGTTGAGGTCTTAGATTTTTCTTTCTGACTTTCCAGTCTGACACCAACAACCTTGACAAAGAAGAGTTGAATGAAGGGTTTGGGGTCCACTTACGAATCTTGAAAAAATGGCTTCACACCTTGATGGGATTATTGGGTGTTTTTGGTTTTTTTTTTCTTTCTCAGCTTCAATGTTAAAAATATATAGTACTATACTGAGTGGCTTACCTAAAATACATTTATTTTAACACAATCCTCAGTATTATAAGATTGAAATCAAGTTATTTTCTTTTGAGAGCTATGACAAAGGGAGATGTACTAGTACTCCCTTCAGATCGGGACTGGTCACATTCTTCCTATATTTCTTGTTATCACTGATGGCCTCTTCTGCCTTTATTTTCCTACTTGGGGCAGATACCAATCTTGTTGAATTAAAGTCTATCTTAATGACATCACCTTAATTACTGCTGTCAAAACTTTTGGTACTTTTGGGTTAGAATTTCAACATGAAGTTGGGGAAGAGTATTTCAACCCATAGAGGGGACCACGGATTACTTTAATAAATTATTTGAGAGTAATTTATGAGTAGAAATGTAGTTTATCTCAGAAGATTAAGCTAGACTTTTCTAAGTTAGTAACTACAAAGGCATGAACGAGTATTCAAAATTCTTTGGTTCTTATTGTGATTACCTATGTCAACCCAAGAACTGACCTGGTTCTTTCAATTTTTCATCTGTTGGATTTATCACCACACAAAGTGGTGATCAGATTTTTTGATTACTTGTAATCATTGTTCATCCCAATGTTAACAGTACATATTTGAAATAGTATATATTGAGCACATCCATTATGCCTTTTTAAAATTCCTAATTGCACTTGTTTTCTAAGTGTCCCCTATTAGAAGATTCCTGGAAAAACAAAGAATTTATTTAAATATCGAGGGTCTAAATACTTTTTATTCCTACTACAAATTCTCTAAATAATTCTAAAGCAGATTCCTAATAATTCATACTCTTCTACTTCATGAAATCCCTCTCCCATAGATAATCCTGGTCAGCAAATTCCTTTAACTTTTATTACTTATTTGTATATAGAATTTTTTTACTATTAAAAATAATGTCAAAGCCATAAAAATAATAAAGAATTTGGAAGTAAGTGGTTTAGAAACTGTAGACTATATTTACTAACTACTCATAACTGTGCCATACTGATTCCTTGATTTTATATATATATTTTTTATTTTTTTTTTTTCTGATTCGGGGATCACCCAGACTTTGCTCAGGGGTTTTACCTAGCTCTACTCAGAAATTGCTCCCAGTGATATTTCCAGTGGTGCATATGGGATGCAGGGGATCAAATCCAGGTCAACCATATACGAGGCAAATGACCTACTTGCTATGTCATTGCTCTTGTCCTGTCTAGATGATTTATTAAGATAGCACATAAGGATGAATTTTCACTGGGTCATGGATCTTTCTTGTTACAAACAGTACATGGACTAGTCTCTCCCCATTTTTCTTCTCTTTGTTGTTTCAATAAATAGGGTTACATACACTTTGTTTTGGTCCTTGCACTTTGTAGTATTTGCCAGGGGTTATACACTAAGTTGAAGTGTTCACATACTCCACATACTTGGTTTTTGTGCACCAGGATGGTTTTGTTTCACATTTCTTTGTGCTTTTGGCGAACCACCAGGAAAGCTTGTGCTTGTTGGGTTATATCCTGGATCAAAGTTACATCTGCAGAGTAGGCATTCAACTCTTGTGAATTTGAGACCCTAATTAAAATTTTTATTGAGAGAACACTCACATATGAAAGTGTTAGTAAGCATCCAAATTTAAGATCCTTTGACTCCATTTATTCTACATTGCTGTGATTTCAACAGAAAAATTTATGGCAAGTATCTAAGATTTGATCAACATCAGATTAGGATGTCACCAGGTGAGGGATATGGTATTTAGAAAAAGTCACTTACAGGTTGGAGCCATATTTCATATATACTTTAGGAAGTCTATCATTTTGTTGCTCGTTTATTTCTTGTTTGGGTCACATTATCTGTGTTCAGAGCTTAATTCTGGTTCTATACTCAGCACTACTTACCACTATGTATTCAGCACTCATGGCTGTGCTCAGTGAATCATATGGAGTTGAACCCTAGTCGACTGCATATAAGACAAGCACCATATCCACTGTTCTATTTTTCAAGTTTCAGGAATTCTATTTTATCTTGAAGTTTTTTTGTTTTGGTTTTGGTTGTTTGCTGGATAGATAGATATAGCAATTTATCTCCCTAATCTAGACCTCAAAGTAATATCCCTAAGATTTGGCACAGTTCAACTTGGTCTTCAAAGTATAGTTCTGAACTTCTTGTACTGAATGCATAGTCATACTAAAAACAATAGCATAGTTTGGGGGGCAGGTGTTAGATCCACACCCAGGCTCCAGACTTACTCCTGGCTCTATGCTTAGGGACTCCTAGCAAGGCCAGATCACCATATTGGACACCAAGAATTGAACCCATGTTCCCAGGTTTCTCCCCAAGTCTCAGCCTGTCTCCTTGACAGGAACATTAAGTTTGGGCTTTGTCATTTGGACTTCATGTTTATCATATTGTGAGCTCTGCATAAATATACATATACTACACCTTTATGCCTCTGACTTGTCTGAGACCCTGTCCTGTGCCCCTGTTCCTGCTAGCTTCTGTCCATCTCCTTTATTTCCCTGCTCCTTAGTTTCTTTTCTTTCCTGTCCTCTTAATGATTTTTAAAGACACAAAGATTATTGCAGCCTTCATTATTTTTACAAAGCCCCATTTAAGCTAATGAACAACATACACAGATTGATACACTGACACAGTACATTGAAGAGCCAGAAACAACTTGCAAACTCTGTTCAGAAACTAACAACATCCGTGGATTCTAAAATGTGCAGATCTGAATTCTTAAAGAAACACTAGGTTGACAACAAGTAAAAGATATGAAAATATCAGTGTGTCTCTTTCAAGTGATTATAAAATTTATTTTGGAAGTCAGTCTCATTGATGGCAAAGCCATAGCCTTGTCTGCAAGATATAGTCTTTGTTGACTAAACTGTGTTATTTGGGCCTAAATTTTCAGTCACTCTGTAATAAAATTTATTCTCTAATAGACGATTCTCCTTTTCCTCATGTCACATTTAATTTATGAGAAAATATACTCAGATGTTAAAGAAGAGAATTAAAAAAAACTTGTGACCAACTGCCCTGATCAAACCTTCAATTTCTTTGATCTTTATAAAACAATCTAAAGATCATTTTAGAGTCAGCTTATGAGAAAAATCATTGATGGATCACCAATTTATTTTTTTATTCTATTTCCTAGGTTAAAGGAGATTGGGAGCTCTCAGAAAAATGCATTATTCCAAATATCAGTCAGACCTTATAAAGCCAATTCTGCAGTGGATATGGAAGCCTGAACAATGATTAAATCAGATTAATGAATGATTTTGAAAGAGCATTATTAAGATCACCATAAATTCCATTAACTTTTTTTTAACTTTCCCATACATTATATGTTGTCATGGAAACATAGCTTCTGCTATTATAGCTATAAAAATAATTTAATGATCGGTGACCCTTCTAGCTAAAAGTTAGCTAATGAAGATAGAAATGAGGGCATATTTTTGTAAAAAAAATTTACTACCTTTTATTCTAGTGCATTAAAATTCATGTCTGCCTATCATGTAAGCAAAGTTTTCATCCACACCCACTAGCAACTGCAGTCACATATTTTCCCCAATATAATTGCAATTTTTGTCCTTTCTGGAAATTCAGTCATTGGAATTAAGCACACAGTTATAGCTATGAGATTATGAGTCACTAAATGCTATTGGAGATCACAATTAAAGTGGTAAGGACATTTTGAATATATCATTTCTAGCAGAATAGTTATTTGAGTGGTTCTTTTAACAGGTATGTATCCTTTTCAGCAATTACAGCTTAGTTAGCACCACAGATGTTCTCTTAGTACATTTTTGATGAATTGAGATGACTTCACACAAAGATGAATGTTGTCAGTCACTTATAATAAGGTTCTCTTGGCACATGGGATGAATTATCATGAGTATCTTAATACATTTTATTATTTAATTTAAAAATAATATGTTTATTATACATACATAATAAAATGATATAAATAATACAAACTTTATTATCCAGAATTAAGCATGTTAACATTTAGGATTACAACTTTCACTGTCTTTATAGCATTTTCCTTTCCTGATATATCACCCAACTTATTGATTTACTTGTATTTATATATAACATATTTTCATACAAATTGCTAAACTGATGATGAAAATTAAATTCATGATTTCCATTGCAGCTTCCCAGTGCCTTATTAAAGCCTGAGATAAAAGGAACTATGGCATCCTATGTACATTTTGTAAAATATCTGATATTTGAGCCAATGGAAAAAACTAAATAATGCTTTGTAATCAAACCATGATGGTTATATTCCAAACCCTGAAATACCCAATATGTTGGTACAACATTGTCCTCCCCTATAAAGCCAGCATTTATTGTAAAGCTTAAAAGTGGCTTTGGCCCTTTGGACCTTGGAACTAAATGTTTCATATTTAAAAAAACATTAGTTTGATTACTTAATTTTTTTGATTAATTAATTTTTCCTTTCTTTTCAGAGAAAATATAGACAACAAAATACTTGTATATAGACAAAAAATGTTGCAAGGATAGTTTGAAATATAGTAAAATTCAATAACTATTTAAACACTGTGAACTATATTGAAAGCGAAATAATAAAAATACTCCTGTGAAATCAAGCCACTAGTATGACATGACTATTGGGCATTCATCATTCCTCAACTAATAACTTCATTTGTCTGGGTGTGGTACAATTATGCAAAGAAATGTATCTCTTCAGAACTCATGTTCTTGAAAAATTCTGATCAACAATGGTTTAAAATTTTTTTAATCTAGTCACTGTGAAATTAAAAGTTATTCACAATTGGGTTTCAGGCATACATTATTTCAATACCATTGTCCAATTCCTTCCACCAATATCTCCACCTTCCCCCATTTGTTTCCCGAGTACCAGTCTTCTCTACAAAGGACACTTTATATATATATATATATATATATATATATATATATATATATATATATATATATATATATATATATATATATATATATATATATATATATATATATATATATATATTCCACCAATATCCTTCCACCAATAACTCCACCTTCCCCCATTTGTTTCCCGAGTACCAGTCTTCCTCTACAAAGGACACTTTATATATATATATATATATATATATATATATATATATATATATATATATATTTGCACTGTAGCTTATTGTACTGCTGCAGAGAGGATTTCATATATCACACTTTACCACCTTTTAGCACCACTTCTCCCTCCAGATTGAATGCTTCCCTCCACCATAATCATTCCTCCATGTTCTATCATGCAGTCTCCCCACCCCCAGTGGCTTGTTTCCTACTGAATACCAGTTCTCATGTTCTTCCTTTGCATTGTCTTTGGGTATTTGTTATTCCACCATTATGTTTCTTTATATCATGCATATAAGAGAAATCATTCTGAGTTAGTCTCTCTAACTTCATTCAGTATGATAGGTTCCAGGTCCCCCATGTAGCAGAAATTTTATGATTTTATCTTTAATAAGGTTATTTTTATACTTAGGAACTATTTCTAAGTGTTTCAGGAGGAGAGATATACAAGGGTCTGTCATTGAGATTGTCATCTCTGTCATTGACAGAGATATACAGTCTCTGTCATTGCATCATCAGATGTAAGCCAAGAACCACCAAAATATTGCTGCATGCCTGCCTTCAGGCAAGTACTTAGCCTCTAGTATCAATGGTCAAATATTGCATCAGTGACCCTGCCACCTGCTGACCACCTCAGCGCCTTCTTCCCATAAATAAAGATAAATATCATCTATTATCTTATCATAAATTTAAATTTATGTCAATAGATAAGAACATGGATATTTCATCATATAATTTGAGTATAAGGGAATTAAGTATATTTTTAAAGGCTTATTTACACTACAGGGAGAAAATTATTTTCCTCCATGACACAGAGTGAAAGATGCAGAGACAAGGTGGACACAAGAGGATAAACTTTTATCTCTCTTCAGTTCCTTTCCCTACCCATTCCTTCCCCTCTAGTAAGTGAAGTAAGGACATGCCTTGGGACATCACAGTGTGCACCAAACTAGAGGGAATGTGGAGTTGCAATCTGAAGAATGCAACACATTCAGCTTCTTCAGAGGCAACAGCCAGGGAAAATTAACAGTTCCCTTCACCCTGTAGAATAAGGCAGTCCTGCCTTTATATTTGAGTGATCAATAAACCTCTATGTGGTTGCCTTTTTGAAATTTTTGACATCCTGCTATGCCTCCCTTTCCCTGGCTACGAATTCAATTTTGAATTTAACTCTCCCTAAATGGTAAACTGCCTAAATGCTGCATTTTTGTCCTCTGTAGCTGTGTAGTTTTGCCACTCCAGTGTCTGGAAATCACAGAATACTAAATAAATATTTCATTAATGCCTAAATGGATGAAAGAATTCATGAATGAATAGACTTGAATTTTTGCTTCGAAATCTCTCTTTCTCTATCTGCCTCTCCCCTTCAGTTTTGCAAACATCAATGGGAATGCCATGACCACTTTTTTCAAGAAAAGTGTTTATTGTTTTCTAGAGAATTCAGCATTCTCATTTGTTATTTAGAGTTTGAGGAAACAATAGCACACGGATATGACAATTATTTTAGGTTAATCCCTCTTGCATATTGGTTTTCAATTAATTCAGTACAGCCATTGCACCACTATTTCCTCTCTTTGAAATGTTTTCCTCATTTTGAAGCTGGTGAGTGCCTGCATTGTGGGGCCGCGGAATCGCTTTGCCCTGCCCTGCCTTTGTTCACTCTGAGGACTTCGGGGAAAACTCCTATCTCTGTCTGCCTGAAACTGTGCTTCTGAACTTCCGAAGGTTTCCTCAGGGGCCTAGGGAGCGCACCCCCAAAAACACTGCATTTTGAAGCTGGTGAGTGCGTGCATTCTGGGGCCGCGGAATTGCTTTGCCCTGCCCTGCTTTTGTTCACTCTGAGGACTTCGGGGAAAACTCCTATCTCTGTCTGCCTGAAACTGTGCTTCTGAACTTCCGAAGGTTTCCTCAGGGGCCTAGGGAGCGCACCCCCAAAAACACTGCATTCTGAAGCTGGTGAGTGCCTGCATTGTGGGGCCGCGGAATCGCTTTGCCCTGCCCTGCCTTTGTTTACTCTGAGGACTTCGGGGAAAACTCCTATCTCTGTCTGCCTGAAACTGTGCTTCTGAACTTCCGAAGGTTTCCTCAGGGGCCTAGGGAGTGCACCCCTAAAAAACTGCATTTTGAAGCTGGTGAGCAGCTGCATTCTGGGGCTGCGGGATCGCTCTACCTTGCCCTGCCTTTGTTCACTTTGAGGACTTGCAACTAGAGGCAACAGAAGCGCTCAGCCGCTTTGCTTCCCTTTGCAGCCGCGAACTCTTCCTAATCAATGAACCCCACCACAACACGCAGGAAAAACCACACTACAAGCGTGACAATGGGGAAAACTCGCAGGCAAACACCATCCATAGAGAATGAAGACGAAAGCTCGGTTGATCTAATAAATTACAACCACCTGATTAACCTTTCAGATAAGGAGTTTAGAGTAGAAATATGGAATATGTTTGTAGACCTCAAAAAGAGCATAAATCGATCTGAAGAGAACACAAAAACAGAAATCAGAAAACTCCAAACTGAAATAACAGATCTGAAAAATACGGTTGCTCAACTGAAAACCACAATGGATAGCCTCGCCAACAGGGTATCAGCAGCTGAGGAGAGAATCGGAGTACTGGAAGATGAGATGCAGAAAAGCTCAACACAACAGAAGAAATTGGAAAAGAACATTAAGACAAACGAACAGGCAATGGAAAATGTACTCAAGGCATGCGAAGAGATGAAAATAGAAGTCTTTGATAAACTCAACAGAAACAACATAAGAATCATTGGAGTCCCAGAAACCCAGGAAGGAGATCTCCAAGAAGAATCAACTGTCAAAGACATCATCAAAGAGATACTCCCAGAGTTAAAGCCTACATGCAATCAAATACTGCATGCCCGAAGAATACCAGCTAAAAGAGACCCAAAGAAAAACACCCCAAGACACATCCTCGTTACAATGACAAATCCCATAGATAGGGATAGAATACTGAAAGCAGCAAGATCAAAAAGGGAAATTACATTCAAAGGAGCATCCCTAAGACTTACAGCAGACATGTCACAAGAAACTCTCAAGGCCAGAAGACAGTGGTTGGATATTGTGACAAGATTGAATGAAATGAATGCCTCCCCAAGAATACTGCACCCAGCCCGACTCACATTCAGGTTTGGAGGAAGAATACACAGCTTCACGGATAAACAACAGCTCAGAAACTTCACAGAAGATAAACCAGCCTTAAAGGAAAAACTGACAGGTCTACTCTAAGACAAGAGAGACCAACAAACACAGCAAACTTATCTACAAAGATGACATTAAATCCTATGACAATCATCTCCCTCAATGTCAATGGACTAAATTCACCAATTAAAAGACACAGAGTGGCAAAATGGGTCAAAAAGATGAATCCAACCTTCTGCTGCCTACAAGAAACGCATCTGAATAGTCAGAACAAACATAGACTCAAAATCAAAGGTTGGAAGAAAATTATCCAAGCAAACAACACCCTGAAAAAAGCTGGGGTGGCCATATTAATATCAGATGACACCAACTTTATACTCAGAAAAGTGGTAAGGGACAAAGATGGACACTATGTACTAATCAAGGGATATGTGCAACAGGAAGAAATCAGACTATTAAACATATATGCACCCAATGAGAGACCAGCAAATTATCTAATACAATTACTGACAAATCTGAAAGAAGAAATCAATAATAACACAATCATTGTGGGAGACTTCAACACAGCCCTATCAACACTTGATAGGTCAACCAGACTGAAACCCAACAAAAACATACTAGCCCTGAAAAGTGTTATGGAAGAAAGAGGACTAGTAGATATATACAGGACACTCCATCCCAAAAAACCTGGATACACATTCTTTTCCAATGTACATGGGTCATTCTCCAGAATAGACTACATGCTGACACATAAAACATACCTCCATAAAATCAAGAGGATAGAAATCTTGCAGGCTACCTTTGCTGACCACAAGGCTCTGAAATTAGATGTGAACTACAAAGCCACACAGAAGAAAAACTTTAACAATTGGAAATTAAACACCCTGCTACTGAACAAACAGTGGGTCCGAGATGAAATCAAAAAGGAAATCAAAACTTTCCTGGAAACAAATGATAATGAAGACACAAACTGCCAGAATCTATGGGACACAGCAAAAGCAGTCCTGAGAGGAAAATTTATAGCTCTACAAGCACACATCAGGAAGGATGAAGGAGCATACCTGAATAACTTAATGGCGCACCTTAAACAATTAGAAAATGACCAACAGAATGAACCAAAAATAGGGAGACAGAAGGAAATAATAAAGCTGAAAGCGGAACTCAATGAAGTGGAAAACCAAAAAGCAATCCGAAAGATCAACGAAAGCAGAAGCTGGTTCTTTGAAAAAATAAACAAGATTGATAGACCATTGGCAAAACTCACAAAGAAAGAGAGAGAGAGAAATCTGCTAACCCGTATTAGAAATGAAAAGGGGGAGATCACAACAGAAATTGCAGAGATCCAAAGGATAATCAGAGGCTACTTTGAGAAACTTTATGCTACAAAACATGAGAACCTAGAAGAAATGGAAAAATTCTTGGACACTTATAACCTTCCACATTTAAGTAAGGAGGATGTAGCATATCTAAACACCCCCATCACTACTGAGGAAATTGAAACTGTAATCAAACATCTACCAAAAAAGAAAAGCCCAGGCCCAGATGGTTTTCCTAATGAATTTTTTCAAATCTTTCAAGAGGAGCTACTACCAATCCTAGCCAGACTCTTCCATGAAATTGAAAAAAAGGGAACTCTCCCAAACAGCTTTTATGAAGCCAACATTACCTTGATACCAAAACCAGACAGAGATGCTGCCAAAAAAGAAAATTACAGACCAATATCCCTGATGAATGCTGATGCAAAGATCTTCAACAAAATCCTGGCAAATAGGATCCAATGCATCATCAAGATCATACACTACGACCAAGTAGGCTTCATCCCAGGAATGCAAGGATGGTTTAACATCCGTAAATCTATTAACATCATACACAACATCAACAACAAGAAAAATAAAAATCACATGATCATATCAATAGATGCAGAGAAAGCATTTGATAAGGTCCAACACCCATTCTTGATCAAAACTCTCAGCAAGATGGGAATGGAAGGAACCTTTCTCAATCTAGTTGAAGCCATCTACCACAAGCCAATGGCAAATATTATCCTCAATGGAGAAAAACTAAAAGCCTTTCCTCTAAATTCGGGTACAAGACAAGGCTGTCCTCTCTCACCACTCCTCTTCAATATAGTACTGGAAGTTCTTGCTATAGCGATCAGGCAAGAAAAAGATATCAAGGGAATTCAGATAGGAAAGGAAGAAGTCAAACTCTCATTGTTTGCAGATGATATGATACTCTACTTAGAAAACCCTAAAGACTCTACCAAAAAGCTTCTAGAAATAATAGATTCATATAGCAAGGTGGCAGGCTACAAAATCAACCTACAGAAATCAATGGCCTTTTTATACACCAATAATAATAGGGAGGAGATGGAAGTCAGGAAAGCAATCCCATTCACAATAGTGCCACACAAACTCAAATATCTTGGAGTCAACTTGACCAAAGACGTGAAGGACCTATACAAAGAAAACTATAAAGCCCTGCTCCAAGAAATAAGAGAGGACACACGGAAATGGAAACACTTACCCTGCTCATGGCTTGGCAGGATTAACATCATTAAAATGGCAATACTCCCCAAAGCATTATACAGATTTAATGCGATCCCCTTAAAAATACCCATGACATTCTTCAAAGAAGTGGATCAAACACTTATGAAGTTCATCTGGAACAATAAACATCCTTAGAATAGCTAAAGCACTCCTAGGGAAAAGGAAAATGGGAGGCATTACTTTCCCCAACTTTAAACTGTACTACAAAGCAATAGTTATTAAAACAGCATGGTATTGGAATAAAGACAGACCCTCAGATCAGTGGAATAGGCTTGAGTTCTCAGAGAACATTCCCCAGGCATACAATTACCTAATTTTTGACAAAGGAGCAAGAAATCCTAAGTGGAGCAGAGAAAATCTCTTCAACAAGTGGTGCTGGCAGAACTGGTTAGCGACTTGCAAAAAAGCGAATATAGACCCCCAGTTAACATCATGTACGAAGGTAAAATCCAAATGGATTAAAGACCTTGATATCAGACCAGATACCATAAGGTATATAGAACAACATGTCGGTAAAACACTCCATGACATTGAGACTAAAGGTATCTTCAAGGAGGAAACTGCACTTTCCAAACAAGTGGAAGCAGAGATTAACAGATGGGAATACATTAAACTGAAAAGCTTCTGCACCTCAAAAGAAATAGTGCCCAGGATACAAGAGTCACCCACTGAGTGGGAGAAACTATTCACCCAACATCCTTCAGATAAGGGGCTAATATCCAAAATATACAGGGCACTGACAGAACTTTACAAAAAAAAAAAAAACATCTAATCCCATCAAAAAATGGGGAGAAGAAATGAACAGACACTTTGATAAAAAAGAAATACAAATGACCAAAAGACACATGAAAAAATGCTCCTCGTCACTAATCATCAGAGAAATGCAAATCAAAACAATGATGAGATACCACCTCACACCACAGAGATTGGCGCACATCACAAAGAATGAGAACAATCAGTGCTGGCGGGGATGTGGAGAGAAAGGAACTCTTATCCACTGCTGGTGGGAATGCCGTCTAGTACAGCCTCTATGGAAAGCGATATGGAGGTTTCTTCAAAAACTGGAAATTGAGCTCCCATTCGACCCAGCTATTCCACTCCTAGGGATATACCCTAGGAGCACAAGAATACAATACAAAAACCCCTTCCTCACACCTATATTTATTGCAGCACTATTCACAATAGCCAGGCTCTGGAAACAACCAAGATGCCCTTCAACAGACGAATGGCTAAAGAAATTGTGGTACATATACACAATGGAATATTATGCAGCCGTCAGGAGAGATGAAGTCATGAAATTTTCCTATACATGGATGTACATGGAATCTATCATGCTCAGTGAAATAAGTCAGAGGGAGAGAGAGAGACGCAGAATAGTCTCACTCATCTATGGGTCTTAAGAAAAATAAAAGTCATTTTTGTAACAATCCTCAGAGACAATTAGAGGAGAGCTGGAACACCAGCTCACTCCATGAAGCTCACCACAAGAGTGGTGAGCACAGTTATAGAAATAACTACACTGAGAACTACCATAATCAAGTGAATGAATGAGGGAACTGGAAAGCCTGTCTGGAGTACAGGTGGGGGTGGGGTGGGATGGAGGGAGATTTGGGACTTTGGTGGCGGGAATGTTGCACTGGTGAAGAGGGGTGATCTTTATAGGACTGAAACCTTATCACAATCATTTATGTAATCAAGATATCCAAATAAAGAGAAAAAAAAAAAAGAAATGTTTTCCTCAAGACACTCTCCTAACTCTTTCATGTTGATTCAAATATTACCTCTTTATTGATGCTTCTCATGATGGCAGTTCACACAATATTTCAATCATCTTTACTATTTCAATAGAGACAAACTTTATCTCCATAAAATACTGTATCCTTGGAGCCAGTGAGATAGTGCAATCTGTAAGGCACTGGCCTTACTTGCCTTTGAAATCTCTAATATCCAGAATTTTATATGGTTCCCCACGCCTCTACACTCAGGAATCATTCCTGAAATCAGAGTCAGGTGTAAGCTTTGAGTAAGAAAAACCAATAATAAAATAGAATACTATATCCTTGATTCATTATTTTATTTCATTTTCTATCCCTTGCTGCTATGCAGTCTTTACTAAGGCAATAACTTCCTGTTTTGTTTCTGTCTCAAGCTTGTCTTAAGTAGGGTGCCTTAAGTTGTAAGTCATTTTCAGATCTGTACCTACCAATTTAATTGTTTTTAGGGTCTCCAAAATAGTACTCAAGGATTTTGGAGGCCACTATCAGCAATATTTGACCAGCTGGTTCAACTAATTCAGTGCTTAGCATGGCAATGTGGTACTGCTAGGGCCTGGTGCTATTGGGAGCCATTAGGACAACTTTAGATAAGCTCAGGGTCCATCAGGAATATATCTGCCAGTGTTGGTGCCTACAGATCCACACCAGGTACTGTGTGGAAAATGTTAAACTGGTGTCCCTGTGTTGAAAATTTTCCTATGCTCCTCTATACTGAGCTAGACTCCACAGACCATCAACCATCTTTTATATTTTTATTTTTTTAAGTTTTTGGATCACCACTTGCTGTTCTCAGGAGTTACACCTAGCCCTCTCTGCTCAGAAATCACTCCTGGCAGACTCAGGGAACATTATGGAATGCCAGGGACCTACCTGGGTTGGCAGCATACTAGTCAAATGCCCTCACCCACTGTACTATTGCTCTAGCTCCTATCACCATCAATTTAAATTCTTTTCATTAAGCTTGAATTTGGCACCTAATTCCTTATAACTCACTTTAAAACTCATGCTTTCCACTTTAGCTGTCCTGTAGCATTACTTAGCTTTTCTTACCCCGGTATTTCGAGTTCTAACAACTGACCCTGTCCAATATTCAATGCATTTCTTTCATGTGAATGGGAAGGATGTTAAATCTTTGATTTTCCTCCTAATATAGAAAATATATAAGAGCTAGACATGGCTAATTCAACTATAATACCCACTGGTCACAAATATTGGCTTAAAGATGTATATACAATTTATTTATTTGTTTGTTTTATTTGTTTTGTTTTGGGCCACACCCAGCAGCGCTAGGGGTTACTTCTAGCTCTGCACTCAGAAATCATTCCTGGCAGACTCTGGGGCAATATGGGATGTCGGAGATTGAACCCAGGTTTGCAACATGCTGGACAAAAACCCTACCCTCTGTGCTATTACTCTGGTGCAAGTTGTATATATATATATTTAAAGGGCCTTTTTGCCATTTCTATCAGAGGAAGAAAGGGAGGATTTTATTTTCTGCTTAGATTTCTAAGGAGATGATATAAGACTTCTAGAGATTTTCACCATGCACAGAATCCCTGTTTAATAAATGGAGAATCTTAACAGTTTGGGTTCCTTGCAGCTATGAACTCCTGAATGAAATATTGTTCTTGAAACTTTCATTTTTAGTGACATCACTTTATTTTTTGTCTACTGGTTTCAACTACCTGTGTCAGGTGTAACATTGCTGACATATCAGTTCTGCATTCTTATTTCAACTCCAGAAAATCTCTACATTTAACATCCTCCCTATACCCCTCCCCACTGACTAATACTACTTATATTCTAGTGCTTATTATAAGTGTATGTGTATATATAACTAGCACATATATATTATTCTTTTTTCCCATTGTCTGATCATTTGCTTAAGTTTTTTTTTTCCCAATCTCTTCTGCTGTATGGAGTTGTTCTGCATCTCATCATCTTCCAGCACACGGATTCTGTCTTCAGCTTCTGCAACTCTGTTGGAGAGGCTTTCCATTGAGGTTTTTATTTCATCTACCACATATTTCAGTCCTGTTATTTCAGTTTGGAGTTTTCTGATTTCTATATTTGGGTTCTATTCAGTTCTATCTATGATTTTTTTTATTTCTATGTGGATCCTCCATAATTCTTCTCTAAACTCCTTATCTGAGAGGCTAAGTAGTTGGTTGGCAGCTTTCCGGTCATCAGAGCTTCCACCTTCATTCTCTATGCATGGTGGTGTTAGCCTACATTGTTTCCCCTTGTCATGCTTGTAGTGTTTCTTTTTTTAAATTTTTTTATTTAAACAACTTTATTACATAAATGATTGTGTTTGGGTTTCAGTCATTTAAAGAACACCACCCATCACCAGTGCAACATTCCCATCACCAATGTCCAAAATCTCCCTCCTCCACACCCAACCCCCACCTGTACTCTAGACAGGCATTCTATTTCCCTCGTACATTCTCATTATTAGGATAGTTCAAAACATAGTTATTTCTCTAACTAAACTCATCCCTGTTTGTGGTGAGCTTCATGAGGTGAGCTGTAACTTCCAGCTCTTTTCTCTTTTGTGCCTGAAAGTTATTATTGCAAGAGTGTCTTTCATTTTTCTTAAAACCCATAGATGAGTGAGACCATTCTGTGTCTTTCTCTCTCTCTGACTTATTTCACTCAGCATAGTAGATTCCATGTACACCCATGTATAGGAAAATTTCATGACTTCATCTCTCCTGACAGCTACATAATATTCCATTGTGTATATGTACCACAGTTTCTTTAGCCATTCATCTGTTGAAGGGTATCTTGGCTGTTTCCAGAGTCTTGCTATAGTAAATTGTGCTGCAATGAATATAGGTGTAAGGAAGGGATTTTTGTATTGTATTTTTGTGTTCCTAGGGTATATTCCTAGAAGTGGTATAGCTGGATCATATGGGAGCTTGATTTCCAGTTTTTGGAGGAATCTCCATATTGCTTTCCATAAAAGTTGAACTAGACGGCATTCCCACCAGCAGTGGATAAGAGTTCCTTTCTTTCCACATCCCCACCAACACTGCTTGTTCTCATTCTTTGTGATGTGTGCCAATCTCTGGGGTGTGAGGTGGTACCTCATAGTTGTTTTGATTTGCATCTCCCTGATGATTAGTGATGTGGAACATTTTTTCATGTGTCTTTTGGCCATTTGTATTTCTTCTTTGTCAAAGTGTCTGTCCATTTCTTCTCCCCATTTTTTGATGGGATTAGATGTTTTTTTTCTTGTAAATTTCTGTCAGTGCCTTGTATATTTTGGAGATTAGCCCCTGATGGGTATTGGGTAAATAGTTTCTCCCACTCAGTGGGGGACTCTTGTATCCTGGGCGCTATTTCTTTCGAGTTGCAGAAGTTTCTCAGTTTAATAAATTCCCATCTGTTAATCTCTGCTTTCACTTGCTTGGAGAGTGCAGTTTCCTCTTTGAAGATGCCTTTAGTCTCAATGTCCTGGAGTGTTTTACCTACATGTTGTTCTATATATCTTATGGTTTCGGGTCTTGTAGTGTTTTGCTTTATTTTTTCTATGTGCTATGGTGGGGTTCATTGGCTAGAAGACGTGTGCAGTTGCAAATTGAGTACTGTGCTCCTCTGTCTCATCTTTATGGTTGGGACAGCTCACCTCTGAAGAAGAGCCCTCAGGGAATGATGGGTGAATAGGATCAAAGCCCAGGTCATAAGACAGCCAAGAGAAGACTCAAAATGTCTGCCATGTTTCAGGTCACTCAGCAGAAATCAGCTCCAATTATATATGTTATTCTTATTCTCTGAGGAGTTTTACACTCTTTATGGCAGGAGCATGGAGTCTTGCTAACTAATGTATATAAATATAGCTTCTTTTATTCAAGTTGATCATATATACAGCATTTAGTGAAAATGGTAAGAGATAATTCCATTTTGTCTACAGTGGAAAAAGATACATTATATATATACATATATATATACATATATATATACATAGATGTATTTCTAAAATTAGTATGAGGTTCAATTTTGCTGATAACACTCTTCCATCCAAAAGCTAGTAGTGCATACAGCACAGTTTAATGCCTAAAAGTATAAGAAATTGGCTGTGATTAAATCATAGGTATCTCCTTCAAAACACAACCTTATTTTACATCAGAACAGCATATGGTATGCAAGTAATTATACATCTTAATGAACACGAATTCTTTCCTATTAGCAAGTATGTTGAACAAATATTTTTAAATATTTACTTTAAGAGCATTACTATGATGTTACGAGAGTGGGTGTTTAATAAAATAGAAATTAGTAGAGTTTTGTTGCCCACAGTAGAAAACACTGTGTATGTATTTATATGTATTTATCCTATATATGCACATCAGTATATATTTATATATTAACATGTATGTATTATACATATTTCATATGTATCTGGATATATACATATATAACAATTTGATATAATGTAGATTAAATATGGAAAGAATTAAACAAAAACCCACTGGAGCTTCACCTGAACAGTTATAGCACAGAATGAGTTGTCACTTGTAATTAACCTTTGGGAACGATTCAATAGAATTGCAAGAAAGGAAGAACTCATTTTACCAGATATTACTTAAAATATGGATGATTAATGACTATCCAAGTTCTGCTCTATTAATAAACTTTATTTTATTCTCTCACTGGCAAAGTCATGTGATATTTTTCTCTTTCACTTGTTATATTTTTGTAAACCTAAATAAAATTATTATATATTATGCTCGTCTTAATAAATTCTTACATGGTAACTATATATAGACTTAAGATGTAAATACTAAATCTTTGTTTTCTGGATACTTTTTAGAAACTTAGCAGCCACAATAGGCTTACAAAAGTGTCAATTAACTTTATAGATTTGCATTAAATTTTGGTATCAGTTTATACAAAGTGTATAAGTAAAAAAAACTATATGTTCTGTATAAATAGGAGAAACTAAAACGAATGAACATAGGTGACTGTAGAAAATATATAATGCTATTGACACCTAGGAGACATGCAGGAAAACTATGCAAAAATAAGAAAAACTTTCTAGAAAAGTCAGAAAATATTCTTCATAAGTGATGTGGAATTTGTATGAAGAAATAGGATAAAATGACAGCTCTAGTGACTGAAAAAAAATAGTGATGCATATATGGTGCTTGCCTTACATGCATCCAAGATGATTTCAAGCCCTGTCACCCCATCTAGTTCCTTGAGCCCAGCAAAGAGTGCGAAACATAAAGTAAGCCCTGGACACTGCAGTGTATGAACCCAAAAGAAAATAAAAGAACATCTGACAAGATCTAAAGATACAAAAGCATATACATACAATAAACGTATCTTGGAAGTTGTCAGAATCTTTAATTTTTGTTCCTTTTTGCTTAACAGTGCCTCCTTCATTTCAGTTCTCTTTTCTCAAATTTTACTCTAAGGATTCAGGAGGAATCAAACAACTTCAATAGTATTTAGAAATTTTTCAGCTTATCATTTTACATTTCCAAAAATAAAATAAAACATAAAATTTATCAAATCCTTTGGCTTCTTATAGCAAAGATCACTCTTTTTCATGTCCAATAACATGCTACTATTTCTATCTAAGACTGATTAGAAGGAACATAACTATTCACTTTTCTATCAGCAATTTTCTTTTCTAAATTTTATTTTAGTTAGAGTGATTTACAATATTCTTAGTGATAGGGTTTTTATATGTAATAACTACATTCTCCATCCTAGTGTCTCCACTTCTCTCTATCATTGTCTCAGCCACATCACTTCCTCTGTCTTTCCTTCTATATTAATTGATAAACTCAATTCTGTAGACCAGTTTTTAGTTCTCTTTGACTATTATTTCCTTAATATTGCTTCTTTATATCCTACATATTAACATGTTTATTCTCTATCTTTCTTCTTTGGATGACTTTATTTTAATTTTGAATACACACATACACACATGATGCTTCTTTATTTAGTCATGTTTGTCTTTTCAGGCATATTTGCATTATTTTTTTTGCTTTGAATCCACTATTAGTGATGATGAAGGGATCATATGAGGTGCCAGGGATTGAACCCAAGTGGACTGTATGCAAAAACCCTATCCACAGTACTATTGCTGTGGACCAATATTTGCATATATATATTTGTTTTTTGGGCCACATATTGTGATGCTCAGGGGTTATTACTTTTTTCTATGTAGTCAGAAATCGCTCCTGGCTCAGGTGACCATATGGGACATGGAGGAATCAAATCATGGTCCATCCTAGGTTAGTCACGTGCAAGGCAAAGGCCCTACCACTGAGCCACCGCTCTGGCCCCAATATTTGCATATTTTAAAAAACATATTTATCTGTTTTCTTCCTAAGTCTTCATCTGAATCCCTATTAGTAATCTCATCATGACAATCTCAGATTTTATTTTATTGTATGCACATCTCAATTTTTTTAGCCTCTATCATAAAATTAATAGTAACACAGTATGTCCTGAAGATAATCTACTGAAATCATACTAGATAATAATATTCTATCTCTAGATAGTGAGGAAATCCTGTAATAAATTTATTTTTGGTACAAACTTACCTTATTAGTCTGTCTCACTAGAGGCAACTGACTAACACATGATATGTATTCTTATTCAATTAACTAAGTTTGCAGATAGACTACTGGAAAGTGAACAACAGATTGTTTCTGGAGAATGAGAATAAGGTAGTGGAAGGAAGGATATTTCTCAAATTTTTGTCATTAATAACAGAAAATTGATGATTTACAGGGAATTCAAAGTGCTGGAAAATACATTTGAAAGACTAATTTTGACTTGGATGGATAATTTTGAGATGTTTATGACACATTTAATTGGATATATCAAGTCATAAGTTGAATTATGTGTCTTTAGGAAAGGAGAAATATCGGAGCTTTGTAACTATGAATATTAGACAGCATTGGGACTAGAGATAGATCAAGTGGCAAGCACCTGTCTAGTAATAATGTCCTGAGTTTGATCATCAGAACCAATAGAGACAAAAATGGTCCTATAGTCAAAAAAAGGATTGGGGACAATTCTGGAACTTGGGACACTCATAAATAAGTACCAGTAAAGAATACCCAGAAGAAATAGCCATAAACATAGGAGAGAATTATGAAAGTTTAAGATTCTTGAGAAAGACACGTTTTAGTAAGTAAATAGGGATAAATGTTGCTAACTATAAAATAAATTTTACTAATGTATAATTTATATATAATTAGATGCATATGTTTAACTGTAAGCTTTACAAATATATGCATCAGATGAAGCCTTCATCTCTGACTATCAAACTTTCCATTAATCTCTAAAAGACTTTTCCTTCATTATTTTTTTATTCCTTTTCTTGCTCCACCCGACTCCCCAGCAACCAATAATCTTCTTTCTTTCACTGTACATTTGAATTATCTCTTTCAGATTTGCATTTAAATGAAACTGTAAGTTATGTACTCTTTAGTTTCTAATTTCTTTCAAGTAATTTCTTTTTTATATTTGCCTATATTCTATGCTGTTCCAGTAATTCATACTTTTCTGTTGCTGAATATTAATTCATTATATGAATATGATATGATTAGTTTATTCTCACCTCTTGTTAACTATTTAAATTTTTTCTATTTGGGGATATAATGAATTAAAGATCCATTAACATTTATGTAGAGGACTTTGTTTTAAATGAAGTAAATAACTAAATTATATTTTTTGGATTAGGTAATAGGTTACTATTGTCTTTTCACAAAACTAACAAAACTATTTTCTAGTGTGGTTACTCCATTATATAATTTATAACCAGCAATTGAACCAAATCCTTTCTCACAAATACTTGATATTGTCTTTATGAATAATTTTAGCTACTTTAGAGCTATTTTAGCCTACTTAGGGATAATATGGTTCATAATTTGACTTGCAAAATTCTTTTAAGTATTTTGAGAAAAATTGATATATGTTATATTTCAATTCTTTATTTGAAAAAACAAAGTACTAAAACTAGTTGATATACTTAGAAGAAATAACTTGTACTGATTTTGAAAATTATTAAATAGCTTCAGTAATCAAGATAGTATGTAATGAATATAATAAAGACTTCAAAAATTGGCCTATATTTATATTTAATCAATTGTTTTAATAAAGTAAAAAGATAATTCAAAGAAAATGGAAATTGCTTTAATAAGCATTATAGAATAATGTAACATCTATATAAATAAAATAAACATCAATTCTTACAACAAACCACAAAATTTAACTCACACTGCATCCTGGTATTAACAATAAAATTGAAATAAAACTTGTAAAAATATAAGAGAAAATAATAGTTTTCTTACTGAGCTCACAGTAGGATCATTTAAAAAAAGCTAATAAAATGAATGTTACCAAATTCTGAAACATCTTATTTTGAAAGGTATTCTGAAGAAAATTAATAGACAAATGAAAGACTGAGACCAAATATTCTACAATGTTTTATATATAATGATTATAAACATACATGTATTCTATTGGATATACATGTATTTTCTTGGAGTTTTAATTTAAGTTATGTTTGTTTGGGGGTCAGACTCAGTGGCATTCAGTGAGGCTTACTCCTAACACTGCATTCAAGAATCACTTCTTGTGGGCTAGAGAAATAGCACAGCAATAGGGCCCAGAAGGATCTGGGTAGTAATTCCTGAGTGAAGCGGGGTATAGCCCAAACATCCCCGCCCCCCCCAAAAAAAATCACTTCTGGAAGGGCACCAGAGACACTGGGTGCCCTTCTTGGACACTGGGAATTGAACCTCAGTTGGTTTCTTGAAGAGCAAGTGTCCTGCTCACTGTATTATCTCTCCAGTCCCTATACATATATTCTTTTGATTTTGTACTTGGGAGCCATATTTTGTAGTGCTCAGTCCTTACTCCTGGCTCTGAAATCAGGAATCAACCCTGCTTATTCTCAGTGGATGCCAGGAATAGAACCAGGGTCAGCCTATCTCTCTGGCTCTATATTTATTTCTAACATTGAACTGTAAGAATTAGTTGATATAGTCTCAGAAACACATATTACACAACAATCGACTTTTATCTAGAGTGCATCAAAGAATTCTTACAACTCAACATTAAACATATGATTTGTAGTGGTCAAGAAGTTTAAAACATGTACTGCAAATGACCAATAAAAGTTCTATGTATAGAGGCCGGAAAGGTGGCGCTAGAGGTAAGGTGTCTGCCTTGCAAGCACTAGCCAAGGAAGGACGCGGTTCGATCCCCCGGCATCCCATATGGTCCCCCACAAGCAGGGGCAATTTCTGAGCTCTTAGCCAGGAGTAAGCCCTGAGCATCAAATGGGTGTGGCCCAAGAAACCAAAAAAAAAAACAAAAAAAGTTCCATGTATGGCATCATTCATAAAATAAAAAGAACAAACATATAATACTCACTTAAGGTAAATACAGTTATTGGAGATGCCTTTTATTTAAGAAATGTTAATATATAAAAATTGTGCGCTTTTGTAACCCAAGAAGAGCTTCGTATGTTTTTGCTTATCTCTAAATTATTGCTCTCCTATTACCCTATTTTCCTCAGTTACTACACAATCTTTTTATAAAGGTTATAGGTCATATTTACCACTTCTTTTTATGTATACTTGGAACAATAACATCTCCATGTTACAAAGACTACCCCAAGATTTTTATTGGAGAATTATGTAAACATCTTCAACCTATTTTAGTGGTAATCTTCCATGTTTATTACACATTGCTATAGATAGTGAAAAAAAATTACTTAAAAAACTTGGGTAACCAAAAAAAAAAAAAAAAAAAAAAGAAGGGCCGGGCGGTGGCACTGGAGGTAAGGTGGCTGCCTTGCCTGCGCTAGCCTAGGACGGACCGCGGTTCAATCCCCCGGCGTCCCATATGGTCCCCCAAGAAGCCAGGAGCAACTTCTGAGCGCATAGCCAGGAGTAACCCCTGAGCGTCACAGGGTGTGGCCCAAAAACCAAAAACAACAACAACAACAACAACAAAAAAAAAAAACAAAAAACAAACTTGGGTAAATCTCTATTTGCAGATTACATAATTATATACATTGAAGAACTGAAAGAATCCACAAAAAAGCTTCTAGAAACTATCAGCCAATACAACAAAGTGGTCACTCCAAAGTCAATATACAAAAGAGAGTTGCATTCCTTTATACCAGTAATGACTCAGAGGCAAAAGAGTTGATCCTATTTATTTTAAAATAGAGTCCAAAACTATCAATTACTAGGAATCAAACTAACAATGGGGATGAGAGACCTATACCATGGAAACTTCAAAACACTTAAGAAAAAAATTGAAGATCTAAGGTAATGGAAAACATTCTAGGCTCATGGATTAGATCAATATAATCTTCATAACCATATTACATAGACTACTATATCGATTCAATTCAATCCCTATTCAAATTTAGAAAACATTTTTAAGCACTTGAAACACTGAATTATAAAGCTTGTGTGGAACCATAAAAACCTAGGATAGTCAAATCTATATTTAAAAACAAGAACAAGGAGGCATAACTTGAAGCTTTATGACAAAGCCATAGTGATCAAAACAATATGATATTAGAACATAGACAGCCTTTAAGACCAATGGGTCAGAATAGAATATCCAGTGACAACACCCATGTATATGGTCAATTTATCTTTGACAAAGGAGCCAAGAACTTGAAATAGAACAGACAGTCTCTTCAACAAACGAATTTGGAACAATTGGATATCAAAATGTGAGAGATTAAATATTGATTCATATCTCACTTTTTACACAAAAGTCAATTCAAAATGAATTAAAGACCTTGATATAACTCTAACCCATAAAATTCATTGAGGATAAAATATAAGCAGAACGAACATTCCAAGACTTTAGACCTCAAAGAAGTCTTTGATGATAGGATGCCAATGGCAAGTGCTATAACACTAAATCTGAAAACAATGAGACTACATCAAACTAAAAATTTTTGTATAGCAAAAGAAACAAGGGCTAAAATTAGAATACAGCTAACTAAATGGGAGAAAATTTTTGCTCTCAAAACAACAAATAATTGTTAGATATCTAGGATATACAAAGTACACACAAAGATACACTCCACAAAATCTAAAACCTCTATCAAAATATGGGGAGAGAAAATGAACAGACACTTCTCTGAGGAAGACCAACAGATGGCCAACAGGCACATGAAAACATGCTTATCATTACTTATTGTGAAGAAAATCCAAATCAAGACATCAAAGAGATATCATCTTATACCTGTGAGGATGGAACATATCAACAATACTGGGAACAGTCTCTGTTGATGGGGATGTGGTGGGAAAAGAACTCTCATCCACAGCTGCTGGGAATGCTGCCTGGCCCAATCCCTGTGAAAAACAATATGGAGGGTTCTCAGTAAAATCAAAATTGAGCTGCTATAAGCCCCTGTGTCCCTCTTTGGTGTATCTATCTTTAGGACAGAAAAACACTTATCCAAAAGTATGTATGCAAACCACTATTCATTGTAGCACTCAGTACAATAGCTAAGACTTAGAATCAACCTAGATGCTCAACAACAGATGAATCATGAAGATGTGGTATCTATATACTATGAAATACTACATAGTTATAAGAAATGATACAATCATGCAATTTGTTGCAACATGGATGAAACTGAAGATATTATGTCAAATGAAATAAGCCAGAAGGATAAATACGGAATATCACTTATATATGGTATTTAGAATAACTACATGAAGAAATGCAATGGTTTAAATGGGAGTTGTCTCAAATATCCTTGACCCAACATATAATGAGGAGAAGGGAACAAATCAAATGGAGGAGGAGAAAATACACGTATGGGGGCCAGTGGCCAAGCAGTCTCATGTGCATTGATGAGGATTTAAAAAAAGGACAAAACTAAATATTCAAGACAAAGTCAACAGTGGAATCAAGAGTCCCAAACTGTAACAATCTAAACTTTAAAAGGACCTATTAAACTGGAAGGGTCGTATGGGAAGCACTCTCAAAACATTGGGGAGTGGACGTTCATATTGTGATGGGATTGACTCTGCTCCATTGTATGTCTGAAACCCAACTATGAAGGACTTTGCAAATCACAATGGTTTTAGTAAAATAAAATTAAACTAAACAAAAATAAAGAAAACTTTCATAGCCTGAGTGATAGCACAGCAGTGAGGGTGTTTGTCTTGCACACTTGACAGAGTTCAAGATTTCCAACATCCATATTCCCCTGACGCTGGCCAGGAGTGATTCTTGAGCACCTCTAGGTAACCCCAAAACAAAAACAAAAAGAAAACAAAAAAAGAAAAAGAAAAATGAGGGACTGGAGAGATAGCACAGTGGTAAGGCATTTGCCTTGCATGTGGCCAACCTGGGACGGACCTGGTTCGATTCCTGGCATCCCATAGTGTCCCCAGAGCTTGACAGGAGCGATTTCTGAGCATAGAGCCAGGAGGAACACCTGAGCATTGCTAGGTGTAGCCCCAAAACCAATCAATCAATCAAAAAAAAAAACCCTAAAGAAAAAAAGAAAACTTGAGTAAATAAAATGCTATCTGTAAAACAACCCCTTATCTTCATATCTTCTGCATTATGAACTTCTAACTCTTTCTTAGCCTTGATGAGCCCTTGTCTGAGAGCATCCTCTCAAAAAAAAAAAAAACAGTGATAACAAGCTGAATTACGCAATATTGACAAACTTTTCACAACATTTCTCATTGCTGGGCTTTAATGTCATACTTCATCATAAGTGAAGCAAAGGTAGATGGAATATTTTGCTGATGACAAAATTCATAATACTGACCACTGAAAAAATAAATAAAAGCATGATCTGATTATTATGACTAGGTTTTATAGCCAAGAGTTCAGTTGGCACATAAATTCAAATTAACCTATCTACCTACTGTACTATCCTTTTCTCATATGTTCCATATTAATTTATCTCATTTAGTGAATGAGAATGAAACTTTTAGAGAAAAGACAAAAAACCTTCCCTTCCATTTTGAAAAGGACCTAAACAAAACGTTTCAAGGAATGACTGCAGTGTCATTTTTATAAACAGATTTCTCTACCATTGTTCTAGATTCAGCTTACACCTTAAAAAACAATCACATTGCATTTATCTTCTCTTTTTCTCCAGCAAAAGGCAGAGTGAGATCAGTAGCTCCTCAAGCTGTGTGAGAAAAACAGCTACACCTAACTCCCACAATATTGACTTCAACTCTGCTGACCATGAGGAAACTTGTATGTGTCAGTGATATAAGCAGATAAGAGGTCTGTGATTACAGTGGGAAAATTTTTTTCTTTAATGCAATGACCCTCTTTGGGATTTGGTCACGTTGTGAACTACAGAAACATAGCACAAGGAGAGATTTAATAACTGTTGATGAAGGCTGGTATAGTATGTAGCGTAAAAAGGAGAGAGAAATTGAAGATGGTATATAGAATTGTGAGTCTGAGCATTTAGAAGAATGCTGGTGGCAAGAAAGACAGATGGAAATTATGTTGAATGTGATTTCAGGACTATTTGACATTAAATAAACAACTTGGATGTTTGCCTCTTTAAGTCCCATTTATTACTACTTAGATTGGAATTGATTTCTGCATGGCAAATATTGACTCATCTTTCAAAAGCCCTAGCTAAAATGTCACCTCTATGGAGAAACTTTTCAGACAATCCCCAGACATTTAGTTGCCTCCTTAGGGTACACAGCATATGCTGTATATACTCTGTTAATGCTGATAAAATATTACTTATACTGTAATTTGCTGCTTATACATTTTCTCTTTCTTTATAAATGAGTTTACAGAATAGGTTAAAAATGACTGTTTATGGAAGAGAAAGACTTGGTTCCCATTTTAGCTTGGTCACTATAACATAGATGACAAGGTTACATATAAGATAGCAACAATAGAAATGAGTAAGATTATGGTGAGGATTAACTCTAAAATAACATTAGATCCTTGAGTAGATAACATTTAATTCATATTCATCTTGTTTCTGTCAGTATTTTGTCAAGAATAGAATAAGTGATATTATAAAAGAGACCCCATAGGGCTAGAGTTATATACTATAACACTGCATATTTCTCTCTAAGCACCAACAACCATTGTAAGGACAACCATTGTCCTTACAAAACAAAACAGGGATTCTGCAGCTCATTCATTATACATTAGAACACAATGAAAAATACCAGTATGTAACCTGAAGATCTTTACTAAAACATGACTATGCAGGCACTCTGATTTTGGATTTGTAGCTTAAAGAAATGTGAGAAGTAACATTTTTTGTTATTTAAAATTCACACAGTCTATGATACTTGCTTTAACAGCTTGAACTAACCGCAGCATGCCATGGGTGGATATTATGGTGTTTTTAAAAATAGCTCAAGAAAATTGTGTAACTTGGTGAATGTGTTATAGATAGATAAACTAATTCAAATAATCTTGGCTAGAGTCAAGACTCTTGAAGAGTTTCTACAGAAATCATGAGTGGAAAAATAGTTCTCATTTCTCTTATTCCAAGCAATGTCAGTGTTTAAAAGAGATAGCCACATGGCCTAAGAGTTGATACTGACAGACATAGATAGGAGATAGCCTGAAAATTTAAATGTGGTTTTATTAAAAAAATAAAAAAAAAACATGTGGAGGAAGCTAAAGGGATTAAAGAAAGAGGCATGTTTTCCCACCAGACCATAAAAAGACAGTCATTGCCTGTTACACACCTATTGACTTAACTGGTCCTGACAACTCAGGAGCCATTAATAAGGAATTTGTAGCCTGTTCATGCATGTGTGAACTTAAAAGCCCTGTTTCCCAAGGGACATTAGTATGAGTACCAGGTCCACTATAAATAACATTTGCATCTGCCAAGCAGATGCTGGCTTCTTGCCACTGAATGTACCAGATTGACCACCAATCTAATAGATAAAGCAGAGGCCTTACCCAGCTGTGGTTTGCGAAGAAATTGGTAGAAGATGGTTTATATAAATGTAGAAAAAGCAGGTAGAAGATTTAATAAATTAGTCTTGTGATCTGGAACTTATATTCTTTATCATATTTAATTCTTATGTCTCAAAAGTACTGTGTTACAATCTCCCTGATATTTAATTTTTTTCATCTTGACATGGAAATAAAAAAATTATCCATGCAGCTGTAGACAACCATTGTGAGACATTAGATTAAATCCAGAAACTCTTGGATTAGGAAAGTTTGCCTTAAAGACTATATAGTTTCCCATGCCTTTTTAGGTGATAGAGATCTGAAAAAATATATTTGATTGAGGAAAGGGTAGAGAGGAAATGGAGAATTTGTCATGGTGAGAAGCATTTTATTTTTTATCTACTTGTTTTGCTCTAAAATCACCTTAATACCACTGAGAATTTCATATTCAACCTCTTTCTCCATTTACAGAAGTATGTGCAAGGTTTAATGGACTCCCTTGGCTTTTCTCTTTGAAATATTTATGGACCTTTATCATTTTCTTTCATGTTCACCTTCTCCATTAAGAAGAAACCTTGGAGGGGCTGAAGTAGTGGAAGCAGGAAGAGATGTCTGTGTGTATAAAGAAGTCTGACTCCTAGCTCCAGTAGCAGAAAGAAAGTGTTCATCCCTCCAGGGAACATGACCACTTTACCTAGATCAAAAAGAGTGTTGACAGGCCCATTCTGGGAAAAGCGATTTGGCCATGCTGTTTCTCTGCCTATGTCTGCCCTTTCTGTTAAATAAGTCTAACAACGCTGAAAAAAGAAAAGGGAGAGAGAGAGAAAGTGTCTCCATAGAAAGAGTTGCTGAAGAACCGTGAGCAAGAGAACTAAGCAATAATTGATTTTACACATCTTAAACAATTTCTTTTTCTTTTCTTATGACTGCCTATGGGCTCGTGCACTACCTTCAGACTCAGTCACACAACTTCTTTCTCTACTATCATTTATGGTTTAATCATCGAAGTAAGACAGCAGTCACAGACTAGCACACAGGACAGTCAGAAAATTAGTCTCTTGAAGATCTGAGATTTGAATGCCATTCTAATTCCCAAAATTTCCAGGTTCCAATTCTTAATATCATTTTTAAAATAAACTTTTCAAAGTAGAATATAGATACCAAAAATTTAAGCTTGGGAGAAATCCAAGGATAATTTTAAATAAATAAGTTATAAATGAAGAAAAAATTTAATAAAAATCACAATAATTGATTATTCTAGTTTTACATAAATATTATATGAAATAATCAGACAATGTCATATTACATGGCAACATTCCTCTCAAAAAGAATTATGAGAATATATGTACATGCACAAGAAAATTATTTACTTCTGCAGTAAATAATTAAAATTAAAATTTGTAAAGCAAAGAGTGTTACTTTAGGCACTACATGTTACCGTCTATTCCCTTAGACATTTTTCCATTTAATATAACCAATAGTAGTATGTTTGCTATCAATATGATATAATTTCTTTTTACTATTTATTTTAAAATGATAACTAACAATAATTAAATGCTTAGTACACTCCAGGCACCAAAATAAATATTTTATATTATAGACCAAATTTTAATACAATTAATTCTCAAAATATCATGAAATAGACATTATTGTTTATTCCTGTTCTTTGACAAGCACACAAAGGCTCAGAAAGGTTTTGCGACTTGCATACAGTTTCACTTGTTATATAATAAACATGAGGTCAAACTCAGAAATTCATATCTATATTACAAAAGATCTAATTTCTAATATATTCCCCCCACCCACCCATATACCTGGCTAAGCTTAGGGCTTATGCCTAGCTCTGTGCTTAGGGATCACTTCTAGCGAGGCTCAAGGGACCATATGTGGTATTGGGAATTGGATCTACTATTTACAACATAAGAACCTTACACCCTGTACTATCTCTTCAGCCTGGAGATACATCTTTTGAAGAAAATCTATGTCCTATCCCAATCTCTAATCCTAAACTATTTTTTCAACTAAGTGACATGTCCTACACTAGAAGAAAAGTGATGATGTAGACACCCTTTACTAAGAAACACATGGTTATCACAAAAAATAAAGCCTGAGACTACTTATGACATAGAACACAAGTTTCTCAAATATCAGTTGGTGAAGGCAGGATCCAGAAAAAATAAGTTCACTTTCCAATAAAAGGCTACACAATTAGATATATTGCGTAAGAGATGTCAAATAAATACAAAAGAAACCAAGTATTTTACACCATTCTTTCCATAGCATACATTCTTGGTTAGAAAAGCAATATTTGACATGAGATCTAAAATTGAGCCCTGATTTTATGTGAGAAACCGTTTGGCTGACTAGTTCTACTATGCTGAAATGGCATTTCTTTACTCACATAAAAATAGAATTTTCCCTGTCAGTTCTGTAAGGAGGAGATAAAGATCCTGCCTTAACTTGTGAGATAAGAGAGCAGAGATGGGAAAAGACACAGCTGGTTAAATGGAACTGGTGTCTAGCTAGAAGCATAGTTCTACCTTATTGCTATGTATGTGTTCCCATTATAGAAGCTAAAGTTCTTGTGTTAGCTGTACAACACAAAATGACATTACACTATCATTTCAGCCAAAATAGAGCTTTGATAGTCCTCCCTGCCATCTCAATTAAGTACATCAACAGTCAATTTCTCACAGAAGGTTAAATGAGCATGATTCTCATTTCCCATCTCCAAGGTATGAGCTAGAGCAACATTCAAACAACAGATATAAACTTTTTTTGTGCCCCACTGAGTCAGAATATAATAAAATAATCAAAATTAGTGCCTAAAGAGATTTAAATGAAATAAAGTTTTTTAATATATATTTTATTTAAACACCATGATTACATACATAATTGTGTTGTTTGCGTTTCAGTCATGTAAAGAACACTACCCATCACCAGTGCAACATTCCCATCACCAAAGTCCCAAGTCTCCCTGCTCCCCACCCAACCTCCGCCTGTACTCTAGACAGGCTTTTTATTTCCTTCATACATTCTCATTATTAGGATAGTTCAAAATGTAGTTATTTCTCTAACAAAACTCATCACTCTTTGTGGTGAGTTTCATGAGGTGAGCTGGAACTTCCAGGCCTTCTCTCTTTTGTGTCTGAAAATTATTATTGCAAGAATATCGTTCATTTTTCTTAAAACCCATAGATGAGTGAGACCATTCTGCATTTTTTTCTCTCTCTCTCTGACTTATTTCACTCAGCATAATAGATTCCATGTGCATCCATGTGTAGGAAAATTTCATGACTTAATCTCTCCTGACAGCTGCATAATATTCCATTGTGTATATGTACCACAGTTTCTCTAGCCATTCGTCAGTTGAAGGGTATCTTGGCTGTTTACAGAGTCTTGCTATAGTAAATTGTGCTGCAAAAAATATAGGTGTAAGAAAGGGATTTTTGTATTGTATTTTTGTATTCCTAGGATATATTCCTAGGACTGGTATAGCTGGATCATATGGGAGCTTGATTTCCAGTTTTTGGAGGAATCTATATATCACTTTCCATAAAGGTTGAACTAAACGTCATTCCCACCAGCAGTGGTTCAGAGTTTCTTTCTCTCCATATCCCTGCCAACACTGTTTGTTCTCATTCTTTGTGATGTGTGCCAATCTCTGAGGTGTGAGGTGGTACCTTATAGTTGTTTTGAATTGCATCTCCCTGATGATCAGTGATGTGGAACATTTTTTATGTGTCTTTTGGCCATTTGTATTTCTTCTTTGTCAAAGTGTCTGTCCATTTCTTCTCCCCATTTTTTGATGGGATTAGATGTTTTTTTCTTGTAAAGTTCTGTCAGTGCCTTGTATATTTTGGAGATTAGCCCCTTGTCTGATGGGTATTGGGTGAATAGTTTCTACCACTCAGTGGGTGACTCTTGTATCCTGGGCACTATTTGCTTTGAGGAGCAGAAGCTTCTCAGTTTAATATATTCCCATCTGTTAATCTCTGCTTTCAGTTGCTTGGAGAGTGCAGTTTCCTCCTTGAAGTTGCCTGAAGTCTCAATGTCCTGGAGTGTTTTGCCTACATGTTGTTCTATATATCTTATGGTTTCAGATCTGATATCGAGGTCTTTAATCCATTCACATTTTACCTTCGTACATGAGGTTAACTGGGGATCTAAATTCAATTTTTTGCAAGTGGCTAGCCAGTTATGCCAACACCACTTGTTGAAGAGGCTTTTTTTGCTCCATTTAGAATTTCTTGCTCCTTTATAAAAAATTAGGTGATTTTATATCTGTGGAACATTCTCAGAGTATTCAAGCCTATTCCACTGATCTGAGGTCCTGTCTTTATTCCAATACCATGCTTTTTTGATAACTATCGCTTTGTAGTAAAGTTTAAATTTGGAAAAAGTAATTCCTCCCATATTCTTTTTCCCAATGATTGTTTTAGCTATTCCAGGATGTTTATTGTTCCAAATGAATTTCAAAAGTGCCTGATCCACTTATTTGAAGAATGTCATGGGTATCTTTAGAGGGATCACATTAAATCTGTACAATGCTTTGGGGAGTATTGCCATTTTAATGATGTTAATCCTGCCAATTCATGAGCAGGGTATGCACTTCCATTTCCACGCATCCTCTCTTATTTCTTGGAGCAGAGTATTATAGTTTTCTTTGTAGAGGTCCTTCACATTTTTAGTCAAGTTGATTCCAAGATATTTGAGTTTGTTTGGCACTATTGTGAATGAGTTGTTTTCTTAATGTCCATTTCTTCCTTATTAATATTGGTGTATAGGAAGGCCATTGATTTTTGTGTGTTAATTTTGTAGCCTGCCACCTTGCTATATGAGTCTATTGTCTAGAAGCTTTTTGGTAGAGTCTTTAGGGTTTTCTAAGTAGAGTTACATGTCATCTGAAAACAGCGAGAGCTTGACTTTTTCCTTTCCTTTCTGGATTCCCTTGATATCTTTCTTGCCTAATTGCTATAACAAGTACTTTCACTGCTATGTTGAATAGGAGTGGTGAGAGAGGACAGCCTTGTCTTGTTCCAGAATTTAGAGGGAAAACTTTTAGTTTTTATACATTGAGGATAATATTTGCCACTGGCTTGTCTTAGATGGCCTTAACTATATCCAGAAAGGTTTCTTCCATTCCCATCTTGCTGAGAGTTTTGATCAAGAATGGATGTTGGACCTTATCAAATGCTTTCTCTGCATCTATTCATATGATCATGTGATTTTTATTTTTCTTGTTGTTGATGTTGTGTATTATGTTGAGAGATTTATGGATGTTAAACCATCCTTGCATTCCTGAGATGAAACCTACTTGGTAATAGTGGATGATCTTCTTAATGAGGTATTAAATCCTATTTGCCAGGATTTTATTGAGGATCTTTGCATCTGTGTTCATCAACGACATCGGTTTGTAATTTTCTTTTTCGGTAGCAACTCTGTCTTGTTTAGGTATCAAGGTGATGTTGGCTTCATAAAAGCTAATTGGAAGTGCTAATTGGAAGTTTCTTCGATTTCATGAAAGAGTCTTGCCAGGATTGGTAGTAGTTCCTCTTGAAAGGTTTGAAAGAATTCATTAGTGAATTCATCTGGCCTGGTCTTTTGTTTTTGGGCAGACATTTGATTACTGTCTTAATTTCCTTAGTAGTGATGGTTGTTTAGATACGCTACATCCTCTT
Source organism: Suncus etruscus (assembly GCF_024139225.1). NCBI lineage: Eukaryota > Metazoa > Chordata > Mammalia > Eulipotyphla > Soricidae > Suncus > Suncus etruscus. The sequence continues at coordinate 36,385,458 of NC_064860.1, read as the reverse complement.
CATTCAACTGTGGAAGATTATAAGAGTCTGAGAATTTTTCCATTTCTTCCAGGTTCTCATTTTTAGTGGCATAGAGTTTCTCAAAATAGTTTCTGATTACCCTTTGTATCTCTGCCATATCAGTAGTAATCTTTCCTTTTTCATTCCTAATATGAGTTATCAAGTTTCTCTCTCTCTTTCTTAGTCAGTTTTGCCAGTGGTCAATCAATCTTGTTTATTTTTTTTAAAGAACCAACTTCTGCTTTCGTTGATCATTTGGAATGTTTTTTGGGTTTCTACGTCATTGATTTCTGCTCTCAGCTTTGTTATTTCCTTCTGTCTCCCTATTTTTGGTTCCTTTTGTTGAGCACTTTCTAATTTCTGAGTTGTGTCATTAAGCTATTCAGGTATGCCCCTTCTTCTTTCTTGATGTGTGCTTGCAAAGCTATACATTTTCCTCTCAGTACTGCTTTTGCTGTGTCCCATAAGTTCTGATTGTTTGTGTCTCTATTGTCATTTGTTTTCAGGAAGGTTTTGATTTCCTCTTTGATTTCATCTTGGACCCAGTATTATACTGTTTAACTTCCAGGTATTAAAGTTTTTCTTTTGTGTCTCTTTGTAGTTCACATATAATTTCAGGGCCTTGTGGTTAGCGAAGGTAGCCTGCAACATTTCCATCCCCTTAATATTATGGAGGTATGTTTTATGTGCTAGCATGTAGTCTCTCCTGGAGAATGTCCCATGTACATTAGAGAAGAATGTGTATTCAGGTTTCTAGGGGTGGAGTGTCCTATATATATCTACTAGGCCTCTTTCTTCCATTTCTCTTTTTAGGTCTAGTACATTCTTTTTGGGTTTTGGCCTGGTTGATCTGTCAAGTGTTTACAATGCCGTGTTGAGGTCTCTTACAATTATTGTGTTGTTATTGATACTATTTTTCAAATTTGTCAACAATTGTATTAAATATTTTGCTGGCCCATCATTCGGTGTATATATGTTTAGGAGAATGATTTCTTCCTGCCCTACAAATCCTTTTATTAATACCAAATGTCCATCTTTGTTCCTTATAACTTTCCTGAGTATAAAGTTTGCATCATCTGTTATTAGTATGGCCACTCCAGCTTTTTTATGGGTATTGTTTGCTTGTATGATTTTCCTCCAGCCTTTTATTTTGAGTCCATGCTCGTTCTGACTATTCAGGTGCATTTTTTTTATAGGCAGCAGAAGGTTGGGTTGAGTTTTTTGACTCATTTAGCCACTCTGTGTCTCTTAACTGGTGCATTTAGTCCATTGACATTGAGATTAAGAACGGTCCTGGGAGTTAGTGCCATTTTTCTATCGAAGTTTGGTGTGTCTGTTGGTCAGTCTTGTCTTAAAGTAAGCCGTTCAGTTTTTCTTTTAAGAATGGTTTCGAGTCTGTAAAGTTTCTGAGCTGTTGTTTGTCTGTGAAACCATGTATTCTTCCTTCAAACCTGAAAGTGAGTGTTGCTGGGTGCAGTATTCTAGACGAAGCATTTATTTCATTGAGTTTTGTCACTATGTCCCATCACTGCCTTCTGGCCTTGAGTGTTTCCTGTGTCAGGTCTGCGGTAAATCTCAAGATCGTTCACTTGAATGTAATTTCTTTTTTTAATCTTGCTGCGTTCAGAATTCTGTCTCTGTCTCTGGGGTTCGTCATTGTGACTAGGATGTATCTTGGGGTGTTTTTTCTGGGGTCTCTTTTAGTTGGTACTCTTCGGACATGCAGGATGTGATCACATGTATTCTTTAGCTCTGGTAATTTCTCTTTAATGATGTTCTTGACCATTGATTCTTCCTGGAGATTTTCTTCCTGGGTCTCTGGGATTCCAATGATTCTTATGTTGTTTCTGTTGAGCTTATCATAGACTTCTATTTTCATCTGTTCCCATTTTTTGAGTAATTTTTCCATTGTTTGATAATTTGCTTTATGGCTTTTTTCCAGTCTCTTCTGCTGTATGGAGTTTTTTATTTTTATCTCATATTCCAGTGTACTAATTCTATCCTCAGCTGCTGTTAACCCATGGGAAAGCTCATCCATGTTTTTCTTCAATTCATCTACTGAGTTTTTCATACCTGTTATTTGATCTGAAATTTCAGTTTGGAGTTTTCTCATTTCTAACTTCATATTCTCTTGATTCTTACTAATGTTCTCCTCTATACTTTCTTTAAGTTCTTCGAACATCTTCCATATTTTGATTCTAAACTCCTTATCTGAGAGACTGACTAGTTGGTTGGCCATGTTCTGGTCATCTGAGTTGCTGTGTTCATTCTCTATGTCTGGCGCTGGCCTGCATTGTTTCTCCATTGTCACACTTGTATTGTGGGTTTTTCTAAGTTTTGTGGTTGTATTCATTGGCTAAATGATGTATTCATTTGCTAAATGATGATTGGTTCTGCATCACTATGTAGCCTGCACTCCTATTGCTCCTCCCTTTCTGGGCGTGTAAACTCACCTCCAGGGAAGGCTAGCAGTCTCTCACCTCCAGGGAAGGCTAGCAGTCTGCAGATGAGCCACACACAGGATGAAAGCAGGGCGAGAATGCAGCACAGCACAGAAGACAGGCAGATAGGGTTGCTGGCATCTGAGTTCCAGCAGAGTTCAGCGGCTTCCCCTTTCTGGGCATGTATACTCACTGAAATAAAGTTTGAACACCACTTTGTTTTTCAAAAAAAAATACCTCAGTCTTGCAAAATCAGCAGATTTACTATTCAATACATTTCCTTTGCTTTTGCTGCTCTAATAAGTTAACTATCAGCAAATTCATGTTGGCTCTACATATCCTGATTTTCTTTGTTTTTAGTATATTGCTGATAGTGCTGTATCATTTTATCAGAATGTTCTGACAATTACATATAATTATTTGCATATGGATGCAGCCAATCTATTGGTTGTGGTTGTCTACTGAAAATATGGTTATACTTCTAGTGTCCATATCCTTGGTAACATAACATGTGCTAACATATCTGTAACCTAAAAGAAGTAGACTCTATTATCTGGGCATCTTATCTAGCCTTGTACTTGATTTGGTTAATAATACAAGACTACACATAAGTAACTTCACATGAGATCATAGAACTTAGAACATAGATGGACTGCAGAGTGTGTGTGCAGATTGTAATGTCCAGCTGACCCTGTTTTTATCCCCAAGTAAATTTTGAGTGCAAGGGGTATGACACCAAAAGCTTAAAATAAAAGGGGGAAAAGAAAATAATAAGAAGACTAGAATCCTTTTCCACTGAATTGGGAAGAAGTTATTTTGTAGCTAAAGCTGTGCAATCATTTACAAACATACATACAATTTACACAAAATATTCATGAATAAATTTTGACAAGATTTAACAGTAAGATTCAAAAACCTAATTTTAAATTGTAGCTGAACATTAGAATCACCTTGGGAGCTCTAACAAGAACTGAACTGTGTCAAAAGCCCTGAAGTTCTCATGTAAGAGTATAAGGTGTGGAACCATGCACTGAGGACTTTAAAATTCCCACACATGATTCTTATGTGTAGTCATGTTTAAGAGTAACAACTATAAATTTTACTGTGTGTGTTATTTACAGATAAGTAGGACAAAAGGGCAGAAAATTAAAAATAAATCAAATTAAGATTCCTGGTGAAAGTACAAATGACCTGCTCTTCAAGAAGTCCTTGATTGAATTGAAATTTATCAATAATATGTATTTATACCAATACAAGTTTAAAATAAAATCTGGCCTGTTCCTTTTAAAATCATCAACATAGTAAATTCTCCCACAAAGTAAAATGATTTGGCATTTGTATATTCTACACATTTTTTCAGAATGAAGCATCAGGAATATCTTTTAATAGTAGAGTTGTGAAATATGCTTTCTGTCAGTTCTGTGATGAAAACATAGTTGAAAATCAAACTATTTTTTAAATAATTTTTATTTTGACCACACTGGATTACAAATCTTTCACTGTAATATATTAGGTACATGGTGACATTGAATCAGAGGGATTCCCACCTCCAATGTTGTACTCCCTCCACCCCTGTTCCCAGCATATATCCCATATTCCCCTCCTTTGCCACCTGGGCTGCTAGTATAAGTGGTTCCCTCTGTATCTAGCTTGTAGTAGATTGGGTATAGATTCTGTTGTCATTAGCTTTGGATTTGGTGTTTAAGTTTGATCATTTTTTATTTCTACTCAATGTTCATATGACTGTTTGGTCTTGGTACCCTCCATTATTTTCCCTTCAATTTGTGAGGCAGAACAAGATGGTTCAAGTTATGTGGTTCTGTTAGAAGGAGAAAAAAAAGGAGGGGGCAAAAATCAAACAAGCAAAAAACAGGAGTTTTTCTAGAGGCTATAAATATCAATTTAAGAGAAGAAAGAGAAAAAAGAAGAAAAACATAACAATACAAAAAAATCAAATAAAAAACCTGAAAAGCACCACAGCAATAAAGAAAGGAACCAAACAATAACCAAGGTCCCAAACTAAAAACAAAACAAAGCACAAAAAATCAAACAAGCAACCAAGCAACAATAACAATAACAAAAAATTAATTTGTGCTTTTTTTTTTTGCATAGGCATAGTAAATTTTAGGGAGATTAGAAAGGGAATTCCCTTGGCCTAAGAGATAAAAAAGAGAGATTGGAAACCAGTCTTAAAAAATAATCAATTGTTTTATGGCTTTGAGTATTTTTTAGTTTGGATCAACAATAACAAAAATCACCATGAATAGATGCCTCGATTAGAGTATGAATATCACTAAGACAAAATGCTGATATGTTGGATAGGCGCTTGTCACTATTTACCATTATTATTGTTGTTGTTATAAATGCGTCTTCCAGTAATAAAATTTCCAACATTACCAAAGAACAAAGGGAAGAGACAGCACAAAATTGATCCTCAAATCTTTTGTAACCTCATTGGTTGTTAGAAAAGCATCTTTAACACTTTAATTACACAGTTAAACTATTTAAAACTGTTCTACTACTTTATCTATAGTCTCCCATCCTGTGTTCTGATGGCAAAATAGAATAGTTTTATATGTGATGTATGTAATACTATGCCATTATGTTTATAATCTATACTGTATTCTAGACATTAAGGTTTTCATAACATTCATTTAATTTCATTTTATAATTATCTTATGAGTTAAAATTGTTTTTATTATATGCATTTCATTACATATGTTTTTTGTTGGGGCTTGTCATTGAATGATGCATATTTTTAAATATTTTTATTAAAATACCATGACTTACCAAGTTGTTCATAATACAGTTGTTTCAGGCATTCAATGCTCAAACTACATGACCTTCACTTCATCAGTGTCCCCCATTTCCAGCTCACCATAATAACTTGCCTCCTTGCAGGCACAAATAAATGTACTTCATATTGTTTGTTACAACACAAAAGCAAATGAAAGTATCAAAACTTAATTAACAAGGGTCAATTTGAAAGAACTGTTACTTTTCTCCAAGTTGTTACTAAAGTCAATTTCTAAAAATTTATTGGGCTGTGGTTTGTGCTGTTTGAGCCTTCTTGTTACTATCTAGGCTCAGTGAGCTTGGTAAATTATTATGGATTACTATGGATTATGGATTATGTAATACATAAAGTCAACATGCATTCTGAGAATGTTACAGAGGTATCAGCTCAGACCAGCATATGTAGGAATTGGCTGCTTTCTTGGGTTTGTTAGAAAAGCCAACTCATTTTCCTGCTGGGAAGATGGCAAGTTAGGTGAAGGTTTCTGGTTTTTCTGGTGGTGGTGGGGTTTATGTGTGTGTGTGTGTGTGTGTGTGTGTGTGTGTGTGTGTGTGTGTGTGTGTGTGTGTGTGTGTGTGTGTGAAGGAACTAGTGGATCTCTACCTACCCCCATTACAAATATAGTACTATGGTTTTCAACTCTGTAAACCCACCTGAGATTTATATACTTATATTATTTGAGTACAGTTGAATTCAGGTATGTTGTTTCCCTCTCTGGTCTTCCATTGACATAGAAATAACAGAAGATAATTTTGTCGAACAGAAAGTGAAAAGTTAGCAAAAGGATGCACAATTTCATAGTGAAGAACATATTAAACTTCATATGTTACAATGTGCATGGAGATGGAGATATCCACTTTCATCTGGCAAATAGCAGAGATTCATTTAATTTTCTATGAAGGTGTTAGGGTCCAGAGTTGAAGAATGAGCCCACACAATTGGAGAAAAGCTGAATACTTTAATCCATCTGCCAACAGTCCCCAAACTGGCTGGCCAGGGTCATCTCCAGAACAAGATAAACCCCACCCAAAGTCATAAAGAGGATTATATTATAGAGAGGTTCTAGCTTTTTGATTATCTTTAAAATAAATGGCTAATATTCTAGGATTATCTTCCTACTGCTCCCTTGTGTCTTTCCCTGATAGGCTCCCTGGTATGGCAAGGTAGCTCCGGGTGGTGTTTATAGAAATAGGTTTAAGAAAACCTAGCATGTGGCTTACATCATGTGTCCTTTACAAAATGGCTTCCCTCCTTGCTCAGAACCCAGGACCCCACAAAGGTATATTTGTGAATAATATTTTAATTTTCTTTCTTTTCTTTTTTTTAAAAATTTTTGACCACATTAGGCAGTGCTCAGGCATTACTCCTGGCTCTGCACTCAGAAATCACTCCAGGCAGGTTCAGTATAAGATATGCAAAAAAGGAATGAAACCTGGGTTATCCTTGTACAAGGTAAATGTCCTACCTGCAGTGTTATCTCTCTGGCTCCAATATGTTTTTATTTTCACTTGTGAAGTCTAATATTTCAATATTCTTTTATATAAAATATTCAATTTTTAAGCACAAAATACATTAGTTAAATCTAACTGTTCTCTGGATAATAGAAACACACATATGCACACACACATACATGTATAGGAAGGAGATAACTTTTATTTCTACTACCCAATTTAATTCATTAAACAACCTTTTCACCCCCAAAAAAGAATTGTCTTAATATTAGTATTATTTCAAGTAGTCCACAAGCATGGATCAGTGCCCATATAATCAAGCACTTAATTGGTGCTATTATTTTTTGATTCAAGAAGCGATGTATAAATTCTATAATTAGCAATCTCCTTTATTTAGTATTTGTTATATATAATTAAAGCTATCTTTTCACCAGGCTTTCAATTTTTACTTATAAAATTTTACCTTAAATTTATTTAATTTACCATAATTTTAATTTACATTAATCATTTAATTGAAATTAATTTTAATTTAATTTTTATTTTTTAATCTTTACATTATTGTCTGTGAATTGATAATAGTGTATACATCTTCAGGATGTTTTTCATGAAGTTAAATCAGAGCCTTCACCCTTTCTAGAGTAGGAGAGAAAAAGGCTGAAGTAAATTCTCATCATGTTTATTTAACATGACTGAATTTGGTTGTTAGAAACTGAGGACTAGGGAGATGATAGCTTTTGTTGGGCTGCATGATTCCTGAATTCCACTCTATTAGCCTTCTACTTCATGCCTTTCCTCTTCTCATTCCTGCAACTCTCCTCTCACATATGCTTAGCCTCTGCTTTGCATTTCACCATTCCTTGGTAATTTAACAAATTTTTAATCTTTATGAAAGACTACAGATGACAATTCACATTTCCCTTTTTCTTTATTCCAGCTACCCATGTTAGTCAAAAAAAAAAAAAGAATATAAATAAGACCAATTTCTAAGATACTTGGAAAACAGTAAAATTATAAATTACAAAGGAATTTTGTCAATGTAGACCCATCAAAGACAAACTTGCTCTTAAACCTTAGGAGAATAAAAGGGGATAAAGAGTTCATATTCAGTTGAATATCAATATTAAAAATATAAATAATATCAATATCATATAAGGAAGGAAGCATCCAAAAACAGCCCTAATGGCTAGCCAACTTTTCTAAGATTTCGGCCTTGTTGGAATGAATGGATAGAATTGAAGGGCGATTTACATAGTAGCAAAACAAATGAATATGCTCTGACTCAGCTTATCTTTCTTCCTTGCCTACAGGACACAAAAACAGTAAATTCTTCAAAGAGTTAGAGAGACCAGTCAATAAAAATCTGCAATGAAAGTCTTTCAAAGGGAATTTGGTTCAAGAATCCATTCTATAAAGCTGATTTTCCTATAACACAAGGCTTTTATTCTGGATAAAGTGGGCTATAGAGATGATGACAGATGACTCACTGACCCTGACAAATTGGAACTAATGACTGGATACCTTGAAGAAACTATGGAACATAAAAAGATGGGAAAGGTAAAGCCACATTAATTCACTGCAGGGGTTTAGAAGAAGGAAGAAGGGACCTGAATATTCTTTCTCACAGTAGACACTTGTACTGTTATTGAGCCCTGAGAACATGTTGCAGACAGATCAGAAAAAACGATTTCTCATCTCACTCTATTCAGCATTAATGGCATAAAATTCCATTAGTGCACTCTAGGGGTTCATTTCAAAACAGACAATGGCCTCTGAATCAGCTTGCCATGCATAATCAGCAGGCAATGGGGAAATTACACAATCAAAAATTTAGCAAAGGACCATGAAAGGCAGCTATGTGAGGTCATGCCCATTTTTCTTTTGTGGGTAGGGTAGGAATCACTTTAAGGTCAGCAATGTGGATTGATTTTTGTTTCCTAGTCATAGCTAAATTCTCATGATTGAGTTTGGAAAATAGCACCTACTCCTTTGGAATAGAAAATAAAAGGAACATGTCTTGTTATAATAAATAATTACCTAATTAGATATAATAAATGAAAACAACTTGACATCTTTAATTCGCACCTGTGCTCACCACCATCTCTGTTAAAAAGAACGAAAATACATTTTTATTTATTATAATCAAGATAAGATGCTTTTTCTTTGTCTGTATCTTCAGGCTTTACTTTCTCAACTCTAAAAACTGCTTTTCTCATAGTTTGTCACACTATCACATGGATTTCTTTCAAGTTTCATGTGGTATCAAAACCTAATCCTATTCATCTTTATTTTTTGAGAACTTTTTAGACATATTTATACACTTTTTTCTGTTCTCCACATATACTTGTACTTATTATCTTGATTCCTACTATAGATGCAAGGCAAATTCTATCTGGATTATGTCAAATCTTCCTCCAAGCTTGAAAATTCATAATGAAGAAATAAGGTATTGCCATTTTTTAATACAGATTTTTGTGTATTTCATAATTCCTTTCTTCAATATCTCCTGATGATGAAGCAATCTTAAAATGGGAATTCCATAAATTTTAAAGCCTTTTATTTCCAAATGACTTAAATTTGGCCTTAAATAAATAAATTACCAAATAAAAATAAGTTCTTTGGCATAACACTTAAGGTACTTAATAAAAAGACACCAACATTGTCTATCTATCTCTATAGTTTTTTCTGTAAAAATCTGGAAAGTTCAACATACCATATCTTCCTAGGGAGCTCTATAGTTGTAACCTTATACTCTGACTACATAGCCCTTTGATGGATCCAATCCAATAAGAAGCAAGACTGTGTAGAGAAAGTGTTTTCTTACCAAGGTAGTACTTTGGATGATAGAAGACTCTTATCTCTGAAAATCATTTCCCTCACGGTCAGCAGAAGCAATTTATACAGGAAAATTAGAGTACATATTTTTAGAAAGCAGGTTGTAAATTGTTGGGCTCCAATATGTTAAAAAATTTTTTTATGATAAATAAGATGAAATCAGATGATACGTCATCCTTTGATCTGTGCAAAAGTCAAGATCACTAACTACAGAAGACTGACTGTGACAACCATGACTGAGCATAACTTATCCTGGGACCAATAAAAAAGACCCAAGTCTAGCCTTTGGCCTATGACCTGTACAACAATCAAGATTCTAATCCCAGAGGTCTGGCTGAGATAACTGCAAATGAGCAGAACTTCTGGAAACAATGGAAAACTCCATCCTAGGCTTCATACCAAGATTGGTGCAAAAACCAAGACTGATTAAAAATACAGTTTTGGACTAGAACTTTTAGAAACGTAAAGAAAGACTACTCTTGTCACCATTCTATGACCTGTGCAAATACAGAGATTTCTAGTTACTTAGGCCTTATTTTATCATCTACAACTTTGCAGAAAGTTTCCAGACAGCACAGAAGGACCTAAGGAAGAGAAAAAGAGCCTGTACGGAACCTATAGTTATTTCCCATGGCAATATGCATCAAGGGCAGAGAAACCCTTTATTTCTTAGGCCAAGGGAATTCCCTTTCTAATCTCCCCCAATATTTACTATGCCTATGCCCCCTAAAAAGGTCACAAATTAAATTTTGTTGTTATTTTTGTTATTGTTGTTTTTGTGTGTGTGCTTTGTTTTGTTTATATTTCAAAACCCTGGTTATTGTTTGGTTGTTGTCATTATTGCTGTGGTGCTTTTCAAATTCTTTTGTTTGATATTTTTGTATAGTTTTTATGTTTTTCTTCCTTTTTCCCTTTTTTCTTAAATTGATATTTATAGCCTCTAGAAGGACTCCTCCCCCTGTCTCTTGTTTGATTTTTATCCCCCCTTTTTTCCTTTATTTTTCTCTTTCTTTTTTCTTCTCTCCAAACAGAATCACATAACTTGAAATCTTTTTCAAATTGAGGGGGATTACATTTCCTTAATTTTACCTCTTATTGTCCCAAACCAAAGTATGACATATGTACTCAAAATTTTTTAAAATTCTGACAACATGAACTTTCTCATTTTTCCAAAATAGTAATATCCTAAACTCTCTAATCTTTTTCTGCCTTTTTTTATTAATCCAAATATGTATCAGTCTTCTATTTGGGAATACATGGCTATAAAATTGTTCAGAGTATAAATACTTTGTGCACTCAAAAATGTATTGAATAACTGAATATGAGAAGTTTTTAATGTTATTTTCCATAAAAAATTAATGTTTTATAGAGGCTTTAGCAATATATAGTCATGTATCCATCAAACCTTCAAATAACAAATAAAAAGCATCAAACTATTTTTAATTGTATCCCTAAAGTAATTTTTAAGTACATTAGAGAAAATTAATGAGACACTTTAGCTTTACTGAATTTATTTAGAAGTTCAGATATTCCTTTGATTGTCTTTTCCAATATTTTGTCTTAGATTTTTTTAACACAATTTTTTTTTATTTTTTGTTTTTGAGTCACACCTAGCAGTGCTTCTGGCAGGTATGAGGAACCATATACGATCCCAGGATTTGAACTACCATCCTTCTGTATGCAAGGAAATGCACCACCTCCAGGCTATCTCTCTGCCTACACAATATTTATTTTTATATCGTTTTTTACTAAAAATTCACATTTCATTTTCTTTGTAATTAGTTATTCCCCTTATTTCTATTTTCTTCAGCTTCATATATTTCTTAGACATTTTGAAAATTAAAGTTTAATTATGTTAATTTTGAAATTATAAACAATGTAAAGATAATGTTATAGTAATACCTTTTTATCTGGAGACTTGCAAATTTTTATAATTTTCTGAACATGTATTTACTAATATCATAGTTTTCTGAAAACAGGGGTTCTTTTTGCTTAGAAATCTAAATTCCCAGTTTCAAAAGTATACCTAATTTTTGTATTTAAAATTAAAAAAATATTCAGGTTCTGAATAAATCTTCATTGTTAAACCTTGTCAAAATGAAGTCAATTACTTCTTCTTTAATAACTATAGACAACATGCCTTAATTACTAGGTAATAAACATATGTACAACAAAAGCATTACATCCAACATTATGCATTTAAAGATACTTAAACTGTTACATTTTTTCTTTTTTTCTAGTAATATGTAATTTAAACATCTTGATTACAAACATGATTGTGGTTGGGTTTCTGATATTCTAATATGTAAAGAACACCCCCATCACCAGTGCAACATTCCCATCACCAATGTTCCAAATCACCCTCCTCCCCACCCCAACCCTACCTGTACTCTAGACAGGCTTTCTATTTCCCTCATACATTTTCATTGTTAGGATAGTTCTCAATGTAGTTATTTCTCCAACTAAACTCATCACTCTTTGTGGTGAGCTTCATGAGGTGAGCTGGAACTTCCAGCCCTTCTTGTTTGTCTCTGAAAATTATTATTGCAAGAATGTCTTTCATTTTTCTTAAAACCCATAGATGAGTGATACCATTCTGCGTTTTTTTTTCTCTCTCTCTGACTTATTTTACTCAGCATAATAGATTCCATGTACATCCATGTATAGGAAAATTTCATGACTTCATCTCTCCTGACAGCTGCATAATATTCCATTTTGTATATGTACCATAGTTTCTTTAGCCATTCATCTGTTGAAGGACATCTTGGTTGTTTCCAGAGTCTGGCTATGGTAAATAGTGCTGCAATGAATATAGGTGTAAGGAAGGGGTTTTTGTATTGTATTTTTGTGTTCCGAGGGTATATTCCTAGGAGTGGTATAGCTGGAGCTCATTTTCCAGTTTTTGGAGAAATCTCCATATTGCTTTCCATAAAGGTTGGACTAGACGGCATTCCCACCATCAGTGGATAAGAGTTTCTTTCTCTCAGCATTCCTGCCAACACTGCTTGTTCTCATTCTTTTTGATGTGTGCCTATCTCTGTGGTGTGAGGTGATACCTCATAGTTGTTTTGATTTGCATCTCCCTAATGATTTTTCTTGCCACACCCAGTGACTCTTAGAGAATACTCCTGGCTATACACTCAGAAGTCACTCCTGGCTTGGGGGACCATATGGGACACCGGGGGATCAAACCATGGTCTGTTCTAGGCTAGCGCTGGCAAGGGAGATGCCTTACCACTCCCCATCACCACTGCAGCCGTATATTTTTTTTCTTTAGCCCTGCCCGCCACCCCCCCAATCTTAAACTGTTACATTTTAAATGCTTCCATTTTCTATAATTTTTCTAACACATAAGCATTTTGTGTCAATAATTCTAGTAATTCCAGAGACAGAACATAAGTGGGAGAAACACATAAAGACAAAAGACACATAGATCTTTTAGATTCCCTTTTAAGAATGTTGCCATATTATGGTGAAGAGGATTGAAACACTTGTATTTCATGCTGCCTGTCCAGGTTTGATGATCACATTGCATAGGATCAATACTCAAGAGCCTAAAACCAGGAAACATCCTAAGCACTGACAGGTATGACTCATCCACCACAACCTACCCCAACAACTCTGACAGAAAAAAACAAAAAACAAAATCAAAACCAACCTGACTTAGTCATGTTAATAGCTTCTATTATCTAGTCATGCAAGAAGTGGAGTATTCTCCATTTCCATCCATCCAACAAAGTAGGAAATTGCTTCCAGCTAAGGGATTCATAGGATCTTCATATTATAGGGAACTTTCCAGGTTCACTATTTCTTAGATCTTCAGCAAAATGCCGAAACAATCTTTTAACTAATAAGGCTATATCACCAAAATGCATTTTAATGCAGTTTTTAGTAAGGTTACAGTCTTTCAGAGTTCTCATATGATGATGAAGCACTTTTTTATAAAACATAATTTCCTGTTCCCAGGTGCTTGCTTTATCTACTGAAGTACATTTAGTAAAGCTAGAATAACAAACACAAAAGTGATTATACATAGATAGATGAATCATTTCCTGTGTTCCAAGTAAAGGTCCTGTTTTCATTCTCTGAGAGCATTCCTAGGCAGGTTATGCCATGTCCAGATTGTCTACAGGTTTGATTTTATTTTTAATCCATCTCTTTATTACTTTGGGGGTGTTAGAGTCTGGAGTCAAAGGACATATCACACAATTGTAATAAATATGAACAAAACTTTAATCTATATTCTAACAGCTGCAAACTGACCAACCAAAGTTGTTTCTCACAGGAAACGAACCCTGTCAAGGTCATGAATTGGGTTATATAAGAAGGGGATATAGCTATTTGATGATCTATAAAATGATTGACTTTTGTCTTGGATACCTTCCTACTACTCCCTTATGTCCTTTTTCTCTAGGTTACCTGGTATGGTCAGGTTGTTTGGGGCCGTGTTAATGGAAATAGGCTTGAGAAAGCCTAAAATGTGGCCTTTACAAAATGACATCCCTTCTTGTTCATAACCCAGGACCCCATATTGCCTCCTCTGTTTATGGACCTTAGTCAAATCCTTGACTCTCCTTGATGTTCCTTGTTTCCGTCCCTGCTGATGGGCACAAAATGGGCACAAGTATATTAACTGCACTTATGCATGTATAAATAAAGTGAGTCTTACACTGGCACCTGAAGGAAGTGCTGAGCTGCTGGCTCTTTCCTCCTTCTTTGCCTTAACTGATGCTTCCCTTCTAGGAAGTTAGTTAGGCACTTTCTCTCAAAGGTCCTACTAAAATTTTGGCCAGACATCTCTGGTTAACAGCATTTCCAAAACTCTTCCTGAGACTCTTTCAGTCTTAGTTGCAGGGTCTGGTTCCCTGCTGTCAGGTGGCTTTACTGATACATCCTTATATCCTGCAGAGAAAATTCCCCTGTACCCCACATTTTGTGAAATTCCATTCTAGACAAGCATAAAACAAGAATACCCTCAGGGCAACTTTCCTATCCCAGGACTGAACCCATGTGTTGGTACCACTTCTTTTTAACACTTCTCAGTAGCAGGAGATAACCCCCTCAAAATTACATAAGTCAAAGTTTGAGGGAGAGTACCCAGGGTGACAGTTTGACCCACAAATCCCCCAACCAAATCTGGGTAAGAGGGTGTTCATTCTTGCCTTGGCCAGAGATAGGGGGCTGAGAGGGTGTCCTTTCACTTTAGGAGACAGATGGCAGTTTACTGGGGATGGGGTGAAGTCTTGGTTCCTGAGAAGTTAAGAACTGAGGGTAAAGAGGGTTAACTAGGGAGAGTTAATAGATCAGGATTAAAGGATGAGAGGATCTAAGTAGTTTTTTTATAGTGGTGAACAGTGGGGGAAGAGGAGGGATAATATATAAAGGGGTTATATACAATATAGGCATGAATTACAATATAGATTAGGCAAACATAGAAGAATCCACTGCATAAACACTAATACCCACATATAGGCAGACACTAAAGATCTATTCATAGGTTGTAGTTGGAGGCCTGACCCTTATGGGATGGGTCAGAGCACTTGAAATAAATAAATAAATAAAATAAAATAAATTAAGAAAAATAAAAAATAAAAAAGTGGGGCTGGCACATTGGAAAGAAAGGGTTTTCCAATTTCTAGGCACTTCATTAATGGTGGGATGAACTTTGCTAAATGAAGCTTTTGGGGTTAGATTGTGCATGGAACATTTTAGGATAAACATAATTTTTATGTCTAGAGTACTAAGAAATATGTAGTGAGCACTGTAAGAGGAGTCTACCCTATATAGGGTATCCTCCCTGTCTTGTTCATCAAGGTTCATTTTCTGAAAGGAAATTGACAGTGTGGGCATTTATGATATACTAGTAATGTAGCTTGAATTGAAAAAGAAAAAAAAGGGTAAAAAAGAGAAAAATTAAGATAATAGTAATTTGTGAAAACATGCTCAATGAGTGGGGCCTGTAATAAAAGTCTATGGTGTGCTGTTGCTTATTTCCATGGTCTCTATAGTCATAAGCTTTAGATCATAGTCGAAGACATATCAAATAAAAATGGATAAGTTGGAGTATTTTGTCAAGATATTGTCATAATGTGCACTGATTTGGATTCTAATATGATAGAGAACTGAATTGTAAAATTAGGGTATCCAGCCTTTATCTCTAAGAACCTTTGTGGATAAAGAAGTTGAAAATTTATTTATATAGTATTTATAGTAAACTTAAGGCACTAAAACAAACTGATAGTGAGCACTGGAGTGGGAGTCTCTGGCTTCCAATCTTATTCTGCACCTGATTCTGTGGATAAATATATTAGAACATTATTACAGGTCTTTGTAGTGAGAGGTTGAATCTAAACAACTGTTTTTATTGTTGCAGGTTTCTTTGTATTCTAAAAGAGAGTAAAAGGTTTTGTGTTTCTCCTATTCCACATGATTTGTTCCCTTCTCCTAGCTATACTTTGACACCTATGTGTTCAGAGTATCTAACCTTTAGACCATTGTGGAGTTATTCTAAATACCACAGTTAAATTATATCATTTTGTATTTATCCTTTTTCTTCTGGCTTAATTTATTTAACATAATATTGTCTAGTTCCATCCATGTTGCTGAAAATCACATGATTATATTATTTTTACTGCTCTATAGTATTCCATTGTATATGTACCTTATTTTCTTGATCCACTCATCTGTTGTTGGACAACAAGTCTTAGCTACTGTACTGAGTGCTGCAATGAATAGTGGTATTTATACTTACTTTTGGATGAATGTCTTTCCATCCTGAGGATAGAAACCCAAGAGAAGGATTGCTAGGTCATATGGCAGCTTAATTTTGAGTTTACTGAGAACCCTCCAAAACATTTCCACAGGGGTTGGACCAGGCAGTATTCCTGCCATCAGTGGATGAAATCTCCTTTCTTACCACATCCCCTCCAAAAGAGATTGTCCCCTTATTTAATAGATGTGCCATCCTCACTGGTGTAAGATGGTACCACATTGTTGTTTTGATTTGGATTTTCCAATGATGAGTGATGATAAACATTTTATCACGTGTCTGTTGGCCATCTGTTGGTCTTCCTCAGAAAAGTGCTTGTTAATTTCTTCTCCCCATTTTTTAATTTTTTTAGGCTTTTTGGAGCTAAACTTTGTGAATGCTTTGCATATCCTAGATATCAAAACATTATCTGATATGTTGAGTGCAAAAAGGTTTTCATATTCTCTTAGCTGTCTTCTAGTTTTAGCCCATGTTTCTTTTGCCATACAGACATATTTTTGTTTGATGTAGTCCCATTTATTTAAGTTTGATGCATAGCTTTTGCTGTTGGCATTCTATCATCAAAGGCATTTCTGAGATATAAGTCTTGGAGTTTTCTGCTTACTTTTTTCTCAATGAACTTTATAGCTTTGGGTCTGATTTCAAGGTCTTTAATCCTCTTTGAGTTGACTTTTGTGTAAGGTGTGAGGTATGAATCAGTCTTTAATTTCTTACAGGTGGTTATCTAGTTTTTCCAACACCATTTATTAAAGAGACTGCCTTTGTTCCATTTCAAGTTCTTGACCCCTTTGTCAAATATTAGTTGACCATATATTTTGGGGCATGTCACTGGACATTATATTCTTACCCATTGATTGAGAATCTATCTTTATTTCAGTACCATGCTGTTTTGATCACTATGGCTTTTTAGTAAATCTTCAGGTTATGTAAAGAAATGCCACCTATTTTTTTTATCAATATGGCAAAACCATTGCTTTTATCCATGCTTTCATAATCATCTTATCTCAAATACAGAACAACTTTCCATAGTCTAAAAGTGCCATAATTTCAAGTTTTTTGGTTCTGATCTATTAAATCTTTAGATAAATTTTTGAATGAGAAAAACAGGGCAAAACTCTGTTTTGTTTTTGGAGAAACAAAAGCCCCCTCTTATTTATATTTAGAGATATTTTATTTAACAAATAAAGAGATGTTTGGGTCTTCAGACCCCATCTATTTTGCCTCTGTTTTCAGCTTTTCTTTTGAATCTCAATTTTGAATTTATATTCATGATCAAATTCCATGATCTCATTTTAGTGGTACTCTAGGTATGGAAAAGAGATTACTTTCCCAAATACAACTTCCCTGAGGGAAGAAAGAGCACTGGATACCTTTGCCTTTTATGTTATGAATCCAGAACTCTATTTTTGGCTGCCAATTCATATTAAATTTGTTTATGATCACTTCAAGTTCATTTTTAGTATTGTTATAATTGAATGTGTTCATTGAATATATGGGGCCTTGGATACTTTTCAGTAATCCTATCAATATTAATTTAAGATGAAATTCATTTCTCTCCAATTTTATTTTCTTTTTTAAATTTTATCTTAAAGAACACTTTCTCCCTCTCATATCTTGCATGTTAGAGAAACCTGCTGAATTATATTTCAAATATTTGGCCCTGGCTTTGTCCAACAGATTAGTTGGCTGTAATTTTTTCCTCACTCAAAATATCAGTTAAATAACTCATTTGGTAACAAACATTTTCTATCCTTATATTTGTTATATCTGAAGATAACTTTTATAAATCACTTATGCATATTCAATTTTGTTTTGGTTATAATAATTCCTCTCATAAATTTTTAATTCTAAAAAATTGTATTAAATATTTTTGTTTTGATTTTATCACTTATTCTTTGGGTAATATTTTCTGATTTTTATAGATCTTGATCCTCAAAGATCAGATTTCATATATTATTTCTAAATACTTATAAACTCATGAACTTGACAAACCATTTAGTGGTTTCTGCTAGACCCTCCTATTTATCAAACTTCAACTTTGTGCTTCTTAGTTATCTTGCTCCTAAAATTTCCATTTCACCAAATTCTTTCTGAAAATTTAAGGAGTCATAGAATATACAGATTAGTGGCCTATTGGAAACCCTCCCATACTGTAGGCTTCTGAAATTTCTTTCAACCTTGTATTTTTCATCATAATTGGACAACTATGCTCTATTTAAGCTCAAATATTCATCCTCTGTTTTTTGAGCATTCTAACTGAGGATATAAGAGTAAGAATAGGTGTCCAGAGAGAGACAGACACAGAGAGAGACAAAGAGACATAGAAAGAGACACGGTCAATTTAACAGGTTGTGTACAGGCTGTTCATGTAGAAGACTTGAGAGTTCATTCATCTCTGACTCTATACAATCCCCCAAATATTATCAGAATCAGTACCTGATCAAGGAATCAAGAGTAGCTCCTGAGGTCTGCTGGGTATGTCCTCCCAAACACGTCCTCAAAATATGCAGAAATGGGGTATAGTTTATGATAATAGGAAAGTCTGAAAACTCTTGAAACAGAAGCATTGGGTGTTTGCCTGATGTAGTTTTCCACTGAAATCTCATTGAAAACTTACCCTGAAGTCCTTAAGACAGTCTAATCATTGAGAAACCTTGAGAAAAATCTTGGGAAAATAGTTCATAATATTATTGTAATTTATTTTTGGAGAGCGGGGTTTGGGCCACACTGAGAAGTACTGAGGGCTTAATCCTGAGTCTGAGCTCAGAAATCACTCCTGGCAGGGCCTGGGGGATCATAGAGGCATCATGGATTGAACGTTCAGATCTGAAGGTTGTAAATCTTATGTGCCATGCCCTCTAAGAATGACCACATAGTTTCAAGAAACCTTCTGAATGACCTACAATTTATTTATACCAGTTGTAGTCTGATTATCATGATTGATTTTCATCTTTATTGCTAGTTCTGAGTCAGAATAAATTGAGAATTATAGTCATCTCTTCCTCATCAGAATGGTAACTAGCTGAACAAATAATACATTATAACTTATTAGCATATAATAAAAGCTCAATACATTTTATATATTTATAATTATAATTTATATAATTTCACTTTTATTTATCCAATTATCCCTAACATCGAATAGTTATTGGATTGTTATTGAAGTTGTCCTCTGAAAATAGATATTCCTCTTACTTTGTAGACTACAATGTCTTAGTGTTGCTGCTGTAATTAATCATATGCTATTATTCTAATTAATATGTGCTTATCTGGGAAAAGATTTATATCATTTTTGTTGATGATTACCATTAAACTCAGAAAAAGATAAAACCTTATGTTCCAGTGTTTTACATTAATTTGGATTTATACTACACTTAAAATTTTCTCTTCTATGCATCCTTATTTCTTTTGTATCATGGTACAATGAGGGAGATAATGAAGAAAATAAATAAAGTACTAAGAAGAGAAATGGTGACTGAGAGAACAGGGTCATTCACTGGCTTTGTCTGATTTCTATGTATTTCTATTGCTTAGCAATCAAAACACTTGAAAATATATTTAAAAAAAGAAGCACATCCTGGAATTGAAAACTTAATATTATTTAGATAGCATATATTCTCTAATTTATTTACAGCTTAATAAAATAGACATTCAAACTTTCTTTCTGACAAAAGTGGAAACGTTTATCTTAAAAAAAATTTTATCTTAAAAATTCATGTGGAAATGTAAGGAACTCAGTATGATCAACAAATTCTTAATAAAAAAAGAACAAATTTAGAGAAATTACTTACAATGTCAAAACTTATCACAACCTGTTACTAAAACTATAAAATTATACAATATTTATAAATATTGCAATATGTAATATAATAAATTATAATATAATTATAAACATAATCATATAATATAATAATTTAGAATATAATTATATATACTTATAATGTTATAATTATTATTTATATATAATTATTTATAATTAATCTCAATTAGTTATAATTAAAATATTATAATGCTATATATGCTGTTATAATATAATAACTGAATCTGTTCAAACATTAGTAAAGGTAATGAATGTAAATTTATAAAGTTAATAAACATATATTTTGTATATTATATATTATTGTATATTAGGTATAACATCTGCTACCAATAGATAACAATAAATAATATGTAACCTCTCTTCATCTCTCCAACTGCACTCATCACTCTATGTGATGAGCTTCATGTTCTGAGCTGCACCTACCAGCCCTCATCTCTCTTGTCTCTGAGATACTATTAAAAATGTCTTTCATTTTTCTTAAAGCCCATAGATGAGTGAAACCATTCTACATGACTACACTGAAAACTATCATAACAATGTGAATGAATGAGGGAAGTAGAAAGCCTGTCTCGAGTACAGGTGTAAGGGGGTGGGGAGGAGGGAGATCTGGGAAATTGGTGGTGGGAATGTTGCACTGGTGAAGGGGGTGTTCTTTACATGACTGTAATCATACAACTATAATCATGTTTGTAATCACAGTGTTTAAATAAAGATAAAAAATTATAATAAAAATAATATGTAACCTAAATGTAATAACTAAAACTATAGAAATTTTAGAAAAAGTACAGTGAATTAATAATAATGTTGGATAAATATTTCTAAGATATGCCATCAAAAATATAGACTTTAAAACTTAAAAATTTGTAAAATTAAAAAAACTTACTTTAAAATGGTGGGAATACCATCTAGTCCAACCTCTATGGAAAGCCATATGGAGATTCCTCCAAAAACTGGAACTTTAGCTCCCATTTGACTCAACTTTTCCAGTCCTAGAGATATACCCAAGAAACACAAGAATACAATACAAAAATCCCTTCCTCACACCTATATTTATTGCAGCACTATTCACAATAGCCAGGCTCTAGAAACAACCAAGATGCCCTTCAACAGACGAATGGCTAAAGAAACTGTGGTACATATACACAATGGAATATTACTCAGCCGTCAGGAGAGATGAAGTCATGAAATTTTCCTATACATGGATGTACATGGAATCTATCATGCTGAGTGAAATAAGGGAGAGGGAGAGAGATAGATACAGAATAGTCTTACTCATCTATGGGTTTTAAGAAAAGTAAAGGTCATTTTTGCAACAATCCTCAGAGACAATAAAAGGAGGGCTGGAACTTCTAGCTCACCATGAAGCTCACTAAAAGAATGGTGAGTGCAGTTATAGAAATAACTACACTGAGAACTACCATAAACATGTGAATGAATGAGGGAACTGGAAAGCCTGTCTAGAGTACAGGTGTGGGGGGGGTGGAATGGAGGAAGATTTGGGACATTGGTGGTGGGAATGTTGCACTGGTGAAGGAGGGTTTCTTTACATGACTGAAACCTAACCACAATCATATTTGTAATCAAGATGTTTAAATAAAGATATTAATAAAAATTTTAGTTAATAAAACTGTTTTTGTATCTAAAAATATAACCACCAATAAGTGAGAGGACAACTCTTATGATGGAAGAAAATAATTTCTACTATTATTTGAAAAACTTCTAGTGACAAAAATCATACAGGAGACTTACAACTCAACCATAAAAAAGCACTTTCAAAATAGAAAAATATGTATTTAAAATATATTATTAAAGGCATATACTAAATGGCATGAAAAATTGCTCAGCATTATTACTCATGAAGAAAAAAACAGATCAAAACCACTGTGATGTTTTATTTCACACTTATTAAAATGAAGAAAGTAAAGTATTGACATGAATGTGAAGAAATAAAATTTTTATATATATTACTGCTAGAAAAGTAAATATGTTTAGTCACTGTGAAAAACAATTCCTAAAGTTAAACAGAGTTAACAGGTGACCCAAATATTACACACACATATATTTGTGATAATTGAGAAAATATGTTTAAATATACATACATGAATTTGAAGAGCAGCATTATTATGTCTCAAAAGAGTAAACACCATAAGTGTTTATCAACTGAAAAACATGAGTTGATAAAATATGTTATACCAATGCAAAGTATGTTTTCAGTCACAAGTAACAGTTAAATATATTAAAATATTAGAAATATTTATGCTGAGTAACATATAGGATATTATAGCAACATAATAGAAAATATGCTGAGTAAATAAGCCAGACACAAAAACTGTATGATTTCATCTACACAAAATGAAGTCCAGAATTGCTAAATACATAATGACAGCAAATTAGTGGTGGTTTCCATAGATTGGGATACGTACAAATGAAGCATGACTGATAATACTTTTAAATTTTTGAGAGTGGAAATGAAAATACTTCAAAATCAACTAATAATGTTGGCTATATAATGTTTAGGTAGACTAAAATTAATTTAGGTAAATAGCAAATTGTATAATATGTGAATTAGATCATATTTTTAAAATAATAAACCTCTTATTTTAAATAATAATATTTGAAATATTAATATAATTAATGTTATTAAATATACAAACACAGGTTGAATATTAATTTATTGGTACTAATATCAATACAATAATAAATGTTTGATGTGATTATGAATACTGTCATGAATATTATTTAAATAAAATTAATATTTAAATCAACATTTTATTATTTAAATATTTTTAAAGTAAAATAAAACCCCTGAATTAGAACCTTTTTTAAAAAATATAACTCCTTCAGAAACATTTGAAAACTTAGAGGTGTTTTGAGTTCAAAATAATTTGTGAACTACACCATACTTAGAGCTTATTGTAAATATACTGAAATATGATAAGACTATTTTAGTTGTATATATAAAGAAATGCAAAGATTTAGATGATTATAAATGAGGTCTATAGAGTGGGTCAGCTAAAATATTTTTGTTTCTGAGAATACCTGCCTCTGGCTGAATATAAGCATATGAGAGGTAAGCATAATAGGATTCATTTGCTAGTAAATATAAAGGGAATGACAAGTAAACATATCAATAACATTAGAATGTATAAGAGATGCATGACCTACCCTCTTCTCTACTAAATCAGGCTTGAGAAGAGATAGGTGAGCAAGCTTACTCTCTGGAAAATATATAGAATGATAGGATTTGTTTGCATGAGATAGAAAACTAAAATGGAGGCGGAAAGGCTAGTCATTTAAATTGGAACATGTTGTTTTAGGTGTTTGGAATTTTTCCCATGGAATTGTTACAATATGAAAAAATTTTCAATAGAACAGGCAATCATGGTAAAGGAATATTTTTGAGGAGAAGAGGATAACAATGGTGTCATATTAAGAATATGGTCAATATGCCAAATAAGACAAGGTCAATTAAATATGTATGCATTAATGTGGGGTTGATTGATGACATTGGCATGGACAATTCTGGTTGACCATTGGAGAAATAAATTTGACTGTAAAGGTTGATGGGAATACAAGAAGAGAGGAATTAGTGTGAGGAAAGGTAAATCCTTTCAGGAATTTAGGTGTATGAACAAGTAAAGAAAGAGGCATACTTGGTGGGATAAACAGAGTTAATAGGACTAATTTTAAACACTGAAGAAACGAGTTTATTTTGGTTTTATAATTAATTTTTATTATAACTTAGTATATATAGTTGTAAGAGTTTTTATTAATGTTTATAGTTTCCTCCCTAATGTTTATAGTTTTGATGGACAATTGCTGCACCCACCACCTCCATAGTGCCTAAGATCTGCTACAACTGACACTGTCACCTCTAGTTCTATCTTCATTCCCCAAACCCTTTCCCCAATTCTTTTTTTTTTTGTCCTAGAAGAGAGGATGTACCAGATATTAAACTGATAAGAACAGATACTACACTTGATCTTAGCCAAAAGGCCTAGAAGCGATCCCCACTTCTTAATAGTTTGAGTTTTATAATTGAAGACCAAGGGCTTGTCATTGTTCAGTGATGTTCCTTTGTTTTGTCTCTCTACCATAGCTAAATGAAATCTCCTGGTATTTGTCCTATTAAACATATTCCTTTGGGAACAATTCAGAGAGAACAAAGAGGACTTGCTGGATTAATGACTTGAACATACAAGAATAAAGAGAATTTAGGACAAAATGGAGAAATTAGTTTTAGATAAAATTAGCTTTCTAATGAAAATGCTGTCCATTACAAGATAATATGGGTTTGTATGCTGGTATAGAAGTAGATGCAACTGTGCAGTTAGTGTGTGGTTCTGCCCTTTACTGATTTTCTTAACTTTTTTAGGGAAGTGGGAAATAAATTATCTGCCCTGGATATGGATGGACCTGGTTATATTTGTATGTAGAGAAGGAATAATATTAGTAGCTGTGCAGAAGAATGCAATAATAAAGTGAATCAGACAGTGTGTGTATCTGCCAGTAGTAAGGGCCTACTTGGGATTATTATATTTGAAGTTCAAATGGTTGTGTATTATTTTTCCCAATTATGTTCAATAGCACAGGTGCAGTTTGGAGTAATCAAAGAATTAGATTTCATCATAAATTTAGCTAAAAGCATATAACTGAAAACAGAAAAAAAAGACATAAAGTTAAAATCTCACTAAGGAATTTAACTGAGTAAAGAAACACTGTGCACATTTTAAGGGGGCAAAAAATGATAATAGGTTTACCAATTATCAAAATAAAGTTTCCAAAAGAAAGTTTGGAAAGTTTTCTGGTCCCCTAAAATAAAAGTCTAGGTGAATTAGCATCCTGAGGAATTGAGGCATATATTTAAATGATGCAGAAAATGTAAGAGTTAAAAAAATGATTAGAGTGGCTGCAAGTGCTGGCAATGAGAACAATTTGGACTTCCAGGATATAATATGGGAGTAGTCCTCTAATACAGTGAAAAGAGTATTGTAAATACAATCAATTAAAGCTTGTTGAGAATAAAAGGTGGTTTCCCAAGATGGATTTCTCCAACAAGCTACCTTAGATTTCAACCTCATCATTGACTCAATTGGGTTTCCAGCCTAAAGGTTATATTATAGAATTTAAATTTGACAGTTTCCATAGTCACTTAAGTCCATTTCATTCAAAAAGTCAATCAACATAACATTTGTTTTATTTCTCTGGGAAAATAATACAAGTGGGATTGAGGGAAAGGGTAAGAGAATAGATGGTAAATATGTGAAATATAATAGAAGAGCCTTATGGTGTGGAAAAAAATATGAACATTAAGCTGTGATCTACATGTTAGGGAGGTTTTGTGGTACACATATTAAAGAGATGAGATTTAATTGCTCAGATGAGATAAATTACAGGAATGTCAACGCTCTGTATTTTGTTAATATGGAAGACTTTTTCTGATTTTTCCTAATTTTCCCAGATAAAGTCATGTGGGTACTTGTAGGAAGTTACAAGCTTCATTAGTCATTCTTGATTGTCATTTCTTTTGATCCTAAATTCTGACATGGAAGACTTAGAAAGGTTAAAGTATAAATTTGTGAGATGCAATAATTTTCACAAATTATCTTGTGGTTGTATTTTTTTCATTATTTCATCCTTCCTTCCTTCCTTTTTTCTTCCTCTTCTTTTTTCTCTTTTTTCTTCTTTTCTTCTTTCTTTCTTTCTTTCTTTCTTTCTTTCTTTCTTTCTTTCTTTCTTTCTTTCTTTCTTTCTTTCTTTCTTTCTTTCTTTCTTTCTTTCTTTCTTTCTTTCTTCTCTCTCTTTCTTTCTCTCTCTCTTTCTTTCTTTCTTTCTCTCTCTTTCTTTCTTTCTTTCTCTCTCTCTCTCTCTCCTTTCTTTCTTTCTTTCTTTCTTTCTTTCTTTCTTTCTTTCTTTCTTTCTTTCTTTCTTTCTTTCTTTCTTTCTTTCTTTCTTTCTTTCTTTCTTTCTTTCTTTCTTCTTCCCTTCTCTTTCTTTTCTTCATTCTATCGTTCCTTCTTTTTCTTTCTTCTGTTTTGCACACTCACTAATTTTACTACACTCTTCTGCTCCCTGCAGGCTGACTTTTTTCCACTCTTAGTGACTCATGTTTCTCCACAGTTACTTTCAGACTCTCACACCCAACTATTAGAGTTCATTGACAACTGCCAAATCCATTTCTATTTTATAGATTATTGAGAGAACTTGTCTGATTGGCCCAGGTTGATCTTGATTCAGAGCCATGATTTGCAGTTTGATGAAAATCATACAATAACCAAGACTGAGAACTCTAAAAAATCTGTGGTAAGTGTAGCTTATATTAAAAAGATTTAGGATTGGAAAGCAAATATATCCTCTATAAGACCTGTAAATTTAAAAACACTCATTCAATATTTTATATGGATATCTGTATATTAGTTTATGAGTATGTGTATGATACTTGTAGAATATTTAAGTTATGTTTGTGTTCAAAATAAAAATTCAAGGCCAAGTTAGACTTACCAAGTCGAATAATATATAAAACTAATTTTATATATAACTTGCATAAGGTCATGCTCAAATACAAATCTAAAATAAGACAAGCTTGTTTTTAAAAATCTAGGAATTATCTATAATATTAGAAAGATTATGTGTTAAATGATCCAATAAAGTATGGAAGCATGCATTAAGGCAGAAATTAGAGTAAAATGATTTTAACAGTCAATGCTTATTGAATTTATTGTTTTTCATATGTGTCTTGAGGCACTAATATGTTTTAACTTATTTATCCTTATAATTATTCAATGAGTTAATCCTGTTATCCTTGTTTTAAGGATGAGAAAATCAAGACAAATAAATATAATCTGTCCAATGCTATATAGGTAAGCAGTGGCAAACCAGTATTTGGATATGAATTGATTGACTTCAGATGTCTGATTTTTTAAAAAAATATTAGTTTAATAAAGAATTTAAAAAACAGAAATGATGCAAAATAAGAGTCCTTCATCCAGTTTACCTTAAATTAAATATCTTTCATAACCATAGTTCACCAACAAAAAACAGCACATGAGGGGCCGGGCGGTGGCGCTAAAGGTAAGGTGCCTGCCTTGCCTGCGCTAGCCTTGGATGGACCGCGGTTCGATTCCCCCGGTGTCCCATATGGTCCCCCTCGCCAGGAGCGACTTCTGAGCGCATAGCCAGGAGTAACCCCTGAGCGTCACCGGGTGTGGCCCAAAAACCAAAAAAAAAAAAAAAAAAAAAACAGCACATGAAACATTATTAATACAATACTATTCGCTACAATGCAGACTTTATTTGAATTTACCCAACATTAATACTAATGCCCATATCCAAGTAGAATTAAATCCTGAGTATACATTTAGTTACTAAATTTTTAGGCAATTCCAATTAGTGGCACACATAATCTTTTACATTTTTTCATAAACTTAATGTTTTTGAAAGGTTAGTTAATCTGCTAAAACATCTCAAATGTAATCTCCTGGGTGTTTTCTCACTGTCATATGGAGGTTCTAAATGTTGACAAATGCAGTAGATGTGTAGAATTTTTGGAGGGAATAATGTCTATATATTACACTGCTGATTATGTTGATCTAAACTATTTGGTTGAGGTAGTGTGTGTTATATTTCTTTGCCATATAATAAATACATTTTTCTTTGCAATTGACAAATACCTTGGAAAATATACTAGAAGACCATGCAAATATGGTTTATTGGTTACTAATGATCTGCTCTTAGTTGCCATTGAACATTTCATTAATTTGAATTAACTTATGGGAGAATCAGCCATTCAAAGAAAAGAAGATATTTGATCAGAAGCTAGAGCCAAAGAGCACAGAAGACTGAATGCTCACTGCAAACAGAAGAACCAGTTTCTATCTTTGATATTTTATAGTTTCCTAAGGACAGGACTGGAAGTAGCCCTCTAGTACTACCAGGTATGGTCCAAAACAAAAATTTGCATGAGTGTTGTCAGAAACAATTCAAAGTAAAAATTTTTGCCTGCTAACAGGGCAGGTTGGAGTGGTGGTTGGGAAACTGGGGACATTAGTCAAGGGAAAGTCACATTAGTGGTGGGATTGGTATTGGAATGTTTAATGTCTGAAATAACTTTATTATGAACAAATTAGTAAATCCTGGTATTTTAATAAAAATAAAACAAATAACAAGACATGAGAATATTTTGGGGAGTCACACCAGGCTGTTGTCAGGAGTTACACCTGACTCAGGGGTTGCTCCTGGCAGACTCGGGGACCATATGGGATGCTGGGATTCAAAAGAAGTGAGAATTTAATAGTAAAATAATGTGGAGGAAGAATGTCTCTTGTTGAAGAAATCAAATCAATAAAGACTTCAGAAGTTTGGATACATATGATATTTTCAATGACATTGGTATGTCACTATAACATGATAATTAGGCTTAAAGATTGAAAGAAGTAAATTTTTTAATGTCTTGAATTTTTGTTGAGTAATTTAAACTATTATGTGTACATTCTTGTTTCAGTTCCCAACAAATTGCAATGGGGAAAAGGCAGGGAGGTAATCATATTTCTCAGAATCTATATCTTCATCTATAAAAAAGGACACTGGATAGTTTCTGAGGTTCCTTTTAGGAAAAGTTATGATTGTGTGAAGTGGTAGCATATGCTTTTTCTCCTATATTGTAAATGGAAGTTTCCAAAGTTTATCTCATAGTGACTTGCAAAAATCTCATTTTTTAGGCCATTATCTTTCCCTCTCATGAAATCATGCTCTTAACCTGAGTGCTGACAATGAAGCAAGAAACTTACTATCCAGACTATCCTTATCTTTTCCCTCAGTATATTTTGTTCAACACAAAGGAAAGATAATTAGTTTATCAGGGATAATAATGGACTTAAATTTGAACAGGGTTACATTGGAGAGATAAAAGGATTTGTTTCTTCTTCAGATACAAATACAGGATTATATGTCAGAATTCAGTCACTTTACTAAATAGTGTACTATTCACAGGCAGCAATGAAGTCAGGCATCTCAACTAGCTTTCCTCTTCTTGTATCATGAAGTTAAATTTAAAAACAGTTTTATAAAAGAGAAGAAAGTTTACAGAAGGAAAGTTAGAAAAGCAGGAAAGAAAGATCAACAGAGTAAAACTATAAAATAAAAGTACTGGTTTTTGCAGTGAATTTAGAGAATCTTCAGAATGGTCATATTGACCCTTCTATTAGAAAGTTAGGGGCCCGGAGAGATAGCACAGCGGCGTTTGCCTTGCAAGCAGCCGATCCAGGACCAAAGGTGGTTGGTTCGAATCCCGGTGTCCCATATGGTCCCCCGTGCCTGCCAGGAACTATTTCTGAGCAGACAGCCAGGAGTAACCCCTGAGCACCGCCGGGTGTGGCCCAAAAACCAAAAAAAAAAAGAAAGTTAGGTTGGTTGGAAAAGAAAATAATAGGGTTCTCAGATTAGCAGTTAACAGGACTCTCCCAAATCATTGAATTTTATTAGCAAATGGAGCGCTGTAGCCAGACCATATTGATAAAACTAATCTTACATTTAGGGAATTGCCTTATTTTATTACTTAATGCCAGTATGCTTTATAACAGTATCCCAGACTGATATTAAAGTCTGGATCAATGGGAGACAAACTATGACGGATTGTCCTGTGATTCTTTGTATTCTCTATGAGCTTGTTCTATAACAAAACTGCAGTGATTGTGCCTTTCTGTAATAACTTCCTAATATAGAGCTAGCAACAATTTCAAAACTATCTTTGAGTATTTGTCGCACTTTAAAAGAGCTAATTGCTGGTTTATGTGATTCTAAGAAATCTAGTTTTATCAAGTGCATTATCCTAAATAATTTCACAGATCTCTGCATCCCAGGTTATCTGTACAAGGATATTCCATTTTGCATTGGTATTCCTTCATAAAAGATTTAAGATGGCTTCAAGGATAGATGTCATATATCAAGATAACATAAATTAGAAACAAATTAGAAAGAAAAAAGTTAAACAGCAGGTCAAGATATAAATTAGAATCAAAATTGAAAGTAATGAAAAAATGGTTTCCATTTTAAGCTTTCTAGCATCCATTATATAAATTCTAAGCTGATATGGTCTCATAACACAAGATTTTTCTCAGGAAAAAGTAATTTTATTTTATAGATTGTAAGGGTATACATTGATGGCTTTTAATCAAAATTATACCACAACATTATGAATAAAGACTATGACAACATTCTGTTTTAGGCAATACATATCATACAGCTTTGTCTTAAAATTCCTTCAAATAAAGGATGGTGGTGTCAAGGTACACGCACTATTTTTTTTCAAAGCTGAGGTTGAAATCAAGATCACATATGTTCACTGAATGCAGTAAATACCTGATATATTCCCAATCATTAAATTAAATTAATTTTTTATTTATTTAAAATTATTTTATTTTTATTATGACACTATAATTTACCAAGTTGTTCATGATGCAATCATTTCAGGCAACAAATGTTCAAACACCAGAGCCACCACCAGTATGAATTTTGCTTCACCAGTGTCCCCAGTTTTTAGTACCTCAACACAGTCTGACTCCATGGAAGTACAAATTCATTTCATATTGTTTGTTACAACACAAAGGGGAATGAAATCCTCAAAACTTAGATCAACAAGGGTCAATTTGAAATAATTGTCATATCTCTCCATGTACTAAAGTTAGTGTCTAAGGATTTACTGGTCTGTGGTTGGTGCTAGTTGAGTCATCTGTGCTACTGTGTAGTTTCACTGAGCTTGTTAGATTGCTATGTAACATTCCCATTTTTCTGTGATATGATTGGGCTGACACTAATATAAAATTTTGAGGTGTTGCATGGACCCAAATGGTTGCATGTTCCATGATTTATAGAGTTGAAACAAATTTAGTGACTTGGAAGTTTGATAAGAATGAGTAAAGGAGTTGGGACATTTCTGTTGGAGGTTTTATAGTATAGCA
The DNA here is from genome assembly GCF_024139225.1 of Suncus etruscus. NCBI lineage: Eukaryota > Metazoa > Chordata > Mammalia > Eulipotyphla > Soricidae > Suncus > Suncus etruscus. The sequence goes on along the minus strand of NC_064860.1, from coordinate 36,354,393 downwards.
CTTGGTTGACATGTTTCATGTAGAAAAGTGAATCTGTCCCACTCATTCTGAAATTCCACAGAGGTATCAGCCTGGTTCAGACTACCTTGGATGTATTCTTTTCTTTTTAAATTAAAACACTATGGTTACAAGGATTAGTCTTCGTCTTCTTCTTCTTCTTCTTCTTTCTTCTTCTTCTTCTTCTTCTTCTTCTTCTTCTTCTTCTTCTTCTTCTTCTTCTTCTTCTTCTTCTTCTTCTTCTTCTTCTTCTTCTTCTTCTTCTTCTTCTTCTTCCTTTTCCTCCCCTCTTTTTCTTGCTCTTCCTCTTCTTCCTCCTCTTATTCTATTCTTATTGCTCTTCTCTTCTTTTTTTATTTTTTGGTTTTTCGGGCCACACCCATTTGATGCTCAAGGGTTACTCCTGGCTAAGCGCTCAGAAATTGCCCCTGGCTTGGGGGGACCATATGGGATGCCAGGGGATCGAACCGCGGTCCTTCCTTGGCTAGCGCTTTAAAGGCAGGCACCTTACCTCTAGCACCACCTCGCCGGCCCCTGCTTTTTTCTTCTTATTCTTCTTCCTCTAATTCTCTTCTCTTTTTGTCCCCCAATTCACAATACAGACCAGGCAAAGGGCCTGGTTTGAGGTGTATATGGGGTGCATTTACTGTACCTCCTCTTTCTATACAGTCAGTGTAAAGAACACAGCCTGTAGTAAGAATTGGGAAGTTTATTCTCTTCTTTTTTTAATCATCTTCTTCCTCTTCTCTTCTTTCTCTTCATCCCCTCTTCTTCCTCATCTTCTTCCTCTTTTTCTATTCTTCCATTCCTCTTCTCTTCTTTCTTCCTCTTATTATTTTTCTTCTCTTCTTTTGCTTCTCTTCTTTCTTTTTCCTCTTTCTCTTATACTCTTCTTCCCATTCCTCTTCTCTTCTTCCTCCTCTTCTTCTTTCTTCTCCTCCTCTGCTTCTCTTCTCTTTTTCTCTCTGTCTTTTTTTATTTTGACACTTTTATTTGCATACAATGAATATTTTCCACCACCAACGTCCCCAGTTACCCCTCTCATTCATCCTCTCCCACCTGCATCTAGGGCGGGTCAGAGATTTTACATTTTTTTCTCTTTCTCCCTCTCTCCATTTTGACACAGGTTTTCACAATTGTTAATGAAAGAGTGCCATACATGTCACTTTGCCCCCTATTAGCATCCAGCTCTTGTTCAGAGTGATCAGTTTTAACTATCTTCATAGTAGAATTTTGCTATTCTAGTGGCACTCATAGCTCTTTGTGGCAACTGTTCTATCATGGACCTGACCTCATCTTTATTGTCTCTGGATATTATTGCCATACTGTCTTTTATTTTTCTTATATCCCACAGATGAGTGAGCTTATTCTATTATTATTATATCTTTATACTTTTTTCATTCTGACTCATTTCACTCAGCATAATAGTTTCCATGTCCTTCTATGTATAAGAAAATTTTATGACTTTATTTTTTCTTACAGCTGCATAGTATTTCATTGTGTAGATGTACCACAATATTTTAGTCACTCATCCATTGTCAGGCATTTAGGCTATATCCAGGTTATGGCTATTTTCAATAGTGCTCTGATGAACATAGGGGTGCAGAGGGTATTTTTGTATTGTGTTTTTTATGTTCCTAAGGTATATTCCTAGGAATGATACTGTTGTGTCATATAAAAGCACAATTTTCAGGGTTTTTTTTGAATATACATATTGTTTTCCAGAAAGACTGGACTAGATGGCATTCCCACTAGAATTTAATGAGAGTCACTTTCTCCCTGTATCTGCACAAGTATTGGTTGTTCTTATACTTTGTGATGTGTGTCAGTCTTTGTGATGTGAGATGTTAACTCATTTTATTTTAATTTTTATTTTCCTGATGATTACTGACTTGGGGGATTTTTCTTGTGCCTTTTGACCTTCTGTATTTTCTTTTTTTGAGGAAATTTCTGTTAGTTTCTTCTCCCCATTTTTGGATGGAGTTCACCATTGTTTTCTCTTGGAGCTTGGTCTAGACACACTTTTTAAAAGCTATTCTATTATACATAGAAAGGAATTAGAAACCAAAAGTGATCCAATTAGCTATTATATCCTGCTTGATTTATCTCAGAGGCAGAATATTATAGTATTTAGAGAAGTGGATATATTGCACACTATCAAACTTTCTTTCATTTTTATCTCAGCTTGAGGCACTATTTCTCTACAAAATAGTGACTCACTATACAAGAAAAGGATTTTAGGATGCAAGGTGTTATCACAGTTCAAATATTACAATTCTAATATAATATTATATATGTGGTATGTTGGAAGAAAGGAGGAATAAAATTAAGGCATAAAGTAAGAAGATATAGATGGAAATCAATAGGAGAGGGGGCAAGGGTCAAGAGGATTTGGTTATATTGGTGATTAAGAAGAGTAATATACATAAATATTCAAATCATAGAGTCAGCACCACTAAAAACATGATATACAAACTTCAACAACCAAAATTAAAAATATGCTATCATGGTAGATAAGTTGGAGTGGAGAGTTGGGGAGGGAACCTGGGAAAATGATAGTGGAAGGTTGAAACTAGTAGTACATTGGTGCTGGAATATAATGTCTAAGACTCAACATTAAATAAATTTGTAAACCAGGGTGCTTTAAGCAAATAAAAAAAAGAAAAGAAAATTGGTAACCTGCCTCAGTGACTTAAAAAGTCTACTACCTTGCAATCAAAGGGAGGTAAGTGCCATCTTGGGTGCCATTTTATGCACAAACCCTGCTTCTTGACTGCTTTGCATTTTGTGCCTGGCATCTCAGCTGTCTTTACCACAGGTAATTTCCAACTGTACCACAGCCAGATGATTCAGCACTACTAAAGAAACTAGACCAATGAGCACCACGTCTAAAAGACATGATCATCATGACCAGGAAGTCACATTCCTGATAAGCATACATTTCATCAACACAACCAGAATGTATGACAGCACCACAGCTAAAGGGTAGAACACTGCCAACACATGTGCAAGTGCCACAGTTAAAAGAATGCAAAGCCAGGTGAGTGATAGGGCTGGATCTTCATGTATCATAACTTACTCTGCAACCATGGTAGACATACAATGAAAGGTGCAGTACTACAGCCAGGACAGGTACTAGCCCCATTATCCCGAACAACAGTGACAATGAAAGAAAGGAGGAAAAGAAAAATTAGACATAGGAAATAAACAAGCAACGAGTTTCATGGGAAATATATCTAGGAACTGCAAAGAATCAAAAATCAGATGGTTTATCTCTGTGTCACTTCCTGGATTACCCCACCATCCATCTCTACCTCTCTCAATTTGCAACTGTATTTTCCCCTCTATAAAGAGGCTATAATAGCTAGAGCCAAAGAGACCACTCAATTCTCAGAAATAAAAAAGTCAAAGCTGGAAAGATAGTACAAAGTTTAAAGTGCTTGTTTTGCAAGCCCCAAACATGGTTCTATCATCCCATCACTGGAGTCACACATGTTTCTTTGAGCATCACCAGGAGGGAATCCCCTCACACTATACCATGAATAAGCCTTAAGCACAGATGGGTGTGCCTTAAAAGCAAGCAAACACACAACAACAATAAACAAACAATAAGTAATTAGCACCCATGGATTATAAATATTATTTATTTATATTACTTACATCCTAAATTCCCAGGGTAGGAACCTGACCCTAATTTTTATTTATCTTCGGTAGGAACAATTGTATGTTGGATAAAGGATTTCCCAATCAAGTGCCTTTTGGTTAAAAAGCTGGAATTGTGTGACCCTTCAGTATAAGAGTTCTAAGGAGAAGAAGATTGAATATGCCCTGACAGTCCCTCCAATGTGACATGCAACAAGCCTAGATACATTTTCTAAGCAGTGTGTGACCTGGCCATGCAGGATGTCTCAAATAAGCATATGTTGGTCCAAATGAATTCAGATGAGTTTCTTGTGGGAAAGAAGAGAGGCAGATTTATGTGCTGGCTTCTTTCCATCTTCTGTCTCCAGTGAAAATTAGCTTCATAGACTACAAATTACCCCACACTTCCGATAGACTTTACCCAGGTGCTTGCTGCAGCTGCTGGAAGCCAGATCTCATGCTGTGTAGTTTTCTTTATACCCAAAAGAAGTCAAAATAGCTAGCCATAACTAACACACATTTTTACCCAACATGTCCTGAGACCCATTTATTCAAATTGGAACCCCTTGTGGTGTCACCCTATTTAAAAGATAAAGCACTTTTGTATCCAAGGGGTCAAACTGTGCTTCGTTTTCTACTCCTTTTGTTCTGTATTTATTAATTGAGTAATAGGATCAGGGTTAGAGATAGTGAATTCCATTTATTTCTCTCATTCTTTCTTCTTGATCAGAGCAAAACTCATTCTGTTTATTTTTTTAAAGTTCAAAGTAAATAGGACTGTTTATCTAATTAGTGGCTCCTAAAAAAGTGTATGGGAAAACTTATTCAATATAATACAAAAATAAAATACTAGAATTTCTACTTATCAATGTTTATTTTATCATACAAAAATATTTATTTGCATGTAATGCCCTTACCTTGCACACAGTCAGTTTGGGTTTAATCTCTTGCAACCTATAATATCCTCTGAGCCCACCCAGAATGACCCTGAGTGCACAGTTGAGAGAATGCCCTGACACCAGGTATGGTGTCAAACCCCCCTATTTATTTGCATATGTTTTAATATGCCATAGAAATTAAACTACATGTTTTACAAAAATATACAAGTGTGAGGATACATGCTTAAATTATTTCATTTGAATCGTGTACATCAATTAAAATTTTAAGTCCATTGATATTGAGTTCTAAATGAGTGGCACAGTTTTTATATCTATAGATTAGCAGTTTTTCTTCTAGACTTGTTTCTTGTCTTGACTAACTTTCCTCTGAAGAAAGACTTGGTCCCATTATATTACTCAGTGTTGGGGACTGACTTGTTTGAGGCCATTTTGCTGTTCTTTCTGCTATATTCCAGCTTTTCACCTAAAAGCTATTTTGCAGTCTTGCTGTAAGTTTTTGAGCTATAGAGAAAGGAATGTGCAGCTGTAGATATAATTAGCTCTAGCCCGGAGGAGAGCAAAAGCTGCCTGGTACCGTTATCAGAAACTAGGCCTCACTCCTTAAGACCACATTCCGGAGTGAACTAGGCTGTTATCAATAAGTGTATGCTACATTGTCTGTTCAAGATCACTGAGGCAGGCACATCTTGCACCACCTCCTGATAGTTAAGCAATTAGGAATGCAGCTGGAAGGTCACTAGAAATTTCCATGGAAACAGCACGTTCATCATAACTTGAAGGTCATCCAGCCCCCTAGCCCACTGCCCACTTCCTTATTTAGAGAATGCCTAACTTTCTTTGTTCCTTGAAACCTGAAATATATCCTTGCCTTGTATGGGCCTTCGCGCCAAAAGTATGACTGACATCACCTTTGTACTGCCCCCTTCTCCTTCACTATATAAGAAGGAACTGTAGCCAATAAAGGTACCCTTGAACAGTGAGACGCTGCCTTGGGTCTTTATTATTAACCTCTCACAGATTTTTTACAGGTGTGGTTGCTCTTCTGCTCAGCAAAATAGGAGTGCGGTTGTCTGAGAAGCCTTCCCAGCTAATTCCTGCTGGCCGGGTCCCCCCTGGGGGGGCTTCAGGACCCCGCATTTTGGTGCCCAACGCGGGGCACGAAGACCACCGCCACACCCCGAACGACTACGGGTCGGCGAGTCCGGAGCTGTTTCATAAATCGCGGGAATACCCCATCCGGGTAAGCGTTGAAACGAGTTAGCCTTAATCAAATATTTAAACTGCAGTTTTTTCAGTCGTTCTGATCACCGCCCCTGATTGGCTCTTGGGGCTTCGCCCGTTGGCTTCACTACCATGGGTGTTTCTTTGAGTACTGAGCTTAAATTCATTATTGATATTCAGTCTGAGTTGAAAGCCAGACATGTAGAGGTTACCAAAAAAGATATTTGTAATTTTCTTATGTTCATTCATAATCTATGTCCTTGGTTCGTTATTACCTGTCCAGAAATTGTTGCGTCCACTTGGGACAAAGTAGGACAAGAAATGAGTGATTACTTTGTAAATCATGATGAACCACAAAAGGAAAAAATTATGTTCCAATACTGGAGCCTGTTAAGAGATATCATTGTAACTAAAGATGCCAAAGCCGCCAGAGACATCATCCATGCCGTTGAATCTCATGTACAGCAAGTCTCCCGTGAGTGTTCCAGGACTCCCTCTCGTTCTAATTCTGTCTCTCATCTCCCTTCTCCCTCTGAAAATCCTTCTCCTTGTCCTCCCTCCACCACTGATTCTTCTACCTTTGTCTCCAAAGTAACTAATGCTCTTAAAGATCTCTCTAATGCTTCTCATTTATATCCCTCCCTTACTTCTGTCCATGCTTCTGCCCCACCTCAAGAACTTGATTCTCTATGCACCCAAACCCCTGCAGAGGAAGCCGCTGCCTGTCACGGCTCAGCAGTCACACAAGCCACACAAACTCTTCCTCCTCCTTATGACTGTCCTGCTCCTCCAAAATGTGCCTTTCCCGATCCCCCTAAGCCTACTGCTTTAGAATCTCACCTTATTACTATTACTTCTATGATCTCCCAACTTACAAATGAGCTTCATCAATCTCGTGAACAAAAACCTGCTAACGCTGCTATTTTTCCTGCTCTCATTCCTAATGGCGAGGACCTTCCCCCGCCTTCACCTCAGCAGCCTCTACCTTCTCATTCTAACCTACCCCTCCCTCCACCCGCTGATCCCCGCCCCCATGAGAGGGCGCAGCGTGATCGCGAGGCAACAGCCGCTGTGAGCACGGCTTCCATGGCGGCCACTTCACCTCAGCATGATTCATTTATGGAAGAAGAAAACGCCCAGCCTTGCGATGCCAAACCTCCAGAGGGTGAGACCCCTTTACGCTATGTTACTATTAATGAAAGAGACCTTGCTGAGCTGCTTCAAGCAGCAAAACCTTATGGGGCACAAGCATACCCCGCAATCTTACATCCTTCCTCGGGTGTCCCTGCCCTGTCGGTTGCTCCACAACCTCCTCAGGCCTCCCCTGCTTCCTCGTCTGCCTCCTCTCACCCTATGGTCACCCGCTCACAAGCTGCAGGGGGCACTCAATCCCTCAGACAGCGTTCCTCTCGTACCACAGGTGCTGTTCAAAGCACTCCCTCCCGTCCTTTAGCTCCGGCACTTGTGCTCTCGGCTGTGGAGACACCTACGACGGGATTAGCAAGGTCCCAGTTAGGACACGACCCAAAAAGGCTACAGCGCATAATTCGGATCCCTGTGCACACCCACGGCGTTTGTAGCCACCTTTTAAATGCGGCTTTGGCCGTGTCCGACCTGGTCAAACCTTGTAGCCTAAGACACGGTTCTTCCACCCGCTCACGACTTTCCTTCTTTTATTAGAAGAGAAAGGGGGAGATGTTGGGGACTGACTTGTTTGAGGCCATTTTGCTGTTCTTTCTGCTATATTCCAGCTTTTCACCTAAAAGCTATTTTGCAGTCTTGCTGTAAGTTTTTGAGCTATAGAGAAAGGAATGTGCAGCTGTAGATATAATTAGCTCTAGCCCGGAGGAGAGCAAAAGCTGCCTGGTACCGTTATCAGAAACTAGGCCTCACTCCTTAAGACCACATTCCGGAGTGAACTAGGCTGTTATCAATAAGTGTATGCTACATTGTCTGTTCAAGATCACTGAGGCAGGCACATCTTGCACCACCTCCTGATAGTTAAGCAATTAGGAATGCAGCTGGAAGGTCACTAGAAATTTCCATGGAAACAGCACGTTCATCATAACTTGAAGGTCATCCAGCCCCCTAGCCCACTGCCCACTTCCTTATTTAGAGAATGCCTAACTTTCTTTGTTCCTTGAAACCTGAAATATATCCTTGCCTTGTATGGGCCTTCGCGCCAAAAGTATGACTGACATCACCTTTGTACTGCCCCCTTCTCCTTCACTATATAAGAAGGAACTGTAGCCAATAAAGGTACCCTTGAACAGTGAGACGCTGCCTTGGGTCTTTATTATTAACCTCTCACAGATTTTTTACAGGTGTGGTTGCTCTTCTGCTCAGCAAAATAGGAGTGCGGTTGTCTGAGAAGCCTTCCCAGCTAATTCCTGCTGGCCGGGTCCCCCCTGGGGGGGCTTCAGGACCCCGCAACTCAGTAATCATACTTTCAAACCTTTTGCCTTTTATTTAGTATTTATTATACATAAAACAATAGGTAATAGAAGGTTGCATTGTAAGTCATTTATTTATGTGTTTAACTCTGAATTAGAAAGTATGAAATAAGCCCATGATCACCATAGGATGAGAGTTTCGTTTTGGTCACTGACCGTGTTGTATTAGGTCCAAGATCAGACTCAGACACAGATATTGGGGATCAGAGCAATAGTACAGCCAATAGTGTGCTTACCTTGTGTACACAGAAGACCTAGATTCAATCCTCAGTACCATATATAGTCTTCCAGAGTCTCATCAGAAATGAGCACTGACTATAAAGCAAGGAGGAAGCTTTGAGCACTGCAGAGTATAGACACCAAACCCAAAACAATGACAAAAATGCAGCTAGTGTTCTTTTACAGAAACTTAATAAATTAAATTCTTTTGAAGCTATCATTTATCATTATAAAAGATAATCCTGTAATTAATTCCCAAACTTATCCCTTTACATTAGCTATTCTTCTCCATCTTATTATGATGTTAAGATTTCTGTATAGTAGAGAAATATTAATATCTGCAACAATGAGACCTCAGTAGGCTGAGTACAAACTTTACTTATTAGAGGCCCAGCATTGATTTCTGACAAGTCATGGTCGTTAGAGCTCTTCTTGAGAGTAACCATCAAACACTGTGCTGGGAATAGTTCCTTACCACATGAAGTGGCCCAAAATACAATCCAAAATAGTATTAATATTTTATACTAAGGTTTGGATCCTTTGGTTACTTACACTTTACTGCTACCAGAACCTTTTAAAAATGTGATAAGTTTTGGTTAGATATGTGGCAAAATATAGGGTATTGATGTAAAAAGTTCCTGTATCCCAACCACACTGAATTGCCCATGACCCTTCATCACTTTCACAATGTCACCTCTAGTCCAGATTCTACTCTTTGCATTCTCCCCTTAAGGTTTGAATCAGTATTTAATCCAAGATCAAGAGTTGTCATTGTTTGATGTTATCTTTCCTCTTGTTTTTGTCTCACTGTATTCACTGATCTACCCATATACCACAACTTCTTTACTCACTCATCTGTTGTTGGGTCTTTGGATTCTTTCCAGATGTTGGCTATTGTAAATAGTGCTGCAAGGAACATATGTGTGCATACATTTTTGAGGATTAGTGTTTTTGTGTTCTTTGGATAGATACCTAAGAGTGGAATCGTTGTACCATATGGCATTTCTATTTTCATTTTTTGAAAATTCTCCATACTGTTTTCCATAAAGACTAAAATAGTTTACAGTCCCACCAACAGTGAATGAGAATTTACTTTACATCACATCCCTACCAACATTTATTGTTCTATTTTTTGGGGGTGGTCACATCTGGCAGCACTTATGGGTTACTCCTGGCTCTGCTCTCAGAAGTCTCTCCTGGCAGACTGTGGGATCAAATGGGATGCCAGGATTCAAACTGGGGTCCATCCTGTATTGGCTGCATGCAAGACAAATGTCTTACCACTTTGTTACCATTCTGGCCCCTGTTCTTTTTTTTAATTTTGTTTTAATATAAGTCATTTTCACTATTGAAAAGTAAGACTCTATTGTGGTTTTGATTTGCCTTTATCTGAACATATATGGCGATCAGCATGTTTTTTTTCATTCCCCAAATGGTCACATTTTGTTGATTTGGGGGCCACATCCATCTATACTCAATATTTACTCCTGGATATATATGATCCAAATTTACTCTTGGTGGAGATCTGGGAACCATTTATTTCAATTTAGGGAGCATATGGGGCACCAGAGTTCAATCTTAACATCACCAGCATGCAAATCAAGTACCTACCTACCTACCTACAGTAATATCTTTTCAGCTATTTGTCTCAATTTTGTTTGTTTGTTTGTTTCCTTTCTGGGCCATACATGGAAATTCTTAGGGTTTATTCCCAGTTCTGTACTCTGGGATCACTCGTAGAATTTCTTGGGGACCCTCTGGAGTGCTGGGAATAGATCTGGGATTGGCTGCATACAAGCAGAGTACACTGCCCTCTATACTTTCTCTGTCTCCTCTACTTTTTTTTTGATGGGATTATTTATGGTTTTGTTGTTAAAATTTTGGATTTTTTTTTATTGTTTAGTGCTTACTCCTGGCTCTGTAACTAGGAGTCACTCCTAGTGGTATTCAGGGGACCATATAGGATACCAGATTTTGAACCTGGGTTAGCAACATATGAGGCAAGAGCTCTATCCACTGTACTATCGTCTCTCTAGTTGTTGAGTGTCTTCATTTTTTTTTCAATAAATATATTTATTTATTAATATTTTCAACCTGCCATCTATTCTCAATATTATTTTCTCTAAAACTAGATTTATCATAGCAAAGCATATGAATTTTACATTATACAAAAATTTGTTAGCAATATTCCATCGTTAATGAATAGTAAGTGCATATGAGTGTTACCATCCATTAGCACTTAAGCCATTTTTATAAAGGTAAAGTTTAGTAAACTACTCAATACATAGAATACATTTTCTAAAAACTGAACATGTATTTTTATCATTTAAAAACTTGCAAAAAAATTTACTAGATTACAATTGAGTATTAATGTCTTGGAAATTCAGATGCTTCAACTTGCCTTCTGGGTAGGTTTTTTTTAATATCTTTATTTAAGCACCATTATTACAAACATGTTTTCTATTATTCAGATATTAATACTTTCTTAGTTTATTTTTATTAGTTTTTTTATATTAGTTTATTCATATGTGGGTAGTTTTACATTTTTAATTGTTGAAAAATAAAGAACAGTAGTATGACAAGTAGAAATCACAATAATTTTGCATTTTACTGTTCACAAGTAAAGTTTAATTAGGACATAGCTGTGTGAATTTATTACTTTGTATTATAATATGGAGTTGAGTAGTTTAGGAAGCACTTTCTGGATCTTTGCCTAAAATAAATTTAAGCAAAGCCTTACATTTATTTGCATTTATTTGAAAAGGGAAGTCAACAACTAGTTACACCAGCCCCCACTGCTGTAGCTCATAGAACTTGAAGGTCAGGTTTTGTAACCAGAATTCTGTAATTTTCTATGCTTATACCTTCTTTTTTTTATCTAACCCTTTTTATACTAAAGAGGAAGTTTATATCAACCTTAAGCTCATGCCCTTATAAGGAACTCATATTACCTTAAAATGTCTCAGTGAATGGTATGACCTTATAAGGAAGTCATCCCTCCCCCTCCTCCCCCTCCCTTTCTTATGGTATATAAGGATGAACAAAGAAAGTCACATGGTCCTTTGCCTTTGTTCAGTTCTGGATGGACACTGGACCCTGGCTAGCCAGAATAAAGGACCCACTTGAGCTTTTGCCTGAGTGACTGTCTCTTCATTTCTCTGTGTCGGAGCAGCATCTGGACTACAGAGCCTTACAGCACATATTCCTGCAAAGTTTGTAATCTTTTGTCAAAACCACACACTTACATCTGAGTTTGGCTCTAGCTTTTATAAATTATATATATGTGAAACCTTTAAGAATCATCTTGTTGGGGCCGGAGTGATATTACAGTGGTAAGGCATTTGCTTTGCATGCAGCCAATCCAGGACAGAGTCAATCCAGGATGGAGCCAATTTAGGACGGAAGGTGGTTTAAATCCCAGTATCCCATATGTTTCGTTGAGCCTCCCAGGAGCGATTTATGAGCACAGAGCTAGAAGTAACCCCTGAGGGCAGCCAGTTGTGACCCAAAAAACCAGCAAAAAATTATCTTGTTTAGTTATGAACTGGTGATAATAATTGCATCCATTTAAGTGGATCACATTTAACCTAAAAAAGGCCCTCTAAAGGTTAGGACTAAAAGTATCTGAAAGAATGGGTGAAATATACATCCTTTTGTATCAGTCAAATTAAATGCTAGTTCAGTTTCTGTATATCAGAATTGTTAGGTAAATTTACTTTTATTATTTTTGAATTTGGAGAAGCCTGATCTCTTGATATAAGAATCACTAGGGTTCTGAATAAGCCTAAGAAAGTTTCTTTTCTTTTTCTTTTTCTTTTTTTTTTCAGAGGAAGGTCTGTGTTTATTCACATACTCCTAGTACAGTAAAGATAAAAATATAGAATGCTTCACGTATTTGTGTGTCATCCTTGCGCAGAGGTCATGCTAATCTTCTCTGTATCATTCCAATTTTAGTATATGTGCTGCCAAAGCGAACACAAGATTTCTTTTCTTGATCAGACCTATACATATATAGGGCCTATCTCATGGCAAAGACTTCTGCTGGTGACTGACTCCCTCTCCTTTGCTATCAAGTGGGAAATGGACCTTTAACATGTTCCTGGTGTCCTAACTCTCCAACATCCTAGTGTTCAGCTATTTCATTAGGATACTTTTAGGAAGCTACATCTATTGGCTTAGCCATCTATTCTTTCCCAGAACCCCAATGTTACATTTCTCACAGATTAACTAGTCTCTTAAATTGAAATCCTTGGAGACTCCTCTTTTCTGATGGCTTTTATTCATTTCCATAAACCACAAGGACAGTAGGAGTCTTAAGTTCAGATGCCTCTCCAAGGCCATGTAGATGAAAGATCTGAGTGAAGATATTAGGGACAGATAAGGAATGATCTCCCTCAATCAAGTATATCAAATAATATGTAAAGAAACAACAAATTCTCTGAGCAGCAGAATGGAGAACTCTTTTATAGGAAGCCTATCACAATTGTAGGGGAGATGGAGGGAGAGTAGTGGGGTGACATGGGACATGGTACAGGAAAGTAGACACTATATGTGTTAGAAAGTTATTTTTTTCATAGAGAAACTTCCATTCCATTATTAATCTATACTGTAAATCACAGTGTCTAAAATTTAAAAAAATATAGGGAGAAATGAGTTGGCAAGCTTGTCACACTTAACTGTCCTCAGTACACATCAAAAATCCCCCTTTAGATTCAGTGTCTCCAGATCTTCTTTTGTTCAGAGAAAGTGTAAATTTAGACAGTTACATGAACATTTCCTTATAAAAAAGTTTATTATTGTAAAATTCTGGAGACTGTCTTCTGTTTACACAGGTAGTAAAATATCCAGGCATCTTTTAAAAAGTAAAGAAATAAAGAAATAGGGGACCGTAACCTAGATACTTTTGGGAAGAGAAAAACACACACACAAAAGTCTTTCACTCACTAGACACCAAAGAACTAATCTGTCAATCAACACTACTTTGACATATTGGTATTCGTTATAATATACTACCGATTAGGTATAAACAATATGTGTCCTGGCCAATGGCAGTCAGTATCATCATTATTGTTATTACTTCTCTCCACCCTATTCTAGAAGATATTGGGGTGGAATTCTGGAGATACATCAGGAACCAGGGAGGCCTGTCCTTCCCAGCATGTGTCCAGGGGACCTGAACTGTGACAAATACATTCTCAGAGCAGCAGTTTCATCCAGAAGGCTGCACGTTGGCAGGTGGCTTTACTGCCACCTGCCGCCGAGCTGGTCACACTGTCGTTGTTCACAGCGGAATCTGCCAGGGTGGACAACCCTGCTGCTGGGTTCAAATCAATCTTCTCCCCATACCCCTCCACTCACACACAAACACACACACACACAACTCCAGGCTGGCTCCATCTCTGCTGTCTCCTTTTGGGGGAGCCAAACCGCCTTTTACAGTCCTGACCTGGTAGCAAAGAAGATCAGTGGAAATCTCTCTCTCTCTCTCTCTCTCTCTCTCTCTCTCTCTCTCTCTCTCTCTCTCTCTCTCTCTTTCTCTCCTCTCTCTGTCTCTCTCTCCTCTCTCTGTCTCTCCTCTCTCTGTCTCTCTCTGACTCCTCTCTCTCTCCTCTCTCTCTCTGTCTCTCTCTCCTCTCTCCTCTCTCTGTCTCTCTCTGACTCCTCTTTCTCCCCTCTCTCTTTCCTCCTCTCCCCCTCTTTCTCCTCTCTCACTCTTTCCTCTCTGTCTCTTTCTGTCTCTCTCTCTGTCTCTGCCTCTCTGTCTCTGTCTGTCTGTCTGTCTCTGTCTTTCTCTGTCTCTGTCTCTCTGTTTCTGCCTCTCTGTCTGTCTCTCTGTCTCCCCCCCCACACACACACATCCGGCTGGCTCCATCTCTGCTGTCTCCTTTTGAGGGAGCAAAACTGTCTTTTTCAGAACTGACCTAGTGGCAAAGAAGGTCACTAAAACACACACACACACACACACACACACACACACACACACACACACACACACACACACACACACACACACTCCTGGCTGGCCCATTTCTACTGTCTTCATTTCTGCAAAAGATACAACTGTTGCATCTCTCTCCTCTCTCTCCTCTCTCTCTCTCTCTGTGTCTGTCTGTGTGTCTGTCTGTGTGTCTCTCTCATCTGGCTCCATCTCTGCTGTCTCCTTTTGCATCTCTCTTCTCTCTGTTTGTCTTTCTCTGTCTCTGTCTCTCTGTCTCCGTCTCTGTCTTTCTCTCGTCTGGCTCCATCTCTGCTGTCTCCTTTTGGGGAGCAAAACCGCCTTTTACAGTCCTGACATAGTGGCAAAGAAGATCACTGGAACACACACACACACACACACACACACACACACACACACACACACACACACACACACACACACACACACACACACACACACACACACACAGTCTCCATTTCTGCAAAAGATGCAACTGTTGCAGCCTGCAACGACATACCACCCGCCAGCCAGCCAGCCCGCCCGCCCCCCTCGCCAATCACTTGCTTATTAGCTGAGCCCACCCGCGCCCACCGGCGGCCGAAGTGACGCGGCTGTCAGCTGCCATGCGGGAAGAGCGACCCCCGGCGCCCGCCTGCCAGCCAGCCAGCCAGCCAGCCAGCCAGCCAGCCAGCCAGCCAGCCAGCCAGCCAGCCAGCGAGCGGCCCTGCCCCCTGGTGGCGAGTCCTAGAATCGCAACAGCAACCTCACCACCGATGCCCTTCTAGTGTTTTCTTTTTTTTTTCTTTCCAAAGGAGCATGTTTTCATCTGTAGTCAACTGCTGGGGATAGGCTATGTGGTTCCCAGATTAATTATTCATGAATAAGGAGTGTGTGTGTGTGTGTGTGTGTGTGTGTGTGTGTGTGTGTGTGTGTGTGTGTTGTCCTCGCTTTTGTAATACATACAGAGGGTAGGGGGAGGAGGGAGGGATAGAAAGCCACTGGGAAGAACGACTGTAAAAGCATGTTTGTGACAGGATAATGGAGTAGCAAGAAAAGGATGGGGGGAGAATGAAGGAAATTAAGAAGCAAGAGTGGCGAAGTGACAGTGATGAGGGAGTAGAGTGACAGTCAAGGATGCAGAAAGAATGCAAGGAGCAACAGTTTGATGAAAAATAGGAGGGGACTTATGCATGAAAGAGAGGGAGGAGGATTTGACATCCCTGAGAGTTAAGTTTCATTTTGGTGAAGTGAACCTTGTGAATATTTCAATATGCCTCACCCCTATTTTACATCCCATTCTGTTTGGCAGCTGTTGGAAATGAGTTTCCATTTCCTGTCTTGTTTTAATATTCTCATGTCTCCCACATCACTAAGATCATTAGAGGCAGAAACAATTATGCCATACATTCCTGTGTTTGACAGAATCTTGGGTGCACACTGGATTATTAACAATTCCCTTGCCCAGCCGCCACAAGCCACATCTGCTTTTGTTATCTGATCCAAGGCTTATGCTCTCTCTGCTCTCTCTCCACTGACCTCTATGAGCTAGCTTGTCCTTTGGGAAATAGACCAGTAGCTGCTCAGAATCCAAATGTAGAGAGACAAGCACTCACACAAAGGCTTTTGCCATTCACTCATCCACAAACAAACAAAAAGCCCAACAGCAGCAAATAACCCCAGAAATGGGCTCTTTCAATTGCATCTGTAACTCCTGACCTGATCCTTTCATTTTCTCCAGAAGAACAAAGGAAGGAGATAGATTTTGCAAGGTCTGTGCTAGCTATAGCTGGGTACAAATAGTGAAAGGTTGACAGGATTCCACATCATAGTTTCAGTTTCTATTTTGCTAATGTCACCTCAAGGTGTTTCAAATTTGGGGAAGACGGAATCAAATTTAGAAGCCAGGACAGGATGTTAGAAACTATTTTGACAAAATAAATTAGCTTCAACATGTTGTTCCTTGGAAAAGTTTTGGTCACTGCTATTTACTTTGCCAGCAGAGGGGTGGTTGTCTGGCTGGCTGATTGAATGTGAATGGAGGAGATGGGCATATGGGGTTTGGCCATTTGTGTTGACACATTTGGGACATCTTGAAAATATTCAAAGAAGGACGTTTACATAGAAACTATTTGTCATTGTGGTAAATAATCGGGGTATAGAAAAGCATATAGAAGAGAAAAATGCATTGGGCCTTCAAGAAAAAACTTATCTAGGCGACTGGAGTGAGATTACTGTTTCAAGTGCTTGCTTTGCATGCAACCAACCTGGATCAAAATTCTGGCACCCTTCGAGTAAAACTAAGAGTGATCCCTGAGTGCAAAGCTAGGAGAAAGCCTTGAGCACTGCTGCATGTAGCTCCCAAAACGAAAACAAAACAAACAGCAAACAAAAACACCTTTTTATAGTAGGGTTCTTGTTAAATGGAAATGTTATTTCCTCTCTTAGTACATTGTGCAATTCAAAAGTGATATTATTTGTGGACATTCTTTGTTGTTGTTGTTGTTGTTTTTGGGCCACATCTGGTGACACTTTGCTCCTGGCTCTGAGGATTGAGCCCAGGTCAGTCCTGGGTCAACCACATGCAAGGCAAATGCCCTACCACTGTGCTTTCTCTTCGGCTCCCCTGGACATGCTTTATAAATTATGAACATGCTCCCAGACCCAAAGCAAAATGATACTGTAAGGAACTTACATAGAGTGTAAAACATTCCCTATACAATGGTATTTAATATGATCTAATAGCACCACTCCTAGATAACTAAAGAATATGAAGACATTATTTTGAAAGAATCTCAGCGTTTGTTTAGAGCAGCCTTGTTTACAATCTTCCAAACATCCAGCACATCTAAATGACAGGATACACAAGCTGCGGAATGTGTACTCATTGAAATACTACTCTGCCATTAAAAAAATGGAACTGCTCTTTGTGATAATATAGATGGAACTTGAGCTGTTAATGCTAAGTGAAATAAGTGAGAAATTAAACAAAACAATCAAGTGTGTGTAATTTGCTAGTACAAACAGGCTGGCAATAAACAACATAACTAATTCTAAATTATGAAAACTAAGGTGGTTGCCCAGGGGAAGGGATTGGGTAGGAAGATTAGCAAAAATGTCTTTATAGTGGTGGTGATGCTGGGACTTTGTCATGGAAATAACAACAGCAGCACACATAAAAATATGATGGTAACAACCAGAAATGTCAAAATATTGTGAACAAATATTAAATCAATGAAAAATTAAAACTAAAAAAAAAGGACCCAAGTTATAGCACAAGGGGATTAGACACAAGCCTTACATGTTACAGACCTCAGTTAAGTTCCTGAACCAGGAGATTCCCTGAACACTGCAGCTTCTGGAAACACCTGAGTATCAACACAGTGGCCCTAAGTAATCTCTGCCATCACAAGGCCTGAGCAGAAACAAATACTCTGTCTCTGCATTGAATTTCCACCCAGATGACTGAGAATTGCCTAGAAAGACCTGAGCACTATTTGGAAAATGCACTGAAATAAAATCTGACAAATAATTAAAATAGATGCAACTTTAAGCCATTAAATATTGCTCAGTTTTCTGCTTAACATTCAATTCTTATAGTTCATATTTTTTATTTCCTTACTTCACTCCCTTTTGTATACCTTTATCTTTGAATCTATACAATGTTTTTTTTTTTTTAACAAATCCTTATCAGCTTTTCAACTAAAAACTCAAGGACACCACACTTTAACTGAGTTATGTTGGAGCTGTGACAAGATTATTCTATAGTAGTCATCAATAAGGACAATTCAGTTCTATTCAATATCTGTCACAAATATAAGATTTACATATTTATCTGTCATCTCACAGTATTACTCTAGACAAATATTTAATTTTTCTTAAATCCTACAAAAGCACATGTATTTTTATTTCTACCCTCACCTACAGATGTACCATTTTGTAGAAACAGTGATTTGGAAGAATTTTTGATTACTATGTTAACTATTATTAAAATAAAAATGCTTAGCAAAATTATACATGAAGTAATAAATTCACTTTTTGTATTCAATTAATAAGACTGACATAACAAAATACCTCAGACTGGATAATTTATGAGGTTTTTGGGTTTTTTTTTTTTGGGGGGGGTCACACCTGGCAGCTCTCAGGGATTACTCCTGGCTCTATGCTCAGAAATCGCTCCTGGCAGGCTCAGGGGACCATATGGGATGCTGGGATTCGAACACTGACCATCTCCATGAAAGGTAAATGCCTTACCTCCATGCTCTCTGGCCCAAGACTGGATTTCTTTTTAGATATTTATTTTCTCTTTTTTTATTATTTAAATTTTTAACTGAGATTCGGTGGTTATAACGCTATTAATAATGGTCTCTCTTGGGCTGAAGTGATAGCACAGCAGAATGGGTGCTTCTCTTGAACATGGCCAACAAGGTTTGATACTAGCATCCCATATCATCTCTGTGATCACCAGGAGTGATCTCAGAGTACAGACCAGTAGAAAACCTTGAGCAAAGCCAGGTGTTCCCCCACATCCAAAATAATAATAATAATAATAATAATAATAATAATAATAATAAATAGTTTCTCATTCTCATATTTCTTGTGCCATACCCATTACCAGTGTAATAACACTCCCTTAAAATTAAGAAGTAAAATAAAATATTTTAGGGCTGGAGTGATAGTACAGTGGGTAGGGTATTTGCTTGCACTTGGCCCACCCAGTTTGATCCCTTGTATCCCATATGCCTATTAGGAGTGATTCCTGAGCATAGAGCCAGGAGTAATATCTAAGTACTGACAGGTGAGGCCAAACTAACAAAAAACGACAAATAAATAAAATATTTTAAACTCAATAAAATAAAAAGAGAGGCTAGAGAGATAGTACAGCATATAGGGAGCTTGCATTGCACGTGGCCAACCTGGATTCTAGCCCCAGAATTACAGATGGTCCTCTGCCAGGAGTCATTTCTGAGTACAGAGACAGGAGTAACCCCTGAGCACCACTGGGTAAATCTCCTAAAGAAAAAGTACCAATAAATTAAAAATAAAATAATTACATGATATAATAAGAGAAAAATGTATTTTACTTATATCCCTGAATAGTAAAATTTAAAGATCAAGATGCTGGCATAGTCAGTATTTCTTGAGGTTCTTCTCTGGTTTATAGGTGTAGACCTTCTCACTACATCCTTGCATGGTCCTTTCTTACATGCACATCCCTGTGATCTCTTTCCTTTTTATAATGACAGTCTGATTGGAATAAAGTTCCACCTTATCACATAGTTTAATTGGTGGTTGAAAAGACACATCGTTATACAGTTGCGTTCTAAGGTACTGAGGTAGAAGAGTTAGATTATTGACCATAAATTTTGATACAATGAAATTCAGCTATGATTTCCCCTAAGCAGTTTTAAGTAAACTACTGAAATTTTCATGTAACAGAGAGTCCCCTTCCAGTTTCTATTGGAGAAAGAGTTCTGTAGTAGAAATTACTAATATTATAGCAAAATTCAGAGACTGAGTGCTGAGGTTCAATTTTTTTAGTAGCTCTTTGATGTGCCAGACAGTTAATTTCCTGAGACTCAAAGTTTCCTTATCTCTGAAATATAGATTGTTTTCCACCTTTAATATTACTATTTTGTCCTCTAAGATAACCATACTATGAAGCTATGTGAAATAGTATGTACTACTTCAATACAGAGCATTTTTAGAATCTTAGGACCAATAATATTTGGTGGAAGGTCAAATATCTAATTTTGGGTTTTAATCTGCTTACTTCTTGGACTGTGGCTTCACATTAAAATGTTAGCTTCTTTCTGCATTAAAATGGATCTAAAAAGGACAGAAGAGTTAGGGAATTACAGAAGAGAGAGTGAGAGAGAGGAGAGAGGAGAGATGGAGAGAGGAGAGAAGGAGATATAGAGAGCAAGAGAAGAGAGAGGGAGAAAAAAGAAAGGGGAGAGAGGTAGAGAGATGAGAGAAGGAGAGAGGGAGAGAGACAAGAGAAGGAGGGAGAAAGAAGAGAGGGAGAGAGGCAGGGAGGGAGAAAGAGAATAGAGGGGGAGAGGGAGGGAGACCGAGAGGGAGAGAGAGAGCGAGAAAGAGAAGAAAGGGAGAGAAGTCGAGAGAGAAGAGAGAAGGAGAGAGACTAAAGAAGAGAGGGAAAGAGAGGGAGGAGAGAGAATGGCCCTACCTTTCAAGGGGCCAGATTGACTTAAAGAATTTACTCAGGAGTATGGAGGCATCAAGTAAAGCTTTGAGTCTTTCCACTTCTCACCCTCATTAGACTTATTAGACTATTTGGTCCATGCCTCAAACACCTTAATAAATTTGTCTCTTCTTTTGAAATTCCTTTAAGCTACAGGTATTTATCAAGATACTACCCTGAGTATACATTCTTTCTGGTTTCTATAGAGTCCTCAAAGAGCTCTCTATAAAGGTAGCACTACATGCAATCCACATGTTTAATTCATCTCTTCAGGAAGCAGTGAAGTCATTGCCTCTTTTCTCTTCCGCAGATGTTATAAGGAGTGGGGAGGGGATGATGTTGTAGAAGATAGGGTGTTTTTCCTTTAGTAATCAAATCAAGATGATTTTATTTTTTTTTGCTACAGCCCCCATTCATTGTGTATGTTTTTGCATTTCATTTTTTTAAAATTCAAGCTAGTTTACTATTATATCATAATGTTATGTTGTCAGTTTGCTTTCACATAAAAAACATGGATACTTGAGACTCAGTAGATGATATTTCATGGGGTAGACTTCTCTTACAGTGTTCATTACACTACTGCTTAATATTCTAGACATGAAAATGATGATTGTTCTAAGAATGCTCCATGCACAATATAACCCCTGGAAGATTTTATTTTGCAAAGTTTACTCTCACCAATGATCATTTGCCTAAAGGAAACCTCTCCCCTTGTTGTGCCAGCCTCATATTTTTTAAGTGCTCTGACCCATTCCATAAGGGTCAGTTCTTCCTCTACAACCTACAAATCAATCTCCAACATCAGTCTTTGTGGATGTGTGTAGTATGTATGTGGTAGACACCTCTATGTCTCTCTAATCTGTATTGTACAAATGTTGTATATAGTTGTTATATATACTGTGTTGTATACAGTTCCTGTTATATATAACCTCTTCTCTTCCCCCTCCTCTGCCTACACCTTACAAATCCACATCTATCCTCACATCCCTAATTCATTATCTCTCCCAATTTAATTTTCTTTACCACCTGTTATTAACTCCTCAGAAACTGGAACCTCCCCCTTGCCCCAGCAAGTTGCCATCTGGCTCCCAAAGTGAAAGGATAGCCTTACAGATCACCTGATCTTGGCCCTGGAAGAAGCTACCACCACTGCTCCTGTTGACTCAACCTATAAGCCCCCTTTCTCCCTCCTCCCCTCACTGTGGACTGTTGCTTGCTACCAGATTTGGCTTCAGTGAGACCCTCAGCTCAGGCACTACCTGATACCTGACTTCTGTGAACCATTTCTCAGATGCACAAGACCACAGCACGGGATGAAACTGTGTTCTGGATTTTTATTCTCGCCCCCAGACAGTGTCAAAGGACTTACAGAGAATATCTATATTTCCTTTGTATATTTCTGTAGATGTATTTCCTTAATAGTTATAAATCTTTGTGTATTTTTTCATATAAAGAGTTAGCTTTCCCCATCCCTTTTTTGGATGTGCTTAGTAGGAAATTCTAGTAGATAAGTCTCTCTTGGGATCTGAGTTCAGGTTAGAACCAGGTTATAGAGATTGTTTAGCTTGTTATTTTTACTCCCATATGCACCAGTAGTATCATGTGACATTGTTCCTTTTTGTATAGGCACATTAAAATGGGAAAACATATTTAAGAAGAAATTCTTATCTAATAGAAGTAGGAACTCATAAATTGTATAGTGCAGAGATGGCTTTCACCCTATACATTTGTCATCATGACTCAACTTAAGCCTCAATAATTGGACATCAACCATCCAACCCTGAATCTTAGATCCCATCCTTGTAACCAGGATGGTTTTCTGCACCAGCATGAGGAATCAAAATTTCACGGGAGGAGGTTCTAATGCTGCCTTGTACCAGCTTGCTCCAAGGTAGGTTCATATGAGAACTTTAAGATCAGGAAACAGCAACATCTTGCTTTAAGAGGTTTCCCTATCTCACCACCTAATGGTGAAATGAAATCAGAAGATGCTCTGTGCCACTTGGATTCAGCATAGGATCTATGCAAAAATCAAGATCTCTACAGAAGCTTGACTGTGACAATCATGATTGAGATCTTTTCCTGGGACCATGAAGATCGTGGAGTTGGAAAATTAGCATGCCCGGAGCCTGTAGTCAGTTTTATGATAGTATGCTCATGGGTAGAGACACCCTGTTATTTTAGGTCAAGGGTATTTCCTTTCTAATTTCCCCAATGTTTGCTGTGCCTATGCAAAACCTTTAATCTCTCTTTTTTAAAATTTTATCTGTATCTTCTAGATAGGGGCTGCCACCTTTTTCATAGGACCTTGGGACCTACTTTATTTTACCTCATAGTTCTGCTTCCTTCCATAAATTGAGAAAAGAAAAAAAAAAAGTGGATGGGGCCCAGGGGCCAACTGGTCTCAAGTACATTGGTGGGGGAAAAAAAGGTCAGAAATAAATACCCAAGCCAAAATCAACGACAATAGAATCAAGAGACTCAAAGCTATAACAGTCTAAACTTAAAATGTACCTGCTACACTGCTAGGACAGAGGGCTCAAGGTGTAGATAGGTGAGGCATGCTTGGAGCTTTGGTGGAGGGAAGTCAAATCTGGTGGTGGGAATGGCCTTAATTCACTGTCACTGTAAGCCTGAAATACAACTATGAAGGATTTGCAATTAACAATGGTCTCAATTAAAAAAAAAAGAAAAGGGATCCCTGAAATAACCCTAAGGCATAAAGATGACATCTCTTTGAGATGCAAATACTGATCTCTTTGGGGATGGAGAAACTGAGGCACTACCCAGGGAAAGGCAGTCTCATAAAGGAGAAGATTTTAGAGAAAGTAAAGGGAATGATAAAAAACATGAATAGATGATCAAGAATATAGGCCTATTTCTCTTGATAATGCCCTGGCAACATTCTATTTCTTTTTTGTTCTTTCTTATGTGGTAATGCTTAAGGTTTACCTGGTAGGTGCGGGGGTGCCAGAAACAAATGAGGGTCAGCCACATGCAAGGCAATTTCCCTGCCCACTCTACTATGCTCTGCCCTTTGGCAACAGCATTTTATGTCTAGCTCTTCCTTGCCCTCTGTCTTACCTTTAAACCCATTACTGAATAAACTATAGAAGAAAGATTTCTTCCATACTCTGGAATCGTGCTTAGGGGATTTCTTCTTATAAAAAGGGAAATTTTCTACCTTTTACCCTTTCTTTCTATTGTCTTACAAATTTTTTCTGAATTATAAAATTAATAATCAAACATAAATATTTAGGGACTAAGATATAAACTACCACACATAATTTATATGATGATTTAAAAATATGCGTAAGAGGTTAAATTGTCTTTTTAATGGTCAGGATTCTGTTATGAACTACTTTTTGCCCTCATTTCTGCCTCTGTAATCTCCAAATATAGTTTAGCTCCACACTTGATATAGGTTCTCATGATTCTTGTTGTAACCTTTTGTGCTAAAAATGACAGCAAACATTGTGCAGTAGGTTCTCACCTTGTTTCTTTTCCCAAATGAGGTTTCAATGGTTAAGAAGCTGTATTTTCATGAAGATGCAAAAATAATATAGTACTTTCATTTTGGTCCTACTATTTTATCTCCATTAGAACAATCCCTGGCATGAATATACACATTTTTATTTTTTCTTTCAATATGCTACAACAATTTCATTTCACTTAATACGCTTTAAAAAAAAACCTGAAGCTTAAGTAAGCCAGTAGAAATGAATGTGAAAAAAAAATTTGAGAGCCAGGGAAGTGGTTTAGAAGCAAAGCATATACCTTCCATGCATAAAACTTCCGTTTGAGTACGGGTATTAAAAAACAAATAAACCTAACAAAGCAAAAACAAAAAAAAAAAAAGAAAAGAAAAAAAGAAAGAAAACAGAACCCATGTTCACTTTCAGTGATATCCCTGCATCAAGTACAGGCCCAACAAATAATGAAGAATTCCAAATACTTGGGTAAAGAAGGGATAAATAACAGGATGTTAATATAAAGTAGAGAATTAAGTTTAAAATTGAGAAGACTTTGATAAAAAAAAGCAGATGAATATCAGTGTGTGTGTTGTATGTGTTTGTGATCTTCTAAAGTTATGTGACAAAGTACAAAATACTACATCAGAAATAAATGGTTTAAAATAAGAATACAGAAAAAATTAGAATACTGAATATAGAAAAGTGTTTCCAAAACTTCCTGTTTCTTTCATATTTTATGATTACTCCCACCTTTTAGTGTTCCCATTTCTACTCACATTGATCTATAGGCATATGCATTCCCTTGATAAATGGACATATTATGAAAGGGCCATTTAAGATACCTTATTTTCATCATAAAAATTCTGATTTATAAATCTTTGTTAAATGCCTATTTGCCCAGTCAAACAAACTCCAGAGGACAAAAGCTTACCCTCAGGGAGCCAAATGAATAATTGAACATGGTGTCTGGCCCATACTAATCACTTCATTAATGTTTGTGAATGACCAAATAAATGGATGAATGAATATCACAGTAATTGGTATCAGTGTATTCACAACTCTCCACAGTCCTCTACCATTCCCATTAAATAACCTGTTAAGTACTAAGAAATAGCCTTTTATTTGCAGCTGCCACACCCTTTTGGTGAGCCTCCCCAATGAGTTGCTTTTTTTTTTATTTTTGCCAACTTGTCAAACTACAGATGTCATCATTAGATTTCTTTTCTTCTCTTCATCACTGCATCACACATGCCAATCTCAAATTAGTTCTTTTGTTACTTAGGTGATATATTTTAGTGCATATTATTTCGGAAAGGATAATGTCTTTAGCAAATGTTACATGTACAGAAGGTTTTAAGTAGGACTAAATGCAGTAATTAATGTTGATGACTCTGCTCTTAGTATGTAATATTCTTGTGCTGTAATCATGCATCACAAACGTGAAGCCTCAGTTTGTTCAACAGATGCAGAGCTTAATGGCTGCATTTTCTTTCCATCACTGAGTTAGCTTTAGTTAAATGTACCATTAAAAACAGTCCTTTAATATATTAATGAAATCAGTGACTGTAGCCATCAGAGTTTTTTGCTACAATTTCTGCTTTATTCTTACTATTTTGTTTAAGAAGTATAGTAAGGTGATGAGTTACTTACTTAATTATTTAGGGTGCTTTGACAAAAAAAAAACCAAAAACAATTTAGTTAATTCTAAATAAAAGCTGGTGTATGTAGGCATGAGAAACAATCAATATGGCATGACTTGTGTCCACTACAGCTGAGATGGCAAGTCTGTATTGTTAACACTAATAAAACTCGAAACATAATTTTCTTTTGTTTTTATTCACAGTTCCTTTTCAACATTAATTTAGGATGTGAAAACAGATTTAGGTCATTGTTTTCATTAGTATCCTTACTAATAAATATTCAAATATTCTATCTTTCTAATGTCCTTCCTCTATTATATTATCACATATTAGGATTAAAGAACAAACAAGGCAGAACACCAACATGAATGGTTTGGGTAAGGTGTTTATCTTGCACAAAGCAAACTCAGGTTTAATCTCTAACATCCTAGATGGTCCTTTGAGCAATCCCATGAATAATTTCTGAGAACTGAGCTGATAGCAACTCCTAAACATCATGAGATGTGGCCACAATACAAAACAATACAAAAATGTTAATAAATGAGTATGTTCTGTGGATAGATCCAGTGGTAGGAGAGCTCTGAAAATGCTGTCCACCATTTTTAATTGACTACCTGGGAGATTTTGATGATTCACACTGGAGCTTCTTGAGGATATAACTATACCATTGATCTTAATCTGACCAAATCACTTCTCCATTCCTGAGTTTGATAATGCTACTTCTGATGTTTGTCCACTTGGAGGAATATCTTTTCAGGCATTAGACCCATTGATAGAAGTTCTTTACGAAATAAGTCTTTATCTCTAGGCAGAATTATGAAGAAGATGATACAGAGTAAAAATAGCATGACCTGTCAAAATTTTACACTAGCTTATAGGATTATTATGCAAACATATTTACATATTTATTTTAAAAACATTTTATTTTTTTCACCCCCTATATATTTATTTAAAAAGCATTTTATTTATAATGATCAGTCAACCAACACTTTCAGAGTAAAACAGGTTATACTTATATGATGTAATGTTAGTTTAAGTAAGAGGCCATGATAAGGTTAAGTTTATAAAATTTGGGTAAATTACATGATATTTCTCAGACTGAATTTCCTCAGACACAAATTAACAAAGTCTAGCATAGATAACTCTTAGTTTTCTTGGTTATAAATAGTTTTGACTGATTCAAGTTTACCTGTAGCCAGTCTAAGAATGAGAGAAGAAAAATATAGGAAGGAAAGTAGAGAGAGGGTCTTGTTTTATTCCCAGACATGACTTAGAAATTTTTAAAAATTACTTTATTTAAGCATCGTGGTTATAAAATTGTGCATGTTTCCTGTCAACAATATTTCCAGTATCCCACCCTCCCACCCCCATACCTGCACCTGGGCAGACATTTTATTTCTTTCTTTCTCTTCTTCTCTTTCTCCCTCTTTCTTTCCCCCCTTATTAACACTCTTGTTTGCACTACTGTTAATGAAGGGGTACCATGCATATCACTTTATTCCCTTTGAGTACCCCATTTTTGTCCAGAGATATCAGTTTCAACGATCATTAATGTAAACCCTTCTCTACCCTAACTGAACTAGGGGCTCTTTATTGCAAGCTTCCAACTGTAGACTGGATCTCCTGGACTAGAGATGAGTCTCTATTGTCTCTGGATATTACTACTATGCTTAGAAAACAATTCCACATATATATTTGTTGTATAAACTGAACACAACTGATTGTATTTTGAAAAATATTTGCTAAACCTTTAGTTTCTCATCATGTTATGTCTGAAATGATTACTAGGGCAAAACAGTGCATAGTCCTCTGTTTAAGAGCAGAAAATCACATACCTAGCTCCTTTTCAGTTCTCATACTATTTTGACATACTTTTAAATGTTGGGATAAAAGGGAATAGAAAATGTCAGTATACTATAATGAATTTCTTTTGAGACACCAATGGCAGCAAAACCTCAAGATAGTATTAATTTTTTAACTCTGAAGCTTTTGTGGTTTAACAGGAATAAAATCTCAGACTAGGTATTGCTATTTGAAATGCTAAGTATTATTATGTTTTGTTTTCAAGATTTTTATTTGGACTCTAGATAAATTTGACCTTGCTTTCTTTGAAGTCACCTCTAAATCCTTATTTCTTCATAGTGTAGAAAAATTTAATTTATAGTATGTCCTCCTAGATCATACGTGATACTTTATAAAATGGAGATGACTCATTATGGACTCAGGTATCTTATGCTGATGAGATGCTTGAGAATAAAGTTAGCCAACTTAGAAGACAAGCTGTACATGATTAGAGTATTGACACTAAATACTGTACTCAATATTAGCCTGATTTCATGAAGTAGTAGGCCTGGACTGAATACAAATGACTTATCATTCATACATATGAAAACCCAGTGGAAATTCTTAACACCAATGTTTGGATAAGTATTCTTGGTTAGCAACACAGCATTGTTCTACAACAAAGTTCTGGGAAAATATTGTGTTCTTATTCCACAAGGAGAAGACAACAAAAAATTTAAATTTGGGACTCTCAAACTATTCTCTATGCATTTCTCCCTTTGGACCTGATTTCGTTTTATCCCTTTGCTATGGTATAACTCTATAACCTTGTAGAACTCTATTGATTATTCTGAAAATTATCAAATCTGATCATAGTGAGAAACCTAGAATTTGTAGTGAACTGGTCAAAATTGAGAGTGAGCAGCTCAGAACTTTGGCTGATGTCTTAAACAAGAACAAATTTGCTTTAGAATTGTGGTAAACTCAAAAAGGAATGGGAAGAAAATTTTAAGAATTTTACCTAAGATTAACATTTGAGGAGATCAGACTTTAAAGCTATGTCTTTGCAACAAAACAGATCATGTGTATGGATTTGGGATAAGTCCATTTGTGTTGACTAAATTTGAAGACTGTGTATTCCTTATGTTTTCCCAACACCAATAATCCTGAATTAAAATCACTCACTTATTTTTTCTAATCTAATTTGGCTCCCTAAGAGTCAAACTTTAGACTTCTCAACTACTTCTGATGTTTAATTAACTCATGGTACCTGGTTAAATTGTGGTTAGCTTATTAGTTAATATTATTTATTTTCCTTTTTTTGGGATGCCACACCCTGGTGGTGCTCAGGGGATTCCTCCTGGCTCTGTGCTAAAAAAAAAATCATTCCTGGCAGGTTCGGGGCACCCTATGGGATGCCAGGGATTGAACCTGGGTCAGCCACTTGCAAGGCAAATGCCCAACATGCTCTGCTATTGCTCCATCCCCCCTTTTTAATCTTCTTCCTGTTTTGTCCAGTGTTATGGGACTTATGCAGAGATATTTCAGAAAAAAAAATGTGATCTTAATATGTCTCAGCAAGAATTCAAAGCAAGTAGCCTTTCTCTAGGGAGAATAATAAGCTACTGTAGAGGAAAATTTGGCTTCTTCTATTGTTCTGAAGTAGGCATTGATTACAATACAATCTTAAAAACAAATCCTATTATAGAGATTTAGAAAACTATTTAGAATATTTAAAGAATGTATTTCTTTCTTTTTTTTTTTTTTCGTTTGTTTGTTTTTTGGATCTAGATGTGTTCAATTCTTACTCATGAATCTGCACAGGGATCATTTCTAACCGTGCTCAGGGAACCATATTGGGTGCAGGGGATCAAAACAGAGTCATCTTCATGAAAATAAGCACCTGAGATCATTTTTAGCAGTGCTCAGGAACCATTTTGGGTGCAGGGGATCAAACCTGGTTCATCTTCATGCAAAGCAAGCACTTTACCCACTGTACTAGCCCTTCATCCTGTGAAAGGTTATATTTCTTAAAGGTTTTTTTTGGGGGGGGTTCTTAAATTTCTCAGGTCTCAAAATCCAACTATCAAGATATCTTCCTGATTTATCTGTAGTTTTGCAATGGTATTTTGTGGTAATTTCTTGGAATGAATTAAGAATAATTTTCTTTCCTTCCATGAAGAGTTTTATTGTAAATGCCACACTCCTTTTAATGATATTGATGGACTGTCTTCAAATAGTTCTTCAGTAACACATCCACCTTGACATTATAAAATTTCAATTATCTTTGACTTTCTTTCCAATCTTATTCTTGAGAACTACCAAGAAACAGTGAAGTCAACCACAAGAAAAGTGATTCAAGTCAATGAAGACACATCTCCTTTTCACGTTTATTCATTTTGTTTTAAGATCACAGAAGAGCAGAGCATCCATACGTGTAAAGATAAACATAAAAGAGAAACGGAATTTAAATACATTTTAAAAGGAAAGGAAAAAGCTTTTTTTAAATTTTATTTTTAACACACACTGCGCTTTTTATTTTCCTTCACAGAGCTAGTATCCAAGGAAAAAATTCCACCCAATAAACAAATATTAAAAAAACATTGAACAACAAATAAAACAAATAAAAAATGGTCATGTGTTTGTATCATCAAGGAAAGTTCAGTTTATGTCTACAGGGCTGAGAAAGGAATATATTTATATATTTATATATATTTATATGTATATAACACTGTTAATAAGGAGAATTCTAACCAAGAGCAGGATGTATATATCCTCCTGTAGAGCAGTGAGAAGGAAGGGGTGAAGTAAAGCACATGAACTGTTTTCCTGTGCTTCTACCCCATGTAATTTTCTTTTTTCAACCTTCCCCTCCACTCCCAGTAAATAGTTAGGGAGCAGATCATGGCTAGAATTCACCAGGAAGCAACATTTATATGCTCTGACGAAGAGCAAAGACTTGGGGAAGAGGATTCAAAAGAGGGTCCAGGTAGCTTAGAGTTACTGCTCTGTATCATGACGCAAGTAGTTTTGCATGTTTTCTTCATTTGCAAGAAGCAGAATTTTACTCAGTGCCTGACTTTATATACCAAGGGCTTGTGCAGGGAAGAATGTAGCTGTCAGAGTAAATCCAGGAGCACCACTCAAAAAGAGGCACCTCTGAAAGGATGGTAGACATAAGGGGTTGTTCTGCAAGCTGGTTACCTCCCCTTACAGAGAATTTTATAAGTATTGAAATACATTGAATATCCTTATCTACATAAAGTAGTACTAATGTTTAGAATTTATGAATAATCCCTGCTCTTTGGTGGATGCAGGCTTACAATTTTTCTGTTCTCATTGATAGTGCCTGGAAAATCTACTTTAGACAGATGCTAAATTGAGCTCAAGCATAGTATGTGTCTTTATCTTGAGAGATAGAGGAAGGCTTAATCTCTTCAGATTATGACTTAAAATAGTAATTCTTCATCAAGTCCTGAGAAACCAACCTTGCTGTTTTGCTTTTTCTCAGAAAACTTAGCCTTCCCATTTGATTTGGCTTTACAACAATTTGCACCGTTTCCAACTCTGCATCCTTCTATAAATATTAGTGCTAGTACTTTTAGAAAACAGGCCTGTTTATTTTTCTTTTCTCACTGTCCACTTGCTTGATTTCATAGCCTGTCAGTCTAGTTTAAGGAAACAAACACCACCAGGAATTCCTTCCAAAACAAAATCTATTATGTTGTCTATTTCACATAGAATGACCTTTTGAACTTTCTACGGATATTTTTACTATATCAGCACAACAATATTTCCAAGGCTATATATTTTCTGCCATGACATAGTGGCCCAGGATGCGATTCAAGGATGTTTCCTCTCAGATGGGCAACTCCTAAATTGTTACATGCCTAATCTAGCTATTTTCCTTCCTATGAAAGGTTACAAGAGTATGTAGCTCATCACTTAGAATTTATGTTGAAACCAGGGAACAATTCCAACCATTTCAATGTCCTTACAAGTAATCTGAAATGGGTTATACTTTTATTTGCATTGTTAAGAAGTTTTAATTAGAAAAAAGCATAATAGATCTAGTCAAGGCAACCTGTACTCTAGAAATGTTTGACTTTTGACTTTTGAAAATGATGGGTTGATAGTTGTGAAGAAAGAAGATATAATAGAGATCAACCCAAGAGGAAAAACAGCTGCTGGGAGTAATTAACTGAACACAACTCTACATAAGTATTAAATTTTTATTCAAAATAGAAGTTCAGAGTTGACAAGATTTTGGACTTGTCATCAAAATTCCTCACTATCGGGTGAGAATTCCAAGACATAGAAAGTTGGAGTGATGCCTAAGGTCACACAGCTTGTTTTGGGCAAGATGATAAGTTAAAATTCAATTTTCCTGACTCACATTCTAGTAGACTTTCCACTTTAATTTAAAGTTATAATATTTCTTGATTAGGAAAGTGTAATTTAGATATGTTGTTAATTTGTTGTTAATTGCTTCTATAAAGATCCTTACAAAAATTCATGTGATCATTTTAGTCATTTCTTTGATGACTCCTTACATGCAATTGTTCAAAGTATCTATGTCATTTCTGTGAAACAGAAGACACTTCAAAAGACTCTAAGATAAACTGTCTGAGAAATAATTTATTAAAAATAGTTCTGTGCTTTATTTGCAAGATTTAATATAGTTATGAAGAAATACAGGTCTAGAAGGTTCAAAGAAATTATTTTCGTGGGAGACTTAGCAGGATATAGCATAGCTTTTATATCTCATAATGCCTTGGCATCAAAAAGACAAAGGAGACCTCCCAATGTCTGTATTGAATTTAAAATAAATAAGGTATATTATTTTTTTTTATCAGTGAATGAGTAAGAAATGAGTTGACTTCTGTGGAGCTGTGTAAGAAATGCTAAGTAAGAAGATGCTAAGTAAGAAGAAATAAAGAGATACAGGAAAAAGTCAATGCAAGAAACACGTGACCCTTTTAAATATATCTATCCCTCTCTCTTTATTGTTCTGGTTTTGAGGTCAGGTGAGCCAACTGTGGAAAAGCTGAAGAATTGCCACTTAAGTCTTCAAAGAGCAAAGACTAGGGAAGGATAAGAACCTTTGACAGTTCCTGAGAGCCTGAGGCTACCTTACATCAGGGTAATTAGTCAAACTATCCCATTTTGACTTGTGAGATGCTTTATTTTAAAATCTATTTTAATTTTAGTTTTTAAATGGCTCAGATTTAACTAAACTTAGGCCCTGCATAAAAATGAAGTTTACATAGTTTATATTATGTACATAAACTAGTGATTTACATTGATTTACACATGATTGGTGCCTAATTTATTAATCAGCATTCAGTATGTAAATGCGCTGAAAGGAAATCAAGATTTTAAAATAAGTTTTCCATAATATTCATAAACATTTGCGCTGTTGTAAATGTTAAGCCTAAACCTAACATTCACACCAGCTTCTTTGCCAAGAGGAAAGTAATGTATATTGCTGGGTGAAAACAAATTCTTGCATTTCAGTTGGTCACATTTGACAACATAGCTAAATACAAATGAGAATAGTTCATTTCTCTTCTGCTAGTATGCACATAAATTGCATTTAGTAAAATGTTCAGAGATATTATGCCAACCATGATGAGAAATTTACATCTACTAGAGGAAGTGCAGTCTTTAAATGCTTAAGAAATGACTTCCTAAACTTGGTTTTATATCTTAATTCAAGGTTTCGTCTCACCTTTTTTGTGGTATATTATTTAATATTTTTCTTCAAAGTATTAGTAACTTCTATTAGGTCATATATAGCTCTGCATTGATAGGTCTAGTAAAAACAGTTAGTTGAGAACCAAAACTAAATACAGGCTGAAACATTACAGAGATGATGAGAAAAATAAGACATGGTTAATTCCATACAGCATAACTCATAAGAAAATTTGGTTTAAACAAATAAACACAAAGTGGAAAAAGTGGGGCTCTACATCTTTCTAATTGAAATATAGCTTTTTATTTTCCTCTAAGCAAATTCATTTCTCTTCTTTAATTTTAAAGCATTATTCTAGATTTGTCCTATAATACATAAAATATTGTAATTATAGCATCTGCAAGGTTACGATTAAAAAAATACATACGCATATATATTACTTCTCCACAAATAATTCAAGACTGAAAAAGGATCAAAATTAAATTTTGGGAGATAAAGCAGTAGAACAGTGAGTTCACAATTAAGTTGGGATGGAAACTGTGACTGGAAACAGTGACTCTGATAATAGGAAGCTAATAATAAGGAAGGAAGTAATAACTCAGAACAACTTCATGCTGAGGAGTTTAGTTTGTGTGTAAAGGAGGTAAGTCCATTTGTGGAGGAGAAACTAAGTTTTGTTTCAGTCCTCCAAGAACATGAAAATCACGAGTACTTTTACAAGGTCTCTATGAATAGCCCCAGTTGTCTAAATATGAAGTAAAAAAAAATACCCATGACTATAGTAGTCTGTTTGACTTGGAAAGAGAAGGCAAAGATTATTGGAACAATTCTTTTCATAGAAAACACATTGAATTTTCCCTTAAACTTGGTGCTCTTAGGAGAGAGGGATTTTTACATCTCGAAACTAAGAATGTCTTTCCCCAAAAGAAAAACTATTGATGAACAATTGCACAAATGGAATAATTCTGTAGTTTTAAAATCTAGGATTATTTTTATTCTTCAGGAAGTATCCTTGGTCAAGATCATTTTTGCTTTATTAAATAAAGATTGTGTCTAAGGACTCTATTTTGTGAATTGACATTTTCTTTGCATGCAAAATATATCAAATATATCAGTTACTCAGATTAATGTATTTCATTCTTCTCTCTCTGTTGTTTCCAACAGTTGATTCATTTTAGCACAAGGTTACAAGCTTTGGTTTCCAATGGGCAAGATAATTGAAGGGACCTATAGAATTAGAATGAGCTAAATTCAAGAAGTCCCAGTTGATACAAACTTTTAGTATCAGACCAGAAGCTTCTACCTTGTTCCTACCTTGACCTTTCTCCAAGCTATATTATCCTCCATTCTTCACATTGTTTAGAATTATTTTTTAAACTTACAGGATTTCTGGGACTAGTTTGTCCTGAAGCAGAAATCAGAACAATTTTTTTTAAAAATTTCCAGTACCTGACACAAATACCACGATATTCAGTAATGTTTAATGATGTTTAATATATGGTTCATTATATTAATGCTCAGAGAACAAATGATGCTAGTATAACAATTGCATTCCTTTCCATAGATAATATTATTCCACAAAACCAAGATCTTGTCCTTTTAATAGCTTGTAGGCAATAAGAAAACTGTGTGTATGAAGCCTGTGGCATGCAGTAGAGGTCCATTTCTGAAGCTGATACTAAAGTGAATTGATATCTAATTATTTTCTGCTTACACATCTTTAAATTGGCATGCACGATTTTAGAGCTGCCATTTAAGGAAGTGGAAATCATCAAGAATAATAAACCTTTAATCCTGTACCAAGGAGATCAAACTTTTAGAAAAATTCTTGATTATTAATAGACAATGCTGCTTGGGAATAGTTTGTTATTACTTTCCAATATTGTAGAAGTGCCTTGCTTGAATAGTAACTTCTGTCTTTGCCTAAATCTGTTACAAAAACTCTTAACTATTTCTACTCCTCAAGTTTAATTTGTTCTTCTGTTTTATGCCTGAACTGCAACATCATAAAAGACTGATGGTTCATAAACCACTACAAAATATAGCCAAGAAGAGATTCACACCACAGCTTCTGAACAAGATCATCATTTTCCAAGGGTAGTTCTTATTAGAAAGAGCCTTCAAAATTTATTTTTGGAATTTAACTTTGTCCATTTTTTCTCTTTCTCTTCTCTTCTTTCCCTTATTTATCCCCTCTTAATTGGATTTTCTGGGTTTTTTTTTTTTTTTTTTTTTTTTTGCCTTTTTTCTTTGTGGGTTTTGGGTCACACCCGGCAGTGCTCAGGGGATATTCCTGGCTCCATGTTCAGAAATTGCTCCTGGCAGGCACAGGGGACCATATGGGACGTCGAGATTCAAACTGATGACCTTCTGCATGAAAGGCAAACGCCTTACCTCCATGCTATCTCTCCAGCCCCTTATTTGGATTTTTAAGTGACCTCAATAATATTTCTCCATCTTTAAAAAAAATCCAGTCAAAATGAAAACAATGGTTGGTTTTATTAAAAAGATAACTTTGTTCTCTCAGGAAAGCCTTTGCTACAATGTCTTTCTGGTACTGTGGTGATCCAAAGTTTCTGTTAAACATACAAGTTCTGCCAGAATTGCCAAGTTTTTCAGTGATTTTAGCTAAAATAATTGGGCAAAATTTAGAGTTATGGTCAGTATCACATTTATAGATGTGATATCTATATATCTACACCATATCATCCACCCAATATTTTTCAGGGAACTAGAAGCCAAAAGTGAACAGGGAAGTAAATTTCATTTGTTCCTAGTAGCCTTGGTTCTTGGCCTTGGATCATGATGAGCTATTATGATAAAGATGCTGCAAATGCCATCAGAAGAACAGAAGATAGATTATGTGGGTCAGCAAATTAGTTTAAATTAAAGAATTAACAATCTGCAAAGGAGCACAAGAATTCCTTTCTGTGATGGTCAATGATCAGTGGTATTAGAACGCTGACAGTATCTCTGTAAATACTAGTAGGTGGTTGGACAGTTGTTTATTTTTTCTACCTTGCTCACTGTTACTGTATTTTATCTGAAGTCGGAAACAATCTCTGCTCAAGGGAATCCATAGGGAAAAATGCAGTGTTATTTGAAGATTAGGGAGGGGCAAAATTGGGCTGCTTAGGATCTCCATGTGGCTCATCATCCTTTCATGGGGAGTTAGCCCAGGGAGATGGAGATTTTCTTGCTTCTGGGGATTTACCTAACACATGCGACTGATTTCTGCAGCAGAGCAGGATGAAACCTACAAAAAGTCAGGAAATATATGAATCCCTCGTGAAACTAGAGTGAAATCAGAAACCTTCTCTCCTTGGTCGCCTCATCTCCGTCACGGATTCATTCTTCTATTTGCTCACCCCATCAATAGTAGGCACTTTCATTTACAGTGATATTCTGAGTGACTCTTGACTGGGTTCTGATGACTGGACTAGGAGGAATATGAGGTTCTCCCTTAGAAAGGGCACTGCTTGGTTTGAATACACACTGATGTCATGTGACAGCCATGAACGGGGGAGGCACTCTGCTCCCTGTTTCCATCCCCACCATCTCCCCCAGCAACTGGTCACAGCCGCATCTCACAATTACAATGCGGGACAGTATCTACAGCACAATGAATCTATGTACACATGGACCATTCCCTTGGCATGCTTTAGAAATTGACATACACGCTCACACACATGTACACCCACGTGAGAGCGAGAGACTTGAGCACACACAGTGGAGAAAATTAAAATGGCACTTTCTAGCATTTGCGGCATGACTAGTGCTTAGTGGGGTGGTGAGGGTGGTGAGAAGCGGGATGGCAAGGACAGAGAGAAAAGGGATTTATCTGGGATGGAGGTGCTGAAGATAGAAGACACTGGAGGTGGAAATATGGTCTTCAAAATTGAAATGAAATGGATGCAGAAAAGCCAGATAAAGGTTCCACACAGAACTCCTGTGTGGATTTCATTCACAATCTGAAATAGCTAAAGTCAGCTCCAGTGAAAAACAATAGAAAGATAATGGGAATATAAACATCAAAGGCAAGGCCTTATTTTTCTTTCTTCACAGATGAAAAAAAATGAAGGAAAGGTAAAGTGTGTGTATGGGGGAGAGGGGTTAAGACCCAACCATTACTTTTTCAAGTGTCTTATTTGTACAACGTTTGGATATCTTTAACACAATGTGGTCTTTGCACAGCATTCATTTGCTTACATATACACAGAGCCTGGTAAAAGTTTTCCCACCCCCAATTATATTCACAATTTTTTATTGATCGACTTAGAAATGGTTTGAAATTTTGTATTATCTTCTTTTTTTCTCATTTACCCC
Source organism: Suncus etruscus (assembly GCF_024139225.1). NCBI lineage: Eukaryota > Metazoa > Chordata > Mammalia > Eulipotyphla > Soricidae > Suncus > Suncus etruscus. The sequence goes on along the minus strand of NC_064860.1, from coordinate 36,316,906 downwards.
CTTCATTTATGAACACACAAAGTTGTGAAATAAGCAGTCTCCCTCCATCTCGCTCTCTTTCTCTGTATTTGTGTGACGCATTTGTGTGTTTATTTAAAATTATTTTAAATTTTTTAATTCTATTAACATTTGCTGAGAAGGCAGAGCAGAGAAGCTGCCAGCAGCCACAGTGGTACGGCCAGACTGATGGATCCATTTATTCCTCTCACCGACCCAGGTCCTGCAGTGCAAAGAGAGAGAAAAAAAAAGAGTTACACTTGGCCCACTTCTCCATCACAGATGATTGCAGATGATATCAAAAGCCAGATTCTGCTAGTGCTTCCAAATCAGCCCAAGAAAGGCTCACAATCTCCTTGAGTTATGATTATCTTAAGGAGCATAGTTGTTTGAAACACTTCTAAATACAAAATGCTTTCTCTGGAGAAATTGCTAAGCTGGCTCACACTAATGTAACTGATGGAGCAGCAGGCTGCTCTTCACCCAACCTCCACCTGCTTTCTCTGCTTTCCACAGCATTGTGATGCCAGCATTCATTAAGATTCCATGCATTGGTAAGGGTCCTTCAGCAGCCAGACATGGTCTCCTCCAGATGATTCATCACAGCATCTCCATCAATAAAACATGGCACCAATCTGTGACTCTCATTTCTCCAGAGGGAAACAGTCATTATTTATTTGTTAATGGGACGTAGGGATTGTTTCAAAATAACATTTACAGCTGGGTGGCACCTTAGCTGTAAGATAGAAAATAAGTCAGCAAATGATAGAATCCCAAGAGGGAGCAAAAAGGATCATCTGGTCCAGAGCTTTCACTTGATTTGAGTCGAGTCACTAAAACAAACTCCAGGCAGGTTAAGAGATAGGATGAAACTAGAGGCAGAATTGAATTTTCCTCAACCCCAAAGTGACAAGATTTTGTGTGCACTGACCCTAGTTTTCTTATTGTGGAAAAGATTTGAGGACATGGGAGTATGGAGGAGGGGTGGGGGGAGAGAGAGACACACAGAGAGAGAGAGAGAGACAGAGAGAGAGACAGAGAGAGAGAGACAGAGAGAATGGAATAGAAAGATATCACATTTGGTAAATGATATTTAGGTATTTGAAATACATTTTTAAGCCATATGGGTTGTATACTGGCAGAAGAAGAAATGCGTTGACAGAAATTGTAAGTGACTGAAGGATTTGCCTCTTTATCTGTTTTTAAATTTTCATATAGACCACTAATAAATGAAAACTATCATTTCTCAAAGAAAAATCTTAAATTTATATTGCATGCTTAGGCAATAACATTCTAAGAGATGTGGGCATTGGTGGAAGGTGTGGTTTCAGAACATATGCATAAAACAGTATTGTAATTCATGGGTGCCTAATATTTAAAAATAAAAAAAAATAATTTTTGTTTAAAAAATAAACAAAAATGTAAAGAAAATATAAAAATAAAATATATATAAATATAAATATAAAATATAAAGCTATGACTTGCATCATGGTCATTTTGAAGTTTTTAAAAGGAATTTTATATAAATCAATGTAAGTGAATGAATATGTAAGTGTGAGGATGTGTACATATATGTGCATTTATGATGGTTTGCAAGTACGATGGTAGCATCCTTCATTTTGAGAATGTTTCCAAATTGTCAACAAACATATATGCTCAGCAGTCGAATAACATGAAAAATGCTAATTTCAAAAAATGTTCTAATCTGATTTATGTAAGTAATGGTAGTAGCAATGCATATAACTAAATTAACAATTATACAGCATTAAATAAAAGCTACTGGTTATATATACTTCATTAACTATACTTGTTTCTATGGCACATATAATAAAGGAATGACAAATATCACCAAATATTTGGTAATGATATTTAGGTATTTGAAATACATTTTTAAGCCACACCCAGTGGTGCTCAGGCTTGGTGTAAGCCAGGGTACCATATGGGGCCCAAGGATTGAACCAGCTCAACTGTGTGAAAGGTAAATGACCTATACGCTGTACTATTGCTTCAGCTCCCAAACAATTAAAATATTTTAATCAAAATGGTTTTGGCATTTGGACTGAAAATGTTCAGCAGGGCTTATTGGCGGCTCCCAGCTCTGTGCTACAAGGTGTGCACAGGATCAAACCCATGTCTCCTGTATATAAAGTATATACTTTGCCATGTGAAGTGTTTCTCTGAACTTTGGGTTAGTTTGGGTTAGTTTGGCAATGGACAAAAGATACACAACAATAAGGAATACCATTATCTTTGAAAAATAATTTTAATAGAAAAATGTTTTACCTAAATGGGATCTGACAACACTAAATATGTTACTTCATGTTAAACAATGTAAAGGTCCAAGTACTAGTAAAAAACATAGGGTGGCTTGCTTTGCACACAGCTCTCCTGAAATTCCAAATGCTGCTTGGAGCCCCACCAGAAACAATCCCTAATTACAGATCCAGGAATCAGAACTGAGTGCTACTGAGTATGCCTCCAAAACAAATAGAAACATGTAAAATAATAAATATACAACTGTTGAGAGATTCCTACATATTTTATTAAAATGAACATCTTCAGTATATTTAATTATAGAAAAAAAAGAGTTAAATGTTTTATTCAGTTCATTATTTATTTTTCTAAATGAGTAAGTAGTATTTAATAAAAGACATTTTATATCTTCAGGTCTCTGTCTTTCATGAGGAATTAATCAATGAGATAATTTTTGATTGGTATAAAAAAGCACCTGATTAGTAGTGTGTATTGTGTTTTGATGTGTTTCATTTCTGTACTGGGGATTGCACATATGAGTCTCAAACACATACAGTACAGGCTTGACTGATGAGCTACACTGCTAACACATAAAGCAGCTGCTCTGTAATTGTTGACCAGCCTTCAAAGTTCAGACCTTGTGTTCTTTGGTTTATTTTTGTTCCTATCCATGTACCACCTCTGGACTTTTTGACTTCTAAATACATTTTAAGAAATATTTTTAGGGCAACTTCTTAGAATTTCAAGTTCTCAGTTTTCCTATCATTTTAGTTCCTCCATCTAAAATAGATGGCATGAGCTCTAAGACACAATTATTGGGATTAGTCTGTCAGCAAAGCATCCAAAACAAAGGAATATGCCATAAAAATTGAGACTATATAGTTAATCAAAAATGATTTTTAATAGCCTAAAGATAGTCTAAAGCAAAAGGTCGTTAAAAAGACTAATTCATTCTATTTCTTTAATCTTATTTTTTCAGCTAGAATGGTTTTGATTAAAATATTTTGGAGATGAATAGTAATTGGTGACATTTTAAAAGTCCAGAACATTATTTACTAATGTATATTTACTTATAAACTACTATATACAAATGTAAATATATTTATATTCTAGGCATACTCATATATAAGTATATAATACACATATTGTCAGGTTTTCTATATACAAAACTGAGACTTATCCATTATCTTAAATGCCATTATATGTTCTATATAGTGAATTCCAATATGACACGGTAAGACCCTTTAACATTAATTTTTATAGAATTAACACTACCTATTTAAAATGCGTTTTGTGTTTGTTATGAGATCTTCATTTCTATCAATTATTATTTATTAAGTGCTCTCATAAGCTATTTGATGTACTTACATGACTTGCTCTTTTCATAATTGGTTTTGAGAGTAAATAAATAGGTTGAAAAATGAAAGAATAAATGGGTGATAGTTGAGGAATCATGACAAGTGTGTATGCAATTATAGATATATATATCACTGCATAGAAAACTACTTCAGTTAATGGCTATTTCAGGGAAGAATAATCAGCAAATCATTAATTATGTTTTAGTTCATAGTTATGAAATTTCTGCTTATTTGTGGAAATGCAAATGATAAATCTTATTTTTCATACCAGATGGCCAAACTCAGCAAGTGCTTTTACATACTGACAGATATAATGAAAGCAAGAGTCTGCAAACATAAATTAGCCTTAAGAATAGATGGGCAAATAGAATCACAATAAAAAATTGGCTACATATTTTTCATGTAACAGATAAAAAATCTTATCTTGGTATTTAACTATATACATACATATATATATGTGTGTGTTTAACTATATGTGTACATACTCTGAGATGTGTAACCAGTAAATATCAAAAAATGGCAGTAATTTTTATTTATTTATTTATTTATTTATTTTTGGTTTTTTTTGGACCACACTCGGTAGCACTAGAGTTATTCCTGGCTCCTGGGCACTTGGGAGACCAAAAGGGATGCTGTGAATAAAACCTGGGCTGGCCTCATGCATGGCAAACATCCTACAGGCTGTGCCATTGTACAGCACTAAGATCGCAGCTTTATTATTGTCAGTAATAATTTTTTAACTAGAGAAAGCAATAAAATACTTTAAAGCAAAAGTAATGATTTGTTGAATTTGCTCAGTTTTAATATTTGTCTTGAAGTGTAAAATTCGGCTGAAGCAATATAGGGCTTCTTGAGACCACAATCCTAGTTCACAATCCTAGTTAAAGTTGTCTTTTCCAGGATAAAATGACAAGTGAGATTCTGTAACAAGATGAAAGCTGGGCCACATTTTGCAATGAAAGTGCTAGTAAAGGGGACTTAAAATTAAAAACAAGAAGAACCTTCTAAAACTGAGAAACATAAAAAACAAATTGGAGGAAGTTTCTGCACTAGAAATCTGATGTTGGATCCCACGAACACAATGGTCTAAAATCTTAAAAAAAAAAAAAAGAAAAAAGAAATTACAAGGTGATTTTAATACCTGCTCAGAGATAAAAACATTGGAAACTTTATGATTCAAATCTTTCCAGATATTTTATTACTTTTTGTGAGTATTAGGGCTTCTTTCCCTAGATTTGAGATTACATTATTTAAAACAGTCAGTTATAAGATTATTATATAAAATTATTTATAACAGTCATTATTGATGGCTTCCGTGATCTATGGGCATTCCTTCCAGCCTCCACAGAATCAGAATCTATCTAAATTTTATTTCTGTATGTATTTGCCATATATGAAAATGACAGACATGCTTCAGACAGAATTCTTCAGACATTGATGGAAAACAAAAACATAAGCAATATATTAAACAATTGTTAGGCAAAAACAAAAAAAATTCTAAATCTCTCTTTGACATTATCTAGCTGTATAGACTAAAGTACGTTTACAAATATTGTTAATCACTATGTCTAAAAGGAAAAAATAAGAGAGAGAGGACATAGAGAGAATAGCAGAGAAGAGAGATACAGGAGAGAGAAAAAGAGAGAGAGGGAGAGATTAGGGACATAGGTCATAGGTGGTGGGAAATTTGTCATCATATGACTGAAACTCAATCATGAACAACTTTGTAACTGTATCTCACAGTAAGTCAACTAAATACTTTAGTTGTAAAAATTAGTCAATATTATGAAAAAAAGTAAATCAGAAGCCAATAAAATATAAAATAATAGTGAAATGTTAAAAAAAAAAGTACATTTATATCCTGGGAAACCATATTTAAATGATAAAACTGATAAGGTTGATTGTAGTGCCACCTGCTGTTCATTTTAGTTAGTTCAACTTTCTCTGAGGGAGCGAATAGATTTCATTAGCTTAGAGAGGGATAAATAAATACATAGGCTCATATGTTCATTTTTGAACAATGTCTTAGGATTAAATTTGGGCAACTGTTACATAACTCTATAGGTATTACTTTTTCTCTATATAGAGAGAAACTTGGGTAAAGCTTTTTGTTTTGTTTTGTTTTGTTTTTAGATCTCACCGGTGACTTCTGGGGTCACTCCTGAATATGTGCTCAGAAATCTCTCCTGGCTTGGGGGACCATATGGGATGCCGGTGATAGAACCCAGGTCTGTCCTCAGTGGGCTGTGTGCAAGACAAATGCCCTACCTGCGCTATTGCTTGGGCCCCCAAATTTCATATTTTTTTTACAGTAAGGTTGATATAATCTTTCCATCAACTCTCAAATATTTTGTTAAAAAATTCAGTTCAATTCTATAGAACTTTAGGTAATACAGAAATATATGTATGTGACATTTTTAAATAAGACAAGAATAAATCTTATATTCTATTTCCCCATCCACATCAAAGCCTGAAGTACCGTATTCTATTAACAATCCTCATTTAAAATTCCAATGTAATTGATATCAAGATACTAGAGAGAAAAGCAGATTTAAGAAGGACGGTGTTCCTTCTTTTGCCCAATAATTACACATATATACCTTTTTCCTCACTACATAATGTGAGGACTTGTGAAAACAGGCAGTAGTCAAGATACTGATTCTCTCCTGAGTACAAAATATTTACAATTTCTGTAGCTTCTGGTCTATTTATTTGATCTTAGTGCCATCAAAACAGGATTTTATTACTGAGAATGATATTGGTTGCCTCCTCCTCTTTGAGATCTGGAGAAGAAGACATCTTCATAAGAGACAATTGCCAGTCTAAGTGGGTGGCCACAGTAATTAAAGATTCTGGTGTTCAATTGTGCAGGTTTGTCTGTGGCTCTATCTTAGGATCAGACACTCTAAGGAGTTTCTATTGAACTATAAAAACCTCATAATTGGTTGTTGGTAGTTTTGGTGCATGTTATACATTTTAAACTTATAGTATGGTCTTGCTATAGAAAACTACTTAGTTTATATACCCCCATGCTTTAGGGAGGCATATAAGGCAGACAGCTGAACTGCCTGAGAAATCACAAAACTAATTTGGAAAGTCCAGGTGTACTGGGGCAAGATAAGCAAGATGAAGTTATATGAAGACCTGGAAGACTGCTGAGAATAAAATCTATCTATTCAAAGTCCATTCTAATGCATCTAGCAATGAATTTGCATGAAACAAACAATAGGAAATTATAAAATAGGCTCTGACATTGGATAACAAGCTTTTCTAAGAGTGCCATTACACAAAATTTAACCATGGACATCTAAGGTTCATGGAATAGGGAAAAACTGTTCTAGATATTTAAAAATGAGTAACTTTTGAAAGCATTGTTAGAGAATTGGGTTATATCAGTGCTTTTTTTTTTTTTTTTACAAAAAACAAAGTTTACAATTGAGAAAAAATAGTGGTTAAATGTGTTGTGGAATTATTATTACAAATCCTGAGACAAAATAAATAAATTCTCTACACCAATGACATTTTATTTTATCAACCACGCTTAATTTATTATACAGAAAGTAACGAGAAATTAGAAGCATACCTTTTTGCTTGAAGTGCACGGTGGTGCCAATTTCTAAAAAAGAAACATTTAGCAAAACAAAAACAGATAAAAAACCTCTTTACCAATTAAGGATAAGCACAAAGCTAGTTTGGTACTCTCCACTGAAAGGAGAATGAAAGAAAAGATGGATGGCAAAACTACTAAAAGGAAAGCAGACTAGGTAAAACGAAAAGTAAAGGATTTAGAAGAGATTGCGCTATTTCAACAAATGTGTAGTCAGGAGTAACAAAAATATAAAAGAAGAAATACAACTACAAACACTAGATATTATCTGTTGTGTGTGTGGACAAGTACAAGAACTCTAAATATGTAAAAGTACTCTTACAGCAATTTAGGGAGTCAAAGTATATGTCCGAATCCTATTCTATCATATTGTTTCCCCCACTATAACTTGCTTCTCAATCCAATTGACCTTGCTCTTCTAATACATTAAGTCTATTCTGACTTTGAAACTTCCACTTTGCTGCTTAATTTCATTGATCTATTGTCTACATCAGGGGTGGCGAACAGGATTTTTACCCTCACTCAAAATGGCAAAATGCAATATGTGTTTAATATATTATTGTTAAAATTATATACTTTTGTGTGTTTGTCTGTTTTGGCAGGTCACTGCGTGGTGTGGCTCTCTGACTCTCACAGTTTAAAATTTTGGCTCTTTGTGTCAAACTTGTTTGCCACCCCTGATGTAGACAATTACTGATGTAGTTCAATCACTTAGTTTACATTTCCACGGAAATACTACTAACTCAGGAAAGATTTCTCCCAGTGCCTGATCAAAAATGTGGTTCTCTATTACTTTGTTCTGTTTACCCATATTAACACCTAGCACTATATGGCATCATATTGTAAGCTTATTTATTTGTTCAGAGTTTTGTCTCATTTACTAGAATATATCCCATTGTGGACAGCAACAGTGTATTTTGTGAACCATTGCATCTCTAGTTTAGATTAGTATGGCATGTAATACATTCTCAAGAGTTATAATTGAATATAGAAATACATCTTTTTTTGGTTTGGTTTTTGGTTTTTGGTTTTTGGGCCACACCCGGCGGTGCTCAGGGGTTACTCCTGGCTATCTGCTCGAAACTAGCTCCTGGCAGGCACGGAGGACCATATGGGACAGCGGGGATTTGAACCAACCATCTTAGGTCCTAAGTCGGCTGTTTGCAAGGCAAACGCCGCTGTGCTATCTCTTCGGACATCTTAGTGTTTTTAAGTAAAAATATTTAGATCATTTTGTTTGTTTGTTTGTTTGTTTTGGGGTCACAGCCAGTAGGTTTTCAGGGCTCACACTTAGGAATTACTCCTTAGTGATTGTGGTGCTCTGGGGACCATATTAGAATCGGATTATCACACCTGGGTTGGCTACAAAGGAAGCAAACTTCCTACCTGCTGCGCCATCACTCTGGCCCCTGGAGAGTCTTTTAAATTAAACTCCATATCACTTCACTGTTCTGTTTGAAACCTGTACATACTTCGCTGTAATTTGCAAGATCAATACCAAAATCCTGAATGTGTTTTCCATATTTTGTTCTATCACTACTATCACTACCTCTATACTTTTCAATGTCTATCATTTATGTACTTAAATTTATGTACATAAATGTATCTTATATGTATCATTTATGCCCAATACCCATTACTTATTTTTTTTTCTTTTTGGTTTTTGGGCCACACTCAGTGACACTCAGGGGTTACTCCTGGCTATGTGCTCAGAAATTGCTCCTGGCTTGGTGGACCATATGGGACGCTGGGGGATAAAACCTCGGTCTGTCCTAGGTTAGTACTTGCAAAGCAAACATCCTACCATTTGTGCCACCACTCTGGCCCTGTCATTACTTTTATATATATATGTATATATATATATACATATATATATACATATATATATACATATATATATATATATACATATATATATACACTGATACCATGCTTCACCATGCTTTCTCTGCTGTATGGTCTAGGGTCCAAAGTTCAAGGTTCTGGATACTTCACTCATCATTCTTCATCCTTAGTTATCACTTACACATGGCCTACTTTCAGTTCTGCACTCAGAAATAATACCTGTTGGACTCATGAGACCACCTAGGGTCAAGGGGATCAAACCCATTTGGCTGTGTGCAAGGCAAACACACAGCCTGCTGCACTATTGCTTTAGCACTTTGTCCCTTAATTATAGCTGCTATTCTTCATAGCACCCATTTCTGCTTTAATTTTAAGTATGTTTGTTTAAGACTTTGATTACTGCTTGTTTTCATTAATACATATACTGTGAATTCCACGATTGTTCACTGTTACAGTCTGCTCAAAGCATGACTGACCTTTGAATGTACAATGGTTCATGATAGAAGGTGTAGAATCCCTAAAAGTGATAAAAAAGCATTCCTTTATATTATATTTTAAAAGATGACCATCCTTTAAATGATGGTCAATAATTGTAGAAGCATTTTGGGGGGGGTCACACCTGGCAGCACTCAGGGGTTACTCCTGTCTCTTTGCTCAGAAATTGCTCCTGGCAGGCTCAGGGGACCATTTGGGATGCCGGGATTCGAACCACCGTCCTTCTGCATGAAAGGCAAACTCCTTACCTCCAGGCTATCTCTCCGGCTCCTGCAGAAGCATTTGATAACTGATATAGCTTAATTATTTTCTGATTTAGCAAAAAAAGGCAAAATATTCAAAAATTGGTATACAAAGCTTTTGGGGTTCTGTACAATCTATTAATCCCTTATCTCATTGCTTTTTCTTTTGCCCAATCATAAGCAGTCATAGGATGAAGTGTTCAGAAAGATTATGTATATATATATACTGGCTTTAAGAATGTTAAAATGTCCTTCTGACTGAGGACTTGAAAGTATTTGGCTACAACTCTCCACTAGCAAAACGAGTCGCAGCAGGAGGTTCATAAGAGCAAGTTCTGTGTACAGATAAAGTCAGTGTCCCTATATTAAAAAGCAATATCCCTAAATTATCTCCTGAATAAAGGGTGTTCAGTGCAAACATTCTTTAGTGTCCCAATTCTGGAAACCATCCAGATATACTTTTAAAGATTTTCAAACCATATCAACTTTTCCTTCTGTAACTGAAGAACTAATACAATATTTGCAGATAATTAACACATGCAATGCACTACAAGTTCACAGAGAAAGATGAAGCCAACATTTTTCTCATCTCCCATTAGAGGACAGTAACTGTTGCACTTATACTCCAGAAGAGAATATAGTTTCTATATCAAGATATACAACACTCATTATTTGTGGGATATTTAAAAAAAGAAAGGTCATATGTTAATAATATCCAAAAGCAATAGAGATGAGGACCATTAAGGCCAGTCCGTCCATGGTAGGAAGTTTTCCACAAATAGCAAGAAAGTGCTGCTAGGGCAGAGAAGGGACTACTTCAATGATAGCTGGAAATGACCAATCAGGACAAGAACTTGGTATTGAAAAGAGATAAAGTGATATGCATGTTACCCCTTCAGTGACTTGATCACAAACAACAGTGTCTAAAAGCAAAAAATGAAGAGAGAGAGAGGCAGAGACTGAGAGAGAGAGAGAGAAAGAGAGAGAGAAAGAGAGAGAGAGGCAGAGACTGAGAGAAGGAGACAGAGACAGAGACAGAGGAAAAAATATTTGTCACAGAGGCAGGCAGTGGGAAGGGTGAAGCAGTGGTGGGGACATTGGTGGAAATGTGCACTGCTGAAGGGTGTTGTACGTTGTTTGATTTGAAACACAATCATGAACAACTTTGTAAAAGTGTATCTTGCAGTGATTCAGTTAAAGAATTTATTTAAAAAATATAAAAGATATACAGCACTGTACTCTATCAATTGACCCCATATCTGATCACTGACACTGCAGATGCATAAATCACTGCCATATGTTTTATATACCATACTAGTTATAATACCTTTTCTCTGAAATACATATACATATACATATATGTTGATGATACTTAAACAATAAATGACTTAACTTTTTGAAAAAGACATTGTAAAACTTTCATTATGAGCATATAATATTATATAAACATGGAGATTTGCAATGACGAATACATAAAATATAACATCATAATACAACATTAATGAAAAAAAGTAACTGAAGAAAGGAATTATAGAGAATATGTTCTTGAATGTGTGGAAATGAAGGCCTGTTGAGAGAAATCAGTTAGCCCAGATGAACAAGAAAAAGAGCTGAGACTGAAATTTAGGGCTTCCAATTTTCTAGAAATCTAACCATTATTGCACAATGTACATGTAATAATTTTACTGAAGAAAGCAGTGTTAGGGTTGTGAGTTGAGCAATACTTAAGTTATTCATTAATTACTGGGGAAAGTTGCCTCTGTGTTTGTATAAAACACAGGTCATGTCTTTAGTCAAGCCTCTGACATCAATCTTTAAAGTTTACAAGGATCTCTCGAGGTCACAATGTAATACTCTTTAACAAAAATGAACTAGATCTTTGAGGAGACCATTTTCACACAAAGAATTCTTGACTTTGTCTGGTTCATATTTAACCCACACACTTCATGGAAATAATTCCAAGAAATTCTTATGAAATCGGGGCAGACGAGCCCACCAACAGTTTTGTGTCAGTAGAAAAATGCCATTTAAACATTTTGCTTCACCTTTTTAATCTGTAAAGTGATGTTTAGTAACTAATGCTTGTATGAGTTTGTGTTATAAACTAGATAACATTGACCAAGAATTTTGCTAGATATATAATTTCTTAGTGTGTAAGAGTTGTGTCCCATTTGTGGTTTTAAAGCCTTTCTGAAAGAAACCATCAGTGAAATTTTTGTTAAAAAGGGGGACAAAAATATTTTAACAAATAAGTTATGCAATGCAATTATAATTAATAAAATGAAGTGCATTACTTAGAAAACAGAAATTTCTGTCATTAATAACTTCATTTGAAAAAGTGTACAAATTATAAAAAAAAAAGGAGGGGTGTGTGGATCACAACTGGCAGTTCGATGAGCTTATTCATAGCTCTGTACCCAGAGGTCACTCTTTGCATTTTTTGGGATTGAACTTTTCCTTTACATATGCAAGGTACAGTCTGAAACTATTCCATCTCCTGGGCTCCAAAGAGACATTTTTTTCTCTCTAATAATTCATTCAATTAAGAAAATATTTTCAATAGCCAAAGTAAGCATTGGAAAGATAGTATAGTGGGTAAGGTGCTTGCCTTGCATATATAATAGATTCAGGTTCTATTCCTGCACCATATATGATCCTATGAGCCCAGCCAGAAATGATCCTGGAGTGCAGATCCAGGAGTAAGCACTCAGCATTGTTGGGTGTGGCCCAAATCACATGTACATAGAGATTAAATATAGAGTTTAGTGATATATATTGAGATCTCAAACTAGTATATCAGTTAAATTTTAGGGAATTCTCTCTATTTCTATAATAAAAATGTATGTAATACTATTTATCTGAGTCTTATATTCCACATATACTTAAAAAAGGAATGAGGTGCTTAATATCTCCTTTTTTTTAAGAAAAAAAATAAAATATTTACTTTCTTTTGTTAGAAGAGAATATTTGTATTTCGAGGAACCAAATCCTCGAATTTTTTTGTTTTTATTTTCTAAAATTTTAAGCCTGGTTTTGAAAACTTGGTTGTATGCTGCCATCGTGTGGTCAAACTAAGACATATTTTCATGTGCTGTCTAAAATAACAGTCCCACTCATCTGTGAGATTTAAGAAAAATAAGACAGTATGGTAATAATACCCAGAAACAATAAAGATGAGTGTCAAAAGGACAAGCCCATAATATAAGGTTTATCACAAAAAAATGGTGAGCGCAGTTAGAGAAATAACTACACTAACAATTATCATGACAATGATAGTGAGAGAGAAATAGAAGACAGGCTTGAAGACAGGCGGGGTGTGGAGGAAGGAGTTGAGGGATGTTGGTGGCAGAAAAATTGAGCTGCTGAATGGGGGAATTTTATGACTAAAACCCACTACAAACATGTTTGTAACCATGGAGTTTAAATAAATATATTATTTTTAAAAATTATCTTTGTCCACCAGGTGGTAATAATGGGTCTTCCTAATAGTATAGACAAGAATTTTAAAGTTATTAACTACAAAAATAATATCATTTCTAGAGTAAAATCTATTTCATGATATTGAATAAAACTAACTTACTAGTGTTTCTGTAGTAATATCCTGGTTATATGTGTGAAAACATCCTGAAACCTACTTTATTTAATGCTTTTCAGGAAATAATCTGAGTACACGTTAACCTTCATTCAGCAATACATTTCACGGGTAAGCATGACAGTACAGGACCAAAGCATAAGGTAAAAAGTTGAATCTATTACAGAGGACAAAACATGTGTGTAAGCTAGTATAAGAAAGATTTAGTTCTGAGGCCGGAGTGGTGGTGCAAGCTGTCTTGCACACCCTAACCTAGGATGGACCTCGGTTTGATCCCCCAGCGTCCCATATGGTCCCCGAAGCCAGCAGCAATTTCTGAGTGCATAGCCAGGGGTAACCCCTGAGTGTCATTTCGTGTGGCCCCAAAACCAAAAATAAAATAAAATAAGATAAAATAAAATATTTAGTTTTTTGGAAGCATTATACTATGTTCCACTTCAAGTTTAACTTCTGAAGAGATGAGGAAAAATGGGAAATAATTTAACACTAGAAAATGCAAGTGACTTGAATTTTTTTTTGTTTTGTTTTTGTTTGTTTTTATTTTTTGGGCCACACCCATTTGACACTCAGGGGTTACTCCTGGCTATGCGCTCAGAAATCACTCCTGACTTGGGGGGACCATATAGGTCGCCGGGGGATCAAACCGCTGTCCGTCCTACACTAGCGCTTGCAAGACAGACACCTTACCTCTAGTGCCACCTCTCTGGCCCCGATTTGAAATTATTTTTAATGATAATTTTATGCTACTGTTTTTTGGGTGAGCTTGGTGGTGCTCTGGGTACCAGATGGGGTATAGGGATCAAAACTGGGTCAGCAGAGTGCAAGACAAGCACCCTATCTGATATACAAGATATCTGACTCAGCTGATTTTAATTTATTAAAACATATCTGTGTGGACTAACACCTTTGACTTTAGGCTTTCAAGCTCTTCACATTAAGCCATGTTATACAAGTTTGTGGCATCCAAAAGAGCTGACTCAATCGTTCTTTTTGGTCAAAATAGTGGCTTTCTTTTTCTCTATTGCAATCTCTTCTAGTCTTCAGGACAGAGGGAATATCCAATATGTTTGCTAAGTAAATGTGTGTACTTTGTGAATTAATGAAATTAAACAAGAAAAAGTGAGTGAATAACTCTTCTGAGTCCTAAAGAAATTCACTAGGTAATATTTTTAGGTAGTGCAAGGCTTACTTGTCTTTTTACCCTACACTTCCTTCATGCCAAGGTAGATTTATTGTTGGAAATTCACAGTTGAAGAGCCATGTGAAGTCAGAATTTCCCCTCATTGTCCCTAAATTCTGGCAGGTAAAAATTTATTTTAGAGATTATTTAAGTGCTTTTATTAAGAATATCTTTATCACCAATACAAATGCAAATCTTGAAAATAAAGAAAAAGCTTGTTATTGTTCAATAGGAACATTTATTCTTTCTCTGAGATCTCCTCTTAGTTTATGATTCTTTTTTTCTTTTTCCCTCTTGCTCCAGAAGTATCATGAAGGTAAGAAATGCTTCATTAGGAACTCTAGAGTTTTTTAGTTTGAGAGCTATTTTACTACTCTAAAATTTTTCCTTTGTATATTTATGACATCTTTTTGGCATTTTGCCATTTTTGAATTCTCTCAGGCTTCAGATAAACATATAAAACATCCATAAAGTGAAGATTCGATTTTCATGTCTTGCCTTGTATGCTTGACATCTTGCCTCTAATCCTTTGCTTATAAGCATTTATTCCCACCTGAATGTGAGATACAAAGTTTAGGATTTATAATGTTTGTATAGTTCTAACACAGAGTTTTTATTTGAACACAAATGTTTTTTTTAACCTACTGCTCTCATTTGCACGACGGAAACTTCTCTCTTATGTTCTATAAGATAGTTCTCTTTCCCTAAGGCAGATTTGGAAAAATGACATTTTAGAGGACTTCATGTAATAAATGACACTTTTAAGATGGATAAGGATGAGTAACAGCCTATGTTCAGGGCATGGATGGATCTAAATAAGCATTTTATTTTTCAGGAGGATAAGAAATGAGAAGATTAATTGTAGAGACAGAGAGAAAAAGTGAGAGAGAAATAGAGAAATAGACAGAGACTTGCAGACAGAGAAGTAGAGTCACAGAGATAGAGAAAAATAGACAGGGATAAAGAGAGATACATAGAGACAGAGGGGAACAAAAGAGATGAAAAGCAGAATATAAATTGTGAAGAAATTTAATAAAAGAAACTAAGGATATTGGGATCTGAGTCTCTTTCTCCCTCATGATATTCCAATAAATTCCAGTGGAATTTATTATTTTATGTACACTGACTTTTATTTTGCTAAGGTTTTGAAAAATAAAACCTTTATTATTATAGTGGTTTAAAAGAGGGACATTTTTATTAATTCAAATTTCAAAGCCACACTTTGAAAGTTATTAATTTCTTCTTGCAGGTTTTCAACTCTACTTGGAGGCTTTAGGGATTATTGGCTTCTACTTACAGTTATTATTATCTTTTGATTATAGAAAAAAGATGCTTGTGATTTCTATTTGGATTATTATTGCTTTTGATTTTCTCTCTAGTACTATATATATTGTATAAATCTCAATATTGAGTATTTTTAGAGTAATGCTCTCTGAGTAATCATTTTGTGTCTAAGTCAAGGACCAAAAATTGACAATAGAGATAAAGGTTTACATTTCAACCTTATAATTCTTCAACTTTTCTTAGTGAATTTAGGGGTGAACCATTTTCTTAACTACTGGGTGAACAAAACAACCAGGGAATCAAGACTTTTTATCCTATCATCAATATCTGAAAAAGGGATATGGCTTCCCTGAGCTAGGTTTGGGTCAAAAAGGAATCCTATACTTTGAAATACTTCTAAGAGATTTTTCTTCCCATAGACAACTGTGACCAGAAATGGATTTTAAACATTTGGTGATATTTCAAAGGGAATCATAGATATGAATGAATTCTAGGATTTTTGCTACCTGGACATATAATGTAGAATCCTGTTGCATGAATAAAATCAAGACAAAATGAACACTAATATGGTTTCTCAATATATAGTAAGAGTTGTCCTTATTCACATTAATTAGTGGGCTCTAAGTTAAATGTTTTAAATCAAAGTGAGTTAAAATACATTTATTGCATTTAAAATAAAATATCACTTCAAAGAGAAAAAAGTGAAATTCTAAAAGGGAAAACACTGCTTCACTAAGGCAGTGATGTGTATATTATCACATCTAAGTGCATGAACCTAATAAAGTGCATAAACCTAATAGAAGGACACAGAATAATCTAGAAGTAAGGTTTTACTTAAAACTCAGGAGCTAAGAGTATTCATGTAGCTCTGAAAGGAGCATCAGTCAGAACAAGAAGTCTGTTCCTATGACCTCACTCTGCACTGACCTGGAGTCATTTAGAGAAATATAACCAATCTTAGTATTTCAACTGGTAGATGTTTCAACCTGAATATTTCACAACGCTCTGAAAGCTCAAATTTTTGTAAAGATTTTCGTTTATACCATAGTCATGTATTAACTGTGAGGAGAGAAACATATATGCTCTTCTTTATAGTTTAATATATTTTCAAATTCTCCTATAATGAAAATACAAACTTTTATTATCAGAATAGAAAGCAGTTAGTGAAGGCAAATCTGTACAGACCCCAAATGATTTATATCTTAAAAAAAGAAAAGAAACACTCTTTATGCTTATTTAGCACAGGGCTGACAACATGACCAAGAGTGGGGGTTTCTCCATGCCACATACACCTTATGATTGGCTGGTTTTGCAGAGAAATAAAGACAATAAGTTAAGAGGCCTAATTTCTGCAAGCAACAGAGTCTTTCTTAAGAGCGTGAAATGGAAATGCCATAAAAATGTACAATACGAATTTAAGAGGGCTGTGGTGTGGTTGCCTTATAGAGCAAATATGCATGACCAGCCTTTAACTGCTGTGGGCTCTGCTCTGGGGCCTACAGGATTGTTAGAATGCAGTCTCACTAAGCTCTCTTCACATAAAGAGTTCGCTTCATTAAATCTCTCACACCAAGTCAGCTTTCTCAAATCCTCGAGGTTTCTTTTTCAGTTTGAGAGGCTTAATTTTTAATAATCAATGAATTAAATTGTTAGAATGCCCAAGGGGCTACATTTAATAATGGGGGTTCCCTGGGCCACTCTCCTTAAAAACTTGCATAAGATTTGAAATATTCCAGAAGCAAATGTATTTGAAGTAGCTATCAGTAAGGTATTCAGGTCATACATATAGTTTAAATCTTAAAGGGGACACAACTATGGCTGCCCATGTGCCTGAAACGGATTCATTGGTTCCAGTGGTACAATTGTGTATTAAAGATTTAATGAAATACTACTTCCCTGTCCCAAATATACTTATTTGTTAGTGCAAAATAGATCATATTTTCTTTGTTTAAAGAATATGCTTTATGTCATTTTTAAATATTTTTGTACCTTCATTTACTTGACTTGCTAAAAAATGAAAAATATAGTTTTGCTTAAGTTCCCTAGAGATTTTCATCCTTTCACATTTCTTTTTAACTTTCTAGTTCCCTCCTCTACATTGTGACTAGCATAACCACTGGTGAATACATTTAGATTTAACTTCTAAAGGATTTGAAATGGTCTTTAATCCATGTTATGTGTGTTTTCATTTCATTTAAAGACTATGAAACAAAGTAACTGACTTGTGAAAATTGAACTCAGACATAACATATGAACTTGCATGTTTTTCATGAAGTATCAAACTTTAGGAATTAGGAAGATGAGGAGTTAAATGTCGGTGAAGTGCTCTGAATTTTTGTGGACTTGAATATGGTGCTGACCATCACCAGGTAGCATTTTGAAAGAGATTTTGTTTCAATTTCCAGTGATTTCTTTGTTGGGAATGTTAGGTTCCATAAAAGCAAGTTCAGTTTGACAATATTTCTTACTGCTTCACCGACTACAAATAACATAATAACAAGGTTATGAAACAACTTTTAGAAAATACTGATAGTTTCTTACAACCGAACTATTTCTTCAATGAAAATTAAAACTTCCTGTGGAACCTTCTTATTGAGAAGTTGAATTTTTTTTCTCTATTAGCCTCACCAAATCACATTAAATAGTAGGCAATATTTTGTTTTGTTGTTTTGCTTTTGGGCCACACCCGGTGATGCTCAGGGTTTACTTCGGGCTATGCGCTCAGAAATTGCTCCTGGCTCCAGGGACCATATGGGATGCCAGGGGATCAAACCTCAGTCAGTCCTACAAGGCAGATGCTCAACTGCTTGTGCCACCACTCTGGCCCCAATAGTAGGCAATGTTTTGATATGTCTATACAACTAAGTCAACCAGTGCTCTTCCTTATTTACTTATTAGATCCTAAAAATGTAATAGGTGGAAATGTCAATAGTCTCTACTTTCACGGCACATTCCTTTTGTTTTTCTTTTAAAACATGTCAGATGCAAACAAATAGAAAGAAGATATGTGAAGATAGTTCATGTGAGTATAGTTTTTTTATTTCTTTACAAATATTTAGACTTCCTAATGAATCTCCATCAATTTAGCTCTTTTTTTCTTCTAGACTTCTGTATTAGAATGTTCTGCCACTCTGTAATAATCTCTACTTTCTGTCCTTACAGTTTTGCTTCGCCTGAAAAAACTTCTATGACTAATCCAGGTTAGTGAAATTTCTTCTATTCTGTACTTCCCAGATTACACCCAGATATTCTCTAAATTTAGCTGTTCCTTGTAATTGCTTGATTAATTATCTGCATTCAATTTGTAAATACATAAATAAATTTATTTATAATAAATAGTAAAAAATAAAATTGTCAATACATAGTTATGGTAAGTATCTGGCTCATACTCCACAGTGATTTCCAAGACCAAGCTCTTCCAAAACCAAGCTCACACGTAATACATAGAAAGTGTTCAATATTATGTTTGAGTGGTGCATAATATTGTTACTATGATGATAAAAAACCTGCACATTTTCAAATAATCGTCACTTGTGAGGTTTGCACTGCCAAGCAAGAATACAAGTTCTCTCTAGTGCTTCTAATGATTAGATATCATAAAGAAAAGAAAAGATCGATCTAAGTGAAACTCTACAAAGTAAAAGAAAGTGGAGAGTACTCATATAAACAGCAAAATAAGAAAACATGTTATTAATTCAGTGATGTAGGATAAGAGGGTTGATGTGAAGATCCACCTCCAAAGATTAAGATTATTTCATCTTTTTACCACTGTGCAAGCTGAGCAGTATTTTTTATTAATACACTTACCTGGATTCTGGATCTCTATGAAGGAAGATAGAACAAATCTCCCAAGTTATTCTTTAATTTCCGATTCAGAAAAGAACACTGTCTTCTGTGACCAATCCAGCATACTTTATTTATTTTTTTTTAAAAAAAAGGTGTATCTTTTCTCCAAACATCTCCTACTCCCAAATCATACAAAATTCAACATGTGTTATTGATAAAGCATTTTTGAGTGGCCAAGAAGTTTTCTGACATTGAACATGGCTGGGAATGCTCAGTGTTATATGAGCTAAAGAATTGGGAGTGATGTATGTAATGGACGCAATCAAGGCATTGTTTTCTTTCCCATTATTTTTAAATTTTGAAGCTAAAGACTACTGTGATCCTCCAAGCCATATTCTTAAAAATTCATAATTTGGATGGGGAAGTGAGCAGGAAACTATAGATAGTAGTGGAGGGAGGTTGACACGGTGGTGAGGCATGTGAATTTGTGTAGTGTGGCACAATGACATTGAATTCGTACAGCATTAATATTAATACTATTGCAAATCATGAATCTTAAATTTTTAAATAAAATAAATTTACTGTTCTGTAGTGCAAAACAGGAGTGGTAAAATCAGAATCTTTGTTGAGTATGAAGCAGACATAGTAGAATGTACTTATAGCTATGGTTAATTGTAAGGATGTTATGTTAGTGGAGATATCTAGGTGCTGAAATGTACATATGTGTTAGTGATGTGGGAAGCATATTCTTTTATTAACCAGCATATCCATGAGTCAAACAATGCAGTCAAATCTGGTGGTGCTTGACTCCCCAGGGTCCAATTAAGCAGCACAAAAAATTACTTGTAAGGTCTCTTCTCCTGCTGGTTTGTGGTGGATATAAGCTGACAATTCTCAGTAGAGTGCTAGTGAGTGGTCTGTCTACTGACATCATTCATCTGGGTGCATATGAACACCTTAAATTGGAATTCTAAACTCATTATGTCATGCTGTGCTCTTACTTGGCAGGTGTGTTTTTTACACAGCAGCATATAAAGATGTAAGAGAGGACCATTTAAGTTGATTTTTCCTCCCATGGAGTTGCTTGTTTAATTCTATACCTACAAATGGCTTGTGATGATGGAAGACCATTGTGAGGCTAAAGTGAATATTTAAAGATGCTATTATTAAGGTAAATTTGTACTTGTCTCTTCAGATATAGACCTCTCTTTCAGTGTCAGATAAGATAAGGCTTTGTGGCATTTGCATGGCCGGTTAACTCGTGTTCAGAAATGAATGCTATACTAATAAAATTGGGATTTTTTTGAGTTTTATCTGAAGGATGTCCACAAATGAAAAAACTATTTTTAATGTGATAGGGAATATGATGAAAGCTGTGGAGCATAAGAAAAACCAAGAAATACAAAGATCAGGAATAAGAACTTTAGGTGAGAAAAAGATTAACTACGGTCCATATTAAAATGAAAAATATTATATTTTCAAGGATAAAAATATATTAGTCAGGAGCTGAGAATGCATGGATGATTGAATTCTTTGAATATTTTTTCTTTTTCCTCCTTTTAGACTCTTTTTTTTCTTTAAGGACTCTTGATCCATACAATATCTCTGAGCCCCAAAGTTAAAAGAAGCAACTCTTAGGCTACGGTCAGAAATGTGCCTCCAGTGGTACCACTAACCTCTTGATAAAGAGCTCATTTAAACAAACATCAAGACAGAATCTACTGAGGTGGGGATATGAGATAGATGAGCATCTGCATTATTTGCCCACTAATGTCCTATTCTTTTCACATATTGGGGCAGGATGCCAATATTTTTCATGAAAATCAGATAGTGCTCTTTTTAGTGTTTTTCCTTTTTTAATAAAAAAAAGGCTGCCAGTTATTTTAATTTAATCCCCAAATGTAATTGTTACTATGAAACTATTTTTTAATAAAGCTCATAGAAAAGAACTATTTCTTTTTTGTTTGTTTGTTTTTTGTTTTGAGGCCACACCCAGCAGCATTCAGGGTTTAATCCTGCTTTGTGCTCAGAAGTTACTCCTGGCAAGCTTAGGGGACAATACGGGATGCAGGGGTTAGAACCGGGCTCAGCCACATGCAAGGCAAACGCTCTACCTGCTGTGCTATTGCTCTAGCACCCAAAGAAGTATTTCTATCAAATTAAAATGTAGTGGAAACTTGTATTTTAAAAAAGTCATTTATTTTTAAATCTCTGCTGGCTCTAGAAATCCAAATAGCACAGCGAAGTGATCACCAGAAAAATGTGCCTAGTTTCTAGACCAGACTTGGAAACTAGGAAAGATATTTTTTTACAAAGATACAAGCTAAAAATTTCTTCACCTTTATTTTAAGGCTGTAGAATTTTCAGCTATTAGCTTGAAGCTAAATGTAAATTTTGAGAGGTAACACTTCCAAGCCTGTTGCATTTAAATAATGGCACTGATAATGGTGAGAATATTTATTCTCTCTACCACATTTTAACTAGAAAAAACAAGAACTGTTCAGTAAATAGCAGAAAGAAGAATAGAGAGGAGGAAGGTGGAAGATCTAGTAAAAATGGGTCTAAATCTTTGTATTAAGCCTTAGCACAGGTGGGTTAAAATCACTGGATTGGTATGTGGAACAGTGATTCCAGTGAATTATTGGTACAATTATTTTACTTGGTTCCCAGATACTGTGGAAATGGGAGGAACTCAAATGATTACTTGTAGGAAAGGAGTCAAAGGAAAAGGACCAGAAATGAATATTCTGTTAACACTTTCTTTCCTTTTTTATTTTTGTTCTTGGCTTTGGTTTTGAATTTTAGATCATCACCAGTGGTGCTCAGTATTTATTTCTGATTTTGTACTCAAATTAGTCCTGGTGGTGGTTGGGGTATGATATGGGGTGTTGGGGATTTAGGCCTCTTAAAAGGCTAGTAATAAATTATTTTTACATTATGCAGCAAGACCCATGATTCTGTTATTAATTTCTGTTGTTCAGGTGGCTTAATTTAGTATCAATCAAAATAAGGCCTGTGTTTCTAGCCAGAGGAAAGAAGAGCTGTATTTATAAAAGAAAATCCTTCCTAAGACATGATTTATACCTTTAACAGATGAAAAAGGCAGGGTCTTTAGATGACTCTGGATTTGTCTGACAGGTGGTAATGTGTTTAACAGGATCCACTGAAAGTATGTGAGAGTAACATCACCAGAAATTAAAACTACAGCTCCTTTTAGATATAATATTATGATATATGTAAAAAAATGTATTCTTCCGTTGGTCTGAGAAAACTTCTGTATTTCAATATAATAGCAGTGTGCATTTTCCAGACATCACTGAATCTATAATACATTAAATGGTAATGAAGCCATGCTGAGCTTTTATCTAGCAAATATTTAGGCCATAGTATTAAAATATATTTCTAAATATCAGTACACTTAAAATGTTAAAATAATTGTGTATCTGAATATAATTATTTAAAATCCAATTGTTTTTTTTCCCTAGGAATTTGAAGCTCTCATTTATATATTATTAAAAACACCATTTTGAGCTTGTAGGCATGATAAATGTAATTTCTTTCCCATTTCACAGTTGGAAAAACTGAATTAAAGAGAACAATGCTAGTAATTACCCATGATTAATAGAGGTGTGTATGTAAATCAGTCTGAAAAAGTGTGTGAAATTAGATATGCTGATGCCAAAGAGCTCAGCTCATGTTTTTTAAAGATGATGCACTTTCATATAAATCTGAATGAGTTAGGCACACATTTCTGAGTGTTGAGTATATTTAGAAAATAACTTTATAAAGTTATAACTTGATATGGACATTAAGATAACTATTATGTATTGTAAGAATTATTCTTCATAAAATAAATTAGATGAATGTTTAAAATTCATTAGATAGATGCTATTTAATGAATACAAATGCATGCACAATGGTTATTTATAATGAGCTATTGATTTATACATTTGTGTGGGTGCTACAAGGGATAGTCTGAAGTTTTAGTATATTTTGAAGATTAGAATGTGGACTAGAAGTTGCATATTAGTTTTTCTTAGAGTTATGGAGATTAGTTGAGTTGATGCATGCAAATATCTTAAAACTCTAAGGGTATGTAGGAAACCCACTAAGTTAGCTAGCCTTATTATCATTAGCACCATTATTATTAGATAAGAAAAAACATAGAATAAGAAATATTAAGAAGGAACCAAGACACATTTTCTTACTAATACTAAGGATAATACCCCACAGAAAATAAATGAAGCTGTAGGATTCCTCTTGTCATCTTCATAGCATGTGATATTTTTTAGGAATTTCTGTCCCAGGCTTCCTCCCCTTTCTGTGTAACATGATTCTAAGATTCTTTCCCTCCACCTCCTCCAGATACAATCTGGCTGTTCTGGTGCCAGGTCTGCCCACAAAAATTTGTCTCTCTTTGGGAAGAGTATGCCAGACTGACTTCAGTTTTCTGCAAGCTTGGTTTGTTTGTGGGTTGGATTTTAATTTTTTTTAAAAATTAATTTAGGAGGTTTCTGTTTTGTTTCAGAGAGAGCTTTAGACAGCTGTATTAATCATGCAAACCCAGCCATGTGCAGTGTGTTTTATCAATGGAAAAACAGGAACTGAATGGCAAGCAGCTGTGAACAAACCCAGGCCATGCCTGAACCTGGAAGATAATTTCAACATTTCCCCAATCTACTTGCCACACGGGGTTAGTGAATGGAAAAGCTGTTCACCTGGGATAAATAATCAGATGGGAGGTAAACAAGTGAAACTGATTTCAGGGGTTGTTTTCTTTTTATATTTTTTAAAAAAGTGATAGTGTCAAATATGGAATACTGGAATCTGATAATTCCTAAACTTAAGGGAATACTTCCTACTCTTTTTGTGCTAAGAATAGAAAAACAGTACTTCAATCTTATCCTTTTCTTTTCCCCCATTTTAACTATCTAAGTCTGTTTTATCATCTCATTCTGAACTTCATCCTTCTAACGAGGGTGCATGTCTCAGTGTCCTTAATCAGGAAGAACTATGTATAGACGTCTACATATTCTCATGTGAATGAGAAAAGAGTAATAGTGTCATTTCCCTGGATTTAGAGGCCTCAGGGATTGCTTTGAGTACAACAAAGTTAGAAAAGTTCCCTCAGACATTTAGAGTTTCTTCATTCCTTGTTTTACAATTCAGTGGATTTTCTGCAGAGATATAGTCAGGGATAGTTATGCAAATATATGCAATTCGGGACTCATTTCAGAATAAATAAAACTAAATTAAAATTAATGGGGAAAAACACCTATCAGAATCAGATCAAGAATTGAATACTATTTACTTTATTTATTATATATAGCTTTTAAAATTAAGGATCAAGAAAGGCATAGTATTTTTGTTGTATTTTTTGTTGTGCTATTTTATTTATGTATTTATTTTTTGGCAGAAAAGGAAAGAACTTTCAAAAATTTTTGATTGGCCCCCAAAAATACAATTTATTCTTTGGTATAATTCCAGTATTATTATCACTGCACAAAATCAACCAATATGATGAAGGAAACTCAAGGGAAATACATTTGATTTATTGAGCCTTGTTTTTGTTTAATCACAGCTTGAAGGGGTTTAGGACTGTATTCCTGCTGTGACTGTTGTTTATTCCCAGTCAGCTTGATGAGCCATGCGGAGTCAGGATAGAAGGGGACCAACCAATATGAGCTATTATCAATGAAGCAATTGAAATCAATCATGTATTTCTATTATTAGAATATAAGAGGACAGATTCTCTTATTTTTGGAGGGATGTCTCCAAACTAGTAGGCAGGGAGCCCTGGTTCACTCACAGTGAAATTTGGACCAGCTGGACGTTTGGTTTTCAGGACCATGAACTGGTAGTACTCAGGACAATTAGGACCACACCTTGCAATGACCATGAGGCCATATCATATCAGGTATTGAACTCAGGGCCTCTTCATTCACACCATGTGTACTATCTCCCAGGCCCCAAGTTCTTTGCTATAGAAAGACTGAAAAAGGACATTGTGAATTTCAAAATATATTAAGGAAACTAACTGGTTCAAAATTCTCCAGGTAATTTACATCAACTTGCTCCTAGACACCTTTGGGTTGAAATATAGGATTACAAGATAGATGAGCATAATATGTAATATTTAATTAAGTGAGGTATCACTAGCTGTAGTTATGACTACAGTGAAGCCCCTTTTTTCCTTATGGATATTTGGGTATTTAAATGGCACTATAAAAATTTAGTATTTTTCCCCATTACAGTTTTCACAGGATACCATTTTGATCATGAATAATAAATTTGATTCTAGAAAATTAAAGAGTCCTTGTAAGGAATGAGGCTCTGTCTTTCTATATCAACCTCTTACACCAGCTATCCCAAGACTCCATGAACAGCTTTCCAATTTCTACCAGCAGAAATCTCAAGAATTAGTACTCAGGTAAACTACATTCTCTAAAACTATTTGATCTAAGAAAGCTATCTACAATCTATAACATAAAACCACACTAGGGCCATTCTCCAATCAACAATGCAGACTGTGGGAAAATATCAAATTTCACAACATCCCGCATGCTCCATCCTCAGTCCAGACTGGTTTTTAATATCCAACAGCTGTCCTTTGTGCAGTGTCTGGCTTCATTCTGCTCAGTGTTACACATATCATAAAGCATGATCAGATAATATATTTGAGTTTATGGCTCTAGTTCAGCTCTAACAAACAATACCTAGAGTCATAGTGGCACTTTACAAAGCTCTTCTTGGATGGAGCGTGACCTCTTTCAAAATGGTATTCATTGGAACAAATGTGTATGTACTTGTTTGTCACATCAAGATATTTGCAAGATAGCAACATGATAAAATGGTGTCAATCTTTGCAGAGAAACTGAAAGATAAATTGTCTTAAAATAATTGTGGCATGTCAGGAATTCAATGTGGAACATTTTACATGAACACTAAGTTTCATGTCATGTCTGAAAAGCAGGCGCATTTTTATCAGCCTTATTTTTAGGGACTGGTATAGGAAACAGATTTCATAATGTATTAGGGATGGTTTCTTAATCCAACAAATTTCTAAAAATAGTTTGGACACTTCTGAAAACTTAAGAATTACTGGGTTTTTTTTTTTTTTTTGGTTTTTGGGCCATACCCAGTAACGCTCAGGGGTTACTCCTGGCTATGTGCTCAGAAGTTGTTCCTGGCTTGGGGGACCATATGGGACACCGGGGGATCGAACCGCGGTCCGTCCAAGGCTAGCGCAGGCAAGGCAGGCACCTTACCTTTAGCGCCACCGCCCGGCCCCAGAATTACTGTTTTATTAAGCTGTCTAGGTGATTCTTAACGCCTTACAATCCTCATTTCAAATATAATAAAGCTACATTTGCATATATTTAAATACATACATATGCAAAGCAGTTCATTATTGATACTCTGAATATTTCACCCAATTCTGGCTTAGTTTTTAGTTTGAACAACAGTGTTAATGAAACAGGGGGGCATTTTAAAACTTATAGGGCAATAGTTTTTATTTTTTGCCTTTAATTCTGAGCACATTTCCTTTATAGTGTAGACGATAATCTTGTTTAATTGGATTTATTTTTTTCCAGTACTAGGCCCCGCATGGCTTACTTTCCATTTTTTTCCCAGGTCTTTGAGTGTTATTTGCAAATAACTTTTCTGGAATTTAATTTCAAAGGTAGGGTGGTTTCATTTAGATTTTCTGTATTGTTTTAATTTTATTTGCCAATTTGTCTTTAAATAGCCCTAAGCTAGAAATTTGGTCAGATCTTGCATCCAAATGTAATGAGGTATATGAAAAACTGAATTCAAGTGTGAAGAAAGTTCTAGGAATAGAAAAATAAAAGGATGAGCACATGTTTCTTTATGTTTTCTGCAACTGCCACACTTTGAAAGGAAAAAGAATCTCTTAATTGGCAAGACTTATTGAAAAGTAACTTAATATAATTTGCTTTTAGTTCTTTTATTCTCTTATTTATTTGGTTTTGGAGCCACACCAGCAATGTTCTGGGTCTCCTCAGATCAGGGGACTATTGGTTTTTGGAGGTGTATAGGATACCTGCTTGATCAGGTAATATTCAGGAGACTGGCTAGAATCAAATCTGGGACTCCCCCACACAAAGCATGCATGCCAGTCTTTTCATCTATCTCTCTGGTTCCCCTGATTTAGTGCATTTTTATAATACCAACAACTTTAGATGTAGATTGTGTCTGAATGCCAAGGTGGCGAGAGGTCTAGCATTTTTATGAGCTAAATAATTTAACTTGCAACACCCTATATATATATATATATATATATCTATATATATATATATGTTGATAATAACCTAAAATACAGAAAATGAAAGAAAATCTTCTCAATTTTGTATTATCTTCATAACTAACCGCAACGACTAGCTAACTTGAAGCTTGATGATGTGACAGTTATTGCATGCATATGAACTGGTGTGGTGGGACACCTGACTGATTTTCTTTTAAAGGTTTAAGAGTAAAGAATGATTTTATCATAAGTGAATTTTGTGAATGTGTTTTCCCCCTTTGTGTGTTTTGCACTTATAGATGGAGAATGGCCCAGCAACAGAGCTATGGTGATAAGCATCATACTGACCTTGGATGGGGTGGGGAATTGTGGGTAAAACACGCTCTATAGAGGAAAAAATAGTGGAGAGTTTACACATATATATGTATATATAATAGAAAGAAAGTAATAGATATCTTATACAAGTTTAGAACAAAGCTATTTATAAAACAGTTGTATTCCCATGCCTTTTGGATTATTTCCCATAAATTTTTCCTCCTGCTGACACAAAAGTATTGAAGCAATTAGTAAAATGAAATGAAAAGCCTTCATAAATTAGCTAGTATAAGGAACAAAATTATATTGTGATAACCCTGTAAACATAGCGTTTTTCACCCTTATATAGATTGCCACCAACATAGTTAATTTTAGAAATGATTCAAGTTAAAGTTGCTTGTCTTAATGATGATCAAACTCAGACCAGGTACCTTGGTCCTGATTCTGGGTTTGATTTAAATGATATCATGGTAGATGTATTTATGATAACTATGAAATCACTCCCCCATCTCATAAGTCATACCTTTTAGTCAAACATCTAAAAAATTTACATTGAAAAATACTAATTTAAATTTTCTCTGAGGTTTTTACTTCCATTTTACTGATATCAGTGTAAAAAATGCCAAGGCAAAATATTTCTTGGCATGAGATAATTTTATTACCGTCTCTCACTTAAAACCACCCTTTTATAGTACAATCTTATCTGAAATTTGACTAATCAAATGTGACTGTTAATATACCTGCAATTTTTGTTTTTCTTTTGACACTGGGGACTTAATTTATTCATCCCCCTATGTTCCATAAATTAAATATATTTTAGGATAATTCCATAGCATACTTGTTACTTCAAACTTCAGGATTAACTCTAAGACCGCTTCTGAAATTCTTATTGTTAATTAGTATATTTTTAAAATTATAGTGTAGGTGATGGGCTTATAATAGTGTTGAAGTTTCTGTACATTGATGCACAAATATACTGCTGACCCACCAACCATATTTTCACCCATACTTTATTGCAGTCCTTCCTACTACTACCCTTGCCTCCTTTACTTGTTAATTGACATTTGTGGTTTTAGTGTATCTTAATTTTCCCTGAAAAATATCCATGTGCTCAAGACTTTCCCATTTAAATTCCGGTGTCCCTATTTGTCTCCCTTTGCAGTTTACCTCCCTAATTTATTACTCTCATGTCTGTATCTCTTTCCAAAGAGTGAAGCGCTAAGATAAGATGCCATACTTGTTGCTATCACCATACTCTAATATGTAATATAATCATCACACTTGTTTCTATGGTCTTTCTAGTTACTTGGCTATAAAACACAACAATATGAATGTTAATAAAAATAAAAACATAAAGAGAAAAGCAAGTGTATGCACTTAAATTGATCTGCAGATCATCTTTTGCCATAAAAAGTTGATTTGCACTTAATTTTTCTTGTTAAGTGAACTTTTCTCTAGTTTGGTTGAAAGACATAGCATGAATGCCAAAAGATCCTAAGATGCCGATCATCTTTTGCCACAAAAAGTTGATTTGCACTTAATTTTTCTTGTTAAGTGAACTCTTCTCTAGTTTGGTTGAAAGACATAGCATGAATGCCAAAAGATCCTAAGTACATAAAGGTGAAACAAGTCAATAATAGCTTCGTAAACAATTGTGTCTTAGTTATACAGGTGTCAAATAGATAAATGGTTTAAACCTCCACTGGTTATTTGGTATTAAGTTTCCAGCTTAGAAAATAAATAGCTAAACTGCTTTTTGCATTTATGTATCAGTTGGAGACTGTCCTGTACTATACTCTATGTACTGTATTTTACTTTTATTATTACTATTATTATTCAGACTTTAAATGACTAAGCTTAATATTTTCTCATCACACTGTTCACAGCTGGGTAAATGCACGGGTGCCTTCATTTCCACAAGACCATTTGCATTGCTAAACCATCCCACCCACCCTCTTTTCATTGCCTTTTCAACTATTTCCCAGCTTGTTATTACAGTCTTAGCTCCACCCTGTTATCATCTTCTTAGCACTATCACGCCCCATTAGTTATTTCTATTCTCTTAATTCCAGCCTACGATTTATCATTCTTTCTTTCTTTCTTTCTTTCTTTCTTTCTTTCTTTCTTTCTTTCTTTCTTTCTTTCTTTCTTTCTTTCTTTCTTTCTTTCTTTCTTTCTTTCTTTCTTTCTTTCTTTCTTTCTTTCTTTCTTTCTTTCTTTCTTTCTTTCTTTCT
Source organism: Suncus etruscus (assembly GCF_024139225.1). Classification (NCBI taxonomy): domain Eukaryota; kingdom Metazoa; phylum Chordata; class Mammalia; order Eulipotyphla; family Soricidae; genus Suncus; species Suncus etruscus. Next base: position 36,286,452 of record NC_064860.1, on the reverse strand, counting down.
TTCTTTCTTTATTTTATTTTTTTGTTTTTGGACCACATCCGTTTGACGTTCAGGGGTTACTCCTAGCTATGTGCTCAGAAATCACTCTTGGCTTGGGGGAAACAAGGGATGCTGGGGAATCGAACCGCAGTCAGTCCTACGCTAGCGCTTGCAAGGCAGACACCTTACCTCTAGCGCCACCTTCCCGGCCCCTTATCATTCTTTAGAAGCTTTTTATCCCAGCATTTTATCCTTATTTTTCACAATCATTTTGCTATATTTTATAGGTTATTCCAGTATTTGTGTGTTTCTATAAGAATATCTACCATTTATAATAAAAATACAATTCTACAACTTTTGACATGTAAAAGCAGAAGATATAGACTATGTTCCTTTGTCACTTAACTACTAATTATCAAAAAAGTCAACAAAAGTTAGCAATAGGAGTTTTTAAATTTCTAAAATTGACCCTCGTTTTATGTAATTAGTGAATTTCTTAAATCTGAGTTTTGATTTCTTCTAAATGAAGTAAGGGATTTTCTTGGCTGATCTATTGGAATGCCATAATTAAAAGTAAAAAGAACATAAGTAGATTATAAAATTTTTTTCTAAATTAAAAGCACCAAATGAAGGCCCAAAGCTGTAGCACAGTAATAGAGCATTTGCTTTGCAAGTGGCTAACCCAGGATGTACCTGGGTTCAATCCCCAGCATCCCATATGGTCCCCCAAGCCAGGAGTAATAACATAGCTCGTCACTGGGTGTGGCCCAAAAACAAAACAAAAGTTTTTGTTTGTTTTTTTGTTTTGAAACAAATAAAAGCACCAAATGAGAAAAGCTGAAGTTGAGTATAGCTTACGTACAAATATGTGTGTATATATACATGTGATTTAATATTTTAAACTTGATTTTCCTTGCTTTTTTTTTTTCCAAATAGTGCTGTAGATGTTTAATGGGTCTTCTAGGAATTCAGTGTGTTTGATGCCTATTCTATTCTTGAAACTAAAATTAGTATCAGTGTCATCCTTTCCTTGATATCCCCAGAGGGCCTTTGTAGAGGGTTTGCAACAAGTCTTAAAAACAGGTAGGGAGTGTTTAAATAACTGCTTAAGCTGTTGTATTATATGACAAAAAGAAGTCACTTGCTAGGAAGGAGGCTTTGTTAGCCTTAAGAATCATCATCAAATGGTGTATTAAACAAGACCCTGAGATAATAAGTGGCATCATATCCAAAGAACAGAGCCCTCATACTAAAAAAGCTTTTCAGTGGTGGATTTCTTCCAGAGTCATTTCCATTTAATTGACAAGCTTATATGTTAATGATATTTTATAATTAAAATAAAACTTAATAGTCTCTTTTATTCAGTTATGGTATGGCTCTGCATGACTAGATTTTTTGTGTATTTTTATTACTCAATAAACTCAAAACACCTTATGAATCCACACATATCTAATAAGTAGAAGGTAATTAATCAATAAGACTGTCCTTTAAGAGAATCAAATAGTTTCCTTATGAGACTAATTACTAACTAGACATGTAAAACAGTTGAAAAATCTTACTGTATTAAATTTCAGCATATATCCTATCAAGTGGAACTAGTCTAGTAAAGGTTAATGGAAGTAGAAGTTGGAGATAGAAGCAATACACCTGCAGGCACTGGGGTTGAGGGGAGTAATATAATTAACTATACATAGCAGAAGGATCTCATTCCAATGGACAAGGAGAAGGAAATTTGTCTCATACTTATGTCAACCTTTAAACTACAAAAAATACATCTATCATTTTCTCCACAATGCAGATATTAGATTAATCTGGGTCTAGAATTTGGATTTGAGATTTAGATCATACAAATATCAATTGTAACAAACATTTATAGTTTTACTAGTTACTTAATCTCTTTTAGAATGGAGAATATATGTACATAATAAAGTTGACCTAATTTGATTCTGAATTATGTGAACTGTTTATTTCATGTACAGAGTACCTTGTAAACACTCTGACAAAATGACTTTGAAATTATCACTCCTATATTTACTCACAGTCACTCAATATAAGCCTAGACTAAGACAGGTTTCCCTTGTGGGAGCATTGCTGACAATGTGGAAATATGAAATATGCTATGCTACACCTGCTGACAAACAGAAATTTGAAACTTCATCTATTTGAGTTATATTCCCTCATCTCACAAAAAGCTAACTTTTAATTAAACTGTTGTTTTATATTTTCAGTTTTGGGTCACATCTTGCTCAGGGGTGACTTCTAGTTCATTTCTTGGGGTTTACTCCTGCTGTGCCTAAAGAAACATGATGTGTCAGGGATCAAACCTGGTCTCTTGCATGCAAAACATGTGCTTAAGACATTTGAGGTATTCCCCTTTCTTGCAAAAATCTTAAATTTTTTTTACCAATTTACATAAAACCTTTGTCTTTAGAGAATTATATAAAGTAACAATTTGCCCTGGATGAAATATATGATACAATTCTTAGACATATAGATTAAAGTAGTATGAATCCTTTCTAAGCAAGATATAATGTGGATAATAGACAAAATATAAAGGCATGCTTCTGTTTGCTTTGGTAAAAAAGAACATGAATAGAAAATATTACTGCACTTCTATTCAATGATTTTGACCCTGTTAAGAGATTATTACTTTAAAAGGGAGTAGAGAAATACAAATGTTTATATGTGAGAGAAGGACAAGATGTATTAGTGACCACCATTTGACACTATAAAAAGTCAGCACCTGTCCCTGTGGCCAGCACTGAAATGTGCTGATGCACCAATGATGATGGATAACTGAACTCTTCAGGGTTTGGCTCTGAGTTTCTACCTGCTGCTGTCTCTCGCTGGCAGAAGTTTACCAGATGCCTCTTCTGCAATGGACTGGCTGGGTCAGCAGAGCACCCTGCTGCCACACAGTGATCTCTGTCAGAGTGCTGAATGTCACTACCTTCCTAAACAGAGCTACACTCCTTTCCTGACCTTGTTTTGTGGGAAAGAAGTACTTTCTTTATTCTTCATTTTTCCCAATTAAGATGTCTATTTTGAACCTAAGTATGGATTTTTTGCTCACGAGTATATTTTCTTTATTGTGATTTCCCTTTTCCCTCCATCCCTCTTTTCTTTCTCCTCTTTCAGTCCTATTGAAATCATCTCTTTCTCCCTATTTTACCCATGTGGAATACGATACCATAAAACCTCACACCCAGCTATGAAGTCTGTAAGAGTATGAAAGTCCATATTTTTGGTCTTGTTTGGGTGGACATGGTGACATGACAATATATGCTACATGAAAAGAAGAGCTTCTCCCTTAAAACATCCAAGATACATTGTCCTTGAGTCAAAGAAATATGACAGTGTGCTTGCCCTTCAACCCTATATTCTCCCTTGAACACATTTTCTTTGCTCGCTAAATATACTCTGGAAAGCCTATCTTCTATCTTAAATACCTCTCTTTTTCACTCTCTCCTTTTCCTAACTGAGTTTTAATAAAACCTACTTTGCTTCACAAGACAAAAAATAAAGGAAATAAGGAAGTGATTCACTGTCAGACATTTGTATAGCTTCTGTTCATTTCAAAATTCTCATACATTTCTCTTAAGGATGCATACAAGATGTAGATGCATATGCTTTCTCTGCATGCAGGTACCGTGTGGACTAGTGCTTTCCTGCAGAGGACTGTTGCAACCAGTGGTAAAATATACAGCATTAATCACTGGAGTACATCTAAGGATGATATCTGTGAAATCATCAAGTTCAGTAAAATAATATAATTGTCTAATTCCTTAAATCCCAATTTATGAATGAAAACCGCAAAATTCTTGCCTATTCATCTGCTTTAAGCTGACTTTTTGTAACTAAGGAGATGGCATTGTATGGTTTGAGATGCTTTATTTTTTTTAATCATAGCTACCCAACTAGCAATGTTTTTTAACCTTAATACATCTCTGTTCTATCTCTTTTTCTCTGTGTTGGTCTCTCTGTCTCTGTCTTCCTCAAGTGGTCCATTCTTTATTCCATTCTCTTATTTTCTCTCTCTGTCCATAGGTATTAATCTGAAACATATTATTATCTGAAACATATTATTACCCAAATTAGGTAGGATAGAAAGAAAAGATAATTTAATGAAAATTAAAAAATTATTTTATTTATCTAATAATAAATACCATTATTTATTTAATAATAAATACCTTACTATTTATTATTTATAATTTATAAAATACTATACTCATTCACTTTTCCTAACTAATCCAGCTACCCTGTTTTCTCTTTTACATTTTGTCTATAACTCTTGGTAAGTGTATGCCATTCTTCTTTGCTATCTAACCTTAACTTTTGATACCTAAAAATTGCACTTGAGGCTAGCTACACCCTTACCCCCATTGAGGAAATTCATAATATCAAAAATAAAACATAAAGTGCCATTTCTTAATAAATACCTTATCTATTGTTGTAAACACTGATATACAGAAGAAGAAAAGAACTATGATACTTTGTGTTTGGAAGCAAGTTGCTAGGGTGTGAATTTTAAACTTCATATTGACACTTGTGTTTCTGTATCCCACCAACCTGTCACAGTCAGTGAGTGAGCAACATGAGGCTAAATTTAGAGTAGCTTGTGGTAGTTGCTTTTATAAGCAGAGTTGTTTCTTGGACAGGTTTAAAATGGCTTTAATACAACATTTTAAGAAATCTTGCCTAAATTGATTTTTCTCCTAGAAATATATATTTTTCTTGAAGGCTAATCTAAACTAAATCAAAGCAAGATGGGGACATCTTTCATGACTATTGTAGTTCTAGATTTTTTCTAGCTAAATCTGTTACAAATAAAGTCTCCAATAATTTTTTATTAAAATTAACAAATTCCGGGGCCAGAACGGTGGTACAGGTTGTAAGGCATCTACTTTGCATGTGCTAGCCTAGGATGGACCGCAGTTAGATCCCCCAGTGTCCCATATGGTTCCTTAAGCCAGGAGCGATTTCTTAGCACAAAGCCAGGAATAACCCCTGAACATCACCGGGTGTGACCCAAAAACCAAAACAATTTTTTTTAGCAAGTTCTTTTACTTTTATTATGAATGAAATTTCTGGACTGATTATGTCATTTTAATTTAATATAATAAGCACGTCTCTATACCAAACATTCTTTTCCTCTGATTTCACCCTCCATACTTCTCTTTTTCAGAGGGCATTTGCTTCTCCGGCAGCAGATTAGGTGCCAATTAACAGACTGTAACATGCTACAAAAGAGCAAAGCTTTCCTACCAATATCAACAGCAAAAAACACCAACTGATATATATAGTTAGGAGATTTCAGATCTTCCTTGGGCTTTAGAAATGACTCCTCTTTTCAAAATTCCATCTCTTGGTGGGAATGTTGCACTGGTAAAGGGGGGTGTTCTGATTATGATTGAAACCCAACCACAATCATGCTTGTAATTATGGTAATTATAAAGATTTTATAATAATAATAATAATAATAATAATAATAATAATAAAACCGAAGTTCCATCTCTATTCCAAAAGTATAGCAGGAAAATATTTCTTACTGTCATAGAATAATCATTTTACAGTCATTTTTCTCCCTCTAGATTTGATCTGCCTTTTAATCATTCATTCAACCCTTTTTCTGGTGTTGTTAAAAATATACTTTCTTTTTCCAGCCTCTCCCATCTCTGAGCACCTTATCCATCTTCATGGCATATTTCTTCCTCAATCACTCTCAATGCTGCCATATTTAAATTGACATCAATTTAGGATTTTACAATCACCTCCATTACTTAAAAAGACCATCACCAACAAGATTTGAGTTCTCTGAATAGTGTTGCAGCTTAACATGCCAGAAGGAAACAAAACTTAACAATAAGATAAACCAGGCTATTTAGAGATATATTAATCCATTTGTAAACCTCTCTTCATGCATAAGGACTTAGAACCTTATTTTTTGTTGAATATTGTTTAATTTTTGGAATTAATTTAGCACAAATAAGAAAGGTGATGAATTTCAAGTTTTCCACATAAAACCTTCACTTAATATCCCATGTTTGGGCCCTCTATGTCATACTTACTGAAAAGGACTAGGCTTGCATTGGTGACCCCCAGCTTGTTAGCAGCCACACAGGTATAGTTGCCGTAGTGTTCCTCAGTGACATTGGTAACTGTCAGGGAGGACTGGCCTTCTGTACTCTTAATCTCAAGGCCATTGGCACTATTTATCCTGTGAAATAAAAAACAGAAAAATAAAATAGGCAATATTGAAGATTTGGAGTAGTATTTTCTTTCTCATCAGTGTGTTGCAAGAAAAGGAATAGAATGTTGTTCTCTGCTCAAGTTTTCATGCTAACCATGCAGTTCTGTACTATTAAAATACTCATTGAATGAGAATATTTAGGAAGAGACAAATTCTGTTTGACTTGATTTTCATTATAGGTAAGAAAGATAGATATACACTGCCCATTGAACAACCAACATCACTCTTTACATATATAGTGCTTTGAATCAACCACTTTAAATCTGCAAGCCCCAGAGTATTTGACAAGTAGATTTTGGAAAAGAGTCTAAATAGCATAGAATGGTATGTGTGCTTATTTTTTTTAATAAGGGTTTTCAGCTTACTTGAACCACCTAGGAACAGTGGGAGTTTACAGGGTAGACACATACCTGGTGTCATCACGGTACCACTCAAAGTCAGGTGCAGGCACTGCCGAGGCCTCACATTTGAGTGAAGCCTGTCTCCCTGTAGTGGCTTCATTGCTCTTGGATTCAGTGATAGTGGGAGGATCTATAAGAACAACCGGTGTATAGTTAGTTTACAGTTGAGTCAGAGGGCACTTCAGAATTTCCATGCAAAAATTGTGATAAAAGAATATTGGAAAGGGGCAGTGAAGGAATACTCCTAAAGTACCATATACATAACCTTTGTAATCTGTTAAATGGCCATTAGAAAATTAAATACAAAAAAAAGATGATTATTAAAAATCTAGGCTTGTTTTAAATAAAACACTTAATAATAGGGTGTTTTTAGACATGAAATATGACTTGGTTTTTCATCCTCCATTAGCCTGTCAGTTATTACATATTTAGATAGTAAAATATGTTTCTTTTCATAATGAAGAGATATTACTAAGGAATTTAGTACTTTAAACATTTAATTTGACCATTTTAACAATTTTTATTATCAATATTAGTATTCTTGCAGCTTGAGATAACATTGAGAAGTCCTACTAAAGAAATTGAGGACTCACATCTTTCCAGACCAATATAATTCTAATATAGAAAAAAATGCTCGTATTAGATGATAAGTTTACCACCATTTTTCCTCTGTATAACAGTTTTGCTATAATTTAGGTAATTTCTAAGTTGTGTGAAATGATGGAGTATGAAGTCTTTTTCCAATCTACAGAAATTCTTCTGGAGTAGGAAAGTTGTAAACGTCAATCTTTCAGTCTATACAAGTTTATCAGGATTGAAATAGACTCAAAAACACATCTCCCATCCTCATTTTTTATGTGTGTCCTGGGGAAGATGGAACAAGTAGTTTTAGACCCTCATGACTAACCTAGGTTAGTAACACCAAACTATTAGCTAACTGCACTATCTGTGCAGCTTAGGTACTTCAAGGAATAAAGGACTACTCTGTTCAAAGTTATTTGTCAAAAAATAGTTTGGCTATGTGCACGTGGGAAACATATATCCAAAATAGTAGTTAGACTTCATAGAGAAATAAATTTACTTAGGTAAATTAGAAATATGAAATTTAGTACATTGTGGGGAGCCTAGCTGATGAAACCTGGAACATAGGACACCTCAGTAATTCCTAATCTGGCCACCCACGTGACCGAAAGGCCCATGCCTTGAGAACAAAGGAAATAGACAAAAATAAAGTAATTCAGAGCAGCCCAATATATCCAGCCAGAAAGAAAAATATAGAGTTTGCCTTTGTGTTAGCAAACATTATTAAGAACTTTGTTTGAATCTTATGCCTTTTAGTAAAACGTGCTCAGGTCTACCTCTGCCCCTCCCTACTACCTGCCCCAATTTATGCTAATGAATGCTTGTAACTGTGATTGGTGTAAAATTTGTAACACCCCTGACGTGTTTCAGCCCTTAAAAGCTGATCCCCCAACAATAAACTTCCCTTTTTGAACAGCATGTGTTGTCTTGAAGGCTTCTTTTACTAATCTCTCTAGTTCTTCTTTACAGGTCGGTTCTGCTCGAGTGAACCCACTAATAACTAGCAACTTTCATTTCCACACCCCCGCGGGTCGGGGGACTCCCACGAAAGTTGCAGAGTGGCGCCCCGTGGGAGCTCGAGTTACAGAATCTGATCGGGTGGCAGAGTGCGACGAGTCCGGAGCTGAATTACGTCAGGTAAAATAAATTAAAGCAACGTAATTTAGTTAGTCTAATGCCTAGGTGAAAAACCGCCACCCCATTACAGTCCCAGAGTAAAAATGGGGACCAGTCTGAGCAAAGGAGCAAAATTTATTAAAGGTATACTAGAAGTACTTAGAAGTAGAAATATAGTAATTGAAGAGAAAGATTTGTTGAAATTCTTAATGTTTGTTAATAAAATTTGTCCTTGGCTTGCTATTACTTGCCCAAAAATAGTTTCCAGTACTTGGGATCTAGTCGGGGCAGAACTCACTAACCATTTTAACACACATGGCAGTGAGTCTGAGAAAGAAATTATACAACAATATTGGGATCTCCTCAAAAGCATCATAGTAAAATCTGCTTTTGACCCTAAGAGCTTGCAAATTGTGAAAGATGCCCAGAAGCATTTGGAGCATGCCTCCAAACAATGCTCTCACCCCAGTTCCCGCTCCAGCTCATTTTTGCATATTGATTCCCTTTCTCCCCCCGAGGAGCCTTCTTCTCTTATGCAGAAAACTCTTTATCCCTCTCTGCGAGGGGCAGCCTCAGAGCCCCCTGAGGAGAAGCAGGACTCAGAGGAAGAAAGTAAGTTGCAGGATAAAACTGATCCCTACCATGGAAATGCAACCTCTCTTCCCTCACAGCCTCCCCTGTTTGATTTGCCCGCACCCATAAAAATGCCTCTTCCAGAACCCGATAATCCTTTATTGATAGAGATTCGGCAGCTCAGACAGCAAATTGCCCAGCTTCAAGCTACAGATCCATCATCTCCACATTTTTTGTTCCCCGTCCATGGCCCGGACGGGGAGGACTGGGAGGAGGAGGGTGAACTCCCCTCTTTACCCCTTGGCAGACCCCGCACGAGGGCGCAGGCCAGGCAAGAAGCAGCCGCAGCTGCTGCTGCTGCCACTTCAGCAGCTCCAATTCCAGCTGCCAGAGCCCCCCAACACCCAGCCCAGCCCGACAATGGCTCCCTAGACCATAGTCCCGATCAAGCAGAACCCCCTGACATTCCTGAAGTCCCTATCAGACGGCAACTGCGGCAATACAAGGCCCTCGACAGAAAAGACCTCAAAGAACTTTTTACTGCAGTCACCTCTTATGGCCTACATGCTCCATACACCTTGTCTTGCCTTGAATCCATCGGTGGCGGCGGCGCTGTTCTGCCAGCCGAGTGGCGAGATATTGTTAGAACTGCTTTGAAAAATGATGTTTATGTTTCTTGGGAAGCTGATTTCCTATTAAGATGTCAGGGTATTGCTGCAGGAAATGATGACCTTTATGCCCGCATAGCAGGAATACCCCCATATCACGTTCTTAAAGAACAGTGTAAACTCCCTAGAAGCTTGCTTGCAAACACAGCTCTCGCTGCCCTACGAGCTTGGAAGTCCCTTCCCCGGGCTGGTACCTCTACCGCCCCACTCTCTCAAATAGTGCAGGGCCCAGACGAACCATACAATTCTTTCATTGCCCGCCTTTCAGAGGCTGTGGAGCGCGTCCTGGGCGTCACCGCCACAGACGCTGATAGTACTTTGGTGAAACAATTAGCCTTTGAAAATGCTAATGAGACCTGTAAGAGTATCCTTAGGAACAACCTGAAAGGAAAGTCCTTGCATGACATGATCAATCTCTGCCGCGAGGCGGACCCCTTTGTTCATAAGATCGCCAAAGCCCTTGTTGCCTTTCAAGGCCAAAACAAAGGAAAAACCTGCTTTCAATGTGGTGCTCCGGGCCATTTTGCCTCCCGCTGTCCTCAGCGGCAGACACCGGTGTTACAAGCAGGTAACACTAATCCCCGCCCTTCTCTTTGTCCCCGCTGCCGCCGCGGCAGGCATTGGGTTTCAGCTTGCCGCTCAGTGATTGATTTAGAAGGGAATCCACTACCACAGGTACAGGGAAACGGGCCACGGGGCCAGCCCCGGGCCCCGAAACACATTGCATTCCAGCCGGCCACGGGGATCAGCCGGCACAATCCACCGCAGCCAGCCTTCTCACAGCAGCCCCAGTTTGCGGCGCTCTCTCAAACTTCAGCTCCCGAGGTCCAACCGCTGGTGCCAAACGGTATGTTGCCCCCCCAGCAACCTCTCTTGTCAGGGCCTCCCCAGGGAGTGCCGGCCTCGATCTCAGTGCAGCAGCCCCAAAGTTATTAACCCCTGAGGATGGTGTTCAGATTATTCCAACAGGTATTTTTGGACCCCCACCTCCAAACACCTTTTTTATGATTATTGGCAGAGCCTCTGCCACAGTGAAAGGCCTCATAGTACAACCCTCTCTGGTGGACAATGACTACACTGGAGAAATTATGCTATTGGCTGTCGCCCCCTACCACCCAGTTCAAATTGTTCCTGGCCAGCGCATTGCTCAGGCCTTACCTCTCCCTATGAATGTGCAGTTTCCCGCCCTCTCCCACAGTCGCGGGTCTACCTCCCCTGGCTCCTCTGACATTTTTTGGGTGCGTGCCATGTGCCGCATTCGCCCGCCTTTAACCCTTACCATCTCGGGTAAACAATTCACAGGCCTCTTAAATACAGGTGCAGACACCACGTGCATTTCTCCCCTAGACTGGCCTCCTAAGTGGCCCACTGCTTCTACCTTTGACAGTGTTTCAGGGATAACTGGCTCCGTCAAAAGAGTTCTTGTCAGTGCCAACAAACTAGTTTGGCAGGACGAGGATGGTGACACAGGTCTCGTCCGCCCTTACATTATTCCCGACTTACCCATTAATCTTTGGGGTCGGGACATTATGGAACAAATGGGTGTTTATGTTATAAAGTGTAAAAATCCTGTTGTATTACAGCAAATGTTACAACAGGGCTACACACCCTCCAAAGAACTGGGAAAAAATTTACAAGGTATCACTCAACCCATTATCCCTTCACAAAAATTAGATAGGGCTGGATTAGGCTTTTCGCCCCCTGCTCAAAATTTTCAGTAGAGGTCACTGCCTCTCCTGCACCCCCGGCAGATAAAATAACTTGGCTTGATAATAAACCTGTCTGGGTTGGGCAGTGGCCCCTAACCAAAGAAAAATTGGCTGCGGCTCAGCAACTTGTGCAGGAGCAACTTAATGCTGGCCACATAGAACCTTCCACCTCCCCGTGGAACACCCCTATCTTTGTTATTAGAAAAAAATCAGGCAAATGGAGACTTTTACATGATCTTAGAGAAATTAATAAAACCATGGTGCCTATGGGGGCTACTCAGCCTGGACTTCCTTGCCCCTCAGCTGTACCCAAAGGAAGCTATAAAATTGTTTTGGATCTCAAAGACTGTTTTTTTTCCATCCCCCTGCACCCTGAAGACTGTAAGCGTTTTGCATTTTCGGTACCTTTAACTAATTGCGTGGGCCCCAACCCTAGATTCGAGTGGAGGGTCCTTCCACAAGAAATGACGAACAGTCCAACGCTCTGTCAAAAATATGTAGCATCCATTATAGACCCATTTCGAATCCTTTACCCCTCAGTTTATATCATTCATTTTATGGATGATATTCTGTTAGCTTGTGCTGATGACTCACTTGTCCTACACGCTGCAAAAGAACTCGTTTTTGCTCTGCAAAATCGCGGATTTAAAATTTCTGAGGACAAGGTCCAAATTCACCCCCCCCAACTTTTTCTTGGATTTGAACTGCTTCCCAATCAGGTTCGCACCCAGAAAGTACAACTTCGTACCCACCACCTAAAAACCCTTAATGATTTCCAACGCCTCTTAGGTGACATCACATGGCTGAGACCTTACCTACAGGTCTCCACGGGTAACCTGAAGCCACTTTTTAACATCCTTCAGGGCGATTCTAATCCCACCAGCTCACGCCAACTTACCCCTGAGGCTTCAAAAGCCCTTGCCATTGTTAACACCGCCATTCAAAATCAGTTTATTACTTATTATGAGCCCTCTCAACCCCTTTTCCTCATTATTTGCCCTACTGCCATTGCACCCACAGCTGTTTTGTGGCAGTCTGCCCCACTTTACTGGATCCATTTGCCTTCCTCCCCCGATAAAGTTTTAGCCACCTACCCCCACCTAGTGGTGCGGCTTTTGATGCAAGGCTGCACAGCCTCTCTGAAACTTTTTGGCTGCCAACCCACCAAGGCGATTATTCCCTATACGAAATCTGAATTGCAATGGCTTATGGAAAATCAACAAGATTGGGTTATTTTTGTAACAGGTTTTTCAGGAACTCTAGATAATCACTATCCACCTAATAAATTGCTTCAATTTTTGCGCCTTCACCCAGTAGTTTTTCCTAAACTTACTAAATTTCAACCTATTTCTAATGCCTCACTAGTCTTTACAAACGGCAGTTCTAACACCGTGGCCGCATTTAAGGTCAATGGCACCATTCACCAGGTCCCCACCCAGTACACTTCGGCCCAGCTTGTAGAACTTGCTGCTGTCCTCAGGGTTTTTCAGGTTGTCCCAGAGCCCTTTAACTTGTACACTGATAGCTGCTATATTGCAGCCTCCCTTCCCCTGTTAGAAACAGTTCCTTATATTAAACCTTCCACCCCTGCAACTGTTCTTTTTTCTAAAATTCAAGAACTCCTTTTGCTGCGCACCAATCCATTTTTTGTTGCCCACATTAGAGCTCACACTGGCCTCCCTGGCCCTTTGGCTGAGGGCAATAACTCAGTTAACCAGGCTACCCGTCTTTTACCTGTCTTTAATCAGCCTGACTCTTTACAGTTGGCGCAACAAGCCCATAAGCTACATCACCTTAATGCGCAAACGCTTAGGTTAAAATATTTTGTCACCCGGGAACAGGCTCGAGAAATTGTTAAGTCATGTAAAGCTTGCCTTTCCCTCTTGCCTGAACCTCACACCGGAGTTAATCCTCGTGGCCTTACACCTGGAGAACTCTGGCAAATGGATGTTACTCATTATTCTGCCTTTGGCAATCTTAAGTATATTCATGTTACAGTAGATACATATAGTGGTTTTATTTGTGCCTCTCTCCAAACAGGAGAAGCCACCAAGAATGTCATTGCTCATCTTTTACATTGCTTTACTATTGTTCCTGTCCCTACGGTCATTAAGACTGATAACGGTCCAGGATATATTAGTTCCAAATTCAAGGATTTTTGTGAAAAATTTGGTATCACCCTTAAAACAGGAATTCCCCTAAACCCTCAAGGCCAAGGCATTGTTGAAAGAGCTAATCAAACTTTAAAAAATACACTTTTTAAACTCACTTCAGAAAGCGAGAATTTGTACTCTCGCAAAGGCAAACACCGCCTGCTTTTGAATCATGCACTCTTCGTGCTCAATTTTCTCTCCTTGGATTCCAGCGGCCGTTCAGCGGCTGATCGACTCTGGCACCCCTCCACTCGTGAGAATTTTCAGCAAGTGCTTTGGAAAGATGTTCGTACAGGACAATGGCTTGGCCCACACCCTGTTCTCATATGGGGCAAAGGTCATGCCTGTGTTCACAACCCAACCACCTCTGAAACGCGCTGGCTTCCTGATAGGCTGGTCAAACTCCATAACCCTCCCAGGGGTAACGCCCCTAAGGATTCTTCTGTTTCCCTTTCAGGTGCCGCTCCTGACACTTCCCCAAGGACACCGCTGGCTGACAATCCTTGCCGCAGCACCTCAAAAACTCTCCCTCTCCGCGCTTCTCTTGAATCTCCCTTGCAAGACGATGACAACACCCCTGGTTCCTTCCCCTCCCCTTTTGACTTTTAGTTCTACAATGGTGCCGGAGACATAGCCAACTCCCCTCCCACTCATCCCCTGACCCATCCTTAAGTAACCCTTTGTGCCCTCACCATGGGTGCTGAGGAACAGTGAGCCACCCCCAATCACTTTTGCCACGACCTGGCCCGTTCACCCATTCCCCAGGACACACTGGCGACAACCACCTTGACGGGAGAGCCTGCGCCCCCCGCTGTGACCTGCCTACCTTTAGAGATTTTTTTTCACTATCCCCTTTATGCTTGTCCCGGCCACCACCATGACCGCACTTCATCGCAAGTGCGGCAATCGCTCAAGTATTTTTGTTTGAAAATTTTGGAGTTGTGCAACCACTGCCAACACAAATTGAATTATAGTGTCTCATAAAATTGGATCTTACAAAAAACCTTGGGCATCCGGCGATCTTCTGGCATCCATAAATGTCAGCTCAACCTCTCCCACGCCACGAGCTCTTCAGAACTCTGCCTGCTTCCCCACCCTTCCAGCCCATGCTGTCCTCCGGACCCCCCTCCTCTTCTCAGCTCATCCTTGTCATAATCAACGCCTCCGCCCAGACGCCTTCGGTACCTGCTATTCACCCACCTCACCGGCCTAAATTGCTGCCTTGACCTGCCTTACTTCACCAATGACACCAACCTTCTGCAATGCGGTATAAAGCTTCAAAAACGTGGCTTAACTTTAAAACTAGTGGTGGAACTTGAACTTTGCCCCTTGGTACCCAATATGATTCCCCCTATTGAAAATTGTAATCAAATTCTTGTCGTTGATTTCTCCTTTCAGTTCATAATTGCCCCCAATTCAACGTTTTTTGCCTGTTTCACTGGTTTATCTCCCCCATTGTTTTACATTTGTTTCTTTAGTCCTAGAACTACTGTGTTTTGGTTGTTTTAATGCCAAAATTAACTGTTAAATCAAAAATTGCCTTATTACCTCTTAAATATAACTTTGTCTCTCTCCCGCTGCAGTATAAAAACAAACATTGCCTCCACCCCAGCCTTATTAAAAGGCCTGGGTGTTACTGGTGTAAGCACAAAAATCTATTCATTGGTTCATACTCTAAAATCTGTTAATGCCTCATAACTGTTGTTAAAAATGTTTACAAACTTAGAAAAAGTTTACACTACTTAACTGTTCAATCCCTAGCAGTATTAGAGCAGAAAAACTGCCGTGGTTTAAAATTAACCTTTTTTGAGGGAGGGGGAAATTTGTGTCATCCTTAGAATAAAATGTTGCTTTTTAAAATAAACTTGACTTAGCTAGAGATAGCATTAGACTTATGGTAGAAAGTCTAGAGGATAGAAATAAACAGGGATTAAGATGAGTCCTGATATAAAAATTGGTCCTCTACCTCATCCTGGCTGTCTAAGCTGCTACCTAATTCGGTCCTTTCATTGGCTTTTTGCTAATTTTTCCTTTGGCCCCAAGGCATTCTGTCGCCTCACAAGTTTGTTAAAAATCCGGTTACTGAAATTGCCCTAATGTTCAGTATAGGTCCAATATCAGTGGCTCTCCTAAATGCACCCCGAAGAACTTGAAGCCTTGGATATACCTCTGAGCTTTAAGGAGTTTTGAGTATCTGGCTAAACGCCCCTGCTTGCTCTGCTCCTGGCTGTGGAGATGCCCATGACGGGGAATAGTTTGGTGCCAGTGTCTGGGTGCAAACATGGCATTCCTAATATTTTGCGCGCAAAAACTTTTAATTTGGTCTCTTGTTGCCATGTCCAGAACTGGAAGCCCACCAAATAACCTAAGACAGGTGACTCCACCCACTTTGCTCTTCTTCTTTTATTATTACAGTAAAGGGGGAACTGTGGGGAGCCTAGCTGATGAAACCTGGAACATAGGACACCTCAGTAATTCCTAATCTGGCCACCCACGTGACCGAAAGGCCCATGCCTTGAGAACAAAGGAAATAGACAAAAATAAAGTAATTCAGAGCAGCCCAATATATCCAGCCAGAAAGAAAAATATAGAGTTTGCCTTTGTGTTAGCAAACATTATTAAGAACTTTGTTTGAATCTTATGCCTTTTAGTAAAACGTGCTCAGGTCTACCTCTGCCCCTCCCTACTACCTGCCCCAATTTATGCTAATGAATGCTTGTAACTGTGATTGGTGTAAAATTTGTAACACCCCTGACGTGTTTCAGCCCTTAAAAGCTGATCCCCCAACAATAAACTTCCCTTTTTGAACAGCATGTGTTGTCTTGAAGGCTTCTTTTACTAATCTCTCTAGTTCTTCTTTACAGGTCGGTTCTGCTCGAGTGAACCCACTAATAACTAGCAACTTTCATTTCCACACCCCCGCGGGTCGGGGGACTCCCACGAAAGTTGCAGTACATAAAATTTATTTGTCTCTATTCTCCATTGCCTGCTTCACCGAATTTATTTTTAAAAAATTTCCTTCATATTTAAGAACTTTTCTCCAAGCTTTCTGCCTATAGAAGACTCTTGATAGTATTAGTTTAAAAGAATGTGCAGCACCTGTGCAGATACCAAGATCTCTAGATACAGAGGTCTGATTTTATCATCCATGATGGAGCAGGTTTCCATACACCACAAAAGGACATAGGGTAGAGTACATGACCATGAGGGAGTCTGTAGTTATTCCATGACAGTATACTTCAAGGGCAGAGAAATCCTGTATCTCTTAGGCCAAGGGAATTCCCTTTCTAATCTCCCCAATAAATACTGTGCCTATGCAGAAAACAAAAATGAAGCAGCACAAAATAATTTTTTGGTTGTGTTATTGTTGTTGTTTTTCATTTTTTGTGTGCTTTGTTTTGTTTTTATTTCAGAACTGTGGTTACTGTGTGGTGGTTGTCTTTATTGCTGTGGTGCTTTTGGATTTTTTGTTTGATGTTTATTTTTGTATTGTTGTGTTTCTCTACCCTTTTCCCTTTCTTCTTTTAAATTGATATTTATAGCCTCTAGAAGGACTTGGCCCATTTTTTGCTTGTTTGAATTTTGCCTCATTTTATTATTCTCTTTTCTTCAAACAGAACCACATAACTTGAACCATCTTGTTCCACCTCACAAATTGAGGGGGAAATATTGGAGGGCACCAAGACCAAACAGTTGTATGATCACTAAGTAGTAATAAAAAATGATCAGACTTAAACACCAAATTCAAAACCAATGACAACAGAATCTATACCCAATCTACAACAAGCTAGACACAGAGGGGACCACTTATACTAGCAGCCTGGGGGTAAAAGAAGGGGGATATAGGATGTATGCTGGGAACAGGGGTGGAGGGAGGACAACTTTGGTGGTGGGCATTCCCCTGATTCAATGTTAATATGTACCTAAAATATTGCTGAAAAAGATATGTAATACACTTTGGTCAAAATAAAAATTATTATTATAAAAATGTACAGCAGAATAGACTTGTGTAATTTCTCCCCGTTTTATTTTCATCTCTGCTTGGACATCTGTAAATCACTGTAAGAGAGAGTTATCTGTAAGAGAGAGGAGCAAAGCAAATTTATATAAATGCTACAATTTCATGTGTAATCATGCAGGAAAGAAAAGGTTGTAATTGCCTTGCTTTAGATGTACTTGTTTATTATTAATACAGACATGAAAAGGGCATGTGAACGTTAAACCCTGAATTTGAAACAAGAAATTTTAGAATTTAATTGCAGTTTGATTGTGAAAAGGGATATGCATATATCTTTTCTAGTAACAACAACAAAGGTAATTCCTACTTTAATTTTGTGGGAGGGGGGATGCTTGGCTGTGCTCAGGGTCTACTTCTGGTACTGTGCACAGAGATCATCTTGGTGGTACTCAGTTGTTCTCTTTGGTAAGCTGAATGTAATGCAAGCACCTTACCTGCTCTGGCTCCACCCCCCCTAAATTCCCAATTTTAGCAAAATTGCTTATCTTCATAAAGGAACAGTATTATCATTGTGATACAAGTGTACATTAATACCCATAACATATTTAACTCCTAAAGCACTAACTTTAAAAATTAGAGCTCATTTTGTTGTTGTTGTTGTTGGGTGGATGGTGGAGGTGTTTTTTGTTTTTTTTTTTTTTGGTTCATGGGTTAGGAGTTAGAATTAGCAGTCAAAAACAAAAATTCTGAGATCAGATTGTGACCTCCTCTCCTCCTAGCTAAAATTGATGTCTAAACAAGTAATTGTGCCAGGTGGAGATTCTTCTGTCTTATCTTTCAAAAACACTTAACTTCAATTGATCACTACAGCATCATTTAAACTTCTTTTTCTCTGATTGGTGAGATGTGTGTTTCAGCACTTCAAAGGACAATGTAGTAATTAAGGATTCATGTTGATAGAGAAAGTATTTGTATAGATGTAGGGAATTGAATAGAGGATAAACATGGATTTAAGAGATGATAGTCATGATGTTCTAACTGGACAAGCTCCATAAATTTACTCTTTTTTTTTTTAAACAAGATGTAAACCGAACCATGAGAGATCATGGGTACACCAGCCCATGCAACAGAAAGCTAGGCAGCTTAGGAGGAAAGTGGCACCTGAAACTTCCTTTTTCCAGGAGCCCTGGAAGCTGGGTACAGGCCCCTCAAATTCATAGTAACTGTATTAGTGCTGTGAATCTCTGAACAAATTTATTTGTTTAATACTGACATTCTTATAGGAATACACCAATTCAAAAGAATGGACACTAACGACAAGAGTTTACTAAACTTTCTTTCATTATATTAAAGATGTCATTGGAGCGGCCGGTGAGATGGCGCTAGAGGTAAGGTGTCTGCCTTGAGAGTGCTAGCCAAGGAAGGACCTTGGTTCGATTCCCCGGCGTCTCATATGGTCCCCCCAAGCCAGAGGCAATTTCTGAGCACTTAGCCAGGAGTAACCCCTGATCATCAAATGGGTGTGGCCTAAAATACCAACACAAATTTTTATTGGAGATAAAATAATTTTCACAAATGTGTTTTCTACTGTACATTTTTCTTTTTAAACTTCTTTGCCTTTTTATTTTTCTTTAGTATATTTTTTTCAATAACTTCACTTGCACTTATCTGGAAACACATGTATTATGGTGAGCTATGTCAGCTAAGTGATGCATTTTCTTTATATAAATTTAAAAAGTGTTAAAGAACATTAAATATCTTCAAAAAATGATAGGATCGTCCTCAACTAGAATACAGTTTCTCATTAGAAAATTTAGTACATTGCTCAGTTACTTTGTTTTAGTTTTATCAGATATACAAGTTGGAACAAGATTCAGGTTGGTCTTTTTGAAGAGTATTGAAGAAAGCTGGAGCTAACCTGCATTTGATTTATGATTAAAGGGTCCAGAGAGCATGACAGATTTGAGATAGAAATATCTTGAGTTTCAGAATTGACATAGTTGTGAAGGGCAAGAATAAGAAGGTGGAGTGTTAAAGATAATAGTCAGGTTTCTAGTTTGGGCAGCTGGGTGAAATAAGATATTTTAGAAGAAAAATAGATAACCAGTAGTGAAGCAGTGAATAAACACTGGTTTCCTTTCCATAGTTCTACTGTATTAGAACTTTTTTTTGGAAATGATGCCATAATCCGTAACATGTTGTCTAGAAAGAGAATCTGGCTTGTGATCTTATTTTTTTGTTCAATTTCTAATTTGTAAATTGGTCTGTAAATAGGTTTGACTAGTATTTGTGAGTTTCTGGGTAATGGGATTGGGATTATGACAGACAAATTCTTACTGATGATTACTGCTTTGCAAATCCAACCCCTTACTGGGCAGATCCTAGACTCCAACATTTCCCCACTTGCACCACTGTCACACATATCTGTGATAGATAATGAATCTTAACATACAAATGCCACATGCATCCTTACTACCCATTTTCAGGCATTGGGAATGAAAGTGCCAGCCCATAGTTTTATAAATGGTTGTTTCTCACTCTATGTTTCAGCTGATGTGACATGCACTTATCTTTTTTTTCTTTTCTCTGGAATTTATGGGGAGGAATAATTTTTCTAACTAGGATATATGGAAAAAATAAACTAGGCTTGTTTGACTGATCTTTTCTGCTTCTTTCTTTTGCAACCTACTTTCTGGCAGGGAGCATTTCGTTTCTGGTCTTGACAGTGCAGTCTAATTTGAGCTCTATTTTTTATAAAGTTCTGTCTGCTCTAGTACAGAGTTGCCATTAATGGGGAGTTGAAGCAACCCACACCAAGCTCCTGCCTCTAACTTCCTTGGTCTGTAACAAAAGGGAAACTTGGCTTGCCCTATATCTCCTTTACCTGTTTCTCAGTTTGCTCAAGGCTGAATAGCTAAGTAGAGAGTTATTTATTAGTTTCTAGGAGATGCTAGTGTGGGAAAGGCAGCAGTAAATTAAAAGTGAACACTATTAAGTGCACTAATCTTGGACAAAGAGACAAGGAGACATGGATCAGTTGCACATGCCAAAAACTTTTTCTTGAAACTCTGGGAAGTGTTTTATACTAAGGTAAATTTACAGATAACGATGAATGTATAAATGTCTTCTTGTTACCAGTAGTTATCACAATAGTTCACAATGGTTATATTTTACTGAGAATTTAAAATTCATTTATAATAAATTCTGCATTGATAAAGTTAGAGAAATATATGATAAACTATATTGTGCCATGTTCAGTGGCTTAGAAATCGAAGTGGGGCCTGGAGCAAAAGTACCAGGGGTAGGGTACTTGTCTTGCACATAGCTAAGCTGGGGATGATCCCCTAAACCTGGCAGGAGTGATCCCTGAGCACAGAGTCAAAAACAACTCCTGAGTACCATGAGGTATAAACCCAAATCCCAAAATAAAATAAGAATAAAGATATGTTCAAATATAGTGATAATAAACATTTGGGACCCACTGTTATTCTTTGTATAAACTGATACTCATTTACAGTTGTGAATGTGATAGAAACTCAAGGAGTAGGGAAGATGAGATTAGAAATTAAAAGAGAAATTATTGAAATAATGATGAATATAGGTGACTAGTCTCTGTTCAATTACCTAGAAAGCAAAATAACATGATTAGACAGAAAAGTTAATCACTGTATCATCCTCACCAGTTTTATTGACCCATCTTCATTAAATACAATAGAGAACTGCTTCCCCAGTCCCTTTTGTCATAAAGGTATGAAAGGTGAAAGATTTTGTTCTTTTCTAGAATCCTTCAAGAGAACCCTTCTCCTGTGTTCTGCGCACAATAATAAAAGGGTTCTTTCAATTTTTATTACTTCAACATTCTGTGTACTAAAAATAATAATCATAAGACTTTTTAAAATTTTACCAATGATGAAATTTTTTCAACTAGAATGAATCAGAAAATAATGAGAAAGGAATAGCTAGCAAAATTATTATTCATTTAATCTTCCTAGCATTTTCAACAATAGTATACAATAATTAATTCTTAATAAAGAATTAAATTTATAGATATTTGCCACATGTCAACATTATTTTAACCTTTTATCATAATTCAAATGATAGTCCTAAAGTATTTTTAAGCTCAAAATTTAGAAGACAGATTTACTGGTGATAAGTATCTGTCCAAATTTACATAGCTAGCATTTGGTTGTTTGTTTTGGAAATTTTATTCCAAAACTCACACTCTTGACCACTTTATGTTTACATTTTAATTAGCACCTTGAGAGGAAATTTATTTCTAATAAAGAAAAAACTCATTTAGTGGAACAGCTGTTAGTTTAAATGCTGTGTATTTCTGCTACTATTGATAATCCAAAATGGCAAGATATGCAGAGACACAGTGGATATAATTTCATATTAGGAATCAGGATATATAAACTCAGGTTTTGTCTGTGCCACTTAAGTTGTTACCTCATTGCAGTGACATGGTAACCTATTGGAATTCATGACCTGCAAATATAGTTAATGGCACATGTCTACTATTTCACAGTTATGATGCAAATTTCAAATAAAACCATGCCTATAAGAACATCCTTAATATCCAAAGTTATTTTATTTCTACTGTTCATTGGTGTTATGGAAGAAAGATTGACTTGATTATATTTTTGATTCCCAATTTTATTACTAACAAATTCTTTGTGGCAAAGAAGATTTACATTTTTGAAGCTTTGATTTTGTCCTCTTTATCTTAATTCTTTCCAAGTGTTTGTGTGCAATGATGGAACAAGAATATCGGAGCCAAGTATATACTGTAGATAATTCAGAATTAATAACAAAACAGACTTAAATTATTATTAAAAAGTTGAGGCTGGAGAGGTGGCGGTAGAGGTAAGATGTCTGCCTTGCAAGCACTAGCCAAGGGAGAACCGTGGTTCGATCCCCCTGGCGTCCATATGGTCCCCCCAAGCCAGGGACAATTTCTGAGCACTTAGCCAGGAATAACCCCTGAGCATCAAATGGGTGTGGGCCGAAAAACAAAAAAAAATTTACCATCCCTAATAAATAATGAACATACTAAATATTATATTACTAAATAATAATATAATTATCATTTCTTTGTTTTGGGGCCACATCCCGTGACACTCAGGGGTTATTCCTAGCTATGCACTCAAAAATTGCTCCTGGATTGAGAGACCATATGGGAAGCTGGGGGATCGAACCAAAGTCTATCCTAGGTCTGTCACATGCAAGGCAAACGCTCTACTGCTGCGCCACTGCTCTGGCTCCATACTAAATATTATTTAGTGGTAAAGTAAATTAAGGATGGATCCAATATACTTATATTTTTTCATGACTGCCGCATCTCAATAATTGTAGTAAGTGATATAAAATCCCCTGTCTTGGTAATAGAAGGAACTAAGGAAAGTATGGTTCTAACTTATGTTGCAAACATATGACATAAAATTATAATATTCTGTATTATCTCTAATAGAATTTCTTATAAAAATACCGTAATAGATTTTTGAATATCATGTGTGCTTTATGGCTATCATGCACATTAGAACAATAAACCAAATGTTTATATGGGGAAATTAATGGATATAGATATAAATAAATAAAGAAGTCATTTTCTATGTTTAGCAATTATTTTCATAACTTTTAATCATTTGGTGATTTTTTTAATCAAAGGACTAAAGAATCCTGTTAAATGAATAAATTATCTGGAAACAACAGATGTTTTCAATCCCATCTGTTTATATTTTATAACAGGTAACCACTATTTCTTCTAAATAAACAACTGTTAAATATAAGGATAAACTGTAAATTCTAATAACCCATATTCTTTAGTATCTATGTGAGTTGTTTGCTTTCAACACTTCAATGGAGGCAGATTTGCGTTTAAAGGGATACAAACAGATGAAGAAATGTTAATAATATAAAATTATTTGGTATCTCCAACTAAGTTGGGCTGTGTAAAGAACAAAATTGGATGTATCAGCCATTCAAGGAATGGGACTTGAAAATTGCTTTGAGACTTGGGAGCAGCTTTGGAGAAAATTTGCCCTCCCCACCCCAATATTGGAAATGAGTTTAGTATAAGAAACATTAGTAAACTTAACAGTATCTGTTTACTAAACATATACTGTGTACTAGATATTATTCTCAGTATTCTGGGCATTTAAGTAAGACAATATCTTCTGAGTGATTTTTAATACTTTTATGTAGTAGATGCCTTTCAGTGTACCACAAGATCTGAAATTGAAGGATGACATACATCCTAAAATGAAAGAACAGCTATCTCTAAGACTGGTATCTGAAAGAGATCTGAACATTGTTTTAAGTGAAATAAACAAAACCAGCTGTCTACTGTTTTACTAAGTTCATTCCAAAGATTTTGGGTCAATAACTTAGCTTCTATAAACACTAGGATACCTACCCTGTAGAAATAGATTTTACATGTCAAATTGTGACATAAAATGCGACAAAACAACTGTGGACAAGGATTATGCAGGAGTCGTAAGAAAGGGAGACTGCAGTATTCAGCTGAAAAACATTTATGACTATTATGACTCTCTTGTTTACTGCTTCTGCTTCTTAGTGCTCTGCAACAAATATCTGTTGGCAAGTGAATAAACGAATCAATAAAATTCTGGCAGGAGAAAATTACCAGAGCCCTGGGATTTCTTTTAGTGGGTCCTGGGGTTTGTTTCTTTACAACAATTTATTCAACCATTAATTATCTAAGCTATGCTGATCCCCTGACCTAATTCCAAACGCTGGTTTTGAAAAAAAAGAAAAAAGTCAGTTTGAACAATTCATAGCAGGCATGCTTAGGTTAACTGTCAAAGGTGATACCAGTTATTTCTCATTTGGTATTCTTAGTTGATACATATTTTGTTATCCAGAGATAATTCTGTAATATCATATTGGAGACTTCACCTGCTTGGTACATTTAAATAGAGTGAATTGCTTGAACAGGATAGAATATGCCATGGATAGTTGTTTTAAATATCATACACACAACATTTGAAATGCTGGTAAAAAAGGAATAGCAAGGGAAATTGGTATTTGAATATACATGATGATTTATGACAATCATTTGTAAATTCGAAGAAATGCTAAATGAGAAGAGTTTACCTGTGCTATTTTTAACAACACATGCAGTAAATTTTCACTGAGCAGTTTTATAAGGTCAAACATATATTAGTACTGATAGATAGGACATAGTGACTGCTTAATTATGCTCATTACAGACTTCTAAGTAATTTGCTATGAGGTGTCTATTTAAAATCTTTAGGTTCTATCTATGTTCTTATGTGGTTCATTCATCACTAGCAGACACTTACTTTTTCATTAAAGCCTTTTCTTGAAAATTATCAGTATTTTTCTCCTGTTCTAACTTACACTTTGGGGACAGTCAAGAGGGAGCAATGTCAGACTAATTGCATTAATAATAATGGGGCCCAGGCAGCTAGCTTTGATCCTGGGAACCATCTGCAGTGCAGACCCCTTTGAAGTTTCACACAATGGAAGCATAAATATTTTCTATGTATTCCATGATTGGACTTTGAGAAATCTAATTAAGATGAAGGTCAATTAAGAGAAAATGAAATCTTAAGTCCAACAGTCAGAGAAGAGGTGGCAGATGATGACATGGCTGTGTGTACATAAAAGAAGAGAACTAACCCAATTATAAACTTATATAAACACCCAGTGAAATTGCCTTTCATGTGAAAAAAAGGTCCTAAAGCATTTTATAACATTGAGTTCATTAATGTGTCTTTGAAAAACACCCAATGCTGGAAATTCTGTCATTTCAATATTCTATTACCAAAAAAGAAAGAAAGAAAGAAAATCATAGATAGCTATGGGATAAAAGAACTTCTGAACTCATCAAATGCAACCTTTTGCTTCTTGGAAATGAATGCTTCTTGGATATTATAGCACTAGAAAAAACTTTTGCCCCTCTTCCAGAAGGCTGCATTTCTGGGATATGACCATGAAAACTAAAAACTATGAGCCCCAGGATAGAACAGGTTACCTTCAACAAGTTTTCTTACCTTTAAAGATTTGGTTTTCAGGTTCTATGGAATTTTATCTTATAAATTTATGGTTAAAAGTAAATGACTGATGTAATTTCTGTAGATAATGGATAAAGAGAATTAAAAACTCATTCTCCTTTGTTTTCTCCTTAGAGTATAGGCTCTAGAGCAAGCTGGAGTGAGAAACATTATTTTCCTTACACTTATGTTTTATGTAACCTTGAAAAGTCAACGTTGGGGTTTAGTACCTCAAATGCTAAAATGGTTATTTGTGTAGAATCATTGGCACACAGTGTTGGCATGAAACACTAAGGAGAGGGATACTGAGATGGCAGCTAAAGATGTGGTGGAAGAATAGTAATGTTCTGCTGATGGATGTATTATAGAAACATGGTATTATTGATATAGTAATATCAACATTACCAATCTCAGAAACTAAATTAAAATGTAAAAGAAAGTGAAAAAAGAAAAGAAAGCACTTTATCATTATTTAATAAATACTTTAATTTTTCTTGTTTTTAATGTATGTGTAACTGCCTATTAGCAAAATTGTATTGCGTTAACACAAATGTGTGTCTTTGTGTTAATATGCATATGTGCCATGTGTGTAATATGTGTAATATATAAATTAGTATATGCTTTAAATGCAAAGACTGGAAGAGCTCTCTGGAAATCCCTTGTTCCTTTTATTGGCCACAATGTTGTGGTAGAGGAACTTGAATTTGAATCATGCACAAACTCACTCCTAACCAAACAGGGAAAATGAATTCTCTTTATTCCTTTGCTGGGTGACACCCATCATAGGGATTCCCACCCACTCTCAATCCCCCTGTGTTTGAAGTACATCTAAGGATCCTTTCATCTGAGTAGTTCAAAGTATGCACACTTACCTATGCATCTTAGTAAAATCTTCCTTTCTAATACCCATACCTAGGGTCAAAGATGTATCCAAAATTAACTTAGGAGCCTACATATTGGTTACGGGGAATTGTACTACAGTCATTTAAATGTGCTTCAAAGGCAAATTAATTAAATTGAAGACGATGAAATCAGATATTGCATTAGTTAGTCCCTCTGACAAAAAGTACATTAAGATGGATATTTTAGTTAAAGCAGATATGAATTGTTCATTTTTTCTAAGTGGAATGACCTTCTAATCTACAAAGATCAGAGCAGTGACTGCCAGAAACAGTACTGTCTGAAAATGTTGTCTTAATTTTATAGCCTGAGTAAGAGACATAGTATTGTTAAATGTATTATAGGTCATGTTTAGAAATAGCATAGTAGATATATCAAATTCAAAGGCCAAGTTCTGCCCCAAGATGTGACCATTGTATAAATGTGCATTCCTAACCTAAAGAACAGTTGCTTCAAATGCAATGGTCTTTTGCTAATGGAATCCTAAAATTTTCCGGAGGTGGACATGGGGCTCAAAGCACTGCTGACATCTGCATACTCACAGTTCACAGTGACCTTGACTTGTTTGACATCCGCGGAAGAGACTTCATTGGCTGCTTTGCACTCATATTTGCCTGACTGCTCCCTGGTGATTCCCAATATCTCCAAATATTCTTCTTCTCCTTCAAATTCTCTCCCTGAAAAATAGATTTTTTTCATGATTATTTCTAAAGTTTGTTGTAGTCAACAACATGGCTCCTTTCCTTTTTTTTTTAGAATCAATACATTTCAATAAATCAATAAATTATGTGACATTATCATTAACGTGACAATATACCTTATTATCACAAACACTATAAAAGCAGAAGCCAAGAAAAAATGTTCTGTGGAAGTTGCTAAGAGAAAAGCAATAATAAAAAAAAAAAAACAACTGGGTAGGGGAGTGGGGAACTGGGCTTGGAGAGAAGGAAGCCAAGCATGAGAATAATGCTTATCCACAAAAAGAAATGGGTTAACTAGCTCAGAAAGAAAATATATTTAACCCCTTGGGGAGCTAATACACACATTGCATTTCAAAGTTGACCTTACCAGAGACAAGAAACTGCTATAATATTTATACAACCGTACCCATTATTTCTTGGTTAAGGACTTAGAATAAAATAGGAGCTGGAGAGATATACACACTGTAAATGCTGTGATGGTAACTATGGGTGAAGTGCTGCCATCATCAATTACATTCTGCAACAGAACACTTTTTCAAAGCTGTTATTAGAAGAAGAGGAGGTTTCCTTTTGAAAAACTCTCACCTCTTTCCTAGATTGTGTGGAGTTTGGTACATAAGTATCATGTTCAAAATCCTGTTTTGCAGTTATGGTTTCCTTATTGGTTGTCAAATTATATTAGTATTGAGACTTCCAAGGCATAAGTCAAATGAGAAATGTTAATTTCTCTATTCAGCAAGTCACATAAGGGAGTTAAATATCAATTCAAACATTAGAATTAGGGGACTAAAAGTCCTTTTAGCAAAGTTCTACAATGCTGCTTATAGCCTTTTGAATAGAGAAATCTCAAGAGATAGGCATATTTATTTCATTTCTAAAATGTGTAGTGTAACTGGAGGAAGATAAACCAAGAAAGACAGAGAGTGGATAGCAGGGTGGGTGTGGGGGGCTGAAGAAGAAGGAAAGAGCTTGGTCAGGTATATCTAAGTTCTCAAATAAGCATAAATTGAGCCAACAGATTACAAATTACTTGCTACTGAGTTTATGATAATGCAGCAGGGAGGTTGTTAAAGGAAGCGGTTCTGCCAGCATAAGGATATCTTGCTCCTGGTCATCCTACTAAGGGGTACCAATTAATAGCTCTACTCAAACACCACAAGTTGTTTTCCTTTTCCCAAAATTCCCTGATGGCCAAATCAACATAACAGCCAGCCAGCACAAAGATAAATTTATTGTCTAAATATGTCATCTGAGCCTGTTAACCAGACTCCCAAAAGAACATAGGGTCTATTTGATAACATCTTATAACACAACCTATCAGGAATATGCCAAGATTCAAGTATTCTGTCAATTATCAATATCAGTAGTTTTGAAGAAACTCTGAAATCCCAGCAGAAAAGGACATTTTTATTGGTATTAATTTATGTGGTTTTGATGCTTTTTGAATTTTTATCATAGTTTTTTGAAAAATGATCTAGACTTATTCTGCATTTATACTGCTGCATATTATTTTTAACATGAAAGACTTTTTTCTTACAATTGTTTTTCTTTATCTTCCTTGTTTAAGGAAGTAATTCTACCTGACTTTACATACCATAGAAGTAGAATGTGGCAAGAAAATCAAGAGTCTCAGAAGGAGGGATAGTCCATTTTATGTAATTGGTTGAGTTCAAAGAAAAAATTAATCTTATGTGTGAATGTGCATCTATGTATAGAAAATCATGGCAGTGTACTAACCTGTAACACTCTTCTGGCTAAATGAACAAATGGCAAATGGAAACTGAAAAATTTAGATCAAATTTGGTGGAAGTTTATTCAATATCTGTATTTCAAAGGTAAATATAGATTTGGTGAGTAATGGTAGATTGTAACTAAAGGAGTAAAAGATGATTGCAAAGTGTTTTGGAATTTAATCCTTCTGACCCAACCCACATACCGCAATGAGAGTACAGAACTATCAGTAGGAGAAAATGGAAATAAATTAAAATAAGTCTTTTTAAATGTGGAAAACACTGAATGATTTTCAATTCCTAGAAAATGACTATAAACTTTAAAGTAACTCAACCTTGCATTTTGACTTTGTGAAATACAAACCAGTTTAGTGAAATTTTAGTAGTGCTAACTGAGGCCCTACCTACCTTACCTCTGTGAGTAAGTAATAAAATAGAGAAAAAAGCACTATAAATTAATATACTATTAGGTTTGGAATATGATATTCCCTTTTATATTAAAGCATCATAATTTTAATAATATTGATATATATGCTTTAGTCATAAATGTCACTGCACCACATCCACACTACAATGCCAATATCTTAGTATCAAATTCTCTATTTTCATTGTCCTCCCTCACCCACATTTTTCTTAGTAGTCTTGATTTCTTGGGAAATGTTTTAGGTTTTTCTTCTTATTTATTTACATGTACTTTTAATTTATACTCCCCATATTAGTTAGATTATCTGGTGTTTGTCTTTTTCCTTATAACTCACTTGATTTAATATAATGTCCTCTGATTCCATCAAAGTTATATAAAATGCAACATTTTTTTTCATGGTTGGGTAGTATTCCACATATAAATATAGATAAAATCTCACAATTTCTTTATCCAGGATTTGTCATTGAACACTTGAGATGTTTCTAAAATATGGCTTGAACTTGAGTTTCTTACAATGATTGGTAGGTATCAAGAATTAATTTTTTTCTAGTAAACAAGTAATAAAACAAATATTCATGTGATGAAACTTTCATTTCACATCTCTAGGAAGAATTTCTCCTTATGCAGACTGTGAAGCAGGGGAGATTTTCCTAAGTGCCCATCATGTGATCTGGGAGATCCTTTTTCTACAGTGATAGATAGCTATACTCACTCTGATGGTTGCCTTTATATCCTATACAAAATCTACATTATTGTTTCATTAGGATAGGGGACTCCCAAACTACACATCATATACATATAAAAAAATTAGATTATTTTCTTATCCAATTAGCAGGGCAAGATTTAAAATAGAAACCAAACAATTCCCACCCTTGATGTATTTCATCCAGTTGAATTTTTTGTGCTTCCTGGCATTTATTGCTAGCCTATTTTATTTGTACCTGTAAGAGACTCTGCCCACTATGCTTATTTTTTATTCTTCAGCTGAGAAATTCCCATCAATCTGCAGTGATTTGAAAGGACATGAAAGTTTCTTTGGTACCAAAAAAAAAAAAAACATATTGGAAATTCCTTAGGGATGTGTCCATCTTGCAATATTCCCATGAGGCAGCATAGATTTTGACACAGATTAATGACTCCATGAATGTTTGTTGAGTTGGCTGAATTAAATTAAGGAACTCTAGAAGACACAGGAGTAATATTCATCACATCAAATAGCTTGATCAAAAGTGCTAAATTTTAAAAGATAACTAAGTATTTTAGTATGAGAAGTTGGTGAATGAAGTCATTCCTGTTTAATGATCTTAACCAGAGTATCCTTTCACTGACCAACAAAATAAAGTGTCACATTTTTTGTTTTTGTTTTTTTTGGGGGCTATTCTTGGTTTTGTGCTTAGGAATTAATCTTATAGGTGCTTAAGGGACCATATAGGGTGGTGGGATTGAACCTGGGACAGCCATGTGCAAAGTGAGCACATTATCCATTGATTATCTCTCAGATCCCAAAATAATGTATTATTGTTTCTGCAATTAAAGCTGGACAGGGCATCTCTGAACATGTTCTCAACATGTTTCTGCTGCTTGGAGTTATTGTTGCAGAGAAAGGTGTGAAGACACCAATAGAACCCACAGTGGAGGCAGGCATAAGACTATTCCTTTCATTTGAGCATCTGAATTTTCTACTACAAGGCATAGAATGCAACCATGTTAGTACTTTAAAAAGGTAAAAAGATTTTAATACACCCAGAATATGTTTTTCTTTTGTACTATTGTGTCTGCCCCCAAAAGGGCATCAATGCTCCATTCCATTCTTTCTTTCAATTCACTCTAATTATCTATTTTCAAGTCCACGTCCCATCAATCTGGCTTTTACAAACTTAAGATAAATCTGAAATCAGAAGGTGATTGCTCAAATTATTCAAGTTATCTTCAAGCAATAACCATTCCTCTTGAAATGACTCTATAAAATAGAACTCTATTACTATAACATGGAACCTTTCCTTGTTTCTATTATTTTCTTCCCTATACATGTTTACATGAAGTACATATTTATATATTTTGATATTTTAAAAATCTCAACTTTTTTTTCAAGAGTTTGCTCACCAGGTGTTCTATTTATTCCAGGATCTGGTGTTTCGTTTAAATCTCCCTCTGCTTAATGTGTTTTTGTGTCTCCTGGCAATATTCTACTACAAGGCTAAATAACATCTTGTCCTCCTCAGTGTACGCACCTTTCAAACTCTTGCAATAATTAGCATATTTCCTCTTAGTCACTGTTTACTCAAGTTGCACATATTAGTTCTTTAATATTTTTTCACAAGTCAGAATAAAAAAGAGCCTAAAGGAAAGTGTTCTCTTCTGTGTTTCTGAATTTAGGGGAAATCAGCTAGGAATATCTCCAATTAAAGTATGCCAGTACTTCCATCTGAGTACATTGTCTTCAGAGCTACAGCACTTTGACAAAATTTGCATTGCACAGAATGTTGATGTATTTAGACCTCCTAAATCAACCAGTAATTTATAAGAAAGCACCCATTTGACATTACATATATTTCATGAATTTATGTTATTCTTTTTTTCTTATTCTCTTCCTCACCCATTTTCATATCTTTCTTCTTCTCTCTCTTACTCACTCATTTTCTTTATTTCTCTCTCACACTTTTATTAAGATAAAATGTCTAGTCTACTTTTTAGTAAGCAGCAAACAAATTTATTACTAAACATATATCTGCCCAATAAACAAAGATGTATTATTTTTAAAAATTCTCCAGAATGTGACAACTAGTCCCCTCTCTGGAGTTAGAACCTATTATTTTTGGAGAAGAGCCCCTCTCTAAGTTCTTCTCACCCCCCACAAATGTGGACTACTGCATGCTACCGGATTCAGCTCCAGAAGGATCCTCATTGCAAGAACACTGCCTGATCCTCACTGCTGCAAACCATTTCTTAAACTAAATAGGACCATGGTGTGGGATGAAAATGTGCCCTGGATCCAACCCCCCCAAGAATATCTCAAAAGACTAATGGAGAGAGATATATTTTGTATGTATAGTACCACAATAGTTATACTTCTTTGTGTTTATTTCCAAAGGTAAAGATAGACTCCTCTATTCTTTTATATTTATATTTATTATTTTTTATCTTTAATTTTTCATTCTTATACAAACACATATGTATATGTATGTATGTATGTATGTATATATATATGTATATATATATATATTGGTTTTTGCACTCAGAAATCGCCCCTAGCTTTGGGGAACCATATGGGATGCCAGGGATCAAACCAAGGTCTGTCCTGGATCAGCCACGAGAAAGGCAAACGCCCCATCGCTGTGCTATTGCTTTGGCCACCATTTATCTTTTTTTTCCCTTTATTTTGCTTGTTTTAGTTTTTCTTGGAATGAAATTCTAAGAAAAAGTCCTGCTTGTGATAAAAGCTCAGGTCAAAAACAGGACACAAAGAATGTATAGCCTGACATTCTTACCCACAAATGCACTGGCGATATAATATAGCACAGTTACCTTTTTTTTCATAGACATACTAAAAATGGGGAACTCTTATGTATAAAAAGAAGCTCTTATCTACTAAGGATAAGAACCCATACATTTTATATTATGAGGGCCTCCTACCCTGAACATTTGTTTTGGGAACACAACTTAGACTCCATGTCATCGGATAGCAACCCAGAACCCCAAATCCCAACAGTAGAACCGACACAGTTTCCCTTCACAGAACCAGGAATCAAGCAACCTCCAGGGAGTGTCCAATCTCTCTCTGGCCAAGTTTTGATATGACAGCCTGATGATGAGGAAACAGAAATAACCGGATCTAAGAGCAGATTACCCTGCCTCATCACCTAACGATAAGATGAAATCAATAGACACCCCGAACGTGGATCTCTGCAAAAACCAAGATCACTAACTACACAAGACTGACTTTGACAACCGTGACTAAGCAAAACTTTTCCTGGGACCAAAAAGAAAGACTCTAATTTAAGCTTCGACCTAGGATTAGTGCAAAAACCAAGATCTCTAATCCCAGAGGTCTGACAACCGTGACGGAACAGAACTTCAGTAGCCATAAGGAAAGATTGTTCTAGGTTCCATCAGAGGATCTGCTCAAAAACCAAGATCATTAATTATAGAAGAATGACTACAACTACTGTGACAGAGCAGAACATCTGGATCCATAAAGAAAGGCCCTATCCTAGACTTCCTATTACCTACACAAATAGCAGGATCTCTTCTTACAGAGGACTGATTATGGCAGCTACACTGAGCAGAATGATTCCTGGAACCATAAAAAGCCCTTGAGGTTCTACAATGAGCATGTTCAAAGCCTGTAGTTGTTTCCATGACAGTATGCTCCAAGGATGAAGAAACCCTGTACCTCCTAGGACAAAGGAATTCCCTTTCTAACTTCCCCCAACACTTACTGTGCCTATGCAAACAAACAAACAAAAATAAAAAAAACTTGCCACATCAGCCCCCTCCTTTTTTATTTTTATAAGTTGCTTTTTTTTCTTTCTTCTTTTAAATCTATATTTATAGCTTCCAGATTTTACTTTTGTCTTTCTTTTTTTTCCAACAGAATCACAGAATTTGAATTATATTGCTCTGCCTCAAAAAATAAGGAGGAAAAGAGTGTATGGTACCAGGAGCAAACACATTCACATGAACATTGAGTGGAAATAAAAAATGATCATACCTAAAACACCAAAACCAAAGTCAAAGACAACAGAATCAAGATAACCCAATCTACATCAAGCTATACACAGAGGGGATCTATTATAATAGCAATCCAGCGGGGAAAGGTGGGGTATATGATGCATGCCAAGAAAAGGAGTGGAGGGAAGACAACACTGGTGGTAGGAATGGCCCTATTTCTCTGTTGCTATGTACCTTAAATATAACTGTGAAAGACTTGTAATTCACATTGGTCACAATAAAAATTATTAGAGAAAAAAATTAAATATCCACTAATGATTAATTTATATGCTCTTATATTCATTGGAGGCACAGAAAATACAATTTAAGAAAATTTTTGAGTGTTTATGGACTTTAAATATGTAAAATTCTAACGATATTTTTATAAGAAATGTACACAGTTGGGCCGGAGAGATAGAATAGAGGTAGGGCATTTGCCTTGCATGCAAAAAGGACGGTGATTTGAATCCCGGCATCCCATGCTGGTCCCCGACATGCCAGGAGCTATTTCTGAGTATAGAGCCAGGAGTAACCTCTGAGCGCTGCCAGGTGTGACCCGCCCCCCAAAAAACCCCCAAATATTAAAAAAAATGTATACAGCATTATTCTCATTTTGCTGAGAAATTTTATAAAGACTTCAAAGGTCATAAAATATCTCCAAAGATCATTTTACAGAAGTGAACATGTTTTTGATATGGGATTCACAATATAGTTACTTAAATAAATTTGAATATTATTATGAAAGTGGTATATATATTAATAATAAACAAAAACATATGCATATGTTTATGGAAACCAAAAAAAAATTCTGGCCATAATATGTGTATATATGTGAATTTGTACTTATGTGGGTCTGTGGTTGAAAAGAGAATTGAAGGGTGAACCAAAGTAATCTATGAACTTCTAGCAAGTATATGTGTGTGTGTGCAAGTTTATTTGTGTAGGTCTGTGGTTTAAATAATGAGTGAAGGGTGAGTAAATAGTCATCTATGAACTTTTGTTCATACAGTTAGAGGAAAAACGTTTCTCAGATCAACAATGCCATTTGAATTTTCTTGTGAGAACTTCAAATGGTGTAATGAGTTACTATTCTTATAGTATTTTTCATGTTTTTTTTCATTATTTAAGGATGTACTGTTTCTGCATTTTTTAGTTTCATCTCTATTTTTATTTTCACATTTGGCTCTATACGAACACACTAAAATAAAGAAAAATACAAAGAAATGCACATTAGAAAAAAATGCCTCCAATGGTTTGATACTTGCATTTCTTTTTTTTTCTTTTTTTCTTTTTTTTTATTATTTTAATTATGACAACAAAGATGCAAAGAAAGAGGACAGGGTAAAGTTACAGTGGAAGCCCAATCACCCATAAACAGGATTCTCAGTAGTCCCATCGATGATATCCCAGCCTTGAACTTTCAGCCAAAGAACATTAAGAAAAACAAAACTGAACCCATGTACGATACAATTACTTTGTCCCTCAAATCCCCAGTTGTAGTACATATTATTTCTTAGCAGCACACCATATAATCTAAAGATATTAGACTTATGTAACTGTTTAAAGCCTTGTCTCTGGTTATATTCTTTGAAGTTTTTGTTTCTTATCTTCACAGCCCATTTAAGAAATCTCCAGTGTTCAACTATCTTTCTGACCAAAGCTTGGCATCTGTCTTCATCTCCACTACTCATCAGCCATCAAGTGAGGAGTGAAGGGAAGAAAATGGTAAAGGATTGAAAAGAGGCAGAGAAGTGGGTATGGGGCACAACTGCCAGAGCAGCAATCAGAGAATTAAAGACACAGTGTTGACAAAGGTGTTGAAGGAATGAAGAAGAGGACTCTAAGAGCATTGATATGAGGATTATTTTTTAAAAAAGGTTAGAGAAATGGAAGAGTGAAAAAAGAAAACTTCTGTAGAGAAAGAGGCATCTGACTAGTAAGATACTTGGAAAAAAAATGGAATTGAGGAAGAGGTTATTCCACTATAAAAATACTTCCTTTTAGTAGAGTAGAAAACAACAGGGTGTATATTATGCAAGTTGGCCCCATGCCTTCTGCAGTTTCAAAGGGCATATTTAGTATCCAGAAACCAGTGACAAGCACACTGCCAGAAAAGATTCACAACTGGCTTTGGTTCTATGAATGAGCAAAGGCCCAATGAAGAACACCCTGGCATTATTTTTTCCTGGCATCTAGAGAGATCCAAATCATTACAGTTTTCATTGTTGCTTTCACATATAAAAAATAAGCAAACTGACATCGTTTGGGCTCAGTAACCAATGGAGGCTGCCATTTATGCATGCTTTAAAATCCTGAACCATGGCATTCTGTTATTTTATTCACACTTAACCATTACCCCCTACCTAGTGCCAGTTTTTAGAACTATTCTTTCTTTATTGGTACTAAGCTGGATATCACAATCTCTTATGTTTAATTATCTAAAAGGAAATTGTGTCAATAATAACTAAGAATCCAAAATGGGTTTTTTCAATTGCAGGAGCCACACCTGTGATTTGCTCATCATTGTATTCCCTGTGCATAGCTTGTTACTGAATACAGAACTCTTTAAGAATGATTGCAGAATGGTGCCAGGAAGGTGGCGCTAGAGGTAAGGTGTCTGCCTTGCAAGTGCTAGCCAGCGTTCCATATGGTCCCCCAAGCCAGGGGTGATTTCTGAGCGCATAGCCAGGAGTAACCCCTTAGAGTCAAATGGGTGTGGCCCAAAAACCAAAAACAAACAAACAAGAATGATTGCAGAAAAAAAAGAATGATTGCAAAGTGTCCACTGGATGAGCTACCATTAATAAAAAGTAAGCATTGTTCTAGTTGATCTAAATATTATCTTACTTAATTTATAACAATCATAGTATGTGTTACAGATGAAGAGATACAGAAATTCAAGTTTAAAAAGGACAAGAGTCTTGTACATCTTTATAATACTCTTGTTTTGGGATAACTGGGCAGTGTTCCTGTTTTGTACTTATGGATGACTCTGGTAGGTGCAGGGAGCCATATGGAGTGCTACAAATCCAACTCAGGTAGACAGCATGCAAGACAAACATTCTACTTTCTGTACTATTGCTATTGGTCCATAGTTTGCAATATTTTGAATGGTGATATGAAGTTTTAATATAAGGTTTTAATCAAGTTTGTAGATTTTTGGAGCTTATATTCTTATTCTTGATTACTATTATCATTACAATGTTGTAATATGGTAGAAAGCAACATTTTTGACCCCTTAGCTCTCAGAATCTATTTTATTTCTGTCTTTTGAGAATAAATGGGAGGTAGTGGGGGGCAACAGACTCTTAAGGGATTCCCAAGATCACACATCTCTGTTATAAAATATAAAAATTATTTTCTTCATATAGTTTTCCATTATGAGAATAAAAGAAAACAACAGATACGAGAAAGTTGGTGTTTAAAAGTTTATCTCCACTCAAGTATTCTAGAGTCTTTCCAATAATGATACAAAATTCTTGATGCATACAGATGCTGAACCAGAAAATAAATTATTAGAATGGTGTAGAACAAACCTAACATGCAGGAAAAGACAAGAAGAAAGAAATGTAAAGACACAAATGCATGGAGTTAGAGCTAGAAAATTGTAAAAAAAAAAAAAGTATGGCAATCTAATTAGCACATATGATATAGAGATTTTCATGTAGAAGAAATACAAAGCTTTATATAATAGGAAGGCATGTATTAGGATATAAGCAATGGTATGAAGATGTAGAATTTGCTGTGCTCTATACCTCTGCAATTTGGTCGTGTCTTTTGACATCTATGATATTCCAAATGAATAATTTCCAATGAATTCTTGTACTTATGTCGTCCTTCTTCCTTCCTTCCTTCCTTCCTTCCTTCCTTCCTTCCTTCCTTCCTTCCTTCCTGCCTTCCTTCCTGCCTTCCTTCCTTCCTCCCTTCCTTCCTTCTTTCCTTCCTTCCTTCCTTCCTTCCTTCCTTCCTTCCCGCCTTCCTTCCTGCCTGCCTTCCTTCCTTCCTTCCTTCCTTCCTTGCTTCCTTCCTTCCTTCCTTCCTTCCTTCCTTCCTTCCTTGCTTCCTTCCTTCCTTCCTTCCTTTTTCCTTCCTTCTACCTCCATCCCTCCCTCCCTCTGAAGCATGGTATGTAAGTACAGAATACTAGAAAAATTATATTACTTGCACCTGTTTATAAGTTTACTTTTCTACCAGCTTCTTGACTCTGAATATTAACATGTATTATGATTTTCTGTGAGTTTCTGTGAAATAGTGCTGATTTTTTCAAGGATGGCACATATTTCCATAAACACTGACTAATTGATAGTGACTGTCTGATCATGATGCTGAAAGATTTTGTGGCTCAGTTGAAAGACAGGAGTAGGGCATCTTTGCATCCACCTGGACTTTCACCTACCCTGGGGTCTCTTGTGCTCTAGTTTTTTCAGATGTGCTTAAAAAGTCATTAAAATGCAGTTTGTAGGTTGAAAACATAACTCTTCTTTTGCATGCAATTAGCACTGTTTCAGAAATTAGGTAGGAGTACTTTGGACATATGGTGAGTTCCAAGAATTTTTGTTTGTTTGAGGCTACACCAAGCTGTGTTTAGGGCTTACTACAGGATCTTCACACAAGGATATCTCTTGATTGTGCTTGTGGGACCATATGTGATGCCAAAATTTGAAACTGTGTCTACTACATGCAAGGTACATGTCTTAGGCACTGTCTTGTCTCTTTGACCCAAGTTCTTTTCTTGAGATGGTTGTTATCAGTTTGTCTTGGAAATTCCTGAGGGAAAAATAAGTGCTCAAATAAAGAGACAGACTAACTGTATTTAAACAAGCATGTATATATCAAGGGTAGCTGGAGTTCCTGTAAAAGGAATTGGAGGACACTTGTAGAATGCTGCATGTCCTAAATAGAATTCATTTTCTTACTGCAACTTTATTACAGCAGTGGTATGGGAAATGTAGGCAAATACGTAAAATTGAAAATAGCAATAACTCAAAATACTCAAGGAGCCCTTAGAAATGAAATAAAAGTAAAAATTCCTGCAGATGATTTATAGATAATTTTCTATGAAGGTGAGAGGGAGAGATTAGAACTGCAGGTTAGAATCAGCAATAACAAGATCTTTCCCTACTGCCATAAGAACTCAGGGGGTATTATCTGACCTGTCATTAGCGATTTTGCCATGACAAAGGATTAAATATTAAGAAAGATGAGAACAGCGGTTGCTGTTTTCAAGAGTCATATAAATCAATTGGTATTTTGTAAGTGAATATGTTAAACTCAGCAGGGCAATTACATTGGAGAAGCATTGTTTGGCATACTTTTGTAGCTGCCACAGAAGACTCTGAAAGGTAATTAAAACAAAGCAGTCAATAACTCCTCTGTCTCTTCACCCTTTCATTACGGGTCCTAATGTTGTGGTGATCTCATTTATGCTCACCCCCAAATCCCAGCCTCACTTTTTAGCAAGGCCCACTGCTGAATAAGCTGTTTGATTCAATCTAGTAACTATTCTTGATTAAAGCCAATTAATAAATGAGGAAGAGAAAGGGTGGATAAGTGATGGCCATAGGGAAGAAAATAAACTAGTTTAAGGACGAAGTGCCTCGTTCCTAGAAGGCTTCCACTTATCAAGGACTGGGCAAGCAATCTTTGGTTGCTTAAGGGACAATACATATAATAGAAAGGACTCTAGCAATTTGCTTTGGGCTTTTAGACCAAATCATATAACCTAGGAATTACTCCATTGACGTTTAGTTTGGTTCATAGTTCTCTCTGTACTAGTACTGCCTAATACTGGTCTAGGTTTTCAACGTTTATAAAGCAGCAAGATGTAATGAGATTGGGACCCCAGCTGCAGAATTGGGAGTACGCAGAGAAACAGTGGGGGAGACCTGGAGAGAGCATGTGCTTGTTTTTGAAAGCAGTCACTCTCCCAGGCTGAGTCCACACGCTCCTAGAAGGCTATGAGGCCAGTGGGCCAAAGCTTAATAGGAAAACAGCAGCGATTTGTCTCCACTGCTATTTATGTTTCCAGCGTGTGACAGGCTGTCAGTGTAAGAGAGGGTCGCTAAATTTACTGCCTTTCAGATTACTGCCACAGACTTTGACTTGACAAGTTACTTCATTTAAAAAGCACTGCATGAGGATCTTTCCTCCACTTCTTTTTAAATAAAAACAAAAGGAGAGGAAAAGGCTACCATGGAGGCTTAAACATTTGAAAGAAGAAAGCCCACAAGTCTGTCTTCTCTAATGGCAGGGTGCTACTTTCACAAACTCCCCTCTAATTAAAGTGGCAAGTGAAGGAAAGACATAACCCCAAAGATCTTGGTTTGACTGATGTGGGGACTGGGTGATATTTTTTATGTGTAGTGGGGTGGAAAGAAATAAGATTAAATTTTTATACCTGTTGAATTTTGCTGAAAGGATATTTAAGTGAAATTTTCCCCAATTGCATGATACAAAATCAACTAAAAGTACTATTTTTTTACTTGTTATTTCTTTATTTCTAGTCGTTTGTTTCCTGAAATTTGGTTTCTGTTTATATCAAAGATGATGACAGGCGGAGAGTTGACTACTGAGAGGGTAAAGAAATAGATTGAGATACTATTCCAAATGCTTAATATCAGTACATTTAAAATTAAGTATTTTCATATAAATTGACTAAATACAACATACATATGCAAATGGATAACATAGATTATTAAAGAATGCCTTAAATTGTTCTTAGTTATTTAAAAATAATCTATTGTTACCATGCCATGTAACAATTAGTAATTTAAAGAGAGGGTCTGGAGTGATAGTACAGCCAGTAGGGTGTTTTATCTTGCACATGCTGACATGGGTTCAATCTGTGGCATCTCTTATGGTGCCACGACTGCCTCTAGGAATAATTCCTGAGTAAAGAACCAGGAGTAATCCCTGGACATCCCTGGGTTATAGCCTCAAAACAAACAAACAAAAAAGTGAAAAGTAAATAATTTAAAGAGAAAGTAAAAAAAATATAGAGTAGATGGAATGTATTACTTCAAATGTTTCGAAGAATTCTTATACTCAACAAAGATAAATAGTGTTTCTCAAGAGATGGTTAAGTCTGAGGGGCGTGACCTTATTTCTGTGTGTGGGAAATGGATTAAAAGCTTGGAGGTTTATACTTAGACTTTGTCTTATAGTTTCTATTAAAAACTATTAGTCACTGCTTCTCGGTCTTTTGGCTAAGATCAAGTGTAGTATCTGTTATTATCAGTTTAATTATCTGATATGTCCTCTATCCGAGGACAATATATTAAATGAATTTTTGGAATAGAGAGTCGGAATAAGAGTTGCTCTGTGTGCTTTGAGCTTTGACCGGGTATTGCAGTAGCTCCAGAAATGGTGCACCAAAGAAAAACAAAACAAAACAAAAACAAAAAATAGTTTAAACTATTAGTCATAATGCTTAATGCTTTCAAATTGATACTCCTATTTTTCTATTTTGCTTATTACTCTTCTTTATTATTATTATGATAATGTTGAAATTTATAATTGGAAGTATGAAGTTCACCCAAATCCCCATCATTCAAGTGCCCATGACACTCCACCATCT
Source organism: Suncus etruscus (assembly GCF_024139225.1). Classification (NCBI taxonomy): domain Eukaryota; kingdom Metazoa; phylum Chordata; class Mammalia; order Eulipotyphla; family Soricidae; genus Suncus; species Suncus etruscus. The sequence continues at coordinate 36,244,983 of NC_064860.1, read as the reverse complement.
TCCTATATTACATCTCATTTAATCTTCCCCCACCCAACTTCCCTCTATTTGTAGATGGGCAGTTATAGACTAGGTACATATTTATACTACTCTTACTTTCAATTTGTTGGCTTTTTTGTACTTTAGTTCAAAGGCTTTTTTTATTTTTAGCAGTTCCCTCCTTTATTTAAACATCATGGTTACAAAGTTTTCCATGATTGTGTTTCAGTCTTACAATTACACCATCTTTCACCAGTGCACATTTCCCACCATCAATGTCCCCAATTTCCCTCCAAACTTCTCTACATGCCTCTGGATTAGACATTTTACTCCTCTTCCCTTTCTCTTCCTTTCCTTTCTTTCTCCTTTTAGACACTGTGATTTGCACTTTTTCTTAATGAAAAGGTACTGTGCCTATCACTTTATCTCTATTTAGCACCCAGTTCTTGTTCAGAGTGATCATTTCCAATTAACATTGTCTTAGTGGTCCATTTTTACCCTAACTCTACTGTTCCACTAATACTATTTGTGGCATACTTCCAACCCTAGTCTAGTCCTCCTGACCCTCATCTTTATTGTTTCTGATTTTTTTACTCAGAATAATAATCTCTATATCCATTCATGTATAAGCAAATTTTATGACTTCATTTTTTTCTAATAGCTGCATAGTATTCTATTTTATAGATATAATACAGTTTCTTAATCCACTCATCTTTCTTGGGCACTTGGGTTATTTTCAGATTCTGAATATTGTATATAGTACTGCAATGAACATAGGAATGCAGAGGGCTTTTCTATATTGTGTTTTTGGGTTTCTCGGGTATATCCCTAGGAGCAGTATTTCTGTATCACGTGGAACCTCATTTTCTAGTTTTCTGAGGAATATCCATATGTGTTCCAAAAAGGCTAGACTCATTCAGCAGTGAATGAGAATCCCTTTCTCCCTACATCTGCACCAGCACTAGTTGTTCTTGTTCTTTGTGATGTGTGCCTGTTTTTGTGGTGTGATATTATATCTCTATGTTGTTTTGATTTGGTTTTCTTCTTAAATTTGTTTATTACTATGCAACTCTCTTACTATTTTAATTACAATAATTATCATAGACATTTTCACCCCCTAGATATTGTACCATTATTCACAATAACCAAAATCAAACAACGCAAGTGTTCAAAAGCAGATGACTGGAAAAAAAAAAACTTTGGTACATATACACAATGGAATAGCACGCAGTATAATACAATGCATATAAAATCAATTAATTTGATGCAGTATGTATGGATCTGGAGAGTATCATGCTGCAGTCAGAAGGAAAGAAAAAATGATAAAGAATGAATTCTTTAAGAAAATAAGTAAGAAATAGAGGAATAAATAAAAACATAAAAAGTATGACTCAAAGCAACAGAATTGAAAATTGGTCTACAGAAATGAATTTACCATAGGGAAGGTGGCTGTATTAGGGGAAGAGCTCTGGTGGATGGTGTATTGTTGTAATATTGCATGAATTAAACCCAATCATTAACAGTTTTGCAAACTGCAATGCTTAAATTTACTTTTTTAAGAAGAAAAGAACTGTGACTCACAGGCAAAACCCACTGTGTTTCCAAGCAGTGTTGCTAGAGCTTGTCAACTGTCAAGAGTTTTTATTCCTCCTCTTGAAAAACATCTGATCTCATAGTACTGACCCTTTAGGGAGCAGGTATCTTTTTACACACTCAGATACCTTTTGCTGTCTACTCTCTATTCCACTTACGTGGCTTTATTATCTTTTGGTCCTAGTAATATGACTCTTGTGTTACACTTTAGTTGCCAGTTGGGGCTAATGTTGCAAATAACTATGAAATTGACCTACCTTCAAGTTGTCACCTCTCTTTTATTTAAGTTTGAATGCATCTTACTGTTTTTCTATTTCTGACAAGTGGAACACTAGTTATAACCCAACACCACTATCCAGAAATCTGTGTCTTGCTGCTGTCATAGTTCTTCGAAATTAAATATTCTAAGTATGATCCAAACACATTTTATTTACTGATATGGAATAAAAGTACTACAAGAATGGAGATCAGCCTGACTGAGGTATGACTAGAAAAAAAAACTCAGATTTTTCCTAATTTTTCTTTGATAGCCATTTATTCTTAGAAAAACTTAGCTTATCTTTTTTTTATGTCACTGGGATCTTTTAAGTGAGAATTTTATGATAATATTTTACTTAATGCAGATGCTTGAACATTATCTATAATATAAAATCTTCTAACATAAAGCCTACATTTCCATATTAGCATAAAATACTAGTATACGTCTTAGATATATTTAGATTTTCTCTTAAAATTTTCTTAATTCTCCTCTCTTTATTCTTATTAAATTGTGTTATTTGTAGGGTTCATATTTTTAATGTTAATTTTAAATATATAAAATAGAATAATCTATACTATTATTTTTCAAATATTGTACCTCTATTCAAAATAACCAATATTTTACAATAACCTAAAACAAGAGAAAGACAGTGTTGTTTTGGAAAAAATTTCAAATTATTATGGACTTGAAATTTTGTGGAATTTAATCATTTATGTCTTTAAATATCACCCCTACATATACACACATTTTCATATATGGGTATTAAGAAACAGTAATGGAACAACAAATGATCAAAGTCATCAGAACTAAATATGTTTTCTATAGAACTGAGTTTAAATGGGAGCAGGTGCAGAAGGAAGAGTCTCTTGAAACACTAGTAGTAAGAAGCAAGCTCTCTGCTGATGAGTGTGATGTTGGAATTATGTACACATGAAAACAAAATAAAGCAGTAGTATAAATACCAGTATTTCAACTAAAAGGAGAAAAATCAACAAGATATTATAAAAAGTACATGTGTAAAGAAAAAGTAAACAACTGGTAAGTTCTATATAAGGAATAGATTAGCTACAGAGAAGACAACTATCAACTATCAAAACTTTAGGCTTAACCACTTTTCCATATAAACAATATAGAATTATTAATCTATACTAAGAACTTAAATGTACTTCCTATCTTTTATATCACATAACTTCCCAGTCCTGTGTTTAAACCATTTCATTTTACTTAGGAAGAAATATGATCAGTCTGCAAAAGTTTGCACCCTTACTTCCCATATTTATCATATGAAGTTGTCACTATAATTATATCAACTATCCAGAAATTCATTTGCAGATAGATTTCTTTTTTTTTTTAATTTTTATTTTGATCATAGTGGCTTACATATCTTTCACGTTAGTATTTTAGGTGCATATTAACATTGAATCAGGGGAATACCCACCACCAAATTTGCCCTCCCCCTTCCCCATTCCCTTTCTGCATCCCATATCCCCCACAATCACCCCCCAGGATGCTAGAGTAGGTGGTCCCCTCTTTGTCTAGCTTACTATCAGTGATCATACATCTGTTTGGTCCTGTGCCCTCCCTTGTTTCTCCTTCTATTTGAGAGGCTAAACTAGATAAATCGAGTTATGTGGTTTTGTCTGAGGGAAAGAAAAGCAATAGAATGAGGTAAAGATTAAGCAATAAATAAATAAATAAATTTTAAAAAATATGCTGAAAATGGGTGGAGTCCTTCTAGTGGCTATCTGCCTGAGTTTGAGAGAGGACATGAAAAAGGTAATTAAAACACCATAACAACACAAAAATAAATGTCAAATTAAATATTCAGTGAGCCCTACAGCAATAAAGAGAAGCACCACACAATAGTCTCGGTTCTGAATTCAAATCATGTCGGAATGCAAAAAGAAGGAGAAAGATAAGATAAAATAATATAAAAATAGAAAAGGAGACATCAACTTCAATATCTATACCAAAATAAAGACATCAAAAAAACAATCAATCCATCAATAAATATATATCTGGAGAAATGATTATTTTGTGCTTTTTTTTTTCCCCCTGCATAGGCACAGTAATTATTGGAGATATTATAGAGGGAATTCCCTTGGCCTAGGAGATACAGGGTTTCTCCTTCCCTGAAGTATACTGTCATGGGATTAACTATAGACACCTTGCATGATTATTTACTCTTCCCTCTGTGCTTCCATGGTGTATGGAAGACTTCTGCTTCATCATGGATGGTAAAATCAGTCCTCTGTATCTAGAGATCTTGGTGGCTGTGCAGCTCAAGGAATGGAGCTTATGATGAAGGCTTTCTTTGTGGTTCTAGCAGTTCTGCTTCTTCAGTGTCGTTTTAATTCATCTTCTATAGTTGGTGTTCTTGGTCATTATGTTGCTCCTATGATGGACCCTGGGACAGAGTCTTTTGTTATGTTCTGGAAGACCCGTTCACTTGCAGTTGTCTCAGTCAGACCTCTGCAATTGGATATCTTGTTTGTTGAACAGATTGTAGACCAAAAGCTAGGTTAGAGCTTTTTGTTTCTGTTGTTGTTGGTCCCGGGATGCGTACTGTCTAGTCCTGGTTGTAACAACCAGTCATCTGTATATAGCAATCTTGGTTTTTGCACAGATCAAAGGGTGACATGTCTTCTGAATTTGTCTTATCGTTGGCTGGTTAGGAAGGATAACTTGCTCTTAGATCTAGTTGTTCCCATTTCCTCGTTGTCAGGTTATCAATTTAGAACTGGCATAAGTTGGCTTCAGAATAGTATTATGAATGCCCTGGAGGGGACTTGGTTCCTGGAGCTATTGTGGAGAACTCTGTCGTTTCTATATCTGGGATTCAGGAGTCAAGGCTGAATGGTAGGTGCCTATTTCCCTGGAGTCTAGGTTGGTTCCCCATGACATACATTCAGGGTGGGAGATGTCCCTGTGTTGTAAAAAAAAAGTATAAGTTCTTATCCCTAGTAGATAAGAGCTTGATTTTACAGGTAAAATTTCCCCTATTTTTAATATACCTTTGCAGGAAGAAGTGGTGCTACATTATATTGCTGGTGGATTTGGGGGTGAAGAGAGAAGAAAACAGACCTATGACAAAAAAAAACTAAAAATATATATGCACAGACATATCTAAAAAAAAAAGAATTTCTTAAAAGAAAAAAACAATTAAATAAAAGACATAATTAAAGGAATAAAATGGGGCTGGGAGGGATAGCATGAAGGCAAGGTGTCTGTCCTTCCTGCAGAAGGACAATGGCTCACATCCTGGCATCCCACATGGTCCCCCATGCCCACCAGGGGCAACTTCCGAGCACAGACCAGGAGCACCCTCTGAGCGCAGCCAGCTGTGACCCCAAAAGAAGCACAAAACAAATCAAATAAAAAAACAAAAAGTAGAACAAAACAAAACAAAACAAAACAACAACAACAAAACAAAAAAAAAAGAAAAAAATGAACATGGGGAAAAAGAAAAAAAAAAACAAAGAAAAGGGAGAAAGTGATACAGGAGATTACATTTGGGGAGAAACAGTATAAGAGGTAGTGTTATATAGGTCTATACTTATGATGATAATATAGGCTTCCCCATTGTCTTTTCAGATTTCCTCCTGAGGTGTGAGCTCCACGCTGGGTGGTCCTGGGTAAAGTTCTTGCAATGGGAGTCCTTTTGGAGCTTATCTGGTATTAAGCCACAGTCCACAATAGGGAAAGGTGATTAGGAGTGCCACACTGCATGAGTCAGTCGGGGTGTTGGTTGTTGTATTTTCTTGCCAGGAATGAGGTGAGCTTGAGTGGGTGTCTCTTCACTTGGGAACTGGGTACTGCTTCGTTGGTGTAGGAGGTTGGTCTTGATGCCTAGTGGGTTAAGAACTGAGGGTGAAGAGTTATAACATGATGGGGATATCGGGGATTGGATTAAGGTGTGAAGGGATAGTCAGGCTTCTGAGAGGGGAGAGGGGATAGTACATGGGAGGGGTTATATAGGGTATAGGTATGGATTTTTTGTGGTTTAGGTATCTCTCTTAAGGAGAGATATATAAACATATAGAAGTTAGCTTTGGTATATATTAATGTAGAGAGTTGGGGAGGGCAAGAGATACGCTGAATACAGAAAGATAGTAGGTATAGTACTTGTAAGGAAAGGAAACTAATAGATCAACTTTTGGATATGTATAGGTTTCGTGTCTCGAGTACTAACCATTGTTTTAGTGAGGTCTATCTATATAGGTGTTTATCTTTGCAGTATTGTCCGCAGAACCCTTTATATCAGCTTTCTTTCCTTTCCTATAGAGGAGGTAACTGTGTGGTTTTTATTTGACCTGGATTGAATTGATGGTAATGAGGAGAAGAAGGTGGAAGAAGAGGGAGACAAGAAGAGAGAAAAGGGAAAACAAAACAGAACAAAACAAACCAACAATTAAACAACAACAACAACAAAAATATGAAGTAATGAGAAGAGAGGGTAAATGAGCAAGGGCATGTTAGTTTGCTTGAACGTGTTCTATGCTTAGGCCCTGTAGTAAAAATCTATAGGTCACGGTTGTTGCTTCGGTGGTCTGGCTGGTCATGCCTTCAGGTCCTAAAAGAAGGCATAATCTAGAGATAAAGGGTATGTAAAGAGTTATATCCGGACATTTTCATGATGCAAGCTGAGTATGGTGCCTCGCATGACTCAGCACAGGGGTACCACCGTAGGATGTTCACCCTTTGTATCCAGGAACTCGTCAGCAGCCGCCAGAAGCCTCAGGAGGAGGAGGGGCCGCAGATAGATTTCAATGTAGGATTTGTCACTGCTTGTTTCAGAGAAGTAATACTTTCAAAGCATATTTTATTAATGTAATGCTGTGCACCCCCAAATTCATGTTTAAATTCTAACCCAGATGTGATAGAATTAGGCCTTGTTTTGAGTGAAAAATGATTAGGCCAAGAAGATAAGAGTCCTAAACAATTGAAGTAGTACCCATATAAAAGAGACATAAAAAAACAATCTTGTTCTTTGTTCCATGTAAAGATATAGGCAATAGATGGCTGGCTGTAAACCAAGAGTCTTTTAGCAGACATCAAATCTGTCAAGAAGCACATTGAACATAGATTTCCTAACCTCCAGATATGTAATAAGTGCTTGTTGTTTATACTCCCCAGTGTGTGGTGTGGTACTTTGTAACAGCAGCATGACTAAGACAACATATCTGTTCAGGACACTATTATCCATCATTTAAATCTCTTGAAACTTCAAGGACCACATATTTAGAAAGTAAGTCACTTGAACCATAATTATTTATGCATTGTCTAGAAATGACTTCAGTGAAGTGAGACTGTAAATTATTCTATAGAGACTATAAAATTATCCTTTCAAGATATTTTCTAATGCATTTCATAAATTTCAGTCAAATACAGTTTCTCATATATTATCATGCTACAAAAGTAGAATTTAGGAATCAGATGCCACCTAAAATGTCTCCTCAGATGGAAAATGAAGCTCTTACTGCTATTTTTAGAATTAAAAATTAGCTAAAGAAATCAATGTAATTTTCCATTTGTTATTCTTCTAGGAAAATATAAAATGCTGAATCTAGATGCCTAATATTGATGTCGTAATACATTCTACTGTTCTGTGAGTTTCCAGTGTTACAGGGAGATTATTATATATTCACATAATTGACCCATTTTGGGGGGAGGTTTTGGCCACACCCATTGATGCTCAGGGGTTACTCCTGGCTATGAGCTCAGAAATTGCGCCTGTCTTGGGGGACCATATGGGACGCTGGGGGATTGAACCTAGGTTCGTCCTAGGCTAGCGCAGACAAGGCAGGCACCTTATCTATAGCGACACCACACAGGCCCCAACTGACCCATTTCTTATTGAATCACAACCTCTGCAAGTGAGGCTACAATCCATATATTTATAAAGCTCCCTCAGTGACACTCAGGAATAACTATGGTTGGGAACTATCCATGTGATTTTATTAATCTGACACTCACAGACACATTACTATTATATGAAAAGATTTTAATTGATCCCGTTCACAGCCTTAAACTTTGTTTGACATTTAGAATCAATCCCATTTTTAGGTGAGGATATACTGGAGAAGAAAAGTTATAATGATAAGAATAATCACATAGAAGTTAATTATTTATATGCAAATAATTCTACCCTGATGTATTGTTAGTATTTGCATATATATATATATATATGGAGGCAACCTTTATATATATATATATATATATATATATGCATACATATAGTTAAATACCCTTCTCTCTGTGTCTTGATTTTCTGCTTCTCTTACACACATACACAAAGCTAGTTAAAATTATCAAGGTTAAAAATCTTTTTTTCTGGGGCCGGAGTGATAGCTCAGTAGTAGGGCATTTGCCTAGCAATTGGCTGACCCAGGACAGACTTTGGTTCAGTCCCTGGCATCCCATATGGTCCCCCAAGCCAGAAGTGATTTCTGAGTGTCACTAGGTGTGCCCAAACAAACAAAAAAATCTTTTCTTACATTACATAATTTGATCATGGCAGTGTCAAGGTATTTGAGACTGTTTTGTTTATCATAATAGTATATTTTAGTTTACATTACATTTTTAGTAGATTTCAAAAACAATAAGTGTCTTTAATAGTTTCCTCTTTCTGATATTAGTAACAAAAATTAAAAGGCTTTAGCTTTATAGTTTTAATTTTTCTAGTTTAAAATTTTGATTTTAAAATGTATTAAAAGAATATTTATATTATGTTTTAAGATGATCAATTTAAAATTTATAATTTTTATAAACTTCAAAATTTTAAAATTCAGTTATACTTACTACCCTTCCAAACTCAGTTCTGCAGTCAGAATTTTTTCTTAAGTTAATTTTGATTTGGCTACATCTATCTGTTCATTCACTTTGCTTATTTATGTTCTACATAAGTGAAAGCATGCTAATACTATATTTTAAATGGTATCATGTTAGGTTGGATCCTGTTCTTGTCTATCTGTTCCATGCTCAAGATTCCTGACAGAATCCAGTGCTGATTGCCTACTGATGTGCTTGGAACTCCAAACAAATCCTTTCTCCTAGTTCCCAATTAAATATCTATTCTTTTAGTCTTCTTTTTTTCCTCAAGTTTACTATGTTATGCTTAGTTTGGGCTGTAGCTTTTATATTTAAAAAATCACTATTGATTTACTTTTCACTCGCAGAGTTCGACAAGGAAAAATAAATTGCCATTCACACCTCTATTCTGCATAAATTTTATTATAAAAACATCTTTGATTAGTGAATAAACTATGAATTTAGAGAATGATAGCTGGCTGATGATCTTCTCAAATATTAAAAAGGTTTTAATATTGCAAATTAAGTTTTAAATAGATGAATGTTTTATCCGTTGTGCCCCACTCATAATAGTTTAGTCACAGTTACATTGAAATTTTATATGACTGGCATAAGATATAGGAAGAGAAATTGGCATTAAGAAAGGGAAGGAGCTTTGATAGGTTCTTAAGATAAGTTGTATTAAAGATATAAAACTTTAAATTTAATAATTTTCCCATTAACATACCTTTAGTAATACAAATATTAATGTGTTAGTTATACATTTTATTGGTTGATGTCTTAATTCTCAGTTAAAACCTAAGGGATTTGTGAACATGCAGGTAATCAGAATAGGTGGGAACAGTTTGTGGGAATAGTTATTGGAAAATTAAAAAACTATAAATGGACAAAGAAGATTTTATTATAAAAAGAATTGAGGTCACAATTGAGATATCATATTTTATACAAATATGGCCCAGTTTACATAAATGATTAAATAATTTTGAGCTGGAAGCAAACATGGAGACAGGAAATGTCTAAATCAATAAAAAATTAGATTGACATATGTATACAAAAGTCCTTGCTAATGATATATAAATATGTCATTGCTAAAATAGTTATAAAACACACTAAAGGTATTGAGTCCATTTGTAGTTATTTTACCATGGTAGTCTATATCTTGATAAAAATCTAGTTTTTCAGAAGTTAATTTGATAAATTCTGAGCAGCGGGTCTTCAAATATCTTCAATAAATTGGTAGGATGTCCAATTTCTTCATTCTTCCCTTCCTTATGTACTACTCTAACCTATTATTGGTTTTTAGAGAAAGCCTGATTATATATACATATATATATATGTGTATATATATGAATCTCAACCTAACATAAAATGGTATAATTTTATTTTATTGTATGAAAATATTTAATTTTTTTTTAAATAAAAAATTTAAATGAAAAATGTCAAACACTTAGCCCCTAATAACTAATCCTCAGCTTTAGTTTGTTTTACTAAATAAAAAACTTGACAATTTGAATAGTTCTTGAGAAATACTCACTTGCTCTGTTCAGGGACAGAGGAGACCACAAGTAGGTGGGAAGACAAAAAAATAAAGAAGAAGAAGAAATTATGATGGAGCTGTCTTGTGGCAAACAAGGTTATAGAGTAAGATACAGGGAGATAAAAGGAAGGAATAAAACAAATTAGGCCATGAAAAAATAATAAGAGCAGAAAAAATGCTAAAATGAACTAAGATAGCTAAAAATTCAGCTTTGATGGTAGTGAGGGCAGGTAGGGCTTCATTTGCTGTGCTGAGTAAAAGACTACATAAATAAACTAATTTGAATATGTCATTGGATAATTAAGGTGATAAGAAGTTAAATGTCATTCTACACATCTGAGAGTGAGAGTATAGATGGATTTATGGTCACAAGACTGGAAATATAGGTATGAAAAGAACAAAAATAAAATAAAAATATTTGGAGTTACTTGACAAAAGAATGATAACATTTAATAATTTCAAATGATTAAATGATCATATTTTTATTTTTAGAAGCTTTTCTTTTATTTATATGGTTTTAGATTGTGTTATGTTTTGGTTTAGTTTTGGAGTTTATCAAAACATTCTACACATCTTAGATAATAAAAATGTCATATGTTTAGCACTTTAGCATCTACTCAGGAATAGCTGAATTCTGTCATGGATGAAAGTTATTGATCATTGGCATGAAAAATGAAATGCTAACAACATATGAAGTACATATTCTGTTGTGGGAATAATTTAAGCTTAATTGGAGCATGACTGAGTTGGATGGAGACTAATTTAAGGAAGATGACATTCCAAACAGAGAATTAAAATCCCTTTCCCAATTCAAGCTTTTTACATTTAGAAATCTATTTGTGTTTTCATATAGGAATCAAGTAAACATATTGTGAAATGGTTTAAAAATGAAAACTTTGGGGAAGAAGATAGGAGAGTATCCGTAGATTTTTTTTTTTGATGTTCTTTTTTGTTTTGGGTGTCACATCTGGCAATATTCAGGTGTTACTCCTAGCTCTGCACTCAAGAATTACTCCTGGTGGTACTCAGCTGACCTCAGGATTCTGGGGATTGAACCTGGGTTGGCTGTGTGTAAGACAAACACCTTAATCACTGTAACTATCGCTTCAGACCCAGGAGAGAGAATTTGTGTATGTATAAAATAAGGTCAGTCAGAAAACTTAAGTGACTGATATTAAAATATTATAAATATGTAATATTTGCTAAACTAAAATGCTTTCATTAAGAATAAAAACATTAAATTTAAAACCCATGCTTTTATTTTGGGGCGGGGGCACACCCGGTGATGCTCAAGGATTACTCCTGGCTATGAGCTGGCTTGGTCCCTGGCTTGGGGGACCATATGGGACGCCGGGAAAATCAAATCGCGGTTCATCCTAGAATAGCATAGGCAAGGCAGACATCTTACCGCTTGTGCCACAGCTCTGGCCCCACAACGTACAAATTTTAACATGTCCAAGCAAGTTCAGAAAAGTTGTATCTTTTTCCCATTGGATTGTGATGTGTCTCATTTTTGAATTGGAATATATAGCTTAAGTTAACTATATTATATTAAATAAATTTATTCTATGATCAAACAATAATCATAAACAAATCATGGTATCAATTGCTGAGTGTGCTTTCATTGATGTCATCCTAAAAAATGTTCTAGGGGCCAGAGAGATAGCACAGCAATAGGGCATTTGCCTTGTATGTGGCCGACCCCAGGACAAATGGTGGATCCCGGCATCCCATATTATGATTCCGCGAGCCTGCCAGGAGTGATTTCTGAGTGGAGCACCTGAGCACCACCGGATGTGACCCAACCGAAAAAAGAAAAAAAAAAACAAACACAAAACAAGATTGTCCTAAATCAGTTTGATTCCTAATGTTGGAAAAACTGCTTTGAGAAGTGCTTATAAATGTACTATTGTTAGGTCAAAATTTTCAGTTTGATGGATATTCAGCAGAGACAGAAATCTACATTCTAACAATTGTTACAGTGAGTCAGAGATACATGCTCACTATAATAGCAGTGCAGTGCAAAGGCACCCCAATTCACAGGTTTCCTTACCATGAACCTAACAAACTAGCCACCATGTAAAGAAAACTTGACAAGTACTGGCTGCTGCTATGAATTGAACTACTTTACTTTGCATCCTGAGACTCCAAAAGAAAAGATATTGCTGTACTTGCTGTGGAGTTGCTCCCAGGAGAAATACAATAAAAGTTAGAATCAGACTAACGGCCTTATACTTGTTATTTTCTAAAAAAGCTGAAAAGGCCCTGGGCATTTATTTGCCTGCTGGAGAGACAGTGATCACAAACCTGTAAGGTACATAGTACTTTGGTTTCTACAGCAGAGAAAATCCATTATGTGAAATCACACACAAATGCCCAACAAGATAGGAGAGAAACGTACAAGAAACAGCCATGATGTTTTCAAATTATGAAACTAGAAATTATATTTCCAAAGGTTGAAATGTTTTTCCTTCAGAGAGTAGTATTATCCCACTTTCACAATAAACCTCTTTCATTTTAGGCTGTCTGGAGTTCTTGAAATTGATGGACTAGAGAAGAAATGGCATGACATTCTCATAGGTGTCTGGCAATATGGAATAGGCATGTGGTTTAGAAGTTGAAACATAAAGATATTAATTTCCCCTCTTGTTTTTAAAATTGTTCTCTTTCCCTGAGTCAAGGAACAAGACTAGATTAAGTCTATTCAGCAAAAAAATGGCTCCAGGGAATCAGAAGACAATCATCCTTAGAAAGGCAAGGCTTTGGGAAATCAACTTTATCATCAACAATTTCAAAGGTCTTAGGAATGGCAGAGACTGTAAGGAGGTATATAATGGCATTGCAGTGCTAAAAGAAAGAAAGAAAGGTACAAACAGCACACAATTTTAGTGTACAAATAGCAACTTTAGGGGCCAGAGATGAAGCACTTGTCTTGCTAAGATGGTCTCTTAGTACTACCAGAGATAGTCAACTCAGAGAATTTCCAGGTATGGCTTAAAAACAGAATTTCAACTTTAATACAAGAAAATCTACACAAAATTTAAGTGTATATGTGTATGTCTGTGAACTCAGTGTAGTCAAAGGGAGATTGTATGAGAGAGAGGGAGGGGAAGAAAAAGGAGATAGGGAGCAAGAAAAAGAGAGAGGCTTATGTCCAAATTTGGACTCTTACATTTTTCTTATTTATTTCACCTGAGGTGCCCTATTATTTTACTTTCCTGGGGTTTCATTTATCCTTTGTAAAATTCTAGAAAGAATTAAACATTTATGTGAAGAGCAAAGCAAAAATAGCATCTGTGTTATGCGAGCTAGCAACTGTATAACACCATTAATTCTTTTGCCTCAGGACATAAAGTGATCACTGGATTCAGGAATATCCCTAAACCATGCAGCAGAGGGTCTTCTGGGAAAAAAGACACAGATACAAGTGCCTTAGACACATATATATTTTGGCTGGTATTATTAAGATGTTGATTCTGAAACATTAAAATATTCACCTCCATTTAATATTTGTGTATCATTATTTCACTTTAATGTCCTTTTAAATTTCTTAGATATCAAATGGCCTATATCAGTTACTTCTAAAACTCTAAAAGTGAATGAAAAATTAAATATAAATACAAAAGATAAAGACTGCAAAAATGAGTGAAATAATACAACATAGCTACTCGATATGCTCATGTGCCTATGTGTGTGTATGTATTTCTGTCTGTGTTTGTATGTTTTCATTTTTATGCCAATGAGAAGATTGTCCTCATTTTATAGCCAATAACTTTCAAATTTTGTATCTGTCAGAGTTTGTAACAGGTTAGTGAGTCCTCTGAAAAGGATAGCATCCTTTTCTGTTACCACTTGACATCACCTGGTGTCACTTTAACTCTTGAAGTATTAGCAATGGCATGCAGAAAAAGGTCAAGGAACTAAGAAAGGGGAAATAAAGAGGAGCATAAAAGAGGATATAGGAAATAAAGGTTAAATAAAGAGGAACATAAAAGAGAATATAAGAATACATGCTTAAATTTTCAAAATGAAAATAAGAAATGGGGAGTAGGGTGAGCTCAGCATTTATTGAGTATAAATGATGTGTTGAGAATATTAACATAAACTTATGTGAAACTTCTAAGATATACAAAAACAAATATTTTTATAGCTAAATATGAGAAAATTGGCTAACTGACTTGCTGAAGAAAACAGAACCACAGTTCAAACACACAGGTCAGAAGTCACACTCCAAGGCATGGCCTTCCAAGCCTGCAGCAGTTACCAGCTATAAGTTAAAAATATAAAATGGAGAAGGAAAGCCGCTTCAGCAGTGGTGCTGGGAAAGTTGGTCAGATATATGTAAGAAAAATGAAAATAAATCTCTTTCCGACATTATACAAAGTTCAAATCAAAATGGATTAAACACCTGTATTATACCTGAAACAATAATTACATAAAAGAAAAATGTAGAAAGAACTCTTTATGACATTGAAGTTAAAGGCATCTTCAGGGATGAAATACCACTGGCCAAAATATTGTAAGCAACAACAATTGTAAGCAACTACAAAATCTGTAAATGCAACTACATTAAAGTAAGAAACTTCTCTACCTGAATAGCAACAATAACCAGAAATCAAAGAACACTCACAGAATAGGAGAAATTATTTACCCAATCTTATCTGATAAGAGATATGACCTATAGTATATATTTTATCTATAATATATAAGGAACTGGTAAAACTTAAAAAGAAAAATAAGCTCCATCAAAAAATGGGGAGAATAGATGAAGAGAAATTTCTTCAAAGAAGAAATAAAGATAGCCAAAGGGCATTTGAAAACATCATTCCTCAGGGAAATGCAACAAAACAATGTGATAGCAACTCACACCATAGAGACTGGCAAACATCAAAAAGAACAAGAATAGGGAATGGAGCAATAACATATCTTGCATGTGGCCAACTTAGGTTTGCCTCAGGCATCATATAGTTTTCCCTGAGTCTGAGTGCAGAGCCAGGAGTAACACCTGAGTGTTGCTAGGTGTGGCTGAAAAACCAAAACTAAAACAACACATACAAAAATAAAAACAAAAGAAGAAGAACCAGTACTGGCAAAGGAAAAAAGGGAATCTCATTTACTGCTTTTAATAATTTTGATCTATTCAGTCTTTTTGGAAAACAATATAGTCTTTTCTCAAAACTCTAGAAATTGAGTTTCTATTTTACCCAGCAAATCTTCTACTGGCAATATACCAGCAACATACTATAGGGGCCCAAAAACACAATGCAGAAAAGGCAGCTTCACATCTATGTTCATTGCAGCATTATTCACAATGACCAGAATCTGGAAACAACCCACATGTCTGAGAACAGATGAATAACTAAAGAAATTTTGGTACATTTACACAATGGAATACTATGAAGTTGTTGGGGTAAATAAAGTCATAAATTTTTTGTATACAAGAACAAACAGGAAGAGTATCATGCTAAATAAAATGAATCAAAGGAAAAGGATGAAATATTAAAAAAATATCATAGTAAGAGAATAAAACCTTAAGACCAAAGAAATGATGTGTTTGATGTGCAGTTAAAACAGAGAAGGGCACTTTGATGATAATAGTTGGAAAAGATCAGTGAGTAAAAATTGGAAATTGAAAGGAAGTAAAGTGATTGCATGATAAAACTTCATTAAAAATAATATAGAACATGGTGTCTGAAATAAAAAATAAACATAGGGGAGAAGAAAGAGAGGGAAAGTGAGTGAGAGAGAGATGGATAGAGAGAGATGGAAAGAGAGAGAGAGAGAACAGGCTGGGTATGGTGGGTGCTTGGTTGGGATGATAGAAGGGTTCTAAAAAAATTGGTGGAATTGGTGGCAGGTAATTAACATTGGTGAAAGGATGCATGTTGGAACATTGTATAACTGAAACTCAACAATTTATTAACCATACAGTAATTTAGTGAAAAAATAAAGTTTAATTTATAATAGAGAAACATGATTAGTAGTTCTCTACTAATTTTGAAAGCATATTATACTTCAAGCATAAGCTAAACAATCCTATAATCCTACTGCATATGTGTACATACATGCACATGTAAAACTTTTTCATTTGTTATTTTGGATGAGGCACAATGATCTGAAGATTTTTTAAATTTATAAAACTACTTCGTGACAATATCAAGGTTTAA
This sequence comes from Suncus etruscus, assembly GCF_024139225.1. NCBI lineage: Eukaryota > Metazoa > Chordata > Mammalia > Eulipotyphla > Soricidae > Suncus > Suncus etruscus. The sequence goes on along the minus strand of NC_064860.1, from coordinate 36,228,638 downwards.
ATTCAGCTACAAATAGCTCTGAACTCTATGATTTTTTTATTATTAAGCCTTTTTTATTGGTTTAGGTTTAGAAACTAAGTCATTGGAATTTTAGAGGTTTACCTATCTAGGTATTATTGTCATCACTGTCTCCACCAAAGTTCCATTGACATCCCATCATTAAAAATGACTTTGTCATTCATCCTACCCTCATGACTCCCTTTTCCCTTGAGTAATCATAGTTTTCAAAATCTAGAAGGTTTTTTTTTTTTTTTTTTTTTTATCAATGTTGCTTCCCTTAGTTATTCATAGTCTATATATGAGTGAGTGAAACCATCTGGAAGTTGTCTTTCACTTCCTTGTTTACTGCACTTAGCATAATCCCCTCAGGTTACTTCTGTTTTGTTCTAAAAGGTTTAATTTCAGGGAAGTACATGTTTGCTTGTTTGTTTTTTAAGTTAGACCAAAGGTCTATCAAAAAAAGGGAATAGGATTTAGAGTGAAAATTCAGCTATGATTGAGAAGGAAGTTTAGAAAATAAAAAAAGCAAAGGGTGTATTCTAAAATATTAAGTATTTGGTAATTGAGTTAGAAATCTAGATTAGAACAGATGTCACTAAATTTATTTGGCCTACCATCTGTTTTTTCAGAAAAGAAACACAAAATCCCTCATTGCAACTGTGAAAATTTTAATTTCTTTAAGAAATAATTAGAAAGTGTCCTACAATTATACTCAGGTTTACTTTAGTCTCCCTGGGTAACTTTTCAGTGCACCTTCCAGCCCTGCCCTGCAAAGGGGTGTTATCTGCCACTTTGAGGAACATAAATTAGATTTAAAACTACTAATATAAAGCAAGAGATTAATAAAATTTACTTTAATGTTTACAACTAAGGTTTATGGAAATTATGCCTTATTTTAATGTTTTGCTTTACAAAATAAATAAGTGTGTAGAGTATAACTTGGAAATGGATTTAGGCAATCTGAATTTATAATGCTACTATTAATTTTAGGTAAGTCATTGAAAAATCTCCAGTATTTACTTTATCCATCTATAAAGTAGAAGATAAAACACTTTCTTGATAATTTTTAACATAGTTAAATACTTTGAAAAAGGTAGTATGTGCAAATTCTCAAGTGTTATATGATTTTTTGTTTTTTGGGGTTTTTTTTTTTTTTTTTTTTTTTTTGGTTTTTGGGCCACACCCGGCAGTGCTCAGGGGTTACTCCTGGCTATCTGCTCAGAAATAGCTCCTGGCAGGCATTGGGCCATATGGGATGCCGGGATTCAAACCAACCACCTTAGGTCCTGGATCAGCTGCTTGCAAGGCAAACGCTGTTGTGCTATCTCTCCAGCCCCAAGTGTTATATGTTTATAAGTGAATACACACAATTAAATTTCTCAGAACCCTTGTCTTAGGCTGCTTAAGTGCTTCCAACTTGTTCCCTCTTTGTTCCTTTAACAGGTTTCTCTAAAAATTCAGCCTTTCATGTAAGATCAGTATATAAAGCTATATGCCCAAATGAGAAAGCCACTATTCATTTGCATTATGCTGCAATCCCCATGCACTTATAAATATTTATATTCTGAGCTTTTGCCATCTTATATGTGTTATAGGTTTAGTCCTTCATCTTGGAGTCTTTCCAGAATTTTTATTGTACATTTAAATCCAATCAAGCCCTCAAACATTGCCTCTGAATATTGCAAAGGCATCAATTTGTTTTGTTTAATATAATGGAATTGGAACATTTAGATTTCAGTGTACAGATTAATGTAAACAATATATGTAGTCCTTTACTCCAGAATGACATTTCCCTATTCTGTCTAACGTTTTTCTACTCAACCTTCAAGAATCATTTTAGGGAGAGACACAAATGCCACGGCTGAATTGTCCCAGGTAGGCCCTGTCTCCATACTGAGATCTGGAATCTTCTTCAAATGGGAGTGTGCTGAGTTTTCACCCTGTCAAAGGACCCATATATATATATATACATATTATATAAAAGAACATATATACACACATATTATATATATACATATGTATGTATATAAATGGTCCAGTTCCATGACTTATCTTGAAGAGATCCCAAGCTGTTGAATCATTCCAGTTTCACAACTTCTGGATCACAAGCAAAATCACAGATGTGGCCATTGACAGCCCAGTAGGAGCACAAGAAATTATATGGGAAAGTTGTATAGACACTCACTATACTCAATGAGTGAAATGGTAACATGAAGGCTCAATTAGCATTTCAAATAACTCTCAACTAGCATCTTAACTAGCTCAATAAAACCTCCAAGACTTTAGTAACCATTGTATGAGACATATTGTAATAAATGGAACAAAATAAATTATTTTGTGCTTTAAGGTGGAAGGCTTGTGGAGTAGGTAGGAAACTGGAAATATCCCTGAAAACAAGGTCACACTGGTAGTGGAACTGGTGTTGGAATATTGAGTACCTGAAAATCTATATTATGAGCAGATTCTGTAAATCATGCTGTTTAAATAAAGTTTCAAACAAACTCAATGAAAGAATCTGAATGACATCTCCTTTATAAGGTTTTTCTCAGTTTGTTCCCTCTTCTGTCTCCTTCTAAGCCTTCTCAGGAACTCTTCTATTTCTGACCTGCAATTCTTTAGGTCTCCCTAAATTTTCAAAAAGTTTTGCTCATATATTTATAATAACTTAGATTAAGTTTCTACTAATATTATTTTGCATAACTTCAGTCTCTTCAATTAGAGATACTGGAGGTTGGTGCACCAGGCCAATTTCGAATATCATTGATTTGCATATTTATTTATACTTTCAACTAAATGTTACTGAGTATCTACCCCACCATAGAATCTGTGCTTGGTTCTGAGGACAGAGCTGTGAATAAAGACAGCCCATTTTCACTTTCTGAAAGTATTTAGTTTCTATTACAAACATGCAAACGTGCATATGTGACTATTTGAGTATAAGTTTTATTTCCCAGCCAGCACTAAGATGGAAGGAGTATGTAAACAAGATTTTACTTGATTCAGATGCGTAGGCAAGATCACCTAAGAAAAAGAGCAATTTGAAGTGTCAAAGGTGTTTTATTACCAAGAAAGGAGCTCAAAGAACATAATTAGGAACATTAAAAATAATAACATACTAAAGCAAAATATAAATGAAGGTTTCTAGATGAAACAATTACTTTAATAGAAATAATCTCCTGGGCCCGGAGAGATAGCACAGCGGCGTTTGCCTTGCAAGCAGCCGATCCAGGACCAAAGGTAGTTGGTTCGAATCCCGGTGTCCCATATGGTCCCCTGTGCCTGCCAGGAGCTATTTCTGAGCAGACAGCCAGGAGTAACCCCTGAGCACTGCCGGGTGTGGCCCAAAAACCAAAAAAAAAAAAAAAAAAAAAAAAAAAAAGAAATAATCTCCTTATGCACACCCTGGCTCTGTGCTCAGAGACAACTTTTTGTTTTGTTTTGTTTTTTGTTTTTTGTTGGGCCACACCCAGTGATGCTCAGGGATTACTCCTGGCTATATACTCAGAAATCGCTCCTGGCTTGGGGGACCATATGGGATGCCTAGGAATTGAACCTTGGTCAGTCCTAGGCTAGAGCTGGCAAAGAAGAGGCCTTACTGCTCCGAGTCACTACTCCAGCCCTTCAGGGATAACTTTTAGAAGTGTTCAAAGGACCATATGGGATGCCAGGGATTGAATTTGATTCAGCAATCTGCAAGGCAGTCTCCTAACTGCAGTCCTATTTCTGCAGTCCCCTAAAAATCATTATTTTTAAAGGCTTTATATACATATATGTCTCAAGTATTTCTCACTACAATGAGATAATATTATTCATTTCTTTTTATATCAACTTCAAAAGGCATAAGTTAAAAAGCAAATAAAATATGACACAAATTTTCTACTTTTAATTCATGTAACAAATTATTGAGCAGATATTTATCACAAATGTCTTTCCTCCAAGATGATTACTCCCTTCCACTAGAGGAAGTAAACCAAGTAATCTTAATTTATCACTTAAACTTATTTGTTCCAATTATATTATATTTCTTTACTTACTAAATAAGCTTTTATTCATACTCTGACTTATTTCTGTACTGAAATATTTAATTTAGTGAGAGATTAGAATAGGGGTATTTTAAGTAGTTGCTGTATTTCACTTAAACTAATGTGATGTGTTATCCAAATTGCTGCACTATAGCTATATCTCTATAAATAGAAGCTTATTACTGAGAGTATAGAATAATTATGTGGTCCCAAATATCACTAAGCTCCATGTCTGTCACATAGTAGATACTCAATAAATGATTGTCTCTTAATGACAAATCTGAAATAAATTTTCTTTGACAAGTCACTGCTATTGCATATTCATTTGAAGGGTCACTGCCAGGGTTAAATACTGTGGTCAAAAGACAAAGCAAAGCTCACAAGCGTATGGAGACTGTCCTTGTAGTTTTGACCTCATTAGCATCATTCCCAGGGTTCTTGAACTCAATACCAAAAATAGGCCTTATGACTTCATTAAAGAAATCATAGTTCATCTCTACTGGAGCACAAACTTGGAAGAGTGCAGATATGCATATATTTTGAAGTAACTTTACAAAATGTGACCCTGATTGAGCTAACCCAGCAGTCTCTTTTCTTTGAAGTTCAGGAACAATATTCCTAACTCTATAAATAGCGTGACAACAGGCTGATATTGTTTTAATCTAAAATAAATTCCTTCCTTAACTTCACAAACTGATGATTGATTTTTTTTCCCTTTCATTTTAGTACTTAAAGCATTGAGGGATTACTTTCGGTTTCAAACTATAATGAGGACTCTTTTCCATAGTTTGTCTCTGTAGCTAATTTCTTATGCTAATCATTCATAAAATATCTTATACTTTAACACCCCTACTGATCCACATCTTTTGAATAAATTGTCTACATTAACTTTGTAGAGAATCTCAAACACATTCAGTAATGACTGGAGTTCCACATTTACTTTTGCTAAATAAAATCAGTCTTATAAATTTATTTTTAATAAATTTATTTTTCACTAACCTTACTAGAATCGTTCATATTTCATCAGATATTTAATTCATGCGGACTCACAATTAGTATTTATTTATTTATTTATTTATTTACTTAGAATGGAGCATGTATTGATGATGTTGAATGGGCCAAGAAACCAAGTGCCACATAGTGTAAAAGTTCTTTGCATTTTGCTCTTATCCCTTAGTTCTGTTGATCTGATTTTTGTTGCAGTTCTACCTCCAGTTTAATGCTCTAGAACAAGATTCTCACTCATCACAATCATGTGCTGAATGACTTCACCAGAATTCTGTCATCAGATCTTCAGATCAAACAAGGACTATTCACTTAGCCTGTGTACTTATTTCAATCATATCTAGCAGTTTGACTTGTGCTCCTTCCATTATTTTTTCTTCTTTATTTCTTTGCCATCATTTTGATTACAAGTGTGAAAAACAGCATGCCATAACTACATATTGCCTTGAGTACTGATTCTGAGAAGATACATATAGTTCTCCATTAATAAGAGTGCAATTTTAATTAGATTTTTTTTCCTATAGTCTTTTCTGATTCTGTTCGCACTCCTTTTCCTCCTAAATCACTCTTTTCTCTTTGGAAGTGTTCCAGCAATATAGCAGAAGGAGGCAGTTTGAAAAAGGTTAGGCAAACACAACAATATTACTGGAATAAGTAACATATTGCTCATTAAACATTTAAAATCAACAGTTGCTCACTCGATCTGCCAATATTTTGAGAAGTGCCAGTTTTACTGCTAGGTGCCACTTGGCTTGAGCTGCTTAATTCATGATTTGAGAACTGACATCCAGGATAACAAAACCATATTCCAGTTAGAATTTTGCCATCAAGAGGAAAGCTGAAATATCACAACACAAAGCTCCTGACGGTTTCCATATCCTTCTGCCTCCCTCCTTCCCATCTTCATGCCTCTGCTTTCATTTCAGAAACAAATGGATGTGTTAAAACAGTAAAATGTGTTTGTAAAAGATAAATAGTTTATCTTAAATATACTGTTGTAGTGTCAATCTGAGTCTCAAATACATCTAACATATTTTGTTCACAGACATAACATTACATAATGTCTTTTTTTTACTCTTTCAAACATTTATGCATGATTGTAATGTCTAAAAATACAGAAATAACAATATATCTCAAAATACTATCAGTAATATTGCTGATCTCATAAAGAATACAAGCCAAAAATGTAATATTTTGAGCTACAAATGTAATCATTTCCAACTAACAGCAGAGCTGTCTAATTTTTTAACACTTTCTTCTCTTGTTTCCAAGTTTGTTTAGCTTTCATTTTTCTGTCTACAAATGTGTGACTTAGTGACTAAGACTTCCAGTCATATGGTTAAGCTTTGTGTGTATTTAGCAAAGGAATTCGTGGCTGAATGGAGCATCAGTAACTCTGTTGCAGGCAGTCTGCTATCTAGAAGAGGGAGGATAGAAAAATACATAAAATGTTGGTCCCACAAGTAGGTGGATCTAAGGCTACTGGAGAGATAGCTAATAAAGCAAATAATTCTGTTTTGCTGTCAAAATATCTATGTTTTTAATAATCACTTAATACAATTCAGGTGTTTGAACTCAGCAAAATGTTGTGTTCAAGAAGGCTAACAGGTTACATCTTTCCAAGCCATACCATTAGGCACAATAGTTGTATAGAACCTAGATGTATAGGTGCCCATGCAAATAACAACTCTCCACATACTCAGAATAATGAAGAATTCATCATTATTGAGGTTTTTTTTGTTTTTTTTTTTGTTTTTTGGCCACACCCATTTGATGCTCAAGTGTTACTCCTGGCTAAGCACTCAGAAATTGCCCCTGGCTTGGGGGGACCATATGGGATGCCAGGGGATCCAACTGTGGTCCTGATCCTTGGCTAGTGCTTGCAAGGCAGACACCTTACCTCTAGCGCCACCTTGCCATTATTTAAAAGATGGGGGGGGGTGACACTGGAAGGTGATACTCTTTATAAATGTCCCCTCAGAGCAATAGCATTTCTCAGCATAAATCAATCTTAATGTTTAGGGAATGGCATCAGATTATTACCATTGGTCATAGCATATTCTTTCTATTTAAAAGCCATAAAGATAAGTATTTTTCATTAGTAAAGAGTGACATGAGAGTCAAAGGAATGTATTCTCTTTAGGTGTTATTAGCTAATAAAAATTTTAGTTGCTATTTTGAAAACATTCTATTACTGTAATATAAATATAATAGTAGTACAATAATGGCATATGGCAACAACTCCAGAAGTAAGAATTGCATCAAATTTTATCTCCATATGTAGTAGCTAATAGGACTTCAGTAAATTTCTTAATTTTTATGAAAAATGAGTACCTAAATTGCATGCTTATGATTAAGTATTAACACCTTCAAGAGGATTAATACACTGCTCCAAACACACTATTACCATATATCAACATATGAGGGAGCATACCTGGTGGTGCTAAGGGCTTTGCACTCAGAAATTACTTCTGGCAGGATAGAGGAACACTATGGAATGCCTGGAATCGAAGTTTGGTCAGCCACATGCAAGGCAAACTGTACTATTGCTTCCACCCCTCAACATTTTGATGACTCTTACATAACTTGGATTCATGATAAGTATTAAATAATCAATCTTTGGAGTTGAAAGCTCAGTAAAGTGGGCAAATTTTATTAATCCAAGAAATAAGTTGTCAAACTTTAAGTGGGTTGATGTCAAAATATGTACTATTCTATTATTTTTTACTGATAACACAGGTACACAAGTGTGCAAATTAAAAAAATATTGAAAATAGTAAATTTAAAATGATCTAAGTTACTTGGTCTTTTGAGTTTCATAAATTAATAAAGAAAGCCCATAAACAATCCTCAAATTTTATATTAAATAATTTCAAATTTTCCATGATAGATATATTTTACTTACTACTAGTTGTAAAAATTAACCAATACAGGGCCGGAGTGGTGGCACAAGCCATAAGGCTTGCAGTACACCAATACAGGTTTTATATGTATCTTTAGAAGTTGCATCAACTGTTTTATATAATTAATAATAAAAATTAACATGGGAGGATAGGACAAGAAGAAGAGCAGATATATCATTAGTGCCTGTATATGCTCCATTAAACATGGGCCAATACAGAAGGAGGATAAGGTCTCTGTCCTTTTCAAACTCACTGTTGAGTGACAGTTTTAAAACTAGATAGCAAGGCATGAACAATTCAGAATTAACTCACGGACTTATCCACTATGTACAAGAGACATAGTAGCCTTTCATTAAATGAGCTATTTTAAAAGGAAGTATGGATAGAATGTTATATACTTATTGGTACTAAAAGCAATAGGCCTTTTTTTCCTGATCCTTCCTTTAAAAAATAAATTTTGTGAAATTCCATCTCATGGGAAAAAAACACTTGAATTTATACTACTGAATTAAGGGGTAGAGCTATAGGACACTTGTCAGGGGCTTATCTTTCATGCAGCTGACCCAGGTTTGACCTCTGACATCCTATATGTTTTTCTGAACCAATCAGGAGTTATCTCTGAGCTCAGAGACAAGTGTCAGCACCCTGAGTGTGGCCCCCCAAAACAAAACTATTATATTAAATGCAATACATTGATACCTATGTATCTAAAGTAATTTATATACATAGTTTAGGGTATTTTATGGAAGGAAAGTAAAGTTCAGAGCTTAAAACTGTGTGCTCAGGATCATGCATGGCTATTATTGACCATATGTGATGGTGCCAGGAATTTGAACCAGAGTTATGCACATGCACGGCAAGTGTCTTAACCTCTGGATTATGTATCCAGTATAATTACATATTTTAAATAAATTTTCATTAATGCAATAATAAATACCATTAGAGAAACAAAAATATAATTTTTAAAGTTTTTATAACTTTGAGTATAGTTATATCCACAGATATTCCAGGGAAATCTATTATATTTAATTCAACATAAACTGGAAAGCAGCTATCTGGACATCAGCAATATCTCTGCTGACAATTGTGAATTCACCAGTCAGTCAGATATAGCAAAATAGATTTAAGAGGAATTAACCTAAAAATTATATAATAGAATTTCTACTAAAAAAAACCTTTGAAATGGTATGTGGACTGTATACTAGTATAAAGCATTCTTGTTAATCTTTCTGTGAACGGAATAGTTATGATATTTATCTATTTTGAAAATTGAATAACCAAATATCACTCTGATGCAAATAAAATAAATTTTTATCAAGTATGTATTGATACCAAAAGTATTTACTGGCAGCTATTTGCCACTTATCCTTCTCTAATTTTTCTTCTTTATTTTTGGATTTCATTTATAATTTGTCATGGTTATAATACATTAGTCTCAGTGTTCCCATCCAACTAACTGACTTTATCTTAGGTAGATAAAATCTAGCTCTAGCTCTTTTTTTCCATATTTTCTTTTGTTGGACTAATGACTACAATGTATAGGAAGAATATGAGTAAGCTGAATATGAATATAATCTGAATGAGTAAATATACTAGAAGTTAATTCCTGTTACATTTAATTACAAAATATATTTCCAGTTGTTTATTTATTATTTGATTGACTTGGGATTAGTATAATTAAATGGAAGATTTGGGTATATATTTTGGTATAATGTAATTCATGTAATGTAATAAAACAAACAAGTGATTTAAATGTAAGAAAGAGACAACTGATTTAAATGGTCTCAAAAGTATGACAGTCAGGAGGTCAGATGGTAAGAAGAAAGAAAATGGAAGAAAAAGTGATTGAGAGAAGAGAATCCTGGTATGAATCAGCGATAGGAAATAGTTAAAAATAAAACTGTAAGTTCTATATTGCTAGAATGGAATAAGACTAATTTTGCACCTACACCAGAGAGAATAGATAGTGTGAATGAATATAGTGAATGCACAGAAATAATATTCATAGTGTAATAGATTGATAACTTGAACAACCCCTGATTTTCCTTCTGTGACTGCACAGGTACTTGGATTTAGGAATGCTATGGAGTGGTAATCTTGGGTCTTTGATTTTTATTTGTATTAAACTACTATGTAAAGCAATGTTTGAGTTGTATAAATTATATGTGAGAAACAAAGATTCTAATAAAATGAGGAATGGTTTGTCAAATGGTTAAATAAAAATATTTTAAAAGCTCATGAGGAAGCAAAGAAGAAAATAACTGAGAAATAGAGGAAAAATGAAATGAGTTACATGACATAATGTTTAGTCCAAATGGTTGAGAAACTTCAGTAATTTCCTAAATTCTGTTTTCATAATAATTACTGTTTATTATTAGGGTACAATTAATTTTATTTAAAAATATGGCTCCTAAAAGCAGAGAATGAAATAAATGGAATAAATGGAAAATGTGAACAAAAATATCAGTGACTCATTATATGGTAACTACAACTAAATTGATTACTGACTGTCAAAGTGATTTAATTTGATTTTTGCAAAGATTTTGAGAAAAAAGAATGCATTCTATGCATATACAAAGATATAGTAACAATGTGAATTAATCAACTAATCTTTATAACAGGGAAAGAAAATTATTTTGAAGGCTAACTTAGTTTTTAAATAAATAATTGTTCATAGGAAATAATCTCAAACATCAAGACAACAGATAAGCAATATTGTCCTAGAGGAACAAATGGTGGACATTATATCTGATAGTTCTACTATAAACAGAATTATAAGCATGTTTGAGAAGTCAACAGAGGACAAGTCAAATAGCTGAGTTTCAAAAAATATCTATTAAATACATATTGAAAGTTCTATTTTTATTCTAATTTAATCTAAATTTAATGTCATTGGTTTGTTTATAGGTTAAAATTTATCAGATGTCACCCAGTGGTGCTCAGGGCATACACCTGGCTCTGAGCTCAGGGCTCAGGTATTACTCCTGATTAAGACTCAACCATCTGTGGTTCTGGGAATTGAACCCAGCCGAGCAGTGTAGAGGCAAGGTACCTAGTCTACCTATCATTCTGGCCCAATCGTTTTTGTTGTTGTTTATTTTTATTTTTATTTTTTTTGGTTTTGGCTTTTAGGCCACACCTGGTGACGCTCAGGGGTTATTCCTGGCTATGCGCTCAAAAATCGCTCCTGACCGGGGGGACCATATGGGTCACCGGGGGATCAAACAGTGGTCCATCCTAGGCTAGCGCACAAGGCAGACGCCTTAAGGATTGCGCTACAGCTCCAGACCCATTTATTTATTTGTTTATTTATTTATTTATTTATATTTGGGTGCCACACCCCGGTTTTGGTCAGGATTTACTCCTAGCTCTACCCTTAGAAATCACTCTTTGGTCAGCTGTGTTTATGGCAAGCAGTGTAGGCAAACACCCTCCCAGCTGTGCTATCGTTCTGCCCCTCCTGGCCCAATTTTTTTAGTGCGGCTATAAAAAAGATTTACCAGTATATATAGCAGTGATTGACAAAGTTGCAGGTGATACTAGGTAATAATTCTGCTAATTTTGGAGAACATAATGTAATACAAGGATACAAACATAAATAGAAACTAAAATAAACTGGAATAAGATTGAGACGGGAAAGACATGCTGTAGCAGAGGAGAAAATAACTACACAAACATAACTACATAACTAGTAAGAATAGAAACATAAAATTAGAAATGTTGAAAACAGAATAAGCACATATAAGTAATACAAGTTTATATTGTCGTTAGCAAATGTAAATAAAAGGTGTCTTTATATTCTGAGAGTAAGAATACTCAGGGTCAGAGAAGAGCTTATAGATAGACAAATTTAATCAAAATAATGTTATCTATACATCATGTTTTGCAAGTGATGAACATAAATTTTGCAAAATAATATACTTTGAAAGTTAAAAATTAGTCCAATGTCTTTAAGAACCAAGTATTAAATAGAAGAAAATTTAAATCATTGCAAAAAATAATGAAATGGAGAAGCTGTAGGAATGATTCAAACTCAGTTCAAAAAGTACTTAAATTTAACACATGCAATGTTCAGTGCAGTGTGTTCAATGTTCTAAAACAATAAGCAGAATTTACAATCTATTTCTGTCCTCAGGAGCTTTATTCTTATTTGGGATAGCTATTTTAAAAAATGGATATGCCTTGTATTAGGGTGATCAAATATCTATTCTGATTAAGATAGTAAGTTGTTGTACAAATTGAACTTCATTCTTTTATACAAATTAATATGTTATAGCTTTTGATTTGACTAAAAGACTAGACTATAAGATGGATACTGACTATATCAAACATGGAAATAATAAAAATTACATTTAGTTGAATAGATTTAATATAGTTTCATGGTAGATATAAGAATTATTCAAATTCAAAATTCAAAAAGGCTGAGTACATCAAGTAGCTATGTTATAATCAGCAGATATTTAGAAAGTAAAATTGAATTTTAAGGGTATAACTATCTGCCAATAATATATTCCGTTTATATCATACATATGATAATAAATTTTTAATAAAATATTGTAATGAATTTAGGAATTAAGATTCAAATGCTAACTAGACTAATGTTGACAGGTTTCTGAAGTCCCAGATCTGCTATTTATCATGGGCAACTTTCACAATGTCAACAAGGCATGAAGAAATTGTTGTCCTGTCATCCTATATAGCTCTATATCTAACACAGAGTACTAAAAGCTAGTTAATAAAGATAAATTCTGTAACAGGGCCCTGCCCAATCAAATGACTTTTAATAGAGAATGTTTTTCTCTAAACGTTTAGTATAGAAGTGTAGATTCATTATTTAAGAGCACACCTTTATATAAATATGTATATGAGTATATTTGTACATATGTATTATATAATTGGCCATTTTATTGCCAAGTCAATTTATTGGCGCGTCTGTCATCTTTGAGTTTTGCTCATACAGAGCAGTATAGAAACTTTTAATACTTTTTTAAAAAATATTTTACCTAAACATCATAATTATTAATATGTTCATAATAGGGTTTCAGCCATAAAATGCATACCACCATTTACCAGTGCAACTTTCCCTCCACCATTGATCCCTATTTCCCTCCGTCCCTGTCCCCTGCTTGTCTTTGAGACAGGCATTGTGTTTCTTTATCATTCATTGTCAAGGAAGTTTTTGTTTTTGTTTTTGTTTTTGTTTGCCACACCCAGTGGAGCTCAGGGGTTACTTCTGGCTCTGTGCTCAGAAATCACTTCAAGTAAGTAAGGGGGGACCATATAGCATGCTGGTGGTTGAACTCAGGTCTGTTTCAGGTCATACTCAGGTATGTAGGGGGCATACAAGGCAAATGCCCTACTGTTATGCTATTGCTCCAGCTCCATTAAGGATGTTGTTAGTGTAGTTATTTTTCTAACTGTACTCATCACTTTTTGTGATAAATTTCTTATCATGTCTGGTTCTTCCTTCCCTCATCTCTATTATCTCTGAATATTATTATTATCATAATGCCTTTTATTTTTCTTAAATACCACATATGAGTGATACTATTCTGTTTTACTATTCTCTGACTTATCTCTCTCAATATAATAGTCCCCAAATCCATCCATGTATAAGGAAATTTTATGACTTCTTTTTTTTCTAACAGCTGCATAGTATTCCATTCTTATATGTACCACATTTTTTTTAGCTACTCATCTGTTATTGGGCATGTAGGTTGTTTCCAGATTCTGTCTATTGTCAATAGTGCTGCTATGAACATAGGAGTGCAGAGGGCATTACTATATTGCACACTTTTCTAAGTTTTTTCTTTTATTCAGGGTCACTTAGTAAAGCAGTCATTTAAGTGAACAAGAAGTTTCTATTAAGGAAGAATGAAGTGATAGATAAATGTTTCCTTTATTTTATTGAATAATTTATAATTTTACTATACCTTTATTCTAAAGCATTTAAAACCAAATGACAATATGGTTTGTTAATTCAGACCTTACATCACTAAGTAAAAGTTAAGGGGGAATCTTACTATAGCAATTACTAAACAAGTGTTGATAATTGAAATGTTTTCTGTTTATAATATGATACTTCTTGATATGTCATGGGAATCAATTTTAAAGATTAGTATGAATCAATTAATAAGAATTTACAATGAAATAGCATAAAAGCATACTTAAAATCAAGAGTATTTAATAAATTTATAGAATAGTAATAATGGAAAAGACCTTAGATATTTGAAATACATTAGATTCCTTAGATACATTTGAGGTAAAATGAGAAGTTGATAGAGGCTCCAATTAAATATTAAATCTAAAATGTATTAACTTTACAGGCTTTTTTCTTAAATTATGTACTAATTAGCATTATTGTTCAAAATAGTGAACTTTTTTCTAGTTACAGTCTATGCATTCTTTTTTTGTTTTTTTCGGGCCACACCCATTTGATGCTCATGGGTTACTCCTGGGTAAGCACTCAGAAATTGCCCCTGGCTTGGGGGGACCATATGGGATGCAGGGGTATCGAACCAAGGTCGCTATCTTTCCTTGGCTAGGCCAGACACCTTACCTCTAGCGCCACCTCGCCAGCCCCCAGTCTACGTATTCTTATTAAAATATTTACTCACAAATTCTCATTCTGAACAGTTACCAACGGCTCTGGGAGCAACTTTGAGTAACATAAACTTTTGAATTTAGGTAACACAAGAGAAAAATGGATCTGGACTATCATTTTCAGGTTAACATTATTTTCTTCTTTCTTATTTATTTTGGAAATTGAAGTCACCTTTAGATAGTAAATTAAGTGGTTTTTTTCCAAATTGATAAATGCTTCATTGCTGCCTGTGTAAACAGAGTTTAGCAATAATGTTCTCTCAGATAAAAATGCTCAACTTTAACCATTTTTTTAAGAACTGCTCTCCTGTGACAGAGGCCTAATATAAATGCCATGTCAGTATCAAAAATAATTAACATCTAAGGAATTTTAGATGCTCTTAATATAAAATATAAGTCCAATATTGTATTTGTATCTTTTTGACCTAAAAATATGAGGCAAAGCCTGCATAAATATTACTGGCTTTTGTAAGAGTCTAAGTAAATTTTTATCAAACTTCGACAAATTTTGTCAGTTTTTTAAATATATATTAATGCATTATAATATTAAATAAGTATTAAGTAAAGTTGATTATTATTGAAGTGCTGCCTATATTAAAATGTCCTGTCCTTTTCCACTATATTTAAGATATATATATAATTTTATTATACTTACACATTTAAGCCAGTATGATGCATTGGAACACTAATGGAATTTATCTTATACTATAAATTAAAGTGAAGCTATATTGACAAATATAAAAATTCTACATGTATTAAGACCACTCTATTCTTGTTAAGAAAATAAATCTAGATATGCATTATTTTATAATTTTGTTTAAATCAGATGTTGCTCTTTTAGTTTCAAATTATATAGAACAATAACATTAAAGAAGTGTATGTAAAGATATACAGCTTTATAATATGTTTAACACATTTTCCTTCTCAAATTGCAGATAATTTGTGGACGATAAATATAGAGTATATCTTATTTTTCAGAGTCACTAGAAAAAGGTGTGTATACTCTGCAATGGATTGCCAATTCAACAATTATAAATAGAAACTTAAGTGACAAAGTAGAAGGTAGATAGGCTATGGTACAGTAGGTGACCTTGGGGAATTTGTAAGTTAATACTCTCCTTTGTAAATTCCAAGAGAACTAGGATCTGCTTCATTTGGTTATAGAGTACTTAATGAGGCCATAAAGTACAGAGTAAATGATTATTAATTCATAGTTTTCAGTAATATATACCTCTTGTCACTAAATCCTAAATCCCAAACTATTCAATGGGAAGTAAAGTAAGCCAGATATCCTATGTCTCAGGACCTTCAATTTACCTAGAAAAAGCCTTTTCATGGAAAAGGTCCCATGAATCAGAATATTCACAGTGTAATTTTTTCCTTATAACTTTAGTGTAAGCAAAATTACGCTTATAGTTAATGTCAAGGGGGGTATAGTTAGGTGAAAAATACTGTTTGTTCTTAGTTATTGTTAAAGATTTTATCTGATTCCAGAGATGTAGCTAAGTGATATCTTCCATGTGTGAGGTCCTGAGTTTAGTAACTCGCACTGTATACCCATATGTGAATCAATTAAAAATGAAAGGCTGCAATTTCTCCTGTTTTTAAAAATGACTGTACTATTGTAGAGAATATTATGATAGCAGATTGGAAAAATCGGATAGTAAATTTAGGAAAATTGCTGCATCAAAAAATAAATGTTTATGCTGCATTTATATTGAAAACTGTATGCTGCATTTATATTGAAAACTATATGTGAGGGGCCGGGCGGTGGCGCTGGAGCTAAGGTGCCTGCCTTGCCTGCGCACGGACCGCGGTTCGATCCCCCGGCGTCCCATATGGTCCCCCAAGAAGCCAGGAGCAACTTCTGAGCGCATAGCCAGGAGTAACCCCTGAGCGTCACAGGGTGTGGCCCAAAAACCAAAAAAAAAAAAAAAAAAAAAAAAGAAAACTATATGTGAATAACAAGGATTATTAGTAACTCCTAATAAGATGTTACTAATACATTCTAGATACTATTTATACTAATTTTGAATGTCTTTGCTCTACTTATTCAACATTGTGCAGTAATCTAAGGATCTTTATGCATATGGACCTCAAGTATTCAAGCTACTCTCTTGGGCTCCCTCTTTCCCTTGGCATGTAAGAATATCATGTATCTCCCCTAAGTCTGAGATTCTGTATGAATTCACAAAAAGCCAAGAACATTGCTAGATTAAGTCCTATATAATTGGCAGCCTAATCCATAGCCACTAAGCTGTGCCTGGCATAAATAAACTGAAAGAAAATTAATATAAAAATTGCTCAATTTTGATAACACAGCTTAAAAGTGATTTTTATGTATCATCATTATGCTAATATCTGGCTAAAACAGGTATTAAATCTGTAAAATATGAGCTGATAACTGGTTGTTCAATAGGTTAAAAAAAACTATATCGGGCCCTCTTGGAGCTGAAACTGCATGCTATAGTCTACAAACATGGAAACCCAGGCCCATTAACTCTACCACTGCCCTGCCCATAAGCTCCTGGGCCAGAAAGTTATCAGATCTGATGTCTGTCTGACCTCTGTCTGGCACATCTATGCAAAGACATTCTGATGTTCCCTATATTTCCATGTGGCTGGGCTGTAGCACTTTTATCTCTTGGGCAGTATATAGCCTCAGAACTCAGTTCACCTAACAGAATATCAAGTAAACAATTTTCTTAGCATACTCAAATAATCCTGATAGTAAGGAAAATAACCTGAAAAACAAATGTATTATTAGTTGCCATTTGT
Source organism: Suncus etruscus (assembly GCF_024139225.1). Classification (NCBI taxonomy): domain Eukaryota; kingdom Metazoa; phylum Chordata; class Mammalia; order Eulipotyphla; family Soricidae; genus Suncus; species Suncus etruscus. Next base: position 36,211,327 of record NC_064860.1, on the reverse strand, counting down.
TTGAAAAAATTCAACAGATAATTTCTCAAGTAACAGAAAATCTAAAATACCACAAAATTAACCTCAAAATGCAAAGAACAATGGGGAAACCTAGGAGCTTAAGTGTGGTTGTGGATAGGGAAGGAACCTAGGTGAATCTGCAAGCCCATCAAAACACTTGAGCCTGGTGGATGAGGACCTAAAATCAACACTTAATGCACTGGCAACAGAAATTAAGGAAGCACTAGTCAGTGAAATTAAGCAACCAATATATGAGAAATTCAACCAACTCAGAGAAGAACTCTTTTAGAAGATGAGAGAATCTATACAGATGGAAGTAAAGGAAACATAAATATTTCAAAACTAAATGAGGAGGAAATGGATAGTCTCGAAAGACCAATCCAATCAAAGAAATTAAGAATTTCCCCAAGAATGAAATTACAGACCCAGTTAAAGTTATAGGTGAGTTGTGTCAAACATTCTGAGATTTGTTGCTATTGATTCTTTTCTTTGGGCGGGGGGCAAAACCCGGTGATACTCAGTTACTCCTGGGTATGTGTTCAGAAATGGCTCCTGGCTTTGAGAACCATATGAGAACCTATATGAGACGCCAGGGGATCAAACCATAGTCCGTCTTAGGTCAGCACGTGCAAGGCAAACACCCTACATTTGCGCCACCACTCTGGCCCCATGATGATATTGATTCTTAAACTCCTCCAAACTATAAAAGAAATGAAGAGAACCCTCCCTTATGTTAGCTTCTGTGCTTTGTATAAATAATGAGTGAGAAGAGAAAGTGATTGAATATTCTATACCATTTATATTTAGTTTCAAGGGTTTCAGAGGGCAGGGTTGGAGGAAAATGGATTAGTAAAGTATAAGGTCACTTTGATTGTACTCCACATTTTTCTTTAAATATATTTATACTATATTTATTTCTGAGACAGAATTTTTAACAATAGAAAAAATATTTCTCCCATATAACTCTGAGTATGCTGTGGCATTAGACATTGTACTTAGTATCAGAAAGGTGTTGAAGAGATCATTTATGATCCATTTCTAAATTAAAATCCAGGTTTGGGAACAGTTGGAGAAACTGAAGAAAAGCTCTGAGATGGTAATAGAAGATATATGCAGTATACTTTATAGACTACAATATAATTTAGAAAGTAGCTTTTAGTATAGTTAAGTCAATGGCAAGATAATTAATTGCACTTAAGCATTTTATTTAATTCTAACTATGTAGTCTATGGTTTCTGAATGTAAGTGGGATAATTATTTTATGATATTTTCTAAATAAATAAAGCCTTATTTATAATCAAACTCATATGACTAAATATTTATGTATTTGTGTGATACTATGCAAAGATACATTTTCTTTCTTCCTTAATGATGACTGATTTTAACCTAATCAAAGATCAAAATAAATACTGATCCTCCTTTTTCTATTTGTTATTATTTTAAATTTTAAAGCGTTGTTATTTACTAAGATATTTATAGTTATATTTTAGACATACAAAATGTTTCAGCACCAATCCTCCCACTAGTGTCAACCTCCCTCAACCAATGTTTCTAGAGTCCTTCCCATACCTCTGCTCTGCCCCACCCTGGTTCATAATAGGCACCTATTTTTATTTAAACATTGTGATTGAAAAAGTTTTTTGGGGCCGGAGAGATAGCATGAAGGTAAGGCATTTGCCTTGCAATCAGAAGATCGGTGGTTCAAATCCTGGTTATCCCATATGGTCTCCCCAGCCTGCCAGGAGCATAGTTTTGGCAATCCAAGGTCTTTTATGGTTCAACACAGATTTTATAAGTACTGTTTTAATTTATTGAAGAATGCTAGCTGAATTTGTATAGGAACTGCAGTAATTTATATAAGATGATCATTTTGATATTGATTCTTTCAATCAATAATCATGGAATCTTCTTCCATTACTGAGGTCTTTGTAAATTTCTTTCTTAAGTCTTTTGAAGTTTTTGTGGTATGGATCTCCCACCTCTTTTGTTGATTCCTCGATGACTGATGGTTTTTAACACTATAATTTGTATAAGAACTGCAGTAATTTATATAAGATGATCATTTTGATATTGATTCTTCCAATCAATGATCATGGAATCTTCTTCCATTTCCTGAGGTCTTTGTAAATTTCTTTCTTAAGTCTTTTGAAGTTTTTAACATTTTAACAATTAATTAGTTTTGTGTTTTAAAGAAATCAGATAAATAAATATAAGTTGAATAGATTTCTATTTCTTTAGAATCTATTGCTCTTTACTATGCTTGGTCTATTTAGTCTGGTCTATTTAGTCTTTTTGGAAGTACGGTGAGTTTAGAAAAGAGGAAAGCAAGCCAACCACATGATGATAGGATTTAGGAAGATTACTAAGAACAGAAGTTTTGTCTAGGGCTGGAATAAATCATTTGTAAAAATAAGACACAGCTATCCCATATAAGTCTCTGAGCCCTTAATATCTAAGTTTTTTTTTTGGGGGGGGGGGAGAGTATCTGACCTCTACCACACAGAGAGTAAATAAGTAGGAAAAAGAATTCAAAGAAGTAGGGTTATAACTTGTTCACAAATTTTTGAAACTAAATAGCCTAAGACACTCTCATAGCACAAATGTTCCAGATGGAATTTCACAGGGTTTTCTCCACACTGTAAATCAGGCCAGAGTCATAAGGTTGAACAAAAGCAGATATTGCCCAAGGTGGGAATATCTCCTTAGAGGGAGTCTTATCAGAAACATTAAAGGAGTTTCAGCTTTAGGCACTTTCTGTTTGTGTGGAGGTGGTGTTTTTTCCCCTCCCTAATGAAGGTAGATTTCAGGAGAAAGCTGAACGAGTGAATTTTTTTCTGAAAAATGATATGTAGGTCAAATAAATTTGGTAACCTCTCCACATGAGAATGGCCAAGAATCTTTGTGCTGAAAACAGGAACGTATTTAACTGTCATTGTACACTACATCTTCAAAATTAAGTATAAAATGGGAGATTAAATATGCTTAATATAAGCACACTTAATGTCAAAAGTAGTATGAGTAATCTAAGTCCTATGAATTGCTAAAGATGTGTGTGCATGTCTGTGTGTAAGTGTGTAGGAGTCATCAAAGAATAAAATTTAAATTATGATACTAAAACAAGAAATAAACTAGGATGAGTTCTAAGGACTTTACCGAAAACCGAACTATAAAGTTTGTGTTATATCTATATTGAGTTAAAACTGACATAAACAGACAAGGGGTTTGGCATCCAAATAATGAAACTAGTAAACAATAAAATAAGCATGATGCCATTTCCAATTATCATAAAGGATAGAGTAGACTGTAACTGTACTTAGATATTAATATTATCTATATAAAAATCAGATAAGAATTGATTTTCTTATTAAAGTTTAATTTCTATGCATAATATAAATTAAGTGATTTTCTTTTGACATGTTTGCCAGACTAAACCATAGTTCAATAATCTAAAACAATGAAATAAACTCTTCCTATAACTACATCCCTACTGGAATTATATGAAAAGCATGCAAGTCATATTAAGCATCTTATGTTGCATTTAAATATAATTACAGTGGAAGAGAAAATTTTAGTACTCCCTCAGAACTGGCAAGAACATTTTCTTTTTTTGTCTTTCCCATTTTTTGTTTGTTGTTTGTACATACCTGGTACTTGTTTTATATAAACAAGTAAGTAAACTCAGTAAACAGTATACCTTTATTCTCTATAATAGCACACTTCCATTTTAATGAGATTTGGATTCAATACAAGAATTTTTATATTTCTTGAAGTAGGTTAAAATTCATATTCCATCTAAATTCCCAAGTCTTAAAAGCCTGTATATCTATCTATACAGACAGAATACAGAAAATGTTAGTATGATCTCTCTGATTTCCAAGCAATTTTCTGAGCTTGTGGAGAAATTATTGGAAAATCAACAGTTAAAAATTAGTGACCATGTGCTCAAATAGTTATATTTGTCATGCATTTAAAAAACAATTTATATTTATATATATTTAAACTTTGAATAAGCAACTATGGCTGGAATTAAGCTATTATTCTAGGGTTTTTGGGAGGCCACACACAGAGTTCTCAGGGATTACTCATGGCTCCGCACTCAGAAATCACTCCTGGCGGGGCCGGAGTGGTGGCGCAAGCAATAAGGCTTCTGCCTTGTCCAAGCTAGCCTAGGATAGACTGTGGTTCGATCCCCTGGCATCTCATATGGTCCCCCAAGCCAGGAGCGATTTCTGAGCTCATAGCCAGGAGTAACTCCTGAGCATCACTAGTTGTGGTTCCCCCCCCCAAAAAAAAAAAGAAAGACATTCTCATCTATAAGGCCCCATTTTAAATCTATAAGCTTTAAGAGATAAAATTTCAAGTTTACATGATCTTAAATATTCATTGTGTTGTGCTGGAAAGGCAGTACAACAGGTAGGGCATACCCTGGTTTGTTTGATCCCCATCACCCCAATATTGTCCACCGAGTCTGCCTGGAGTGATCTCTGATTGTAGAGCCAAGAGTAAGCTCTGAGAATAACTAGGTGTGGCTAAATCAAAAACAAAATGTGTTTGAGTATATATCTGAATAGAGAGTTTCATTAGCAAAACTCTGATCAGTGCTTTGATTTGTTATATTTTCATTTTAGTGGCAACCTTAGAATGTTATCTTTGATAATTTTAGTGTTTTCTGTAAATTTAATATGAAACTTAATTTTTTTTTGATCAAGCAAAATAGTTTTTGTTGAAGCTTACTTAGGAAGATTTGAGAGGAAAGAAAGGAAAGTATGTTCAAGAGAGAACATGGACATAAAGTGAGATAGAGACATGCAAGAAAGATACATTTTCAAGGGAGAGTATGAGCTTAAAGAACAAGCCATACACTTAATTACTTCTTGATTCAATATTATCGTGGAGGCTTTATATATTGCTTCCTATACTGTCATCTCCATTAGTCATAACTTGATGGCTACTTTCTTAAAACTGTGATACTGATAGATATATTTTATATAATTTTCTACATAATATTATATACTATAATATACTATCATATGATATGAGTATGATACTGAGAATCAATGATATTTAACTATCAATAAATATATAAGTAATATACTATTATATAAAATACTTATAATTATATAAGTATACTATCAATTATATTCCTGAAAGGAAAAACTTTCTAGAAAATTAAATATCCTGTTTAGAAATTGTAGACACTTTATTAAAATATATTTATACTAAAATGTGCCTATATAAATTGCCCATTAAAATAGTATAGTTATTATTGTATATGTGTGCTATTAAGTATACAATATTCATATCATATTCTTATAACTCAATGAATCCATGGGCTCAATTTCTGTTTATTTGTGTGATCCAACACAATTGTTGTGAAGGTCTACTTTAGAAGTTTGCGAATACTGAGGTTTTCACAGTTAAATATTCATCTTTTGGTGTGTGATATACTTCCATATCAAAGCACCTCTGGATGATGTAATATAATAAAAGCCTCATCAGGTCTTTATATATGCATACTGGGACTTAATGCTATATCTTTTATTCACACTTCATTTTTTGTTTTATTTTCTTAGGAACATAATGCATACATATGCATGTTCTATGCATGAATGATATAAGAGATGTGCTTTTGAAATGTAGAAGAAACAGTAGTATATTGAAGTAAGGGGATTTTGAAGCAAAGTATCCTCATGATTTAAATCTAACTCCTCTACCACTGAAAATATTGTATTGTTGAGTGGGGAAAAAAGTGAGGCATGTTGACTTTTCAATCAACTATTAAAACCTGGAAGAGGGGCCAGACTGATACACAGTGGGTAGGGTGTTTGCCTTGCATGTGGCTGACTTGGGTTCAATTCCAATCTTCCCAAATAGTCCTCCAAGCCTGCCAGGAGTCTTTCTTTTTTCTTTTTTTGTTTTTGGGCCACACCCGGTGACGCTCAGGGTTTACTCCTGGCTATGCGCTCAGAAATTGCTCCTGGCTTGGGAGACCTTATGGGACGCCAGGGGATCGAACAGCTGTCCGTTCTAGGTTAGCACAGGTAAGGCAGACACCTTACTGCTTGCACCACTGCTCCTGCCCCTACACGAGAATTTCTTTAAATGTTTTCTCTTGCAAAAATAATAACCATTCTAAACACTTACGTGATATGTTCAGTAATAATAAACTTAAAGAAACTCTTAATGATATATCTCATGGGAACTATTATAAAGACAAATGACTAGAAAGAAATACATAGAAACAATAACTACAGAATGATTAACAGTATTAATTAAAGAAATGATAATATCCTCTCAAGTTTTAAGTTTATACACAAACAAATTTATAAAGATTACGCTTTCCTCTATCAGGGGTCTCAAACTCGCAGCCCGCTGGCTGCAAACGGCCCTCCGTACAACATTTTGTGGCCCTGCCCTAGAGGAATCTTTTGTTTTGTTTTGTTTTGTTTTGTTTTGTTTTAGTTGTTTGGGTCACACCCCCAATGTTCAAGACTTACTACTGACTTTGCACTCAAGGATCACCCTGACTTTGCCTCCTGAGGCCCCCAAGGTAAATTGAGTTTGAGACCCCTGTGGGGTCTGCTATTATGCTAAATACAAATAGACTTTAGGGCCACGGAGTAAGCACAAAGGACTTTAATAAATGCTTGATGTAAGAAGGTCCTTAAAATTTTGTGAAGGGAGTTTTCTTTTTTATAACTAAAACAAACCACAAACATGTTTGTAATCATGTTGCTTAAATAAAGATATTTAAAAAAATATTATATAAGTTTGGGTTGTATTCAGTTATTTTTTATTTTTTATTTTTTTTTACTTTTTGTTAAAGAGCTATTCATAGAGAGATACGTCTGTAGTTTTCTTTTTTATTGACCTCTGTCTTCTCTTGGTATGTTGGTGTTTGCCTCAGAGAAATTATTTGGGAAGGTTCCTGTTTTATTATTTCTCTGGAAGATTTTGCAAAGGATTGATATTTGGTCTTCTTTAAAGTTTTTGAAGAGGATACTAGTAAACTTCTGACCAGGGCTTTTGTTTTGTGGAGATTTTTGATGACTTCTTGTGCCGGCCAGCAGCTTCAGTTTATTCGTGGTCGTGGAAAGGGTCTGCACCTGAAAAGGAAATGGGTGGGAAAAAGGGGACCACCAAGGATTCTGATTATGGCGTCGATTTATTTTTGAAATGCTATATATATATATATATAGTTTTTACACAAAGGGAGGAGGGGACAATACAAACATTTATCAAGCATGTATTTGTCATCAAGCAGTTGAAAAGGTTTAGCATGTGCCTGTTAATTTAATACAAGTTTTCTGAGGAACATCCTATTATCACACCAAATGCTCTATCTATAGGTCTGAGTTTCCTGAGCCAGAAGAGTGTGACCTTATGGTTCTTTTGATCTGCGTCAACTCATGGCCAGTTGGCACCTACACAATTCAACTAAAGGACAGGCCTGTTAGAAAATGGCAGTTTGCTACAAGATGGCTGTGCTTATGCCAAGACTGTGAGGGAGAATCTGGCTCCCTACAACTTCTGATTGGCTCAGCATTATAAAGTTCTAAGAGTCTAAAAATGTATCCATTTCTTCTAGGTTATTTACTTCCATACCATAAAGATTTTCATAGGAATATCAGAAGATCCTTGTTTTTTTTTTTTTTTTTTTTGTGGAATCTGTTGTGCTCTCACCTATTTCTTTTTTTTTTTTCTTTTTTTTTTTTGTTTTTTCGGGCCACACCCATTTGGTGCTCAGGGGTTACTCCTGGCTAAGCGCTCAGAAATTGTCCCTGGCTTGGGGGGACCATATGGGACGCCAGGGGATCGAACCGAGGTCCTGATCCTTGGCTAGCACTTGCAAGGCAGACACCTTACCTCTAGTGCCACCTCACCGGCCCCACTCTCACCTATTTCTAATTAAGTTTTTAAGATCTTCTCTCTATTTTGGTGAGTCATACTAATGGATTGTTAACCTTATTTATTATTTCAAATAATCACATTTTTAATGCACTGACCTTTTGAATTATTGTTGTTTTGATTTCATTGATTTCTTTCCTCTAAATTTTATTATTTTCTTCTTTCTGCTTACTTCAAATTTTTTAATGTTTTTTCCTGGTTGCTTAAGTTATACTAGTTATATTAGGTTATTTATTCAGGTACTTTTTGATTTCTAATAAATGTTTGCATCATTATAAACTTACCTCAATACAGAATTGAATAATAAAGCATATGCATCCTATATAACTTTTATCTTATTCCCACTTGTTTTCAGTAATCTTTTTGTTCTAATTTTCTCTTTAATTCACTGACTACTCAGTACTAAGTTGTTTAACTTCCAAGTGTTCCAAGTTTTGTTCATATTTCTGTTGGTACAAACTTTCTATTTTCACACATCTTAGTCTGAAAGGATAGTTAATAAAATTCTACATTATTTTATGGAAATAAGTTTTGTGACACACTATGTGGTCTATCTTGAAGAATGTCTCTTGTGCACTAGAAAAAATATGTAATTGACTTTTGGGCTATAAATAGGCCTACATCTATCTATCTATCTATCTATCTATCTATCTATCTATCTATCTACCTATCTATATGTCTTTTAGGCTCATATTGTTCAATTTTTCCTGAAAGACCACTCTTTTCTAATCAATTTTTTTTGCTGAGGTAATCTATCAAGAGGTGATAGAGGATCAAAAAACTTCCTAAGTACTAGTGAGTTGCTGTTAATATCTTCCTTTATGTTAATTAATAATTAGTTTGATATTTAAATAGTACATTTTAGTTATATCTATATATGTTTAGCTGAGGCCTTCTTTTAAGTTTTTCACTTCACCTACTTTACTGTTCATTTCTGTAACTTCTGCTTGTTGTATTCTTTTTTTCTTTCTCATAATTTTTTTGCTGTTCTATTGTGTATATATATATATATATACCTTTCTTTCTTTCTTTCTTTCTTTCTTTCTTCCTTCCTTCCTTCCTTCTTCCTTCCTTCCTTCTTTCTTTCTTTCTTTCTTTCTTTCTTTCTTTCTTTTTCTTTCTCTTTCTTTCTTTCTTTCTTTCTTTCTTTCTTTCTTTCTTCTTTCTTTCTTTCTTTCTTTCTTCTTCTTTCTTTCTTTCTTTCTTTCTTTCTTTCTTTCTTCTTTCTTTTCTTTCTTCTTCTTTCTTTCTTTCTTTCTTTCTTTCTTTCTTTCTTTCTTTCTTTCAGTCTTTAAAAATCCTCAATATGATGTCTCTAAGGTCTCTACTAGAAATCACATAGATTATTGACACTGGTAGAATTTATAGGCTAGTATCTTCATTCATTAAGCTTGGTGAGTTTCTTTATGACTTCCCATTGTGTCTCTTGTAGTTTGGGAGTAAATATTAGTTTGCCCACCAGGTGCTTGCTGAAGGTATGCTTCTTAACCAAGTAAAGCTCCTCAGCAAATTTTTGTTGTCTCTGGTTTTTCTGTTTTGAGAATTTTGTGTGTATTATAGAGCTACTTTCAAGGTCATATTTGTCTTGCTTCTTCTAAGGTTGTACATTAGGACTCTATGATTTCTTAATATTGCTACTGCCTTGTGAAGTTTCTTCTGTGGAATAGTTGTATGCAGATAGGAATGTTTTTTTCTGGCTGTATTTCCAGCTGAATTTTACAAAGTTCCTGCAGGCAATAAGGATTATACCAAAGGCAGAGAGTTGACTATAGAAGGTGTAAGTGGGTACAGTGTGAGGAAAAGAACAAAGTGGCCACATAGTTCAAGGGAACCAAAGTGAGGTGCAGTCCAATAGATGTTCACCCAAAAGGGAAGGAACCTTCAGAATCCAACAGACTCAAACTCTTGGAAGGTGACTCTAAGGATGAGCTTTAAGCAAGAAAAGCAGCAAAATTTAGGACTTCAAAGCTGCAAGAAAAAGATATCTAAAGTTCCTTTTTATCTTAAATTTTAACACAATTTGCTGATATCAGTCTTTTGACATGTATCATTCTCACAGGAGTGAGCTGATGCTTCACTGTGGCTTTTAAAAATTTTTCTTTGTTATGATACCATGCTTTAGCACGTTGTTCATAATAAAGTTATTTCATGTTTTAATGTTGAAAGACCAATCCTACCACCAGTGTGATCTTTCCTCCCTTCACCAGTGTCCTCAGTTTTCCATGCACCACCCTAACTTGCACCCTTGCAAGTACAAACAACTTTTTCTTTTATTGTTTGTTATACATAGAGGCAAATGGAATGATCAAACTTAGGTGAATAAGGATCAATTTGCAATGATGGTTATATTTCTTGATAGTGTTACCAAAGTCATTGTCTAAGGATTTGCTGAGTTATAGTTGATGCCAGGTGAGCCTCCTATGTTACTCTTTAGGCTCACTGAGCTTGCTGGTCTTCTACGTAACTTTCCCATTAGATTTTCTGTAATCCAAATGGGCTGATACTATAAAATATTGGGGTGTCATGTGGCTATATATATAGTGAGAGGGCCCCAGAATTTTCAGTTCAGAAAAGACTACCTGGGAAGATTTGTGGCTATCATTTTTCTCTTGGATCTTATTAGAGGAATTTGGGCCAATTTTTTTCCCCAGGAAAATGTCAGGCTCTTCACTGTGGGTTTTGACATGCACTTTACTAATAGTAAATATATATATATATATAATTTATCTTTTGGCCATTTGCCACTTTTGAGAAGTGGTTCTTTTTTTTTTTTTTGTTTTTCGGGCCACATCCTTTTGATGATCAGGGGTTACTCCTGGCTACGCACTCAGAAATTGCCCCCTGGCTTGGGGGGACCATATGGGACGCCGGGGGATCCAACCGTGGTCCTTTCCTTGGCTAGCGCTTGCAAGGCAGACACCTTACCTCTAGCACCACCTCTCCGGCCCAGAGAAGTGGTTCTTTAACTAGACCATTCATTTTAAACAATGTATAACTCGGGCCGGAGAGATAGCACAGCGGTGTTTACCTTGCAAGCAGCCGATCCAGGACCAAAGGTGGTTGGTTCGAATCCCGGTGTCCCATAAGGTCCCCCGTGCCTGCCAGGAGCTATTTCTGAGCAGACAGCCAGGAGTAACCCCTGAGCACCGCCGGGCGTGACCCAAACCCCCCCCCCCCAAAAAAATGTATGACTCAATAATTAGACATTCTATTCTCATATAATTGGGGAAAATGTCTTTGATATAGTGACTTCATTTAACTAGTTTCTTAAAGTTTCTTTTTTTGTTTGTTTGTTTCTTTTGGTTGTTTTTGTTTTTGTTTTTGTTTTTGGGTCATTCTCGGTGATGCTCAGAGGTTACTTTTGACTCTGTGCTCAGAAATTTCCCCTGGCTTGGGGGACCATATGGGACACACGGGGATCGAACTGTGGTCCATCCTAGGTTAGCGCGTGCAAGGCAAATGCCCTAACGACTGCACCACTGCTCGGCCCCTCAAAATTTTTGATCAACCTAGATGACTCCTTTATTTTCCTCACTATCCTTCAATATTTACTATTTGCCATTGTCTGTACCCTAATACCTAGTTAGACAATTTGTTCCTGTTTAATTTCAGCATTATATGGTTAAAGTGAAAAATGAGAAATGAGTTATCTGCTAAACATATCTAAGCTATTGGAGACCCAGAGGACTCCAAGTCAAGGACTATTGTCACATCAAAATGCCAATAGTGTCCAGAAATGTTGTCCAGATATTGAGAATATGTCTGAATTTTAGATGTAATATTTTAGATTTTTTCCTCTGATTGTGTGTGTGTGTGTGTGTGTGTGTGTGTGTGTGTGTGTGTGTGTATGAAGGAAGGAAGGAAGGAAGGATAAAAGTTTTTCTGAACTTTCCTTGCATTAAAATTTGCATACATAATTCACAATATGGTAAAGTCAGGACATTTTGGGCAGGTCATCTCATTTAAAATGACCATCTTCTAAATAATTATTAACTCTAACTCACATTTTATTCATTGTTCACAAAAATTTAAAACCTTTAAAAGTATATACATTTTTCTCAAGAAGGAGTTAAGACGTCTTAAAGCTCCAAAAGAAGGATTAGTTTTTCTGCAATGAAACTTACTCAAGAAAACAATTCAAATCAATCGTGTGCTTAAAAACAGAACAATACTGAGGGTGCTTCCATATATTTCCCCTCTTCCAACTCACTGCCAGTGAACACATGTTATTTGCATATTACCCACAAATCTTTTCTTTATTTAAATTTTAAAAAGAAACACCATGTTTTTAATCAATCTATTTGCTCTTGGCTGTCAAAACTCACAAAGGCACTTTGATTTCCTTTCATTATTCTCAAGAGAACTAAATGCAGATGAATAAAAGTGAGTGGAAATGAGGAGAAATTAAGGGTTAAAATACCTTGTTCAACTCAAACAAATGTAAAAGTGGTAAAAATTGTATTTGTTCATGGTCTTTAAAAATATGCACCATTTTCCCCTCACTCATGACAATTACCAGAATCATCAGGAATAAATACTATCTTTTGTTCCTTAACTATCAGATTGTTTTCCTATGGATTTCCCCCTCCCTATTTCATAAGTTGTTCTTGACATCAGAACAATCCAATCTCTTAACTGAATTATAGGGTCTTAGAAACTGTTGGGAATTACAGGGTCTTAGAAGCTGGTTGGATTGAACCAAAGAACTTCAGGGATATATGATTTTGATATTGTTAGTCACAGTTCTGCTGACAGTCAAAAAAAATGCTCATAAATCAATCAGAAATAAAGAGTCCCAGGATTCTTATTATTTGAAACTGAAAAAGTCTCTAAAGGGACAGCCTAATTTCCAGCGCTAATAATAATTGGTTAATTATTAGAACTTCCTGAATGCATTTTCCGGTTTCCATATTTATCTAATAAAATTAAAAGATGTATGAACTGGGATGATAGCACAATGTGTAGGGTGTTTGCCTTGCATACAGCTGAGCTGGGTATGTTCCCAGCATCCCATAAGGTCCATCATGTACCTCTATAAATGATCTCTGAGTGCTGAGCCAGAAGTAACACACCTCCAGGTGTGACCCAAAACAAACAAACAAAATACAGGATGTTTAACTATAATTGAATTTTAGATAAATGCATATATCCATATGTATATTCACATTCTATATATCATACTATATATTCTATGTATGTATGTATGTATGTATCTATCATCTATCTATCTATCTATCTATCTATCTATCTATCTATCTATCTATCTATCTATCTACCTACCTATCATCTATCTAATCTATCTAATCCCACTTGATGCTCAGAAAGCAGGCTTCCCTTCCTAGTGAGTTTTGGCTAATTGGATAAGAGGTTAAATGATAAAGTCTGATACTATTCTCCTCTAACCCCTGTGGTGCTGAGCATTATCCAGGACACTGTACCTGATGTTAGAGAACTTACAGGGCTTCTATCCACATATTCTCAGGGTAACATATAGTGTCAAAGATCAAGTCATGCTCATGGAAAGAATTTTTTTAACCTTTGTATTATCTCTTTGGCCTCTAATTTTTTAATTATAAAATAAATTTCTTTTAATGAATATATGGTATATGGAGAGTTTATCATGAGGATGGATGTGTGTTTAAGACACAATAAAAATTGTAATAAATTTGTAATTCCTTTTCAGCATTTTATTTCTGGCACAATAAATAAATATATAAACTATATAAAATATATGTAACATCATATTCATCCAAGTCACTTTGGAAATGATTCATTCTGGAGAGCCAATTTTTTTGTTTGTTTCTTAATAACTGAAGGGTTACATCTTTATGCAATGAGACATTTTTACATTTTAAATTATTTGGATGGGAATTCTTCTTAAATGTGTCACACATATATTCTTGCCATTTCAAACAAAAATACTTCTAATTTAATTTATTTTTTGATGAATCATATTTATACTATGAGCACATATTATTGTAATGTATTGATATAATTTAAATTAGTTTAGTATGTGTTGAATATTTGTCTTTTTCACTAATTTTTTATTATATTCCATAAATATTAATTACTTTATTTATTTATTTATTTATTTTGGTTTTTGGGCCACACCCTGTGACGCTCAGGGGTTACTCCTGGCTATGCGCTCAGAAGTTATGTCTTCTCTCATTATGACTATTAGCTGTTACATTTAGTTTTTTAAAATTTTTTCCAAACTCCTTGTTCTTTTGAATTTTTATACTTATTTTTATAAGGTTTTCTAAAAAAGGCAGATATTAAATTAAATTCTTGGGATTATATGGATAATTAAAGACCTTAATATTAAATTTTAATAGATCATCTCTAAGGGAAGTACGTTAATAAATGATAATACCTAGGCTGTGGCAATAGCTTAAAGGAATGGAATGTGAGCTTTGAATGCTGAAAGTCTCAGTTCCATCCCTAGCGTTGCATGTTTCCATGAGCACCAGAGGAAATAACACCAGACATAGAGTCACAAGCAACTCCTGAGCACTGCTGATATTCCCCCCTTACCTCATTAAAAATAGAAAAGGGGGCCAGAGAGATAGCATGGAGGTGAGGTGTTTGAATCCCGGTATCCCATATGGTCCCACGAGCCTGAAAGGAGCGATTTCTTAGCATAGAGCCAGAAATAATCACTGAGCGCTGACCCAAAAACCAAAAAACAAACAAAAAAAATAGAAAAGAACGCAAGTGTCACACTAGTTGTCACATTAAACTCCACTAAAATTTAGTGCTGCTATCTAAAATATGCTAGACATACCTGTAGGGGAGGAGCTTGCCTCCCATAGGTAGATATGTGAAATGCAATATAGTTCTCTCTGGTTAGATAGATACATGCCTTGCCTGAATTGATATTATAAGATAGATAGATATATCTATAATATATCCATTATATTTTTATATATGCATATATAAATGTATAAAAAAACTTTACAGAAATATCAGGAAGAAGGGAAGATGACTCATTATAAAACAAATTCTTGATGTGAGATTTGGGCATAATCATTGGTAGTAGTTGTAGGGTAGTTGGTTTTGAATCCAGGACACAGCTTACCCTGGTACCATTCTTACTGTCAGGAACAATCTATAGATCTTGTCGAGATTGCAATTCATTAGCTTTGATGACCTTGTATCATTTAATCAACATGTTCATTTTAATTTGTTAAATTATGTTGTTAGCTAATGCCACATTTGGGAAGAGAGAATTCTTCTGGTCTCTTCATTTGTCTAAACTGGTCATTTGGAAGGCAGCACTCACTCTTTTTTCATCTGATCCATACTTTATGAGGCTCAATGGCTCTCTAAATTAATGTAATAAGACCTTAGATCTTGATGGCCATTATTTTTAAGTGCAGAGTTCTGAAGTTCTAAATTTCTCCTAGTACTTCTCTGTGTATCATGGGAGGTTTAGTTTTTTTACTTCTTGGAAAAGCATGCTGAGAAAGATCTGTGTTTTAAGGTCAAAACTTCATGCCATTTTCATTAAAATTCCTTGCCTCTGCAACTGATAAGTGATAAACTAGATATTTTAAATGTAAAGGATACATATCAATAAGAATAGAATAATTAAGAAATAGAAATAATAATAGAACAAATAAGAATATAATAAAATACTCAGTTTCTGATGCTATGCCTACATTTCCTACTAATGCCTCTTACTGTGCATCAAGTAGTATTGAACTATGATTTCTGTGTATGTGTGAAGTGCATTTGGATGATTTCTCACCTATTAATAGTCAACTATTTGTTCTCTCATTTGGCCAGCCCCATTGTTGCATATAATTTTCCCTACTGTAAATTGGAAAAGGAGGTCAGATTACCATGAACTCTCACTAAATCCTATTCAAAAATCACATGACTCTTGGAACATCCTGGTGATTATATGATTTTAAGAAAAGCTTGACACACTGTAGGCCCTGAGTTATTTATACCTCGAAAAGAGAGCATGGCAGAACATAGTAGAGGAGAATAAAATGGTAAAAGTGGTAAATCATAGTGTTCTACCTAATAAGGAGGCTGTGCAGAATAGCTAATGAATGCAAAGTCTTTTGGAAAGATAAAGTCTACAGAAATGCAAAATAATAATATCTGGGAAGTAGAGATGTCAGTTGAATACAAAAGAGACAGCTTTTATTCCAATACAAATATCTCGGTCATCATCAGCAACAGCAGTGGAGAAGAAAACAGAAAGAAGGGTATGTGACAGTTTAATAGTGTTTTGTTAAAAATAGCACACATTTTAAGAGTGTCTGGACTTTCTCTAAAATGAAAAGATGAGCACTGACTCACTGCCTGCTAGAATAGATTTAGAAATGCCTTTGGCAAAATTCACTTGCGTTCCCACCTCCAATATCTTATGTTAATTAAATAGGGAGGACACATTTATGAGAGGAACAATGTCAGGAATCTATGCCAGGCAAAGTGCCACTTCCTTTTGGAGCAGGGTGTCAGAGTCCGGCTCTGCACAGCTGCATTTTCCACTTCAGTCAGATCTCACTCCAGATCCAATATCTGCTCTCTCAGACATCCCTTAAGGATGTCTTTAGGGTTTAGATAAACTCAAAAAAGACACCCCGTTTAAGATTTTAAAGGCATAAAATTGAGAGAAAGGAAAGCTCTTAGTTCTCTGTTGAGAATGGTTCTGAGGCAACACTGTCCCAGATTTTGCATAACATATGCTACACATAAAGTAGTTCTATATCAAAATTAATTTGAAAAAACATTAGAACTAAAAAATTAAGTGTATGAGATCTTAGCGGTTTCAATATATTAAAGTGTTGCAAATTTCTAATAATAAAAGGGCATATGTTCTTCAACCTTATTTGATTATGCAATAGTTCTGTGGAATGTTAATCAGAACAAATTATAAGTCAGACTTTGGGAAATACTGTCTTGAAGCTATGTATCAAGTATTTTTTAAGTCTTTAAATTAAAATTTTAATAATTTGCTACTGATTTAAAATAGTATATAAATTTTGGAAGTACAGCTTCACCTCTCTATAGGTTTATGAACTTCATGATACCCATATCAATATTATAACTTTTATTTATTTTTAATTTTTTTAAATTGAATCATAATGAGATACAGAGTAAATGTAGATGGTCAAGTTTCAGTAATACAATGTTCCAATACTCACCTCTTCACCAGTGCACATTTACTACCATCAGTGCCTAGTTTCTATTCTTTTTTATTTTTGGGGGGGTCACACCCGGCGGTGCTCAGGGGTTATTCCTAGCTTTATGCTCAGAAGTCACTCCTGGCAGGCTCAGAGGACTATATGAAATGCCGGGATTCGAACCACCATCCTTCTGCATGCAAAGCAAATGCTTTACCTCCATGCAATCTCTCTGACACCATGTGTCTAGTTTCTTACCTGTTCACAACACCCTGTCCATCCAAGGCCTGCCTTTCTGGCAGACACTTTTCTTTTTTCTCTCTTTTTTATACACTTTTTTTTCTTTTATGCTCTGTGGTTTGCAATACTGCTATCAAGGGGCATCATGCATATTACTCTACCTCTTTTTCAGTACCCAGTTCCTGTCCATTTCTGTTGGGTTACTGTTCCCACCCTACTCAGTATTTATATTCCATCGTAGAGTGTAATCTGATGATGGGATTACTGGCTTCTCTCTACTTGGTACTCCTTCTCCATTTTAAGGGGTGCCCTGGTTCTTGCTAATAAAAAGCTGAGCTTCAAAAAGGAAGGCCCTCATTCTTTGGTCTTCCTCCACTAAGCTGCTTTCCTTCTTGAGAGCAGAAGGCTTGTGTGGTGGAATTCCCTGCCTCGGTGTTAAAATTTCTGAACCCATTCTTTCACCATTTGACTGTGTGGATTATTTCCTATGTCAACATTTGCTTCCAGACCCATGTCTCACCAGATTTTAGTTTTGGAGCCTGGGGCTCAGTTTATACATTTCCGATTTTTATTTTGTATGTAAATTCTTAGAACATTTTTAGATAGAGTTGAATTTCTAGAAGAGGCACAAAACTGGACTTAAAGATTATACTGAAATTTAAATGGATTATTTGGTTGTAATCTCTAATTATTTCAGTGCCAGCATGAGTTTATAAATATCTGAGTTTCTAAATTTTTCTAGATTCTGCAAATTGACGTAAATATTCAGTCACATTAAACTAATCTCTTTTTATGTTTTTAAATATTTGGGCCAAACCTGGTGTGCTCTGGGGATACTTATGGCTCTGTACTCAGAAATTAATCCTGGCACGCTCTGGGTAGCATATGGGATGCTGGGGATCAAAACTGGGTTGCCCATGTGACTTACTCACTTTGCTATTGCTGAGCCCCACATTAAAGATTATTAGATTGAGAGTGACCAGCAAATGAACCATTGTTATTATGCCTGATTCTGGCAGAAAGTTTAAAAACATGGAGATTATAGTAATTATTTGAACATTGTGTGTGATTTTAGAGTGGTGACCACTCCATCTAAAATTCACAAAGAAGGGGCCGGGCGGTGGCGCTGGAGGTAAGGTGCCTGCCTTACCTGCGCTAGCCTAGGAGACGGACCGCGGTTCAATCCCCCGGCGTCCCATATGGTCCCCCAAGCCAGGAGCGACTTCTGAGCGCATAGCCAGGAGTAACCCCTGAGCGTTACCGGGTGTGGCCCAAAAACCAAAAAAAAAAAAAAATTCACAAAGAAGCTCAAGTAAAAATTACTATTCTCTGGGGTTACTTAGAGTGCATATTGAGTGTGGTCTTCAATAGCTGACAATAACTAGTGGTTATTTGAAGCCATGCACCATCACATAAAGCCATAGTTATCTCAGATGCTAACACAGTATCTATATAGACAAATCAGTTCAGTATCCAAAATCCAAAAGAGAATTGTGCTGAAATCATGAAAAATGATAAAGCAACCTAATTTTAATGTTACAAACACACAGAGAGAACTATGGCAGCCAATCTGAAGCAAAAGCAGATGTATTCTGGGTACAAAGAATAACAATTTTAGCTAACTCGGCTTCCTTTCAGTTTTTCTCAGCAGAGAGTGCTTTCTGAGAAATGCATTTATATAGGTACAAAGCATGTATCTCTGTGACAGCAGGAGTCCTTATTTGCATCAGATTTTTTTTACACCTGTTTGTTTCAGAGGGCACTTTTCTTAGGAAACACTCCAGAAAAAGAACTGCATAAAGGAAAGATGCCTTATTTTAGAAATAAGAGGCAGAACAGAGCATTCACAGTGCCTATAAATCACTGAGTCTACTTCCCTTGGCAGATAAGAATGGTACTTTAAAGAAATTATTATTAGGTGAGCTGTGATTATCTTTGTATGCATAACTGCCTGATGCCTATTTTTAAATCACGTCCTTGTAATACAATGAGTATTCAATAAAAGTATGGACCGAACTATTTCAATAACACAATCAGGCATATCTACTAACTTTTATTTGTCATACTTCCATAAAATCAAAACATGGTGTTGTTTTACTCATTTGATTAGAGTGATCTTGTATCTATCTCTATACTTAGTCCAAACATCAACTTTACATAGTCAGCAACAATCTAGATTCTTAAACATCCTGAGAAAAGGACATGGCATCTGGCTCTACTTTAAATTGTGCTTACTATCAACAACAGAGCCTTCTAAAAATGGCATCAGAGTCTATATTTATTCACATCTAGTTTATTTCAGAGAGATAGACCCAGTTTCTATGTTGAAATATGGCCTTCCTGATGACCGTTAAGAATGTCCAGGTTTCCAGCACCCCTCTAACTCTTTCCTCCAGAACTCCAGGGGCTTTTCCTGGCCACATGGCTGGGCAAGCCAGCTAGGTGGGTCCCTTGGAGGAGTTTGTGGGTTTTCCTAGGCTTTCCCCACTTCCCTTCCGGCTCCAAAGGGAGGGTCTGGGGTGGGGGCTCTGACCTTCTGACCCTCTAGCTCGGGAAGGACCTCCTTCCTTCCTGGGAGCCGGGAGGTTCTGCCAGCATGGCGTTTGGCAGCCCTCCACCATGCCAAGGCCTCTTTAACCAGGCCTAGGAAGGGGTGTGGGACATGGGTCACCCCAGCACCCCTCTAACTCCTTCCTCCGGAACTCCAGGGGCTTTTCCTGGCCACATGGCTGGGCAAGCCAGCAAGGTGGGAATAGCAGCACAATAGGTTCTGGCTTTATGAATTACTAGGGAAGTTTCTTATTAAACCTGTCCATTGGGAAACCGCGCGTGGGCTATTGCCCACACGTGGAAAACTATAACAAATATTTGGATATCATTGTGTTTCATTTGCTTGTCATAATCTGAAAGACGTCCAGGAGCTCGTTTTATTCCTTTACTCTCTCACTCCCATCTCTTGTTACCCCACATTTAACCATTTTTCTGTACTAATGAGTTTTGTTTTGACCAAGGTGGATTACATATCTTTCACAGTAATTTTTTGGGTGGAGTCTGAAGCTTCAGCAGGCAACACGTCATGGCAAGGTTCCATGCTGTAGGCTTTTTGGTCAAGATAAGGTAAAGTTGCAGCCTCGGCTGCCTTCCACAGCCTTCTCTCTCCTTCCTCCCCGTCCCCAGGGTCCCCAGGGTTATTCCTGGACACCTGCTCAGAGTCCCAGCAAGTGGGTTCCAGCGAGGTGCAATTTAAAAGAGACCCCAGGCTTCATTGTTCCTGCAAGGGGCTGGGAGAGGACTGGTAAATTTTCAACTTCCAGCAATTAGGAAGCAAACGCATCTCAGGGAGTCAGAAGCTTCCGCAGACAACAAGGGAAGGACATGGCTCCATTTGCTCTTCGCTTGTCCAAATCACAGACCAAAGTGGTGTCTCAGAAACACCCCCCTCCCTTTTGACTATTTCTAAAACATAAAAGGGACACGTGTATCTCCTTTGTATATCTCAGATGTATTCCCTTAACATCTATAACTCTTTTCGAACATCCTCATATAGTTACAATTTTGCCCACTGGACTTGTTATTTGATTGTTTTATTTTTCCCCCTTTGAGATCTGTTTTATAAGCAACACTGGTAGAAGAGTATCTCTATAGATTTCAAGTTTGAACCAAGTTACGGGGAACGGTGGACTTTATTTGTCGGCCCCCAGATGCACCAACAATATCTTGTGGCATTGCTTCTCTTTTGCATAGGCACATTAAAATGGGAAAATAATACATATGCAAACAAGTTCTTATATAATAGAGATGGGAACACAAATTTGGTAATGTAATTAGGCCTTTTACCCTGAACATTGGCATAATGATTTGGCTTAGGCCTCAGAAGAATGGGCATCGCCCACACACACCTGAACAATGGATACCATCTATGGAAACAACCACAATTGTCTATAACATTACCAGGATCCAAGCCCTCCCAGAGTAGACCTACCACTGCTTTGGCATTGACTTACTCCAAAGAGTGCTCCCAACACCCAGATGACTCAACAACAGTCTGCATGCAGGGCATATCCCTCCACATTTAATGGTATGCTGAAACTAGAGGATGCTCCACATCAGCCTGACATCAATGAAAGAAATGCACAGAATTCAGAGTCTTTAAATATAATAATCTGATACCAACAATAGCTAAAGTGTGAAAAAGTTTCACCGGGACCATGGAGAATGACTCGGGTTGATGGACTGGTATGCCTGGAACCCAGAGTCGGTCTTATGCCAATAAACTTCTGTGGTGAGGCTTTTTTGTAATCAAGCCAAGGATTTTTTTCATTTTTTCCATTTTTCTGGACCTATGCAAACAACGGCGATTGCCACTATCACACCTTTACTATAATTTTTTACTCTTATCCTTTAAGGAAAAAAATACAACTTACTGAACTTAAAAACAAATAACTGTAGTAGAATGCCTGTCTCGAATACAGGCAGGAGATGGGAAGGGGGGAGGAGGTAATGTTACACTGGTGAAGGGGGGTGTTCTGGTTATGACTGTAACCCAACTATGATCATGTTACTTAAATAAAAAATATATTAAAAAAAAAGAGAATGTCCTGGTTTCTTATGGTATGAACAGCAAAGTAAGGACTTCTACATATAACTATCTTTTACTTCCTCACAGTGGTGCTCTAAGCATGATAAATAGCTTAGATGTAGAACTATATTTACTCATTTACCTCTAGGATATCAATGTTGTTAGTAGTTTTCTCTAAACTAAATAAATTAGAGAATGTCAATGCTAGTGGGTAGTGACATAGAGATGCTATTTTCTTTTTTTTTTTTTTTTTTTTTTTTTTGGTTTTTGGGCCACACCCGTTTGACACTCAGGGGTTACTCCTGGCTATGTGCTCAGAAATCGCCCCTGGCTTGGGGGGACCATATGGGACACCGGGGGATCGAACCGCGGTCCGTTCCTTGGTAGCGCTTACAAGGCAGACACCTTATCTCCAGCGCCACCTTTCCGGCCCAGAGATGCTATTTTCTTTTATTTTTTTTTAGTTTAGTTTTTTTTTTTTGGGGGGGGGTCACACCTGGCTGTGTACAAGTGTTACTCCTGGCTCTGTGCTCAGAAATTGCCTCTGACAGGCACAGGAGACAAAATGGGGTGCCAGGATTTGAACCACCATCTTTCCTAATGCTCTGTTATCTCTGCAGCTTAGAGATGCTATTTTCTAAACTAAAATTCTACAGATGAAGATTCAAGCAGGATAAGAAGAACTTCATCTAAACTCAAATGACTAGCTATCTTTACAGTCAATTTTTCCTACCATCTCTGACCTAGAGCTGAAATATAAGAAATTAGGCTTGTCAGTTTTGTCTATATTGTTAAGGAACAGCAGATATATAACAAATGTTTAGAAGTACGCTTTATTCCTCTCCTTGTCCAATTTTCTAGGGAAAATTAGTAAGTTAAAAAGAACACTAGTAAACAGTCAAAAAGTTTTCTCGTGTTAGACACTTTCATGAATACATGGCATTAATACATTGGGCTCTGTATCAAGATAAAAACAATTGATTTGAACTTATAGTTGTACATTCTGAAATCTAGCACATTTAATGTAATGTAAATGTTTTCTTATATTTTTTAGTATAATTACTTCTGCTGAGATTTCATTTTTCTCCCAAATTTGGTAAGAGTCAGACCTTTTCTAGTTCTCCCATCCATATACCCCTAGCTCTCTGTTTAACTTTGTGTTGTGAATATCAAATTTCTTAGTATAAATCTTAATGAGGGAAAAGCAGCAGGTACACAATAATGGATGCATTCACTGTTGTTAGCTGCTGCTTTTGGCAAATCTTTGGTGGCTCTGCCACTACTAATATTCACATCTTAGAGTCTGGGTTTAAACTGTTAGTAATGGCAGCCAAGAACAACTTACATAATAACTGACTTTTGCCAATTTCACAGCAAAATACTTGATGGGAAGTCATGTGAGGAAGGCATATGTATAATAATACATTTTATAGGTTTCAAAGTGTGTCCTTGGCTGCCTTTTCTTCTCATTCTACTTACTTTACTTGGGTTGCAATTACTCCCTTGATGTGGGATGCCACCCAAAATAGTTTCAGGCTAGGTATCTGCTGAGATACAGAAATCTATTTTCAACTGTCTCTTACACATACTTAACTAGGTGTTATGCAGGCATTTCAAAATAATCCTTAAAAGTCCAACTTTTTAATCTCATTCCTATGAGCCAGATTATACACCTACGTTCCTATCTCAAGGAAAAGATGAAATATATTTAATATTGTTTATTTACCCCAGATTTTTAATTTTTATAGCATCACCTATCAACTGGTATCAAAATAAAATCTCTAAATATATTTCTCCTACTGTTGTTCATCATTATGTTCTACATAAGAACATATTATCTGTAGGTATCTTAGCTATATGTAAGATATTTCACTTAGGTAGTAGAGAACACAAAGTCTAAATATATTATAAAAATAGCTATATCAATAAAAAACTATTCTCAATAAGGAGTACTGTTATCTATAAATCATATTATATAGATCAGATAATTAAATTATAAATCAGAAATAAAATTCAACAACAACCACACAACAAAATATGTCCATTTTGAAATTCTAAATAATTTAAAGACTATTGTATAACAAACATTGAAATAAGAATTAAAAATAAAAAAATTCCAGAAACCAATATTCATGGGTTAAGCTATTATTAGGGGTTTACATAACATTATTTATACTACAGAATATTGACAATTAGTGAGATCTGTATATACTTTTAGAAATAACAACATGGGCTGGAGTGGTGGTGTAAAAGGTGGTAAGGCGGGGCCATAGAGAAAGCATGGAGATAGGGTATTTGCCTTGCATGCAGAAGGACTGTGGTTTGAATCACAGCATCCCATTGTCCCTCAAGCCTGCCAGGAGCAATTTCTGAGCATAGAGCCAGGAGGAACCCCTGAGCACTGCTGGGTGTGACACAAAAACAAAAACAAAACAAACAAACAAATAAAAAGTGGTAAGGCGACTTTTGAGGAATCTCCATATTGTTTTCCATAAGGGTTGGACTAGGCAACATTCCCACCAGCAGTGAATGAGAGTTCCTTTCTCCCCACATCCTTGCCATCACTGGTTGTTCTTGTTCTTTGTGATGTGTGCCAGTCTCTGTGGTGTGAGATGGTACTTCATTGTTGTTTTGATTCGCATCTCCCTGATGATTAGTGATGTGGAGCATTTTTTCATGTGCCTTTTGGCCATTTGTACTAGAAGAAAATAAATATTAAGAACAAAATAGTAGGGACCGAAGAGATAGCATGGAGGTAAGGTATTTGCCTTGCATGCAGACAGTTGGTGGTTCAAATCCCAGCATCCCATATGGTCCCCTGAGCCTGCCAGGAGCGATTTCTGAACATAGAGCCAGGAGTAACCCCTGAGCGCTGCCTGGTGTGACCCAAAAACAAAAACAAAAACAAAAACAAAAAAAAAAGAACAAAATAGTAGTGGCCATAAGGCGCAAGTGATAGGGCATTTGCCTTGCACAGCTAACGTAGGATGGACCACAGTTTGATTCCCTGGTGTTCCATATGGTCCCCTAAGCCAGGAGCGATTTCTGAGCACATAGCAAGGAGTAACCCCTGAATGTCAATGCTCCAAAACCAAAAAAAAAAAAATCTTAAAAAAAATAAAGAACAAAATAGTCGCTAGTAAAAAATAAGGTGTCACAAAACTGACTAAAAAGATAAACTGTGGTACATATTTTTTAATTTTTTATTGGAAACTAATATATAAAATACAAACTTATAAATACTATGTATGAAATAAAAATATTTTTATTAGAGCAAATCTTTAATCCTTAAAACAATAA
Source organism: Suncus etruscus (assembly GCF_024139225.1). NCBI lineage: Eukaryota > Metazoa > Chordata > Mammalia > Eulipotyphla > Soricidae > Suncus > Suncus etruscus. The sequence continues at coordinate 36,186,160 of NC_064860.1, read as the reverse complement.
TATTGAACTGATTTAAGAAGAAAACTATTGATAATTTTATAACCATTTTAAAATTGAGTGTACTGTATTCTCCCTGCTAAGAAAACACAAGCCCAGATAATTGTGAGATAATTCAAAATTTAAGAAAAATATGACAAAACCTATCTAATAATACCATATTATTTATGCCTTTATAAAGGTAAGGCATATTTTGCAATTTTCTTTGTATTAGACGAAGAATCTTGACATTGCTTTCTAAGTAATGTTCTCTTTTCTTCTTTTACTTCTTTCAGAGCAACTTGGATCTTAATGTGATCTTTTCAAAATGCAAATTTAATCTTATCAGTTATTTTGGATGAATTATACTTTGGGTCCCCATTGTCACCAGTACAAACTATAAAATTTTCTCCTCCAGTTTCACCTTTTCCTGTTCATTGTATCCCTTTCTGTTTTACATCTTTTTTATTTACTGCTTCTATACATTACTTTTGAACTTCTATGCATTCAGTATTTAGTATTTCTCTGCTTCTTTATTTAAGATTGAATTTTATCATTAGATTTTATAGGTAACTTGCTCCTTTGAACACCCAAAGCACTTTTGGTTTTCTTTGTTACAGCACCTATCTTGCCATATTGAACTCAGCAAGATAGAAAGAGAGAATAATGTCTTTTTTTCATGATTATTGTATGTTCCTTCTTTAATTGTTGTTTACTTTATCTTATTGAGATGCTTGCCTCCAAAGTAGTTCTCAGTAGGTTTGAAGATCCTTCCTAGAGACTCCTAGGCTACAAAATTTCTGGCCCAGCTGTTCAATGTAATGATATGATAATTCAGGATTGTTCTCATACTGCTGTTCTGGGAACTACTTGGGTCACTCGGTGTTTAGTACTTCAGTGTTGCATCTGTGATGCTTGGTAATTTCCAGGTATATGTTGTGATGCTCAACACTGTTACACCAGGAATTAAACCAGGATTAACTTCCTGTGAAGCATGAATTACAATGTAGGCTTTCTCTAATGTGTTTTTCTCATAGTAATTTAAACTCCTTGAGAAATTTTGTATGAATTTTGATTGTCTAACTTATACCTGGAACATAGTTAAACTGTACTTGGATATATATTTCAATCACATCATGAGTTAAATTTTTAAATGCCTTTAATCATTAAATAAAACTTTTTCTGTGGAAATGTTTGTTAAACAATACATATAAAGCAATGAAAATTGCACATTTGGAAAATAATCCATTCCTCAGCTGGAATCATTTTTTATTAGCAATGAAAAGTTTCTCAAAAGTTTGGGATGTGGAGAGACAATAATAATATCTTTCCCTCTACGGTACTTCAAAAGAAAGAAAACTCCACAGTAGGTCTAATATGATATACTGATGATACTGGGAAGCATCCTTTCCTGCACAGATACAAGGCATCCTGAAAAAAAAAATCAATGTTTTAGTTTGCTCCTGCTGGGTTTCATTTCACAATACAGAACTATCATTACAAGTCTCCAAAATATATCTGTTCATTTTTTAAATCTGTGAACAACAGTACAATGATTTCAATTAAATTCTAAAATGGATACCCAAGAGTCTTTCCTAGAATTTTTAATATTGGCCTTTAATATAAATTGATCCTTTGCTATTGAGTCAGTAATACAAAGTGAAGATGAGGCTTTGAGGGTTATTAAAGTCACAGTCTGCAACTTCACATAGCATACTTAGGAACATGTACATTCGAAAATACAGTCATATATGGTCTCATATTTACTAGACATTAGAGAACCCTCCATGAGAACCCAGAAGAAGATGCCAAGAAGTTCATGGTATTCAACTTCTTCACTGGTATTAACTTTTTCCCAATGAAAGAGAAAGAAAGAATAATGCCGGCGTCCTCTTGTTCTGAGAAAGTCAAGTAGCATTGATGAATTTTCAAGAAGGAGCCATCATAATGGGAAAAAAATAAGTATCTGTGTTTTTCAGAATGTTGCAGATTTACAGTGAAATCAGGGAGTGCCTGGGTTATAAGGCTGGAAAGACTTGAAGTAACAGACAAGACTTTTGGCATTTGGTTTTTTATTCGATCACTCAACCAAGGAAACAGGTGCTAGAACCTTATGGAAAGTGCTTAAAACTCCCATACAGACTGAAGGTTTTGCCAGTGTCAAAAAAAAGCTGATAATGTTTTCAGTCCAGGGAATTTCACTCTGTGCCTTTCTCCTTCAGAACCATGCCAGAAATACCTCTTGTGATGGAGTTCTGCCATTTATGGCATATGTCACGTTGCCTTTGTGACAGCAGAAGTAACTACATAAATTACTTTTATTTATTTCATATCATCTATCTGAGTCTAGCATTTATTAATTATGGTACTGAGATTACACTTGATTTCCCCTCAGTTTTTGTTTATAGTTTTTGTGTGCAAGTCTGCAAGAAAATAATATTGCTCTGGAGATCAAATGACTTAAATGAATCAGATATTGTCTGAGTATAGGTATTGCTATGAGCCCAATTTTATTAATAGTTGTTATCATAGTTTTTGAAACACATAGCTATTTGAGGGTAGGCTACAAAGAGCAGGCTGTGCACAGTTCTGTAATACAAAGAGGATGGTTTTATGGCAGAACATAAAAAATATTCTCTTTGGAATTCTATTTCTCTCTCTGACTAGGCGTAAGTTACATCATCATCAAAACCTTAATTTATTCACCTGTAAAGTAAAACTAATAGTTTTTTTTTTTTTTGCTGAAGACTTTAAGTAAATTATTGTGTATACACAGTTTGGCACAGTTTTTGGCACATAAAAGGTGCTCATTGTGTATTAAGTTATATTCTTTATTTTAGAAATGCATTTTCAAGAGAGCTTAGAGATAAAATGGGGTCCAATAAGAAGTTATCACATATTAAACTTAATTAGTGAGTGTCTAATTATATCTTTATTTATTTTATTTCAAAGAATGAGCCAGCTAACTGTGTCCTATTTACCTTAAAAAAAAAAAGGTAAAATATTGGAGCTGGAGCAATAGCACAGTGGGTAGGACATTTGTCTTTTATGTGATAGACCTGGGTTCGACACCTGGCATTCCATATGGTCCCCGAGCCTGTCAGGCATAATTTCTGAGTGCAGAGCCAGGAATAATCCCTGAATGCCGTCAGCTATAGTTGAACTCCACCAAACTCTTACAAAAGGTAAAACAATAAAGTATTTCTAACAATTTAATGTTTGAATCGTATCATTATAATTTGAAGACTAAAACCAAACTCCATTTCCTTTAATGATAATTGCCCAGTTTAGTCCTGGCCTCTCAAATAATTCTCTCATACCTAGCATTATTTTGGCAATCATTCACAAGTTTTGTTTCTTGTTTCAAGCTTGGTCCCATTTGGACTAGTTCTTATTTCTTGCATAATGTTTAGTCCAGTATTCATTCCTGATATTGCCTATCCATTTTTTAAATTTTTTCTCTTTCCCTCAAATTTACTTCAGTTTTTTGCTCCTGTCAGATCCTGTTGACTCTGCATGAATGAAAATTCACTTAGCAAGAGCAAAATAGTATAATTTACACATAATTGGAAACACACATGTCAGGTTCAATGTCTTCTAACAATTGACCTTGTTCTAGATCTTTGAATTTAGTCCTTCTACACTATGATCTCCCATTAACCATCTAATGGCACAGATATCTCACTAGGTATTCCATTACCTTCTAGAATTTCAAGTGCTTTGGTTCTAGATTCTGAGTCTATGAAACTTAGCAAATTCAATGTTTCTTTTTGCTTTCCATTTGGCTTTTGAGTCTCACAAACACTAAGGTATATTTTTGCCATTTATCTCTGATATGAGACGTGCAATATAGGATTTCCTAAGTCCCACACTTAATTAAACTTAATTAAATCTTAGCTCGAAACAGCTATTCTTAGATAATGACTCAGTCTATAAATATTTTCCCTAAGTTTTCTTAAAAATTATGAAATTCATTACTTGTTAGATGGCAGTACATTTTAGTAGGTTGAAATGCTTTCTCTACTGAATTCTAAAAGAGTATGACATGAGGATGAGACTTAAAATTTTTCCTAATAGTTTAAGAGAGAGCATTTCTATTTTAAGCTTTGAGTAAAAGCAAGGAAATGACAAATTAAGATAAATATGATGTATTGAGAAGTTTGAAAGAGAGAAGAGATAATTTTTCTCCTTCTATCATGTTTTAAAGATATATAGCACTGTAGTCCCAGGATCCCTCAACTCTAGAGGAATGCACTGTAATACCCCTTTACCACGTTTCCATTAAAAAATACTTAAAAATCAAAAAGAACAGTGAACAGGGGCTGGAGTGATACCATAATGAGTAGGGCATTGTCTATAATGAGTCATAATGAGTAGGGCATCAACCAACCCAAGTTCAATCCCTTGTATCCCATATTGTCCCCTGAGCCAGCCAGGAGTGATTTCTGAGCTCAGAGCTAGGAGTAATCCCTGAGCACCACAAGGTATGGCCCCCAAACAAACAAAAGAACATTGTACAACACTGAAAAACATATTTCTCAATATACATATTTTTATAATAAAGTTGTTTGGAAATTATTGTCATTAAAATATTTATGATAATGATAAATAAAATAATTATATAACAATGTATACTCTAGGATTGGATCCCCGAAACTTTTGAAGTATGTTTTATCCAAGATATCTTCAGAGAAAGCTTTTTACAATATGTGTCTTTGTGGCCCCCAAAACAAAACAAACAAAACAAAAAATAAATAAGTTAGAAATTCTTACATATCTTTGTGGTATGAGGTGGTACCTCATAGTTGTTTTGATTTGCATCTCCCTGATGATTAGCAATGTGGAGCATTTTTTCATGTGCCAAAAAATGAAACAACTATGAACTATCACCTCACACCACAGAGATTGGCACACATCACAAAGAATGAGAACAAGCAATGTTGGTGGGGATGTGGTGAGAAAGGAACTCTTATCCACTGCTAGTAGAAATGCCGACTAGTTCAAACTTTCTGGAGAGCTATATGGAGATTCCTCCAAAAACTGGAAATTGAGGTCCCATACGATCCAGCTATACTACTCCTAGGAATATACCCTAGGAACACAAAAATACAATACAAAAATCCCATCCTTACTCCTATATTTATTGCAGCACTATTTACCATGGCAAGACTCTGGAAACAACCAAGATGCCCTTCAACAGATGAATGGCTAAAGAAACTGTGGTACCTATACAAAATGGAATATTATGCAGCCATCAGGAGAGATGAAGTCATAAAATTTTCCTATATATGGATGTACATGGAATCTATTATGCTGAGTGAAATAAGTCAGAGAGAGAGAAAGACGCAGAATGATCTTTGGGTTTTAAGAAAAATGAAAGACATTTCTCAACAATTTTCAGAGACAAAAGAGAAGAGGGCTGCATGTTACAGCCCACCTCATGGACCTCATCACAAAGAGTGATGAGTTTAGTTAGAGAAATAACTACATTGCAAAGTATCCTAAAAATGAGAATATATGAGGGAAATAGAAAGCCTTTCTAGGGTACAGATGGGGGCAGGGAGGGGAGGAGGGATATTTGGGACTTTGGTGGTGGGAATGTTGCACTAGTGAGGTTGGTGTCATCTGATATGACTGAAACGCAACCACAATCATGTTTGTAACCAAGGTGTTTGAATAAAAAATAGTATAAAAAGAAATAAAATCATCTCAAAGGTATATGTATGGGCCAAAAAATTCTTACATATAATTTAAATAATTATCATGATAATAAATTTTGCAAAACTATAGCCCAACATTATAAGTACTTTGATTTGATAGGATTAAGATACTGAATACTGTGACCAGAAAGACAGTTGTAGTTAAGACTCTTGCATTGCATGGTCTAACTTGTGTTCATTCTGTTCCTGGCATCCCACATGGCCCCCAAAGAAGGGTAAAAGTGACCCTGATTGCAAAGTCTACTAAGTCCTAGTATCACTAAATTTGACCTAAAGAGGAAAAATTATATTGAATATTTCTAATAACAAAAAATTCTTCAAGTTGTCCTTTTATAACCATAATATAAGCTTTTACTTGTTATTCTTCTCCTAGTACTGTAAAACATTCATGTCTTCATTTCTTTATAAGAAAGTAAAATAGAAGAAATTAAACAATATGTAACTTCTGATATTGTCTTTTTAAAGTAGCTCCAAGCCATTCAAAAGTTATTGAAGTTGCTCTCAATATCAATCTCTTATTTCTTCTTATTGCTATGTAGTATTCCATGGAGTAAATAAGTATTAGTTTATTTGCCCTTTGCAGGATTTCTAGGTTCTTTGGTGTTTTTCTACATCAAAGTATATTTAAACATGAGTTCTTTGTATGAATATAACTTTTTATTTATTTGAGATTCAGTTTAAAGAGAACAATTGGTTGGGGACAGCATATGGTGGTTGTATATTTAAGATTTAAAGAAAATGTCAACTGTCTATGTTTTTTATTTGTATTTTCACCAACAATGTATAATTGATTCAGTTTCCCTATTTCATTACATTAATTTAGGATTATAAATACATATTTTTTTTGTTGTTGTTCTTTGGCCACACCCGGTGAGGCTCAGGGGTTATTCCTGGCTATGCGCTCAGAAATCACTCCTGGCTTGGGGGACCATATGGGACGCCGGGGGATTGAACTGTGGTCCGTCCTAGGCTAGTGCCATCAAGGCCCATGCCTTACCGCTCCGTGCCACCGCTCGGGCTCCAGAAATACATATTCTTAGTTTAATTATTTTGACAGGTTTGTGGTGATATCTTAATATAATTTTAATTTGCCTTTTTGAATAACTAACAGGACTGGCCTATTCCATATCCTCTTGCATATGGGAAATGTGTTAATCTCTTCCTTCCATATTACACTTAGATTTTTATTATTGCTTACTATTTATTGCTGAAAATATTTTATATAGTTGTGATTCTTATATATATATATAAAAATATATTTTATATATATATATATATATATATATATATATATATAGCTTTCACCCTACTTCTTGCTCTATTATTATTCAGACTCCTGTGAAGTTAATTTTATCTGAGGTATCTGAGTAATTCCTAATTGAAAAGCCATAAATAAGTACTAGTATCACTAAATTTGGCCAAAAGAGGAAAAAATATATTAAATATTAACTTAATTTTATTAAATATTGGTAAGAGGAACCAACAAGTTGATGTTCATATTTTTTACCTATCAAATTCTAAATGCTGCAAAACCATTTGTTTCATTGTCTGAAAACAATCCAGCTGTATATAAGTGTTGGGTGTTGTGCAGTTTATACTGATGGGTCGATGTGGAAATCCAGGCTCTCCATTTGACTCCACAATTACTCTGAAAGTAGCTGGAGTGGAGAGAAAGCTTATTACTCTTCCATAAATAATGAAACTTCAGATTCCTACTGACATCACTGATACTACCTTGGCTTGGACACTACAGCAATGAGTGTTTGGTGACATTTAGACATATACTTAACCTTGGCTGGTACAAATAAGTTTGAGCCAAGCATTTTTATGGCATTTGTGTGTGGTAGAGCAATTATTATAAGTTTTGTGCATTATTGCCAGATTCTGCAATTTCACTTTTTGGATATAGACTTTACAAAGTCCATCGAAGAAGGCTATACAGAGGACAAATGCGTTAGTGAATTATATAATTTTTATGTTGATTAAAAGAAGAGAGAAACTGATCTTTGTTGGTTGTATAATCTGCCTAGTTAATGATCTCTGTGGAGAATAAAATAATTGGTGTCATTCTAGGAAAATTTCCGATTTTATTCTCGATTTGTAGCAAGTCTCTTAGCACTGTTTCTCCTTCATTCCACTCAATTGGTTGTACTGACATCTGCTGCTTACCTGTCTGCTTGACAAAAGTACATCCTTACTGACCTGTGGGCTTCTGTCAGTCCACACATATTTGCTAGATGTCCTTAGGGGCAGAGCCTTTTGCTGGGTGCTTAGCAGGTTTGCAGCAGCCGGTGTCCTTAGCTCTTGGCCTCCCTGCGGCAAGGACTGTCAGAAAGCTGAAGGGTGCGCAGGTGTTTTAGGTTTAAAAAAAAAACATAAAATGCTTTTCTTCAGCAAAACTCTTTTGAATCTAGGTTTGAGCATTACCTTAAGAAAAGGGAAGAAGTAAACCCCTCTTTAGATTGAGATTTAGGATTTTTCCTTTGATATGAAAAGAAAGAAAACAGTAGCATAATATTCATTGTGGACTGGTAGAAAATACAAGTTTTTTCATCAGCACAGAAGCTGTGTTTTCATTTTCTTTTATGTTCTAGAATCATCTCTGGCATAGAATAGGAACTAAAATCCATTTCATGACACACAATCATGTGTTAAATCTCTTATAGATGGAGGGGGGGAGAGGAAAGAGAGAGACAGACACACACACACACACACACACACACACACACAGAGAGAGAGAGAGAGAGAGAGAGAGAGAGAGAGAGAGAGAGAGAGAGAGAGAGTAATGACTCGAGTGCATGCTTTGCATTTACGAAACTCAGACCTCTGGCCTCCAGCACTGGGGAATGAATACCAAGTACTAAGCCCCTGAAAACCTACCATATTGTAGGACCCAAATAAAACAAACAAACAAAAAAATCAAATCTCTTAAGAGTTCTTGCAAAGTGAGTGTTCAGGGCTCTGCACACCACAAATCCAAAAGCAAATCAAGCATTTCAAAGAGAAATAGATAAAAAGGGAGGGAGAAAGAAAGCAAAGTAGAAAGGGTGGAAAATATTTGGAGCAAAGGAGGTAAATTAACAGACTTTTTTTTTATCATGTGTAACCATATAGAAAAATTTCTCCTTTGAACATAAACACTTAGTATGCACCTCTATCCCAACCCAAAATCCATCAACATTTCAACTCAGCACAGAGATAACTCAACATAAGGAGTCCAATTAAGCACAGTGGTTATCTGCACAAACCAGGGTTAACTTCTACCTTAACTAATATCTCCAGTTCTTAACTGACATTTCTTCAAAAATAGAAGCTTTCTGCCTGAGACTTAGTGCCCTTCTGGGTCAAAATATATATATTTTCTTTAAACAATATGTGAGGAATTACCATATACCTGGCAAAGATAAATAAATTTTTAATGATTACTACAATGCAAACTTTTTGTCTCTTGATATTAGCTAGCCTGATTCAATTGCAGAAAAGCTATGCCTGGGGAAGTGGTAGGTTTTGTCCATACAGCCCTTATCTTAAACTCTGAGAAATCATGGTTTTTTTTTTTTTTTGGTTTAGTTTAAAGTAAGAATGAAATGATTAAAGAATACGATATCTATAAGATCATTAAGACCAGAGAGTTTCATCAGATAACTGATAACTCTGTAATACAAGCTGTAAAGTGATTGAGAAGAAACAGATTAAGAAAACAAGGCATGGGGACATGGAGAGATAATACAGCAGGAAAGGAACTTGTCTTGTATGTGGCAAAGCCAGTTTGATCCCTGGCATTGCATCCATTCTGGTCCCTTGAGCACCACCAAGAGTAATTTTTTAGTGCAGGACCAGGATTAATCTTTGAGCACTGGCAGGTGTGGCCCAAGAGCAAATAAAATAGAATGAAATGAAATTAAATAAATTAAAAGAAAAGAAAAAATAAAAGAAAAGGAAAGCAAGACATGGAAAATCTAGAGGACTGGCGAAGACTCTTGCTAAAGAATAAGAACATGAAGACCATTCAAAACTATTCTTAAAGACAGAAGACTGGCTTTATTTTAGACCTGCTATAGGTGTACTGCAGTGAGTGTTTATAATAGTTATAGATACTGGGCTCATATTTGAATACAAGGAGGATATATATATGCGTAATTTTGGTGGAAGAGAAAAAGTTTCTCCTTACTTAGTTTGACTCTTCTCAAACTAGAATTGGCATTGGATTAGAAGAGAAAAGCACAAAATTAATTACATACATCTAACAAGTACATGGATATATATTCTAAAGTAAATGGTAATAACATGAGAATATTTGTATTCGAGTTAAGTAAAAGGATAGGGCCCTGAGGCTTTTAGGGGAGATGAAGGGTGCTCACATGACCATGAGAGAGTGACTCATATGATAGAGACCAGATGCTTACTGATTATATGTTTATCTATTATGTAGATAGGTTTCTATAGTAGAAAGTTATTTTGGTATTAAATATACACATCTAATTCTAGGTTAAACTCCCTATTTTCATTTTTGAGGTAGTTTGGGTAAATGATAAATATTATATGTAAAACTGAGGTTCTCCATGGGCATATATAGCTCAAAATAATCTACATGCCAAGGTGATAAATCTTTTGAAAAGTCTGTTCCAAACATCTTGTGGAGACATCATCAGAGTGAAAGAGCAAGAAGGATGACACTGGATAAAAAATTATTAAGAGTAAACATGAAGTATAAGTGGGGAAACTCTGTCTGAACCAACAAAATATATTTCCTGCTGAAGTTAGATGATGTGAGATCATCTACAGAATTATGAAGAAAAGATCTTGATCATATATTGAGAAAGCGTAGATATCAAGGGTAGGGATGTCGTCTTCAAGGATTTAGTAATAATTTTTGCTGAAATCAGATGAGGCAGAAGTGGAAAAAATCAGGACCTAGTTAAAAACAGAACAAAGTAAAACTCAAGAAAACTTGGCAAAACCTTGATAAAAGAAATGATTGAAACAGGCAGTCAGGTGGGTGAGGTTGGGCTGAAAATGCATTCTCAGGAAGTAATAAAACAAAGATGTGATTTAAGGATGTGTTCTAAAGGATCCAAAATATAATGAAGGCCAAACCCACTGTGTGTTCTCAGAAACTGAGATTGATGTAACTCTAACTGGTGCCAGAGATGGACCTGAAGAAAGAAGGACACACTACAAAGAGAAATTTCAGCAAGTACAAAATCCTGTGAGAAGAAAATCAAGATGAATAAAAAATAATAGCTTCTAATCCATGACAATACCATAATAACAGACTCATATGCATTATGTGAGAGATATTGATAGAATCTGAAATTGATGGGAATATAGAAAAACTGTCTGTCAGAGATTTACTAAGGCTAATGGGAGTTAAAGAAAGTGATGAAGAATTCCAAGTATAAGAAAGATCCAAAAGTCACCAATGTAGAAACTGAAGCAAAACAGTTAGTTTAGTGTGAAACCCTTTGTTTTTCAAAAGCACATCCATTTTAACTACAATTTAGATGTGTAAGAATGCTTTCTTGCTTAATTGTTATTTGCTTAAAAGAATGCATAAATGGAGTAGACTCTTTTCAGGGCCAAGAGTTGGTACATTCAAACTCTTGGTACATTCAAATAAACTACTTTCTCTTCCAATCAGCTTGGGCTGTGATCTTGATTCTTTGAACTTTCCCAAACAATAGACCACCCCAACTGAGGAGAGTTTGGGAGAAAATGCTATATATAACCAACTTTGCAAAGGTAAGCAGAGCACTTCTCAATTCTGGCTGTCATTCACTTCTCAATTTAGGTCATTCTTTTACTTTATGGAATAACATAGGCCATGTTTCTTCTGGTAATCCTGTTCTCTCTTGAATAATTTTTTCTTTCTCTCTCCCTTCTCATAATTTCTAGGCAAAACTTTTTACTTCACTATTTGCTTCCTCCTGATATTCTTTTCTCTAATGGCAGGGAATGGATCTAAAACAAACCTGGGCAGAAGAGTAGGCTGATATTCCTTATTCTGAAAAGAGTAATTTCTCACTCAGTTTGAGTTCATGGCTCCCTGGGAAATCAGATGTCAGGGATTAATTTCTCAGAGAGTGTAAATCAACTGGAACTCAGGTGCAATCTGATGATTACTAAGTGAAGGTGGTGTCCATGCTACACAGGGCTATGTAATACTTAGCTCAGGCCCTTCCAATGTGATGGTTAAAGAAGATGGTGGTTGATTTTTCTCTCAAGGCTTTTTTACTCTTCTCTTTGCTTCACGTAAATCACCCACAAAACTATTTTTATTATCTCCATGACCAAATTTTAGTCAGTCTCATCGGAGCTAGAATGAAACCTAAATACCCCATCATTGCTGAATCTGCATAGCTCAGCTTTAACAAGAATCCTAACGTAGTTTAATGAGAATCTCCTTTCCTTGAGAAGCTTTAAGAACTGATCAAATTCTTGCACAGCCTTCGCCTGGTCCCATACTTGAAGGCTGATTATCTTTGGCAATAATCCTACATTTAGGTCAGTGTGGTAAAAATCCTTTTAACTCTGAAAGTTTTCCTTTAGTATTTTTTTTAACTGCTGAATTTTCTTGCCCTGACCCCCTGCCACAATTGGGGCTATCTATTCCCACTTGCTCTTGTGTTAGGAGTTCAGCTCCATCTTTCTCTCCTAGTGGAATAATCTTGACATCTCTTGCAAGAATTCTCAATAGTCTTCTGCCTTAACAAGTGTCAGGAGGACTAGAGAAGCAGTTTCTTTTCTTTCTCTCTTATTATATTCCGTTATATAACCTTGAAGAGTTAGAAAAATTGAAGAGATAAGCATTTTGCTCTTATAAGCAGACAGAATTGTTCAAGGCTACCCCAAAATCTGTCCTTTTGAGCTGTATACTGTATAAAACCTGTCCTATTGTATCAGGAAGAATGGGATACTAAATACTCTGAGGCACATAGATTTCAGAAGTTTCTGCATTCTTCCTAAGCTCTAAGGACTCTTTCACACAGCTGGGAAGTTTGAACAAGGAAATACATTTTTACACTTAAAAGGCTTGTGTCCTAGGTTTGACTCCAAAGGGGGTCAGAGAACAATCACCTCAAATAAGGGTTGGGGGCTTGTTTACTTCTTTTATTACTGGGACAGAGGAAGGCAGTGAGAGAGTTGCTGACACCTTGCTGTGATATTGAAACTGTCTGAAAGGGATGTCCTCTTGCCCTTTCCTTGCTGTTATATAAGTTAAAATGGAATTGGGGCACCCAGGATTTGCTGCACCCTTCAATTCTCTTTATTTTTCTTCAAGTGTGACCAAACACCTGAGTGAAAGTTTGACATTCCTAACTTGGTGGAGACAACTCCCATGCTATTAAATATGGCTAACTCAGCTCTCTTATATTGGTCAATGTCTTGTTGAGAACTGAAGTGATAAATTTAGAAGCAGAGAAATGAGATGGCGTTTCTTTAGTGTCTGCTTGCCTTATTGTAAGCGAGAAGTTTTGCTGACTACAGAATTTTACTGCTGGAAAGGACCTTTGAGATCAACTAAGTCAACTCCTCCCTCTTATTACAGGAAAAATTCTAAGAGAGATGAAGTAATCTGACTTAGTAAACCCTAACCCCATCTAATTAACGGCAGAAGTGGATCTTGCATTTACGTTTTCTGAATACTAGTTTGTCTTTTCTATCATAGTACATAAAACTTCTGAGTTTATTGTGCTACAGTTTTTACTGCTAGTGTTTGAAAGGGACCTGGAAACGGCATTTCCTATATAGTCCCTAGAAGTTTATATTATTCTAGTCCAGAAATGAGTAGTTTCAATGTATTCATACTGAGCCAAAGTTCAGATGTTCCCTGTCCACAAGAATTATGTGAGAGACAAATGTTTATGAGGGAACAAAAATAAAAACAAAACAAAAAATAAAAAAAGATTTATTCAAGTGGAAGTCACCTGATAAGATAGTGAAATTGTTGTCCCCTTTACTCTCAAGATGGAAAAAAGAATTTCTGTAAGGTAATAAAAATCTATTAGAATGGAAAAAGAGTTGTCTATCAGAGGAGAGAGGGTCCCAATATTGACATAGTCTAATTGACATGAATGATTTATTGATCTCCCTCGAATATGGAGATCAGTTTCTTATAAAAATGTGAGTTAATGTCATTAAACATCATTGTATTCTGGGGATGTACAGGATGTCTTTGGGAAATCTTAAGTGAGTGTCTGGTATTTGTTCTTTCTCTTCTATCAATAATTAGACTTGATTTAATCTAAATATACAATATATGAGGATATTCTTTATTTAGATATTTAAATATTACTTTAACACTATGTTTTACAAGGATGCTCACTATACAATTTTTTTCATAGTTACAAAATTGTTCATGATTGAGTTTCTGTCATACATTGTCCAATACCCTTCACCACTGCATATTTCTTGCAACCAGTTTCCCTCCTATTTTCCCCTTGCTCTCTCCCCTACCACCACCTCTGAGGCAGATTGTTTCTTCTTTCACTCTCTCTCCCTCTCTCTCTGCATCTTTCTCTCCCTCTCTCTCTCTCCCTCTCACACACACTCACTTTGTCTTTCTCACTCTCATTTCCCCTTTTTAGACACTGTGGTTTGAAATACTGTTACTGAAAGTGTACCATGCATATCACTTTAACTCCTTTTAATACTCAGATCTCTTTCAGAGTGATCATTTCCAACTATCATTGCTATGGTGGTCCCTTCTCTACCCTAAATGCACTTCCCTGCTACTTGTGGCAAGCTTCCTACCATGGACTTTCCTCCTATCTCTCCTATCTATTGCCTCTGGATATTAATACCATGCTATCTTTTTTTTTAATCCCACAAATGAGTGTGATTATTCTAGGTCTATCCCTCTCACTCTGGCTCATTTACTCAGCATAAAAATCTTCATATACATTAATGTATAAGCAAATTCCATGACTTCATTTTTATTAACAACTGCATATTATTCCATTGTGTAGATATAGCACAGTTTCTTTAGCCACTCTATTGTTTTGGGGCACTTCTGTGGTTTCCAGATTATTCTATTGTGAATAGTGCTGCAATAAAAATAGAAATGCAGAGGGCTTTTCTGCATTCTTTTTTTTGGCCACTCAGTTATATTCCTAGTAAAGGTATGAATGAATGGAAACTCAATTTCTAGGTATTTTATATTTTAGAAATATCTAAATTGTCTTCCAAAAGGGCTAGAGCAGTTGACATTCCTACCAGGAGTGAATTATAGTTTCTTTCTCCCTGCATCTGCACCAGCACTGATTATTCCTGTTTTTTTTTTTTATATATATAACTATCAAGTTTATTGGGATATTTGTCACTACAGATTTTATTATATGATTTTGATATTTCTATAATCAGAGCTGCTACCAAATAGCTTTATTGAACACAGATTTTCTTCATAATCACCTTCCTTTGTGCAGGTGCTGGGTATCAAACCCAGGACTTCACATATGCAGAGCAACTGCTCTACATTCCTTGTTTTAGTCATTTTTTAAAATTATCTTTATTTAAACATCATGATTACAAATATAATTGTAGTTGTATGATTGCAGTCATGTAAAGAACACCCCCCTTCACCAGTGCAGGATTCCCAACACCAATTTCCCAGATCTACCTACTCCCCACCCCACCCACACCTGTACTCGAGACAGGCTTTCTTTTTCCCTCATTCATTCACATTGTTATGATAGTTTTCAGTGTAGTTATTTCTCTAACTGCACTTATCATTCTATGTGGTGAGCTTCATGTCATTAGCTGCACCTACATGGGAGGATGGGGGGAAGTAAGGGTTGGGACTGAGGCAGTAAACTATTAGAAATGAGCTTTGTAGGGCAGTATCAAGGTCCCAATACAAGATGGATATTATGGATATATAGAATGTATGCACACAATACTATCAATATGAAAACAAAGAGAAAAAATTTCCACTGACTGTCCCAATATAAACCAGTGCTAGAACAGCCTGCCCTCCTCCCAGAGCGCATTACCATTAGTGTAGGGAGAGATAGGGGGAAAGCCTGTTGACCCCTATAGAGTCCACCTAGACCGGTGCCCAGGGAAAGACTGAAGTCCAGGGGAGAAAAACCCTATACCTGGCAAGAGCTGGTCTCCAGAATCAAGGACGATATCGGAAGCCAGATGTCTGCCCACCCTCCTCCCCATGCACCTCCCCCCTGGAGTACGGAGGGAGGGGGGAACCTGACTAAGAGTCCACCTGAACCCACTTCTGGCCATCTGAGCTGGCACCCAGGGAAGGCCTGGAGTCAGGGGAAAAAGACAAGGATGGCTGGGGGCCTGCCAAGCCTCCCAGCACTCCCTAGGCTAGGGAGAAAGGCTCTGGTATGGGGCCTCTCCAAACCCCATACCTGACAAGAGCTGGTCTCCAGAATCAAAGAGGAAACCGGAAGCCAGATGTCTGCACGCCTTCCTCCTCATGCACCTCTCCCCTGGAGTACGGAGGGAGGGGGGAACCTGAGGACCACTAAGAGTCCACCTGAACTCACTTCTGGCCATCTGAGCTGGCACCCAGGGAAGGCCTGGAGTCAGGGGAAAAAGACAAGGATGGCTGGGGGCCTGCCAAGCCTCTCAGCACTCCCTAGGCTAGGGAGAAAAGCTCTGGTATGGGGCTTCCCCAATTCCTGTTCTTTTTGATGTGTGCCAGTCTCTATGGTTGAAATGATATCTCTTTGTTGTTTTGGTTTGCATCTCCCTGATGACTAATGATGTGGACTTTTTTTTCATGTGCCTTTGGTAATGTCTATTCACCTCGTCTTCCCATTTTTTGGATGTAAGATTTTTTTTTTGTTAAGGTCTAGCAGTGCTTTATGCATCTTTGGTATTAAGCCCATTATCAGTTTGAGTATTGGTAGAATATCCCATTCTGTGAGTTGTTTTTTGTATCTTACTCTCCATTTCCTTTGAGCTGAAGAAGTTTCTTAGTTTAATGTAGCCTTAAGATTTTAGCCTTTAGATTTGTGAGATGAAAGTAAAGCATCTGAGAAATTACATATGGAGAATAAGATCGACTCTAACTTTTGACAATGTTCACTGGAAAGACCATTATGCTTATAATTACTCTCATTTGGCAGAGCTTGAATGATTTTTTTAATTTTCTATCTAAACAAACATATCTAAAAATACATATTGTTAAATCTTGGAGCCTAACACCAGTAACTGAACAGAGAATTAAAAGCAAGTCAACATAGGGAGTTACTGAAAATGCCTGGACCTGCTTTAGGGGGGGTAACATCCACATACTTCTTGTCTTCAAACCCTACTGTTAAATCTCCTGGAGTGAGAGCAGTGAGAGATTCAGGAAAGAAGGAAAAATGGGGCATTTCAAGGAGATCAACAATTAAGAGAGAAAGGAAACAGATGTTCACACAATGGGATATGGAATTCAAATCATTGAAATATACAATAAGCAAACAGAAATTTAACTTTCTATAATGTAGCTATCAAACAGCAACTCCTTTCAAGTGTAAATTTCTACCATCTAATAGATCTTAACTCTTCTGTACCATTCAGATCAAGAATATAGGACTCAATTCAATGCTTTAAAATATTGGTGCATAAGATGTATCAAATTAAGGATATTTCCTATAGTATTTAGATGTAGTCTTTTTATTTATTATTATTATTATTATTATTTTTTGGTGTTTGGTTTTTGGGCCACACCTGGCAGTGCTCAGGGGTTACTCCTGGCTATCTGCTCAGAAATAGCTCCTGGCAGGCACGGGGGACCATATGGGACACTGGGATTCGAACCAACCACCTTAGGTCTTGGGTCGGCTGCTTGCAAGGCAAACGTCGCTGTGCTATCTCTCTGGCCCCAGTTGTAGTCTTCTTAACCTTTACTCCTATTTTACATATATTCTCCTAGAAGTATTTATTAAGATATAACCTTTCATAAGTTTTAGGTGTATGTTGTCAAAGCCTGATGTAGGTATGTATACAGCTTAGTAAAATGATTATTATATAGTTAATAAATCCTTCACTTCACACAATTACTACATTATTGCTAGTATAGAGATGATAACTCTTCTTTTGACGGGTCAGGGCTTCCTCTTGGCCCTGTACTAAAGGATTACTTCTTTAATGAATTAATGGTACTTAGAAAATCATATACAACACTAAGAGTAAAATTCAGGCTGACTGCATGCAAGGTAAGTGCCTTATACAATCCCAATCTTAGAGAAAATTTCTAAGACTTCTATTGTCTTGACAAAATTTTTTAAATATAATTTTTATTGAGACCAATGTGAATTACAAATCATTCACAGTTATATTTACCTTACACAGTGATAATGAATTAAGGAACTCACCATCTGTGTTAACCTCTCTCTACCACTGATCGCAGCATGCATCCCAAACCTCTACATTTATCTTGACAAATTTTATCTTAGTTAAAAGAATTACATTAATTCGTTAATTCTATTGCATGTCTCTAAAATCAAACTTTCTAGGAATTGTAGTTGTTAATAATGAGCTTAAATGTGTTTCTCAGGTAAAGAAAGTATTCAATGATTATAATTCATTTATTTCTTTTAACAGCAATCTGTAACATAATGTCATTTTTTTTAGATTTCAAATGGCAAAGCTAAAGTTCTAAAGCGTACCCAGGTCAGAAACTTCATTCAAGTCTGTCTATCCATCATCAAAGCATTCTATATATTGTATGTAATTTTTGGTATTTCTGGAGGTCTGGGGAGAAAAAGGTCAGAAACTTGTAAAAGGAATACTGAGCCTGTAGTAATTACCATGATAGTATACTTCAAGGGTGGATAAACCCTGTATCTCTTAGGCCAAGGGAATTCCCTTTCTAATCTCCCCAATATTTACTGTGCGTATGCAAGGGAAAAAAAAGAAGCACAAATTAATTTTTTTTGGTTTTGTTACTGTTGTTCTTTGTTGGGTTCCCCGCCCCCCCCCCCCGCGCGCGCGCGCGCGCGCGCGTGTGTGTGTGTGTGTGTGTGTGTGTGTGTGTGTGTGTGTGTGTGTGTGTGTGCTTTGTTTTGTTGGTTTTATTTCAGGATCATCAGACTTAAACACCAAATCCAAAGCCAAGGACAACAGAATTGATACCCAATCTACAACATGCTAGACACAGAGGGGACCACTTATACTAATAGCCCCAGGGGGGGTGTTAATGAGGGGGAAATGGGATGCATGCTGGGAACAGGGGTGGAGGGAGGACAACATTGGTGGTAGGAATGCCCCAATTTAATGTTGCTATGTACCTAACATATTACTGGAAACGTTCTGTAATCCACTTTGGTCAAAATAAAAATTAAAAAAAAAAGAAAAGAAATGCTAATATTATACATATAAAATAGAACCTCATGTTATTATGAATAGAATTCTCAATACTGTGTATTATTAAAGTCTAAGTAAGAGACAGTACTGCAAAACACAAAGTAGAGGGACATGGGCTTTTGTTAATGATTTCCTGAAACTTGCCTGAGGCTTGCAGCTGGGAAGAAGAAACTGATTGCATCCGAAGGCACCCTATGACTTACTGTGGATGTTTTAGCTATTTCTTTGGTTGGGAAACTTAAGGGTAAAATAAAATATTGATGTGAGGATTGAACTAGGACATTAACAAAAGCTCAATACCTTGGGCAATCCCTAAGCACTTGATTCCATACTTTTAACTTTCAGCCAACCCTTTGGTTCCACCACCTTAGATGATTGTTTATTACTTGTCTTTGCTCATATATTTTTGCTGCCTTGTGAAATAAAGTGCTTCAATCCAAGGATCATAGATCCTCTGTAGCGACAGGATCAGTTTCTCAGTGATTTCTTCCTATTACTTTTTTAGAAGTGACTACCAAAGAATTGCTATTGCCACCCTCTTTTGTCCCCCAGTACAGAAGGTTAAATGTTCCTATTATTTCCAACATTAAAAAAGCATCATGCTCACTATTTTTTGTTCATACTAAAGAACTTTATAACTCAATACTATTTTGCACATTAATACAAACCACATTTTTAGACTATTTTAAACATTTGTTTTATTTTTTCTCATTATGTCAAATACTTTTATTTAAACTAATACTCTTCCTCATAACTTCTAAATATCTGAAAATTTGATTTAAAAAAAGAGCAATGAAGAAAAAGGGTTTATTTGGTGTCTGTGAGGTATTAGAAATGAAATAGAATTTTCTTCACTTTTACAATTTGTCTGAACAATTATAAAACACTTTATTTACTTTATTAAGTACAGTACATTAACCTTGCAAATATGCTAATGTCTAAAAATCTGCTGCCTATGCAGCTTCCCTGAATATAAAAATTATCTCCGTTCATCACAGATTTTAATTATATACTATTTCCTAAAGCATCTCATGTTTCAAATTGATGCAGTCTTGAAAATGGTGAATACTGTTGAGTGAAAGCTGTATGAGATGCAAAAGCCAAACCTAAGGCAATGCTGCTGCTGTGGCAACAGGCAGGTTCAATTGCACATTTCTATCTACCGAACTCTTTGCCTCTCTGATTGCTCAGGTCATT
This sequence comes from Suncus etruscus, assembly GCF_024139225.1. NCBI lineage: Eukaryota > Metazoa > Chordata > Mammalia > Eulipotyphla > Soricidae > Suncus > Suncus etruscus. The sequence goes on along the minus strand of NC_064860.1, from coordinate 36,165,947 downwards.
GACTTTTAGCAGGGACGAAGAAGTGGTTTTGGCTTTCCAATGCCATTAAGACCCCAGGTCTATTTGGTGGATTTTTGAGATTAGTAGCAAGTGTAGGATAAGATCAAGTTATTCCAAGCAATGCAAAGGTTAGGGATTATTCTGCCAAGCCATAATATAAAAAAAAAATATCACCAATTGAAGTCAAATGCTTAAAGCTTTCTTATAAACTTGAGAAATGAATGATGTTATCATTGATGGCAGTGCATGTTCTTTTAGTAAAACAAATCCAGATTTGATCACTCAAGCCATAGTTTCTGAGATCATGATAACCTCTTAGGGTAGACTGTTAAGTTTAAATATGTTGAGGAAGATTTTTCACTTCTGGCTAAGACACCTACCTTCATCAGTCTCCTACTGGCAAGGATGTGATGAAAGGCAGAGGAACCAGCCTCAGAGTCAGTTCAATTATTATGTCCCTTACTGTGGCTTTGGCTAGGTGATGATGAACTGTTGCTCTTAGTAGCAGTTTTGCTCAGATGGCTTTATTTTTGGATTAGGGACAAGATTCAAAAAGACAGTGCCTTGTCTCTACTTCCACAGTGCTTATAAGCTTACAATGATGAGAGGAGAGCTTTCTTAACTGCTTGATAGGAATTTGATATGTTACATTTGACTAGATTAGCTAAGAGACACCATTTACTTAGAACTCTATGTGTCAAGGATTGCATCAAACTCCTTGAATGCATTATCTCATCTAATTCATATATATATATTTGATTTTGGGGCCACACCTAGTGATGCTCAGGGGTTACTCCTGACTATGTGCTCAGAAATTGTTCCTGGCTTGGGGGACCATACGGGATGCCGGGGCATCGAACTGTGGCCCGTCCTTGGTTAACATGTGTAAGGCAAATGTCCTACTCTTTGTGTCACTGCTCTGGCCCCTAATTCATAACTTTAACAGGATGTTAATTGTCTCCCAGGATAGTTGAGATTAGAGAGGTAGATTGTACATTCTAGAATAGCTGATGTTTCCTTATTTCCTCTAAGAAAGACAACACAACACTTTAAAAAAAATGCATGTCCCCTTTTCAACCACTAGTTTCACTGTCCTGGGCATGCTGAGTTGTCGATAGGACATTCTAAATTTAGCTTCCTAAATCTGGAAATTAAATGCCAGCATGATCCATTTAGAGTTCTGTTTCTCTACCCGATTTTGTTTAACCCTGAGGGAAAAAGTTGCAGGTGACCTTTCTTTTTTATGCTACTAGGTTCTAAGCTATGTATAGTTAAAGTTGCTTGAACAGACCAGTTAAGAATAAAGGCTATAATTGACTCATAACAGGCCAGATTTCTATTGATCAACCCTTTATTTTCCATTACAGTTCTCAAAAGCTGTTTTAGGTAAGAGTATATGTAAAGTTCATGTGTGACTGTAAATTCTAGAGGGCTGGTTAGCATTATGTGTGTGTACATATGTATCAACAGGAATTTGATTTAAAATTGTGTTTGTGTATAAACACACACATACACACACTTCAATGGATATGTGGTACAATGCTGTGAGTATGAATTGGGTGTCTCAGATGTGAATAGACTATCCTTAGTCAATTTTGTTCTCATATATCCATATGAAGATGCAAAGAAAATTTTGATACTTTTCCCCAATTTTACAAATTTTTACAATTTCTGTATAAATTTCTTATAAATTACATATTATGTATAAATTTCTGTATAAATTCCATATTATGCCAATTTAGAGAAAAGGTCCTTGTAATTAAAGTGAAATTATTTTTGTACCTCATTTATTGTACTGTTATGATTTATTTTACACTTTTGAAACTTCTAAATTGAATTCTGGAATTCTCATATACATATATTTTTATTTATCTTTCTTAATCAATGTTTTTTGTTTTTTTTTTTTTGTTTTTTTTTTTTAATGTTTTTTTATGGAGGAGCAAAGGCCATTTTGTAGATACCTTAATGTTTGGCTTAGATAATGATAACCTCTTAGGGTAGACTGTTAAGTTTAAATATGTTGAGAGGAGATAATCAAATTCTATGATGAGTGTTATTTTTGGTATGGAATATATGCTCAATATATGCCACTGGATTTTACTAAATCACAGTCATTTTCTACTCTACTAAAAACATACATTTCATGCTTCCAGTCTTCTTCTGTTTTTTTTTTTTTTCCTAGGGGCTACACTGGAAGCAATTTCAGAAGTTTCTCCTGGCTCCTTATACAGGAATCACTCCTGGAGGTGCTCAGGAAACTATAGGGAATGCTGGGGGAATGTAACCATAGTCAATCACATGTAACACAAATGCCTCATTTGCTTTACTATCTCTCTGGTCCTTTACTTCCCTTTTCATGCTAAGTTTGAAACTTCCTATAGTTCTCTAGGGGAAGACTGGATGTCATGGTCATTGTGGATCACCAGAAAAAAACTTCTATTCTAAAATATTTATAAGCACTTTGCTGTTTTGTTTTTTATTGCTTTAAATATTTTTCCACATTTTTTATTAAAGCATCATGATTTACAAAGTTATTCATATTTGGACACTTCATTTTACATTTGGATCCATATTATACCAAATTACATATATTAGCATTTTGCATTTCTGAACTTTTTAAGAGGGAGAATTACTTAAAATGCACATTTTCCTTGTTTTCTTTTATATACTGTGGTTTGCAATATATTATTACCGAAGGGGTATAGCAGGGTATAGGCAGGAAAGGAAGAGGGCTAGAGGGAAACCGGGGGCATTGGTGGTAGGAAATGTGCACTGGTGAAGGGTGATGGACAGTCTATGACTAAACTCATCATGACCAACTCTGTATCTGTGTGTCTCATGGTGATTCAATGAAATAATTTATTAAAATAATTAAAATACATATTTTATTTTTAATTTTGGGGGCTCTCAAGTAATACTCAGGAAAATCAAGGGCCACCCACAGTAGTACTTAGCCCAGTAGTTCAGATGGTTCAGTGATACGATGCTATTTAATTTAGAGGTTCTGGGGTACTTTGACAGACTTTCCAGGTTATACCTGGAAAATACTCAGGAAGGTGTAAAATGCTGTGAATGAGGCTAGATCCTGGCACATGAAAGTTATATATACCTGACTTGAGTTTTCCACCTCACCTCTATATATTCATCTTTGGCACCTATCTCCAAATTTTTCTCTCCAGTACCCAAAATGAAGTGCTTACTTAGTGTTTAACAAATAGAGGCAAACTTAAGATAACCACTTGAGGTAGCCATTTATACATTTCAGATGGTACTAAGATCATAAGGGTTGCTCCAGTTTCAAATAAGTGGCCTCCACGTTAAAAAAAAAATATTGTAAAGAAGCAATTTGCCAATAGGTCACCTTTAATCACCAAATTCCAATATTCCATCATCATAATCTTTTAGTCCTTTCTCTCTATCCCTTTTCTAACATCGGTACTTTGGTGAATAACTAAGGGTTTATTTTTATTAGACACTGTCCTTTCCCTTTTTTGGGGGGGTCACACCCGGTGATGCTCAGGGGTTATTCCTGGCTATGCACTCAGAAATCACTCCTGGCTTGGGGGACCATATGGGGCACAGGGGAATCTAACTGCAGTCCATTGTAAGTAAGCCCATTCAAGGCAAACTCCCTACTACTGCGCCACCACTCCAGTCCCTGTCTTTTCTCTTGTTGTGTTTTTTACATATTATATATGAGTGAAGTAATATAACATTCGTCTTTCTTCTAACATATTTTCATTCATATTATAGGTAAAGGAAAGATTTTATATTTTTCAAATAACTAATAGTATTCCATTATGTACATATTTATTTAACAATATAATTTTTGAAAATTGCCTTATAGTTATGCAAAAATTGTTGAGTCAAATGGTCATTAATTAGAAGGCTATTTTAGTTTCTGAACTTGAAATATTTTAAAAATAGATTCATACATTTACTTTTGAGTACTATAGTAGAGAATTTCCTGGTGTAGATCCTCTGTTCTGGACATACTCTTAACATTTTCTGTCTCATGAGAGAAAAAATAGAAGTGGGACACAAGGATATGCCATCTCTTAGTATTTGCCCCATTCAAGACTATGCTTAAGGAATATGTGGTACCAATATTTTCTACCATAATTGCTCCCTATTTTTTGTTTGCTCTCATTGAGTTTATTTTATACTTCATATTTTAAGAGGTTTATTGAGCTCCAGGTGTGTAATTTTTGGCACAGGAGATAGACAACTCAATTTTAGGGAGTATCTAGGAAACTTGAATGCAGGCATCAAGTTTTTATCTCTGTATGTTCAGAAGACTGTACTATGAAACAAAACCAAGCATAAAAAGGAAAGGAAGTTGACTCTGAGCAAGGACTTCAGACTCAGATCTTGAATCTATCTTTTTTGACACAGCACACTAAGATATCAATTTTTTAAATCAAATTTGGTTTTCAAATAACTTTGAAATAGTTTTATAAGTTAGGAGGTAGCAGTTTTTAAGCATCAAGGAACTTTAGACATTTGCTTCAGAATGTATAAACATTAAAAAAAAAGCCCTGTTTGCTTGAGTATGCATCAGAAATTATAAAAAAATCTAGATTTGATTTGAAAATTGCAAATTGTACAATGATATGGATCAGATATTCTGCAAATATATTTGAATTAGAGCTAATATGGCTGACCCTGAAACATACCTTGAAAGTTCTTAATTAAAATCTGTTATTGGCTCATTTATTTAAAGTTTCTCTTTTTATTCTAAAAGTGGAATGCCACTGATTGAGTGTTTCAGTTAATTGGGTCAATCAACAATTTTCTGAATAATATTATTTATGAATTGATAGAAGATGTTGACATGCTTAGTATAGAAAAACAGGATGAGGAGAGGTTGATGGAACAGACTTTAAAAGAATTTTGGGGATAATTTTGATTAATACCTTTACCAAAGAAAATAAGAATCACAATACAAAAGAGAGTACATTAAAAGTGAAAAAAAGCCCTTTGCTTGGTCTGTATTGTGAATTGGGAGACAAAAAAAAGTAAAAAAAAAAAAGTTTGCAAAGTGATTTATAAAGTACTGTGTGAGATATAGAAGGGATGTGATCTCTGAGCAAGGTGTTTGAAGTGAGAAAGTACCATCTTTAAAATCATAAGAGCATTTTGTGTAAGTTCTGGGTACCACACTTGAAAGAAAGTGTGATCATTTGTATCACATCTAGAAAAAAGTAAGTGGGATAATCAAGCATCTAGCATTTCTTATAGTGGGCATTAACTTAGATCAAGTGCTGTCTTCAAGTACATGATAGACCAAGATATATAAGTGTGAATGATATTTTTTGTAGTCCAAACGGACATAATGAAATGATCAAAAGTCATAGGCATATATAAAAGCACAAGATATTTAAACAATTCATAAAAATACTCAGCTCATAATAAGCTTTTACCTACACATTTATATAAGTACAGTGAAAATGCTTGCTGCTTTCAAAGCTAGATCGCAGAAACCATCAGTGGAGCCTTGTTAAAATGTAAAAATATTCTGACAATTAACATTGATTGTCAGAAATTTACAGTGGCCTGTTTCTCTAGAGTTCAGAACCTCTATTTTGGTAATGTATGTCATGAGTCTTGCAAGAATCATTTTTTCTAATGTATAATATGGTATAATACATGCTAAGAACTTATACATTTCTTGAATCTTCTCAGATATAAATTGGGCTAGTCATTTACCACTTTACTTTTCCTTGCTTCATTTCTCTCCATTGTATTCATCCTTTACCCAAAAATTAAGTTTTCTGTCTATTAATTGTTATCTTTGCCATGAGTGTAGGCTCCATGAGGCCATTTTCTTGGTCTTCTTCTCTTCTGCATAGCCATGATATACATGGCATTTTAACTTACTATGTACAGAGTCTGGAAAAGTATAAATTTTTTAAACTAATGAGTAGAAAAGATATGATTGAGTGTTAATTGGCTGATTGATTGGTTGCAGGATGAATGGCATTCCCACACCCTCTTTGTGGAAAAGATATTTGAACAGAGGCCAGTTAGCCACATTTTCTGAGGATATTTTGGGGTGCCAGGCTTGCTATGAAGGGTTGGTTTTCAAAGTATCTTCCAAGACACAAAGAATCGTATGGGGATAGTGAAGAAAATGATGAGATTTGTTATAAAAGAGCAGAATTAAGAAGGTACTGGTGCACACTGGAGTAAAACAGCTTGCCAAGAAGCTGTCTATGGGAGCTGACTTGTTGAAATATTCGCCATACTCTGAAATAACAGATGTGCACTGAAAGATATTGTAATCTGCTCTTTTCTATGCTTTTTTATCTGAACTAACACCCATAAACAGGAACTTACTACATTATCATCCACTCCATTAAGCCTCTTCTTTCCCAGAGAGTGGACCAATACCTTAATACCAAATCACAATAGAATATGTCAATCATGAAGACAATTATCTGCATTCATCCTTTCCTTGACTCTTTGAACTCTTCTCTTTCATCCCTCACTAACCTTACCCTTACTCTCACTTCATGCTCATTAAGGCTGCCAGTCATGCACCTAATTCTTGGCTTTGCACTGGCTCTTCTCTGCCTGGTCAGATCTTTCTCCAGAATGCCATTTGACCCTTTCCTGTCTTGCTTCAGTTCTGCTCAAGTCTCAACTCCTAGTGAATCTGACTTTGATTAGATTCACTTTAAAGCACATTTTATTCACTTTAAAACAGAAACATTGCCTTCTTTTCAATCTACTCATGAGAGCATAATTCTACAACATGTTTCCACTTTTTCTTATAGTTATTACTTGATAATATGTTTTTTAATTTTAAATTTTAATTTAATCAATTTTCTAATTGATTATCTGCTTTCCTGTGTTATTTTCTCAGAGTAAGCTATTATGAGAATAGTGAATAAAAATTTTTGTTGTTTGAAATCGTTTTCATATGGAGAAAAGTGCTGAGCATATAGTGTATGCTCAATAAATATTTTCTGAATGACAAAAATAAATTAGGGATGCAATAAAATTAAATAAAATCCTGGTAATATTTCACTAAACAATTTTTATTTCATTAAAAAAACTTTAAAATCTTTGGACCTTTTGATTTGCTTCGATTATATTTACATTTGTTTCTTTTTCTCTATAAGAAATTTAGTCGATAAAGATGTATTTTAATTTGCCATACATAGAAAAATGCACCAAAGCTAGCAAAAACAACAAAAGAAAAGACAGTCTTTTATATTAAATATTTAATTTTAATTATAATTATTTTATTTAAGAACCATAAATACAAAATTGTTCAGGATTGAGTTTCAGTGCACATTTCTTCAGTGCACCTTCACTGATTCACATTTCCCACAAGCAATGTCCCTAGTTTCCTGCCCTCCCTATCCCTTCCTTCCTGTGAAGCAGGCATTTTATTTCTCTCTCTCTTTCTCTTTCTCTCTTCCTTTTTGACAATGTGATTTGCACTATTGCTAATGAAGAGGTACTATGCATACCATTTTATCCCCTTTCAGCATCCAGAGTGTGATCACTATCACTATTCAAACTATCATTGTCATAGAGGACCCTTCTCTACTCTAACAACATTTTTTGCGGCAAACTTCATACTAAGGAGTGTTATTCCTGGCCCTCATTTCTATTGTCTCTGGAAATAATTATTGTACTGTCTTTCATTTTTTGTATATCTTACAAATGAGTGATATTATTCTATGTCTATCCCTCTCCCTCTGACTCATTTCACTCAGCATATTCATCCATATATCTTATAGTTTAAGTTTTGATATAAAGGTCTTTAATCTATTTAGATTTGCCTTTTTTGTATGGTGTTAAAGAGAGGTCTTCATACTTTTATGTATGTAGTTGACCAGTTTTCCTAACATCACTTGTTGAAGAGTCTTTTTTTGCTCCACTTCATATTTCTTGCCCCTTATCAAATAATAATTAATTATATGCTTTAGGATTAGTATCAGAATATTCAAGTCTATTTCATTGATCTGAGGATCTCTCTTTATTCCAATACCATGCTATTTTAATGACTATTGCTTTATAGTACAGTATGAAGTTGTGGAAAGTGACGCCTCACCTACCTTTTCCCAAAGATTGCTTTAGATCAGGGGTCTCAAACTCAATTTACCTGGGGGTGGCAAGAGGCTAGTCAGGGTGATCCTTGAGTGCAAAGTCAGTAGTAAGCCTTGAACATTGAGAGGTTTGACCCAAACAACTAAAACAAAACAAAACATAAAAAGATTCCTCTAGGGCAGGGCCACAAAATGTTGTACGGAGGGCCGCAAGTTTGAGATCCCTGCTTTAGATATTCATGAAGGTTTATTATTTTATATAATTTTTAAATGTTTGATTTATTTCTTTGAAAAACCATCATGGTTTTATAAGGGTATCCTTATAGAGATTGCATTGAATTTGTACAGTGCTTTGGAAAGTATTGTCATTTTAATTATATTAATTTCCTTGTCTATTTCTTGAAATAGTGTTCTGTAGTTTTCTTTGTATAGATCCTTCACTTCTTAAGTTGTCTCCAAAGTACTTGATTTTCTGAGGCACAATTGTGAATATGATTGTTAAGAAAAGACATTTTAAGTACCTCACAATATAGGTATGAAGAGTACAATTTGATAAATCTGTCCTTTTTTTTAAGAATGTCAATTATAAAAGAAAATTAGAGTACATTTTTCTTGATAATATGTAAATGTGAGAAACAATAACCTTAATTGTTTAATGAAAATCAGGGGTGAAAGATGGAAGATATTGAGTTACCTTCACAATGTTTTGAGTTGGTACAGTAGGAAGGGTTCTTGTCTTACACACAACTGACCTAAATAAATGGCATTTTATGTGGTCTTCAAATACTACCAAAAGTAATTACTGAGTACAGAGTCAGGAGTAACCAATAAGAATTGTCAGGTGACCTGGAGGCAATCCTCTATCAGGGAAGACCCTACTGCTGCTCTGACATCAACCTACTCAAAAGAGACTTCCCTTAACACTGAGAAGACTTAACAACAACAATGACCTGCTTACTGGACTGGGCTTTCTGTATTGCCCCTTAATTGTGAGGTGAAACTAGAGAATATTCCACACCAGCCTGACTTCAATGTAGGATGTGCAGATTCTAGGATCTTTAATACAGAAACCTGATGCCAACAATAGAGATTGTGTGAAAAATAAAACTGTATTGGCACTACAGACAATGACTTGGATTGAACAAACCAGTTTGCCTGGAGCCTAGAGTTGGTCTTATGCCAGGACACTTTAGGGGTAGGGTCTCTTTGTATTTAGACCAAGGCTTTTCCGTTCCATGTCCCCCATATTTTGATGGGCCTATGCAAACAATATTTGCCACTCTAACACCGTTTTTACTGTGCTCCTTTGACTCTAACCCTTAAAAAAAAACTCTTAAACTTTTGATGTTAACTTAAACCAATATGCATGTGCATGAAAATATAAAAAAATACTATGCCTTCAATGTTTAAGGAGTAACGTAAATTTCATGGCTTTAGATTGCTTTCGTACTTCTAAGAAATGTTATAATGTACTACAATCTGGGGACTTGTGGAAAAAATGGGTTCTGCCTTATTTTTCTTAATGTTCTTTGATCAATATTTAGGCGTCATCAAGGGGACTTCTTCTGAGAACTCTGTTTGTGGGCGATAGTCCTTCCACTGTAACTTTACCTTGTCCTCTTTGCATCATTGTTCTCATAATTAAAAATAAAAAATAAAAAAAAATGAATTGTCAGGTGATACCACAACAGCTGCCAAAATAAATAAAATGTTCAGTGTGTTCTGAAGACATAATGGATTCAGATAGTGGGCACCTGAGAGTGAGTATACATTAGCATATTCAGGAGGATTGTATAGCAGAAAGAAATAGGAAGAACCATAGCACAAAATATTCAAGAAACTTACCCTAGCATGTAAAAATTAAACTCTGTAACTAGGGATCCCAGTTTACAGGTAAATGAAACAGAAAGAAGTTGACAATTTTGAGGAAATGTTTAGGTACTTTCATTTTATGTAATAAGGTAAAACCTGGATCAGATGTGTGCAAGGAAGCACTGGGATACCTCTCCAGCTCTTGACAATTAATCTTTTGCCCATGAGTTGTCAGAAAATATTTTTTTTCCAGTTTGTGTGTGTATATGTTTTAACTATCTGAGATCTTCCTCTAGGTAGGAGACTGGTAAATTAAAGTATGATGTGGTTAATTTATTCCCAGAAAGAGGAGATTAGTCTTAGGAAGAAAATTATCTTAGTCAGTCACTCATTTTGAGGGAGATGAGGAAGGGAAACCTGCACAGTATATAGTAAGAAAAGGAGAAGTCCCCTCCACCCAACTGAATAGAACTAGAATTATGTCTTTACTTCCCAACCCACAACCCAATGAATCTCATTAGTGACCTCCTAGGTGCTCACCTTAGTGATTCCCATTACAGAGACAAAAATGATTAAAAGTAATTCCTGTCTTTCACAGTTTCTCTCACTTCACTGTCACTCTGACACATGAGGGATTTTTTTTGCTCTGCTTCTGGGGAGGTTATTTGATTCTCCATAGTTTTATAAATATATTGTGGATAGGAGCCCCATGGTATGTTCTACTGTATATCCATTTTTATGTACATTTTTATAAGAACAAGATAAGAATTATGTACATTTGTGGAAAAGAAATGGTATTATATCAAAGAGTGCTCAGTTCTTTAATACACTCTTCTGTTCTTGCAGAAAATGTGATAAGGTCAACCTTGACGGCAGATGATGAGCAACTCAGTTGGGTGTTTATTCTAAATATATCACTGCCAGTATCACCCTTGGCAGCACCCTGCCTCCTTCTTCCATCAGGGATTTCCCAGCAGATGGGGAGAGAGCTCATTACCAGCCAGGAAGGGAGAATTGATGTTAACACCCACAGCAGCAGTTGAGTCAAACCCTTCATTACTTTTCTTTCTGCCTAAAGTCCTAGTAGTCTCTGGTGAAAACCTCAGGCCTAGCACTTTGCAAACCCCTGAGCCCTTCTCTGGAACTTTGCTTTTCACAGAGGTCATGACTAAGTTGAACAAGTCGTTCTTTGCCTGACTCCAGCTGAGTGACCTGCTTTCTAAGAAGCAAATTTCTTAAATGAGATTGTTTCTCAAAGTTTGAAACCAGGTGACAGAATATTGTAGCAAAATGAATCCTTACACACCAAAGCAAAGGGTGAGTTTTTAGGTACAATAAGTTCTTTGTGAACACTCATCCCTCAACCATCTTTTTCCTGTCCCTTGCTGCACCCTACATGACTTCGTTGAATCCTGGATACAAATGTTTGAATTAATTTCAAGAAACATTTATGGAATACCAAATAAGTAGTTCAGCACTTAGCACAAATATACGCATTTCTATAACCACGTTCATTACTTTAACAGCAATCTCATGAGATGGAAAATATTGTTCCAAGTTTATTAAAGGAGAAATTGAAACCAAGAAACATTGAGTAACTTGCTCAAAATAGCATGCTAGAAAGTAGCAGAATAAAGATTTTAACCCAGTTCTTTTTGTTTCAAAATTGTCTGAGCACAAACCCTAAGATACAATATCTTAAGATATCTTAAGATACAATATCTAGATATCTATCTAGGTTGAACTGGCCAATAATAGGACAGATGTAAAGGTGCAGTAAATGAGTTTGTGAATTTGAGCTGCTTGTAATGAGGCACTGTTTAAATGATAAACAGTTTAAATATGATATATAGAGAAATATAGATAGGTTACTGAAAGAATAATGTGAAAATGTTTGCAGTATGACAGGTATACAAAGGAAGTGCTCTGGGGCTGAGTGATAGCACAGTGGGTAGGTTGTTTTCCTTATAGAGGCTGACTTGGGTTTGATCTCCAGTATCCCATATCCCTGAGCTTGCCAGGAGAGATTTCTGACTGGAGAGCCAGGAGTACTCCCTGAGAGCCACTGGGTGTGGCCCAAAACTAACCGAACAGACAAAAAAAAACCACATTGAACAGGAGCCAGAGATATGGTGCAGTGGTAGGATGTTTGCGTTGCATGTGGCTGACTCAGTATGGACGGAGGTTCGATGCCTTGGCAGCCCATATGATCCCCCAAGGCAGGAGCGATTTTTGAGCGCATAGCCAGGAGTAACCCCTGAGTGTCACTGGGTATGCCTCCCCCCCAAAAAAGAACATTGAACAAACACTAAAAAAAAATAAACCTAAACTAAACAAAGAAAATGCTTTGACAACAATAACATGGGAGTAAAATATCTCTAATTTTATACATAACAGGACGTTATGAGAAATATATTATAATAATAAAAGATAAATTAGTGTGACCTATAGTTAATCTGAGTCTAATTCTAAATTTCAGAATAAATTCAAGTAACGTATTTTGACATTTTTAATTTAATCACAGATCCCACACTTGTTAATTCCTTAAAAATAAATTTGTTATGACACTACAATTCACAGGTGATCCTAATAGAGTAGTTTCAAGCATACAGTGTTAACTCCAATCCCACCACAGCTATCCCCTTCCCTAGGTTCCCTCCTATCCCTGGCCCTTAGTAGTTATTTAAGAAATTATTTTATATTGCTTTCTCCAACAGAGATTAAAGAAATAGCAAATAAATTACCAGAAAATAAATCAATAAAAGTTAATTTTTTATTTTTAATTGCTATATGATTTTAAGCTATGTAAATAAGAAAATCATATATTTTGGTACAATATAATAAATTGCATATTCCCATTTATGCAAGTAATTTTTCAACTATGGCATATAAAACATATTCCATCCCAGTTTGTGTATGATTATTATTATTATTGTGTTGATTACATTATCTTCCTTGTCATAAACAAAACTTAAAAAAATTTCTGTGCTATTTTGATGTAGAGTTTTCATGAAAAAGAAAAAGCCTACAGACAATTTATTGCTTTGGTTTTTGGGCCACACCCTGTAAAGCTCAGAGGTTACTCCTGGCTCTGCACTAAGAAATCACTCCTGGCAGACTTGGGGGACCATATGGGATGCGAGGATCAAATCTGGGCCTGTCCCAGTCGACCACATGTGAGGCAAATGCTGCTATACTACTGTGCTAACACTCCAGCCCCTACAGATGTAAGTTTTAATAAGAGTAATGCATAATTAATTTTTGTTTGTTTGGAGGCCACACTGGGTAGTCTCAAGGTTTACTCCTGCCTCTATAGGCAGGGATCACTTCTGTCAGGACTCAGAGGACCACATGTAGTGCTGGGCATAGAGTATGAGTTGATCTTGTTCAAAGCAAGTGCCCTACTCATTGTTCTAGCTCTGGTCCCAACACTTGCTACATCTATATCATATCAATTAACTATGTCCGACTTGTTGAGAAAGTTTATTTTTATTGCAGCTGTATAAGTATTTAAGTGAAGATTTTTTTGGGGGGTGGTTAAGGGAAGAAGTTGCAGATTATTCCAGGCAGTGAGAAAAACATGTGCAAAAGTATTGATTGATGTGATACAATATAACAGCATAGATTCCAGAATGACTAAATATTTAATTATGAATAAGTAGTAAAGATATTTTATTGTTAATGATAAAAGATAATTACACATATTTTGGACATATACTATAAATTATACTTCACACCATAGAGTGGTCTGTTTGGGGGAGAAATTGTGCCATAGAATGGATTTTTTAGACCTCTTTTGGTTTTGGTTGTGGGGCGTTGGGTCAAACCCAGTGTTGTTCAGGGATTATAATTGCTCCCTGCTTAGGACAACTTCTTTTTTTTTTTTTTGGTTTTTTGAGCTATACCTGGTGACACTCAGAGATTACTCTTGGCTATGCACTCAAAAATCACTCCTGGTTGGGAATTCCTGGTATGGGACAATGGAGCATCAAACTGTGGTCTGTCCTAGGTCAGCTGCATGCAAGATAAATGACCTACTGCTGCGTCATCACTCTGGCCCCTACTGGCCCCTACTCAAGGATAACTTCTAATGAACATACTCAGTATGGGGGTTCTAACTCTTGTTTTTCCTCATGCAAGGCAAGTACCTTAATCCCTGTACTATCTCTCCAACTCATGTAGATTTGTTGTTATTCTATTTTTATAAATTATTAGTTTTTTCTATATTCATATACATAAACTAAATTTACTAATGAAATACACAATATTTTTTCTGATTCTAATATCATTAGATAAATAAGAATGATAGCCAAATGATACATATTAAATTAAAGAACTATAATTCAATTCATATTTAAAGATAAGTTACCACAGTTACATATGTTGAATGGCAGGCATGTAGCAGAGATAATACTTTTGGAGAAAGAGAAAATAAAGGAACTGAAAGGATCAAAGTGAGAGCCAATGATAAAGAAGACTGGAGTACAAAAATACCAAAGGAAGTGATCAATGGCTAAACAGATAATAAAAGTTATTTCCTGAGCTGTAGAAATATTATGGGCTATAAGGAAATTCCCTTGCATATGACTAAATTGGGTTTGATTACCAGCACATATGGTACTCTGAGCATCACTAAGAGTGCCCACTAAGCACAGGGCCAAGAGTAAGCACTGAGCCCCTCTAGGTATAGCCCCCAAACTAAAACAAAATACTATGACCCCAAAAGTAAAATGTTTATTTCTCCCAAGGAACAAATTTGAATTCTATTAGAAAGATAATAGCAGACCACTAAAGATTGTTCATGGCTTAACAGCATCAGAAGAATAGTAAGAAATTTAAAAATTTTGTTTTGAAATATAGATAGTTCAATGAGCTGAACACATGCTTCAGATTCAGAAGGTTCAGGTCTAATTCCTGCCACTGGCACCCTATATTCCTAAGCATGACTGTGACCAACCTTTGAACATAGTGTTAGGAGTTGCCACTAAGAAACTAGGTGTGGAATCAAAGCAAATAAGCAAAGAAAGGATAACACTGATTCTGTAGTAGTAATTTTAAATGGTTTGTAATAAGAATGAATAGATATGATGAAGAGTAGCTGGAACTGTATAATTTTTTACTTATTGTGGGGCCACATCTTGCATGTAAAGGGCTTACTTCTGGCTCTTTACTCAGAGATCACTTGCTGTTCATAGAAGCATATTGGCAGCCAAGGATAGAATCTTGGTTAGCCATGTGCAATTTAAGTCCCCAACACTTTATATTATTATTACTCTAGCCCAAAATTCTTGTTAATTAATAAAAAAGATGAGCTTATTTGTCCAGATAGAAACACTGATCAATGATTAGTAGTTTTTGTGACTGACTACTTTCAAGATGTGAAGGAAAAATAATTATAATTGGGCTTGGAGAAATAGCTTAGTTGTTTAGTAAGCCTGCCTTGCAAACACATGGTTATGAGTTTAGTCTCTAGTGCTAACATATATGCCAGAAAGATTCTGGCAGCTCTATCTGCTCCCTGGTTCAGAAAGCACTTTCTAGTTGTACTACAGCAAGAAATGTGTGTATAGCCAAAAGTGATATTGTCACCAGTGAGCACCAAGACTAAAAGATCCATGAACACCATCTCTAGGAAGTGTGACTACTGGTGAACCTGTTTGTAGTGACTGTGGTGACACTGACAAGTGGTGCCAACAAAATGTAAATAAGCAACTTTAACTAAGAATTATTGGCACCCAGATAATACTAGTGCAAACCCCACAACTGAAATAGTGCAATCATCAGATTCAGGCCTGTATGACTCTCGGTCATCCAAAAATGATGAACAACACAGCAATGAAAGGAAGGGGAAATAAAAATTAAGAAGAAAAATAAGATAATGCTAGATACATAAATATAAAATAAAGTTATTAGCATTATGACAACCTAGGTGTCATTAAAATGGGGCCGGAGAGATAGCATGGAGGTAAGGCGTTTGCCTTTCATGCAGTAGGTCATCTGTTCGAATCCCGGCGCCCCATATGGTCCCCTGTGCCTGCCAGGAGCAATTTCTGAGCCTGGAGCCAGGAATAACCCCTGAGCACTGCCAGGTGTGACCCAAAAACCAAAAAAAAAAAAAAAAAAAAAGAAAAATTGGTCACACCCTGAAATTGAGACATTTCAATGCATCCAATTAAAATGATTATGAGACAGAAAAATTCAGGTCTTGAACTCAAAACAGTCTCTTTCCAAAGTTTGTCCTTTATGGGCTTAGGAGATGTCTTGAATAGAGTGGAGAGAGGGAAGATTCATGACACGCACAAAAATGCAAAGTAGTTTTATAGTCAAGTGACAAGCAATAAACAGTCATCTGAAGAGTCAGTACAATCTTGCAAATTGTTATGAAAATAAAGGAGAGTTAGCAGTATCAGAGGCTGTGTCATTAATGAAGATGTACCATTGTGTTGGCAAGCTTCCCAGGAGGGAACACTTGAGCACTGGGGACAGGAGTCAGCAATATGGACTGAGGAAGAAGGAGCAATAAAGATTTCATTATTTTCACAATGTCAGCATTGAGAAGAAAAAAGTAAGATGGAGCATTGGCTAGTAGAATCACAGTTTAAAACAGAACTGTTTACAAAGCAAATAGTCTGGCACACTCCTTTGGCTATGGCAAAAACAGCCCCAAATTTATTCACCTTAAATTTATTTCCCCATATGATGCACTAAAAATATGTGTTATTACTGTGTCCCAGAAGTACCTTTGAACTGCTTAAAAGTCCTATGTACAAATTTATGCATTATATTTTATTGAAAGCTCTGCACTGTGATTCATTGGATACAATATTATACAAGATAGCATTGCTGTTTTCTAATGATTTGAATGCATGTGTTAACATTGTCAGACTATTAATTTTATTTTATAACCAAATTACTTATGTCTTACTCTGCAACTTTATAGAGGTGATAAGCTCTACAATGCAAGACAAATTAATTGATGTGCCTGGCTGGACCTATACACCATTTATTAAAAAATAATGTTTGAGGGCCTGAGCAATAGTACAACAGGCTTTGCATTTGCCTTGCATGCAGTCAACCTAGATTAAATCTCTGGCATCCATTTGGGGCCCCCACATTTTCACAAGTGATTCCTGAGCACAGAATCAGGAGTAAACTCTAAGCACCGCTGAATTGTAACCCCAAATCTAAAATAATAGTGTTGTATATTATCTCTTCCTTTTTTTATTCTATTTGGCGGTGGTTTTGTAAACATTTTGTAAAAATTATGTAAATATGTGACAGATAGGCTAAGAAAGTTGCTCAAACTTTAAGAAAAATGGTTTTAAAGGTCCAGAGTGATAGCTCAGCTGTAGGGCGTTTGCCTTGCACACGACTGACCTAGGATGGACCTCCATTCGATCCCCGGTGTCTCATATGGTTTCCCAAAACCAGGGGCGATTTCTGAGTGCATAGCCACGAGTAACCCAAGCATCACCAGGTATAGCCCAAAAAACAAAATCAAATCAAAACAAGAAAATAGTTTTAAGAACTATGCACTAAATTATTTATCTGGAAACAAGGACAAAACAGAAATAAAATTAAACACATAAAATTCACTAATGGAGGGGCTGGAGGAATGGAGCATTGCTAGGACGTTTGTCTTGCATGCTGCTGACCCAGGATGGACCTTGGTTCGATCCTGGGTGTTCCATCTGGTCCCCCAAGCCAGAAGGATTTCTGAGCACATAGCCAGGAGTAACCCCTGAGCATCACTGGATGTGGCCCCAAAATAAAAATAAAGATAATAATAAAAAATTCACTAATAAAAAGAAGTGAAAGACAGTTTTCAAAATATCAAAAAAAAATCTTAATGTCAACATACAGAAAAATATGATAACTAAGACCTGAAATAATAACATTTTATGTGGTCATATTTTACTCTCAAGACACAGCACTTTGTTTTTAATATTACTTTACTAAGTAGAAATTCGTAATAATTTTCCAAAACTTAATAGTTTTTTCTGAAATCTTGCAATATTTTGTTTGTATCTTATTTGAGAAGTGTAAAAGGAAGAAAAAGGAAGAAGGAGGAAGGCAGCAGAAGAAATAAAGCACATTTCATCTGTGAGAATTCGTATTATGCTCACTTTCAGGTGGAAGGAAATCTTTACTCTAAATATGATGAATGAAAGTGAAGAATAAGAAGCTTTGTTTGATCCTTTATTGCTTTTTGATAGAATGATGGAAAGCAAATTATCTCCTGAAAAGTCAAACTTTGGGCTGCAGCGATAGCACAGCAGTAGGGCACTTTCCTTGCACACCGCAAATATGGACAGACACCGGGTCCATCCTCAGCATCCCATATTGGTCCCCTGAGCCTGTGAGGAGCTATTTTAAGCACAGAGCCAGGAGAAACTGAGCACTGTTGGGTATGGTCCAAAATCAACAAACAACAACAACAACAAATGTCAAATGGAAAGGTTCACCGACATTGACAAACAACACACTTACTTTGTGGTCCTCTGAGGCAGTATAACATTTTTTTTTTTCACTTGCTGCTGATCCCTGCAGAAACAAGATGTAATAGACCTATATGCATGTTTCTGTCATGCTAACTACCAACAAAGGTTGAAATTCTAACACCCAGAAAGTGATAATATGTGGATATGGGTTATTGGAAGTGATCAGATCATGTATGGATGCCTTTCAGAATGAGGCCCTAGAGTTCTTTTGCCATACAAAATCAAAGTGTAAAGAGAATTGTTTAGGAAGCTGACCCTCAGCAGACTCCTAATTTGCTATCACCTGTCTTGGCCATCTTAGAATCCAGTACAAAAATAAATTTATACTGTTTTTAAGCAACTCACTCTATTATTTTGTTACAGAAACCCAAATTGACCAAGACAACTGGCTCTTCACTTTCTACCAAGTGATGGCTTTATCTACTCTATGGTGCGCTTGAGCCCATAATTCAAAAGGTATACCATAATGGGATTTTGTTGTACAACTTTCTCCTTGCTTCTTTCATGTTTTGAGACATAGCTTACACTTGCTTGCTTCTATGAGAAGAGACTCCCATCTTAGAGTGGCAAGAAAGTGGGGGGGGGTATGTTTGGAGGCAGTAGAAAAAGAGGAGACAAGCATTTTTCATATGGTGACAATTTTGAGAAAAAGCAAATGTTTTAGTTTCTATAAAAGCTAGCAAGGTGTCATGACACTTCTTAGCTGTAAATAACACTGTTTCAGAACCCTGAATGTAATTTGAAATATCCTCCCAGTATCCTCTCTTTTCTTTCTACCATATATGTTGTCCTACCTGTCGCAGGCAATTCCATCAACTGTGACATTGTGATCTGACTAAACCCTTACTGTTTTGGTATTAAATTGGCTTTGAACTTGGGTCTACAGCCAATTCACTTTAATTAACATTTATTGAACACCCACCAGGTAAGGTTATTAACCTGCAAAAGTCACATTCAAACCTTTCTAAACAAGTAAATTAAACTGGAAGTCTGAGAGAACTACACCTTCATGCAACACTTTTAGTGTCTTTCACATTGTGCTACTTAAAATATCTCGGGTTTGTCTTGGTAGCCAGCACAGCATGAAGACTAAATTTCTTGTGGATCTTTGAGTCCGGAGAAAAGGTGCTGTCAAAGAATCTGTAGGTCAGATTTAACTAGCCTGGCATAGGTATGAGCTGCTGCTGCTGCTCTTACTTTTTCTGAACTTCAAGAAAAAAAAAACCTAATGATGAGTGTTTTGTGTCCATGTTCATTGGAAATTTTTCCTTTTCTATTCATGGGTCTGCTTTTGAAATATTATTTATACAAAAGGAGGGGTCAAGAAAGAGAATCCTGAATCGGCTATAAAATGGTTTTAGACACTGGGCAAGGTGTTTGATCTTGTCCAGTTTCCTTATCTGGATACTACCTGGCATTGGTTCTTGGCATATTTGATGAGTCAATCTCTTTATAGTTACATATTAGTAGTACAATTATATTCTTTATGCATATTTGAATAATTTATTAAATTAAAACCTATTTATATTCTATTAACTTAAATGCATTTTAAATATTTAGTTTGCTTAAGGTAGTGATAATTGCCTTATCTTGATGTTATTGTCAAACTTATAAGACTTTTTTGATAAAGCCTCATATTGATTTTTGACCTGACAGTGAATCAAAAATGATGCTAAAAATGATTTTTATTTTGATCTTTCAGGAAGATGAAAAAGACACCATTTTTCTCTAGAGTTAAGCAGGAGAAGTGAGACTTCTAGGTTATTAGATAAACTGTATTAAAAAGAAAAAACAATAAAATACAAAAAGTTAATTTTGGAGCTGTTCTAAATCTTCAAAGTATGAAAAACATGATATCACAAAAGTATTCAATTTATTCATCTACAATAACTATAATTAAGTTCCTAATAATTTGGAATTGTATTTATATAATTGTATTAATATAAAGAACCTAAAATGAAAAATTAAAAAATTATTATGGGTATGACTTATGAGAGAAAGGTTGTATTAAGCTTTCATAAAAGTTTAATCTTAGGAATTATCATTATTCTTTTTTTTTAACTTTTTTTTGGAGCAGTTGGGTCACACCGGCAGTGCTCAGGAGTTACTCCTGGCTCTACACTCAGAAATCACTCCTGGCAGGCTGAAGGGACCATATGGGATGCTGGAATTTGAACCACAGTCCTTCTGCATGCAAGGCAAAAGCCCTATTTCCATGCTATCTCTCCGGCTCCAAACTATCATTATTCAAAATGAAAAGATATTTACACTTCTGTGTATATTGAAATAATTATGTGATATATTTTTATGATTGCCACATTTAAACAATTTTACACTACGATATCATTTAGATTCCCTACAACATATAACATTAAAAGATATTTATTCTTTTTTGTTTATTTGTTTTTCGGGTCACACCCAGCAGTGCTCAGTGGTTACTCCTGACTTTATGCTCAGAAATCGCTCCTGGCAGGCTCAGGGGACTATATGGGGATGTCCGTATTCGAACCACCAACCTTCTGCATGCAAGGTAAATGCCTTACCTCCATGCTATTTCTCCGGCCCCAGAGATATTTATTCTTAATATTTATTAATTATATAATGTCTACCTTAAATTAAATGTCCAAATTAATGTTTAATCATAGATGTCATGTTTAATACATTTTAGTCTGTGTTTATGCTCATAACTTAGAAAACGTGCCTTAACTAAAATGATCAATTTATGCCATCTTATTAGTATTAGTCCTGACAGAATAATTTAAGTTTAAAATCAAAGAAATATTTATAAAATATTTACACAAAGTTCAGGTTAAGTAATAAATATATAAATGAAGAATTAACTTCTTATTATCCTTTCATATGTACCTTTAATAAGTGACAGTATCTTCAGTATATGAATAACTACAGTAAAAATTTTTATTAAAACAAACATTTATACAAACTTCCATTTAAACCAGTTGTATCTTTTTAAGTACCTTCCTTAGACACACAGAATACATTCATTTTGTTGTCTTCTCTTTTTCTTTATATTCCTAGCACCAGAAAAGCAGCCATTTGTTCAGTAAATATCAACTTTCCATTAGAACATAAAAATGATTATTTTAGACTATATGTTTTATTAACATTCATATTCTGTCTTTGATTTTTTGGCATATAGAGGAACAAAATAACAAAGAGAATGTTCTTTAAACTCAATAAGCCGTTATTGGAGTTTATAAATGACTTTATGTCTATCACAAGATTAGTTTCTTGTATATAAAAAGATATGTTCACTAATAAAAATCTGGGCCAACACAATAATAAAATAAATTCAATAGGGAGATGTGTGTGTAATGATGCTCCAATCTAAGTATTACCATGTTATAGAGATACAAAATATAAGCAATGGGGAACAAAATAGAGTAAAACAAATAGAAACTGAACTTGCCTCAGAATTTGGTAGTTTCTTTCTCCACACCTAATGGCTTCCTGAAGAATAATGTTTTAATTATTTTTGAAAAAATGTTTTTCTACTTCCCATTATTATTTCTTTATTAGTTATATTTTTGACATTTATTTAATAAATTTCTTTATGTAAAAACTAAAGAAAATTAATAATTTGGTTAGTTAGGAAAGTAATATATTCCTCATGCAAATAGATGGAAATGGACATGAAGAAACGAAGAACTTTCCAAATAAATTTAGTGCTTTTTTTAAGAACCATAATAAATGTCTAATTTTCAACCAAGTGTCTTTATTATTTTCCTCTTTTTATGAAAGCCTGGCTTTATTATGAAATGCAAGTACTTTCCATCATAATTCTATGATGGTCATATGGTCATAATTCTATTGGTATTTGAAGGAAAAAAGATGCACCTGGTAAAAACTCCAACAAATTTAGATTGTGATGATTGAGTAGGTTTCTCCTCAATTAAGTGGTAATTCTCCTACACTGGTACAGAAAGTTATGCAACTGAGAATGTGTGAATTATGAGTGAAGCATTCAGAAAATAATTTTGTTATCTTGTGAGCAAACTTTGTATTGACATTTTCCTTTATTTTCCATACATTTACTTCATCATAAATATGGTAATTTCATCACCTTGAGTTGCTTTTCTCTGTGCTGTTTTGGGCCACACTTGGCAATACTTAGAGATTACTCTGGCAGTGCTTGAGGTGCCTGGGATAGAAACCAGGACAACCATGTGCAAGTTAAAACACCTTCAGACACTTATTATTTGGAATTTAAGTCTGCACTAGAAACTCTTTTGTTTGTTTACTGTACTCGGGGCTTACTCCTGGTTATATACTCAAGTGTCACTACTCATTCCTTAGGCCTTCAAGTGGGGGTGGATAGGCGTTAGAGGTCAGATAGGGTTTTGAAGATTGAACCTGGGTTGTCTTCGAAAGGCAAGCACACAAATAGCTGGTTTATCGGCTTCATCACTAGAAATTCTTGATAATAGTAGTTAAAATGCTTATTACCTGTCCTTCATGGCATTCTGATAGAAGTCTGTGATGAAGCCAATGAATGAGTCTTTTTTTTTTGGGGGGGGGGGGCACACCCGGCCATGTTCAGGGGTTACTCCTGGCTGTCTGCTCAGAAATAGCTCCTGGCAGGTTCGTGGGACCGTTTGGGACACCGGGATTGGAACCAACCACCTTTGGTCCTGGATCGGCTGCTTGCAAGCTGTGCTATCTCTTCGGGCCCGAATGAGTCAATTTTTAAAGCTCTTCAGTTTATGATTCTGTAAATGATCTCTACACCACATTTTAGAAAATTTGGATGAAGATTGGTATAGAAGTCCAAATTTATATATATATATATATGTATATATATATATAAAGATTGGTATAGACGTCCAGATATATATATATATATATATTGCTTGTTTTGGGGGCCACACCCAATAATACTCAGGGATTACTTATGGCTCTGCACTCAGGAATTATTCCTGGAAGTGCATAGCATACCAATGAAATGCAGAGGATTGAATCTGTGTCCACCATGAGCAAGGCTAAAAACCCTTCTCTCTGTACTAGGGTTCCAGCCCCCATGTTTATATTAAAGGTGAGAATAGAACTCTATTTGATATATATATATATATATATATATATATATACACACCCACACACATATGAGAACTATACTACAAGTCTTTGCATATATGCTGTCAAAATTAATGTTTTTATATTTCATTACTATTCTAATATTAATCTATGTTAACTTATTAATATTGATTAATATTAAACAATTAATATTTGTTAATATTTTAAATCTCGTGTAAGGAAATGAACATAGGCTCAGATAAATATAAAACTATGCAATAAACAGGGGCCGGTGAGGTGGCGCTAGAGGTAAGGTGTCTGCCTTGCAAGCGCTAGCTAAGAAAAGAACTGGGGTTCGATCCTCCAGCATTCCCCCAAGCCAGGGGCAATTTCTGAGTGCTTAACCAGGAGTAACCCCTGAGTATCAAACAGGTGTGGCCTGAAAAAAAAACAACTATGCAATAAACAAGTACTCAGTGAATTGCATAGATGAAAAGATAAATTCTAAGAGGAGTTTTGGGAAAAGAACTATTTTCAGATGTACAACTTGAGACAAACTTATTTGAAGTGAAATTTTAAAGGTGAGCATTTATGTAGTAAGGAAAATATTTCAGTTATGGAACAGGTTGTGAAAATAGGAAAACACCTAAAAGAAGGTTTCATGTGGGTGTTGCATGCAAGCCTGTTAGTAGCACAGGATACAGATTGGAGGGTATTAGAGGAAGAGTTAGGGGACATTCACTGGGCTTAGATTTCTATTACATATCTATTCCTCTTTTCCCTTAATTTGAGTTTGACTTCTCTTTAGAGTATTTACCTGTATTTGCCGACGTATAAGACGACGCTTCAACCCATGAAAAACTTCCTAAAAGTCAGGAGTCATATTATATGCTGGTATACGGCATGCTGAAACTTGTTCCAGCTTCGGGGACGAGTGATCTGCACCCCTCTTACTTTTAAGAAGTAACCTTACTTTTAAGACTTTTAGGAAGTTTTTCATGGGTTGAAGGGTCATCTTATATGCCGGCAAATATGGTAATTTAGGCTGGGTCTTAGACTAGCTTCTTAAACTGTAGGCTGCCACCTCATCTAGGCTCACATAACTGAATATAGAGGGTGCAAAATATTTTAAGAATTTTATATATAACATTCATATATACATTTTAATATATATTTTATTTGTTTGTTTGGTTTTGGTTTTCTAGGTCACACCTGGCAGTGCTCAGGGGTTATTCCTGGCTCTGTGTTCAGAAATCACTCCCGGCTGGCTTAGGGGACCATATGGAATGCCGGGATTCCAACCACTCTCTGTCCTGGGTCGGCTGCGTGCAAGTCAAATGCCCTACCACTATGCTATCTCTCCAGCCCTGTATATTTAATATACATATATTTATATACTATTTATTATAATATGATTATTTACATTATCGTATATATAATTTACAATGTATATAAATATATTATATGTTATATATAATATGTATATATTTTATATGCATAGAAGCATGCATAAAAGACCAATTTTGAACAGCTGCCCATATTCTTGCAAGAAATTTGGGAGCTGACAGTTCATCTTTTACTGGGAAATCAAAATATATCACTTCCTCTCCTAATTGAGTTCTCTCTTCAGTGAGAAAAAAGAACCACAACAAAACAAATGAACACACACATGAACCACAAAAAATAAACCCACCTAGGAATCGGATTTTTAAGCATTTGCTCCTATTGTGAGACTATTAAGCCATAAAATCAATTAGACCTTTAGCACTTGAAAGACAGGCTGCCTTCTCTTAACATTCTAGACCCTTCTCTTTTGACCCCCCCTTTGTGCAGATTTTCCTTATCTTATGATAACACTGTTCTCACTTACATAGACACTTGCCTAAAAGAATGCTACTTCATGTTCTAATCTGAAGTTCTGCTCTATTCTGAAACCAGAATGAAAGTGCACATACAGAAGTTCAGAGCTGCTTGTACTCTTGTCCTCTTTTCTTACCTCCGGAGAGCCTTTGGCAGAATGTGAAGTTGGTGGTACCTCTTAAAGGATTCTGTTTTGCCAGAATGCCTGAGATAGTCCTCAAACAAGCCTTTGGGGGAAATTTCTTTCTGCTTCTAATTGCTCCTTTTCTCCCACAGGGAGAATGCATCTCCTTGTAACTGGCTTATTTAGGAACACGGTTTCCAGAAGCTATCTTTCTGGTGGGTCAAAATCTTAGGGATTTCTTAAGAAGAAAATGATAACATAACCAAATCTACTGAGTTTCAGTGCAGTGTTAAAAACAATCATTAAGCATCATTAATATAGTTTTCCTACAGTACTTAATGAGGATGATGGCTGATGGCAATGATAAATTTCTCACTGTAGAATCTTGCCAGGGGGCCTCTAAGGAAAGAAATCGCTGCTGGCTGAAGCATTTAAAGTGTATACTAGACTCTTCTCAATAGCAAAATCCTTTCTGGTACTGCTGAGGAGAGGAAGGACTAAAGGTGAGGTATTAGCTCTCATTGAAAGTAAGAACATATCGATCCCAGGCTATTAAAGACAATCTCTTTGGGTACATGCATTGTTATCAATAACGCAGCAGTTTTACTTATTTGAAATTCAGTCTCGTGTTTCACACTGAACCCTTGAGAGATTATCAATTCAAAACTTTAAAGAGGATGTTAGCAGCTATGTTTCAGCTGCTTGCAACTCCACCCTCTTAGAATTATTCCTGGGGAACCAAAATATGGTCAATTTGCAGGTTGGTGAGATTCTAGTTATATACTTTTTCTTCCAATATAAAAATAACTTTAGTCGCTATATATTTAAAAGGGTAGGAATGGTTTATTAAATAGCTCATTTAGGGGCCGAGTAATAGTGCTGCGGTAGGGTGTTTGCCTTAAACACAGCTGACCCAGGAGGGACCTGGGTTTGATCCCCCACCCATGTCCCATATGGTCCCCAGAGCCAGGAGTGATTTCTTTTCTTTCTTTTTTTATTGGGGGGGGGCACACCTAGTGACCCTCAGGGGTTACTCCTGGCTATGCTTTCAGAAATTGCTTCTGGCTTGGGGGACCATATGGGACTCCTGGTGGATCAAAAATGGGTGTCTGTCCTAAGTTAGTGCCTGCAAGGCAAACACCTTACCTCTTGCACCACCGTTTTGATCCCAGAACGCATAGCCAGGAGTAACTCCTGAGCATCACCGGGTATGGCCCCCAAACAAAAACAAAACAAAACAAAAAAACAAAAATACCAACCCACGAATAACCTGTAATCACTCTTTACTACTGTTATCAGTGTACATCTACAAATAAAGAAATTAAGACCCAGAATTAAGCTATTTCTCAAGGATAAACATATCATAAATGATAAAATCAAAATTTGAATTTAAGATTACCTAACTCAATAGCCAGTGGTGCTTTTGGAGATGAGGTAGCTATGGTCAGAGGGCCTGCTGAGCTACTGACCTGGGTCCTGATCCATATCTTAATCCTTCATAGTAAATTATCTATTGTCAGTGTATCAAACCTGTCCCTCACTGTACATTAGCATATTTAAACAACCTCTCCAGCTCCTGTAGTTGTCTTTCCTTTTTGATGTATTTAATTTGAAAATGTCTCTTTAATGATCATGTTAAATTTTGTCTCCTCTAAAAATCTATCCATAATTTTTCCATACTTTCTCAGACACATCAAGATATGAGTTTGAATTCTCAATTCTCTCAATACACTCCTTAAATCTATTATGATTATATTTTTCTACATCAGTTTACATTACTGCTACAATAGTTTTACAGTTTATAGTGATTATGGATAAATTTATTGCACCCGAGTGCCACCAAAGTGCATGAGATATATCACTGTCCTTATGACACTGACAATCCCATTGGAGGAGGGTAGTTACCCTCCTCCCCTACTCTTGGTAATACACCTTGCAATTCAAAGTCAAGGGCTGTTATTGTTTGATACCTTCCATTCTCTGATCTCTATATATTCCATATATGAATGATGTTGTCTCCTTGTCCTTTACCCTCTGACTAATTTTACTAAGCACTATGCTATCCAGTTCCAGCCAACTTACAGAAAACAATATTATTTCATCTTTATTTTGCTGTATAGTCTTCCAGTATGTACATGTCACAATTTTTTTATTAATTTATAATTAAACACTTGGGTTGTTTCCCTATCTCAGATGCCATACTTCTGAATTAATTTGTGTTTTTTGATAGATGCCAAGAAATAGGATTGCTAGGTTATATGGAAGTTCTATTATTATTATTTATGGAAGAGTTTCCATAATTCATTTTATTGAGGCTAAACTAGGTGGCTTTTCCATTAACAATGAATGAGAACTTTTTTTCAAGCACACACCCACATATAGTGGTCTAGTCCAATCCTTTTTATATGTATGTTTTTTATTGGTGTGAGATGATAACTCGTTGTTTTAATGTATTTAGAGAACTCTAAAAACTTCCCTAAAAAGCTCTTAGAAATATTGTTAAGACAACAAAGTAAGAGGTACCAAAATCACAAAACAAAACAAAACAAAACAAAAAAACACAAAAAAATGAGCTGAAGAAAGAAATTTTAAAAAGTTAGTTCTATATAAAAGTGTCTGGCAACAAAAAATTCCTAGGAGTCAGCTTAACAAAGGTTCTGAAAGTTTATACATCAAAACTTGTAAGTGACTACTGAAAGAAGAGTATACCACAAGTGGAAAGATATTATTTATTCATAGAAAACATACATTTACCTTCATACCAGAAAAATATTATTTTTTTATTATATCATGATGACAGAAACAAGTTTTGGAGATCGATCCAAAAAAAGTAGGGGTCCTGTCACTTTAAGACCAAAGGGTCCCCTTCAGTAAAAACTCCTGTTTCAAATTGAAAAGCAATTGTTCTGGGCACATATGAAGCATTGCTGAAATACTGTAGAGTGGAGAATTAATTATTGGAGGAAAGTTATTGGTTAGAGCGATATTGGGTAGACTTTCTGAACAGCCTTGCTAGGATCAGGGTCCCCTTCCTATCTGTTTTGTCCTATTAAACATTTTATAGAAAAACGAGTTTGGTTGGAGTCATTCCTGATCAATAACAGGAGGAAGGTGTGTTTGTTACAGACCATGATATTTTAAAATCCTTGTCAACTTTTTTACTTAAATTATTCCTAGAAATTATAGAAGAAATCATACCAGGGCTTTAAGAAATAACATTATTTAACTGTTTGAAGAAACTGTTTAAGTTTGAGTCTTTGCTGTCATAGAAACTCTGCTCAAGGAGACGCCTCTCAATTATTCACAGATAGGATAACAAGAACAAATTTTGCTTTCGAGTTTTTATTGACATTATCAACTACTCAAGTCAGTTAAATCCTTTGTTAAGGCAAGTTTCGTGTACTCTGCTACTAAAGTTCTTAAATAGAATAAGACATTAAAGAAAAAAACTGTTTTAATGTCAAACTCTTAAATGTAACGTTCTCTAAAAGCTTTACTTACATATTTAAAACACTGAATAAAGCATCGCAATTAATATAAAATTTAATACTATGAGATGTTCCTTTTCTAGTTATGTCAAAGTAATTGTGTTATATTAACTTCTCTGTAGAATGAAATTATAATTTTTTAATCACAAAACTTTAGCAGAGAGCAACCTCCAAGACAGCAGTGAAGGCTACCATTAAGATAAGTAAGGCGTTTGCCTTTCATGCAGGAGGTCATCGGTTCGTATCCCGGCGCCCCATATGGTCCCCTGTGCCTGCCAGGAGCAATTTCTGAGCCTGGAGCCAGAAATAACCCCTGAGCACTGCCGGGTGTGACCCAAAAACCACAAAAAAAAAAAAAAAAAAAAAAAAAAAAAAAAAAAGATAAGTCTTCCAGTAAAGTACCTAAGATATCAGAGACTACAATTCTGGAAGATTGCAAAAAGTTTTCTTTTTTTTTGTTGTTGTTGTTTTTTCGGGCCACACCCATTTGATGCTCAGGGATTACTCCTGGCTAAACACTTAGAAATTGCCCCTGGCTTGGGGGGACCATATGGGACGCTGGGGATCGAACCACTTGCAAGGCAGACACCTTACCTTCCTTGGCTAGCACTTGCAAGGCAGACACCTTACCTCTAGGGCCACCTCACCGGCCCCACAAAAAGTTTTTTTAAAAGCATCTATAAAATTTCTTTTATGTATGTTGATATTATATACCCACATTAAAAACTTGTAAGAAAATATCTGCTAAATGGCTAAAAAATCTAAGTAGAAATTGTGTCATCTTCATATACTGGGTTATTAAAATGGAAGTTAAAATTGTTAAGGGGCCCTGCTAAATAAAATTGGCTTTCAGCTGAGATATTGCCTCAAGTATAAAACAATACTAAAATAGACCAAGTTTGACTGTTGACTGAATTAGCTAATTTGCCCATGAGTAACTGTCTGAAAATAGAGAAACACATTATTTTGAAAGAATAAACTATCAGCGTGGATTATTAACAAATATTGTTTATTATAGCTTTATATTAAATTTAACACTATCAGAAATGCTTAGAAATAGTATCCAATGACTATACTAAGATAAAATAAACATAAAGTAAGTTAATACAAAACCTGCAAGAGGTTGGAGTGATAGTACAGCGAATAAGGCATTTTACTTTGCACATGGCTGATCTGGGTTTGATCCCAAGCATCCCAAATAGGACGAGCTTGCCAGCAGTGATTTATAAGTGCAGAGCCAGGAGTAAACCCTGAGCACCACTGGGTATGGCCTAAACACTAAATACAAACAAACAAATAAACAAAAAACCAACGAATGAACTTGATATTGATATATTTATATATGTAATATTACAATTAAAATAATATACAGAGAAAATACCAAATTCATGCTCCTTTAAAGAGATAGACCCTAAGTGCAAAAAATAAAAAGAATTAATACCTAGAAATAAGCCATATTCTATAAAAAATTAATTAAAATGTATCTAAATTAAAATTAATATGTAACGGTGTAAATTTTTTAAAGAATGGTATGGTAAGGAGCAATGCTATAATAAAAATATATATACCTTATAAATTTGGGTAATAAAAGTATATCTTTTCCAAGGAAAGTAAACAATGTGAGTCTTAAAAGGCAAACTAGAAAAATCCAAAATCATAACAGAGAGTTCTAGCATACAATTTTCAGTAGTTGATGAAATGACCAGGATACCCTCCTCCAATACACACACAAGGATATGGAAGATTTGTAAACTTTATTTGAGGGCTTTTGTTTGTCCTTGCATTTCAGATCTCTCGCATCGTATTCCTGACCAATATTTTTAGCATTGCTAAGTTCATAATATGGATAAGAGATGTGATATTGAGAGCCAAAATAAATCACCCAAATTTATAGAGATGACAGTGAACTGCGATCTGACATTTTGTTATTTTGACCCAGAGACACTTTAAAAACTATGTCTGGCTCTTCAGTAAAATTAGTCATAAGGACATGCCTTTGTCCTTGCTTCCTAGATTTTCCTCATCCAATTATTGACCATTTTTTTCTTTTACTTTTCATGCTAAATTTTCAACTTAAGCAAATTTCTACATATATGTCACGTGTATGTGCATGAAATACAACCAGATCAATATTAGAGAGCAAATGTGGCAGTGAAACAAATTTAATTAAATGGAATAACAAATGATATTTTTTAGATATACATGTGTCATTAATAGGTTAAGAACAAGTCCCCTTTGGCTCAATAATAAATGCAAGCAGTGTGGGTGGAGGGATATTGGGTGCATTGTTGGTGGGAATGTTGCACTGGTGAGGGGGGTTCTTTTTGTGACTAAAACTCAACTACAATCGTGTTTGTAATCACAGTGTATAAATAAAGATAAAAAATTAAAAAAATTAAAATGGAACTAACAAAGAGGAAAAAATGGGAATATTGCAAGTGTGACACTTTCCTTAGGGATCAAGTGCTGTTCTAGATAGAACATACCCCTACATATCGGTTAAAATCGTTAATGCCAGCAATGCTGGCAATAGACATAGACTATAATAAAAGGATGTGGGATTAATTAGATCCCATCTCACTCAATATAAGCCTTGTTACTCATTGGTTGGAAACATTGATGAATGTAGCATCTTGGATTGGTGTTTAGACCATCTAATCCCACCTCTGGGAGTGGGTTGTTACTTCCTAATAAACAATTGGGGTTTCAGGAAAACACTTTCTTGCACTTTGGGACTTCCCTCTTTCTTAGGGGCTGAAGGTTTATGGGCTGGAGTTCCTGAATTTGTTTCTCCCTTCGTGTGTGTGTGTGTGTGTGTGTGTGTGTGTGTGTGTGTGTGTGTATTATTTCCTAGATTGTTGTTCTATATACCTTATGGTTTCAGTTCTGATATCAAGGTCTTTAATCCAATTGGATTTTACCTTCATACATGGTGTTAGCTGAGGGTCTGAGTTAGTTTTTTTGCAAGTGGCTAATCAGTTGAGCCAACACCACTTGTTGGAGTGGCTTTCCTTGCTCCATTATGGATTTCTTGCCTCTTTATCAAAGATTAGTTGATTGTATGTTTTGGGAACATTCTCTGAATACTCAACCTATTCCATTGATCTGGGGATCTGTCTTTATTCCAATACCAACTCAATTTCCAGTTTTTTGAGGAATCTCCATATTGTTTTTTTAAAGGCTGGACAACTTTTTATAATAGCTTCATATCAAAGAAAAATATGAAAGTTGCTCCATAATTATTGTATCCTTAATATATTAAATCCTTTTACCAAATAAGTTTCTGCTAGTTTCTGACCTAGTGGATTCAATTCTCCTTAGTAACGTACTTCGATACTTGACTTTGGTCCCCTCTCCACCTATTTTGTAAAGTTTGGCTTCTAATAAAGGGTTGTTTGAGTCACACATAGTAGTGTTCAGGGCTTGTTATTAGATCTATGCTCAGGGATCATGGACAGGTTTTGGATACCGTATATAGAGGGAAGAATCAAATTTGGGTCCACTGCATGCAAGACAAAATCTTTAACACCTGTACTAACTCTGGCTGTCTGATTCCTAGTTTATATTATAATTTGGTAATAAACCTAGACATTATGCTCAGTCATTACATGTTAAGTTGGATTTCTGTTTTCTTGGTGCTTCTCTATCTACCATGTTCTTGGCTTAGTTTCCATTAAACAAGATTTTCTCTCAGTGATTGGGTCCTGTCTTTTGTATCTGCCATGTTTACCTTATTGAACTAATAAAGAACTATTCACTATCAATTCATGCTCTAGCAAATTCTTTTCTATGGTTATATAATTTCCTCTTTGTTTATTTCACTACATTTTATTACTTTATATGTACACAGATATGGATTATTTATTCATCTTGGCTATTTACATAATGTTGCAAAAGTTATAACTCTTTAATATATTGATCTCCTTTTCTTTGGAAAACTGATCAGAAGTTGAACAGTCGAATGATATAATTTAGTAGTTCAATTATTTGTTTATGGAGAATATTGAAGAAGTTCTTAGTGGCTCTAATTGCTAACACTGACTGGTAGCTAAAATTGACTTGCCTCTATAATTCAGATTCTCAATGTTCATGCCCCAAAATGTGGGACTTCTCACAGTTTGCCACTATGGAAACACCATGGCTATACCCCAGAGGTGGTCAAAAAGCCATGCAGTATGTAAGATTGAACTAAGGGCTTTGTGTATGCAAAGCATGTTCTCAAACCTTTTATATATAGTAGTTCTATTTTAATGTTTAGTTCTATTTTAATTTTATAAATAGTAGTTCTATTTTAATTTTTGAGGAATGTCCTCATGCTTTCCATAGTGACTATACTAATTCATAATCTCAGAGTGCACAAAAAATTTCCATTTTTCTACATAATTGCCAGAATATATTATATATTGTCCTTTTGGTGAGAGCTATTTATTCTAAAGTGGGTGAAAGGTATCTAATTTTTTTTTTTGGTTTTTAGTTTTTGGGTCATATCTGGCAGCACTCAGGGGTTACTCTTGGCTCTGTGCTCAGAAATTGCTCCTGGCAGGCTCAGGGGATCATATGGAATGCCAGGATTCGAACTACCATCCATCCTGGATCTGCTGCATGAAAGCCAAAATTTCCTACTGCTGTGCTATCTCTCCTGCCCTAAGAATATCTAATTTTACATTAATTTTTGTCTTTGATAATTTCTTTTTTTTTTTTTTTTTTTTTTTTAATTTTTTATTTGTAATTATGAGAACAAGGATGCAAAGAAAGAGGACAAGGTAAAGTTACAGTGGAAGGACAATACATAACATAATTCTCAGAAGTCCCCTTGCTGATATCCCAACTTTGAAATTTCATCCAAAGAACATTAAGATTGTAACACACTATAATATTTCTTAACAGCACACAAGGCAATCTAAAGCCATAAAACTTACATAACTCCTTAAACATTACAGGCATAGCATTTTTTTTTACATTTCCATATTCATGAATATTAGCTTAAGTTGACCTCAAATCTTAACTGGGTTCTTTTTAAGGATTAGAGTCAAAGGAGCACAGCAAAAATGGTGTTAGAGTGGCAATTGTTGTTTGCATAGGCCCACCAAAATATGAGGGACATGGAAAGAAATAACCTTGGCCTAAATACAAAAAGACCCGACCCCTGAAGGTTCCTGGCACAAGACCAACTCTAGGCTCCAGGCAAGCTAGATCGTCCAATCCAAGACATTGTCTGTAGTGCCAACACACTTATATTTTTCACACAGTCTCTGTTGTTGGTATCAAGCTTCTGTATTTAAGATCCTGGAATCTGTATATCCAACATTGAAGTCAGGATGTGGAGCGTCCTCTGGTTTCACCTTACAAACAAAGGGCAATGCAGGGAGCCCTGTCCTGTAAGCAAATCGTTGTTGTTGTTAAGTCTTCTCAGTGTTAATGGAAGTCTCTTTTGAGCAGGACAATGTCTGAGCAGTGTAGAGTCTTCCTTGGTAGAGGATTGCTTCCAGGTGATGCTATAGACCAGCCTGGATGTTTTGTGGATGGCTTCCCTGGTTCAGGGGAATGTCCTTTCTTCTGAGGTCTGTGCCAGGTCGTTATGTCAATGTTCAGGGTGTAAGGTCCCTTTGCACTATAAGATTAGTCTGTACCAATCTCTATTAGATAGGATCTTATTTATCTGTATGTCACTATATTTTCATATTCATTTAGGTCACTTGTGTGCCTTCTTTGGAAATATGTCCATTTGTAATCTGCCACTTTCAAAATTGTATTTCTATAGGTTTCTCCCTTTTGAGTATTATATTCTTTATGCATAAAAATAAACTAAAAATTGAGGATTAAACCACTGAAATATTTCTAAGTGCTGAACACATGCTTTGCATGTAGAAGGCTCTGCTTTGATCCTTGTATATTCCTCTGCTATGTCTGGGAATAATCCTTATACATTGAGCCAGTAGTAACTTCAGATACCCTATGTGACTCTAAAGCCAAAATAAACAAATAAATAAAAAAGAAAAAAATGCTGAAGACTTACACTTAAGAAACCCTTACAAACTTTTACTTCCCATACCAAGATTTAATGTTAGCATTTTCAAAATGTTTAGAGTTTTTTGGATTTAATATATTTATTGTACCAGATTCAATGTATCCTTATAGATTTCATAGAGAAATCTGTCTAATAATCCTCAGATGTCATAAATTCTAACAATAAAATGTTTTATTTTATTTTTAATTTCTTTAGAAGCCCGGTACAAATGTCCTAACACCAATCTATGAACAAATTATTATCTCAAACTTTAACAATTGTATAAATTTATTTTGGGTTTACCAGAATGCTATGTCTGTTCTTTATAATTAATTGTATAGCTCAGGTGTCAACGTGGTACTCATTATAGGCATATAAAACCTGGAATTCTTACTTGAATAGGCATATTATGCATGCTATTGAAATTAATCTCAAAAATTATTAGTTCAAAAGTGTCAGCTAGAAACAGTGCTTTCCATACCACATCTATTCCAAAGGGCTACAGTCATTATAAAAATGGCTTTTATATTAGAAAACTGTGTCCTATAAATACCTCAGTAGTGAAATTTCAATGAAATTAATGATTCACTTGCTTTTATTACAAGGCCATATTATCATCCTTGTATTTTTAGTGTACACATCTAGGCCTTTTTATACATATTGTTAGGAAGACGTGGTGACCCTCAATTATGTAAGAGCTTTAAGTATTCTGCTAGATTATTACTATATTTTGAAATGGAAATTATTATCTCAATATAGGAGATTCTTGTCTTTCACTTCTATGTCATTTCTCTGCTTTGTCCAGTATTTTTCAATGTGTTTATTTCAGGTTGACTGAGTATACAAAGAGAGAAATTTAAGACTGAATGGGGAGCAATAGGAAAAAAAATCTATATTTACTGAAATGCAGTGATATAAATCCCTAAGTCTATTATACTTTTTTAGATAAAAAAAATCATTATATACATACACTTTGGCTAATTTTTAGTGGATTTGAGGAATTGTATGCATTGTTAAATAATTCATGCACCGTTTTTATTAGTGACTTCTGAACTATGTGAGACAATATAAAGTAACTTTTCAGAGAAAAATTGTGAAAGTATTTTGATGTTGGTTTTAATAAAGTTTATAAATTCATAGTTCCTATTAGATTAAAGTGACTAAAGTATAGGGAATCATTTCTAACAGATATTTGACAGGCTCAGAGCAGTGATTTTAAGTGGTGTTTATTTAAAAACACATCACTAACATCGATGCCAACATTGTTAGTTTTTCTCTTCAATTTGCTCAGACATTGTCAGCCACGTGTGATAAGAGAGGAGAAAATGAAGGGCAATGTGAGGTTGATAAAACCTCCCTGAAGGTCAGCCAACAAGCTGGGGGCAAAGACAGAATTAGAACTCACACCCCTCCATTTTCCAGGCTGTTACTTAGCCCACTGAACCCCACTGCCTCTGACTCAGTGA
Organism: Suncus etruscus; assembly: GCF_024139225.1. Lineage (NCBI taxonomy): Eukaryota > Metazoa > Chordata > Mammalia > Eulipotyphla > Soricidae > Suncus > Suncus etruscus. The sequence continues at coordinate 36,129,598 of NC_064860.1, read as the reverse complement.
ATTAATATAGACTGTGAAACACAGATTGCCTGAACATATGGCATAGAAGATGAGAAGATAATATTCCATGGCAGGATTCCTTTTTGCAGATGGGTGATTGCAAAGGCTGTTTTTCTGCAGAGGATTCAGCAAGTGAAGCGTTAAGTGCTTTTCTTATTTCTCCAAATGATACAACTTTTCCCCTTGAATGAGATCAATTACTGGGCATTCCTATTGTCAGGAGGTAGATGGAAAGTGAGGACAGGATGTGTGCAGAACTCCCCATAGGGTGTGACAGGGACTAAATGATGAGACCCATGCAGAGAACTCAGTATTATACCTGCAGGGGTGCCGAATAATTACCATTTTCTCTTTTTTCCTCAGCAAAGCACAGCATCATGTATTTAGAATACAAGTTCTAGAAACGTCTCCAGAGCCACATATTTCTGTTCTCCTCAGCAATATCTACAGCATTTTATACTGTTAATATAACTTAGCTATTTCTTTATCACATAAATTTAGATGCCACTCAGGATCTAGTCCAGAGTCTTTCTATTTCCTTTTTAGGCCATGTTACTATTGGATTTTAATCCCAGGTTAATACTTGAGCAGGAGATAGAAATAGAGGATTTATAGGAGAGAGAAGAAAATCAGAAAGGGTGAGACAGGGTTCAAGGCATCCAAGGCAGAAAGTTCAAAAGTACTGGATTTGAGACATCACTGAGGATTGTAAAATCTATCAATTTTATAGATTGTGTAAGAAAGGAAATGAGAAGACAACCAAGCAGAGTTCTCTTGCCTCTCTTCAACTTCTTTATTGTATGCCTATGATAAATAATGAAGTTTACTCTCATTAAGAAGTAGATGAGTTTATCGTTTAAGACTGTTTTAGTTATATATTTATATAGTATGGTTTTGGATATGGTCCTGTACAATCAAACTTAGTAATTATGAACATGGGTATTGGTTTTTAGACAGAATATAGCCCTATTTATAACAAGGCCTCCCAATGTGGACCAGCAATCTGCTTGGCCACCCAGAGATTTATTTTCCTTACCTATAATAACAGTTTATTACTGTGTTTACTTGATAAGTCTACTATGAAGGAGCTATGACATGGAAATAGTTGGCATTGTTGCACTGAGACTGACACATAATAATCACGCACACAAAGGTAGCTGCCATTATAATTTTCCCATTACTATGGCTATTCATTTTGCTATTAGATCTACTGCGATAGGTTGGATTAATTAGCCATTTCCGTTTAAAATTTGGATAGAATACCACAGGATGCCAATGATCTGACCATAAATGACATATCCCTGTTCCTGCAGAGAGATTTTCCTGGAAGCAACAAAAATAGAAAAAATGATTCCAAGGATAGATGGTATTCATAGCCTGGGCTATGTTGTCTTGCCAGATATGCCCCTTGGCAAACAGAAGATGTTTGCCCCTAATATTCTAAACTGAAATGTGTCCTTTTACCCCTAGCTTAAATTCATAGATCAAAATCCTAAACTCTCAGTATCTCAGAATGTGACTGTATTTAGAAGTAGTCTTTAAAAAATGCAATTCACTTAAAAGAAAGTTTTAAAAGTGAATCCTCAGGCAATATAACTGGTATCTTTATAAAAAGTAAAAATTTAGACAAAGAACACACAGAGGGAAACTGATGTGAAGACAAAAGACCATCAACTAAAGCCAAGAAGGAAGGCTTAGAGGAGATAGTTTCCTTCTAGCCTTCAAGGAACCTGCCACCTTGATCTGAAACACTGAACTTCAAGAAATCTAAGAGAAAAGCCTGATGTTGAAGTCACCTAGTCTGTGATATGATAGCATATTGCAACAGTCCTAGCAAACTTTGATATTTGACGTTTCAGTTAAATCCAGAGAGGTGACTTTTCTTTACCAGTCCAGAAGGAGGTTAACTGACATAGTTGTTCTTTGAAATTCCAGCTCCTCTCTTCCTATTTTCTCAGTAAAATGTTACTGATATGTATTCAAATCTTTCAGGTATAGCGCCTCACCAAATGAATCTTGTATATTTTTCAGGTAACTTATTGCTGCTATCTTTTCATATAGATTTCTTCCCACCCATCTCCTCATGGAGCCATAGTAATGCCATCTCAATATAAAGTTGGCATCGCTTTCAGGCTATACCTTGGAGCCTTTACCACCTAGAGGAAGTATTTAAGGAGTTTTTAATCAGGGTTTTTATAGACAATGCAATGTCAAGATAATGCTTCTACCCTACTCTGAAATTAACTGTTAACAAAAGGCTACCCAAAAATCCCCTTTTTTTTAACTATGAAAAAATTTTTTATTCCAACTGCACCCAAAATAAAGCAGCTCTCCATGAAAACTCCCCCATTATCTGTCAGTTCATAGCAACTTCAATCAGCCAGTGTGCCTCTGCCTGAGGAAATATCTCCAAGCAGTTTCTCACATGCCAAACTTGACTGCTCTGTGCGAGCCACATTAAACTTGTCTGCCATCAATCCCCCAGTCTCTTTTGCAGCAGCAGCTTAACGAGGTGAGGGAGCTGGCATCACCAAGAGGCAAATGCTATTTTAGAGGGACCAGGAAATGCTGAGAGAGAAGCGGTGGTGAAAAAAAGCTAGATATAGGCCATTAAGCAACAGGGTTTTTCTCCTAAGATCTTCTCTTGTTGTCATTTCTATGCAGATGTGCTGTTTTCAAACCTCCTAACAGATCAGGCCCTGAAAGATGGGTTGGGAAGTACCAAATCACAGCAGGTTGGCTACTCTCACATAATTTTTTTTTTCCTTCTTGATAGTACCAACAGTACTGGTGAACAACACTATGTCAATTCTGCCCCCCCCCCCCCACACACACACAGGAATTTCTTAGCTACACAATATTTTTCTCCCCCAGTATAGGCCACAGCTTCAGACTGGGAGGCGAGATTCCTTTGAAATAAATACACTAAGAAAAACACTTTTTCTTTTGCCCTCTCAGACAGGTGGCTGGATGCATTTTCACAAAGTTTGCCTCCTTGATTTCTCCCCCAGGCTGATAACCAAGGATGGCTCGCATCTGGAATTAGGACCAGAATGAGAAAAGATTCAGTGACTAAATAGAAAAGTCTTCCAATCAATTCTTTCCAACTGCTAGCAGCCAGTTTGCCACGTATGACAGCTTCTCCCTCTGTCTTCCTGGAGGCTAGAATCCCAGATTGCTTAATGACCAAAGCCATGTTGAATCTGGAGGGGCTTCTGGGAATAGAAGCTGAACTTCTCTTTGAAACACCTCCCTCCTGCTGTTCTTAAATAACACTGACAACAATAATAATAGACATTTATTCCAAGAGGTCTTTCAAAAGCTTTATTAATTCTTCTAAATATACTCGATTGCCTCTATACTACAAAAATAATAGGTTTACTGACAGGTGCCCAAAAGATGGCTGTATAGCTTTTGGCTACTGGAACTACCCGCTGTCTAAAATAACACCCTTATTTGTGTCCAAGCTTTGACAAATGTCCAACAAAGTCACTAGCCTGCAAAATTTTTGACCCAGTAATGCGGTTTGCTGTTATGTTTTAAAAAAAGAAAGAAAACAACAGAAACACAGCAAAGAGACCTTAATTATCCACTTGCCTAAGCACACAGCTGACATTTAAATTAGAATTGCTACCAAGTGGTCATCTGATTTTGCCTGAAATCCTAACAAAGAGAATAAAAACGTTACTATCTCTTGTGTTACTGGTTTTTGTTGGACACCAGGTCTTTCCTTCCTGTGCTTAATTTCTTTATACTAATTCCATTTAACCTTTCCTTCTCTCCAAAGGCCATGAGTTTAATGCTAAATCCTCCTAAAAGTGAAGAGTGTTGGAAGAGTAACATTTTCTTCATGTCTCTTTCTATAAAAATTGAGATTACTCCAAAGACTGACAGAGTGAAGCTAGGTTTGACCTCAGACTTGAAAGATATAGCTGTGAGTCCCAGTTTGATCAATTACTATTTGTAAATGGGAAGACCTATCAATCTCACTCTTTATTTGTAAAATGGGAATAAAGCTATATGCACTCAAGGGGGTTGTTGAGAGAACTTAATAGAATAATTTATGTGAAAAGAATTTCAAATACCAAAATGCTGCATACAAATAAATTGTTTACTTCACAAAAATAACTGTAGGGTTATTCCTTGGAAAATTGTGCCAAAGTGGGCAAAAATATAAGGGAAAAGGGCAAGAGCATAGTGATTTAATTAGATCCACAGGACATTAAATTCACATGGGTAGAAATAACCCCCAAGTCATTTGGAATCCAGCATGTTGATATGTGGTAGCTTAATATGGAAATGAAAGGCCTCAGAAGGGCACCTAGGCCCTACTTGAACCAATTAATCAAAGGAAACAGTATCATCTTCTAATTCCACTAATTAGAGGATCATCCATAGATACTAGATTTCTGAACTACTAAGGTTTGATAAATTTGCAATAAATTATGAGTAGTATATTAGCCAGGGACTAAATTGCTATTAAGTAATAGGATGAGAAGGAATGTAGTTTATGTGTCAAATTAATTTTCATACTTTTTGTCATATTATTTTCCCTTTCTAAAATGTAGTGAACACCTGGTTTGTGATTCTTTATGGGTGATTGTAACAACAAGTCTAGAAATATTATGTAAGTGCCACTGTTAAAATGTACTTGAGACAGGGACCAGAGTGGTGCCGTTAGAGATAAGGCGCCTGCCTTGCAAGCACTAGTCTAGAATGGACCAAGGTTCCATCCCCTGGCATCCCATATTGTACCCCAAGCCAGGAGCGATTTCTGAGTGCATAGCCAGGAGTAACCCCTGAGCATCAATGGGTGTGGCCCCAAAACAAAACAAAAATAAACAAGCAAAAGGAGTACTTGAGACAGGATGGACTGATAGTACAAAGCAGAGTGAAGGCCCTTGTCTTGTGCGAAGCACACCCAGATTCTATTTTCTGGGCACACCGGTGTATGCGGTTCCCCATTCAGGAATAATTCTTGAGATCAGCCAGGAGTAACTCCTGAGCACAACCAAATGTGCCCCCCCCCAAAAAAAATAAACAAACAAAAACTTAGGGATTTTAATCAACTATTCATTCAAATAGTTTCTTGTAACAAAATTGTTAATTAGTGAATTCATATACCTTTTCTAAAGATTATACCTTTGTTAACAATGAAGAAATTTGGTCCCGGAGAGATAGCACAGCGGCGTTTGCCTTGCAAGCAGCCGATCTAGGACCAAAGGTGGTTGATTCGAATCCCGATGTCCCATATCCTCTCCCCCCCCCCCCCCCGTGCCTGCAGGAGCTATTTCTGAGCAGACAGCCAGGAGTAACCCCTGAGCAACGTCGGGTGTGCCCCCCCCCAAAAAAAAACAATAAACAAAACAAAACAAAAAAAGAATGAAGAAATTCATTGTTAATTTCTTTTTATATTTTCTGATTCATTTGAATCTCCCCAGGATTTACAAATTAAATCTGAAGGAGGATTTGAATTTGAATTCAGTTAAGGTATTTTTAAATCTACTCAGATCACTAAGATATAAACACACTAATTTTACATATCATGACTTAAGAAACTTTCTGATTTATTTGTTCATGTGAAAAGATGGAGAATCTTAAATCAAATTTTGTCTCATTGTGACTACAAAATTTTTAATGAAGTATCTCATCTTATTTTACTCAGGGTATTGTTTATTCATTTAGATTACATTTGTTTAAGTGTCTTTTTAAATTTTAATAGTTCACTAAAAGTTCATCTAAAATTGGTCTTTGCTTACACTATCACTATTCTTGAATATTATATTCTTTACTTCAAAACTAACTTGCTTCTTTTATTTCCTTAATTTATCAAGGTTTTCCTTATAGTCTCCAATGTCAGGTTTTGCTATGTCCTTTGAGCATTTCTTTTTTATCTTGGTTTGTTTTTGTTTTTGTTTTTGGGTCACACCCAGAGGCAGTCAGGGTAATTCCTGGTTCTGCACTCAGAAATCGCTCCAAGCTGGCTCATGGGACCATATGGAATGCCAGGAATCAAACCTGAGTTCATCCCAGGTCAGCCACTTGCAAGGCAAATATCCTACTGCTGTGCTATCTCTCCAATCTCTTTTACCTTGTTTAAACACCTTTACTGCTATTTATATTATATTGTTTTATTATATTATTTTATTATAAATAAATTTATTGTTTTACTGTTATATAGTTTTAATCACTTTTAAAAGTGATTTAGGGTTTAGGGGATAGAACTTTTGTCTGATTCTTCTTTGAATATTTTAACAATATATACTTTGAACATCATATTTTTGTTTTTGCTTTATTTTTGTTTTTGGGTTGTACCCAGCAGCACTCAGGGGTTACTCCTGGCAGGCATGGGGACCATATGGGATGTCGGGATTCCAACCACCATTTGTTCTGGGTCGGCTGCAGGCAAGGCAAACATCCTACCGCTGTGTATCATTCTGGCCCCCATATTGATTTTAATAAACTTAATTGAATTATGGTGATCTGTGTATTGTATAATTATTAACAGTAATGTAAGCAGAAAGACATACGTTCCTAAATTAATTACAAAAATATTATTCACAGTGGCAAAATATTAAAAAGCATCTAATTAAATTAAGTAGCAACTATTTGCATCTTCTATTCAGCATTATTCAGGATATCTCATTTTATATCACAAGAATTTCTAAGCATCTCAATAAGAATAAAGGATAAATTCATCACATGTTGTGTTGTAAATTGAAAATTTAAATGAAAACCATTTAAAATCCACAAATTAAATTATACAACATTCATGGATAAGGACCAATATTCTAAGTCAGCTTTTTCACATTGAAAATTACATTTCTGTGAGATTAAAAGGCATACTTTTTGTGGTGGTTAAACAGACTGTCACAATCTAAACTTTATGTGCAAAGACAGATACTAGAGTAACTAAGAAGTAACTGAACCAGAGATGCTATCTACAAAACAACCACAGTTGTGAACTACATCACCTGAAAGCAATCCTTTATCAGGGAAGATCCTACCACTAATCTGGTATAGACCTATACAACAGAGACTTCTTTTTAACACCCAGAGGACTTAACAACTACCTACTTTCACGACTGAGCTCTCTGTATCACCCTCTAATTATGAGTGAAACTAAAGGATGCTCTGCATCATCCTGACTTTGATGTAGGATATGGGCATATTCCAGGATCCTTAGCTACAGAAACAGTGACTGTGTGAAAAATAAAAATATTGGCACTACAAACAATGACTTGGGTTGGACAACCCAGTATGCCTAGAGCCTAGAGTTGGTCTTATGCCAAAAAACTTCAGGGGTGTGGTCTCCTTATTGAGGCCAAGGCTTTTCCTTTCCATGTCTCCTATATTTTGCTGGGCCTATGCAAACAATTGTCACACTAAAACCGTCTTGGCTGTGCTCCTTTGACTCATCCTTAATGAAATAATGTATTATGATTAACTGTGTCAAAAATACTATAGCTTTTCATGTTAAAGGAGTTACATAAAAAAAGAAAGAAAAAATAAAAAAAAAATAAAAAAGAAGTAACTGAAAGTTAACTGAAATTTAACTTGTGGAGCAAGTCCTGTCATTTTAGAGAGCAATTAACTTCCCAGGCAAATAAGATGCAGATATATAAATATTTAAAACATAGATAAACATTGATATTTTCCAAAAACATATCTTTTTGTTTCTGTAAGTCTTGCATTTCATATTAGTAAGAAAAAGGTTAAATAGTTATGTTGAAACTAAATATATGAATGACTCATACCAAATGTAAGGAGGTAACCATGTCTTCCTACAATAACACTTGGAAAATACAAAGTTTTTTTATCAGCAACTATCTTTGTTACTGCTAACATATTTCATAGCAATACTTTGTATAAAATATGCTGAGAATTTATAGATTCTTTTTCTTCTCTCTCTCTCTTTTTTTTTTTTTTTTTTGGTTTTTGGGCTGCACCCAGTAACGCTCAGGGGTTACTCCTGGCTATGCGCTCAGAAGTCGCTCCTGTCTTGGGGGACCATATGGAATGCAGGGGGATCAAACCATGGTCTGTCCTAGGTTAGCGCAGGCAAGGCAGGCATCTTACCTCTAGCGCCACCACGCCGGCCCCTATAGATTCTTTTTAATATAACTCAATAATCCTTCCTAATCCAGCAAGCCTACCCTTCACAAAATTACCCCAAATTTAAGCTCAAAACAATGAATAAATTATAGTGTGGTCATAGCTAGTAATGATAATGACTGGTTTCAAATGCAGACCCATCTGGTTCCTTAATATGTCCTCTAAATCATCTAGTAATTTTCTATAGTTCTTATTTCCAGTATCTCTCTTTTGGAGGATTTGTATGGTGGGACATATTTGACTATGCTCAGGGCTTCTTTATTATTATGAATCAGGTGTCATTCCTGTTGGTGCTTGATTACCATAAATGTTGCCAGGGAGCAAACCAAAATGACTAGGAGCAAGGCAAGTATCCTAACCCCTATATTATTCCTCTAGTTTATGATTATATCACATTTTTACTGTCATTATTTACAATAATGTGTACCAGGATTACTATATATTTATGTTCACAAAAAGTATTTGAAAGAGTTAAAAAAAAAAAAAACAGGAAGGATATTTTGCCTGCTTACTGACAAACCAAACAAACCTACAAATAAGGACCAAGAGGACATGAAAATAGAAATAAAAGAACACCAGGGGCTGAAGTGGTGGTGCAAGTGGTAGAGCATCTGCCTTGTATGCGCCAACCTAGGATGGACTGCAGTTTGATCCCTCAGTGTTCCATATGGTCCCCCAAGCCAGGAGCAATTTCTGAGAACATAGCCAGGAGTAATCCCTGAGCATCACTGGGTGTGGCCCAAAAACCAAAAAAAAAAAAGAAAGAAAAAAAGAAAAGAAAAGAAAAGAAAAGAAAACACCAAATCTAAATATCTAAATATCAGGGCTAAAAATTTTGGTAGCCAAAATGAAAACCTCAGTGGAAAAACTCACCACAGAGTAATAGCTGTAGAAAACAGAATTAGTGATCTGGAAGAGTAGATGAATAATCCCTCCATACAGAACAAGAGGCTGAAAAAGAGCCTTTAAACAAGCAATCAGATGATGGGAAAAAAATCTTCAAAGAATGTGAACAGATAAAAATGAAAGTCTCGGGGCCGGGCGGTGGCGCTAAAGGTAAGGTGCCTGCCTTGCCTGCGCTATCCTTGGACGGACCGCGGTTCGATCCCCCGGTGTCCCATATGGTCCCCCAAGCCAGGAGCGACTTCTGAGCACATAGCCAGGAGTAACCCCTGAACATTACCGGGTGTGGCCCAAAAATAAAAATTAAAAAAAAAAAAAAAAAATGAAAGTCTCTGATAAACTCATTAGAGACATCATAAAAATCATTGGAGTTCCAGAGACCCAGGAAGAAAATCTCCATTAAAAATCAATAGTCAAGTACATCATTACAGAAAAACTCAGAAAGCTAGAGTGCATGCAACCAAATACTATATGCACAAAGAATACCATACTGACTAAAAGAGAAAAACACCCCAAGAAACATCCTAGTCACAATGATGAACACATAAGAATGGAATACCGAAGGCAGCAAGGTCAAAAAGGGAAATTATTTATAAAGGAGCATCCTTAAGTTTTACAGTTTTACAGCAGGTTTGGCAAAAGTAACCCTCAAAACCCATTAAAATGATGGGATATAGTGCAAAACTCAATTAAATGAATGCTTTGCCAAGAAAATTTCACACAGCCAGATTTAATTTCAGGTTTGAAGAAAAGATACACAGCTTCACAGACAACAGCTGAGGAACTTTACAGACTTAAAACCAACCTTAAAAGAACTGAAAGGTCTACTCTAAGGCAAGGTAGACCTAGCAAACATACCAAACTCTTACAAAAAGATGACACTAAATTTCATGACAATCATCTCTCAAAATCAATAGATTAAATGAAAAGTAAACAACAAAGAAACAGATGGAAGGAAATAATAAAGATAAGAGCAGAAATTAATAAATTGGAATTATAAAAAATATAAATAACTAATAAAGTTGTTTTTTTGAAAAATAAAACAAGATAAAAACAAACCATTAGCCAAACTCACAAAGCAGAGAGAGAAACTTAATAAACTAAAATAAAAATTAAAAGGGAGAGATTATTTCAGACACTACAGAAATTCAAAGGGTAATCAGAGACTACTTTGAGAAACTTTATGCCACAAAACATGAGAACTTAGATAAAATGGATAAATACTTGGACTCCTATAACCTCCAAAGTTTAAAACAAGATGATCAGTCATATCTGAACAAACATATAACTATTGAGGAAATTAAAATGATAATAAAAAATCTTCCCTAAAACAAAATCCCAGGCCCAGATGGATACACTAGTGAATTCTTTCAAACTTTACAAGACCTAAGCCAATTCTTTTCAGGCTCTTCCAGGGACTTGAATAAACAGAAATATTCCATTGCAAGTAGGCAAGAAAAAGATAGCAAGACAATCAGGATAGGAAAAGAATAAGTCAAGCTCTTACCGGTTGTAGATGACATGATATTATATTTAGAAACCCTAAAGACTCTACCAAAGAGCTTCTAGAAATGATAGATTTTGTAGCAAAATGGCAGGCTACAAAATTAAAACCAAAAAAATCAATGCTTTTTTTTATATATACAATTAACAATAGAGAAGAAATATACATTAGGAAAAAAATCCCATTCACAATAGCATCACAGAAACTCAAATACCATGGTGTCAACTTAACTAAAGAGGTGAAGGACCTACACAAAGAAAACTACAAACATTGCTTCCAGAAATAAAAGAGGACACAAGGAAATGGAGGCATTTGCCTGCTCATGGATTAGGAGGATTAACATTTTATTTATTATTTTTGGTTTTTGGACCACACTCATTGATGCACAGGGGTTATTCCTTTCTATTTGCTCAGAAATCTTCCTGGCTTGGGGGACCATATGGGATGCCAGGAATAGAACCACGGTCCATCCTAGGCTAGCATGGGCAAAGCACGTGTCTTACTACTAGTGCCACTGCTCTGGCCCCAAGGATCATCATTATTAAAATGGCAATAGTTCCCAAAGCACTACTCAGATTTAATGCAATCCCCAAAGAATAACTATAATATGATTCAAAGAAGTAGATAAAACATTCATGGCATCCATTTGGTAGAACAACTGTACACAACTGCCAAAGCAACCCTTAGAAAAAGAAGATGGTAGGCATCAATTTTTCAAATTTTAAATTGTATTACAAAGGAATTGTCATCAAAAAGAACTATCACAGTTATATATACAATAGGTATATAGAAGAAAACATATGTAAAACACTGCATGACATTGAAACTAAAGGCATCTTCAAGGTGGAAACACCACTGTTCAAACAAGTGCAAGCAGAGATTAAGAAATGGGACTGCATTAAATTAAGAAGCTTCTTCACCTGAAAGAAAACCTTGACTAGGATACAAAGGCTACCCATGAAACTATTCACCCAAACCTGTCTGATAAGGGGCTACTATCTAAGATATACAAGTTACTAACAGAACTTAACAAGGAAAAAATATCAAAAATGGGTAAAATTATTGAACAGACATTCCTTAAAGAAGAAATGCAAATGTGGAACATGAAAAATGCTCCACATCACTATTTATCAGGGAGATGCGAATCAACAACACAATGAGGTACCATCTCATGCCACAGAGACTGGCACACATTACAAAATCAAGAACAGTCAGTGCTGGCAGAGATGCTGGGAGAAAATAACTCTTATTTGCTGCTGGTGGGAATGCCATTTAGACCAGCCCTTCTGGAAAACAATATTGTTATTCCTCAAAAAGCTGGAAATTGAGCTTCATATGATCCAGCAAAACCAATTCTAGATATATACTCTAGGAACAACAACAAAAAAAAAAAAACACACAATACAAAAATGTCCTTTGTCTCCTATATTTATTGCAGCATTGCCCAACAACAAATTAGTAGTTAAAGAAATTTTGTTATATTTACACATGAAATACTATACAGCTATTAGGAAAAATGTAGTTATATAATTTACCTATACATGGATGGACATGGAGACTATTATGCTGAAGGAAATGAGACCAAGGGAAAATGATAAAATTAGAATAATCTGGCTCATCTGTGGGATATAAGAAAAATAAAATACAGTATAAAAATAATATTTAGAGATAATAGAGCTGAACACTGTGAGGACCAGCTTATGACCTGAAGCTTGCCACAAAGAGTGGTGAGTGCACCTAGAACACTAAACACAATGACAATTACCATGATAATGATAGAGAGAGAAAGAGACAGAATGCCTGCCTGAGAGACAAGTTGGAGTGGAGGAGGATTATGAGGGCAGACATTGGTAGTGGGAAGATCGCACTGGTGAAGGGTAGTGTACATTCTATGACTAAAACCCCAGGATAAAAATTTTTGTAAACACTTTGTTAATTATAATAATACCCAGGTGGTATTTTAACTTTGCAGCATGTGTACCAATCTGTATGTCATACTGAATAATATCTTTATGCCCATACACTATTTTTATGTATCTTTTGTTAGATTATAGACATATGGACATTTTCATGCACGCAACCATCCATATATTTGAGACTGTCTACACTAATAAGGTAATTTCAGGTCAAAACCATTAAGTTCTAGCTTTGACTTATATATATTTGAATATTTTAGCTGCGCATTTGAATGCATATATCACATATAAATGTAGTAATTTCTATGGGCTGTGAAACTCATTGTTAGGGTGGGATTATGACACTTTGTACTTGCAAAAGTTCTTTAAAATAGAATATTTATTTACCTAATAAAAGAGAATTTTGTTACTGTTGGTTAACAGATGGAGTATGTGAAAAAACTTTTCCTCTTTGGTATTCTGTGATACATATGCTATGTGATTTATTATCTACATGCACCATATAGTTTATAAAATTTCCTATATATTATAATTTATTTAAATTTTTAACTTTTAATGATATTATAGGAACTTATGATGAATTAAAGAAAAAATAATGAGTAGAATTCATTAGATATCCAAGTCAAATCAGGTGCCTATCAGTTCATTTTGAGGCTAAAGAATAGTTCTTTTTTTTTTTTTATTATTTTAATTATGACAACGAAGATGCAAAGAAAGAGGACAGGGTAAAGTTACAGTGGAAGCCCAATCACCCATAAACAGGATTCTCAGTAGTCCCATCGATGATATCCCAGCCTTGAACTTTCAGCCAAAGAGCATTAAGAAAAACAAAACTGAACCCATGTACAATACAATTACTTTGTCCCTCAAATCCCCAGTTGTAGTACATATTGTTTCTTAGCAGCACACCATATAATCTAAAGATATTAGACTTATGTAACTCTTTAAACATTGAGGGCAAAGTACATTTATCTAGTTCCATGCACATGCTTACTAGTTTAAGTTAACCTCAAAAGTTTTAATGGGTTGTTCTTTTTTTTTTTTTTTTTTTTTTTAGTTTTTGGGTCACACCCGGCAGTGCTCAGGGGTTACTCGTGGCTGTCTGCTCAGAAATAGCTCCTGGCAGGCACGGGGGACCATATGGGACACCGGGATTCGAACAAACCACCTTTGGTCCTGGATCGGCTGCTTGCAAGGCAAACACCGCTGTGCTATCTCTCCGGGCCCATGGGGTTGTTTTTCTTAAGGATTGGAGTCAAGGGAACATAGGCCCACCAAAACATAAGGGACATGGAAAGACAAATTATGGTCTAAATACATGGAGACCCTACACCTGAAGTTTCCTGGCACAGGACTGACTCTAGGCTCCAGGCAAACTAGTTTGTCCAATTCAAGTCATCGTCTGTAGTGGCAATACACCTCCATTCCTCACATAGTCTCTGTTGTTGGTATCATGCTTCTGTATTAAAGATCCTGGAGTCTGCATATCCCATATTGCAGTCAGGATGGTGCAGAGCATCCTCTCGTTTCACCTCACACTTAAGGGGCAATAGAGAGAACCATGTCCTGTAGAGCAGGTCATTGTTGTTGTCATGTCTTCTCACAGGTCATTGTTGTTGTCACATCTTCTCAGTATAAACGGAAGTGTCTTTTAAGGAGGTCGATGTCACACCCTTGGTGGTGTCTTTCCTGGTAGAGGACTGCTTCCAACTGTTGCTATAAAAGACCTTGGATGTTTTGTAGATAGCTTGCCTGGTTCCAGCGTGAATGGAGAATGCCCATTCATCTGAGGCCTGTGCCAGGTCATTATATCAATATTCAGGGTGTAAGGTACATTGTAATGAGATTTATTAGATAATAACTAATTTGTATGTATAGTGTTTTCCCATTTTAATGTGTCTATGCAAACAAGGATCAATGCCATGAAGCGTTATTGGTGCATCTGGAGGCAATAGGAACAAGACCAGCAATTTCCATGACATAGTTCAATCATAGGCATCAAACTGAGGGACAGTTCCACCAACAATCCTTACTGAACAGCTTAAAAAGAAAAGACAAGATGAAAAGTGGATAGAAACATCATGGTAGAAGAATATATAGAGAGTTACCGCAGTTAAAGAAAATAATCATAAAATATTCAAAAGATATATGTGTTCAATATGTGTTCGATTTGTGTCCTTCTAAATAGTTCTGGGATTTGGAAGATCTACTGTATGTCTTTGGTCAGAGATTAAAGCTGTGTGTTACTGAAGTTAAGAAGGGTAAATCTGGGGTACTGATGGTTGGGAGGAGCATATGATCGCGTGGGGGCGCTAGCCCCCGCGCGGTTTCAAAATGTAGACTGGTATGAAATTGCCAGTGACAGCCTAAGTATAGCTGAGCAATTATCTGCCACCCCCCAGATCAAACGCCACCCCCTAAGCCAACCTCTGGAGCCGGCCTGGGAGTGGGGAAAACCCAGGGTGCCCCATCAGCTCCTCCCAGAAACCCACCTGGAGATCCGGAGGAAAGGGGGAAAGGGGGGCCGGGTGACCCAGGTCCGGGCCCCCCACCCTAGGCCAGGCCAAAAGGCCGCTGGCACATGCGGAGGTCTGCCAGCTGCCCGCCCGTGCTGCTAAAAATCCTGCTCCAGGAAGGGAGAGAGACCCTCCCAAGCCCGAAGGGCAGGGATTTAAGCCCAACCTAGGCCGGTCCCCAGACCCGGCCTGGGAGTGGGGAAAACCCAGGGTGCCCCATCAGCTCCTCCCAGAAACCCACCTGGAGATCCTAAAGAATAGTTCTTATTTGTTAAGTGCTATGAATATAGAATGAAGAAAGATGCAAAGCATTATTTAAAAATTTAACTTCATTTTAAAGTTAAAAGGATGCGTAGATTATATTTTTTTGAAGGGGACTGGAATAGTAGCACAGTGGTAGGGCATTTGCGTTGCAAGCAGCTGACCCAGGATTGTACCCCGGCAGCTCATATGGTCCCCTAAGTCTGCCAGAGAGATTTCTGAATGCAGAGCCAGAAGTAGTCCCTGAGAACAGCTGGGTGTGGCCTAAAAAAACAAACAAAAAAGACAATTTGATGAGTAATGCTAAACATATTTTTATTTATTTTCTCCAAAATGTTTCAATAAACAGAGAAGTTAAAGTATGGGTGATTTTCTGAACTAGGAAAATAATTTACTAAGTTAAATATTAGAATCAAGAATATTGAAAGTGGCACAAAAAAGTTGTTTAAAGGGCTTTCTTTTTTTTTCTTTTTTTGGGCCACACCCCGTGATGCTCAGGACTTACTCCTGGCTATGCGCTCAGAAATCACTCCTGGCTTGGGGGATCATATGGGATGCCAGGGGTATCGAACCACGGTCCATCCTAGGTCAGTGCATGCAAGGCAAACACCGTATCGCTGTGCCATCGCTCCAGTCCTTAAAGGTATTTTTTTTTAAATATTACACATCCCTAATAAAAGATATTTTCTCATTTGCTTTCATCTTATTAAAGAATTCTTACTTTGACATGAGTGCTACTCTTTTTACTTATTATAAATGAGCATGTACAATGGTGGTTTTAATATTCTCAGCATCACATCTTGTTTTTATATTTGTTATTATTTAGTTATTGGAGGTCAATAATAAATAAATATTACTGTAATTCTTTCTAAAATTTAATAAATAATAATTTCCTACCATTTGGGCGACTCCAAATGTCATTAATTTAATCATTAACCCTTTCAAACTCTATTCCATTAGGGTTTACCATACACATTTTATAATGCAAGTATATATAATAACTAATTAAAAGTCCTATTACATTTCTTCTTCTTTCTCCTCCTCCTCCTCTTCTTCCATTTTTTTTGGTGGGGGAATCATACCTGGTTTCTCTCAGAGGTTACTCCTGGTTTTGCACTCAGAAATCACTCCTGGCAGGCTCAGGAACAATATGGAATGCCTGGGATCAAACCCAGGTAAGCTGCATGCAAGGCAAACATCAGTGGCCCCAGCTTTTATCTCCTTATAGGAGTTTTATACTATTTATAAAGGAATTAATAAATAAATGAAATCATAAATTATTTGCATGAATTTACAGAAATGCAATGTTGAATAACAGTCCTGTGTGGGGCTGGATGGTGATGGATGGATAGAGGGGCCTTTCTTCTCCAGCCCAGGCCACATGCCTGCAACCCTTTCCTTCCAGTTGGCAGGTCTTAGGGTGGCAGCGAGGAAAAGACAGCAATCAGGTTTCAGGAGACATCAACTTTATTCAAGGCCCTAGCCACCTGGGCTAACATTTTAAGCAAACTCCATTATTAGCCCTGCATTCAACCTTGTTCTTCTAACTCTCCATCCTGCCAGCATTCCTAGTTCTTCTCTCTTGCTGAATCTCATTCAGTCCCATCCTCCTGCCCCTCAAGCAATCCTTTTCTTACCTATCAAGGACCCCTCCCAGAAATGGGCAGGTCTTACCATCAGGTAAGGTTACACAGGAAGAATGGGGGATGGGGGTGACAATGCAACATTTGGAAAAATTGATTCTTAGCTCTACTCTCAAATTTTTATTTTGAATTGCACTCAATTGTCATGAGAGAATGTAGATTTTCCTTATTTTGAAAGGACGTGACTATTTTAAAATATAGATTTTACAAATTATAAGGCCTGTAATATAAAACATGAGATCTAAATGTACAGAAAATAGTTTTCAAAACCACAAATTTTCCTTGAATTATAATAGTAATTAGGAAGATCGGATAGGATAAAAAGATCTGTAAACTCTGGCTAATGGATTAGTACAGTGGTTAAATACTCTGCTTCCTGTTCATGCTAGGCTAATCCTTAGCAATACATATGATCTAAGCACAGAGCCAGGAGTAAGCACTAAACAATGCAGGGTATGTCAAACATATTTATTCCAATTAGAAGAATTCTCAATATAATAATATTCTTAAGCTCTTATTCTATAAATAAGATTTACAATGGAGATTTGAAGAATTTCTAGATTGATGGCATTCTTTATTTCTAAAGAAATATAAAGTGTTAGGAAAACAAAAGTTATTGAAACTGAATAAAATTAGTAAGGAGAAATACAAAAATAGTAATCTTTATTATTAAATTGAATAAAGCATTATAAAAATATGCATTATATAATAATCAAATAAATCTCTTTTTTTGGACCACACCCGTTTTATGCTCAGGGGATACTCCTGGCTAAATGCTCAGAAATTGCCCCTGGCTTGGGGGGACCATATGGGACGCGGGGGATCGAAACGAGGTCCTTCCTTGGCTAGAACTTGCAAGGCAGACACCTTACCTCTAGCACCACCTCGCCAGCCCCATAATCAAATAAATCTTTCATCAAAGGAAGAGCTTTAAAAAATAAAGATATATATAGAAATATATGTAAATTATTAAATTTTGCATTAAAGGGCTGCATTTTACTATATGTAAATTAACTGACCAGACTGAGACTGTATTAATTATATGGTGCACTGTCATTGACTATGGCCACCCATTTATTATGGCTTCAGTGAAATAATTGAACTCATAACCTGAAGAGCTGCTGCCAATATTAAAAGTATTTGGATTAAAGAAATAAAATAAAAATATGTAGATTATAATTAACGTTACTGATTTTGAGATTGGACAATATGAAAAGCTACATTTAACTATATTAGAACCATTAAACTCATCTGTACATCTTATTTACTTTTAAAATATAAAAATAAATATTTATTAATTATTATAAGAATTTAGCATTTTAAAATCAAAACTATAATGTGATATCACCTCACACACTTAAAGAAGAACAAGAACATCCAGTGCTGATGTGGATGTTGGGAGAAAGAGAACCTCATTCATTGCTGTTGGTTATATAGAGTGGTTGAGCCTTTTTGAAAAACAATACGGACATTCCTCAAAATAACTAGAAAGTGAGCTTCTGTATAACCCTGCTACTGCATCCAGAAACATACACAAGGAAGAAAGAAAGAAAGAAAGAAAGAAAGAAAGAAAGAAAGAAAGAAAGAAAGAAAGAAAGAAAGAAAGAAGAAAGAAAGAAAGAGAAGAAAGAAAGAAAGAAAAGAAAGAAAGAAAGAAAGAAAGAAAGAAAGAAAGAAAGAAAAGAAAAGAAAGAAAGAAGAAAGAAAGAAGAAAGAAAGAAAGAAAGAAAGAAAGAAAGAAAGAAAGAAAAGAAAGAAAGAAAGAAAAGAAAGAAAGAAAGAAAGAAAAGAAAGAAAAGAAAGAAAGAAGAAGAAAGAAAGAAGAAGAAAGAAAAAGAAAGAAGAGAAAGAAAGAAAGAAAGAAAAGAAAGAAAAGAAAGAAGAAAGAAAGAAAGAAAGAAAGAAAGAAAGAAAGAAAGAAAGAAAGAAGAAGAAAGAAAGAAAGAAAGAAAGAAGAGAAAGAAGAAAGAAAGAAAGAAAGAAAGAAAGAAAGAAAGAAAGAAAGAAAGAAAGAGAAGAAAGAAAGAAAGAAAGAAAGAAAGAAAGAAAGAAAGAAAGAAAGAAAGAAAGAAAGAAGAAGAAGAAGAAAGAAGAAGAAAGAAGAAGAAGAAGAAGAAGAAGAAGAAAGAAAGAAAGAAGAAAGAGAAGAGAAGAAAGAAAGAAAAGAAAGAAAGAAAGAAAGAAAGAAAGAAAGAAAAGAAAGAAAGAAAGAAAAGAAAAGAAAAGAAGAAAGAAGAAAGAAAGGAAGAAAGGAAAAGAAAGAAGAAAGAAAGGAAAGAAAGAAAAGAAAGAAAGAAAGAAAGAGAAGAAAAAAGAAAGAAAGAAGAGAAGAAAGAAAGAAAGAAAGAAAGAAAGAAAGAAAGAAAGAAAGAAAGAAAGAAAGAAAGAATGCAGAAAAGCCCTTTGCTTTCCTGTATTTTTCTTATCATCATTCACAATAGCCAGAATCTGGAACCAATGCAAGTATCTAAACACTGTTGAGAATACAAAGAAATTGTTGCATCTACACAGTGGAATACTATGCAGCTGTTGAGTAAAATGAAGACATGAAGTTTGCTTAGACATGAATGGGTAGGGAGAGGGATAGACATAGAATGATAACACTCATTTGTGGTATATAAAAAAATAAGGTAGTAATATCCCCAAACAATAGAGAAAGGGCCAGGAGTACTGGTCCATGGTAGGAAGCTTGCCACAAAGGGCACAGAGTGCATTTACTGCAGAGAAGGTTCCATTATAACAAATATAGTCGGAAATGATCACTCTGGACAAGAACTGGGTGCTGAGAAGATGTAAAGAGATATGCACGGAATACCTTCCTTCAGTAACCATTTTGCAAACCAGGGTGTTTAGAAAGAAAAAAAAGGGGCCGGGCGGTGGCGCTAAAGGTAAGGTGCCTGCCTTGACTGCGCTAGCCTCGGATGGACTGCGGTTCGATCCCCCGGCGTCCCATATGGTCCCCCAAGCCAGGAGCGACTTCTGAGCGCATAGCCAGGAGTAACCCCTGAGCGTCACCGGGTGTGGCCCAAAAACCAAAAAAAAAAAAAAAAAAAAAATAGAAAGAAAAAAAAATGGAAGAGAGTGGGGATGCAATAGAGGGGGCAAACTTAGGACATTGGTGGTAGGATATGTGTACTAGTGAAGGGATGGGTGTTCTACATTGTATGTACAACTCAATCATAAACAACTTTGTAACTTTATTACAATCACAAAAATCTTTGTATCTTTGTTTTCATGATTAAATGTTTATTGAAAAAGAATTTTTATAATAATGTATAGTATAAGACCTAAATTATTTTGAATTTTATATTAGTCTTTTCCTAGGAAATCAACAGATGACTCATAGAAATAAGGTGAATTGAAAAGGCAGCAGTACTGTCAAGGAGAATAGAATGAATAAAGGAACTGAAAGCAATAGGAAAGAGACAGGCAATTTGAATATGGAATTGGTTCTCTCAAAGGGAAGAAATAGAAGATAGTATAGAAATAAGAAATATAACTAGATGGTAGATAGTTTTAAATGTTATTTTAAGAAATTTTTATTTAATTTAATGGGTAATAAAAAGTGATGAAACATCTTGGAGTAGTAGAATGACATGACTTAAATTGTATTTTAGGATGATTTATTTGGTAGCAATCTATAAGGGCAGATTAGAGGTGAATATAACAATGTAGGAAGTCTGGCTAGGAGATTAACTACACTTCAGTGACAATGAGTTCTTGCATATAAATGATGATGGTGATAGTTCTTATACAAAACGTATGGTTTTGAAGGATGCTTTCTAGATAAAACTGATAGAATTTTATTTTTTAAATGACAAGTAAGAAGCCAGATAGAAAACCATGTCAAGAAAACCAGCAAGACTTTGCAAAAGCTGGCTCCCTGTGTGTGACACCAGGCGGGGAAAACCCACAAAAGTACACCGGCCCAGTGGGGCCCAACTGTGAAAAACTGTGAGTTTGACCTGTATATGTCTGTCTACTGTCCTCTTGCGTGAAACTCTTGCGAGTGGGGCAAAAAGAGGCTCCAAAAACCTCGCTCGCCCAGATGCCATTTTCAGGGAGGGACTACAGAGCATGAAAACTGGCAAGACTTTGCAAAAGCTGGCTCCCTGTGTGCGACACCAGGCGGGGAAAACCCACGAAAGTAAACCGGCCCAGTGGGGCCCAACTGTGAAAAACTGTGAGTTTGACCTGTATATGTCTGTCTACTGTCCTCTTGCGTGAAACTCTTGTGAGTGGGGCAAAAAGAGGCTCCAGGGGAGCACGGCCGCTTAGCGAAGCTACGCGGCCGTGCACTCTTTCTAAGGAAAGAACACCATTGCAACAAGAAGGAAAAATTACACTAAGAACGGTGCTATATCACAGAAGCAAACATTTCTCTCCGGACTGTCTTCTCTGTTGCATGCTCGGGCCTAAGATTTGACCCAGTGTGAGGCTTCATCCACGGAGGACTCCCCTCCCTTAGAGGCAAGTCAGCCCATCCAGAAAAGGAGGAGCCAGAGGCGTGTGCTGCCTGCATCATATAGACAATGAATACCACCACAACATGTAGAAAAACCCACAATACAAGTGTGACAATGGGGAAACAACGCAGGCCAGCATCAGACATAGAGAATGAAGAGGACAATTCTGAGGACCAGATAATGACCAACCAACTAATCAACCTCTCAGATAAGGACTTTAGACTAGCAATATGGAAGATGCTCAACGGACTACAAGAAACCATGGATCGAGTTGAACAGAACACTAATAAGAACCAAGAAAATATGAAGACAGAAATCACAAAACTCCAAACTGAAATAACATGTCAACTAACAGGACTGAAAAAGTCAGTAAACGAAGTGAATGACAAAATGGATAAGCTCTGGGACAGGGTAATAGAAGCTGAGAATAGACTTGGTGCTGTGGAAGATGAGATACATAACAATTCCATACAGCAGGAGAAATTGGACAAAAAACTTAAAGCAAATGAGCAGACAATGGAAAAATTAGTCAAAGAATGGGAACAGATGAAAATAGAAGTCTATGATAAGATCAACAGAAACAACTTAAGAATCATTGGAGACCCAGAGACCCAGGAAGAAAATTTCCAGGAAGAATCAACAGTCAAGAACATCATTAAAGAGAAACTTCCAGAGCTAAAGAATATATGTGATCAAATCCTGCATGCCCGAAGAGTACCAACCAAAAGAGACCCCAGAAAAACCACCCCAAGACACATCCTAGTCACAATGACAAATCCCACAGATAGAGACAGAATTCTGAAAACAGCAAGATCAAAAGGGGAAATCACATTCAAGCAAGCTTCCCTGAGATTTACAGCAGAACTGTCACCAGAAACACTCAATGCCAGAAAGCAGTGGTGGGATAACGTGACAAGACTGAATGAAATGAATGCTTCACCCAGAATACTATACCCAGCAAAACTCACTTTCCGGTTTGACGGAAGAATACATGGCTTCACAGACAAAAAACAGCTCAGAAACTTCACAGACACAAAACCAGTCTTAAGAGAAAAACTAAAAGACCTAATCTAAGACAAGACTACCCAAAAGACACACCAAATTTCGAAATAAAGATGGCGTTAAATCCCAGGACAATTCTTTCTCTCAACGTCAATGGACTAAATGCACCAGTTAAGAGACACAGAGTGGCTAAATGGATAAAAAAAACTCAATCCAACCTTCTGCTGCCTACAAGAAACGCACCTGAATAGTCAGAACAAGCATAGACTCAAAATAAAAGGCTGGAGAAAAATTATCCAAGCAAACAACACCCATAAAAAAGCTGGAGTGGCCATACTAATATCAGATAATGCAAACTTTATACTCAGGAAGGTTGTAAGGGACAAAGATGGACATTTTATATTAATCAAGGGATACGTAGAGCAGGAAGAATTCACTCTCCTAAACATATATGCACCGAATGAGGGGCCAGCAAAATATTTAATACAACTGTTGACAAATCTGAAAAATAATATCAACAACAACACAATAATTGTGGGGAACCTTAACACGGCTTTGTCAACACTGGATAGGTCAACCAGACTGAAACCCAACAAGAATATATTAGACCTGAGGAGAGAAATGGAAGAAAGAGGCCTAGTGGATATATATAGGACACTCCATCCCTAGAAACCTGGATACACATTCTTCTCCAATGTACATGGGACATTCTCCAGGATAGACTACATGCTGGCACATAAAACATACCTCCATAAGATCAAGAGGATAGAAATTTTGCAGACTACCTTCGCTGACCACAAGGCTCTGAAATTATTTGTGAACTCCAAAGGGACTCAGAAGAAACACTTTAACACCTGGAAGTTAAACAGCCTCATGCTCAATAACCAGTGGGTCTGAGATGAAATCAAGGAAGAAATCAAAAGGTTCCTGGAAACAAATGACAATCAAGACACAAACTATCAGAACTTATGGGACACAGCAAAAGCAGTACTGAGAGGAAAATTTATAGCTTTGCAAGCCCACATCAGGAAGGAAGAAGGAGCTTACCTGAGTAGCTTAATGACACAGCTAATAGAACTAGAAAATGCTCAACAAAAGGACCCAAGAATAGGAAGACAGAAGGAAATAACAAAGCTGAGAGCAGAAATCAACGAAGTGGAAACCCAAAAAACAATCCGAAAGATCAACGAAAGCAGAAGTTGGTTCTTTGAAAAAATAAACAAGATTGATAGACCACTGGCAAACCTAACAAAGAAAGAGAGAGAGAGAAACTTAATAACTCGTATCAGGAATGAAAAAGGAGAGATCACTACTGATATGACAGAGATTCAAAGGGTAATCAGAAACTACTTTGAAAAACTCTACGCCACTAAAAATGAGAACCTGGAAGAAATGGATAAATTCTTGGAATCTTATAATCTTCCACGGTTGAAGGAAGAGGATGTAGCATATATAAACACCCCCATCACCACTGATGAAATTAAAACAGTAATCAAATGTCTGCCGAAAAACAAAAGCCCAGGTCCAGATGGATTCACTAATGAATTCTATCAAACTTTCCAAGAGGAACTACTGCCAATCTTGGCAAGACTCTTTCATGAAATTGAACAAACAGAAACACTTCCAAATAGCTTTTAAGAAGCCAACATCACCTTGATACCTAAACCAGACAGAGATGCTACAAAAAAAGAAAATTACAGACCAATATCGCTGATGAATGCAGATGCAAAGATCCTCAACAAAATCCTGGCAAATAGGATTCAATGCCTCGTTAAGAAGACCATCCACTACAATCAAGTAGGTTTCATCCCAGGAATGCAAGGCTGGTTTAACATCCGTAAATCTATCAACATAATACACAACATCAATAACAAGAAAAATAAAAACCACATGATCATATCAATAGATGCAGAGAAAGCATTTGATAAGGTCCAACACCCATTCTTGATCAAAACTCTCAGCAAGATGGGAATGGAGGGAACCTTTCTCAATATAGTGAAGGCCATCTACCACAAGCCAGTGGCAAATATTATCCTCAATGGAGAAAAACTAAAAGCCTTCCCTCTAAATTCTGGCACAAGACAAGGCTGTCCTCTCTCACCACTCCTATTCAACATAGCACTGGAAGTACTTGCTATAGCGATTAGGCAAGAAAAGGATATCAAGGGAATCCAGATAGGAAAGGAAGAAGTCAAGCTCTCACTGTTTGCAGATGACATGATACTCTACTTAGAAAACCCTAAAGACTCTATGATAAAGCTTCTAGAAACAATACTCATATAGCAAGGTGGCAGGCTACAAAATTAACACACAAAAATCAATGGCCTTTCTCTACACCAATAGTAATAAGGATGGAATGGACATTAAGAAAACAACCCCATTCACAATAGTGCCACACAAACTTAAATATCTTGGAATCAACTTGACTAAATATGTGAAGGACCTATACAAGGAAAACTATAAAACTCTGCTCCAAGAAATAAGAGAGGACACACGGAAATGGAAACACATACCCTGCTCATGGATTGGCAGGATTAACATCATCAAAATGGCAATACTCCCCAAGGCATTATACAGATTTAATGCCATCCCTCTAAAGATACCCATGACATTCTTCAAAGAAGTGGATCAGACTCTTTTGAAATTCATTTGGAACAATAAACACCCTCGAATAGCTAAAGCAATCATTGGGAAAAAGAATATGGGAGGTATTACTTTCCCCAACTTTAAACTGTACTACAAAGCAATAGTTATCAAAACAGCATGGTATTGGAATAAGGACAGGTCCTCAGATCAGTGGAATAGGCTTGAATACTCAGAAAATGTTCCCCAGACATACAATCACCTAATTTTTGATAAAGGAGCAGGAAATCCTAAATGGAGCAGGGAAAGCCTCTTCAACAAGTGGTGTTAGCACAATTGGATAGCCACTTGCAAAAAATTGAACTTAGACCCCCAGCTAACATCATGTACTAAGGTAAAATCCAAATGGATTAAAGACCTCGATATCAGCCCCAAAACCATAAGATATATAGAACAGCACATAGGCAAAACACTCCAGGACATTACAGGCATCTTCAAGGAGGAAACTGCACTCTCCAAGCAAGTGAAAGCAGAGATTAACAGATGGGAATATATTAAGCTGAGAAGCTTCTGCACCTCAAAGAAAATAGTGCCCAGGATACAAGAGCCACCCACTGAGTGGGAGAAACTATTCACCCAATACCCATCAGATAAGGGGCTAATCTCCAAAATATACAAGGCACTGACAGAACTTTACAAGAAAAAAACATCTAACCCCATCAAAAAATGGGGAGAAGAAATGAACAGACACTTTGACAAAGAAGAAATACACATGGCCAAAAGACACATGAAAAAATGTTCCACATCACTAATCATCAGGGAGATGCAAATCAAAACAACGATGAGATACCACCTCACACCACAGAGAATGGCACACATCACAAAGAATGAGAATAAACAGTGTTGGCGGGGATGTGGAGAGAAAGGAACTCTTATCCACTGCTGGTGGGAATGCCGTCTAGTTCAACCTTTATGGAAAGCGATATGGAGATTCCTCCAAAAACTGGAAATCGAGCTCCCATACGATCCAGCTATACCACTCCTAGGAATATACCCTAGGAACACAAAAATACAATACAAAAACCCCTTCCTTACACCTATATTCACTGCAGCACTATTTACCATAGCAAGACTCTGGAAACAACCAAGATGCCCTTCAACAGACGAATGGCTAAAGAAACTGTGGTACATATACACAATGGAATATTATGCAGCTGTCAGGAGAGATGAAGTCATGAAATTTTCCTATACATGGATGTACACAGAATCTATTATGCTGAGTGAAATAAGTCAGAGAGAGAGAGAGAAAAACGCAGAATGGTCTCACTCATCTATGGGTTTTAAGAAAAATGAAAGACACCCTTGTAATAATAATTTTCAGACACAAAAGAGAAAAGAGCTGGAAGTTCCAGCTCACCTCAGTAAGCTCACCACAAATATTGATGAGTTTAGTTAGGGAAATAACTACATTTTGAACTGTCCTAATAACGGGAATGTATGAGGAAAATGGAGAGCCTGTCTAGCGTACAGGCGGGGTTCGGGTGGGGAGGAGGGAGACTTGGGACATTGGTGATGGGAATGTTGCACTGGTGATGGGTGGTGTCCTTTACATGACTGAAACCCAAACACAATCATGTATGTAATTAAGGTGTTTAAAAAAAAAGATTAAAAAAAAAAAGAAAACCATGTCAAAGCTGGTTTGTTGTTTGTTTGTTTGTTTTATTTGGGGAGGGTGCATCATCTGCATCTAGCTAAGGGGCTATTCCTTGCTCTGTGGTCAGGAGAGAAATCTAGTATTCCTAGGCAGTCACTAATTTGTGATGCTAGGGATTAAAACCGGATGTCAATCTCTTGCGAACAAATATCTTACTTCCTGTATAATCTTTCTGACCCTAAAGTTGTTTATATTTTCTCATATATATTTTTATGATACATATATATATTTCTGAAACTTTAAAGATTTTTTATTTATGTATTTTCTATAAGATATTGTGTTTTAGATATAAATGATAAAGACACTTTTACTTGCTTTTTCTAGTCTATTGTAAACACAAGATTGGAACTAATGGGAGTAAAAGATACAGTTTTGGTATATTCTGATTTTCAAAGGTTAAAAATATTCCTTAATTTATAAATGGAAAATAGAAGCCAACATATAGGAGAACAAGATTTAATAATAAACAAAAATCACCAAATTACTAAGATTTTCTTGGTCATCATTATAGATAATTTCTCATTAATATCTGAAGAGGTTCTTAATTGGTATCTTCTGAGTTAAATAAAGCAAACATTTATATTTCTAATTATTACTCATCTAAAGTCTATTTTTTAAACAAAATGGATTTTATTGAATAAAACTTGCTTAGAAATATATAAGGAAAAATGAAATGAACATGTGTTTAAAAGATAAATTTAGCCTGAAGTAGCAAGCAAGCAAGTAAGGAGTTTTAGAGAAGTGAGCTGAAGAAATTAAAGAGAATTCTAAATTTTTGCCCTCCCCCCCGAGAATTCTAAATGTTATCATTTCTAACAAGGAAACATTCATTCTGTCTATCTGACATTCAATGTCAACATATCATAATCAACCCTCTTTCCAAAACAACTTCTTTTTATCATTTACTCTTTTCACTATGATGATTAATTTTATGTGCCAATTTTATTGTCTCACAGATGATGACTTCTGTTCAAATATTATATAGTGTGTACATAGGGATTTTTGGACAAGATTAACTTTTGAACTGATAGTCCAAATAGCCTCCTGTAAAATTATTCATTTTATCTAATTAACTGAAGATTGAATAGAATAGAAAGGCAGAAAAAGTAAAGGATATGGCCTCTTTGAGATATCTCAGAGAAGAGATATCTGCTTTTATTTCTCAGACTAAAATGACACTATCTTTTATCTTGGTTCTCAAGCTTTTGGGACCCAAACTGGAACTATATCAATGATTCTCTTAAGTCTCCAAGTTGCTGAATACACCATGGAACATCTCAGCGGTATGAATTCATTTTTATATAACTCTGATTCTTTAGTTCT
Source organism: Suncus etruscus (assembly GCF_024139225.1). Lineage (NCBI taxonomy): Eukaryota > Metazoa > Chordata > Mammalia > Eulipotyphla > Soricidae > Suncus > Suncus etruscus. The sequence continues at coordinate 36,101,652 of NC_064860.1, read as the reverse complement.
TTTTTTCTGAAAAACTTTAACAAATACTCCCATCTAATATGTGTTGAAAACTTACAAAGAACTGTTGATTTTCCCCTCTTTCATGAAAATCATTAGTAAATTCTGTAGCTCAATTCACTGTGTTGAACACTCACTCCTATTTCCTCTGGCATCATTCTAGGGGGCAATTGCAGTATTATACAAATCAGATTCATGTTTTACATTTCAATTTGTTCTACTTGTGATTTATTCTACTTAAGAACATTGTGAAAAAATTGTTGGCTTTCCACTACTTCATTAAATGCAAATTTTATTAGAGTTTCAATACATACTCACTATAAAATACCTTGTTTTGTCAGTGGGAATAAAAACTCCTTTATTTATATCCAGAACTCTTAAGAACAAAAGGACATAATAAACGAAGATGCTGAGGAGAACGACAGAAGAAAGCAACTCATTTAGCAGCTGCAAAACCAAGTCAACTAATTTTTATTGGCAACTTGATAATACATACATGACAAAAACTCTATTTTATCAAAAGTGGCTGCAGAAAACAACAAAGAATAGCATCATTACTGGAAGGATTTCTGCTTGTTCAAAATCAGAAGATATTGGGGGGAAAATCTCTAATAGTACTATTTTACCAGAATTTATTGTGTCTATCAGTAAATACTCAGTATTCCTCTATGACATGATATAGAAAACTGAGACAATATTCAAAAGACTAAATATAATACTGAATATAAAAAAGATAACTGCTCTTATGTTATTTTTAATATTTATTATATAAAATTTTGAATTGATGTTTTTATATCATATAAAATATTTTGTTATATTAGGTTTTATTGAAGGAACGATGATAATATTTTTTTTAATTTTTATTTTTAATTATGAGAACAAGGGTGCAAAGAAAGAGGACAAGGTAAAGTTACAGTGGAAGGACAATCACCCATAACATAATTCTCAGAAGTCCCCTTGCTGATATCTTAACTTTGAAATTTCAGCCAAAGAACGTTAAGATAAATAAGACAGAATCCATGTACAATTACTTTGTTCCTCAAGTCCCCAGATTGTAACCCATTATAATATTTCTTAACAGTACACAAGGCAATCTAAAGCCATAAAACTTACGTAACTCCTTAAACATTACAGGCATAGTATTTTCTTACATTTCCATATACATGCATATTAGCTTAAGTTAACCTCAAATTTTAAGTGAGTTCTTTTTAAGGATTAGAGTCAAAGAAGCACAGTAAAAATGGTGTTAGAGTGGCAATTGTTGTTTGCATAGGCCCACCAAAATATGAGGGACATGGAAAGAAATAACGTTGGCCTAAGTACAAAGAGACCAGACCCCTGAAGTTTCTTGGCACAAGACGAAGTCTAGGCTCCAGGCAAGGTAGATCGTCCAATCCAATACATTGTCTGTAGTGCCAACACACTTTTATTTTTCACACAGTCTCTGTTGTTGGTATCATGTTTCTGTATTAAAGATCCTGGAATCTGCATATCTTACATTGAAGTCAGGATGTGGAGCATCCTCTCCTTTCACCTCACAATCAAAGGGCAATGCAGGGAGCCCTGTCCTGTAAGCAGGTCGTTGTTGTTGTTAAGTCTTCTCAGTGTTAAGGGAAGTCTCTTGAGCAGGTCGAGGTCTGAGCAGTGTAGGTCTTCCGTGGTAGAGGATTGCTTCCAGGTGATGTTATAGACCAGCATGGATGTTTCGTGGATGGCTTTCCTGGTTCAGGGGAGAATGGAATATGCCCTTTCTTCTGAGGTCTGTGCCAGGTCGTTATGTCAATGTTCAGGGTGTAAGGTCCCTTTGCACTACAAGATTTGTGTGTTCCAATCTCTATTAGATAGGATCTTATTTGTATTTATACTATTTTCCCATTTTAATGTGCCTATGCAAATAAGAAGCAATGCCACATGGTGTTATTGGCGCATATGGGGGCCATAAGAACAATTACAATGATTCCCAAGACATGGTTCAATCATAAGCATTAAACTGGGGGACTCTTCCACCAAAATTCCTTGTTAAACAGCAGGCAAACACACCAAGAAATCCTGGCATTCGGAGTGTTCTGAGCCCAGCCAAGCCTCTGTAGGTTTTGGATGCCTAGGAAGGAATTTCTCACTCCCTCCTCCCAGGGCCGGATTAACCAGGCGTGGCCCTGAAGACCCGCCTGGTGTGGGGGAAATCATGCTCGCCTGGACAAAGTGGTCAGCCCAGGGGTCCTATGGCTAGCTGTCCTGCCCGGAGCCCCCAACATACCAGTCAAAAGCCCACGAAATCCTGGCATGTGGAGTGTTCTGAGCCCAGCCAAGCCTCTGTAGTTCTTGGATGCCTAGGGAGGAATTTCTCACCCCCTCCCCCCAGGGCCCAATTAACCAGGCGTGGCCCTGAAGACCCGCCTGGTGTGGGGGGAATCTTGTTCCCCTGGACTAAGTGGTCAGCCCAGGGGTCCTATGGCTAGCTGTCCTGCCCAGAGCCCCCAACATACCAGGCAAACACACCAAGAAATCCTGGCATTCGGAGTGGATGATAATATTTTTAATATTAGAAGATATTAGGACGTGAGGCATCTTGTTATTTGTTTGTTTTCTTTGGGCTATACAAGGTGATACTCAGGATTTATTCTTGTCTCTATGATCGGGAATAACTCGAGGACTATAAGGGATGTTGTAGATTTAGAACCTGGTTTAAGCTCCCTAGCTACCATTCTCCCCAAGAAGGTATTTTAAAATATAAACAAAATAATCAAGAATAAAACTAATTTAACATAAAAAAAGAACATACAGACATGTACATAGAAACTAGTAGGTAAAAAGAAGGTAGATGTATGCTCAATATAGAAACTTCTTGTAGTGACATTAAAAATAACTAAATTAGGTTATTTCAGAAATGAGTGAGCTTTCTGTCATCATTAGTTTAAAATGTATTCTGATCTGGAAGGAAAATCATGGGACTAATTTAAAATATTGAAAAAAAATTTTTTTTCTATTATGTATTATATCACAATCTCTGGCTGCTTTCCAAACCACACTATCTAGGAGTCTACTTTTCTAAAACAAAGTTAGCTCTTTAACTTAAGTTTCTTACTAACCACAAATACTTATTATTCCTTGGCATAAACCTACCCAATTCAATTCCTCTGCTCAAGTTCTTTTCTTTGCCAAAATGCCTTTTTGTTCCTGGTGTACTCCAATAAGTGGATTTATACTTAGAATATTCTTTCTTTTTTATTTTTTTGGAGGGAAGGGGGGTGGCCACATCTGGCATCACTCAAGGGTTATGGTTATTCCTGGTCCTGTGCTCAGAAATCACTCCTGGCAGTCTCAAGGGACCATATGACATGCCAGGGATTGAAAACAGGTCTATCATGGGTTGGCAGTGTGCAAGGCAAATGCCCTATCATTCTGCTATCACTACTGCCCCAGATTATTCGCTAAGGGATTACTACTGGCTATGCGCTCAGAAATTGCTACTGGCTTGGGGAATTTATATGAGACACCAGGGGTTGAACTAAGGTCTGTCCTGGGTCAGTCGTGTGCAAAGCAAACACCCTACAGTTGTGCTATCTTTCTTATTGAATGTGCATCAATACAGATATTTTCACTTATTATTCAAAATAAGGTATTTAAAACCATTCTGTCTTAAAATGATTATATATAGGACAAAAATAAATATGAACATTCCTCCCTCCCTCCTTCCTTCCTTCCTTCCCTCCCTCCCCCTTCCTTCCTTCCTTCCTTCCTTCCTACCTTCCTTCCTTCTTTCTTCCTTCCTTCCTTTTTCCTTCCTTCCTTCCTTCCCTCCTTCCTTCCTTCCTTCCTTCCCTCCTTCCTTCCTTCCTTCCTTCCTTCCTTCCTTCCTTCCTTCCTTCCTACCTTCCTTCCTTCCTTCCTTCCTACCTTCCTTCCTTCCTTCCTCTTCCTTCCTTCTTCCTTCCTTCCTTCCTTCCTTCCTTCCTTCCTTCCTTCCTTCCTTCCTTCCTTCCTTCCTTCCTTCCTCCTTCCTTCCTTCCTTCCTTCCTTCTCCTTCCTTCCTTCCTTCCTTCCTTCCTTCCTTCCTTCCTTCCTTCCTTCCTTCCTTCCTTCCTTCCTCCCTCCTTCCCTCCCTCTCTCCCTCCCTCCCTCTCTCCTTCCCTCCCTCTCTCCCTCCCTCCCTCTCTCCCTCCCTCCCTCCCTCCCTCCCCTCCCTCCCTCCTTCCTTCTTCCTTCCTTCCTTCCTTCCTTCCTTCCTTCCTTCCTTCCTTCCTTCCTTCCTTCCTTCCTTCCTTCCTTCCTTCCTTCCTTCCTTCCTTCCTTCCTTCATTTCTTCCATAGGAATATATTCCAGTTCATTGGAGCATATTGTAGTGACTCCAGAAAATAAGACTAAATTAAAATAGAATTTTTCATAGTTTTGAGTAAGATGAAATAATTCATCCTAGAAAATTGGCAGATATTATGTCACACTCAGTAGTTACTATTTTGAATTATCATAAAATGTGAAATCCCAGAAGACACAGTTCTCAAAATTGGAAGGAATTTGAAGGGGCGCAATTTTCTCTCTTAAGGCAAATAAATTAAGTCTCTATGTTGCCAAACACCCCTATCTTCCAGAAAAACAACAAAAATGTTTTTTATAAAGATAGAGGATAACTTTAGTAATATATAGACTTATTTAAGTTTGGAATACAGTAGAAATTGCTTGCAACTACATTCGATAGGCCTTAACAATTACAAGATGCTTTTATGTGCAGTTTGTTATTTTACTCTTATAGTGAAGATGAAGCAAATTATGGAGAGACACCAGGTAATTTATAGTCATTTTAAATCTCACCAATATAAATGATACTCAATCATACAGATAATGATGACAGCTAATGGTAGTGAACAAAAGTGCTTAAAAGGGGTAAATAAGGGACCCTGAAAATAGGACAGAATTTAGTATAAATCCTACTGCAGTTCAATTCTAACACCACCTTATCCCTGAGCATCTCTGAGTGTAGCCATCAAGATCCCTGAGCAGTGCTGAGTGTCCTGAATATCCCTGTCACCTCAGAATCCAAACAAATTCTTATTCTTGGAGACTTGCACTGAACTGCTGGCCTAGTTGTCATAGAATCACTGAAGGGGTCCCTGGACTTTTCTAAGCAACACTTGAGAGGCAAACAAAATAAAGTGGTATACATGGAAGGTAACTTTCTATTGCACCCACTCTTTAACTCAGATGGATAACAGGCTCTATCTTCAACCCTACGTGCTTGCCCCAGGAAAGGCTGGAATACTTGGTGGATAGCAGAAAAAGTAAAACTTGGCTGAAGGAATCAAGGGAATCAATTAGGACAAGGAACAACAAGAACCAACCAGGAGAGACAGATAATCAAACATCAGTGAGGGACTACAGACCAATAAAACAGTAAGAGAAAGAACCAGTGAGATATAAAAACGTACCAAGATTAAAATACACAGGAACCAGTGAGGGACCTGTTTAAGACTAATGCATCATGGTATCCAAACCTGCCTTCTTCAAGTTGTTAAGTTAATTATACTATCATAAATATCTGGAATTTTGTACTCTAATTTTACAGACAATAATTTTTAAATTCTTCTTTAGAAAGCAGGAAAACTCAAACTCAGTAAAGCAAAGTCATTAGAAATATGACATTTGAACCCACTATTCCCACAATATCAAAAGTGATTAAAAGTACAGACAGAAGACAATATAATGGTTAAAGCACTTGCCATTCTCTCATCCGGCTCAGGTTTAATCCCTGGCACCAAATTTGATCTGAACGCAAAGCCAGAAAGGAGCCATGAGTACTAATGTGTGAGGCACCTCAATAAGTACAGTGATATAATATGAAGTTTTGGGAAGTACTGAGAAGAAGTAAGACATTTAGTCCCTTTGGGATATAAGCTAATTACTGTGAGAGAATATCTCAGACATATGATTTTATTAGTAGTGCTCTCATAAGTAAATGCTGTATTTTAAAGATAAAAATCAAAGTAACAAACAAATCCCGTCTCACTTTACAGGTGGGAAAAAATTAAATGGCTTGTAAAAAAATAAGAGAATTGGTCAGAAAAAGCAAAAGTGGAGGAAAAAAAAAGAAATTGTATAGGTTATTTCCTTACTAGTCTTCTCAAGGGAGATGTTTGAGATTCAAGGTGTAAGTTGTTGAGAGATCGCCACAACAGAATATGGAGAATTAAGATCATGCCATTTAATTTTGCAATCAGGAAATTAATTATTCATGTGACAAGTAAATTTAATTGAAAGCATATGATGTTTAAGCACAAGGGGACAAAACAGTGTCTTTCAATTAAATTTACAAAAATAAAATAAATGTATCTGTTGTTGGAGAATGACAATGTAAAATAGAAAACCATCAGTAAAATGGACTTCTGTAGAGAAGTAAGAATAAAGAAAGAAATATAGAAAAATTAAAAATCAATACATAAAAGTTAAATAAATATTTAGACAGAAAGTACCGTATTTTTCGGCGTATAAGACGACTTTTGAAACAAAAAAAAGTCAACCGAAAATCGGGGGTCATTTTATACGCCTAGTGTATCCCGAAAAATGTTTCAATATGCCTCTAAATGAAAATTGTATGAATATTGCCACAAAACGAATTTTCCAACTCGATTCTGCACCAATCACTGCAAGGCTGCTCAGACTGCCTCTCTAACTCAGCCAATAGAAGCAGGCTTTTTATGCATGCAAATTAGACAATGTTCTGGACCCAAATCTACACTGTAAAAAGCCTGCTCAGATTGGCCAGAGTCAGAGAGGAAGTCTATGACAGTGTAACCTTTGAACCTTTGCTTGTTGTGACTGGCTCACTGTGGTACATGAGCACAGGAACACATGCAGCACATGCAGCTGTCTGATACAGCGAATATAGGCCTAAACCTATGTTTTAACTGCAAAATTAGGGGGTCGTCTTATACGCCCAGTCGTCTTATACGCCGTAAAATATGGTAGTTAAAATTTTACCTAGGCACATAGACAATGATGAAGCAAAGGTAAGACTAGGGAACTTGTTTTTCTTGGAGTTCCTCTATCAATCCTAGAATAAAGTTTATCTTAAAGTTTTTAGTGAGGAAAGTTTGCAAAAGAGAAAGGAGAAGATGGAAATATTGATGATCTGGTCCAGAGTGATAATAGAGTGACAGTCAGCTGACTTAGGTTCAAATTTGGGCATTTCATGCAACCCAGATGAACCCCAAGCCCAAATAGAGTGATTCCTAAATGCAGAGCCAGGAGTAAACCCTGAGCACTACAAGAGGGGCCTGAAAACTAAACAAACAAAGAAGTTACTAATGATCAAGAAGGAAATGGAAGTTAAAAATATTGTAAGATCTTAAGTGTGTTAAGAATGAAAAAGTCTTGTTTTTTTTAATGAAGAATGCATATTACAGAACTAGTACAAATAAGATACAGTTATTTCCTCATAGAAGAAAGAATTCTGCTGATAGTAGAAAGCATGCCTTTGATGATTCTACTAATGTCTGTGGAACTACCCTTAGAACCAGTGATGCAAACAGAAAATAGATAGTGGCTATAATCCTGATTGGAAGTTTAGGCTATAATTCTTCTTATTTAATCTTAAAATGAGCTTCCAATGGATATGATCAGTTCTCTTTTCCCTTAAATCTCCAAAAATAGAATCAATAATTAAATTTCTTTGAGTACTGTGATTTGTTAAATTATAATTTTGATCATCTCGCATCCAAATTTTCCCCTCTATATAAATAAGAACAGAGGTTATTCTTTCTAATCATTACACATTTACATTAGGTCAAATGCTAATGTCTTCATACAAAAGGTGTTTTATAAATGATTACTAAGTAGTTCTAAATTTAGTTAGCCTTTGGAGTAATTTGCAGTAACTTTAGTGAGTCTTAACAACTTTTCTGATTAAAGAGGCCCTTACATTATTAGCATATTTATCTTACTATTCTCTTACATATACTAGTAAGTTAAATTCACATACAATTTGGCACTTAAATTTACTACACTTGATCTTAGCCAAAATCCAAGAAGCGATTAGGCACTTAAATTTTTACTTCAACATCAGAGAGGCTTAGTACTTGCCATTCACTGTACTTTATGATATGATTCTTATAGAAAATAAATGAGACACCCTTAACAAGGACTCTCAAAAAATTATCCTAGAATGAAAGAGAATTTAATGGATTAAAAAACCTTTTATATTTACAGATAATTGATCCCTTACCAATTTTCTTTCTACCAATCACTTCATTTAAATAAATTAAATTATCATTTACATTACATAATAATACTAAAAATTAGATTCCTAATTTATCCCTCTATTAAACTTAGTTGTTGAATAGTTATATAATTTGAAATTTTTCAACTGTTCTTAAATTTGTGAAGTCTTGCAATTTTTCTGAAATTATTTTTCAATAAAGCTAAGCCTATGATCGTTATTTAGAAGTTTGCATTTCAAATAGTGTACTGGAAAAACGTCGAAACGTGGGTGTCATTTTTCTATTAATTTTTGCTTGTATTTCCTTTATTCTTTTTTTTTATAAAAACATAATGGAAAATACTAGAATACAATAAATGGACCCTTTTTAAAACTCTGGATACATTGAAAAACTGTGGAGACCTTAGTTACTACCTATACCAAGTCTTTGGAGATTCACCTAACTTTATTTTTCAATGGAAAGGGGACCTTAGTCCTTGTGACTTCTGAAAGGACAAGCCCCTTGGTCCCAGCTGCACTCCCCTTTTATCTCCTAATCTGAGTCATCTCACTCACCTCCTGAGGGCATGTATCTCTTGCAGTTCTCTCTTGCTAGCGGAGGCCTTTATGCTTCAGAAAATTTAAAGGTCATTTTCCATTCTTTGAAGCCCCACTACATTTTGTTACTTATAGTGATGGTTTCAGCAAAAGAAAACAAAGGTGCATTGTTATTTCACTGGTGACAATCAGAGCTTTGGTAAGTATCCCTGGGACTTGTTTTCAACCCTGAGTCATAGTTGTCAGTGTCCAAAGTTCATGTTCCCTTCCCACTTAAATTCTATGTACTGTAACGCAGCAGTAGTTTGATATTCCTGGTGTGTGACGAAATACGGCATTGATTCAATGCTTAGAAATAAAACCAAAATAAAAGTTAAAAAAGGAGGGGAATTCACAGTGTGAATGAATACACTAGGATAGTGTTAAAATATTCTGCTTTCCAAACATGAACTCTTAGTAAAGCATTGGGAAATAAGAAGCCAATATTGCTTTGTAGTAAAATATTTTCCAGATGGGTCATTAATTTTGTAGTAAACAGAGCCATTTGCACTAAGTGGAAATCAACAGGTATCAACAATGTATATTTCCTTTTGGTTGAGCTTCTATTATTTTTTACCAGATCAGTATAAAAAATATCATGTCTAAAGAATCAAAGTTGATTTTACATGTCTGTTAACACCTTTGCAGCAATGTACCACAACTTATTATTTCATGATGCATTTATACTGCTCTTTATTCATCTTCAAACATCTGCTGTTTAATAATCATATGAAATAAATACTAATTTAGATGGTATCTACTTGTTATGAGTTTTGATTGGTCTATTTCTCATAAGTCTGAGGGTCTCTTGTTATTGTTTTATACTTTACTCAGTGTCTTTCCATATTCTCTTGAAGCCCTTTTTTGTCTAGGAATATAATTTAACAATAAAAGATATTAGTTTGCTTTTTTATGAAAAAAAAAGTAATTGAAAAATATCAATGCCTCATGTTTCATTCATCAGTTGCAATCTGGTTTGTGATTGAGAAAGTAAAAAGGTTGATATTCTTAGGCCTTCATCATCATGTCATTAATGTACAGGATGCAATAACACATTTCTGCACCCAAAGGATATGCAAGGGTGATACCTGCATAAGAAAGAAAGTACTTTTAGATAGAAGATATCTGCCAAATTATTCAATTTCATATTTTAGGAGCTAAAGTTTTAACCTTTAGGATGACTATTGCTGGCTTATACTAATGTTAAATTTTTGTCTAATAAAATATACTTTTTACTTAAATATTTATTTAGTCATCCATCCGTTCTTCCATTCATGAATTTTAAAAGAAAGTATGAAAATTCTTCAAATTATCATTATTTCAACTCAAATATATACAAGTAGATTTCAATATCTCAAAATCACCATTACCCATTTTCATTCATTAGCTTGCCAATTTCTAAAACTGGTCCATTTTCTTTTTCTTTTTTTCAATCTATCTTTTTGATTTTCCTTCCTACTCCACGCCACCATTTTATGTCCTCTAACTCACCCATAAAGAGCAATGCTGGCTATTAACAGCAATAAATTCAAATTTCTGTTTTGGGTTATGGTAACTTTAAAACTTGAATTCAAATTTATTTAGCAAGTTACAAACGACAATATAAAAATTAGTTACATGGGCCTAAAACTGGGTACAGAGATTATTTGAAATAAAAGCTTAGATTTTTTTTGAGGGACCTCACACAGTGGCACTCAAGAGTTACTTCTGGCTCTGCCCTCAGAAATCACTCCTGGCTTGGGGGACTATATGGGATGCTGAGGATCTAACCTGTGCCTGTCCTGGGTCAGCCCATGCAAGCAAACTCCCTACTTCTGTGCTACCACTTCCCATCTCAAGAAGCTAAGTTTTTGATAGAGTATAAATTAAGATGTAAATAAATTGGATCTTCCTGGGAGAACAGTTACAATTAGAAGAACCTTTTTTTTAGTCTATTCTACAATTGCTTAAATATATTGAGTTTGCTAGGATGTGGGACTAAGGTGACTTACCTTTCTTGTAAAGAAAATATATGGTAACTGTCAATTCATTAATATATCTATTTAGTATTCAATGAGTATTTATTATCTGACTTTTATTAGATAATGTGTGCTCCAAGGTGAGATTGATAGAGCCTCTATGGTAAAAGAAAACAAATTCTAGTATAGCACTTGAAAAATAAGCAATATTAAAAAAGAGTTATAAAATGTTGAAGTGAGTACAGTAGCATAGGTATTCATTTACATGTTGTAAAGAAAGCATAAATGAAGGAACTACCTGAATAGTCTGTACAGGTGTTAAATGAAAATAGGTAATATGGGGCAAAGTAATAAATGTTTGCAAAACAGAAAATTATACAAGTTATTGTTATAATTTCATAAGTAATAATTGCTTTGCAATAATCACTAGTACGGGGAGTAAATAGATACATTTTTCTCTAGGTACCTTATGGTTTCAGGTCTGATATCACGGTCTTTAATTCATTTTTATTTAAATTTGTAAGTTTTTATGATTTCTTCCATTTTTTTTAGGAAAGAATACTTAAAATTATCAACAAAGCTGATACATTATAAGTTAAAATTTCTCAGTGTACTTTTTGTTCAATTTATAAAAGCTATTCTAATATATTTTTGTTTTTATTTTTATTTATTTTTATTTTTTGGGGTTCTTTGGGCCACACCCGTTTGATGCTCAGAGGTTACTCCTGCCTAAGCGCTCAGAAATCTGCCCTTGCTTCGGGGGACTATATGGGATGCTGGGGGACCGAGCCACAGTCCTTCCTTGGCTAGCGCTTGCAAGGCAGACACCTTACCTCTAGCGCCACCTTGCTGGCCCCATATTTTTGTTTTTAATTAATATTATATATTTGAATGGCTGCAGTGATAGTATTGTATATAGTGTGTTTACTTTGCACACAGCCAATCCAGATTTGATTTCTGGCATCCCATACAGTACTCTGAATCTGCTGAGAGTAATTCCTAAGTGCTGAGTCAGGAGAAACTTCTGAGCATCCCTAGGAGAGTTCCAGAAATGCCCCCAAAATCAATTTTTTTATTTTCTTTTTTATTATGATAGTCAAATTAGAATTTTTTTTTTACTCATTAGGATGTTTTGACTTCCTTTCTCTTTCTATTGTCCCTTATTTCCATAAAAATGACAGTATTTCTCTAAAGGAGAAATACACAGAAATATCAACCACTGGCAATTCATTTCTTAAAGGACATTCAATTTTCACATTAAATGAGTTGTTCTGAGTCTAAGATTATAGTTCAAGTTATGTGGTAAATTGCAGTGAAGTATGTGAAAGAAATGTGGAAGAAAAAATGGAGGAAAGGTGGATGGAGTGAATGGCTTCTGTCTGTATGCAGTATAAAAGTTCCTAAACTTATTTGACTTACCACCACTCTTCATGAAAAATTAAAGAGTGTTGCACTGGAATTTTACTTTCCTTAAGTTAACAGTGTCTCCCTTTTACACTGAAGGTTACTATTGCTTCTTATATCATTCTAGAATTAGTCTAGTGGAGGTATGTACACATCACTTTGGGAAATGCTACTTAGGGACTCAGAAATAGACAACAAAAGTTACAGAATTTCTGTTGATTTTCTGTTTTGAAGAGTATAGCTAGTTTTAAAATAAGGGGCAACTTGTTATATTGTTATTGTTGATAACTGAAAGAAAATTTACAAGTATGTGTATTTTCAAAAAGGAACCATTGTCTTTTGGTAATATATTGTTAGCAGCATTATTCTCTTCAATTTTGAGGTATGGAATAGAATAGATAAGACCATATTATTTTCTAACCTTGGTTTACTGACTTAAAAGTTTGAATGACTCAGAAAAATCTAAGATTTTAATGACCTCCATCTCTCCCTCCCTCCCTCCCTCCTTACCTCCCTCCCTCCCTCCCTCCCTCCTTCCTCCATCCTTCCTTCTTCCTTCCTTCCTTCCTTCCTTCTTCCTTCCTTCATTCCTTCCTTCCTTCCTTCTTCCTTCCTTCCTTCCTTCCTTCCTTCCTTCCTTCCTTCCTCCCTCCCTCCCTCCCCCCCTTTCCTTCCCTCCTCCTTTTTCTTTCCTTCTCCCTCCCTCCCTTTTTGGACCAACCCCAGTAATAGGTTACAGGGATTACCCCTGGTTATGTGCTCAGAAATCGCTCCTGGCTTGGGGTACCATTTGGGATGCTGGGAAATAAACCAAGGTCCATCCTAGGTTAGCACGTGCAAGGCAAACACTATACAGCTTGAGCGACTGCTCCAGACCCGACTTCTACTTCTTAAAAAAAAAAAAATTGATCCCAAAGATTTTTTTCAAGTCCAATTCAGATATGTAACAGAGTACAGAGTATAAAATGTACAGAATAGTCATTCAGAATTTTTGTTATAGCTCAGAGACGTTGAAGTAAATTTGAGATTTCACACCAGGTTTACAAGCAATGTAATAAAATCCAGTTCCTAAGCTGCTTCCACACAGCTGACAGTGGTTTGAAAAACACTCCTTCATTGATTCCTCCTTGAAATGTAATCCAGTCAGTGCGATAAAAATCTCCTTGCACTTGAGTCATATTTGTCATAATTATGCATCTTTAGGGTTTCATAATGACCAATTTAATCATTTTGCCGTTTAGAAGGCTATAACAGCCAATCATGATAATAGACTTGGTATTTGGTAGGAACCATTTAACGCCCAAGGGCCCTTATCCGAGCCTCTTGATGCTACTTCAACTTGACAGGCAGCTTCTGATTGCATAGGTTGCAAAACCTTTGGTAAAATGCTTACTTCTTTAAAATAAACTCTGTGACCTAGTAGTAGGCATGCTATTTCACAAGCAGGTCACCAAGTGAAATATTTCTACAAAAATGCTTATTCTATTTCTAGTCATTTATTATAACCACCTGAGCACAATAACCAGCTTCTGTTTCCTCAAGAATTATAAACATTCTAATTGCCTGCTGATAATGAATCAGAACTTTTCAGAAAAAAGTTGTCATCATTTATTGTCATCAAATTATACTGGAGAAGTCAAAATTATATTCAGCTAAACTTACTGTTTTCTTATCAAGTGAAATTTTCCAATAACTTGTTATACTAACATAAAAATCAACACAAAGTCCGAGGGCATTTGTTCTGAACCTTTAATGGACATAAGAATTACCAGCAGAAGAGGGATTAAATGGAGGCTATGGGATTTATCCCTAGAGGTTCTTATTGTTTATTTATTTGTTTGTCTTACTGGCCCTATAAAACTTAATATAACCAGAAACCCAGTAATATTAATAAAAATGGCCTTGGATCAAGTTTTGAGAAATAGTGTAGAAGGCCAATTGCTAGTAGATTTGTTGCTACAGGTAAAAACATCTCAGCATTTTATCTAAGTGCATTGACAAAATGGTACTGCTTTTTTCCCTGTCTATGCCTCCATTTCCTCTAAACTAATCACTTTTCTAAAGTATTTTGTAAATGCATATTTGAGTGCATTTATTTCTTGGAAAAATATTTAAAAAAATAGCAGAGCTTTTACTTTTGCATAGTATTATTTTTAAAATGATGAGAAATTAGACTTTAGAAAGCTTTGCCAAGGTCATAACTCACTATAGAGAGAGTAGCTGAACATGAAGTGTATGTTCAATTACCATCTATGGCACTTAGAATATTTCACTAATTTAATCCTCTTTATCTCCAGTATCTTACAAAATAGGGCTACTATATATATATATATATATATATATGTATAATATATATAGGACTCCATTTAATTAATCATACATGCATACACACATAAATGCATATATATTACATAGATAATACACATATAAGTCAGTAATACACCTGAAATAATATATTACCATTTTAAACATAAAGGGACTACAGAGAAAAATGAACAGCAATAGATATATATGCTAATATATCTAGGAAAAGGAAAATGTGGCTTCTAGTTACATTCTAATCAAATTTCCTTATTAGTAAGATAAAAGTAATTGTGAATCAGATAAGAAAATGTCATTTTAAGAGAGGCTGAAGAACTAAAGTGATATCACTGTGGTAGGACGTTTGCCTTGTATGAAGCCAACACTGAACGAACCCTGGTTTGATTTCTGGCATCTCATATGGTCCCCCGAGCCTACCAGGAGCGATTTCTGAGCACAGAGCCAAGAGTAACCCCTGAGCCCATCTCTGTGTGACCCCAAAACCTAAATAAATAAATAAAAATAAAGAGAAGCTGAAACTCCTGAAACAGCACCACAGTATTGAATTGCAAGTAGTGAAAATTGCTGAAGTTGGTTCTAATGTTTGCTCTTGCATATATTTCACTGCTAAAATCATACTCATTTCAACTGATTATATGACACCTCATAATAAAAGAGGAAATATTTGTGATTTTTTAATAATAATTTTTATTTTGACCAAAACAGATTACATATCTTTCACGGTAATATTTTAGGTACATATTAACATTGAATCAGGAGAATTCCCATCACCAAAGTTGTCCACCCTCCACCCCCATTCCTGTCTTGCATCCCATATCCCCCACCCTTACCCCCAGGGCTGCTAGTATAAGTGGTCCCCTCTGTGACTAGCTTACTACTTAGTGTTCATATAACTGTTTGTTCTTGGTACCCTCCATTATTTTCCCCTCAATTTGAGAGGCGGAACTCGATGGTTCCAGTTATGTGGTTTTGATTGAAAAGAAAAGCAATAAAATGGGGTAAAAATCAAATAAGTCGAAAATGGGTGGAGTCCATCTAGAGGCTGTCAACATCAGTTTGAGAGAAGAAAGGGGGAAAAGGAAGAGAAACACCACACAATACAAAAAGAAATATCAAACAAAAAATCCCATGAGCACTAGAGCAATAAAGACAAGCACCACATAATAACCACGGTCCTGAAATAAAAACAAAACAGAGCACACACACAAAAAATAGATAAATAAATAAATAAATAAATAAATAAATAAATAACTAAAAATATTATTTTGTACTGCATCTTTTTTGTGATTTTTAATGTATTAAAAAAATAAAGACTGGGACCGGGAAGGTGGCGCTACAGGTTAGGTATCTGCCTTGCAAGTGGATGGACCGTGGTTCGATCCCCTGGTGTCCCATATGGTCTCTCCCCAAGCCAGGGGTGATTTCTGAGCACATAGCCAGGAGTAACCCCCTGAGCTTCAAACGGGTGTGGGCCCAAAAACCAAAACCAAAAAAAAAAAAGAAAAAGAAAGACTATGTAAAAACACTAATATTAAGTTCCTCCTATAAGAATCTTATTTTATTCTTGAATTTAAAATGAAATTTTAGTGGAATTGATCTAATTCTTCCTTTAGTTTTATCCTATCACCCCAAAGGAAACTATAATGAAGTTTATATTTTAAATATTTTTATTATACACTGGCTGTGATACCTGGTATTTCATGGGGAGGCTGGGTAATATTTTATTAGAGAATATGTTTATTTTATCATTCCCTAAAACATACAGATTTAACAGCATAATATAAGTATGTTACAATGTTGGTACTTGGTCAAGGTATAATAAGCAGATTTCAAGAAACAAATAAAAGGTTGGCATAAAAAAAAGGTACAAATAAAAGTTGGCATAAAGCATAACTATAAAATTCTTTATAAATGTATACTTATTACTGTTGATTTTGCTGTCTCTAAGCTTGTCAACTTTTCTTACATGCATCCATGAGTAAATATATTAATAAAAGAAATTTGTCTTGTCCCCAAGGAGATATTAATTTCTGCATTATGAAACCATTGTTCCTGTCAATAGCTAGATATTTAAATGTATACATAATTGACAAATTCATATAATGCTTTTGGTATATAATATGTTTTCATATTAACAGAGATCTGTTATATTTTCCTCCCCAAAAGTTTTGTTTCCTGATGGAGATTGATGCTGATTCCAGAAAGGACATGATCTTTTTTTTTGTTTGTTTGTTTACTTTTTATTTTATTGAATTTCTAGTGCATTTCTTGATACAAGAAAAATGTTACATAGGAAAGGTTTGTAGAAGTTAGTACAAATGTATTTCACAACAAAAATCGTCATTATTGTGTTCTCTGATGATTAAGAAATACCAACTACCTGGAGTGATAGTACAGCAGGTGGGGTGCTTGTCTTGCACATGACCAATCTTGGTTCAAATTCAAAACCTCTTATGGACCCCCAGGACTAAGCCCTGATCACTGCTTGGTATAGCTCAAAAGCCCCTCCCTCCAAGGAAAAAATCTATAAAGGCAAAGTACCAAATTCCTTTGATATTGTTAGAGATTTAAGGAACTATATTTTTCATAGTGCACTCAGTAAACATTTAGTTGTAGAGATTCAGACATTGTTTTTACCTTTTCATCTTCTTAATAGCCAATGTAGTCATTGTGGAGATGGGAAAAAGTGAATTAAAATGGAAGATATGTTTTAATTTATTTTACATGATTTTTCATGTTAACAATAGGAAACTGGAGTTACGTGACAGTGTGAAATTGATAAAAAGCAATCAACCTTAGATCACTAAAAACTGCCCAAGATCAAAGTTTCCCATAAGACTAATGGGCATAGTGTCTGGACCTATAGCACAGTGCTTAAGGCATTTGTCTTGCATTTGGCCGACCTGAATTTTATCTCTGGCATCCAATATGGTCCCCAAACGTCCAGGAGTCATTTATGAGGGCAGAGCAAAGAGTAACCCTGAGCACTGCTGGATATGACTCCCCCAAAAAACAACAACAAAAAGCCTATTAGGGAATATATTAGGAATTAATGTTTAAATTTGAATTTTTTTTTTTTTTTTTTTTTTAGGAAGCATCAGGGTTTGTGTCTAGGGACATATAAATTATCATCAGAGAAAACTGCTTGAGAAACAATACATTAACAATCAGAACTCTAGATTGAATAAATACCCAAGTTCCATTGATTATGATTACCAAACATCTAGCCAAAGGATTACTGTAGAATATATTAGAATTTAAACAAAATATATTTTCAGAACATATATTGCAAGCAATGTGAAATTTTTAGCCTGGGATATGGAAAAGTGGATTTACAATAAATTAAAGCTATTCCCAAAGAATTAAAGAAGAACTCTAGATATAACAGATCTAGAAGCAAACATGATTATCAAATTTACTGATTATATCTAGATAAAACAATAAAAATACTAACAGGTTTAATGAGAAACATTAAATTTGTGTTTTAATTTTTTGTGATGGGAGGCTGCCAAGAAGGGCCAACCTCCTCTCCCTTATTTAGAGCCAACCTGGCTGGCAATTTAATGCTAAACTCAATAACATAATGCTGCTCAGATCTGGTGGTACCAAGGACCACCATAGTTACACCCAATAATGTATCTGCTACCACGTGGTGACAGAGTTAGAACTGGAGTTGGAAGTATGCATAGTATCTACCCTCCCCCTTGAACTTTAACACTATATCCCCTACTACTTTAGAAATACATAAATCGAACAATACTAGATGAACAAAGAGTTTTACTTTTGAATTGATTATCTGTAGGTAACTTTTCTCTCCCACCACTATTTATGTCAAGAGAAGACTTTAGAGGATCCATCATTTGTTTATATTTTTCTAGCATAGATTTTAAGATCATTGCATGCTATCACACTTTAACAGTAAACAACTAAAACTAATATGTAACTGATAATTTTAGTCTGTCTTTACATTATAAACAAGAGATATAAGTTCAAGATGGGAAATGTCTTGCTCATTAGCTTTGTGTGTGAAATCACTCATAAGCTTTTTAGTTGACTGTGATATCACAGCCACTGGAGTTATGCCAATGGCAAAATTTTTCCCCAAAATTAAAATCTTATTTTTGCTTATTATATAGTATTATCTCACTTTCCTTTTTTTTGTCTCAGGAGATGCTATTTTATCTGTCCCAACCATGATTCCTTCCATTTCCAAAAAAAATAAACCAGTTCTAGTCAACTTGAAGATAGGTCTGGATTAGGTTCTTGATTAGAGACATGCTCACAAGAGTCTTTCATATCTTTCATCCAAAGAAATAAATTCAAAGAACAAATGGCCTTTTCCCCCCAAAAAAGAAGAAAGTTTGGTCTCTGGAAAAACACACATGAAGGCTAATCATTGAGCACTTTCCTGTGAATCATAGAATTCCCTGTGAATCATTAGGAGATAATACACCAGAAAACACTCCAGAAATTAATCCCCCAAAGAATATGATATCACCAAATCTTGCCAAGAAGATTGCTCAAGGCTGAAAAATCTAGGGCCTTCTCAGAATAGAAGCAGGCAGATTTTCCTGTCTAAAGTTTCAGCGGCTAACAGCCATATTCAACTCCATTCAACAAAGAAACATCCCAAGTCCATAACTGAACCTTATTAAGTCACCAAGCGACCAAGTCATACCAGTTTTATAGCTCTTAGACCACATGGCCACATTGCATGGTCCCATGCAATTCTTAAAATTTTCACACAAAAAAAAAAAAACAAAAAAAACCACCACCAGGAAAGTAAAGGACCCTGATCCTGAGCAAAGTCTAGAGTTGATCCCATGACAGTATGCTTCAAGGACGGAGAAACCCCATATCACTTAGGCCAAGTGAATTCCTTTTCGAATGACCCCAATATTTACTGTGCCAGGGCAGGAGGGAAAAAAAACAAATACAAAAAAGCACAAAACCTTGGTTATTTTTTATATAAATATATATATTACCTTCTTTTATTATTGTTATTATTATTTTTGATTTACCTATCTATTTTGGTCGATTTCTCTGTTTGGGTGAGATTATTGAAAGTGTTGTCCCCAATTACACTTACTTTTTTTTTCTCTCTTCCTTTCTTCTCTTTCGTTATGTGCTATGCCATGTTTCTCAATTCAAGACCATGGCGTGATTTTTGTTTGTCTGTTTTTGTTTTTGTTTTTGTTGGTTTGTTTATTTTGTCTGTTCTTTGAGGTGCTTATCAATATAGCTGGAGCCCTCACTGGATATTTGATACTTCTTTTGGTACTAGTGGAGTGTTTCACCTTCTTTTTCTCCATCTCCCAAATTGATGATGAGAGCCTTTAGAAGGACTCCGCCCATTTTCGGGGTATTAGACTCTTACCCCAGTTTATCACTTTTCTCTTTTTTCAAACAAAACCATGCAACTTGAACTAGCTAGTCCTGCCTCCAGTTAGAGGGGGAAATAAGGGAGGCATCAAGACCAAACAGGTGCAAGACTACTAAGTAGTGGGTTGGATACAGAGGGGACCACATATTCTAGCCGCTCTGGGGTGAGGGAAAAGGAAATGGGAGGTAGGACAGAAACGGAGGTGTAGGGAGGACAATTTGGTGATGGGAATCCCCCCTGATTTTATGTAAATATGTACCTAAAATATTATTGTCAACAATATGTAAGCCACTATGATCAAAATAAAAATTAAAAAAAATTTTTTTCACAGTACTGATATTCCAGTGGAAACACAATCTGATGGGAAAGTTGCATAGAAGACTACTAAGTACACTGAATGAAAACAATAACACAGAAGGCTCAAGTAGAACCAACCATCCCAATAAATCCTCAGCGACTTTAGTAACATCATTATGAGATATAATAAACTTTATTGATCTAAGCCTTACAAATTCTTTTTCACTTTGTATTGAACAAATAAAGAATATGAAGTAAATATTTTTGAACCTGCCAAAGGGGCAGGCTGGGGATGGGTAACTGGGGACATTGATAGAGGGAAGATCACACTGGTTGTGTGATTAGTGTAGAAAGTTTGAATGTCTGAAAATAATGTATTATGAAAATTTGGTAAATCATGATTTTAGATAAAAACATAATTTAAAAATTAAAGTTATATCCAAAAATCCAAAGGAAAACTTACTGAAATATTGATTCTTTGATCTGACATTGCTATAATAGTATTTTGGTAGATCTGAAAGATATTTATTTAGACTACCACACTAAATAAATATTAATATATAAATATGTAAAAATACATATATTTACCAATAGTCTGAGATGTATGTTCATACATTTGTTAAGTAATTTAATAAATATTTTTGAGCAGTTACTATGCCTTGAGCATCCTTCTAGGGTTGAGCAGTATTGCCTAAATATGACAGTGAATAAATGGACAAAGTGATTGTATCCTGGGACTTACATATTACTCCAGGGCTACAGATTTTAAAATATCACAAATATAAAGAAATATAAAGTAATAAACTTTAAACTGGTAAACAGTGTTATAAGAAAATAAATAGCACAGTAGTATAGTAAACTAGATTTGTGCTATTTGACTAAAGGTGATTAGGTAATTAAGTAGCTTTCATTATAATGCTGTATTTGTTATGAGCACCATAATAAAGTTGTATATGTGTGTGTGTGTGTGTGTGTGTGTGTGTGTGTGTGTAACCAGTATGTGGGTATGAAAGAGTTTGTTCTTTGAGGACTTTATAATACTTGCATGAGTTCAGTACCATATTTGTTTTATTAGATGCTTGTTATAGCCACTCATTTGAGACAACTAAATATGTCCCCTGCTTTGGACAAATTATTGATGTACTCAGGCTGGGATAGTGTAACCCCCCCCCCATATGAGTAATACTAGTCTAGTTTTAGTTGGAGCAGAGAAGCATAGATAATGATTATAGAAAAGTAGCTAAATTACTTAGGGTCATAATAATCCTCAGATTTTACTTCAAAATTTTATGGAACTCATTGGGGAGTTTTGATCAAAGTTAAGATATCTAAATTGTAATTTAAAAATTACTCTGAAGTCCTGGTGAAGAATAAAAATTAGGAGTAGGGACTAAGAATAGTAGAGCAATAAAGTGAAGACATTGAAATAGTGCTTAGAAAATGGAGAGATGGGGCGGGCTTGGTGGCGCTAGAGGTAAGGTGTCTGCCTTCCCAGCGCTAGCCTAGGACCGACCGCGGTTCGATCCCCCAGCGTCCCATATGGTCCCCCAAGCCAGGAGCGACTTCTGAGCGCATAGCCAGGAGTAACCCCTGAGCGTTACCGGGTGTGGCCCCAAAACCAAAAAAAAAAAATAAAAATAAAAATAAATGGAGAGATAGTGCATCGGCCATGAAAGTTGATTTGTACAGGGCAGACCTGGAATATATCTCAGCACTATATATGGTCATCCACACTCTCATTTGAAATAATACTACAGAGCAGAGCCGAGAATAAGCCCTGAGCACCTCCAAGTATGTTCTCAAACACACATAATAAAGGTTTAATCCTTGGCATCTAATATGGTCCTTTGAACACCCCCTCCACCCCACCAGGAGTAATTTCTGAGTGTAGAACAAAAGTAGCTCTTAAGCATCATTGACCATAGTCCCCAAATATGGAAAAAATAGTACTTAGCAGAGAGATAGTGATTATACACTGAACTGACAGTGTCTTGGTCAAAGTTTTGATGGTCAGTTCCTCAGATATAGAAACTGACTCTTGAAGCTTAAAGTAATCATTACCTGGAGCCTAATGGTACAATCTCAGGGCCTAACCCAAACAAACTGAATCAGAATAGCATTTTAATAAGAAGTTTTTTTTATATATGTAAAAAGTTTAGGAAACTTGGTTGAAGTTAGTTTTTTTGTTTTTTTCTTTTCTTTTCTTTCTTTCTTCTTCTTTTTTTTTTTTTTTTTTTTGGATTACACCCGGTGGTGCTCAGGGGTTACTCCTGGTTCTGTGCTCAAAAATCGTTCCTGGCAGGCATGGGGTACCATATGGGATGCCAGGATTCAAACTACTGTCTGTCCTGGATGAGCTGTGTGCAAGGCAAACACCCTACCACTGTGCTATCTCTCGAGCCCAAGTTTTTCTATTTTATTTCTAAGGAATAAGATGCTTTGAGAGAAAAAGTGATCTAAGATCATAGAGAGTCAAAGAACAGACCTGGTTCCCAAATCCTTTGTTTCCTGGTTCCAGGTACTCTAATATGAAGCTAATGTGCTTCTACTATCAGAAATTGCAAGTTTAGCCTTTAATTCTCATAGGACAGAGAAAGTCACCCTTCAAAAAATTAAAGATTGAATTTTCTCCAGAGAGGAAGAATGAAAGACCCATGGTATCAAGTTAAAGCAAAATAAATAAATAAATAAAAGAAGGCATTTAAAAACCAATTACTGAGCTGTGTTGCTGCCGCTTTCAGAGCTGGCATCTTTTCCCTGCTTAGAGTGTTAACATTGCAAATACAAAATAAGTCCTTTGAAAAGTGATGTCAGGGTTGGGATGTGGGATATAAGGGTGAGGCTTTGAGATCAGCCTTTACTAGTAGGGCTTTCAGCTGCATATTCAACAACAGGAATCTTACAAATCACAAGCAGCAGGATTTGCAACATGAATCATTTTTTTTTCCTCTGTGTAAAAAAAGAGGAAAACTAACAGTTTGTGTTACCCTTGCCTTTATCATCCTCTTCTCTGACCAGCCCAGACTTGCTGCTTTCAAAATCTCTAGGGAAATGGACCATTTGTCAAATTCTCTTCTCCCAGAAATCTAAAGTGCAAATAGCTACTGTCCTCTCTGGCAGCTCCTGCAGAGCTAATATGCTGTGTTTATACCAATATGTGGGCTCCTCCATATCATAAATTAGAGAGCCTGCTTAGGAGGATGAGCTTGAGGGGAAAGAAGGATAAGAAAGGTGATTCAAATTCTCAAGTCTGCCTTTCATTTGACAAGATACCAATCTCTCTCTCTAAGCCTTGGAAGTGCTAAGGCAGCCCTGTCTCTTTCAAAGCCTGGGAGTGATTTGGTAAGCCACTTCTGCTGAAGGGTTTTTTTCCAATTTTCTGGAGCTTGCGAGTTTATAAAGGGCATATAAACCAACTGCTGTATGAGCACAGTGGTTGGTGAACAGGGACATGGCCAGAGGCTCACCCAAGATGGAGGATAAAGCTGAGTGCCTTTTTAGGACTGGATGTGAAACAGTTCTCTGCAGGGGACCAGCCCCATTGCACATAGCTTCTGTCACTGCACAGCTGTCATCTGCCATTAGCAGGTACCTGACAGGGACATGAGAAATTCCTCAGTGTTTCTTAGCAGCCAAAGCTGGGCAGCAATGCAGGTGTTTTGTGTGTGTGTGTGTGTGTGTGTGTGTGTGTGTGTGTGTGTGTGTGTGTGTGTGAGAGAGAGAGAGAGAGAGAGAGAGAGAGAGAGAGAGAGATAGAGAGAGAAAGAAAGAGAGAGAGATAATGGGGAAATGGTATGTATGGGAAGAAACAATAAGAAAAAAGAAATTAAATGGATTATAAAGACTAATATTTAAATCTTGATATCAAAAGACAAGGATTGAGTTATAAGATTCTATTTTGTTATTAGGAAAGTTAGATACATCTATTTTTCATTTGAGTAAAATTGGATAAAGATCCATTCTTTGGATCATTTTCTTTATCAACCATCTGAAAATGACAAACCCATGATTTAACAAAGTTAACATGCACTCCATGAACGATCACATTGTATGTACCTCCTTGATTTTCACAGTCACTTGATGATATGAGAATTATTCCCACTTCTCTTTTAATAGTTGGGAAATGAGATTCGAGGAGGTCATACATTTCCTCCACACAACACAAAGGGTGAGTAAGGTAAGCCAAAATTGACCCCAAGTGACTTTGGAGTAATATGAGTCAGCTCTAGAGTGTTGTGTATGTAAATATTTTGGGGGATTACTATGTTGCTCACCCTAATCTGTGCCCTACCCTAGGGTGTGACCTGGCATTCTGCCCCCACCCTAGGGTAGGACCTGATTCTGCTTCCACAGACCCTTGCTCTTATACTCCAGAGTCAGGTCCCACCCAATGGTGGGATCAGATACCAACCAATGGTGGAAGCAGAATCAGGTCCTACCCTAGGGTGGGGGCAGAATGCCAGGTCACACCCTAGGGTAGGGCACAGATTAGGGTGAGCAACATAGTAATCCCCCAAAATATTTACATACACAACACTAGAGTTTGCAATATTGCTGACCTCCTGATGGTAAAAAATAAATCACAAATAGGTAAACACACGAGATGCTCAAACCTGGATTTTTAAATATTCAAATTAAACATAAATTAATTGAAAACATACTGTGAATCTGATTCAAGTCTACAAAGAGTAGATACCACATATGGAAAAAAGACTGGGTTAGTAGACTGTGAGTATTCCAAATACATTATATTTTTTAATTTTGGGGGAAAAATAATGTGCCAATGTAGCAAGTTCATAATGAGAAATTCTAGGTTATCCCATATGCTTACCATATGAAAGTAAAACAAAACACCTGCTCACCTAACCCTTGATCTACAAGAGGCCACTGTTAGTACATTTAAGAATCAGCATATTTTTTGAAACAGGAGAAACTACTCATTCAATACTTATTTGATAAAACATTAATATTCAAGATATACAAGGCACTGGTTTGGCTTAGCAAGAGAAATCATCTAACCATATCATAAAATGGGAAGGAAATAATGATCAAAAAGCATATGCTAAAATGGTCCACATCATTACCCATCAGGAAGATGCAAATCAAAGCAACAATAAGATACCATCTCAAACCACAGAGACTGGCACACAACATTAATAACAAGTACAAACAGTGATGGCACAGATGCTAGGAGATAGACACCCATATAAATGCCAGTATGAATGCAAACTAGTCCACCATTTTCATATAACAATATGGGTGTACATCCAAAAACTAGAAATTGAGATTATATGACCCAGAAATACCATTCCTAGAAATCTACCCTAAAAAGCATCAGCATATATTATAATATTTAAAATATAATATTTAAAAGTAACCATGAGACCTTCTTTATTTCTTATCTTCTTCTCTTTTAGGAAATGTTAGAACAAAAACCAAAATGAAAAATAATTTTGAAAGAATTATACAGTATTCCCAAAGTTGGAGATTAACAGACATACTGTAGGCACTGAATCATAGTAAATAATGATATTTTTATCTTGTGTTCATCACTTGGAAAAGTTAATGCTAGCAAGAGCTTCTGTACTTTAATGGTGTAATGATAACTGATGTTGCTAAGAATTACCCTGAGGCAATGCAAGTTTTTGAAGTACTTTGCTGATCATTAAAAAAATAAACATCTTTGGTAATATTTTTCACTGTTTTAATCTCAGTACAACTTTCTTATCAACAGTAATAAGTGGTATACAAATGGCCCTTATCCTTTACTATGCCAAAAGAAAAAGGTAATAAAAAAGAAAAAAATTAAATATTTTTTCTTTGTTTTTGGTTAATATTCAGCAGTGCTCAACAACCATTCCCAGCTTAGTGTTCCAACTTGCTCTTAACAGATCAGGGACCCATATAATGAAAGAGATTGAAATTGGGCTTCCTATATGCAAATCATGTACTGTAGATCCTTGAGATATCTTGAGATATCTTCTCTGGGCTCAAATATCTAGGGATGAATAGACCACCTGGATATACTCAGGGCTTTCTCCTGACTTTGTTGTTCAAGGATCTTTCCTAACATTTCTTGAGAACCATATGTAATGTTGAATATTGAACTCAGAATGGTCCATGCAAAAAAAAAATAATCTAACCTTTTTATTGTCTCTGGCCTATCATCTATATATATGTATACATATATTTCTGTTGTTAATTCGGGGGCAAATTAAGTAGAGCTTAGATGTCACTCAGTGTCACAGAATTTACTCTGTGCTCAGTTTTAACTGGTGTGATTTAAGGGACCATATGAACTGCCAGGGATGGAACCCAGATTTGTTGCATGCAAGACATGGCTCTTCCAGTTGTATTTTTGTTCTGGTCTGCCCATTCTTTTTGTTAATTCCAGAAACTGAAGACAATTTTTCCTAAGTACATGCCTAGCTATGAGAAAATTAAAGGGGCCATTCCTTGCTTTACTTTACTTTTGATACTACAACAAATTGTCACAAAAGTCATGCCTTGAAATAATAGACCATTTACAGTTTATAATGTGATAATTATAAAATAAGCCTCAATGGGTTTTGAAATAAGTGCCACCAAATTGCATTCCTTTGAGACTCTAGGGGAGATCATATTATCTTACTTCTTCAAGATTCTAGAAGCAGCCTACTGACCTTATTTTTTTCCTTTGTATTCTTGCCAGTAGTGTATAATCCAAATATGCCTGATTATATCTTTTGCTTTTAAATAATGTTTTCTTTCTCATGCAAACTTTCCCACATTGCTCTAATAAGGGATTACTTAGTGATCACTTTGAGTCCAAACTAACATATTAAGTTAATAATATCTATAAAATTCTGCTTGACAGGTTAGAAAAACATCACCATATTTTTAGGACATAAAAATGTAGATCACTTAGGGTGAGGTACGAACAAATCTGTCTACCACAGTCCCTGCTAATAGTAACTGTTTCATTATAATGATGTCCTCTATCTTTTCTCTTTGACTTTGAAATTTGAAGCTCTTTTCTATGGGTGATAATATGCAGAGATTCTGAAATGAAAATTACCAAATCCCCTGAGATTAAAGGAAGCAAGTTGATAGAAAATCTCTACTAGAGATTCACAGAGAATATTTTGTCTAACTCAGTGGGGCAAAGCTGTTAACTGCCCACTATACCATATATATCCTATTGGTGTGCATGCCCAAAGATAGGGTTGCTTTAACTTCTGTTTCTTAAATGACTGCTATAAAAATTAATAGAACTCAGAATAGAAGCATACAAGGAAGATTGAAAATAAAGTGAAAATCTTTTCGGTGCCAGAAAATGTCAAGCCTAGGAAATTAGGAATGAAAAATGAAAGGAAAGAGAGCCAGACTAAAAAAAAAAATTTGGATGCCATTTGACAGACCTTTTGAAACTGCAGGTTTGGCTATCTGCCCAGTTGCACTATATACCCTATATCACTTTGTACATTGGTAGAAAAATAGAAATTCATATCTTAAAATTTCCATGCATCCAGAGAATAAAGGAAAGTCATGATTAAGGTTATGTGAGATGTTAGCCAAGAGATATTAGAGGTTACAGCAATATGAACAAAATATTCAAATACAAATGAAGTTCACATTGGTCAAGTCAGATGGGTTTCTAAGACTTGGATGTAGACAAATGTCCTCTCTACTAACATTTGTTCTGTAGTTGTTTGCTACTTGCTTCTGAATTATGTTGGATATCATTTTAGATAGTTCTTAATATTTTTCTCAAGTGTATATTTAATGAAACTTGATATTTTAAATACCACTATGATTAAAATAAGACTACCTATTAGAACTATAAAAATAATGCACAAATGAAAAGATTCATAATTTCACTGTTTTAGCCCTGTAACAACACAAAGTATCTTGTAACTAAAGAAATGGAGGGAAAGAAAGATGCATGCAAGTCAACAGCTATGGATTTTATGTTTTTATTCTATAAACATAGTCTATTTTATAATGGTGCCTTTGTACAGATTATACCTATTTCCATCAACAATTTTAATGAAATAACCACCTGAACTATGTTTATTAAGAGCTTATCAAATCTAGTATTCTGGGATGTACTTAGTGAACTTGATTTCAATTAACCACAATCATAATCAAAAAGTCATATAACCAACTATTTTGTTGGTCATAGTATTACTTAAGTAGGTTATATTACCAGAGTTACACAGTTAAAATCTACTTCTAAAGTTCAGGCATTTGAACTTCCTAATTTTATTTTCCTAGTTACATTTTACAGTTTTTTATGTTTGCCTATATATATATATATATATATATATATGTTCTTATAGGCCAATTTAGAAAACTTTAAAAATTGATCAAATAAATTTTAGATTACTCGATATTGAAGGCCAAATATAATTACATTTAATTTAATAGTGGCAATACATGAAGCTTTTCACACTTCCTTTAAAAGTCACTTGCATTTGTTTTATTAAAATACAATTATTCTGTTTATTTTCCTTTGTAAATAAGATTGTAAGGGTTTAAATACTGAATTTCTAAAGTATGTGTCCAAGTATTAGCCCCAGAACTAGTGAATGTAAACTTGCATTGAAGGGGGTCTTTGTAGAGGTAATGTAAGGGGTTCAAGATGAACTGATTTACTGTTCAACTTAAAACTAATGTCTGTAGAATAATTTCACTCATTTGTGGGATATAAGGAAAACAAGAGGCAGTATGTTACCAATACCAGAGATAATAGAGATGAGGGTGAAGCAGTCCAGGGTAAAAAACTCACTACAAAGAACAATGAGTGCAGTTAGAGTAGAGAAGGGCCCACTATGATAATGATAGAATTGATCTCTCTGGACAAGAATTTAGTGCTGAAAGGGAAGTGACATGCAAGGCACCCCTCCATTAACAATAGTGAAACCACAGTGTCAAAAGGAGAAAGAGAAGAAAAAGAGAAAGAGAAAAGAAAAAGAAAAGTGTGTGTGTGTGTGTGTGTGTGTGTGTGAGAGAGAGAGAGAGAGAGAGAGAGAGAGAGAGAGAGAGAGAGAGAGAGAGAGAGAGAGAGAGAGAGAGAGAGAGTAAATTGCAATTGCTTGCACTGGAGACAGGCTGGGGTGGGTGGTGGCATGAACAGGAAAAGAGACATTGGTATAAGGAGAGTGAACTTGGGGCTGGAGAGGTTACACAAGAGGTAAGGCACCTGCCTTGCAAGCACTAGCCTAGGATGGACCGCGCTTCGAGCCTCCGGGGTCCCATATGATCCCCACAAGCCAGAGCGATTTCTGAGCACATAGCCAGGAGTAACCCCTGAGCATCACCAGGTATGGCCCACAAAACAAACACAAACAAAAACCAAATAAACAAACAAAAAAAAGAGTGAACAGGCAAAGTGTGGTGTACATTTGTAGTGTTACAACCCT
Source organism: Suncus etruscus (assembly GCF_024139225.1). Lineage (NCBI taxonomy): Eukaryota > Metazoa > Chordata > Mammalia > Eulipotyphla > Soricidae > Suncus > Suncus etruscus. Next base: position 36,072,101 of record NC_064860.1, on the reverse strand, counting down.
TACGATGGGCGTGGATAGTGGCGTATGGTGATGGAGGGACCTTTCTCTGCCATCCCAGGCCACGTGGCTCTATAACCTCCTTCAGCAGGTGGGTATCTGGGTCCAGGAGAGCGGGCGGGTAGAAATCTCACTCACAAGCAGGCTTCAGGAAGTATCAGCTTTATTCATGCCCTATGCACCACATGTGTGGTGCATCTTAACCATTTACTCATGCTATCCTTAGCTTGCCCTGCATCTTAGCTTTTTCCAGCCATGTCTTCTCCTACTACCTCTCCATGCTGGCACAGTCCTTAATCTCCTTCTGCCCTTTAGGCAAAACCTTTTATAACCATCCAAGACCCCTCCCAAGGAATGGGAGGGTTTAGCAGGTAAAGTTACACTAGCAAGACCACCCCAGGAATGGGTATTGCAGGTAATATCAAGTTACACAGGAAGATTGGGGGAATGGGTTACATACATTCTATGATAAAAATGCCAATATGAACAATTTTGTAACCAGTGTGCTAAAATAAAGCAATTAAAAATAAAATAATAGAAATAATCCCACCATGTCTGATGTTGTTATAAAAAATTTTAAATGATTTAAGTTAGAGCAATAGGATATTTTAGGGCATTTGCTTTGTAACTGACCTGGGTTTGATCACTGGTATCTCACGTGGTCCCTTGAGCAACAGAACCAGGGGTAACTCCTATGAACTGCCAGGTCTGGCCCAAAAATAAACAAACAAAAAAACCCCACAAGGAAACAAACAAAAAAGATTTGATAGGCTGATATATAGAAAAAGACTGTTATCTTGCTCCTTTATCAAAAATTAGGTGATTGTATGACTGGGGAATATTCTCTGAGTACTCAAGCCTAGGAAAGCCTCTTCAACAAGTGGTGTTGGCATAACTGGTTAGCCACTTGCAAAAAAGCGAACTCAGACTCCTAGCTAACACCATGTAACAAGGTAAAATCCAATTGGATTAAAGACCTTGATATCAGCCCCAAAACCTTAAGGTTTAAAGAACAACATGTAGGTAAAACACTCTATGACATTGAGACTAAAGGCATCTTTAAGGAGGAAACAGCACTCTCCAAACAAGTGGGAGCAGAGATAAACAGATGGGAATATATTAAGCTGAGAAGCTTCTGCACATCAAAGGAAACAGTGCCCAGGATACAAATCTAATATCCATCAGATAAAGCACTAATATCCAAAATATACATGGCACTTACAGAACTTTACAAGAAAAAAAATCTGATCCCATCAAAAAATGGGGAGAAGAAATGAACAGTTTGTCAAAGAAGAAATACAAATAGCCAAAAGGCACATGAAAAAATGCTCCACATCATTAATCATCAGGGAGATGCAAATCAAAACAATTATGAGGTACCATCTCACAGGACAAAGATTGCGCACATCACAAAGAATGAGAACAAGCAGTGCTGGGGGAGGAATGTGAAGAGAAAGGAACTCTTATTCACTGATGGTGAGAATGCTGTCTAATTCAACCTTTATGGAAAGCAATATGGAGATTCCTATAAAAACTGAATATTGAGCTCCCATATGATCCATCTATACCACTCATAGGGATATACCCTAGGAACACAAAAATACAATACAAAAATCCCTTCCTCACACCTATATTCATTGCAGCACTATTTACAATAACCAGATTCTGGAAACAACCAAGATGCCCTTCAACAAATGAATGGCTAAAGAAACTGGGGTACATATACACAATGAAATATTATGCAGCCGTCAGAAGAGATGAAACCATGAAATTTTCCTATACATGGATGTATATGGAATCTATTATGCTGAGTAAAATATGTCAGAGTGAGAGAGATAGACACAGAATAGTCTTACTCATCTATGGGTTTTAAGAAAAATAAAAGATATTTTTGCAATAATTTGCAGAGACAAAGATGAGGAGGGCTGGAAGGTCCAGGCTCAGACATGAAACTCATCACAAAGAGTGATGAGTGCAGTTAGAGAAACAACTACATTAAGAACTATCATAACAAAGTGAATGAATGAGAGAAGTAGATAACCTGTCTAGAGTTCAGGCAGGGGTGGGGTGATTAGGTGGGAGATTTGGGACATTGGGTGATGGAAATGTTGCAATGGTGAATGGGGGTATAATTTGCATGACTGAAACTCAACTACCAAAGTGTTTGTAATTAAGGTGTTTAAATATATTAATAAAAAAGAAAAGAAAAAAAGAAAAAGACTGATATATAGAAGAAAAAGTCATGTGAAAACAAATGGGGAGACTTGAACTAATGCTGCTATAAACTGAGGATAACTAGTCACCAAAACCTAGAACAAACCAGGTAGGAGCCTCTGCTAAAATTAGTATTATAATCCTGATATGTGTATGTATATTTATATACACACTTATTTATTTGAGTGTTCCTTGTATATAAGTATTACAGTTAGGAACTCTATTGTTGACAATATTAGATGACTAATATGGATGTTGCAAGTGGGAGTTATTGTATTAGTATTAGTAATAATGGAAGTTATATTAATAGTAGAACTAGAAGCAACAGAAGTAATGGTAGGATTTTGAGATTTTAATACTGAAGCATCATTATTCTCTATTTTTTCTCTCTGCAAATTAAATTGTAGAGGACTAAAAAATTAGACCTTCAAAAATATACTCAATTATTAAAAGAAATAGTTGATGCAATATTGTCGTGAAAGCCAAAGTGAATAACCATTTTGGCTTATCCAAATATTGTGAATATTTCTTAAGTATGGTAGAAAACCCTCCAAAATAACTATCATCAAATATTATTATTTGGGGAGGGCACACAAATGGAGCTGAGCAGTTACTCCTGGCTCTGTGCTCAGAAGTTGCTCTCTTGGCAGGGTCAGGGGACTACATGGAATGAGGGGATTGAGCCAGGATTAATCATGGCTCAGTCTTGTGCAAGGCAAACACCCTTTGCACTGTGCTATCCTTCTGGCTTTCAAACATTGTTAAGAATCAGTGTGAAGCCAACAAACACATTTATTTAAAAAGGATTTTCTATATCTATTAAACAACTTTTGGCCTATTTCCACAAGAAGACTACAATTAGGTCAGATCTAAGAAATAATTCTTACAGTTTGGCAATAATGGCAGCCTTTCTTCCTCATCTGGTAACCAATGAATTATTTCTTCACAGAGTAGAATAATAAGAATGAGTTATAGACAGGATATCCAAGAATTGAAGACATGAGAATATCTTTCTTTACCCTTGCCTAAAAACTATAACTATGTCCTGTCCCTGCTCCCTCAGTAGAGAATTGAACTGGAATACAGTCATCCTTGGACCTGATGAATTCAGTGGCCCCACATAAACAAAAGAAGTCATTAAATAGGTTGGGATCACTCAAACCTTCATCCACAATTGTCACAGACCACCAAGAACACAATGAAGAAATTCAGCAACACTACATGGTAACAAAAGAATTCCTAGCAGATCTTTCCATATTGCTAATGAAGATCTTAGAAAGTCATTCTTTATGTTATCTGAAAAATAAATATTAGTACAGAGAATAAATAAGCTTATTTATTTATTAGGAAGCTTATTTATCTTAAGAGTGAGATAGGAAAAAATGAAAACCAAACTTATTCTACTAGAAATGAAATATGAATAAGAATTCAGATAAGATACACTAGCGAAGTAGGCAGCAAAATAGAAACTGAAAATAAAATAAGTGAAACTTAAGATAAGATCCACACTCCATTGATTAAAAAAAAGATTTTGACAGAAAACAGATTAAGAAAAAAATGAGGGGCACTAGAGATATTATTGACAAGACTAAGAAGAACAAACTTTAAGATCTCCTGAAGTAAGAGGAATAGATAAAGGGAAGGATTGGCTAGTTAAAGAAATAATAGTTAAGAACTTCTTTAATCTTTAAGAGGGATTCAATTGTCCCAATGAGTGACAATAAAATAAACTCACTGAATAACACCAAAACTCACTATAAACAAAAAGATAAGTATAAAAAACTGATAGACTCTTCAAAGTTGCAAGAAGAACCATATATTCACATCTACGGAGTAAAATATAAGATTCATATCATAATTCTCACATTCAACTCTATAAGATGAAAAATTAATGATATATTTAAAGTTTTGTACAAAAAGAGCATCCTACTAAGAATTTCCTACACTGCAATGTTATTACTCAGATTTGAAAGAATGATAACAAACATTCTCATTTAAATAACAATTGAGACAATTTGCTATACTTAAATCCTTTATCTAGAGATACTCAATTGCTTCATTTAAAAAAAGATCAACCAGGAAGAATATTAAGGAGAAAAGAGCCCTAGTGATAAGCCCTATCTGTCTATGATAGACAGTTAGGGACACAAATAGGATCATCTGGGGCCAGAGAGTAGCATGGAGGTAGGGTGTTTGCCTTGCATGCAGAAGGACAGTGGTTCAAATCCCCTGAGCCTGCAATTTCTGAGCATAGAGCCAGGAGTAACCCTGAGTACTGCCAGGTACAAAACAAAACAAAACAAAACAAAACAAAACAAAACAAAACAAATAAGGTCATCTATTCACAGAAAACCAATTACACACTCTTTTCTAATAAAAAAGGAATATTCTCTTTATAAACTATATGGTGAGGTTCAATTTGAGTGACCATAAAGATATAAAAGTAGAAATTATATTAAATATCTTTTCAAGTCAATGTGCCTTCAAGAACAAAATTGTCTTAAAAAATTTAGAAAAAGATTTGGAAACTGAACAGCATTCTGATTTTTTAAAAATCACATTTAAGGGGATATCAAAGAAAACCATAAAACATTTCCTTGAAACAGATGAGAATGAAGAAATAGTTATCAAAAGATATGGGACACAGAAAAATCAGTACTAAAAGAAAATTCATATCAATATAAACTTACATCAGGAACAAGAAAAATTGAATTAATAAATCAACCTAACAGCTTGTGAAGCTAGATAAAGAATAAACAAATCACCTTATAAGTAGAAAGAAGAAAAATTAAAACTGTAATAATGGTATAGAAATCAGTAAATAAAAAGGTAGAGTCAAAGGGAAAAGATTCAAACCAGGAGATAGTTTCATTTTTTGATTATTCAAAAGAATAACCACAATTGGCTCTTGAAAAAAATGTCAATTGCTGAATTGAATTAGAATTGAATTAGAATGGTAGAACCATCTAAGGAGAAAGATGTGGTCTTCTGAGAATGAGGGTAAGTCAGTGCCATAAGGTCAAGTATCCTCCACCCCCACCCACTATCCTTTAAAATATAAATACCCCAGCCCCACTACTGAACTTCATCAAGCTGCCAGGACAGCTAATTGGCCCACTTCCATAACTCCTGGAGCACAGCCACATGCAGAGACAAAATGCAACTCTAACTTTCAGTTACTATCAGCCCATTTGGAACACTGAACTTGACAGGCCACTAAGCTCAAAAGCAAAAACCAAAGGCTCAACTAGCATCTGCCACCTCAGTAAATCCTAGATAATGATTTTAGTAACACCACTGTGTGATATGATTATTATCACATATTGTCTTTTATTGCTCTATTTTCTAGTACTTCCATCTGATATTTTGGTATAATAAACAATGTAGCAAATTTATTATTTCTGTTGGGATCTGGGTTCTAAACAAGGAGGGGCACCATTTTGCAAAGGTCACATAGCAGGCTTCTCAGGTTCTGGTAGGGAGAGACACCATTTTGTAAGAACCACATGGTGTAGGTCTTTACAAGCCTATTTCCATAGACACTGCCCCAAGCTACCTGGCCATACCAGATAAGCTATCAAGGAAGGACTAGGGAGTAGTAAAAAGGTATCACTATACAATAGACAGTCATTTTAAAATATCAACAGAAAGTTGGAACCTCCCTATAGTCTTTCTCTATATAATCTTCCTCATGACCTTGGATGGGGTTCATCTCCTTCAGGAGATGATCCTAGCAAGCTAGTGTGGGGGCCTTTTTGGCAGATGGATTAAAATATTAAACTTTATTTTAGTTGTGAAGTCTTATTCTTCTAGTCCAGACTCTAGCAATTTCCTGCTAAGGGTTTTTGGGGAGTTGAGTGGGAATCTGGAGACATTTGTAGAGAAAAGTTCACTCTGATAGTGGGATTGGTATTAGAAGATTGAATTTCTAAAACAACTGTATTATAAGCTATTTCATAATCCATGGTATTTAAATAAAATAAACAACAATAAAATGGGCCAAAGCACTTCAACAGTATAGAGTTTTATATATATAACATATATGTGTGTATATGTATTATAGAACCAACAATACTGTAAGCATGATATCCAAACTACAACAACCAAACTCAAACATGTGCTTGTCAAGGAGCCAGGTTTGGAGAAGGAAGAAAATTTGGTGACACTTGTAGAGGGAAATTGATACTGGTGGTGGATTTGGTGCAAACATTGTACATCTAAAACTCAACTATGAATAGGTATGCAAATTAAGGTGTTTTACTATTTAATTATTATTATTATTATTTTGTTTTTTGAGCCACACCCATTTGATGCACAGGTGTTACTCCCTGCTAAGCGCTCAGAAATTGCCCCTGGCTTGGGGGGACCATATGGGACGCCGGGGGATCGAACCACCGCCCTTCCTTGGCTAGTGCTTGCAAGGCAGACAGCTTACCTCTAGTGCCACCTTGCCGGCCCCATATTTAATTATTTTCTTAGCAATGAAATTGAAAATCCCTTCCTTAAACTCAGTAGAAAATAGAAAAAATACTCAGATGAACCATAATGAAGTAAAAATAGAGATCAATGTACTTATATATATCATTATACATATATTAAAGGAATAGAAATGCTCATAAAAGTTACTATAAACAACTTTATTCCACTAAGCTGTAAAATCTAGAAGAAATAGGTACATTTTTAGAATCATACACTCTCACAAGACTGAATCAGAGGAAAGTAGAAAATCTTACCAGACTAATCATGAGTAATGAAATGAAACTAATTAAAAATCTTATCTGTGGGGCCGAGAGATAGCATGGAGGTAGGGCATTTGCCTTGGATGCAGAAAGACAGTGGTTCGAATCCTGGCATCCCATATGGTCCCTCGAGCCTGCCAGGAGCGATTTCTGAGTGTAGATCCAGGAATAACCCCTGAGTGCTGCTGGGTGTGATCCAAAACCCAAAAAAGAAATAAAAAAGAAAAAAGAAAGAAAAAAAAACACTTATCTGTTATAAAAAGCCAGAACCAATGCTTTTTATATTGAGGGGGTATTGGTGGTAGGAATATTGCACTGTTCTGTTTATGATTAAAACCCAACTACAATCATGCTTGTAATCATGATTCTTAAATAAAGACTTTATATTAAAAAAAAAAAAACTAGGACCCAAATGGGTTCACTAATGAGTTTGACCAAAATTTCAAAGAGAACTTATTACTTAGCCTACTTAAGCTCTTGTAAAAATGGAGTATGTATGGAAATCCATCATAACTTGTTCTTTAAGCCAAGATTATTGACTATTAAAATTAGATGTATATATTATGAAAAAAATATAACTTTTAACATCCTAATGCAAAGCAATGTGAAGTTTCTCAAAAAATCTTAAGAAACAATATACAAAAATATATAAAATTCCACTATGATCAAGTGGAATTCATTTCAAGAATATAAGAATGATTACAATATGCAAATAAATTAATATAATAAACCACACTAAAATAATATGGCTATACTCATAGATGCAGAGAACATTCAAGATTCAGTAGCCATTTTAGATTATAAAACTCTCAAAAGAATAAGGATGGAAGGTATGTTTTGAGAGACTAATGACCAATGCAAAAAAATTCAAAGCCAGTATCATATGAAATGATGTAATACTGAAAGCTAGCTTCTATGATCAGGCACAAAGCAATAAGCCAATATTCTCACCATTATCAATATAGTTTATTTTTGGTAGTTGTCACAACAGTCATCAGATAAGAAAGTAATTAGAGCCAAAATAAGAGAAAGTGTTAAGTTATATGCCTGGCATACAATTGACCCTAATTTGACCCCTGGAACCACATGGTACCACAAATATTCCTGGGTGCAGCCCTGGAAGCTTCATAGCACTGAAAATGTAGTCAGGGTAAACCTCAGCACCTCAAGTTCTGAACAGCATTGTGTCCTCTTGCTCTTGTATTTGAACTGTCAATCTTTTTTGTCCAAGACTTAATAGCACGAGTTCTACCATCTTGAGCAATTATTTGGATACACAATTAAAAGCTTGTAAAATTCATTTGCATAATAATATTAAAATTAAAATTTTATTAATTATTGATAATGTGATATACATAGGAAACCTTAAAGACCACTAAATTTGCTAAGAAATAATAAACAAATACAGAAAAAAGCAAGATATAAAATTAGTACAAAAATGGTTATATTTCTAAATGCACATATTGACTAGAAGAGAAGTCAATAATATAATCCTTATACTGATGTTTTAAAAAGTCAATTTCTGAGGTATCAACTTAAAAGAAATGGAATTTTATATATCAACAAATAATAAGTCAGTATTGATCAAAACAAAGGACATTAGGAAAATATATTACATATACACAGAGCAGAAGCATTTTCATTGCTAAAATTATTCTATAAAACATTGTAATTCAATACAATCCCTAATAAAAATACTTATTAAGGCCTTAAAACCAATGCTACAAAATTTTTGTGGAAATACAATATTTTCCAAATTGATAAAGTAATTCTGAGAGAAAAGAAGATGGCAAATATCACATAAACTAATTTTAAATCAAACTACAAAGCCACAGAAATTAAAATTGTATGGTAGTACTAAAATACCAAGGATAGACTCCAATTGATGGCATAGAAATGTACAATAGTACAGAGAAGGAGAGCCTTGAGTTTGGGTAGCATCATGAAATTAGACATTATACACTATAAAATGAATCCCAAAACTTTTATGTGGATGTATTCACACCCACTGTGATAGATTTAGATTGGAAAATATGAAAGCTATTTAAATTTATTTATTTATTTATTTATTTATTTATTTATTTATTTATTTATTTATTTATTTGTGTTGGGCCACACTGGTGGGTTACTTCTGGCTCTGTGTTCAGAAATCGCTACTGGCAAGCTCTGGGGACCATATGGAATGCCAGGGATCAAACCCAGGTCCTTCCTGGGTTGGCAGTGTCCAAGGCCAACACCCTACTGCTGTGCTATAAGTCCTGCCCCAATATTTAAAATTAAATGAAGTCATGAACAGAGACTTTATTGTGGGACAAGCGCCCTTAAAAGAATAAACCAGAAATAAATCAGAAACCAGTCTTGCTTATTTTCTTCTCTAAACCCTTCTTCTCTGGTCCTTCCTCTCTTTCCCATTCACATATAAGATATACATAAGGAAAAGATAAGATAAGCACAGAGATGCCATCATTTGAAATCTGAAGGAACTTTCACCAGAACCTCACCATATTAATACCATTTATATAGAGAGAGCTTTCATAACTGTGAAAAAAATCTGCTATCAAGGGGTTAAATGTGGTAATGCTCAATGGATTATGGGAGTGGTATACTCTTAGTGATTCTGGAATGGTGATATGGTGTAGGAACAAAACTCATGGCCTACCACAAGTTTTACCACTTAGGGTTATATTAGCAGTACAAATTTCTGTTTTTTTTTTTTTTTTTTTTTTTTTTTAGTTTTTGGGTCACACCCAGCGGTGCTCAGGGGTTACTCCTGGCTGTCTGCTCAGAAATAGCTCCTGGCAGGCACGGGGGACCATATAGGACACCAGGATTCGAACCAACCACCTTTGGTCCTGGATCGGCTGCTTGCAAGGCAAACGCCGCTGTGCTATCCCCGGGCCCAAATTTCTGTTTCTTAAGGTCGTTTATCAAGCTGATTAATCCACTGTAGTTACATTTAAAAGTAAACAGTGAGTTTATTTAACTATTTTAAAAATTGTATTTGTAGGGGCCGGCGAGGTGGCGCTAGAGGTAAGGTGTCTGCCTTGCAAGCACTAACCAAGGTAGGACCGCAGTTCGATCCACCGGCATCCCATATGGTCCCCCCAAGCCAGGGGCAATTTCTGAGCGCTTAGCCACAAGTAACCCCTGAACATCGAACAGGTGTGGCCCGAACACCCCCAAAATAATTGTATTTGTAAAAGTGAGAATTGCTGTAAGAATAGTTACTATAACTTTGTTACTAGAAAATTATGTATTTTCTTAATGGAACAAGAAGAATATTCTTATCTTCTCTCATGTCTCCTTAAGCTATTTAGATTCCAGTTTGCTCAACACCTACTGCTCTATACATACATATAAACAACAAATTCTCAACACTTTAAGTTTTATTTGGAATGACTTTTGAACTATGATGTAATCTGGAAAAATAGTAAAATTATATTGAAGCAAAATAGTAATTTTAGGTATGTTTTATTAAAACGTTGAATAGTTGTTGAATAGCAACATATATACCACTAACATCTATATATATTCTTTATCATACAACTCACCAAAGATACATAGGCTCTTCTTCTTTCTTTAATTGGCACTGTAGTCTAAAATTTAATTTTTGTTTTATTTATTTCATCTACAATTTTAGTAATTGAGTAAAGAAATGCTTTTTGTTTTTTTATGTCTTATTTTATTTTTCCAAATAAACTTTATTGATTGAATACATTTTCAATAATTTTTCACATGATTTTTTATTTATCATTTTGTAAATGACAAGGAGTTTAAAACATAAATCATTTCTTTCATTATACTATGAAGTCTAACTTGCTATCCATTTTTCCCACCTGTCTTTCAAATCCCATATTCTCTAATCTGGATCCATCTTCCCACAGGCAAAGCATAACAAAGCCTCAGTGACTAAGCTAGAAAAATATTCTAAAAAGACTGATGTCACTCAAAAACTGACATTTCAGTTTTTATTACTAGAATACCTTGAAGAATTAGATCTGATTTGCATTGATATTTGCCCACTGAATTATTAAAGGTTTTTACTCCTTTTCTCTTCCATTAATCAGATATTAACACTTTAGTCAACATTAGACAGTCACAAACGAACAATCATGTGACTTTATTGAGCCGCCTGGGCCTTCAAATTGTTGATCAGTTTACAGAAATACCTGATTTTATCTATAAAATGAACAAGATGAAAGTAGTAAGATTTTTTTATCAGGAGTCTGTTTTGCAAATGTTTCTTATCTGATTCAGGGTTAATTTTACTGGCATGTCTTGTTGAAGAGTGTCCATTTAAATTACCTTGAGATTTTTTAATTTTAATATAATTAATTTCAGCTCAGTGTACTGGAAAAATTTGAAAAAATATGCCTAAAGAAGAATAAAATTTTAGGAATGAATGCACATTTTATGTGATGTTAGCCTTTAACAATATCAGAAAGTAGAAAAAATATGGTGTTTTTTATAATCAATATTTCTAAATCTCTTCATAAAACAGATAAAATCAGAACAAAAATTGTGATAGCATATCAATATTTTTAGCATAGTAATCAATAGATAATCTATTGCTCTAGAATGACTTAGAAACCAGCACTTTTTATGGTTGTGCTGTTAAAATAGTTCTGTAAATGTTAAAAATTATACAATCCGCAACTATATCTCCAAAAGATTATTTTCTTTAGTGGAAAATGCTCTGAACTTATTGTGCATCAAAACCACTTGTAGGCCTTATAAACTACAAATTATTGGATTTCAAATCTAGTGTTATCATTTATATATGTTTGATGCGGGGTACTAATAATGTGCTTTTATAACTAACTTGCTGGTGAGGCTGATATTGCTGGTATGAAGATCACCCCATGAGCTAATGCTTTAGAAAAGAGTCCCTGAAATTATTTGTCCTGCTTCTATATCTTCAGAAGACCAGTTACTCATCATGCTCTGAAATATATCTTCTTTAACCAATTATAAAAATAAATAAATCAAGCAGCTTCTAATTTTACTTGAGGTTTCTGGATAGTTCCAGAAAACCACCTCATTGAACATGTCATCTACTTTCAAATAGAGTGTGAGATTTTATTATTGATTTTTGTCAAACAAAAGAGTTCATCATTTTGCAGACAGTTTTTGTCTGCTATATAGCAAACATGACCACTTTAATTTAAATCTATGTTTATTTTAAAAAAATCTAAGATTATAAAAATAAAGACTTGAAAAATGCTTTATCATTGGCACGTTGTGCTCATCAATATCATTTGAAACAAGCACTGGAATTCTCCTAGATAATCAGGCATTATATTATCAATAGTTTATAGATGGAAAGTAGAGTTTAAGTATATTACCCCACATCTCTCAAGAGTAAACGACGTAAAATTGAGGTCAGGACCCATTTTTTCTTATTGTAAAGTCTGTTGAGTAGCAAGGGTTTCAGTGGTAGAGCACATGCACATTTTGAGTAGCAAGTGGATCTGTGGTAGAGTACATGCTTTACACGTGTGAAGCCTTAGGTTCAATATGCAGCATTAAAATAATGTATTCCTTTTATCAAGTTATTCTTCCTCTTAATCCCTTACATTTGTTGAAAACTTCACATTTTCAAACTACTTTCACAGTCATTATCTCATTTCATTCCTCAAAGCAACAGCTTGAGGCTGGCAGGGCACATATCATTGTCTACATTTTGCAGATAAAGCCATTATAAAAGATGATGAGAAAAGTGGCTACTGTCATTCAGGCATTATTTGTTCATAGACTAGGTTACATTTTGGTTGCAATATTTAGCAACAGCATCTACATGTAAGATAAAACATCAGATGCTCTTCTACCCAATTGATAAATATTCAGCTGTTAACCCAGTCCTATTCCTAAGCTAGTTTATTACTTACTGTTTTCTTGGTATGAGTACACTGAAGGAATAGGCCTAGAAATAAAATTTAATTTAACCAGGAGGTAGGAAAGTGAGGGAAACTTCTTAGATTTCTATAACTCAAATACAAAGGAAACAGCTTTCTCTGCAAAACCCTCTGTGTACCTTTCAGGTCGTTTTGTAGTTTAATGCGTAAAAAAAAAACACACACACAAAAAAAAACTTGGGGACTTGAATAAAATTTAGATTCTGATTTAGTGGATTTATAGAATGGGACCAAATGTCTGCATTTCTATAAAGCTCCATGATGATGCTAAAACTATTGATGGCAAAACCTTGACAAGAAAAGATCAATCAATTTATCCAAATAATAATTATACTTCTCTAAGCTATCTATGGATCTCTACGGTAGAATGAAAATTAATACATGTAACAATAATACAGCATTTGGTAATTATCATGCACATTGTGGTGTTTCTTTGTGTTAGACTATTTGTACAATCTTTCAACCGACCTTAATGTCAACACATAGGACAATGCTTATAATGTGGCTTAAATACTAGCTGTGGCATATTTATTAAGCTGTTTCTTAGGAAGATTCCAAGGTGATTCCTGCAAGGTGTCACATAGCTCAAGACTAGTCTTTCCTCTTTTCTCTGTTTAGCTAAACGATGAACAAAGTGAAGTATAGGCCTGGAAAAGGAAACATATAGCTAGACGATCAGTGCCTGCATGGGCAAGAAGTGTTAGGGAGGATCAGAAAATTTAATTGTAAATGAAATAACCTGCTATACCTATGAAACACTAATTACTAATAAGACAGAGGGAGGTTGTGACAGAGAGTACATACACTATAAAGATAAAAGCTTTTTCAAAAGAGCCACAAAACTCTGGGCTGCAGGATAGACACCAGTAACCAAAGTTATCACTCTGCTAATAATCAGCATGCCTGCGTGCTTAAGGCAATCAAATAGTTTCTGTCTGATAAGAGTAGAAACTAGGTAACTAGCTAATGATTCCCCATGGGCATGAAGTCAGCCCTAGCTGGAGAAGCAATATGGATCTTGTGAAGAGCTGAGTGATCTCAACTCATGGCCTCCATCTAATGGAGGTTCCTCTCTGCTTCTATCTCTAGGCAATGTAATATAGCCTTGCTTTATCCAATCCTGGGGCAGGTTACTGGATTGTTTTCACCTACCAGGCATCCTGCCACTAAAAGATTCTGACTTGCTTTTCAACCTGGGCCATCTGACCCCCTGGGTGCTTCCAGCATATTTTAAAGGCTGCACACGTGAAAAATCACATAAATAATGGCTTATGCAAGAGACTACTAGTAGAACTTGTGGGGAGTTATGAGAAGGAAAGACTGGAAGAGGCCCATGTACAGGAAAATATTTGGATGCATTGGACAGGATCATAGTAGAGAGATTAGTTGCAGACAGAACTCAATCTTCTCAATTCAGACACTAGTAGTCCCTTGAAGAACAGAATGCTAGTGCCTTTGCCTTGATTGAGTTGTTCTAAGACCTGCAATCATCCAAACAGGTGCCAGATTAGAAATCAACAGACACTACTTTGTCTGGGAAAATTATCTTGAATAGTGAGCTGGGATCAGTTTATGTATAAGTAACAAAAAACCCCTCTGTTTCTGAATGTGGATATCTTAAGATGTAGCCTGAAAATTTGGTATAAGTTCTACAGAACCCAGTCATAGAAAACTGCTGCTCAACTTAACACACCATAATTAATATGTAATAATAAACAAAAAGAGAAAATAGGAAGCTGATTTTAGTCTCAAAGTAACTTAATAAAAATTTAGTTAACTATTTTTTAAATATCATCAAACACAAGATATTTGGACTAATTGTAAAGAAATACATTTAAGATTTGGTAGCCATTAATTATGTGGTTATTTTTTAAATTTTTTCTTACAATTCTTTATGACTTTTTGTTTGTTTGTTTGTATTTAGATCACACCAACTGTGACAAGGGCTTACTACTATTCTGTATTAAGAAGTCACTCCTGGTAACTCAGGAAACCATATGTGTGCTGGATATTGAAGATTGTCTGCTTGCAAAGCAAATCTGACCTGCTGTACTGTCTCTCCTATCCTTATACTCTTAATTTTTTCTAATAACATCTAAATAACTCAATACAATTACTATATTGGGTAAATATATTACTAGTATCTATTGGTATCTTAAAGTAGCATATAAGTTAGCAAAAAGAAAATACAGAAAGCAAGATTTTTTTATAATTTTTCTGCTTGTTGGATAAAGAAAAAAACAGGAATATTAAATAGTAAAAGAAAAAATATACTAGAAATGAACTTTAAATATTAAAAAGAAACTTATCATAACTAAACACTAACATTATGGCTTCATATAAAAATACTGGGCTGAATTCTTAAACACACTATTATATATTCCTTTCCTATTCCTGGAAGTTTCATTCCTTTTCTATTTTTTGGCAAAGTCTCATTCATCCCTGAAATATCCAAGAAGCTCCCCTGGGGGAGCTTTACGGCTTTGCAGATTTCTCTATATGGTCCTGTTTTATTATTTTATTTAATGCTATAATTTTCCCTCTTACTGTATAAATCTAATTAAATGGTTATTCATGCAATTTTAGTCTAATACCTTGCTTTTGAGGTGAACTATAAGCTCCATTTGTTCAGAGACCATGTCTGTACTTGTTCTATATTCTGTCCTTTTAAAGGGTGAGGATTCTATAAGTTTTTGTGCCAAGCAAATAAATTGTGAGATGAAGAACAAGATTAATCTGAATTTAGTTCTATACTTACATGTTATGCATATTTAAAAACCAATCTGAGTAAGACATTAAAGTGTAAAGAGAGCACACATTTTTTCTTTATTTTTCTTGTCTTGTAAAGAAAATAATGTGAATAGTAAACAAATAATAAAATAAATGAAAAAACAATAGAACAGGTAGAACTACAATTTTTGTTAAAAATTGCCACTTTATGTTAACTTGACCACAGTTTTTTTTATTTTATATACATATAAAATGAGATCAGAATAATAGAATCTTTTGCAATGTTTATAAATACAACCCCAGGAAAAGTTCTTTTTTTGTTTTTGTTTTTGTTTTTGTTTTTGTTTTTGTGCCACACCCGGTGATGCTCAGCGATCACACCCAACTATCCACTCAGAAATTGTTCTTGTCTTTGGGGGACCATATGGGATGCTAGGGGATCGAACTGCAGCCCGTCCTAGGTCAGCCGCATGCAAGATAAACATCCTACATCTGCGCCACAGCTCCAACCTAGAGGGGAAGTTCTAACACTTACAACATAAACTATATTTTCTATGTTGAATGTGAAGACTACTATGATAAACTCACAAAATGTACTCTGAAATTAAATTTAGAATTACAAATTTATTTTAATATTATAGATCTTTTCCCAAAAAATGTGGATAGAGTTTAGGAAGGAAACAGTAATAATAGTGTTCGTTATAAAACTATCAGTAGAACAGAGTTTAAATGTACTATCAAGAAAAATTCAAACTTAGAAAATATTTAATTAATCTCCAATCAAATTATTAAAACCCAAAATCCATTGAGAAATAGAGGTTCAGACCTCTGGAGTCCTCAGCTTTTTATAGGACAATCTTTTCTCATAGACCCCCACCAATATATTAAATATATCTAAGTTAAATCTCTAAATTCTACTGATGTCAATTCTGGTTTATGATTTTAAGAAGGTAATTGAACAGAACACACTAAGTTGTATACAATCTTAAAGCCTAAATCTTCAGTGTGTCTTTTGAAATTTCAGTTACAGAAAGTTACTGAGGCTATAAATTATTTTTGTAAAAATGGCATGCATAAAAATATTCTCTTTAACTCTGAGAAATTTTGATCCCACAAGATTCACACTTGAGGGATTTCCTTTGGAATATGAAGAGAAAGATTTAGGAACAAAGTCAAATGAAAATGGGAGCAACATTGATTTCTGAAGGGAGATAAAACACTATAGAAAAATCATGTTATTGTATTGTTTTCTTTGAAAGTTATAGGACTATGAAACTATAACTTAAGGCATAAAATAGGTCATATTCAATGAAAACATATGTCATATATAAATTTTACTAGATATTCACTATATATTTTTTCACTATAATCAAAGAATAATGAAAAAAGAAATGGGAAACAAAGAAAGGCAAACTTGGGGTCCGAGAGATAACAAAGGGACTTGGGGAAGTTACTTGCATGCAGCCACCCTCATTCAATCTGCCACTGCATATCGTCCTCCAAGTACTGTTAGGAGAGATCCCTGAGCACAGAGCTATGATTAAGCCATGAACTCAGTGGGTGTATGTTGCAAGTCAGCCCCTGAAGAGGTTGACTGATGGAGGGATGGAGGATGAGGTCTTTCCCCTCCAGCTCGGAGCACGCGTCTGCCACCCTGTCCAGCAGACGGTTCTGAGGTGAAAGGGCGGGCAAACAGCTTGCAGACAGTTAGGCTTGTGGAAATATTAGCTTTATTCGGTGGACAAGACTGAAGTCCAAAGAGTCAGCATAAGCTCCAGCCAAAACCCTCTCGCCTTTCACAGACCCTTGTTTTTATCCCCCAGAATCAGGTACCACCCAATGGTGGAAGCAGAATCAGGTACCACCCTAGGGTGGGGGCAGAATGCCAGGTCACACCCTAGGGTAGGGCACAATCACCGATCAGGGTGATAATAATAATCCCCTAAAATATTTACATACACAACAGGTGTATAGTCCAAACCCAAATAAAAAGCTGTTAAAAGAAAGACAAACCACACAATGCAGCAATATCTTTTCTAAATCAAGAAGATGCTTTGATTTTGTCACCATGAAAAATTCACCTTTTTTTTTTTAAATGTCCATCTCTAAAAACATTTGCAGGTGATTTTAGGCCATAAAATGAGAAAAGTAAATGATCCAATAAAATTTAAGAAGCTGAATACAAGGTAATAAATATTCCTTATATTCAAAATATACTTTACATTATTTTCCTTCTACCTCCTTACCCCCACCCAGTGCCTTCAAATGCCAAGTATTCTGGTACACATAAACCTTCATGGAATCTTTCCCCTTTCAGGACTGAGTCCCTGTGGGATCAATCTAATTACAGGTGCATTTCCTCTGTAAGGCAGTCACACTCTGTCCTGTTGAAGGCACAATTAATAATTGAACAAAGCTAGCTTGTTGTTTTGTTTTGTTGTTGTTTTTTTTTTCTCACTTGGCGAAGGGTTGCAGGCAGCTTTGCTGTCACCCAGGGAGCAGAGTACTTTCTTTGGGCATAGTAAAGAAAGGATTCATGTTATAGGTTGAAAGGAATAACCTCCTGCTTCTCAATTTTGAAAAGAAGGAAAAACACTCACAATATTTCTCTCCCTAGTGTTAGTTTTCTTTATAGAACATAGAAGGTCAAATTATTCCTTCTGCATCAAGGAATACGATTTTGAGCAGGTGACTATTTAGGTCAGATATATACAAGATAAAAAGTTTAGTTTTGGGAATTGATACCCATTGTAAGAAAAATTTGAAAGCCATAATTAGCATGTAGGCTGCACAAAAGTGGGACAGGGTGGTTTTGACAAACACACTCTTCATAGTTTGATTGAACACCAATTCCCAGTTGATTGTCAATAAGTCAGGCTCTTTTCTGACAGGATGTAAATGCTGCTTTTCTCAGGAGAATATGACCTGATCTTTGGTCTTTTGAAACCAGAAGTTACAGTGTGTTTATTCGGAATTCAAATCAGTTGTACATTAAAATTATAAAGTTTATTAGTTAACCAAGTGGATCCAAACTTATCCAAGCATGAGAAGACCAACAATTAAGTATCTCAGAATTTATCATAACTGAAGAAATAAAATAAAATATGTTTGAATTCAGAATGGAAATATTACTATTTCTTAAACACAAGCAAACTGTTTTCTTAAATACAGGCAAATATTAACAATTATTCAGTAAACACCAAAATAATTTTTTTTAAAAAATGAATTAAATTTGTTTCTTTTTTATAACTTGAGTGTAATTTTCTCCCTTTTTTGCTTTATATATTTCTTCTAATACATAATGATCATAAACAACATTAATGTATACATTTAAATTATTTTAAGAAATGGTATGACTTAAACACATAAAAGATGCAAGTAAGTTGTACAGTTTAATTAAATTCCTTTTCATTAATGTGCATTTATGTATGATTTTCTATATTTTTACATAATTAGCATATATTTGGCTGTTTTATAATGTCAGAACAGTAAATGTCGCATATGTAATATAAATAAAATATATATGTAAATTCACTTTATCATAAAACATAAACAATTTAGGAAAATGTAGAAAATTGGAAAACCGCAATTGACCATTTTAAAAGGAATCTAATAAAATTAATAATATATAAAATAGCATTATAATAAATGTGATTATGAGAATTATGAAATTATAATATTTATGATGAAATGATCATGCCATGTTATATTAATTATTATTATTACCATTATGTAATATAGCAAATTTATAATAATTGTGTAGCATATAATATATCATGATTTTATAACATGTGATATAATGATATAATAGATGCAATAATCTTCTTGATAAATATCCTTAAATATGAATCAATAATTTTCATAGTAAATAGTCATTAAGTAAAGTAAATCTATTTTGGGAAAAAGTAAGTGGGTGGAAGTGGAGAACATCCTAAGTCCACATATTTATAAAATATATATATATATATATATAGTTTTATTTGTATGCTACAGATATACAAGTGTCTATGATATCTAGAGGTTCATACTTTAAACAAACCTCCATAATTTTTCCGTTTGAAGTATAAAATGGGTCTAATAGAAAGTGAATTTAAGCTGATCTTCAAATTGACTCATTATTATTTTATATATTGCTAGTGAGTGACAAAACAATGTGCATTAATTGAGTGAAATTTTAAGACATGATAGCTTCTAAGTCCTGTTACATGAATAAGAGTCCAGGGAGATGCAGAAAGCAGGATGTTGCATTGCATGTAGTCAATCTGAATTTAATCTATGGCATCACATACTACTAAGTGATTTAATATTTACATTTATTACTTTGGAGGGTTATTCTAATGAGAAGTGTATAAAATCTCTCTATATAATATGGAGAATCATAAAGTCACATAAAAAGACTGGGAACATCCTAAATTATCTATTAATATTTTAATAACAAGCCATAAGCTTCAGATCTAGTGAAATCTTCAGAGCAGGAAGACATACATTTAAAAACATTTAAAAGACTGCAGTGTTGCTTACCAGTTGGTGTAAGGTGTCTCCAGGTGATAACAGGTTCAGGACGGCCATTTGCCATGCAGACCAGGGTCACATTGCTACCCTCATTCACAGTGACATCCGAGGAGATGTTAGAGATCTTTGGTGGAACTGGAAGAGCAAAACAAATGGAATATGTAATTATACCAATACAAGGAGGTGTGTTGCACTGGTCCATGTACCAAGAACTGGTACATGGTTAAGTGCTATTATGTCTTAAGTCACTTAAAAATCTTATGCTAAGAAGCCAAGCTACTGTAAAGCTACCTTTGAAAGTCAGAAATCAGATGAAGATGAAAAGTGTGAATCTCATAGTAAATTCTGAGTTCCAGAGTGTGATCCACACTCTTTTCTCACAAAAAGAAAGAATAAATTTTATTATGAAGTGTGTCTTTCCTCGCTATGATCAGGTGTTATAAGAACACATAATACGGGGCCGGAGCGATGGCGCAAGTATAAGGCATCTGCCTTGCCCGAGCTAGCCTAGGATGGACCGAGGTTCGATATCCCGGCTTCTCATATTGTCCCCAAGCCAGGAGCAATATCTGATTGCATAGTCAGGAGTAACCCCTGAGTGTCATTGGGTGTGGCTCAAGAAACAAAACAAAAGAAAAAAAACAAACAAAAAAACCGACATAATATATCTTTGATTTTCTTGCAGGCTTGGGCTAATTAAAGGGCAGAAATGGATGGAAGGCCATATATAGGATCTCTCGAATCAGGGAGGAGCACACCTTCTTAAAATTAATGCTGTTTATGCTCTAGATGAAATTGCCTTCTATTTGAGCAAGAGATCTGCTTACTGATACAAAGCAAAAAACAGCACTGTGACTATTGGTGACAGAATTAACAAAACTAGATTGATCTGGGAAAAAGTAACCAGTGCTTATAGAAACAGTGGCATGGTTAGGACCCAGTTCTGAAGCCAAACTGTTGTTAAGGCAATCAGTCACAGAATTTATATGATGCTGTACCCCTCAAGTATTTTAACTTATGTAAAGTAAATACATAAAATGTTGATATTTTAAACCCAAAATACATATATTAAAAGTATCATAGTTTTATTATTAGAATGTGCCTAATTCTGATATTAGATAGCATACACATTTTGAGATCTTAAAATATACGATTTTATAATGGTTCTTCCTACATTAGTTTTCTTATGCTTACATACTGTATAGAATAAAGTAAAACAGCAATATAGCATGATCATTTTGTTTATTAATAAGTGATCTAGTAGACAGGATCTAGTGTATGTGTCAGGGTGCAGGCCAAGGCCTGTGTTTGATTCCTGGCATGCATTACCTCCCAGTCCTACACACAACACCTAATATAGCACTAACTGGATGACTCTGGTGGCTCCCAGCATAATTATACCCAAGCAGCACACCACATCACTGTTCCCCAGCATTCAACCATCAAGATTGGTTGTATATTACTGAAGTTGTCCCCAAGTTCCCTGAGTACTGATAGATTGAAAGTCCTCCCACAAATGTATTTCATAAAGTACTAAGGTAATTGGGATCTTTTAATCTAACCATTTAACCATTTAAGGAATTGATTGGTTAATCACTTCAATAGAATGCTTCTAATTTTATTTTGGTGTGTGACAGAATGATATACACTACAATTTAGAAAATGAATTAATAAGGCCTATTAACTAATGAGGGCTAGTATCAAATTAGTCTAAATATGGAATATTTATATACATTATAGTCATATATCTTTAAAATATAAATTTATATTTGCTATTAATAAACAATAAAAGTATAAATTATATAAATGATTAACCCTTCTACTAACAGCTCTACCACTATTAACAATTTAATAAGTATCCTAAAATTTGTCCATATAAGACCCTATTTAAAAGACAATATTACAATTATCTTAATAATACAGTAAATTAGGGGATAAAATCCTACAAGCAATTTACTTACTAATGTAGTAAACTGAGTTGTAGATGGGACCAGATGAGAAGAAGAAAAAAATTTGAATCCAAGCTAACTCCAAAACACATGTTCTTAAGCACTAATTCAAAGAAACTTAATCCTTAAAATCCAGGATACCAGATGGTTCAAAATGACGGAAATTACTTTTTGGTGTTGTGAGAAATGATTCCCCAAGGGCTAGCTGTAATGCTGTCGGACTTCCTTCATTAGTAGTGTTCAGGATGGCAACTTAAGATCTTATTTTGGTAGGTCTAAGTAGGAAGTGTGTTACTCAAAAATTTTTTATCACAGAGGTTATGACCTGATTAAAAGACCAGAAGTTCTAGTTTGATTGTTCTTTTTCTTCTTTTTTACTTTTTTCCTCTTAATTTTTAGTTGAATGTGCTATTCCTGAGAAAACATATTAAGAAATATAACAAGAGAGCTTAAAGCAGTCCAAATACAAATATACTCTGAATTAGTTTTATCTAGTGCATCAGGGACTCTTTAGTTGCACATAAAACTGGAAATATTTATGCTTGTAGTTCTAGCAGTTTGGCAATCATGTGACCACTGCATAGCACTGTTAGGATACACCAAAAGTACTGGGACAACTGACCAGGATGAGTATCAGGGAGACTCCTGTGACCATAATAATTTCAGAACATTAACTGATAATAATATCTCTTGGTAGGAAACCACTGAATCCAAATAGAACTCAGTGGTTGAATATAACAATGTTGGTTACCATTAATTTTTGTTTAGTATTGTTTTTGTTTCTTTTTTTGTTATTTGTTTATTTTTTTTTCTTGGCCCCATCTGACTAAGTGTTTCCTTCTGGCTCTGTGCTCAGGGGTCATTCCTGGCAGTCTCAGGGACCATATGGGAGCCAGGGCTTGAACCCAGGTCCTTAGCTTGCAAGGAAAATGACCTCCTTGTGGTGATATTGCTTTGGCTCCTAATTATTCTTTTCTTTATAGAGTTAGTACTATTTCTTTCATTCAGGATTGTTCAGTACTTTATTTTCATGTACTCATATTCAAATGTGTAATATATTCTTCCAGTATTTTAGAATGGCATTAAAGGTTATACCATTGTGTAGATAAGAACATGAAATACAGTAAAGAATAGTGTGATTAGAATGCAGAGATCCTATTTTATATTTGTACTATTACTTAATAGCCAAAGCTTCTAACATCTTTCTGAGAAAACTAGCATTTCAAACATCTTTTTTTTTTTTTTTTTTTTTTTTGGTTTTTGGGCCACACCCGGTGACGCTCAGGGGTTACTCCTGGCTATGCGCTCAGAAGTCGCTCCTGGCTTGGGGGACCATATGGGACGCCGGGGGATCGAACCGCGGTCCGTCTCCTAGGCTAGCGCAGGTAAGGCAGGCACCTTACCTCGAGCGCCACCGCCCGGCCCCTCAAACATCTTTTTTTATAAAATAAGACAGATAAATATCACGGAAAAAACTCCAGTAATCAAGATTCCAGAAAACTACTACCTATGATAAAATGTATTCATATTACTCTTTTAAACAAGAGAAATATATAAGTGCTTTGCTTTTACATGGCATGAGAGTTGAACCCCTTGTTCAAAGTTATGTAGACATATAGTAATGAAAATGAAATAAAATATATAGTAATTGGTTCCTGGAGCTGTTACGGAGAACTGTGTCAGTTCTATGTCTGGGAACTAGGATTTACAGTTGGATGGTTGCTGTCTAACAACCTGGAGTTTTAGTTGGGTCCACATGACATATGTTCAAGGTGGGAATCGCCCTGCATTGTAAAATGTATGAGTTCTTATCCCTAGTAGATAAGAGCTTGTTTCTATACTTAAAATTTCCCCTTTCTTAGTATGCCTTTGCAGGAAGAAATGGTGCTATATTATATTGCTGGCGCATTTGAGGGTGGGAGTGTCAGCCTCCATCATCTCTGTGCCCTGGTTTTGACCTGAGCTATTATCCCAGGCAAGATTTTTTATTGTAGGTTTTTGTACCAAGAAGAACCAAAAGAGGTGAAGTTAAGGAAGAGAAGAAAACAGAAACAAGACAAATATACACATATAATATATATTATATATACATATATATATAAAGAAAATATTTGTGCAATGCAAAAATCTCTGTCTATAGAAGATTGACTGTGACAACCATGACTGGGTAGAATTTATCCTGGGACCAATAAAAAAGACCCTAGTCTAGGCTTTGGTCTAGAATCTGTACCAATGACAACAGAATTGATACCCAATCTACAACAAGCTAGACACAGAGGGAATCACTTATACTAGCATCGTAGGGGTGTGTGTGTAAAGGAAGGGGATATAGGATGCAGACTGGGAAGAGGGATGGAGGGAGGACAACTTTGGTGGTGGGAATTACCCTTATTCAATGTCACTATGTACCTAAAATATTACTGTGAAAGATATGTAATCCACTTTGGTCAAATTAAAAATTATTATTATAAAATATATATTAATTGTAACATACTGTTTCTCTCTCTCTTTCTCTATTTTTGGGCCACACCCAATGATGCTCAGGGTTACTCTTGGCTATGTGCTCAGAAATCACTCCTGGCTTGGGCACCATATGGGACGCCGGGGGATCGAACTGCAGTCAATACGAGGCTAGCAATGGCAAGGCAGACGTCTTACCGCTTTGTGCCACTGCTTTGGCCCCTATATTGTTTCTCTTTATTATCAATAATTAAGGTCAAAGATCCCAAATATTGGAGATATAGTGTTTGCATTGAAAAATTAGAAATTTAATCTTATTGGTTTTATAACCCATCTTCAGAGTCAGTGCAATGAAGTCACCTCAATTTTTTATATTGTTCTTTGTACCATCTCCTTCCTATAATATTTATATATGATGTACTTTTGTCCTAGAAATTAATAGCTTTCCAAAGCTTATGCTTCCTCTTATTTGTAGTATTAATGTGATTGATCTGATTTTACCTCACTTAGTATACACACCCTTTTACTCATTGGTTGGAAACATATTTGAATGTTGCACCTTGGATTGGTGTTTAGTCAACCTAGTCCCACTTCCAGGTGTGGTTATTTATCTCATATTAAATACCTGTATTGGGATGAAGACCCTCTCTTGGGTTTCCAAACCTCCACAGAACTGGCTACTTAGGAGCAAAGGACAAACATGTGAGAACTCCTGAAAATTCATTTCTCCCTCCATGCATTATGATGTGAATTATTCTCCAGATTGCTACTTGCTTCCAGACCCGCATCTCTCCAGTGTTCTGCTATTAGAACCTAAGGTTCTATACTTATTAATTTAATTCTATTTAATTAATTCTATTAAATTATTAATTAACCTATTAATTTTATTAAATGAATTCTATACTTATTAATTTTAAACAATATATTTCCCCAATTTTTTAATTACGTACCTACACTTCAACCTTCACCTCAATCTAGATTCTAGTCTAGCCTCCATAGAAACTTCTCAGGAATTCCAAAACTTTTATAAGATATATAGCTTGTAGGTCTAATACACGTTTTTTTAATGTAATGCATTTTTTATTTTAAGGATTGTACTCTGTTGACCATTGCCTCCTTTTTCTATTCTTTCCTGGCTTCTAAGACATCAAATGCAACTTTTCTTTAGTTTTGTTTTTTTGGGGGCACAACTGGCAATGTGTAAGTTGCCACTCCTAGCTCTGCACTCAGGAATCATTCCTAGTGTTGCTCGGGGTCCATATGGCATGCGTGGGATGGAATCTGGGTCAGCCATAGGGAAATCCAATACCTTACCCAATATACTATACATTTAGCCCCCAAATTCACCTTTCCCCACTATATTTGTCTTATTATTCCCAATAGTAACTCTTTGTAATTAACTTGTGTATTTTTCAGTTCCTTAAATATCTGTATTCTAGGATTTGATTACTGTTTTCATTATACATATCATTCAATGAATGAGCTCATTAGCTCTAGTTATGGAAGCAAAAGTCATATTCCTGATGGCTTCAAAATTAGCATCCCAAGCCCATATCATTACTAAATACATAGTTTTCCAATTTGCTATTATATACTTTCTACTGAAATTGTTCTTCCACCTTAAAACCTGTAGACTTATATCTACTCTCTAACTGATTGGTCTCATGCACACAGTTACTCAATAAAACATTAAAAAGGAAGGTTGAGCTGAAGAGATAGCTCAAAGGGCTGATTCACGTTTCACATCTAGATTTGAATGCAATCCCTCTGGATTAAACCCTCTTGGTCCCATAAGTAGTGTAGGAAGTGATCCTCAAGCACAGAGCAGGAAGTAGTCCCTGGACACTGCCAGATATCTTCTGGCACAGTTTTCTTTCCTGCAATGGAAAATTATATACTCTGTGTTGTCCCATCTTCACTGGCCTATTATAAAAAAGACACTTAAGATTTGTGGCTTATGACTTTTAAATATCTCAGATTTATTTGATTTACTTCTTTTTTTGTGGGGGGGGGTTGTTGGGCCACACCTAGCAGCACTCAGGGTTACTCTGTGCTCAGAAATCACTCCTGGCAGGCTCTGGGGACTAAATGGGAAGACGTGATTTGAACCACTGTTCATCCTGAATCAGCTGTGTGAAAGGCAAACCCTACAACAGTGTTATCTCTTCGGCTCCAGATTTATTTATCATTCTTAATCCTATTCTTTTATCTTCAGTTGTCAATGCCACTATTTCCCTCCTCAATTTATTTTTTGAATTACTACAAGAGCATTACAACCAATTTTTTTGAGGGGGGGAAGGACACAGCAGGTGGCACTCAGAGGTTACTCCTGGCAAGAAATTATTTTACTCAGAAATTATTCCTGGTAAGCTTGGGGGGACATTATGCGATGACGGAATTGACCCTGAGTCAGCTGTGCACAAGCCCAATCTGCTGTACAGTTGCTCCAGCCCCCATAGTTTTTTCGTCTTTATCATTATAGCTATTTATTTTCCCCTTATTTTGAAATGTGAGTATGGCATACCCTGATTAGTCTCATTTCCCTTGAAATAAAATCAGGGACCAGACTGATAGAATAGGGGTTTTGGCACATGCCTTGGATGTGTTAGGTGCTGGTTTAATCTCTGATACAACATACTACCTTCAAGTGTCTGGGTCATTCAAAGGCTCCCTTTATACCTCCAGATTGGCCCAGGTTATTTTAGCACCATAGACAGGTTTAGATATAATTTAGATTATTCAAAGGCCCAGTTGACCCAAAACCACCCCACCCCAGTCTGAGACATTCAGAGCATAACTTGGAAGATCCCTGAGAAAGAAAGTAATAATTAAGTAATATAATCAAACCTTAATCAGATATAGATAAGTAGTTTATTTAAGACTGACTTTGACTAGGCTCAGAGAGGTGGTACAGTAGGTAAAGTTTCCATGCAGCCAGCTCTGGGTTTAATCCCCAGCATCCCATATCTTCCCCTGAGTTCACCAGGAGTGATTACTGAGTAACCTCTGAACATATTTAATAATAATCCCTGAGAACTGATTGGTGTGTCCCAGAATTTTAACTATAAAAATATATGTGTGTGTATAAAATATATGTGTGTGTATAATCCCATGGTTTCAGTCCCTGGCTTCTCTTCTCAACCTCTGAGTATTGCAAGTTGTGACCTCAAACCAAAAACAAATAAACAAAAATTCTCCCTAGCTTTTTTCAGAGTTCAAGAAATATAACTGAATATTTATCAAATTATTAAAGTTTTAAGTCAGAAAAATACAATGGTTATGGATATTTCTTTTACACCCCTTTTTATCATTCATTTAAAAAACTGAGTTTATCAATAAAAAGTTAAAGAGGAGCAGATAACTATATACTTTATGAATTTTAAAAAATAAGGTAAATTTAAAACCCACAACTTTTTCAGTTATGGACTTTTTTGAGTCTTAATTTCTAATTTTCATTTCTATAAGGAGCCATGACCAGGCACACCCATGTATTGTAAATAGTTTAAAATATCTTAATTTATTATAGCAATTCATAAAATCCTCATATATCATTACTAATAATGTAAAAGCACAATTTAAAGATTATTGTACTACTTTTTAAAATCTTCATAAAAACAGAAATAAATATATATTTTCATTATTAGTATCATTTCATAGATTTGGAAATAAGAAATAAAATGGGTAAAAGTTACATAATTAATACAAAATAAAGCACAGAACAAGAAAATCCCTGTTTTTTTCTGCAAAAGAAGTAGACTGATGAAATAGGATAAATATTTTACAGTACATTAAAGCTGAAATAAAAGTATAATTTCTGAAAGTATTTTGTGACTTTGTTTTAACATTGAACATAAAATGAAAAAAAATGGTAATGCTCTTTACTTTTATTATTTATTTCTCACAGGCCATGCTGAGATAAGCCCAGGGCAACTCTGCTAGTGATATTTGGCCAGATGCTCAGCAGTGTGAAGGCCACCATAGCTTTTACATGCCTGGCATACACTCCAGCATTTTGAAGCATTCTAGGCCCTAGAATGAACATTTTATCCAGGAATACAAAGTGTTAACAGCTATATATATATTTTTTTCTGACAGACCATAGGATATTTCTGTGATCATTGTCCATCCATAAATTAGCAGTTGAAAACCCCTACTTGATGACATTAATTTTCTGCAAAAGTTGTTCTGAGTACAATTTTTGGTCTATTTTAAATATAGGGAAGAACGGGTATATAAGAAATACTATTAAATACTAGTAGATCAAGAAATTGTGGTGTATATACACTGTGGAATACTACATATCTGTAAGAAATTTTGCAATCATGTAATGCTACAACATAGAAGTCACTGGAAGATATCCTGTTAATCAAGTAAGTCCAAAGAAGGATAAATATGAGATCATATCAAGTATATGTCATATTTAGAATAACTGCATGAAGAAATGCAATGGCTTAAATAAATTGTACAAAACAATATGGGATTGGGATATGGTGAGGAGAAGGAAAGAAATTGAGTAGAGATGAAAAAGACACATTGAAAATAATGGGATACAGAGGGTAAGGGAGTTCAGGTGCACTAGTGAGGTTAAGAAAGAACAGTACTCAGGCCAAAAAAATAGCACAAATGTAGGGCATTTGCGTTGCATGCAGCCAATCTAGGTCAGAAGGTGGCTGGAATCCCGGCATCTCATATGGTTCCCCATGCCTGCAAGTAGCAATTTCTGAATGTAAAGCCAGGAGGAACCCCTGAGCACCACAGGGTGTGACCCAAAAACAAACAAACAAAAAAAGAAAGAATAGAACTCAGAATCCAATGTTCAAGCCTGAATCAACAAGAATGAAATCATGAGACCCCAATTTTAACAGCCAAGTTAAAATGGTGCTTATTATGATGGGAGGTGGGGCAGGAGATGATAGCATGGGATGGACTCTGGGAATATGGTTGAAGGGAGTTTGACACTGGTGGTGGCATTGGTCCTAAGACATTGTCTAAAACCCAATTATGAAGAACTTTGTAAATCAAAGCCATTTCTTTCTTTCTTTTTTTTTTGTTTTTGTTTTTGTTTTTTTTTTTTTTTTGGGGGGTCACACCCGGCAGTGCTCAGGGGTTACTCCTGGCTGTCTGCTCAGAAATAACTCCTGGCAGGCATGGGGGACCATATGGGGGACCATATGGGACACCGGGATTCGAACCAACCACCTTTGGTCCTGGATCGGCTGCTTGAAAGGCAAACGCCGCTGTGCTAACTCTCCGGGCCCCAAAACCATTTCAATAAAAATTTAAATAAACTTGGTTGGGGATGATGCTTGAGGAAGAAAACCCTATAATTTGCATAACCCTTTAATACATTCTATTTTTAAATTATTTGTTTATATTATTTAATCATTATAAAAGCAAAAGAGAAAAAAGAAGTACTGTTTAACATGATTAATTTATTTAAATTACTAAAAATAATTTTTCTGTATCTCTGCATAGCTCCTTTAGGTTCAATTCTTAGGTCACTATAGTATCCTGAATAAGTTTTGTTTTGTTTCATCCTGGAGAATACCCCAACAATTATAATTCACAGGGTATCAGTGTGATTTATTATATTTTTCTAAATGTAATTTCATGAATTATTTATTTGATGTTTTTAACCTATTCAATTTCAGTGATCTCTACAATTTCTCTAGATTATTTCATTTCTTTTACCAATTAATGAGAGCTCCTTTTTCTATAAGGAATTGACCTCTGGACTCATGTTTTTAGGAATTTCTATAATTTATTCCGTGAGTTTTATTTTTATTTATGGTCATTTTTCATTGCACAAGTTTTATTTTTTTGCTCATTTTCTTTTTATATCTTCTACTGCCTTTTATATCTTCTACTGTTTCTGTACATGAAGCTCTTCTCTAATGAAATTAGCTGAATGTTTATGTGTCTTTATTTAATGGCATGTTTAATTTATATCTACCTAAAATAAGATTATTGCTCAAATCTGACACGCTTATCTATTGAACTCATTACTACTTAACATTTACTTATAATTAATATATAAAAGGCTATTATTACACAAAACCTTTCAGTGAATGGCTCTGATATAATTTTGTTGTTTTGGGCCACACCAAGAAATGTCCAGTACTCTTTGCTCTGTACTCAGGTAGTGCACACCTGGTAGTGCACAAAAATTTATATGGGAAGTCATGAATTGAACCCAGATTATAAGTATGCAGGGCAAGAACCCTCCCCACTGCACAATTTGGACCCTCTAATATAATTTTTACAAAATAATATATATATATCAGTTTGTTTTTCAGTATCACCCTAGAGAGCACTCCAGCATTGGCAAAGCAATCTTTCTGGAAAACATAAATATTATATTCAATATTTCTAATATTAATGTATAAATGAATAGATGGTCATTCTTACATTTAAATAAGAATAAATTAACTTGGAGTTAAAATGGACATTATAGCTATTCAGCACAAATTGGATGACAATTTCTCAAATAATGTAATCTATTATTGTCTAGGTGCCCCAAAATATATTCATTTCATCAGTTGTGTCATGGACAGCAGTAATTTGTTTATGAAAGTCAGTTAGGCTCTATCAAGCATTATTTTTTGTCCTATCTCATCCTTTTTGTAAGGTTTACAAAGTTTATAGAATTGATTATAACTTTTGTAGAAATAAAACTACTTTACAAATTTGAACAGATATTGAAATTGCAATTTAATTATTCCATTTAATATAAAACTAACATTGTCTAAGTATGAGTCAAAGTAGAAATTTAGGCAATATCTGGAACATATTGGAGTGTTTTGATTGCTCAAACTCTTGTAATATCCTTTTGATAAGTCATTCTGGCTTTCCATTGGTAAAATTACCTTTCACTCTACCACTTTTCTTTTGTTGAGAATTTCAATAAATGGCCTCTCTTCTTTGGCTAAAAAGTCATTATATGATTTCAAGTCAGAGACTCCTAGACTCTCCAGAGATTGGTTTTGAAAGGATATTCAGTTTTGTCACCGAAGGGAACTTGATGATGGGAAATGTGCACTGGTGAGGGGATGGATGTTGTAGCATTCTGTTATGACTGAACAATCAAATGAACAACTTTGTAACAGTTATCACTTAATATTATTAAATTAGAAAGATCGTATGAATACTGAAATATTACACTTAAAAATTAAAAAAAGTAAAGGATGACCAAGACAGAAACTTGATCCATCATGTGGTAGACTGAATTATTGGTCCAACTGATCTGTTCCTTCTTGCATAGGATTTCCTTATAGGGTGGAATGTATTTTTTACAACTATATTATATATTTTGGTCAAATTCATTTTTAAGTTAAATAGCACATTCTTGTAATATGTTGCTAAATTTAGGTCATTTGGTCAACACATACTTTCAGCTACCTATACGAACTATAAAAGCTGTCAATTAGAAATGCCAATTAAAAACAAACCAATGAACAGGTTATCAGTTAAATAGGAACTCAAAAAAGAAACCAATGATTTTTATTGTTACTATGTTCCAAACTTGAAACATATGCCTATCAAATATTTGTCACTTAAATTTCAATTTAAGAAGTACAATTTTTGAAATCTTAATAAATGTGATGACATAAGAAGAGCTTTGATCTGATGACTTGTGAACTTAAAATAAATAAATAATATTTATTTATGTTCTCTTAATTTAAATTTTTCAGTCATAAGTGTTATCTAATAATATAACATCCACAGAAAATATTCATTTTATTGTTAACGATAACAACTCACATCTTTAAAGATTCTTAACTTCCAAAGTTTCGAAGAAAGATAATATTTTTTGTTTTCCTTTTTATTCTATAAGCCCTTCTTTGTATCATTTTACTAAATTCAAATTACTAAGCCAATTACTTCCTTATGTCAAATAATTATAACTTGGACAGTTGATAATAATAACTGGAAATATAAATGGGAGCGCTTTTAGTTATCTTTGCATAGGTACTTTTGAGATTTTCATAAAACCAGATTAGTTGTATTATTTATGTTGGTTCTTATCAGACAATATGCATTGCTTAAAATTATGCTAAGTTTGAAATTGCATATAATTCTGGCTACAGATGCTTAAATATATTTACCTTTGATCATCTACTGAGAAACCTATATAGAAGGAAAGTTATGAGTTACAGAGAGGGGGAGAAAAGTGGTCATTTGGCCAATTTCCCTAACCTCAACAATGCATTGTTTTACTTGTAATCAATTCACAATTGTATTTAAAATGGTAAAAATCATAAATAACTTGTCATATTGCTTATGATTAATTTAAATCTGGGGTATGTAATGTATAAATTTGTCTGTACTTGATGTAAGCAGGATGCACTAAATCAACTTCCTAATATATACATATATAATTTTTGGCATTAAGACCTATTTTGTAAATGTAATAATGGATATAAAAGAGTATGGTGAGTTTCTATAAGAATTGGGATAAGGTAGCTGCAGGATATTACTGGGTAGCATTTGAATTTAATGAGAATAACAATATTTCATCAGTAATAAAATATACAATTTACCATATAAATAACTTGTAGTGAAGCAAGCATCAAATATCTATCTTTACTTGCATTTTACTTCTGAAAATGCCATTGAATCAGTCTATGCTCTATGATATGGTAGTTTTCTGGACGGATGACAGGATTGAAAAATATAGTATAGTATGCGGTATTGAGAACTAGGTGATTTTGATTTTGATTCTATTCTGTAATTCTCAGGGAAATCACGTGTTTTCTGACATTTGATTTTGAATTCCCATCATCAGGTGTCCTGTAGCTACTTAATAACTTTAGAATAAATAAATGAACAAATTTAGGCTAGTTAATTTAACCCTCTGAGTTTTAGCTTTTCCATTTAGAAATTGGAAAGAATGAATCATAATTAGGCAATATTACAAGACTTTTCTTAGTATCAAATAAAATAATGCTTATGAACTTGTTCTGTTAACTATAATAGAGTCTATTATTTATTGCTTGCTAAAACTAGTTAAAAAAGCAGTGTTGGCTTAAATAACCTGTTGAGATAATTCATAAACTTCTATGCCTAATAGTCTTATAGTTATTTTTGTGCAGACAACATTATTGCCAAGAGAAGTATATAATTAATATAATTCCCATTTAATCATTGGCAATGACATTAATAATAAATCCTCCCAAAGATATTTATTGTGTTCTTATTCACTAATGGGTAGAGCTATGCCAAGATACTTAGCACTTTACCTAGTGTCTAGACATTATGTACCTACAATAAAAAGTTTTACAATGATGTGACTCTGAAAGCATATGCTGAATAAATATTTTTAAATATTTTAATGTTTTAATCTTATCCCCAATACCAACAACAATAGCAGCAGCAACAAAAACAATAACAACATCTATATGGAAAAAAAGTCACTATTACAGAACTTAGAATGTTTCCAATAAAAGGCAGGACTTTCCCTAGTGTTTTGTGTCTGAAATTTGATTCTGTGAGGTTCTTTAACTTTCAGAAGACTAACACTAGTACCAATAATTTATTTTCACTAGGAATTAAATAAATGTAAAGCTATTAAAATGAATAATAAGCAAAATGTAATACACGCAAACTGCTATTTTAAAGGAGTACTGTGAAAAGTTTGTGATTCCTTTTAGACTTACATTTTATGATTGAAGGTAAATAAGTAAACTATATATACCTCAATATTAAATAAAACTGAGGGTAAGAAAGATTCATTCTAAGTATCACTTCCTGATATGCCTTTACTGGGAATGATTACAAATCTGGCACTTATATGTATGTAAGTATCTATATGTTTATATACATAGATATTAGATAAAATTACTTAAGAGGAATAAAATGCTTACAATTTACAGGTCAAGATAAAATGTATGCATAAAACTAAGCAATGTCTGATATCTGTGTCACAGAGTGATTATGTGATTAAACTCAGGGAAATAGGAATAAGGAAGCTGGTGAAAATGACCTATTAAAACAATGTATAGCAAGAGGAACACATCTTCCTTTAACCAGCCAAGAACAATTTCTGAAGTAAATACATAATTTAAAGTTAGTTGTTTTATTTTAAAACTTTATTTATTTATCAGTTGATTGATTGGCTGATTGTTGGGCCACACTCAGCCGCACTTAGGGGTCACTTCTGTCTCTGCACTCAGAAATCACCCCTGACAGGCTGGAGGACCATGTGGGATGCTGGTAATAAAACTAGGCCAAACCTGGGTTGGCCACATGAAAGGCAACTGCCCTACCACTGTGCTATCTCTCCAGCCCCTAAAGTTAGTTCTTGAATTTCCTTCACCATAGTCCTCTGAGATGTTGCTAGCATTTTACTATGTCGGCCACAGATTAAATTAGGTAAGAAACACTGTTTTGGGCATCTGACCTTCCATTATTACATTAGCACATGGTTCTTGGAGTTTCCAGCATTGTCCTAGGGACTCAGATTTATTTTAAAACAGCCCCTAGAGATTTTTTCCAGAAAGCAGTCAACATCAAAGGGATGAGTTAATTTGGATCAACTGTTCTAAATAATACAAACATAGGAGTTATGAACACAGTAGGCATGAACTCACTTTACAACATTCAGTGGTGATACATCTATGGCAAAAGGCAAGGATATTCAATCTGGCTAATTACTAATTCCACCTAAGAGGGAAGTATATTAACATAAAATTATTCACATTTATTAAACATTTAGAATCAGTAGAGAATTGATTTATGTTTTAAAAGACGAGAAATTACTCAAGTACCAGCATTTGCATTCATAACCCGTTAAGCATGTCCAGTTTTGCTACTTCAGCAATAGGTGTGCTCTGTGGGGTGTCAAATGGCTGTTCTCCTGTATGGGTCATTGCCTTGCTAAAGAAGAACAAATGCAATGATCTTGACAGCTTACTGAGGCTGCAGTTACTCAGTATATCAGCAGCTTCTTTAAAATACCATATCCCCAGATCCTTATTCCAGCTGTTTACATATTTGTTTTTGCTAATTTGGTAGAAATTTCCAAAAACTTTCTTTAATCAATATATGGTAAAAGTAAATCTGCCGCATTTTGTCAGCTCCATTACACTTACTCTATTCTTGAAAGACATATATGCAAAACCAGGAAAAAAATCATAGGTATACTGACCATGCAGTTGAAAATGTCAATTTCTGGAAATGAGCTTGGGCCAGGCCTCTTTCCTGCAAAAGCTACACTAATTGCACCCAAAATCCACAACATTGCTTTAACAATGCCTCAGATTCACCACTTAACCATATTTCTGCAGAGATGTCAAACTGACCAAAACTACAAGTATATCAGTATTTGGACTGGCACCATAAGGACTTTATTTGAATGAGTGCAGTCACCCTCCTCCCACTTTCTCAGACTTCCAAAAGGCGTGTCAGCCTAAAGTATGCCCAACAAAAGCCAAAATAATGGTATTAGAGCTTAGAATTCCTGAACTGAGCAGTCGCATACTTGCTTGCAACAACTCTAACTTTTTTTCAATACTGTCACCGCAGTTGGAACATATCAACTTTGATGTCAATGTGATTCAAATTCAATTTTCAACAGAAAATCAACTAGCAGCAACAAATCACTTAACAAATATTCTGACAATGACATAATGACAAGATATGTTGATTTTCACAACTTTTCTTATTCCTGTGCTTTAAAAAATAATTTTATTACCATTTATCTGTAAGCAAGTGATATAAAATCTAGGAAATTTTATATTGGTGGCAGGATTGGTTTGGGAACAAATGTATTATGAACAACTACATAATACATGGCCTTAAATAAAATGACTAAAAGAGAGTGAATTTGTTATTTTTTTTCACATATAAAAAATACCTTTCACCTTTTTAGTACTGACAAATACTGTACAGCCAGAGAAGATAGTTTGGTTAGTTGACAAAAATGCAAGAATTGAGCAAAAGGAGGCTCAAGAACATCAAGCTACCTATGGTAGGTGACAAATAGAAACTTCGTTAAATTTCAGGGCCTAATACTTTAACAATAACTCTCTGCATAGCAAAAGATATATTTTTCCAAGTTCAAATGAGATCTTGACTATGTTTTTGAATAAAATAAAACATAGTGTGTCAACATACTAATAATTATATTAAAAACAACCCATAATTATAAAATTATGTTTTTAAATATATAAATTAAGTTATAATAAAATACATGGATATATAAATCTATGGATATAATAAATTTGATAAAATAGCTTATGACATAGATATCTGTATTGTGTGTTGCTTTTATTTCAGGAATAAAATGTCCAAATGCTAATGAATAAATACTATTGCTGTAGCTCTATCAGCATATAAATATATTATACATACAAATCATCTGAAGTACAAAGTTCATTATTATGACTTTAAAATTTAGCCCTAAACAAAGACATGCTCTTAAGCACTTCAAAAATTCAGGAATTCCAAGCTCTGTTACAGTTACTTTGGCTTTGTTGGGCATGTGTTTTGCTGACAGGCCTTTTGGAAGTCTGAGAAAGTGGGAGAAGGGTAATTGTACTTATTCAATTATAGTCCTTATGGTATCAGTCCAATATATTACATATATCATTATTTTAATAATATTTCATTTTCTAAAATGGAGAATCTAAAATCAGAGAACTTTAAATATAAAGTAGAATTATACAGTATATAGACTTTATGTATGTAAAATAACATGCAGTATTTGTAGATTTTATATATAAATAAAGTACAAAATTATTTCAGTGGCAAATCCAGTATTATTATTTTTAAAAAATGAAAAAAATGGCATATAGTACAATGAATAGGATATATTTTATGCATAGAGTTGACTCATATTTTTACTCTTTCCTGAATACTTTTAGGACTAATATCTAATCACAGACAAATATCCCTCCAAAAAAAACCACATAAACAAAATAACAATACAGAGAACAACACAATTTGAAGACATACACATATAAATATACAGAACAAGGTAATGGCCAGAGAAGATGAGGACATAAAAATTAGATGACCTAGATCAATCAGTTTTCATTGTTTTACTAGAACTTCCAGTAAGAAATAATAAAAATAAAAACTAGTTTACTGTTGAACATGTTGCATTATTTTAGTTTGGGAATGAGGAATAAATAGGATAGCAGTGGTACTTGTAAGAATCTCTTAAATTTAATGATTTTATGCCCACATAAATAGCCTAAATTTTCTATCTTTTTTAGTTGCTTAAGGCATGTAGTGTTCTTTGCATGTAGCTAAGAAGGTAAATTCTAATAGAAACCAACTTGGGAGAACTAAAACATGCATCAAATATAATGAAAAAAATAATAGTTGCTTCCTGTCATTGCTTAAGGCTCAGAAGATAGAATATTTAGACAAAGAATAGGATTGACAGAGGCTTTTAGAATTTTCTATGCATTACTTCTATTTGAAACATAATATGAATGAAATGCAGAACATTTACATTATTTTCTACTAAGCATCTGCCATTGTGAATAAATTAATAAATTCATGCCAGTTATAATTTTTCAAAATTAAACATAATGGTTAAAAGTACAGTAACTTACAAATGTTAAATATAGCAAATGTTAAATGTTAAATGTAATTTTCTGCATTCCAAAATAGGTTTGAACAATTTATAGAGATAATAGTTGTGTAGCATTTGTGTGTGTGGGAAAACATGCAAAACCTAAAACTAATAAATACTATTTACCTCTGAATTTATTTTTGCTTACCTCTGATGAGAAATGTATATTAATAATGAAAAAAGTACCAAGTAAGTATAAAAAGTAAGAAGATTGGGCCCGGAGAAATAGCACAGTGGCGTTTGCCTTGCAAGCAGCCGATCCAGGACCTAAGGTGGTTGGTTTGAATCCCGGTGTCCCATATGGTCCCCTGTGCCTGCCACGAGCTATTTCTGAGCAGACAGCCAGGAGTAACCCCTGAGCAATGCCGGGTGTGTCCCAAAAACCAAAAAAAAAAAAAAAAAAGTAAGAAGATTATTTCCCCCTCAATTTGTGAAGCCTCACAAATTGAGGGGGAAATAACAGAGGGTACCAAGACCAAACAGTCACATAAACATTGAGTAGAAATAAAAAATGATTAGACTTGAACACCAGAGCCAACTACAACAGAATTGATACCCAATCTACAACAGGCTAGACACAGAAGGGACCACTTATACTAGCAGCCTGGGGAGCAAAGGATGGCAATATGGAATGCATGCTAGGAACAGGGGTAGATGGAGGACAACATTGGTGGTGGGAATGCTCCTGATTCAATGTCACTACCTACCTGAAATACTACTGTGAATGATTTGTAATCCACTTTGCTCAAAATAAAATTATTAAAAATATAAAAATTAAAAAAATGTTTAGAAAAAGAAATAACAAAACAACAGCAAAACTAGTATTATAATAATAATAGTAATAATACTCAAAGTACTTTAAAATTAGATAATAAATATTGGTATACATACCTTGCCTTACTTTGCTCATATCATATCCCTATATAATTGCTTTAATAAAAATGATCACCATTATCTGTCACATACATAAGTGGTGAATAACTGAGGCTTAAGAAATCTTGGTTTTGATGGGAGGGGGACACAACTGATGGCGCTCAGGACTTACTAGTGACTTTATTCTCAGTTGTCTGGTTAACACCAGTCTTTACCCTAAACAATGATGACTTACTCTTTTACATGCCAAAGACTTACCGAGGAGGGAAGCCTTTCTAGAGTCCTTTGCCTTAGGTCCCAGTCTTCCATAGGGATGGCCTTAATTTCCAAATAAATACTATAACCTCTTCCTCTTGCTCTAGGAGGTGGAAAGGTTCCCAAACACATCTTCTAGCCTCACCTGTCTGGTTTGGATTATTTCCTGCAGTAGGATTATGGAGGTGGAGCAATTTATACTCAAGAATCAAAACTGATGGTACTAAGGAATGGTGAACTGTCTCAGCCATGAGTAAGGCAAATGTCACACCCCTATACTATTTATTCTCTCTAGCCCCAAAAAATTCATTTAATTTTTTAGTAAGGTCAAAAATTAGGAAGTGAAAAATAATAAACTTGTAACTATATCTTCTGATTATGTCAAGATGATACAGGAATGCTTTAATATTTTAGTGACTACACAGGTTTGAGAATACATTTGTCTATCAGTCTTGTTTCA
Organism: Suncus etruscus; assembly: GCF_024139225.1. NCBI lineage: Eukaryota > Metazoa > Chordata > Mammalia > Eulipotyphla > Soricidae > Suncus > Suncus etruscus. Next base: position 36,032,415 of record NC_064860.1, on the reverse strand, counting down.
AAAAAATCATTCAGTACCTGCTAGAAATTTACCTTCTTTAAGTAATCAAAAAAAAGTCAAGACTCCTGCTACTACCCTAATGCCCTTCTCTTTCCATTACATGGGTCAAAGGTTGTAACTCACTTGGCAAACACTAGTAGAGCTGTGGAAGTTTCATTTACTGATGTTAGTTTTATCTGCATAGTTAGTTCAATTAATAATATATGGTGATTCATTGGAGTTTAAATTTTTGAGAAATTTTGAATATACTTATAATAATATTCTTGTCTGTAATTAGAAAAACTTCCAAATTTTAGAATAAAAGTTAGAGATATCCTCATAGGCCTTATTTGTCATTGGCCCATATCACATTATTACTACCCTAATTTAACCAATAAAATATAAAAAACGGGATTTCTCCCCTTTTCAACCTTTTGAAATGCAAAGTTGTGTGTGTGTGTGTGTGTGCACGTGCACATGTTTGTGCGTGACAATAATATGTGTGCAATCCCGGATTCCATAATAAACCCAGAATGGGCCTAATGTCTCATTAATTTTGAGCTAAATGTGAAGTTAGACATGGAGGCAGCTCGGTTTCCACCTGTTTGTTCAAAGCCTTAGGCATATTACGAAGAAAATGTCGAAGATTTTTCTCTTCTCTTGCTTCTACACCCCACAGTGATGTTTTATTCAAACCTTCATGTCCTCAGGAAACAAACACTGCCTATCAAAAGCTCCCCTTCTTTGCTTTCAGTCTCACATGTAAACATTCACAGCACCTGTGTTTGGAAGGGCTGATCGATTCTTGCAAAAAAAAAAAAAAAAAAACATTGCCAGTAACATGCTGGGAGGACGGAACACTACGGCAAATGATTTCTGAGGCTGTGTGACCCTCCATGACTATATTTGTCTTCATCTCAAAGCTTGCACTTATTTAACTTGATGTCTCCACTGACCCTATCTTTCAACAACGGATGCTTTTAACTAGGAGTGGAATTTTGTGTTCACATAGAGAAAAACTAAAACACCGGAAAACAGGGACAAGTGAGATGCAGAATGGGTGAGAATCAGCCGCCCTTCTAGATAGGTAGTAGAAATTTTCCCTGCTCTCCTTCTATGCTCAGAATATCACACTGTCCTAACAGCCGGAAGAGGTAATAGTTGAGGTCATTGTGCTGTGGAAATGCACTGGCTTTTCTTTAGAGATTCTGTGAAAGTGTGAGTCTTAGAGAAGGAATGAAAGCAGCTTCTCCAGCCTTGATGCAGGGCTTATGATTATTATCAACACACAAAATTAATGAGCAATTAGAAGGGAAAAGTTATGTAAGTCATTCAGTTAGATGCAACTGGTAGTGGTCTGTAGTATATGAAAAAGTTTCCATAAGATTATTCTTGGAATTGTATATAAAAATCTTTCCTTAGGATTGTTCTGTGACTATTGCCCCACCTAGACCTTCCAGGTGGGGGCACTGTGGAGTTGGCAATAAATAGCTTGATGGACAGGGGAGAGGGGCCCTTTCACTCTTTCACTCTAATATCATTGTTTTATTTGCCTCAATTTAGGCTTCAAGATGAAGATGAATTCATAATTTTGACATAACAATACCTTTTAGGTGGACTCTCTGTACAGTGCTCATTATCTATGATTACGATAGGATTACTGGTCTATATTTGCATTATTTGGTTTCCTTGGTCATATTTTGCGTAAAATTCTCTTTCAGATTTACTCGACTATGCCTTAAAAATATATCTTTTGTTGTTGTGAACTTGAAGATATTCATCTAAACTGTTTGACGGCTATTGTATTTTAAAGCGCTTTTTGTTGATTTAGCTGAATTCTTTTTTTTTTTTTTTTTTTTTTTTTTTTGCTCTATTTGGGATCCTTCCCAACAAACATTTTTTGGTAAGTATGAGTGAGTGATGGCCATGTTTTTGTGAAATGTTTATGTATGTCTTGTTGTGTGTCTGTATGTCTTACATGTTTTGTATATAGTTCTTTTTTTCCTGACTTTTCTTCCCCAATTTATTCTTCCTTATCCTCCCCCCCCCCTTTTTTTTCCTAGTCCCTAACATTCTATTTTCAGGAATCCCTTCACATGTGCAAATCATCATGTGAAAATCATCACCCACAATGACAAGCCTTCTGATCTCGGACTGAGAAAGACATCGTAAACTGTTGCAGTGCTGTATCCTATTTTAAATTACAACCCGCTTTCCCTGACTTTTGGGAGTTCTGGACTCCCCATCCTTTCAGAGTGGTTTTTAACCTTGGTAGAAATTTCAGCTCTTGTATTTTTTATAATTGTATTCCTGTAAAGTTATATTTGATTCTACACTTTCGTTGATTATTGTAATTAATGTTTTTGCATTTTAGTTTTTAATTCTAGAAATTGATGTGGTATTTCATTAAGGTTTTACTTTTGTTACTTTGGGTTAGGGGTTAGATACTGTCATAAATAAGTTACTAAATTGTAATTCTGTCTGGTATTTTGGCCTCTTGCGTGGGCGCATCATTGGGAAAAATAGCAGGTGCAAAAGGAGGTTTTATTTATTTTGGATGGACCTCAATTTATTTATTTACATGGGGAGGTTCTCTGCCTTAAGCATTTTGTTTTGGTTTTTAACTTAAGCTCCCATCTAATAATCGGCCATACGTGGTTCTTCAATCTCGGACCTCTTATGAACTTCTGACTGGACTAGAACTCCTCTTGGATTGAGTTCAAATACCTATGGATCTTCTGTACTATGGCGCCCATTGTGCAGGGGTCTGTGTGCCTCTTCCTTCAAAATAGGGGCCAAATTCACTGCCTCCAAAGATGGGCTTTCTTCTGTTCAATCTGGACTGGAATGGAAAATGTGTTGCATCTCGCCTGCTACGCAGCCTTGTGAGCATCTCATCTAAGGATCTCTGTCTCCAAAATACTTTCGGGCTTTGTGATTGCCCCGGGAGCTCCCCATGGCCTATTAGGTTCTGAATCTTGGAGTTTCATATTCGACTTCTGCTTTTCCAAGGGAATACTTACTCGGAATTGTTCATCTTGAACGCTGTAGATTTTTTCTACTCTGGAGCTTGTAGTTGATTCCTTTACATCTGTTTCTGGTTTTGAACATCCTGTGTTAGGTTAAAAATTCTTTCTATACTTTTTCCGGTGATGCGCTTATGCAAACAGCCACTCTTTTACCATTGCTTAGTTGTTCTTTTTACAATTATAAAAATATTACTTACTTCTGAACATTATTATTGTTTCTTTACAGAAAAGGGGGAATTGTAGTATATGAAAAAGTTTCCAAATATTTCCTTAGGATTGTTCTGTGACTAATGCCCCACCTAAACCTTCCAGGTGGGGGCGCTGTGGAGTTGGCAATAAATAGCTTGATGGACAGGGGAGAGAGGTCCTTTTGTGAAAGCTGTTTGCAGGCTGCAAGAAGATTCTCTCGCTCTCTCTCTTTGCCGAATCTTTTACACCCTATCTTTCTTGTCTGTGTGGATTATCTGCAGCAAATAATAATCCACACAGATAATTCACAATAGTGCCACAGAAACGCAAATATCTTGGAATCAACTTGACTAAAATGTGAAGGACCTATACAAAGAAAATATAAAACTTTGCTCCAAGAAATAAGAGAGGACACACGGAAATGGAAACACATACCCTGCTCATGGATTGGCAAGATTAACATCATCAAAATGGCAATACACCACAGAAATTGGCACACATCACAAAAAATGAGAACAAACAGTGTTGGCGGGGATGTAGAGAGAAAAGAACTCTTATCCACTGCTGGTGGGAATGCCGCCTAGTTCAATCTTTATGGAAAGCGATATGGAGATTTTTCTAAAAACTGGAAATCGAGCTCCCATATGATCCAGCTATACCACTCCTAGGAATATACCCTAGGAACACAAAAATACAATACAAAAATCCCTTCCTTACACCTATATTCATCGCAGCACTATTTACCATAGCAAGACTCTGGAAACAACCAAGATGCCCTTCAACAGAGGATTGGCTAAAAAAAAACTGTGGTACATATACACAATGAAATATTATGCAGCTGTCAGGAGAGATGAAGTCATGAAATTGTCCTATACATGGATGTACATGGAATCTATTATGCTGAGTGAAATAAGTCAGAGAGAGAAAGACGCAGAATGGTCTCACTCATCTATGGGTTTTAAGAAATATGAAAGACATTCTTGCAATAATAATTTTCAGACACAAAAGAGAAAAGAGCTGGAAGTTCCAGCTCACCTCATGAAGCTCACCATAAAGAGTGATGAGTTTAGTTAGAGAAATAACTACATTCTGAACTGTCCTAGTAATGAGAATGTATGAGGGAAATGGAAAGCCTGTCTAGAGTACAGGCGGGGGTTGGGTGGGGAGGAGGGAGACTTGGGACATTGGTGATGGAAATGTTGCACTGGTGATGGGTGGTGGTCTTTACATGACTGAAACCAAAGCACAATCATATATGTAATCAAGGTGTTTAAATAAGATAAAATATATTTAAAAAAGAGGGGTGATCAAATAACTTACTAAATTCTCAACTCTATGTATAATATTATATTGAAAGAATATTGAGGGTAATTCTGATTACTTTGCTCTTTTAACCTTTTGCTAAAATTTTATCCCATTAATTTGAAAACTATCACATTACTCTTCATGGAAATATATTCCCAGAGTCTCAATTCGAAAATATGCATTATTAAGCTATTTGTCCTCTCTAATAATTAGAAGTTGTTGGAAAAGATGACATCCTCTTTTTATGTCCTGCAAATTAATAGCATAACTAGAATGGCTACAGCTTTAAATTTAAAAAAACCTACATTTGTATTTTCCAACATATTATATACCTCTAATATTTATAAATACTAATATATACACATACATATTTATATAATATAAAAAAAGAAATAAAAGGAAAGTAAATTCTCTCTATTACTTTTCTTGAAGCTGTAGAGCACATTAAGCTATACTTGCCCTTCTGTTAGCTTTGGAAATCAGATCAGGTTTCAGCTATAAAAGCCAGCTGGTGTCATTCATTTAAAAAATAAAACAGCTAGTAAGTGAACAAGATTCTAATCACTAAATCTAATAACAAAATAGAGTATATTATTATAAATGTTGTTAGAAACATCTTAAAACAGTGTAAAATTGAAAAATCATCAACCGAATAGGAAAGCAACCTGCTATGTTGATAGTTGATAACATTTTGGGGAATTAGAATAAGCACATGTGTAAATTTGACTATTTCTGACTTGAATTTCACATTTGCACATTAAAAATATAATTTTCCTCTCTTATTCAATTGGGTAGTTGAAACTATTCAACACAGAACATATTTAGTGTTTAGGTTTTAGTGGGAGTATTAGGAACATTTCATATATCCTAACATCACAGAACTTGAAAATATTCCGTAACAATGGCAAAAATTAATCAAGAGAGAAAAGAATGTTTTGTTTTTTTTTTTGAGGGAGTTCATATCTATCAGAGCTGAGGATTTACTTCTGGCTCTGCTGCAATCAGCAATCTTTTTTGGTGGTGCTCAAGAGACCAAAAGAGGTTCTTAGTATTAAACCAGGTAGGTCTTTGGATGACAAGTATTCTATCTGCTGTACATTTGCTCCATTTTTAGAGCTTTAGAATAGTGAAGGAGAAATACTTTACATGGGTGTGTGCATTCCATTGTACTTAATATCACTGAAACATTACATGTGCTGTTCTATTTCTTCTTCTTTTTTTTTTTTTTTGGTTTGGTTTTTGGGTTCCACCCGGTGATGCTTAGGGGTTACTCCTGGCTATGAGCTCAGAATCGCCTCTGGCTTGGGGGAACATATGGGACTCCGGAGGTATCGAACTGAGATCCGTCCTATGCTAGATGCCTCTTGTGCCACTACTATGGCCCCAAGTACTGTTCTATTTCTAAGTCACAACTCAAAACTGAAGATAATGTTTAAACCTTGGCTTAAACTCACTGTCTGCTTGTGTAATTCTTAAATCAGTTGTATTTTATGTTATCATTTTATTTTTAACTTCATCCTTTGATTCGTTGAGTTTCTCTAAAGATGAATGTTTGTGCTTTTGTAATTCAAAGAGCTTTATAATGTTATTCCCAATTTATTGTTCATTAAGTCACAATGGTTGTTGTAATGGAAATTAGAGTTCAGCAAGTGTGCTTCTCTATATTTTTCAAGTTCCAATAGTTAGTTTGAAACCAAATGGCAGACTTAAGGATACTCTACTCATATGCAAAGGAAAGTGAGATACCATATCTATGCTTAGTCCTTTAAAAAATTTTAGTATATCATTGCAGCCCAGTCATGGAAAGTGTGCAGATATATAATCCAGATAGCACTGACTCTAACACTGTATCAGGGGCTGCCTGACCTAAGTTGAACTTCATGAGCAAGAAATAAGCCACAAGAGGTCAGCAATATCTGCTGTGGTAGCTAATACTAATTACTCAGATCAAAACATCATTAAAAAGAGCAAGCTATACAATTTATATTTATAAGTATACTGGCCTAAAGTTGGAGATGGGATCTAATGTTCTTTCAAGGTCTTTCATATTTTATGATTGATGCTGACTTAAGATCCACTTCTTATTCAGTAAAGACATTGGTTGTTATTGCTAATGACTATGCAGTTAATCTTATTCTACGCATCTGGTACTTTCTTAAAATATGAACAATGGTAATATTTTTCTGCCTGGCATTGGCCATCACCAGTTAAAAGTGTGAGTATTTCCTAGAGCCCCAAACCACTGGGTATGACAAACAGAAAAAACAGTTGTGTGGGAACCTTATCTCTACTCTATGGTGTGGATGCCACGGGAGAGAGAGAAATGGATGATTTCACTTAATTATATGCCTTACTGTTGTCTTTACCATTGATTAGATGTATTCCACCTGCACACATATAATACTTACTATAATTTTTTCTGTTAAAAAAATGGAAATACAAGCTGGAGCCATGGTGCAAGCAGTAGGGCATTTGCCTTGCACACACTAATCTAGGACAGACTTCGGTTTGATTCCTGGCATCTCATATGGTTCCCCAAACCAGGAGCAATTTCTGAGCACAAAGCCAGGAGTAATTCCTGAGAGTCACCGGGTTGGCCCCCAAAAAAGAAAAAAAAATTGAAAGTATATATTCTTAAACATTTGAAAATCTCTCACTATTTCTTTTTTTGGAGATGTAAGGGGCATATATAGTGGTGCTCCAGGGTTACTACTGGCTCTGCTATAAAAAATAACTCCAGGTAGGCTTGTAGGACTATATGGGATGCCAAAGATTGAACCCAATCAGCCCCACGCAAGGCAAATGGCCTACCTACTGTACTATTGCTGTCCTCCAAATTATCTCTTTTGAAGGTGATGAGGGTGGATACAGCCATTACTGCTCAGGGCTTACTCTTGGTCATGGTTCTGGGAAATACAAACGGTATCAGAGATCAAACATTTGTCAGCTTCATGCAAGGCAAACACGTACCTTGCAAATACAATCTCTCTAGCCCATGTTTGCCAAACTTATGTTTGAATTTTATGATTTCATATAAAATGCATTGTATTCAATAAGTACTCTGTAGGCTCTTAAAAAGTTTAATAAAAATGATGATGTTGGAATTGGAAAAATGAGATTTCTTGTTATTTTATGAGGGGTGTCACACACAGTGGTGCTCAGGAATTACTCCTGGCTCTGTGCTCAGAAATCATTCCTGGCAGGCATGGGGGACCCTATGGGATGCCAAGATTTGAACCACCATTTGTCCTGGTTCAGCTTAATGCAAGGCAAATGCCCTAGCACTGTGCTATCTCTTCAGCCCCATAAAAAAGTGGGATTTCTTAAGACTCATAAGAATCAAAAATTTTATTTATACTTACATAAATAATTAAACACTAGTTATACTTGGTATTTCTTCAAGTAGTCTGAAGAAATATGTCACTAAAATACTTATATTTTACTCTAGGTATTATGATCAAGGTTATTTTCTATTATATGTTTTTGCTAATAAATAGCACAGATGCCTGGAAATACTTGACATGGGTAATATTTTGTCTTTCCTTCCATTTTGAGTATTTTTTTCCTACTGGCATTTTTTCCTCATTTCCTCAGCTAGCAAAAATTATTTAAGGAAACTGTTACATAATCAATGCAAAGCTTCTGATACAACAGTATTAGCTTCCCTTAAGTACAAAAGCATACTTTGTCAGAAAAAATAAGGTTGCTAATATGGACAGAGAACATGTTCAGCTTCTCATAGTGAAACAGTGCTATATTTGGCATTCTGCAAGTCTCATTATTACACAATAATTTCTTTATAAGAGAAACATAAAGGATCTTTACTGAATGTATTCCTAGTACAGGAGTTATTTTAAAGGCCAACCAAGGAGAATTTCAGGATAATTGTGAGAAGGACATACTGAAAATGTGTGACTAGATAGAAAATAAGATCTGACCCACATAAGAGTTCTCTAAAAGCAGCCCATTCACAAGCGCAAGACTTCAGGAGACCTAGATTTTGAGCCCTGCCTGATTCCCAGGAGGGCTCCTTCAGGCCACAAAAATCTTTCCATACCTTAGTGACTTTATATCTAAAAATAACAAATGCCAATTTTTCTGGATTCCAGGATGGATACAAGAACTCACTAAATCATTTAGACGAAGTATATAATTTTAATTGATGTCACTCCAATAAAAATAATCACAAATATGTGTCCTAATAGAATAAATATTTGTTTACTAAAAAGAAAGTATATTGTTTAACTATATTTAGCATATTTTTACAGAAGGTATATAAGGAAGATAAAATTAGGTCAGGATTGTCTAATAATGTGATTTTATATGGCATTTTTGAAATGGCTCATGACTGCCTAATGCATGCTAAATAGTAATTGAAGATTTAAAGAACAACCTTTAGAGTATTAATGTAGGTCAATAATATCTAAATAAAAACATACAATCCAATCTCAGTGGTATTAATTTATACCACTAAGATGAGTCTTTTATTTATTTGAGGCAGTAGAATTTGGTGATATACCCAATCTTTGATTGAAATAAATCCTGGCTGTGCTTGGAGAAACCATATGGTATATGGAGGAGGGGGAGTGTTGACTCAGGGTCTTTGTGCCTCTTGCATTATTTCTCTAACACTGAAATTTTTCGACATCAATAAGGAAGTTATTTTGATTTGGGTCACCTAGCCCAATGACAATGCATCCCTGAGCCCATGAAAAGAAGAGTTGTAGGTCTAATGCCAAAATATGAGGGTGAAAAACATCCTGATCTAAGGGAAAACAAATATCTGAAAAAATAAAAGAGTAGGACATACAAGGGTATGTATTTTAATAAACACTTATAAAACAAAGTTAATGTCTTAGCTTTGAATTTTGAAGCTAGGCTAGTGATAATTTTTTAATTTTGATTACTATGCCTTGTTTGGTGTTTAATTGTGAAGTTACTCAGTTTTCCTTTGAAAGCTGTCCCATCCACAGAATGAAAATGAGTTTTCTTTGGGGGTTTGAACCAAAACTGAAAGGTGGCATTAAGGAATTACTCCTAGCTCTGTGCTCAGAAATCACACCTGGAAGGCTCAGGAGGACCATATGGGATGCCAGGAATTAAACTAGGGCTGTTCCTGGGTCAGCCACATGCAAGGCAAACACTGTATCCACTATACTATAGCTCTGGCTCCAACAGATTGAAAATCTTAACTATGATTTAAGGTTTGCAAATATTCCATGCAATGATTAATGAACATACACTATTTAAACTGATACTTAGTTCATTGTTAAGTGTTTTAAACCGTGAGGATGATTAATGAAAGTTATTTATTTTTGGAATTCAAAGTCCACAATATTGGCATATCAGGGCCAGTAACTCAAATACTTTCACTGGGATTTGGATTTGTAGTATAGCAGTTAAAATTTTTACATATGATATTGTCAAATCTAAGTCAATCCTCAGCATCTCATGGTTCTCTGATTATGGTCTGGAGGTCCCTTTGGTATTGTCACTTTTCATTAAAGGCAATTCATTTCTTAGACCTAAATTAAGAGAACTGAAAATCAGAAAAAAATTGAGAACTAATAGCATAGAAATATTGCCTAGGTACTCATCATTTTTTCCATATCATAAAATTAAAAATGACAATCTTTCCTTATATCATGTAAAAAAGTATAGCAAATTGGGAAACCACAACCGAATTAATTTCTTTTTTAAAATTACCAACCTGAAGTCAGCATTAAAAAATTTCACATAACATTTATTTCAGCTTTGCATGGGAATGATGGGGGGATAAAAACAGATCCAAGGTCATTATTTATTTAAAGTGTATGTGAAATAGCCTACATTTAAACATCTAGATGTGTTTTCAGAGAGCTAGAAAATTAGAGAATGAGTAACTGGAATTACTTTTGCAGGCTGAGAATTGTATGTTATTGTGAAAGCTCAACAAAACATGAAAAATAATTAAATCTTTTGAAAGTTGTTGAACTAAGTGTTTTCAAAATAAAAAAAATCTTTTTTTGTCATTTTAAATTCTTTTTATTGAATGCTTTCTTCCACAACTTTATAAATTGAAAAATAGTTCCTTGATGATCACTGGTTATCAAAAATTTTTGCACATGGAAAAGACAATTTCAGGGCTGAGATATTTCTTGCCACATTTTCTCTTTCAAAGGAAGCTTTCTCAAAACTTATTATTTATTAAAATATGATTTGACACCAAAATTAGTTTGCTCAAAATACAGAGTGTACCTCCTTGGCAGTTAGTGTCTACGTATTATGCAGCTGTCAAGTATATCCTCAAAAGCTAGAAAATTTTCAGTAGCATTTACAAAAGATTTGGAGAAAGAAACTTTCTCCATTGGAATTTTACTTCTTTCATGAATATATTGTCTTCATTTATTTAATACAAAAAGTAGTAGAGAAACTGTAGGTAAAATGTGTAGACACGAGCCTCTATCTAGCAGTCCTTCTGGTTTAGGCATCACAAAAAGAGGCACAGGAAAACCTTTGAGAGTTTTGAGACTGCTGCTTGAGAAAGATAAAAGTAGAAACAGCAAATTGGCTTCAATGCGAATGGCAGGTGCATTTGTTCACTGGAGGCAAGTTGGCAATTTAGTTTTTCAATGACCAGTCTGTTTTGCTATGGTTCACCTTTCAAAGTCTTCTTTTATGCCCTTAACTTGTATCGTCAAAACTCTGCCTCTTCTTGAGTCCTTATGCTCTAGATAAAAGCTAATCTTTATCCTGTGTCTTTTTAGAAACATTTTCCTGTTCCCATTCTCTAGCTCTGGGGCTGGAATTAAAAAGGAAATGGGAAACTTTCTGAAGCTGGCACAGTATAACAACATTGCCAAAGAGAAAAACAAATATGTGTTGTGTTTGGAGGGTTTTGTCCTACCTATGTAAATACAAACAAAAAGGAGGGAACTCTCTGGCAAAACACTGATTCTGCTCTCATTCCAACATTTCTACAGATAGCTGAGAATTCAAAATCTTTGTTCTACTGCCAGAATGGGACTTATGAAATGAGACATAGGTCAGAGGAGAATGGAGAAGCTGATGAGAGCAATCTGTCTTCACTGAAAGGAGATGGAAGGAAGTGACAGTTGCTCAACTCCCTGCCTCAGATAAGCAAGAAGAAATAGACTGCTTTCAGGTACAGCTCATCTATATAAAGAGTCATTCACCCTCTCTTTACATAAAAAAATGCATAACCTTGAAATGTACATGACACACCTGCCAGGACTGTTTATTTTGGTATTCAATGTTTTGGTTGTTTATTATCAAATATCTTAGCAATTTTTCAAAAGGGTATCATAATTTTCCAACAACAATAATAATACCTTAAGAATACTAATAAAATTGGAACTGGAGTGGTGGTGCAAGCAGTAGGGTGTTTGCCTTGTATGCGCTAAGCTAGGACAGACCACGGTTTGATCCCATGGGCATTCCATATGGTCTCCCAATCCAGGAGCAATTTTTTATTGCATAGCCAAGAATAACCCCTGAGTGTCACCGGGTGAGGCCCAAACCCCCCCAAAAAAGAATATAAATAATATTAATATAATAATATTTAAAATGACGACAATGATGGAGATTGAAAACATCATAAAACATTTCATAAGAACTTCATTAGAGCACCTCTAAAATGTCTGGTATAAACTAGGCTGAGTTATTCTGATATCTATTATTAATTATGACAATGACAATTGGTGATGAACTCTGGACAAGAACTAGGTGCTCAAAGGATAAAAAGAAACAGACACGATATCCCTTCAGTAAATATTGTAAACTATAGTGTCTAAAAGGAAATAAAGGAAGAATGAGAAAGAAAATGAAGCAGAAGAAAAAAAAGATGCAGAAGTAAGAATGACAAAGAAGAGAAGAAAAAAGAAGAAGAAAGAAGGAAAGAAGATGAAGAAGATGAAGGAGGAGAAGGGGAGAAGAAAGTGAAAGAGGAGAAGAGGGAATAGAAAAGGAAGAGGAGCAGGATGAGGAGGATGAGGAGAAGAGGAGGAAGAGGAAAAAAATGAAGAGAAGAGAAGAGAAGAGAAGGAAGAAAAGAAGAAAGAAGAAAAGAAGATGAAGAAAAAGAAAAAGAAGAACAACAACAAAAAATGTTTGCCACAGAGATAAACAGGGGAGAAGGCATGGGGAGGATGGGAGACAAATGGGACATTGGTGGGAATTGTGTAGTAGTGAAGGGTATTGTAGATTTTATGATTGAATATCAATCATGAACAAATTTGTAATTGTCTGTGTCATGAAGATCAAATTATTTATAAAAATTGGCAAATTCATCTTGTGCAACAAGGGTGTGTAACATATACAAGATTTCTGTGTTGCAGGGATTACCTAGTAACAGTTATCAACTGATAAAATAAGCCTATTCCAGGTTTAGCTAAAAATTGTTGGAACATCCCAAACCATATTTCTCTATGAAAAATAAACCTTTTCATGTTAGGTATTTAAACATTCTTCACATTTAAAATTCATTATGTTTCTAAGCAAATGCTATGTACTGAATTCCATGAAGAGAAAGGGAAAAACCAATTGATCTTTCATGGGTTAAGTGACATTGATCATGCCAGAGAGATGTATATGACCAGAAGTAAGCTTAAGGACAGAGAATTAGTCCAGAGACTTAGTCATTTTTTTTTGCATGTAGCAGCCCCTTCTTTGATTTCAGGTACTACAAGTAGTCCCTGAGTTTATTAGGAGTGATTCTCCAGCACAGAGCTACAGGTAAGTTTTGGGCACTTTTTAATGTGGATCAAAACAAGCAAAATAGAAAAGAAAAAAAAAGAATAATATTAGAAATCATAATACACATTAATTTGATATACCAACCAATCCCATCAATATTTTGGATATGTATCTATATTTATATATCTTTATAATCTCTGAGATATCACTTCCTCTTATTTCAATAAAAAGCACACAGGTTTTAGGTACCTCAAACATATATAAAAAAAAGGTACAGGACCTTTTTTTTCCTTTGGCCACACCTGGTAATGCTCAGAAATCGCACCTGGCTTGGGGGAACATATGGGATGCCGAGGGATCAAACCGCAGTCTGTCCTAAGCAAGCGTGTGCAAGGCAGACAGACATCTTATGGCTTACACCACAGAACCAGTCCCGGTAGAGGACCTTTTTATCTACACACTTTATTTTTATCATTATGAAGCATGTACAACTCATTTCAATATAAGGTTATCTTTTTTTTTAAGATAGTCAAGAAAATGAGATCACAATGGTGCTTACATTTATAATCTTGATATATAGTTACCTTACTTCACTATAATCACAGAAAGAAGACCCTTTACCAATCCATATGCCTCTTGTTTTCCCCAAACCACTAGAAGTTAAACCAATTACTTTTTTTTTTCTTTTACTTTGAAGGGGGGAATAGGAGAGATGCCATACCTGGTAGTGTTCAGGGCTTATTTCTGTGGCCAGGATTCATTTACTGGAGGGGCTCAGGAGACATTTGTGGATCTGGGGATTGAACCCAGATTGGACACATCAAAGCAAATGAATAACCTGCTATAATATCACTCTAGTTTTTTTTAAATATCTTCCCTGATTGCTTTATTCTGTTAAATAATTGATTAAAAACAACTGGACTAAAGGGACTAGGCTAGCAGCTGACTTCAATACTGAAAGTCATTACTGGTAGGACACGGTCCCCTGTAAACTGCTGGGAGTGATCACTAAGCCGGGTTGATAGTAGCCTCAAAGTACCACCATTGTATGTCCCTCCACCCCTCATCAAATCTACTAATTAAGATTTATTGCTGAGGTCTCTGAAATAAGCAGTTTATATTTTTTCTGTATACTATGTAAGCCAAATAATTTTTTGTTGTTTTTTAAACCAAATAATCCTTACTGACTAAAATATAATTATAAATTTCTATTTTATATCAGTCAATAGACATGAAAAGTATACTTTGGATTATCTACTAAGCTTTTGAATGAGCAATGCTACTGTCAACCTCAGATTAGGTGTTACCAAAGCACAAACAACTAAATAGCATTTCCCGAGCATTGAAGCAGCCTCACAGCATGAAATATTACCCAACAAAATTTACCAGGAACTCCACTAAGCTAGCTTGCTGATATACAAGGCCGGCCTGCCAATATCACCTGGCCTGTGTGCAAAATGGCATTGCATTAATGGAAGGAAGATAAAAGAGAAACCTCATTTTTTCTTAATGTATTACAATTTATGTTTTTTCTGGTACCTCTTTGCTATATCTATAACCCCCTTTCTTAAATTGATTCAAAGGTAGCAATGTTATTCCTTTTTAATTCAGTACCTTGTATTGAACTTTGATACATGGGCAGAGTATTCTGGTGGTAGTGGATGGAGGTTAGGAGCAGGAATGCCCAGGGTTGATTACCTAGCTTTGTATTTTGTACTAAGAGAAATATGACTCTGCTTTCTGGACATAAAGCAGTGGGAATAATAATATGCATCCATGTGCCAAGATTTCTGAAAGCTCAGCATTATTTCTCCTGGCCCAAAGATTTCACCTTGCCTTATTAGCTATTCTAACAACCCTGCTTTTTTTTTTTTTTTTTGGTCGTTGTTTGTGTAATTCTTGTTTCCTCCCATTTAGCACATAGAAAAAAACATTAGTAACACTCTTGGTTTTAAATGAACCCTATTAATATTCGCTTCTGCAAGGAACTCTGGGATAATTTTGATAAATGTGACCATGAAGCTGATCTGACAGAGCAGAGTGTGATGTTTGTGTGTTCATGAGGAACGTTTCATGAGAAAAATGGGGACAGATTAAGATGGAAAATCTGGCAGCGATCTATTTCTGAGTTAAAGCTAACAGCTGAGTGCAGAAATATAGCTATATATAAAACAAAACATAAAACCAAAGCAAAACAAAGAAAACCAAAACAAAACAAGCAAACTTTATGAAGACAAATCAAACCCCACCAATTTCTGATCTAGATTTGATTGATGCATTGACAAGAATTCTTAGGTCTTACAATCCTGGTTGGCCAGACCCAGAAATCAGCACGGGAGGGTAATGAGAACAAACTTGGGAATATAGGAAAGGGAAGTACAAAATCAGGCTGCAGTTTGCTGTTTTCCCCTTGGCACTGAAAACTAGACTTCCTGTGGTGGTGATTACATTTTCAGCATGGAAGAAGGGAAGGGAAAAAAAAACTCAGCCTGACATGTGTAGAAGCTTTATACATAGTGCCTAAAGTTATTGGAAATGGGAACATTCCATATGTACAGGTTGCAGCAAAGGTTGCCAGAAAGGTTGCCAGATTTAAAATAAATACAAAAATAAATGGTGTGACATTGAAGGACTACAGGTACTACAAAAACAATGGTTAATAAATTTAAAATATTTTGTAGCCAAAACAGAGATAAAGCATAATGCATGGGCACAAAGTTTAAGAGAGAGAAATGTTTATTTTCTTTTTTCTTAAAATCCTATCATTTATTTCTTTTGGAATAAATGTTTTTCTCTTTATTGAATATATAATATATTTATTTAAGCACCATGATTACAAACACATTTGTAGTTGAGTTTTACCCCTTTCACCAGTGCAGCCTTCCCACCACCTATGCGCCTCATCTCCCTCCTTCCCACTCCTTGCCTATTCGAGACAGGCATTCTACTCTCACTCACTACCATTTTATTGATAGCTATTAGTGTACTAATTTCTCTAACTGCACTCACCACTCTTTTTTTATTTTATAGAGTATCTTTAGTTACAATCTTTTATTTCAAATATGATTGTATTTTACATATCTTTATTTACAATCTTTGATTACAAATATGATTGTGATTAGGTTTCAGTCATGTAAAGAACACCCCCCCCCTTCACCAGTGCAACATTCCTACCACCAATGTCCCAAATCTCCCTCCATCCCACCCCACCCCCACCTGTACTCTAGACATGCTTTCCAGTTTCCTCATTCATTCACATGGTTATGGTAGTTCTCAGTGTAGTTATTTCTATAACTTCACTCACCACTCTTTGTGGTGAGCTTCATGAAGTAAGCTGGAAGTTCCAGCCCTCCTCTGTCTCTGAGGATTGTTGCAAAAATGACTTATTTTTCTTAAAACCCATAGATGAGTGAGATGATTCTGCATCTAGCTCTAACTTATTTCACTCAACATGATAGATTCCATGTACATCCATTTATAGGAAAATTTCATGACTTCATCTCTCCTGATGGTTGCATAATATTGCATTGTGTATATGTACCACAGTTTCTTTAGCCATTCATCTGTCGAAGGGCATCTTTGTTGTTTCCAGAGCCTGGCTATAGTGAATAGTGCTGCAATAAATATAGGTGTGAGGAAGGGACTTTAGTATTGTATTCTAGTGTTCCTAGGGTATATACCTAGGAGAAACACTCAAGGCCAGAAGACTCACCACCCTTTGTGGTGAGCTTCCTATCTGTGGGCTGGTCCTCATTTCTATTGTCTCTGGGTATTATAATAATAATAATGTCTTTTATTGTTCTTAAATACTACAGATGAGTGAGACTATTCCACCATTTTAACATTTTAATTTTAGATTGCTAAAGTTTGGGCCTCTTGATTCCATTGTTATTGGGTTAGACTTGGATATTTAGTTTTGTCCTTTTTTAACACTACCAATTCACCTGAGACTACTTCACCTGAGACTACTGTTCCCCACTCTTTCAAATCTGTGTTTCTCCTCTTCCACTGAGTTTCTTTACTTCTCCTTGCTATTCTTTGAGGCCAAGTTCAAGACAACTTTCATTATGTTTCAACTTTCATCTAATGTTTCTTCATGAATTTTTTCTAAATACCACATATAAGTGATATCATTCTGTATTTATCCTTCTTCTGGCTTACTTCATTTAACATAATCTTCTAATTCCATCCATGTTACTGGAAAGCTGTAAGGAATGATGCAGTTATGCTCTTTGCAGTAAGAGAGAGAAATATTAACCTCATTCCATAAACTTCCAAATAATTCATTTTGTTCTCAGTATGTTCTGAAGTCTCAAGTGGAAGCCTGAGTCCTTGGGTAGTATTAATTATTAATATACCAAGTTTTCCCCTATGAATATGTGCCTATAGAAAAGTTATTTATAACTTAGTTTCAGTAAAAGAGTAACAATAATTAATATAGAAAATGCATGGTTATATATCATAAATACATGTAACTCAAAATCTTTCAAAATATATTATTGTATAGGAAGTTCAAAGAAAATGAAGAGGTGAAGGTTCTTATATTGCATGTGGCTGACTGATTCCAGTTTGAGGTCCAGCACTACAGGGTCCCTTAGCCTTAAGAGTATACATTGGGAGGTCTCCTGAGTACCACTAGGAGTAACCTGAGATAGCTATAGTGACCCAAAAGGCACAATCAGGTGGGCCAGGAGATTCATAACATCCCAAGCTCTGTGTACTACTACATTTTAATTTCATTGCATTGAACTGAGATGTCCTGGTCCTCTCAAAGCTACGTGAGAAAAAAAGTGTTACTATTATAATATTGTACATAAAATCCTACTGCATTTAATCTTACTTCACAAAATATATTTTCATAATGGGATATAAATAATTGTAATCACAGAAACTATAAACAGAATAAGTTTTATGGTTTTACATTATTTTGATTTTGTTTTTGGGGAATTTGTATCTATTTTCTCAAACTGGACATACTTTCAGAAGCATGGTGGGTTTTTAAAAAGTTCAAAAAATACTTGTTTGGCAAGAAACAAGGAGCAAGGCTGAAAGTTGTAGTGGCATATATACATATACAAACATGTGTTTATGCATATGTACATATATGTATATATATGTATATATAGTGTTATATCACACAGTGTTCAGGATGTTCTCCTGGCTTTGTATATCATATCATTGCTGTTTTTTTGAGTTTCTGAGAGAATGAAAACAGGTTAGCCACATGTGAAGCAAGCTCTACTTCATGGACCACCCTGGCCTATGGTGATGATATTTTAAGAAGAGATGGAAAATCCTGGAGAAGATAATAATACAATAATGCAACAGTTCACAAATCTTGTTGGGGTAGTGGTAAAAATACAAAAATAGGAATTCTTCACAATTCGGATATTCCTTGTTTCTGAGAGGCAGATTGAAAAGGTGGATGATTACAATGAATGTCATTTACTGAACATGTCTTATGATAGTAAGCTTTGATCTAAACTCATTTTTATTAAATTATTTCAATTTCCTTGAGATGTAGACAATGATATCTTAACGTTTCACATAATTAGACTAAAACTTAGAGAGATTAACCATGTTGTAAAGTAAATGACACCATCATATTATAAAAAAATCAAACCTAGGACTCCCCAAATTTGCAGCATCTATGTCTTTCATACCTGCAAATTTGAGGGAATACATTCTTGTGTAAGAAGAGATTCTTACGTATGTTCTTGATGATTTGACTCATTAGGAAGTGAAAATTACAATTTTCCTTTGGATGGAAAAAGGGGGGTGCTTACTATTCAAGCCATCTCTGCCCATATAAGCATCAATTTTTCTCTACAAAGTGATAACATTTCTCAGAATTGAAAGAGCACACTAAAGCAGTCTATTTGAAGCTGACATGGCTCTTATCCTCAGCAGCATTGCCTTTGGAATAGATATAGTCCTCCTATTCTTAACTTGGTTGCTGGGTGTCTTGCACCTGGTAAATATATTTCCATCTGGTGGCTGGATAAGAACCCACTAAGCACTCAGGTTGACTATCTGGAAATAGATAATATGGAACAGGGAAGCTCAACTTAGACTACATTACTTCACCTTTTGCAAAACGCAGAAAAATATACAGCCTCTCTAGCCTACAGAGCAATTGTTCCTGCACAGCAACTCTGGTCTAATTGATTTGGACACCATGGCTAATTTTCCCTCAGACATCTGTTAGCACACATTAGTGGATGTCGTTAGGTAGGGATGCACAGATTAGATGTGGAGCAGAGCTCAAAGGCCCTGGTTTGGGAGACTGGAGCAGACGGGGAGTGACAACAGAGTCTGCCAATACCCCAATACCCCAGCTACATCAGAAACTTCTGCTGCAGCAACCCTGAGAAGGAAATGCTAATGGCTGAAAAAGCACGTGGCAGTTGTGCGTAAGTCTGCTTCTTTCATGTGTTTGCCTAAATAGCTAGTGCTTTCTGAATTTCAAGGGCAAGACAAGGGTGTTCTAGACACGAACAGAGCCAAAACATACATGGAATAAAGACAAGCACAGTCAACGCCTCATCGCTCCACTCTCCTATTCTAATTCATTCTTCAAACATTACAATTCCAGACCCCACTCATATACAAGTTGGGCAGATAATAAAGACAGTGATGGCTAAATAATCTCCCATAGTATCATTGCAAAGTTATGGGGAAAGAGCCTTATGTTGTTATTTTTTTCTTCTAAACACATTCTTAAATATTTAACTGAAATCAGAATACAGTTATCATCCTTTGATAACTTACAATTGATAACTTACAATTGAATAAGTTTCAAAACTCATCTAATATGGATACATTTAAGATAGTATGAGCATTTTTCTGAAGCAGTTCTAAAATCTATAAAAAAGAGCTAGAGAAAGAAAAAGCTACATTTTATTTCAAAATAGGAAAAAATATAAATATAGACAAATTTGGTAATTGGGTCTAGATATTTCCCTCACTGTTGCTGGTATTCTTTATAAACTATGACTTCAATAATTTCACTTGCCTCTGAAATCCTCACCCTAGTCTGCAAGGTAAAGTCATATACCTTATTAGGTTATTGACAGCCTATCATTTTCCAGTGTAAACTGATTATTTCTTCTTCATGTCCCAATCCTTTTATACTTAAAAGGAATTTAAAACAACCTACTAGCTATTTCATGAACATCTAAGCAATTCTTTTTTTTTTTTTTTTTTTTTTTATTTTGGTTTTTGGGCTCTATCCTGCTGCACTCAGGGGTTACCCTGAGCTTAGAAATCTCTCCTGGCAAACTCAGGGGACCAAATGGAATTCTGGGAATCGGACTTCTGTAGCCCATGTGTGCAAGGCAAACGCCCTACTGTGCAATTGCTCCAGCCCAAGGCAATTTTATATGTTGGAGTCTTTTTACATTGTCCTTATAAATACCTGAATGAAACCTCAGATGCCAGAAAAAGAATTATTTCCTTTCTAGTGCCAGAGAACTTACTCTCATTTATTTGCTCATTGGAACACGATGGACAATACTAGGCAATTATTCATAGCTGTACATTCAGAGATCACTTCCGGCCTCCTCAGGAGACCATAAGGAGTGCTGGGAATTGAGCCCAGGTCAGCTCAGTTCAAGACAAGCAAGTGCCCTAAATCTTAAATATCTTCCCAGACCCTCATTTCCACAGAATTTATCACACAGCACAGTTTTTGTTTGCATCAAATTCTTGTTTCTGACTGCTTAACATTTAGCCTTTGATTTCAGGGCTATGTTATAACTCATCTTTGAATTTTTACAATCTGGCACAGCACTTGGCATATGGTAGATTCTTAATAAGTATCTCTTTAAGGAGTGAATCTACGAATAAACTTTGGCCTAAATATAACTTCTCTGTAGCAGATGGTGGGTTGATTCATTGTCAGGAAAGATAGTCACTGATAGGACTTCTGAATGACCAGTTATCTTTCATTTGGTAGAATTGAAAACATGTATTATTCTTGAAGATTTTTGGCATGTTTGTTTGTGTTACTTTTTGCATAATGATGCAAAAAAATGAATTATCAAATAATGTTCTGGAATGTCTTAAGAAGGAATACTTTGTGCAGTGCTGCTCTTATGATTAAATATCGTGAACTATATTTTGAAAATAAAAGAATATAATGACAAAAAGATAATTAGTAAAGTATCCACAGAAACAAAATTTGAACTAGCATGATAGAACTGCAAACTATTAATTAGATGCACCAGAAGCAATAAAAATAGTCATGTGGCATATATTGTGAGTATACTAAACACATACAAATCCAACAGTCTTTCTTTTTAATAGTTTTTGCTTCCATACTTCATTACTATCAACAGAGGGGTATAATCAAATCAATATATTCATTGACCAAACATTATGTATCAGAAACACTGCCAAGTTATTTAGGTTATTTTAGATAGAACATTGTCATCCCTAATTAAAAGGTTAGAAACTGAATATATGAATGGTATGGTGTGGTGTGGTGTATGTTTATGTGTGTATATAAGTATGTATGTATATATGTTGTATTTAGGCCATTCCCAGTGGTGCTACTTTAAATTTACTCTGAGTCTGTGCTCAGGCATCATTCCTTGTAATGCTCAGAAAAATGTATGCAGTGCCAGAGATTAAACCATGGTTGGTTATATGCAGGGCTATCAACTTGCCTCCATCTCTCCTACCCCAGTGACCAAGTTTAAATGAAATAATATATGTTAATGTAAAGTCATCATCCCAAATATCAAATAGGTGCTCTGGTATTAAAACTGCAGTTTAGTTTTTAATTTGTTATGTATGTATTTTTGTTTTTGAAAATTTTATTATAACACAAAATAAAACAAATTTAAGATAAGACAAAAAATAATAAGGAAGGCTAACCCACTGCTGAACAAGAAGAGGTATAAAGCACATCAGAAATGCATGAGTTAAAATATGCCTCTATAATTCTGTGAGAATGCTGATGCTATTGTTCAGTTGGGCAAAGAACCCTTCTTGGTTCACTTTCAGATGATGATTAAGAGACAATAAATATAGTGTTTGTCTTAAGAGGACTGAGGTGCCCTTGTGAAGCTTAAAGTCAAACTTCCATCTGTCCTAGCTTTAATGGGATTGATCAGGCTTTGGCATTTCTGCTCTCTGCCAAGCAGAATTCTAAGGCATGAGTGTTAGTAATTTGGGAGCATTTTTTGGCTACCTAAGTGGCTGTTAGTTGAATTTATGGACTGTAAAGCTCAATTTGGGGCCAGCCTGTAGCAAAACTATGAGGTAGGCAGTTCATCTTCACCACTTTCTTAAGTGTTCACTCTTCCCAGTAACCATTAGTTGAGAAAGAAAATACTTAAAACATCTCAGTAATTTATAGCAAGGTGTTCGTGGCAACTGCCAACTCTCTTCCATTCTCTTCAAACAAAAAAATGTATTTGTCTTTTATATTTCCTCTTAAATTCTGTGACTATTGTATAGTTGCAGCAGAAGTAAATATTGGGTTATTATTTATCAAACTACAATCACTGACTATTCATAAGACTTGTTGCATTTTTTTCTGTATTTGCTTATTGAATATGAAGAAATGCCTCCTACATTTCTTAATTCTTATCTTATTTAGGGAAAGTGGGCATATCCAGTGATCATCAGAGCTTTCTCCTGGCTTTGTACTCAGACATCATTCTTGACAAGCTCAGGGACCTAGTGGGGTCCTGGGGAACTAATCTGAGTGAGTTGCATGCAATCACTCTTCTACACCTCAGATTATAGTAACCTTCCTGGAGTAAGTAAGCATTATTTTTGAAGAAGAATAATTATGTGTAAAATAAAAATCCATGAGTGGTAAGATCACCTCAAACGTGTGTTTCTAAACCCTTAGGTTGACTGGTCTGAAGAGCCAGGGTAGCGGAGCAGAAATAATAGCAACCCAGTCAGGAAAAGATGGACATGGAGTTCATGGCTTTTGCCTTCAGCCAGAACTGCCCTTTTATACTGAAACCAATTCCCAGTACCTGGAGGGAGAAAGCTGAGTAATCCAGGTGAGTTTCTACATATCAAAGAAAGAGCTTTAGAGAAGGAGGAAGTTGGTGGAACACCTTTGTTTGGGGTTGAAAGCTTAGTATCATCTTACAATTATGCATACATTAAAATACAAGTTAGGAGACAAGAGCTAGAACAGGAGGTAGGGAGTTTACCTTGCACTACCAATCCATGTTTGATCTCCAGTACCCAAAATGTTCCCCCAAACCCTGTCAAGAATTATTCCTGAGTCAGTGCCAGTAGTAAGACCTGAACACTGCTGGATGTAACCAAAAACAAAACAAGACAAAAATCAAACCAAAAAACCCAACTCCATATAAATTAATATTAGCTATTGGCCTTTATAAATTGATAAAAATTAATGTTTTCTTTTTATATTTCTTTTTTTTCTTTCTTTTTTTTTTTTTTTTTTTGGTTTTTGGGTCACACCCGGCGGTGCTCAGGGGTTACTCCTGGCTGTCTGCTCAGAAATAGCTCCTGGCCGGCACAGGGGACCATATGGGACACCGGGATTCGAACCAACCACCTTTGGTCCTGGATTGGCTGCTTGCAAGTCAAACGCCGCTGTGCTATCTCTCCGGGCCCTTCTTTTTATATTTCTATCACTTGTATATATAATAGAAATCAATTGCTTAACCAAAAGTAGACATCAGGGAAGAATATTTTCTTATTTGTATAAAAGTAAAAAGTATATACTCACCTAATTCCCTACTGAATCGAGAATATATATGTATTTAAAAATGTATCTAAAGTATTCCATACAGTCCAGAAATAATTAATAAATTTTTCTAGAACAACTTACATTTGTACATTGTCTCATACTATAACTCTCTCGTTCTGTGCTCTAGAAAGCTGGCTATATGAACTGTCAATTATGTCTTTGCCTGTAACATCTAGTAGGGTTTGGCCAGTGAGTGCATCCTGGAGGATTTGAAGGACAGAGCAGAGTCCAGTTGAGGCAATCATTGTTCTGGATCCCGTATCACAGTGTTTCATTGGATTGGCTGCAATTTCTACTAAGTATCCAGTTCTCCTCAGAGGATCTCAGGATACAGCTCTTTCTCTTTTGGCTTTTATTGAATGCTTCTTTCCACTACATCTACAGACATACGTGCTAACAAATGCCTGGTGTTACTAGCCCCAGAGAACTGCATTCTTTCCTGTGATTTCCTTAACCCTCCTCTTTTTATTTAAGTATTTTTTAATTCTCTATTAAAGACCTTTGGAATTATCCAGTTTGAGTGTGTCATCTGTTTTCTACAGGACTTCTGACTGATGAATCCCTAGAAGTCAGATAATACTTTTATTCCAAAGCCTGAATATGATCCTGGGGGAAATTAGAAAAGCAGACCCACTAAGTCATAGGGTAAAAATTGGACAATTCTCTCTAGAAAAGTACCAGGAAACTAAATGAATTTCCCATGCCAGATCCTGACCATTTTCATGTAGTTCATATTCACGCACTGAAGCATGCTTTCTAGCCAAGGCTTTAATAGCAAAATAAAAGGCTTGGAGTCACTTTTACTCTGCCCAGGCCAAGGGAATAGTTCCTTTTTACTTCTAAATGACTTCTTTTTAAAAGATCCAAAATATGGCTATGAAAACCTTTTTTTCCAACTGCCATAAAAGCATTTGTATCAGCAATGTGATCAACTGTATCTTGTAAAAGATGAATTAGTGCTTATAAGGGAGAACATTGAAATTCAGAATTCTAACATGGATTCCATAAGTAATTACAAAGGCTCCAAGAAAATGCTTAATTGTTAAATAGTAATAATAAAAAACATTTGAAACAATACATTGAAATCTTTTTACTTTGTCTTCAAAAACTTTGTTGCATGTATTAAGGGGAACATTAGCTTCATTTCCCCCTTAAATTTATGGAATATGCAATTTTTTAAAAATGGAGTCTGAGTATCTGGCATAAGCTAAGAGCTATGAATCATCAAGGCTAGCCCACGAGTAGCAAGGTGAATGACGGTGACCTCCTTTGTCAGGTTTAAGTCTCCTATATGTTTGGCACACACAAAATTGAGGGTTTAAAATAGCTTTCCTGCAAGTTCCATGTGACTCATCACTGGACCCAGACAGCACAAAAGGGCTGATTAGTGAGGGGGGAGAGAAAAAAAGGATCTTCTCCTGAGATGACTTCCAAAAGCTGCTTTGGCAGCACAAATCTCTCATGGAAATAGCAGAATGTTTGGGGAAAGGCAATAGCATTCTCCCTTTCAAATGATAGGATTTTGCTTTGGAATCCATTTTCTTTTCTTTTTTTTTCTTTAACAAGGATCACTTTCCTGCTTTTGTTGGAGGAGAAAACAAAAACTCAAAGGGCATTCACTTTTTTAGTTTCTCACTGACTTTCAGAATAAAATACAACTTCTTCATAGAGTCTGTGAGGATCAACTGACTAATCAGATCTGAGTTCCAGGAATCCACAATGATAGGGAACACCTTTCTATTTTTGGTGACCAAGCAGAGCAAGAGGAAACTCATGCAATATCAGGACAGCCATTTCAGAGGGTCAGACAGGTACTGATGGCTGAAATGGTGTTGGGGGTTGTGGGGTAGAGTAATATGTGATTCAATTTTCTCCTAATGAAGAATTAAAATGCTCCCTGGAAAAAATAAGTTGGAACAGCTGTCAGCCTAACAACAACTTCTACAGAAGGTCTTTGCATTCATTTATTCTTTCAATGTTGAATATAGCATTAAAAAAAACAACACAATAGCTTTTAAGATATAAAGTGTGAGAAAGTGGAGAAAGGTGTTATTAAGAAGAGGGTTCATAAGCTAAAAATTTGCCAGGTTGGTTAGCAATCAAAATACTTTATGGCTTTAGAGAGTAGATAAGGATGAATGTTTCACTAAGATCTCAGTTCATAGATTATGACTTCAGGTAAAATTCTATGTGCAAAATGTTGTATGCATGAAACCCTATAATAGAAAGCACAGTGACATAAAATGATCTGAAGATAAGTTTGAAGGAAAGCAGAGGTGGACAGTTTGGTATTGCAGAGTTGTATGCAAGAAACTCATAAGTTATCGTAAAGCATGTTGCCAGACACAGCTGGTTTTCAAATGAATGAAACATATATGAAGAAATATAAAATATTTGGGCCAGTATATAGTACAAGCTTTTAGGTTCTTGCTTTGCATGCAGTGAAGTCTATTAAAAATAAGGATGAATATAGTAATCAATAAGGATAAATTCATGGAAGAAATATGTAGGGGGACAAAACAAAAAGAGAAGAAAATAAGAGACAAAAAAGATGTAAAAGGAGGATGAGGAGGTACAAAATAGATAAGTACAGAGAGAATTAAAAACAAAGAAATATAGAAGAAATTATGAAACTTATTTTTTCATTAATATTAATCATCTTGGTTATAGTTTTACATATAACTACTTATATGTAGTTTTTACAAATAATGACATATATAAAGTAAATACATAAATGATATATATTCTATATTATAAATATATAAAGTAAATAGATATAACACATATACAAAGTATACATGTTTGTAGCCAGAGGGATAGCACAGTGCTAAAGCATTTGCTTTGCACACAGTTGACCTAAAATGAATCCAGGTTCAATCTCTGACACCCCATATGGTCCCCCAAGCTTGCCAGGAGCAATTTCTGAGTACAGAGCCATGAATAAACCCTGAGCATGCTGGTTCTGGCCCAAACACCAAAAAAATTAAAAAGGTATACCTGTTATACCTGTATGATGATGCTCAGTGCTTACTACTGACTCAATACTCAGGAATCACTCCTGGAAGTATATTTAAGGGACCATATAGGGTACCAAATATTGAATCCAGATTAGCCATGTGAAAGTCAAACACACTTTATTATTATTCCGGATCTTTACAGAACCATGATAGTTGGGTCACAAGTAGGCATATGGTGCTAAAGTTTTAACTTAGGACCACATGTGCTCTATCAAATGAGCTAGCTCCCAAGCTTATATAAGCACTTATTTTAAAGTAATATAACAATAATACATTATTTAAATGTTCTACATAAACTTGTTAAATAGTTTTTCTTAAGTACTGATACACCGAACTACAAGTTTGTAGTAGGCAAAAATTGTGCCAATGATGCCAAGAAATTAAATATATGAAAAGATGGAGTAATAAAGGTAATCTGGAGAAAAATAAAGTACCAACCTCACATTAAGAATAAACTATTCATGTGCTACTAATGATTCCAGGTTATTTGGACTCTAGTATCTAGGAAAATTTTCCTTCAGAGAGTACCATGCCCATTCATTCTGGTAGCAAACAAGTCAGTACCATGTTCAAGAGGCTCATGCGCTTCCAAACCTATTTCACATTTCATTGCTTGGCTGAATGGGATTTGATTGTATATCCTCTTCAGTCTCTCTAACCTGGTGGAGAGAATCAACCAGTTCTGAAGCAAAACTTGGTCTCACTAAAAGAAGTAGAGTGGACTGCAGAGTGAAAAGACTGGAAATGAGATCAGGATAAATATCTCTATTTATAAGTCAGCCTGGCTCTGAGTTAGTGGAGAGGAAAGAACCGTCATCCTGATGCATTCTGGCACTGTCCTTCATCTGTTATTTACTGTCTCTTAAAGTAAACAAATGCACAAAATTTTTAATTTGCTTTAATTACTAATCCCCATATTATTTTTGAAAACTATAGATTTCAGTTTTTGACACTGAACCTGAATTGTGAATATTTAATTGTTCAATTTAATTGTATCATGATTATTGAGGTCATAACTCAAGGCAATGTGGCAAAAACAGGTAAATGACACATTAAGTCTTCCTAACTGCAGGATTCTTACCAAATCCAAAGAAGGCAGGAAAACTGAACTAAACACAATAAAATGGGTGTCACCATTTAATTAATTCCATAAAAATCTAAAGGGAATTTAAGAAAGAAGAGTTCACTGTCAAAAGTTGGAAGAGATGGAACAAGTAAGATGAAGACACAGCATATAAGGTGAAAAAGAATATATATTTAACAGTGAGAAAAAGAAATTCTAGTATATGCAATGCGTGCCAAGTTTTAAAAGTGATGTATTTTAGGAAATGACAAGCACTTTGATATGACTGAGGCATGGGGAAATGCCTATATAACATTATAAGTTAATATAATAATACATGGTTGCAATGTAAAATTACAGGTTATTTATTGGAAGGATGAATTTCAGGGCAACATGTAATAGTTACTTTGGAAGTTAAGATGAAATCATCATTTATTTCATAGTAATATAATTTTTGTAGAAGATAAAGAAGCACCAGGACAATTTTTAAAGGTGTTTCAAATGATAAGTATTTAAATTTAGGGCAATTAGGTAATTATATTTTTCTTCGCTAAACACTAAGTATTTCATTTTGAACATTGTATTAGTTTTTGTTGCTTCTATAATAAATTACCAAACTTAAAACTGAAAGAAAGAATAATGTATTACATTATAGTTTAAGGTCAGAATCTAAAATGGGTCTCACATAACTAACATTATGGTGTTGGAAATACTGTGATCTTTCTGGAAATTCAATGAGAAAATTATAAACTGGAAAATGGCATGGAACTAATTCACTCCTTGAATTTTCAGAAAGATCACAATATTGTCAGAATTCAGGAGCCAACTAAATGTCTTGCATGCAGTTGAACTTTTTTTAAAAAATATAAATCTTTCCCCTGTGCGGCTTGGGTGAGAGTTTTGCTCCCTTGTGCAGCTCGGGGGAAACTTTGTTTCCTGTGCGGCTTGGGTGAGAGTTCCCTCCCTTGTGCGGGCTTGGGGGAAACTTGGTTCCCTGTGCGGCTTGGGTGAGAGTTCCCTCCCTTGTGCGGCTTGGGGGAGGCTGTGTTTCCTGTGGGGCTTGGATGAGAGTTTTGCTCCCTTGTGCGGCTCGGGGGAGACAGGGCTTTCTGTGCGGCTTGGGTGAGAGTTTTGCTCCCTTGTGCGGCTTGGGGGAAACTTGGTTCCCTGTGCGGCTTGGGTGAGAGTTTTGCTCCTTTGTGCGGCTTGGGGGAGACAGGGTTTTCTGTGCGGCTTGGGTGAGAGTTTTGCTCCCTTGTGCGGCTTGGGGGAAACTTGGTTCCCTGTGCGGCTTGGGTGAGAGTTTTGCTCCCTTGTGCGGCTTGGGGGAGACAGGGTTTTCTGTGCGGCTTGGGTGAGAGTTTTGCTCCCTTGTGCGGCTTGGGGGAAACTTGGTTCCCTGTGCGGCTTGGGTGAGAGTTTTGCTCCCTTGTGCGGCTTGGGGGAGACAGGGTTTTCTGTGCGGCTTGGGTGAGAGTTTTGCTCCCTTGTGCGGCTTGGGGGAAACTTGGTTCCCTGTGCGGCTTGGGTGAGAGTTTTGCTCCCTTGTGCGGCTTGGGGGAGACAGGGTTTTCTGTGTGGCTTGGGTGAGAGTTTTGCTCCCTTGTGCAGCTCGGGGGAAACTTTGTTTCCTGTGCGGCTTGGGTGAGAGTTCCCTCCCTTGTGCGGCTTGGGGGAGGCTGTGTTTCCTGTGGGGCTTGGATGAGAGTTTTGTTCCCTTGTGCAGCTCGGGGGAGACAGGGTTTTCTGTGCGGCTTGGGTGAGAGTTTTGCTCCCTTGTGCGGCTTGGGGGAGACTTTGTTTCCTGTGCGGCTTCCTTGTCGTCAGGACCGACCCCCCCCCCCCCAGTGAGTCCCTTCCCCCGGGTGGGCGCCTGGAAAGGCAAGTTGAGCAACCCGAATAGTCGGGGGAGATAGGGCCAGCTATCTGGACTCTCAGGTGACCTAGAGCAATCCACCCCCTTGGGCCCTGGAGCGGACCAGGGACTCCCCAAGGGCGAGGGCAGAGCCTGAAAGGTTGGACTAAGGGAACTCCTTCAAGGGAGGCTTGGAGGGGGCGGAACTCCATTGACTCCCAGAGAAAGGAGGGGGGATTGAGAGCTAGGCTCAACAGCGCCAGTAACCATTGTGGCCAGGAGTGGAACTGCACCGCTGACAGAAATAAGGAGCAGAAAAGGGAAAAGACCCACAGCAGGAAGGCTGAACTCTAGGTAGCAAAGGGGAGGAGAAAGGGCTAGGCTCAACAAACTCACCCAACAGGCCCCTCTAGAAACACCTTCAGGAAGTGGACCAAAGCAGGCCAAAATTAGAAGCCACAGCACTCCAAAATACACCATTAAATACAAAGAACAATGCGTAAAGCAAGGAAATCACTAATAACTGGAGACACCATGACAAACCCTATCAAATTTCCAAGTCCACCAAAACGCACAGATCCACAGGAAGAAGACCTAAAAGGTGTCATGAGGAAGGAAATGCAAGAATTAATAAAAGAATTGAAAGAAACCCTAGCAACCGAGTATAAGAAATCCATGGACGAACGAATCAGCCAAATTAAAGAAGAAATGTCAAAGAACATGAGAGATTCATACAAAAAGAAGTGAAGGACTTAAAAGACAAAGTAACAAGCCTTATGAGCAGAAACACAGAGTTGGAGAAGCACATCGAAGAACTCGAAGGAAAACTACAATCAAAAAAAGATCAAGAAACCAACAAAGAAATAAAAGGCAAAGCACTGGAAGGAAAAATCCAATATCTAATGAACAAAGACAAAAGAAACAATCTAAGAATTGTGGGTATACCAGAAGGGGAGGAAATAGGAAAGGGGGAAGAACAGGTAGTCAGGGAGATAATAACAGAGAACTTCCCCACACTCTGGAAAGACACTTCAGGACAAATCCAGGAAGTCAAGAGAGTCCCTAATAAAATAGACCCTAATAAACCCACACCAAGACACATAATAATCCAAATGGCAAAAAACAAAGAGAAAGAGGAACTCCTGAAAGCAATAAGGGAGAAAAAAAACCTCAAGTACAAAGGAAAGGACATAAGAATCAAACCGTATCTTCCATTTGAAATAATTCAAGCAAGAAGACAGTGGAATGACATATTTACACGACTTAATGAAAGAAATTTCCAACCCAGGGTCCAATACCCAGCAAAACTATCATTCATATGGGAGGGCAGACTAAAAACATTCTCAAACATGAACGAACTTGAACTATTTGTGCAAACTAAGCCGATCCTAAGCGACTTACTCAGAGATGAATTACACAATCCAAACCCCCAATTGTAACAACAACCACTGCACACAATACAACTGCACAACAGTCCTCTCTATCAATAATTTCCCTAAATGTGAATGGACTAAACTCTCCATTTAAAAGACACATAGTAGAGAACTGGGTTAGGAAAAATAAACCGGACTTCTGCTGTCTGCAAGAAACACACCTACAGTTACAGGATAAGCACAGGCTTAGAATAAAAGGATGGAAAGTAATTATTCAGGCCAATGGAAAACAAAAAAGAGCAGGGACAGCCATTCTTATATCAGACCAAATTGTATTCAACCTCAAGAAAGTGATCAGAGACAAAGAGGGACACTACTTACTGATCAGGGGAACATTAGATCAAGAAACACTAACCCTGGTCAATATCTATGCACCTAATGTAGAGTCAGCAAAATATGTGAGGCAACTACTGGCAAACCTGGAGAAACACATGAATGGAAATGTGATAATAGTAGGGGACCTCAATACTCCACTATCACCACTGGACAGATCCACCAAACAGAAAAATAACAAAGAAATAAGAGCTCTAAATGAAAAATTAGAAGATTTAGGGCTAATAGATTTATATAGAGCCCTCCATCCCCAGAAAGCAGAATACACATTCTTCTCAAACCCACATGGAACCTTCTCCAGAATAGACCATGTATTAGGATACAAAGCCAACCTATATAAGACCACAAAGGTAAGGATCATAAGAAGTACCCTTTCAGATCACTATGCAACAGAGGTTAAAATTGATGTCAAGAAGAAGCAATGGAGAAAAACTAGTACCTGGAGATTAAACAACATCCTGCTCAACAACAGCTGGATCAAAGAACAACTCAAGGAAGAAATAAAAAGATTCCTTGAGACAAATGACAATGAAGAGACAACATGTCAAAATTTGTGGGATACAGCAAAAGCTGTAATTAGGGGTAAACTCATAGCAATACAGGCCTATGTCAAGAAACAGGAAAATAACAAAACCAACAGTTTAAAAGATCACCTCAAAGAATTGGAACAACAGCAACAGAGAAATCCAACCACAACCAGAAGGCAAGAAATAATAAAAACCAGAGCAGAAATAAACAACATCAAAACCAAGAAAACAATACAAAAAATCAATGAGACCAGGAGTTGGTTTTTCGAAAAAATAAACAAGATAGACAAACCATTGGCAAAACTCACCAAAAAAAAGAGGGAAAACACCCAAATCAGCAGGATCACAAATGAAAGGGGAGAGATTACAACAGAACCCCAAGAAATACAACATTTCATGAGATCATACTATGAACAACTGTACTCAACTAGGCTAGAGAACCCAGTAGAAATCGACAGATTCTTAGACAAACACCCTCTTCCAAGACTGGAAAAGGAAGATCTAGAAAGCCTAAACAGACCAATCACCTCAGAGGAAATTGAAGATGTAATTAAAAAACTCCCTAAGAACAAAAGCCCAGGCCCAGATGGATTTACAGGTGAATTCTATCAAACATTTCAAGAAGACTTACTACCACTTTTCCATAGGCTTTTCCAAACCATAGAAAAAACAGGAATCCTCCCCAACTCTTTTTATGAGGCTAATATCACACTCATTCCCAAAGAAGGCAAAGACACCACCAAAAAAGAAAACTACAGACCAATCTCACTAATGAACATAGATGCAAAGATACTTAACAAAATCTTAGCAAACCGAATTCAACACTTCATCAAAAAGATCATACATCACGACCAAGTGGGATTCATACCAGGAATGCAAGGTTGGTTCAACATATGCAAATCAATCAATTTGATACATCACATCAACAACACGAAAGACAAAAACCACATGATCATATCAATCGATGCAGAGAAGGCATTTGACAAAATCCAACATCCTTTCATGTTAAAGACACTCAGAAAAATAGGGTTAGAAGGAACTTTCCTCAAGATAGTTACAGCTATATATGAAAAGCCAACAGCCAACATTATACTTAATGGCGAGAAACTAGAAGCATTCCCACTAAGGTCAGGAACTAGGCAAGGCTGTCCACTCTCTCCACTCTTATTCAATATAACCTTAGAAGTTCTAGCAATAGCAATCCGACAAGAGAAGGGAATCAAAGGAATTCAAATAGGGAAAGAGGAACACAAGCTATCTCTATTTGCCGACGATATGATGATATACATTAAAAACCCTAAAGAGTCCACAGTAAAACTCCTAGAAACAATCAGCCAATACAGCAAAGTGGCTGGATACAAAGTCAATACACAAAAGACAGTAGCGTTTCTATATACAAACAATGAAGTTGAGGAGAGAGAGATTAAAAATACAATTCCATTTAAGATAGTATCAAAAAATATCAGGTATCTAGGAATCAACCTTACAAGAGAAGTGAAAGACCTATACCAGGAAAACTTCAAAACACTCCAGAAAGAAATTGAAGACGATCTAAAGAAATGGAAGAACATCCCATGCTCATGGATAGGTAGAATTAACATAATCAAAATGACTATCCTACTCAAACTCCTATATAGATTTAATGCAATCCCTATCCAAATCCAGACACAATTCTTTAAAGAATTAGAACAATCATTAACAAAATTTATCTGGAACCACAAAAGACCCAGGATAGCCAAACACATACTGAAAAACAAGAAGCTGGGTGGAATCTCCTTACCTAACTTGAAACTATACTATAAAGCCATAGTAATCAAAACAGCATGGTACTGGAACAGAGACAGGACTTCAGACCAGTGGGTCAGGACAGAATTCCCAGACATAAACCACCAGATATACAGCCAACTAATATTTGATAAAAGAGGCAAGAATCTGAAATGGAACAAAGAAAGCCTATTCAACAAATGGTGTTGGCACAACTGGAAAACCACATGTACGAAAGTGAAAATCAACCCATACCTCACTCCTTATACAAAAGTCAACTCAAAATGGATCAAAGACCTTGAAATCAGACCCGAATCTATAAAGTTTATTGAGAATAAAATAGGGAGAACACTCGAAGACCTATATATCAAAAAGGTCTTTGAGAATGGAACACCAATGGCAAGAACCTTAGCAGCAAACATAAACAAATGGGACTACATCAAACTAAAAAGCTTCTGCATGGCGAAAGAAACCTTACTTAATGCAAGAAGACAGTTAACAGAATGGGAAAAAATCTTTTCACTAGACATATCAGATAAAGGGCTGATATCTAGAACTTACAAAGCACTCAGAAAACTGAGCCCCTCAAAACCAAACAAAGCCATAAAAAAATGGGGAGAAGAAATGAATAGACACTTCTCTGAGGATGACAGAAGGATGGCTAACAAACACATGAAAACATGCTCACCTTCACTCATCATCAGAGAGATCCAAATCAAGACAACAATGAGATACCACCTTACACCAGTGAGGATGGCTCACATCAAAAATACTGAGAACAATCTTTGTTGGCGTGGATGCAGTATGAAGGGAACTCTCATCCACTGCTGGTGGGAATGCCCCCTAGTCCAACATCTATGGAGAACAGTCTGGAGAGTACTCAAAGAACTCAGAATTGAGCTCCCTTTTGACCCAGCAATTGCACTCCTAGGTATATACCCCCAAGTTGGAAGAACATTCATTCCAAAATACGTGTGCACCCCACTATTTATCGCAGCACTCAGTATAATAGCCAAATCTTGGAACCAACTGCGATGTCCAACAACAGATGAATGGATCATTAAGATGTGATATCTATACACAATGGAATATTACATGGCAGTCAGAAATGATACAATCACAGGTTTT
Source organism: Suncus etruscus (assembly GCF_024139225.1). NCBI lineage: Eukaryota > Metazoa > Chordata > Mammalia > Eulipotyphla > Soricidae > Suncus > Suncus etruscus. The sequence continues at coordinate 35,997,352 of NC_064860.1, read as the reverse complement.
GCAGCAACGTGGATGGACTTAGATCATGTTATGTTAAACGAAGTAAGTCAGAAGACAAAAGATAAACACAGAATGGTAGCACTATTCCGAAGCACATAGAACATTCATCTCAATCACAACTAATACTTAACAATCAAATAACAGGTTCTAACAGGGTAGAAACTCCAACCACTGTAATAGTCAACATATACCTCGGAACAGTGCCCAAAACACATGAAAAAGGAACAACACAAACTCTCGACTACACATTATACCACAAAGAAAACAGCAACACCAGAACAGCAGCATAGAGAGAACAGGTACGTAATTAACCTTCTACAATAATGGCCCATAATAATCCTGTAGAGATCGTATACAGGAACACAGGTAAAGAATACCAAGGCAAACCACTGGCTCCAATGTAAACATCCCATAAAACTACGTATTAATGCCTCTATCTTACTATATTTAAAATAACCTCTCAGCTTTTCTGTCCACAGGCGTTCTTGGATACAAAGGGCGGACAAGCTAAGATGGCAACTCGGGATACCACACGAGATACCATACCCAGTTTGCACTACGAGATGGCCCTGAGAAAACTCTTTAACATACACTTTATCCCTAGGTTTACCTTCTTTTAGGGTTTCAAGCACGTGACCAGTCAGACCACCGAAGCAGTAACAGCGACGTACAGACCCAAACTACATGCTCTATTCACTGAACACATTCAAGCAAACCAGCATTCCCTTGCTATTTTCTCCTTTCTTCTCACCACTTTCTTGGTTATTTTTTTCTTTTCTATTCTTTTCTTTACTTTCTATCCTTTCTCTTCTCCCTTTCTTTCTAATGTACTTTTCTCTTTTCTCCCTCCCTACCCCTTCCATACACCTCACCCTTTCCCCCCTCTGGAAATCCAACTATCCCTCCACCCCTCAATCCCATCCAGACCTCCCTCTATATTAAAACACTTCACCCTCAGTCCTTAATCTATTAGGCAACAAGATCGACCTCCTACCCCAACGAACCAGTACCCAGCACCCAAGAGAAGGGACACCCAGTCAAACCCACACCTCGTCCCGGGCAAGAAAAGATAGCCAACTCCCCTGCGGACTCATGCTGCGAGGCCCTCCCTACCAACTCCCCCTAACATGGACTGTTTCTTGAAACCGGACCTAGGTCCAAAAGTATCCCCAATGCAAGAACTCTTCCAAGACCTCCCTGCCGCAAATTTTTACGAACCTGAAGAAGGTCAGGGGGTGTGATAGGAAGATGCCTGGGAACCCACACATCACAAGAAAAACCCAAAAGACAATGGGAAAAACTGTACTTCCAACATAGGCATAAGACCTGTAATACACCACCTCGTTATCTGCTCTCCCCCAAATGTAAGGTAGTCTTTTGCACCACTTTGGTCCTTTAAAAACTTCGCTAACTCATTTTCGTTCTTTTTTTTTTTCTTTTTTTCCTCTTAAATTTATTTATTTATTTTTTTAAATGTTGGTCCTATATATACATTTGTGAGCACATACGTTTTTATTTATTTTATTTTATTATTATTATTATTATTATTTTATCATTTTTGGGTATGTGACCTGTGTCTGTTATCCCCTCTGTCCACCCCCAACCACACCGACAATACAATGTGGCTCCACCTCCCCCTGCAAAGACACACTAAATAATGGGGAAACCTTACATATAAAAAAAAGAGCTCTTATCTACTAGAGATAGGAACTCATAGTTGTTTACAATACAGGGGTATCTCCTACCTTGAAAATATGTCATGTGGAATCACTTAGACCTCAGATGATTAGATGCCATTCATCCAGCCTTGAACCCTGGATCCCAGACATAGAATCGGCACAGCTCTTCACAACAGCTACAGGAAACAAACTCCATCCGGAACAGCCTTAATACTGTGGGGTCAACAACAAGGGCCAGCTCTAACATGATATCCCGACAAAGAGGAAAATGTGAACAACTTGACCTTAGAGCAGATTAGCCTACCTTACCAGCTAACGACAAGACAAATCCAGAAGACTCGGCACCCTTTGGTAAGTCCAAAAGCCAAGATCGTGACTTACAGATGACTGGCTACTAGAACCACGACCAGACAGTATACATACATCTTGGGACGAATAAAAAAGCCCTAGTTTAGGGTTTGAACTATGACTTGCACAATAAGCATGATCCCCAGTCCCAAAGGTCTGACAGAGACAACTGCAACAGAATGGGCCTTCTGGAAGCACAAAGAAAGACGCTAACCTAGGTGCCATCCTAGGTTCAGTGCAAAGACCAAGGTCACCAACCACAGAAGATGGAATAAAACGACACTGAGGTAACAGAACCTCTAGAACCACAAAGACTGACCTCACCATAAGTCCTACCTCAGGATCTGTGCAGATACTGAGACCTCTAAACACAGAGCTCTGAGTGTATCACCCTGGAAAGAACAGAAGTCTTCCACACACCAAAAAACACCACCGGGAGAATAAATGATCCTGAGCCAAGTCTAGAGCTGATCCCATGACAGTATACTCCAAGGACGGAGAAACCTCATATTTCTTAGGCCATGTGAATTCCTTTTCGAATGACCCCAATATTTACTGTGCCAGGGCAGGAGGGGAAAAAACAAAAATACAAAAAGCACAAAACCTTGGTATTTTATATATAGGTATATATATGTGTGTGTGTATATATATATACACATATATATCTTTTACCTTCATTTATTATTATTATTATTTTTATTTACCTATCTATTTTGGTCGATTTCTCTGTTTGGGTGTGATTATTGAAATCGTCGTCCCCAATTATACTTATTTTTTTCTATTCTTTTCTTTTCCTTCGTTATGTGCTATGCCATGTTTCTTATTTCAAGACCATGGCGTGTTTTTGGTTTGTTTGTTTGTTTTTTTTTGTTTTTTTGTTTATTTGTTTGTCTGTTTTGCTTTGTTTTTCAGCTGTTTTTTGTGGTGCTTATCGATATAGCTGGAGTCCTCACTGGATAATTGACACTTTTTTTGGTACTGGTGGAGTGTTTCACCTTCTTTCTCTCCTTCATCTCCCAAATCGATGATGAGAGCCTCTAGAAGGATTCCACCCATTTTGGGAGTATTAGACTCTTACCCCAGTTTATTTATCTTCTCCTTTTCAGGCAAAACCACGCAACTTGAACTAGCTAGTCTTGCCTACAGTTAGAGGGGGAGATAAGGGAGGCATCAAGACCAAACAGGTGCAAGACTACTAAGCAGTGGGTTGGATACAGAGGGGACCACATATTCTAGCTGCCCTGGGGGTGAGGGAAGAGGAAATGGGAGGTAGGACAACAACGGAGGGGTAGGGAGGACAATTTGGGGATGGGAATCCCCCCTGATTTTATGTAAATATGTACCTAAAATGTTATTGTCAACAATATGTAAGACACTATGATCAAAATAAAAATTATATTAAAAAATATAAATCTTTGAATCATCTTGTTCTGTCTCTCAAAATGAAGGGGAAACAATGGAAGGTACCAAGACCAAACAGTTGTATGATCACTAAATAGTATTAAAAATGATCGGACTTAAACACCAAATCCAATCCAATGATAACAGTTCGATACCCAAGCTACAAAAAGCGAGACACAGAGGGGACCACTTATACTATCAGCCCAGGGGATAAGGGTGGGGGATATGAGATGCAAGCTGGGAACTGGGGTAGATGGATGACAACTTTGGTGGTGGGAATTCTCCTGGTTCAATGTCAATATGTACCTAAAATAATACTGTGAAAGATATGTAATCCACTTTGGTCAAAATAAAAATTATTATAAAAACCTAAAAAAAAATATAAATCTTTAAGCACCATAATTACAAGCATCTTCATAGATGGGTTTCAGTCATAAGCAGAATACCTGCCCCCTTCACCAGTGCAACTGGTGAATTCCCACCACCAATGCCCTCCCCATCCCCCGACCCTGCCTGTATCTCGACATTTTAATTTGATCCTTAGCAATGCTTGTGGTTTCTTGACCAGCACTGAATGATACCGAGCACAGAGGAAGGAATAAGCCTGAATACTGCTAGGTTTAGCCCATACCACATATGGGCTATATACTACTCCAAATATGGTGCTAATCAAAGTCCACTTTACTACCTAAAATAACATATCCACAAATTCTCAGAAATGGTGCATGGAATGTTTTCAGAATGGGGACATTATTCTGTCCATCATAGACATATTTAGTACAATATATACATAGTGTAAGGGTGAGAGTGGAATATGTCACTCTAAACATGGTTTCTTAAAGACCTGTCCTAGATTTCAGCCAATAAAAATGTCTTTATTTATAGACTCTCATAGTTAAATCAAAATAGTTCAGGACAAAAGAGCTTCAATTAGGACACTGCTGCTCACCTACACATTCATCCTATGTTGTACATATTAAAACTTCTGATCCATATAGAATTACTACTGAATAATGATATTAAAAGATTACATTTATTTATTGCCAAAAGAGAACTAAAAAAAGCATAAAATAGATTAAACATTAGGAATAAAAATACATCTGCTTTTGACTGTAAGATTAGTGATAAAGACTCTAGCATTATAGTTGTGTGGTAGTATTGAATATCATTGAATAATAGCATGCATCATAAAGGGTAATCATTTTCTAGGACTTCAGATGCCAAACCAATAGTTTATTTTGTATTATTAGCCATGGTTCAAAAACATGAGTATTTATTATAAAATGTAAATGTAATTACATGAGTACTTAGTTTAAATACTGGACTCTGGAAAACACTTTATATGTCCCTAATTTTCTCCATGATTAAGGCCATGTTAATAAATCTTATAATAGGTGTAGTTTTTCTGTGTCATATAGAAATAAGTAGATGTCGGCTCTAGGGGTACTGTACAGATATAGTAAAATAAAATGCTAGTATATGTAAAATTTTTAATAATATTAGAAAACAATTGATGCCCATTCAATGGCCAGGTGATATTTATTGTTCATGGCACAATATTAGAGATTAAGTGAAAATAATGTACTTTAAGCTAAGAATGGGTGAGAGTTAACTGAAAACAACTATATGGTTTGTGATCACAACCATAAAAGAGACATCAAAACTGTACTTACCCACTTTATCTGAATAATTAAAGTTGAATAACTAGCCATGAGCATAATGATTTGAAGATTCTAAAATAATATGAATATGTATTTTTTAATATTTTATTGAAAATATAGTAATTTACAAAGTTCTTCATAGTTGGATTTCAGACATACAATGTTTCAGAGACAATCCCACCACCAGTGTCAACCTCCTTCCCACTAGTGTTCCCAGAGTCTATTCTATACCACCACCCCTGCACCCCCATACTGCCAGTATAACAAGCCATTTTAATTTTTGATTATTAAAGTGTCTCATTATTTCATTGTTGTTGGCTTTAGCTTGGATATTTATTTCTGTCCTTAACACCACCAATACATCTGAGACCTCTTGGCCTCTGTCCCTCATCCTCTCATATTTATGTTTCTCCTCCTCCACTCAATTTCTTTCCCCTCACTTTGGGGCCAAGAGTGTTTAAGACACTTCCCATTTATCAGTTATTTGACCCTGTTTCCTTCCCATGACTCCAAGGTCTATCAGTTAGTACTCTAGTCTTATGCTGTGGCCCTTGTTTATATGATTTTCTTGGATATCTTTTTTAATAATATAATTTTTATTTTAATCATAGTGGGTTACATATTATTGACAATAATAATTTAGGTACATATTAACATAAAATCAGGAGAATTCCCACCACCAAATTGTCCTCCCCCCCACCTCCATTCCTGTCTTATCTCCCATATCCTCTTCCCTCCCCCACGGGGCTGCTAGAGTAAGTGGTCCCCTCATTGCCTAGTTTACTACTAAGTGGGCTTACCCTTGTATGGTCTTGGTACCTCCCTTATTTCCCCCTCTAATTGAGAGGCAGGTCTAGATAGTTCAGGTTATGTGGTTTTGTTTGAAGAAGAGAAAAGTAATAAACTGGGGGAAAAATCAAATACTCTGAACATGGGTGGAGTCCTTCTAGAGGTTCTCATCCTAGGTTTGAGATACGAAGGGGAAAAAGTAGGTAAAACACCACAACAGTACAATAAGAAGTGTCAATCAAATAAAGTATCCAGTGAGCACTCCAGGGGGGGGGTAGATAAGCAACACATAAAAGCCATGGTATTGAAATAAAAAATGTGGCAGAGCACATAAAGGAAGAAAAGAAAAGAAGAAAAATAAGTATAAATGGAGACGACTTCAATAGCCAAACCAAAACAAAGAAATCAACAAGCACTAGCTAAAAAAATAGTTGTTTTGTGCTTTTTTGCCTTTTTTCTTTCCCCCTTCCTGCACATGCATTTGAATTGGGGTCATTTGAAAAAGAATTCCCTTGGCCTAAGAGATCCAGGGATTCTCCACCCTTGAAGTGTATTGTCATGGGATTAACTATAGACTCCTTTCAGGTTCATTTACTCTCCCCTTGATGCTTTTGTGGTGTATGGAAGACTTCTGTTCCGGCCTGGGTGATAAAATCAGACTTCTGTATCTAGAGACCTCGGTATCTGCACAGGTCAGGGAGTGGAACTTACGTTGAAGTCTTTCTTTGTGGTTCTAGAAGTTCTGTTCCCTCTGTGTTGTTGTATTTGTCTTCTGTGGTTGGTGGTCCTGTTTTTTGCGCTGATCCTAGAATGGGGCCTGGGATAGCGTCCTTCATTGTGTTTCCAGGAGACTACTTCCGTTGCAAATGTCTCAGACAGACCTCATGGCTGTTGTGCTTGTCGTATCTCAAACCCTTGACTAGGGCTTTTTTATTGGTCCCAGGATACCCAGAGTCCGGTCATGGTTCTGTCAGCCAGTCATCTGTAAATCGCGATCTTGGCTTTTGGATAGACCAAAGGGTGACAAGTCTTCTGATTTTGTCTTATCGTTAGCTGGTGTGCTAGGGTAACTTGCTCTTAGGTCAAGTTGTTCCCATTTTCCTCGTTGTCAGATATTGTATTAGGGCTGGCACTTGGTGTCCGAGCTGTGTTAAGGATGTCCCGGATGGCATTTGTTTCCTGTGGCTGTTGTGGAAAACAGCCGTTTTCTATGTCTGGGATCGTTTCTATGTCTGGGATCCAGGGTTCAAGGCTGGACGATTGGTGTCTAATCACCTAAGGTCTAAGTTGGGTCCACGTGACATATTTTCAAGGTGGGAGATGCCCCTATATTGTAAACAAGTATGAGTTTTTATCCCTAGTAGATAAGAGCTCGTTTTTATACGTAAGATTTCCACCTATTTTTAGTGTGCCTTTGCAGGGAGAAATGGTGCTACATTATATTGTTGGTGCATTTGAGTGTGGAAAAAGAAGAAAACAAAAACAGGTCACACACCCTAAAAGGATAAAAATAGAGATAAAAATATATGTGCTCACGTATATATATATATATATATATATATATATATATATATATATATATGTGTGTGTGTGTGTATATATGTATGTATGTATATATGTATGTATATATGTATGTATGTATATATATAAAGGAAAAGAAAAATAAAGAAAAAAAGAAATAGAAAGATATAAAAAATGAAATAAAAAAGTAAATAAAGGAACAAAATGTTGCATGAGACTACCATACATTTGGGGAAAAACAGGTAAAGAGTTGGTGTAATACAGGTCTTATACTTATAGTGGAAGTATAGGTTTCCCCCATTGTCTTTTTTTTTTGTTGTTGTTTTGTTTTTGGGCCACACCCGGTGGTGCCCAGGGGTTACTCCTGGCTGTCTGCTCAGAAATAGCTCCTGGCACGCTCGGGGGACCATATGGGACACCGGGATTAGGCCAACCACCTTTGGTCCTGGATCAGCTGCTTGCAAGGCAAACGCCACTATGCTATCTCTCCGGGCCCCTCCCCATTGCCTTTTGAGATTTTCTTGTGGTGTGTGGGTTCCCGAGCGCCTTTTCATTACGCAATGTGACCTCTTGAAATTGGCAAAAGATTTGGGGCAGGGAGGTCTTGGGAAGAGTTCTTACTTTGGGGATACCTTTAGAGGTAAATCTGGTTTCAAGTAACAGTCCACGTTAGGAAGGGTTGGTAAGGAGGATCGCCCAGCCTGGATCAGGAGGAGAGTTGGTTGCCTTTTCTTGCAGAGGACGAGGTGTGGGTTTGACTGGTTGTCCCTTCGCTTGGGTATTGGGTACTGGTTCGTTGGGATAGGAGGTCAATCTTGATGCCTAATGGATTAAGAACTGAGGGTGAAGAGTTTTAATAAGGTGGGAAATCAGGATGGGATTGAGGGGTGAAGGGATAGTCGGATTTCCAATGGGGGAAAAGGGAAAAGTATATGGAAGGGGCAGGAAAGAAGAGAGAAAATAAATTAACAAGGAGAGAAAAAGAAAAAAAAGAGAAAGAAAAGAAAGTGAGAAGAGAAGAGAAGAGAAAAGAGCAAGGGAATGCTAGTTTGTTTGAATGTGATCGATGAGTAGGGCCTGAAGTATAAGTCTGTAGGTCATAGTTGCTGCTTCTGTGGTCTGGCTAGTCTCGTGCTGCAAGTCCTAAAAGAAGGTATAACCTAGAGATAAAGGGTATATTAAAGAGTTTTATCGGGATATTCTCATAGTGCAAGCTGGGTATGGTATCTTGAGTGACTGAGCCCGAGATGCAATCGTAGTTTGTCCACCCTTTGTATACAAGAACGCCATGTCCCCGGGGCTGGGCGCTTCTCCCTCATGAATATGCATTTTTAAAGCTAAAGTTGATGGATGAGGTTATCCTTCAGACTTTGGAAGATATTAATATGCCTCATATAAAAATAAATAAAAATGAATACATTTACAAGTGCCTGTACATCATTGGCAATGCAATAATAAGTACTAGGACTCTACTTTTTAAAAATTAAGTTATTAATTTTAATTAATACCTTTTATGTTTTGAGTAGTATGTAAAATTGTCCTTCATACACAGTATTGATATAGTTCAATATAAAATTTAATTCAAAATAAATAATTGAATAAAGTAACATTGAGTTACTAAGTGTTTAGGCACATATTTTTTAATTTCTTTTTTTTTATTGTGACTGAAGTTCATTACACAGAATTATATACAGTACATAGTGACAATGAATGAAGGGCATTCCCACCACCAGTGTTATCCTCCCTCCACTCCTGTTCCCAGCATGTCTCCCACATATCCCTCCTTTACCCCCAGAATCCTAGTGCAACTGGTCTCCACCTTACAGCTTGTTATAGGTTGGGTATCTATTCTGTTTGGTGTTCCAGTCTGGTCATTTTTTATTTACACTACATGTTCATATAACTGGTCCTGGTATCATCCTTTTCCCCCCTCAATTTATGAGGCTGAATGATTCAAGTTATGCTATTCTGTTGGAGATAAAAAGGTTAAGGAAAAGAGAAGAAAAAATTTGGTATCAACTACTAAAAAAGAAAAAAAAATCAACAAATAATATCCACAAAAGTAAAAAAGAAAGAAAAAAGTGGAAGAAAAAAAGAGAAGGAAAATAATATCAAAAAAAAAAACAAACAAAAAAATAAAACAAAACAAAACCAGAAAAAGTGCTGAAGTGGCAGGGTTTGGTGTTACCTATTTTTTTTTTTTTTGTATAGGCACAGTAAGTACTGGGGAAGAAAGGAAATTCCTGTGGCCTAAGAGATTCAGGGTTTCTCAACTCTTGAAGCATTGTGATGGGAACAACCACTGGCTCCATACCTTCTCATTGCCATATCCCAGTTTTTTTTTTTTTTTGTTTTGTTTTTTGTGAGTGTGTGTGGTGTCAGGAACCTTCCCTCTTAGTTGTGGATAAGAAAATAAGGCCACTGTCACAAGCAATCTTGGTATTTGCGCAGGTCCTAGGACAAGGCTTAGGATTGAGTCTTTAAGATTCTAGAGGTTCTGTTCCAACATTGTTAGTGTGTTCAGTTTTCTGTATCATGTGCTCCATGTTTTTGCTCATTCCCTAAGCCGAAGTCTAGGAAATTATGGTTCCAAAGGTTCTGCTCAGTCTCTGTTGTCAGAATTGGGTCTCTGTACTAAAAAAAATCTTAATTTTTGTAAGAGACCTGGGCTATATAGCCTAGGGTAGGGTTTTCTTTAATGGTCTCAAGGTACGTTTTGCCCAGTCACGGTTGTCAAAGTCAGTTTTCTGTACTTAGCGTTCCTATTTTTCATAGTTCAAAGGACAATATATCTTCTGATTTCTACTTAGTTTTAGGTGATGTGATAGGACCTCCTGGTCTTAGGTCAAGTTGTCATTTCCTCTCTGTCCTTGTTGTCATATTAACACTGGCACAAGTATATTTCCCAACGGAGTTTAGTTCCTGGTTTGTTGCAGGGGGTTGTTTCAGATCTACATCTGGGATCTGGGATTTGAGAATGAACTAATACTGTCCAATCTCGTGGAGACTGAGTTGTATCCACATGACATATGTCCAGGATGGGAGGCAACCTTGTATAAAAAGTGTGAGTTCTTATCCTTAGAAGATAAGATCTGTGTCTGAGTCCATGATTTCCCCTTATTTACTGTATTTTGTATTTAATGTATTTAATGTATTTTGTATTGCTGGTGCTATTCCAAGTAAGGATGACAGGCTACACATACAGTATCTGTGGTGTGGTCTGAGCTTTTATCCCAGGCAAAACGTTTTCTTAGTTTTTGTACCAAGCAGCACCAAAACTGGTGAGGGTAGGGAAAATATGTATATATAAAAAATAGAATACATAGATAAAATTGAGATATAAAAAATGAAAGGAAATGGAGAAAAAAAGGAAAAAAAAGGTATTTGAAAAAAGAAAGTGATGGGGGAGGCTATCTATATGTTTAGGAATACATATCTTAAGATACATTATTATAAAGGTATTAAGCTTATGTAGGCAATATAGGCCTCCCAATTAGGTCTTCTGAGATATTCTTGTGGGGAGTGGAAGCCACGGTACTTTTTCGTATCACAGATTTTGGTCTAGAGTTTAAGATATGATTTGCGGCATTTCAGAGTCCTGTAGTGTCCTTGAGTTGGGGGTTTTGCTGCAGCTGAATTCAGTGTAATACAACTGTCCACAATTTGATGGGGGTAAGAGGGGTCACAAGCTTGAGTCAGGAGGCTTATTGGTTGTGGTTTCTTGCTGAGACACAAGATGAAGGATCGAGAGGGTGTCTTTCATTGAGGAGCTGGATGGTGGTCTGTTGGGAAGGAGGTCGGTCTTGGTGCCTAATGAGTTAAAAACTGAGGGTTGGTGGTCTGTTGGGAAGGAGGTCGGTCTTGGTGCCTAATGAGTTAAAAACTGAGGGTCAAGAGGGTTAAATAAGGAGGAGATAACAAAACCGGGTTGGGATATGGGGGAGTAGAAAGGTCTCTGGGTGTGGAAAGGCAATATAGAAGAGGGGTTAGTATAGATGAAATGTTTAAGGATAAGGCTCGGCAGTCAGAGAGGACAACTGTATAGAAAGTAACATTCACTTAGACACTGACTTCAGAGATCTATTTGAGTGCTATCCTCCATATATAGGATATTCCATTTCCTTTCCTATAAATGGTCAAGAATTAGAATATTTTTTGTTAAAAAGGGTATATGTCGAATTTGAAAATGGTAACCAGTAAAAAAAAAAAAAAAAAAAAAGACACCCCAGCAGAGGGTCTGCTATGGTTGAGATAAATCTGCTTTGGCTAGCTGTCCTGGCATGTGGGGTCTCCAAGCCCAGCTCTCGCCTCTGCAGCTTGTGAATGAATGAATAGGGGAGGAGTTTTCCTCCACCCCATCCCTTCCCCCAAGGCCCAGGTTACCAGATCTGGCCATGAAGACCATTTTGGCGTGGGGGAATCTGGCCCCCCCGGACTAACTGGCAGTCCGGGGGTTCTTTGGCTAGCTGTCCAGCCCAGTACCCACCGCATACCAGTGCAAGGGACCAACTCCTAGCACGTGGATTCTCCAAGCCCAGCTCTCGCCTCTGCAGCTTGTGAATGAATGGATCAGCACATATTTTTTACAAAGTTAGTATGCATCATTTATACCAAAAATTGATCTTGAACACTAAACATGATGTACCCACTCTTAGAAAGTTCTCACTGATATTTAAAGTCTATTAAGAGAATATTTGTGGATGGTGCAAATTGACTACTGTTGTTAAGACTTCTCACTACATTTTTATTGACACCCTAAAATACAATAATGTTGAAAAAGTAAGAAATATAAATCAGTAATCCAGATATTACATTACAACTAAGAGACTAATGTATGACTATATTTTGTTATTTTTGCTATAATGCTTAGTGATTTGTCTTAATGTGTAGGTATACATCTTCACTTGAATTTATATACTATCTATTTTTGATTGATTTTTACTTATCGAGTCCTTAGTTGATATGATTGAAACATGGTCAATAAGAGATAATACTTTAATCAGTTTTTATATCTGGAGAAAGAGATACAGACTGAGAGGAGAAGAAATGAGATAAGAAAGAAGAGAGCTATAGGAGAGATACTTATATATGAATTTGTTTTCTGCAGTGTCACTTTCTCCATTGAATGTCAAAACCTCAACTGAGAATAATGTTCACAGAGAAGATATCATAGCCAGAGGAAAAGTATTATAATACTTATGATATTGTGAACTTACAAATCTAATCATGCCTGAAATTAAACTAACTGCTTTTTTCAGATACATGAACCATAACTTTTTTTCTATTTAAACTATGTTGACCTGATTTTTTGGTAGTTGTTTATTCACCATAATAATTAAAATATATTGGATGCAGTTAAAACATATATATTTTATTTATTTATTATATATTTTACATAAATCATCAAGTATCTAGGAAGTAACAAAAGAAGTGATATATATATCAAAATATATAAAATATATAACTTCAAAAATATATAACTTCAAAAATATTTAACTTCAAAACACTTAAGGAAGAAATTAAAGAAGACCTAAGGGAATATAAAAAACATTCCATGCTCATAGATAGGAAGAATAAATGTCATCAATATGACCATCTGACTTAAACTACTATTAAGATCCAATGCAATCCCAGTCCAAATTCAGACAACATTCTTCAAGGACTTAGAACAATCAATTATAAAGTTTGTGTGGAACCATAAAGTCCATGGATATCCAAACCCATACTGAGAAACAAGAAACTGGGAGGCATGTCATTATCTAAATTGAAGCTCTACTATAAAGCCATAAAAAAACAGCATGGCATTGGAAGAAAGACAGGCTTTCTGGCCAATGGGCTCAGATTGAATAGCCAGGGACAAATCCTCAAATAGCTAGTCAAATAATTTTTGATAAAAGAGCTGAAACATAAAATAGAATAAAGATAGCCTCTTCAAGAAATAATGTTGGGACAATTTATAACATGTTAAAATTAAAGCTGGATTCATATCTCACAACTCAGAGAAAAGCCAATTCAAAGTGGATCAAGAACTTGAAATTAGATCTAAATCTATGAAGTACATGGAGAAAAACATAGGCAGAATACTTCAAGACCTAGACCTCAAAGGTATATTCACCCATATGATGTCAATGGCAAGGGCCATAGAATCTAATCTAACTAAATAGATTACATCAAACTAAAAAGTTTCTGCATGGCAAAAGAAACATGGGCTAAAACTAAGACAGTTGACACATCAGATAAAGGTTGATATCAAGAATATACAAAGTGTTCACTCTCAACGTTGACCTCACAACATTTAAAAACCCCATTAAAAATGAGGAGAAGAGACTGATAGAAACCTATTAGAAGACCAACAGATTTCCAGGGGCACATGAAAAAAAATGTTCATCATCACTTACTATTTGGAAAATACTAATAAACAACAATGAAATCTCATCTTACATCATTGGTGATCGCAAATATCAAAAATATTGGGAACACTTACATTGGTTGGGATGTGTTGAAAAAGTAACTCTCATCCACTATTGGTGGAATGGTACCTGGTCCAATCCCTATATAAAACTGTATGGAGGGTTCTCATTAAATTCAAAATTGAACTTCCATATGACCCAGCAATACCCTTTTTGTTTATCTATCCCCAAGACAGAAAACATTCATCCAAAAGAATGTTTGCACACTGATAATCATTGCAGCACTCAGTACAATAGCTAAGACTTAGAACAAACCTAGATGTCCAACAACAGATGAGTGAATCATGAAGATGTGGTACATTGTGCAATTTGCAGCATCATGGATAGAACTAGAAATATTATATCAAATGAAGTAAGCCAGAAAAAGAAGGATAAATACATAACAATATCACTTACATGTCATGTAGTATTTAGAACTAGAACTCCATGAAGAAACACAATGGTCTAAATAGTAGATACTCTGAATACCATAGGTTTCAGGTTATAATGAGTGGAAGGGAACAAATCAAGTGAAAGAGAAGAAACATAAAGCCTTTACTCTTTCTTTACACTACAAAAAAACCCTGCAACAACAGAAATAGATGTTTAGACTGAACAGAGGTCCAATCAACCTCGTTCATTATATATAATATAATCATTATAAAATCATGTTTAATTTTCTATTATTGATTTCTACAATATATTTAATATTACCAATGTTTTTTATGAACTTCATATAACAAAAAATCTGTGAAAACATATTGCATCAAATTTATCAACTACAAAAAGAAGTCCAAAGTTGTAGATAGCCCTATAGAGTACTCATGTATGTTTTTGTTAAGCTATAGGATAATAATTACTCTTGATAATCATTTGAATGATCATTATTAAAAGTGATAATTTGGAGTCTTAAATATATTTACTTAAAATTTTGACTTTAAAATAAGAAAGAAAGAAAGAAAAAAAGAAAGAAAGAAGGAAAGAAAGAAAGAAGAAAGAAAGAATCAAAGAAAGAAGAAAGGAAAGAGAAAGAAAGAAAGAAAAAAAGAAAGAAAGAAAGAAAGAAAGAAAGAAAGAAAGAAAGAAAGAAAGAAAGAAAGAAAGAAAGAAAGGAAGGAAGGAAGGAAGATTGAAAGAAGAAAGATTGAAAGAAAGGAAAGAAAGAGAGAAAGAAAGAAAGAAAGAAAGAAAGAAAGAAAGAAAGAAAGAAAGAAAGAAAGAAAGAAAGAAAGAAAGAAAGAAAGAAAGAAAGAAAGAAAGAAAGAAAGTAAGTTTCTAAATTTGAAAGTTCTTGTTAGAATTCATCTCTCTGGTCCAAGTATTATTCAAGGATGTTATATCTAGTGCTTGGAGGGGCAAAAGCAATGACTGAAAACCCAGTTCTCATAGTGATAGCTATTTCTTTTTTTCCTAGCTATTAAGTATAAAAGACAATTACAGCAACTTCACTCTGCATAGGCTTTTACACCTTAATTCAAACTTATGCTTTCAATTAAAATCATGGCACTTCACATACTTAGTTCTCATCTAAGTGTTATTTGTTTTTCTCTTTGTGGCCATTTGGAGGTAACCTTGTTAATAGACTTTTAAGCATACCTCATCTGTCACAATCTAATATATTATATGGATATCAGTATCCCTTAACAATGATCACAAATAGAGCAAGCATTATATTCCTATATTTTAAAAGGACAGAGAAAATAATATAATACTGAGTAATTTTATAGCTTTATTACCAGTATTTTCTAATTTAATAGATAGTAGAATAATGAAAATTGTTACCTGTTTTGTGGATGTATGTGTGTATATGTGTGTGTGAAGCAGGATAATTTATATGAAATAAGACTTATTTAGAGTATTTATTTAGACTGTGTCTCTTTGCTCACTTATTTCCACTCTGAAGAAATCTGTGTTCTATCTTATGTGTGATGGACTTCATGGAGAAGTCCAGGAAACTCAGAGGTTAACAGCCTGAAGAAACAAACAAACAAACCTTATGGATTATAACCAGCTGTTTTCATGACTGCTAGAAAAGCCACAGTCAAGATTTTCTCACTGATTGTTATAATAAGTCTTACTCTCATTCATTTAAAAAGTAAAACCCCCAACCTGCCCCTCCCCAACTATCTGTTTACCTACCTCTATCCAATTTCCACAAGCGACTTCTATTTAGCTAAGAAAAAACAAATATAGGTCTTTCAACTATTCTGCTGATTTCTAAATACTAGATTTTCTATGGCATAAATGTGAATAAGATTGCTTTTAAATTTCTCTTCTATTTCATTATTTGCATGTAGAAAAGCCATGAATTTCTGCTTGCATGTCAATTTTATAGGTTGTAACATTACTGTACAAGACTATTGTTTCTACACACATATTTATTTGTAGACTTTAAATTTTTAAGTATCTATTGTGTTGTTTGAAAATAGTGAGATTTTTAATTCCTTTCTAATTTGTACTGACTTAATATCTCTTTCTTCCCTAATAGGTAAGGCAAAGAATTTGAAACCTAGATTGAATTATAGTGGTGAGAGTGACCTTTCCTCTACCTGATTTTAAAGGGAAGACTTTCATATTTTCCCCTTTAAATACAACGCTTGCTGTGAGATAAAGGTGAATAGCTTTATCTATATTGAGGAATGTTTCTAGTCATCACCTATATAACTGAGAGTTTTTATCATGAATGGGTGCTAGATTTTGTCAAATTTATTATATGAATTTATTGACATGATTCTTAATTTATTAAAATACTATAAGTACAACTAAAAAATGAGAAGACATAAGAAAATGGGAACATTCCCTGTTCATTGCTGGGATGATTAACATGATAAAAGTGGCACTATTGTCCAAACTATTATATATGCAGTCCCTATAAAAATCCCAATGATATTTTTCAAAGAAATAGAAAAACTGCTATTAAAATTTATAACCTCACCACCCCCCCAAAAAACAAAGAAATTCTAGGAAAATACGAAAAATGGGAGGCTTCTCATTCCCAGCTTCAAACTGTTCTATAAAGCAAAGTATTTTTTAGACATGTGTTATTAGAATAAGAATAGACATTGAGATCAATGGAATAGACTTCAGAGCACAGGGACAGATCCACAGGTATATGGACAGTTAATCTTTACTAAGTGAGTAAAAGGATAAAATTAAGCAGAAAAAAAAAACACTTCAACAAATAATGCAATGTAAATGGATTTGTCACATGCAGAAAAATTAATTAAGACCTCTTTTTGTCCTCTCTGTTCCATAATTAAGGCCTGTTTATAATACCATATACAAAAGTCAAATTGAAAATAAATCAAACACCTCAATATAGGACCTGAATCAGAGGAAAATATTGTCATGAAACTCTTATGACATTAGTTAATTAGCATTAACTTTATTTTTTACCATTATCTTTGATTATTTCATTTCATTGTTCAAATAAACAAAATCAAAGGTAAACAAATTGAATTATATCAATGTAAATATGGTTCTACACAAGAATAATAAAAGACAGCTCATGGACTGAAGAAAAATATTTGCTAGCCACTCAACTATTAAAGGGTTAATATTAAAGATATATAAATCACTGGTAGTACCTCACAAGAAAAATAATCCAATACCATAAAAATAGTGTGTAGAGGCCAGAGCAGTATTTCTTTGGGTAAAGCATCATTACAAGCAAAGTGCAAGATAACCTCATCATGCTGATGCATGTTTCTCTAAAAAGTAGGAATTGAGCTTTCATGTGATTAACCAATTCTACCTGTTGGCATTTACCCAAAATGACAAAAAAGAGAGAGCAATTAGAAAGAACACTTACAATCCTATACTCATTGCAACACTATTCCAAATACTCAGAATCTGGGAACAACCCAAGTGTCCAAGACTGAATGACTAGAAAAATTTATGGAACATACACACAGTTAAATAGTATTTAGTTGTTAAAAACAGATGAAATCATGTAACTTGTTGCTATGTAGATGGATATGAAGAATATCATGATTGACATTATTCAGGAGGACAGAATTTGCTTTAATATTTTCTCTAATATGGAGGATATAGCCAAAATATAGAATACAAATAACAAATGCCTAAAGGTAACAGAATTCATGAGCTGGTCTTTATTGGGTTGTACACTAGAGTAGAGAGGGTTAGAGAACAAGAATTAGATGGAGACACTAAGGCAGTTATAGAGGGTATGTTCATTTGGGGAGGGTGTGAAGCTGGAATATGTCATGCATTAAAACCATCAGTAATAACATTGTAAACCACGGTGCCTGTTTTAAAGTTTGTTATAGAGATGTAGAATGGAGGGGAGGTCAGAAGCAAATTTATGAAGTAATGTTTATAACTGTGATGGGATTGGGGTTGGGATATTCTATATCTGAAACTCACATATAGAGAATTTTGTAAACTATAATAAAAGAGAAATAAAAAGAAGGGAGAAATAAGCAGAAAGAAAGAAAAAGAAAGGAAGAAAGGAAGAAGTATGGATGAAAGAAAAATAAGGAAAGAAAAAAACAGAAAGAAAAAAGGAAGTGAGGAAGGATAGAAAAAAGAAAAAAGAAAGCATGAGAGAAAAGAAAAATGCAAAAGAAAAAAAGGAAGGAGAAAGAAAAAGAAAGGAGGGAAGGACAAAAGAAAGAAAAGGAAAAAAGACAAAGGAAGATAAAATGAAAGAAAAAGAGAAAGAAAGAAAAAAGAAAGATAGAAAGAGAAGAATGAAAAAAAGAAAAAGAAAGAAAGAAAGAGAAAGAAAGAAAGAAGAAAGAAAGAGAAAGAGAAAAAGGAAGGAAGGAAGGAAGGAAGGAAGGAAGGAAGGAAGGAAAGAAAGAAGGAAGGAAGGGTGGGAGGAAAGAAGGAAGGAATAAAGACAGGTATTTTGTTTCCTTTTGATCAGAGGAGAAATAAAGATAGTAATGTATTCTTAGGCTGACAACTATTTTGTTACACTGCAACAAACAGGCTTGATAACAATAGACTTTCTTCTTGACGTGGGTTGCGGGTAGAATTTGCAATATGGGTTGAGAAACACAAGTCCCAAATGGCAGACAAGGATGATTTTAGCCTGGCGACAGTCCTCTCTTTTTCAGCTACATTAGTGGCCCTCCTTGATAGGTCAAAAACCAGCAATTCAATTCCTAGATTTTGTGTGTGTGATTTTGCATGTGTTTATGTGTGGCCACTTTTGTCTTTATAGTCAATTCATCTATTTGTATTTAGGGCACTGAAATTTAAAAAGTAAGCTAAATGATATAGATTTTTAGTTAAATTATTTCATTGATTCACCATGAGAAACACAACTATAAAATTGTTCATTATTGAGTTTTATGCAACGTTCAACAACCATCTCTTCACCATTGCAATTTCCCACCATCAGTATCCTCAATTTTCCTCCCAGCCTCTCCTCTGCCTTTTTCTATGCAGACATTTCTCTTTTTTCATTTTAGATAATTTAGTTTGCAAAATTGTTACTGAAGGGGTACCACGAGTATCATTCTACCTTCTTTCAGCACCCAGTTCTTGTCCAGACTGATCATTTCTAACTATCATTGGGCCTTGTCTCTATTGTCTTTGGGTATTATTACCATGCTATCTCTTACATATTGCGTAAATGAATGTGATCATTCTTTGTCTGTCCCTCTCCTTCTGGTCCATTTTACTAAGCAATACTCTTTATCCATCCATGTAAGAAAATTTCAAGACTTCATTTTTCTTAGTAGCTGTATGGTTTTCCATAGTGTAGATGTACCACTATTTCTTTATTCATTCATCTGTCCCTGGGCACTTGAGTTGTTTCCAGACTGGCTATTGTGAATAGTGCTGCAATGAATATAAGATTGAAGATGCCTTTTTTTCTGCATTGTGTTTTGGTGCCCCTATGGTATATTCCCAGGATTAGTGCTGTTGGATCACTTGGAGGTCAATTTCTAGTTTTCTGATGAATGTACAGTTTGTTTTCCAAAAAGGCTAGACCAGCCGACCTTCCCACCAGCAGTGCAAGAGAGTTCCTTTCTCCTTATATTTGTTCCATTACTGGCTGGTGCTTGTTCTTTTTCATGTGTGCCACTCTTTATATTGTGAGTTGGTAAGCAGAACTCTCCATGACATTGAAACTAAAGGGGTAATTATAGATGAAACACCACTGATCAAGCAAGTGAAAACAAAAATAAACAATGGGGCTACATTAAACTAAGAAGTTTCTGCATCTCAAAGGAAATGCTGTTCAGGATTCAAAGACTGCCCACAGAATGAGAAATTATTCAATCAATACCCATATTATAAGGGATTAATCTCTAAATTATACTGTAAAAACTACTGATAGATCTTAACAAAAGAAATTTAATCCCATCAAATAATGGTGAGAAGAGATGAACATTAAATTCCTCAAAGATTGGGGCCGAAGTGGTGGCACAAGCAGTAAGGCATCTCTGCCTTGCTTGCGCTAGCCTAGGACGAACCGTGGTTTGATTCCCCCAGTGTCCCATATGGTCCCCCAATCCAGGAGCGATTTCTGAGCACATAGCCAAAAGTAACTCCTGAGCATTACCAAGTGTGGCCCCAAAATAAAACAAACAAAACAAAAATTCCTCAAAATAAAATACAGATGTAATGAAGCCATCGATTGCTTACTTTGAAAAGTTTATATATTTTTCAAGATAAAGACTGTGAATGATACACTTAGTGGGTTTAGCAAACAGGAGCTAGTATATAAATGCCATCAAAAATAGTTCTATAGGAAGAAATGCTAAGAAGATATCATTGGTTAACTTTTTTGTGTTATTGGTTTTGTTAAATTATTTTTCTGTAAGATTTTCATGCATTTGGTTTATTGCTTCAGTTTTTGTTTTTGCTTTTTGTTCTTTTGCTTTTTGGCCCACATCTTGTAGTATTCCGAGATTCCTTTTGGCTTTGCTCTCCTGGCAATTCTCTTTACTCTTGGCGACCATATGGAATGCTAGGGATGGAATCCACGTGTAAGGCAAGAGCCTTACCTTCTGTGTTATTGCTCAAGCCAATATGAAGATTTTTGAAATAATTGCTCCATTTTTGTCATCCATTAGAATTGTAATCTGAATATCTTCTTGACACTCTATTGATTATATAACTGTTTTATAAACATTCCTTTAGAAAACATCCTATTTCAGATTACTCTTACCAATAGTGATGTTGCTGCCCATAATTTGTTCCCAAAAATGATTCTTTAACTTTTTTTAAGCTTTGTATAGTCATTTTTATTTCTTTTTTGAAAATTTTTTTATTTTAATCAAAGTGGATTACAAATGTTTCACTGCAATATTTTAGGTACATAGTGATATTGAATTAGGGACGTTTCCACTGCCAATGTTTTCCTTCCTACATCCCTGTTCCCAGCATGCATCCCATATCCCCCTCTTTTACTCCCCGTGCTGCTAGTATAAGTTGTCCTCTCTGTGTCTACTATGTCTAGTATGTTGTATGTTCCACCTCACAAATGGAGGGGAAAATAGTGGAGAGTACCAGGACCTAATATTCGTATGAACATTAAGTTCATACATATGAACATTAAGAAATAAAAAAAATAATCAGATTTAAACCCCAAATCCAAAGCCAATGACAACTGAATCGATACCCAAAAATGATTCTTTTTTTTTTTTCAAAATTGATTCTTAAGCAGTATCCCATTTCACAAGAATAAGGGCACATATTTTCTTCAAGTATATCTAAAATTATTTGTTAACCCCATCTTAATATGTATTATTATAACATTCATTAATTTTTATTCCTAAAATTACTTCATTTTTACATATTTGTTTAATTTTTTATTCAATTATTTTTTACTTCAAGCCTTTTAAATTTCTCCCTTCTAGAGTTCCCCTCTCACTTTCTTCAATTCTACAAGCATTCAACATTTGATATCTTAAACAATAGTGGAGTGGAATCCTACCTGCTCTAGGAGTCTTGTGAGGGCTACTTTTTTTAGAAAGATGATCTCGCAGAACTTATTATCTGCCTTATAGAATCTTTCTTACTTTATAAGTTTTTTCTAATTTAAGAAAATCACATGTTGACTACATTTATACACACACACACATATCTTATCATTTTCTCCTTTGGCTTCAACTTATCTAAATATATTCCTTTAATGTCTTCCTTTCTATCAGTATATGATATCTTAATATTTTAGCTGTACCCTCCTAGAGAGCACATAATGTGTTTGATTCAAATGGTAGCTCATGCAGAGAGATGCTTCAAAATATTATTAAAGTTGATAAAGAGGGATGTGGACAAAAATGTGGAATTATTTAATAACCTGCAAAACACAAATCCCTAAAATTCTAATTTTCTCTGAACCAAATCTACCATCCTGTGCCCAGAGGCACTCAAGAAACAAGTCTGTAAAGCTTACAAGCCGCTGTAAAAGCAGACATCATACAGCAGCCGAGGTATATAAATATGCAAATCATAGATGTATACGCAGTTACAGCCTTCCAATAGAGAGCACCAGCTGTCATAGGCAGCAAAATTACTCTGAGGACTTGGCATTGGAAAACTGGCAAGTACCCTCTGGTTGTAGCTGTCCTATCAATCATAGGCCATTTGGCCAGGCTACATTCTTGAACATGTTTTCACCCCCTTTTAACTCAGTTTAACTCAAAGAATATTTTAGGTAATGAAATAAAGGCTATAAAGTGTGATCTGCATAATATTAGAGAGCTTATTGTTCTCTAGATATATTCTTTACTGTTTAAAAACTCTTCATTTTCTTGTATACCACACAAAGGAAAATAATATAAATCGCAACTCACAACTTTATTTTTCATTATTGTAACCTTTAGAAAATACTCTTTTATGATATAGATAATGTGAAATCTTCAGTTTAGTTCTTTTATATTTTTCAGATATTATTAATGATTGCCCTGAAAACCCTAAACATATGTCCAAAGTGAATATCAAATGGAAGTAAAATGGGAAGATAGATATAGATAAAGTGAACACTTACAAATAAGTGGAACCCCTAAAGTCCAGGTTAATGGGGAATAAGAAATTTACTAAAATCAAATAAGTTTCAACCATAGAGAAGTTCAGAGAAGTAAATATGCCATTGATTTAAGATGGCAGTCTTATCTAGTAGAGAGAAGATCAATGAAAGTTACATAAGTTTTCAGATTCATCAGGATATTAAAGAACAATACAATTTCCACCTTTCCTAAACCACTCATCCAGAAGAGTAATTTAAAATGTGCCATAAATCATTACCTGCTCAGCATCCAATTAGTATTTAGAAAAAAAATATATACGCTTTTTCTTTTGTCTTCAAACTATCTAAAATATTCACATTTTTTTAATTCATAGACCTTGTACACGTTTTCCATGTGTATATTTAATAGAAAATAGTAAGTTTCTTTTAAGATTTAATATTTTATCATTTGAAAGTTTAACGATTTTCAAAATATTATTTGGGTGATGTTCATTACCCTCAGATAAATAAATAAATAATTAAATAAATGATGAGATCCAGGGCTGTTTCACAGACAGAACATATATACTTCTATACAATGGTAGGCTGAAGAAGTTAAATGAAAATAGGTTAAGATTGCCTTCTTCATCTCAACCTTTTAAGTGATTCTAACCTAAACTGGGAACAGAGATGGTATGTCCCTGGAAATGTAGATTTAAATTTTTGAATTACAAAGTTAGACTATTATTTTATTATCAAGGATATTCTGAACCTTCTTGTTTTTGAAGTTCTCTATAATTTCAAAGAGGAACTAGCCACGATGTGAACACACTGAGAGATGGCACTAGTAGAGAAGATGAGATGTATTCAAATAGGAATAGGAAATAGAATGTATTATGCTTAGGACTAGAAAAGTAGTTCTAGCATTAGAAAAGAAAGGGATTACTTATAGATTTGTGAAGATCAAATAAACCATACAAGATAAACAACTCCACATCTATGTAGGGTGATTTTTTTAAACCTCAGTGGAAACTTTTTTGAATAATAGTTTCGATCAACAGTCACAAGTCTATGCACAACTAGAAATGCAAACCTCATCTAGAATTGTGACATTGCAATATCTGATGTGCCAGCCCAAGTGTGCATCACACTTCAAAAACACAAGTGTCAAACTAGTCAAGTGTGCAACCCACTAATCATATTACAATAACAATGAGGACTATGAAAGAAAAGAAAGGCCTATTTGTTGTTTAAATCTTTAACTGATTTTCTTCACCCTTGAATACAGAAACAATCAGAAAACCAACAACTAGAAATAACAATGCTCTATATCCATTTGTAAACTCTTCTTGCGTCCCATCTCTTTTTGTTTGCCTTGTTGCAATTAATTAGTCATATTCTCCAATTTGTTCTGCCATCCTATTTCACTCCATAATTAGATGGTATTACTTTCAAAGTTAGAGGGAAATTTTTATTTTCAGGATATACAGTATATATAAGAATAATTTGGAATGATACGCTGGGGGTATATCACTCAGAAATAAAGAAAATCAGAAGGAAGAGAGTGAATTGAAAATAAATATTAATATGGATGAAGTACAATACATATAAAATTGTTTACAAGGTCTATCTGGACTAGAATTCTCTTCCTCAAAACAGATTAAGGCTGGCAATAAGACTTAGGATTATAATTATAAAGACATTACATTAAAAATATCATCCTTTTAATCTGAAAAGGAAAGAAACCTTTGAAGTTCTGATGAGACACACACAAATATGGGACTCATATAAATATTATTTCAAGTTGAGAGTTTTGAGATGAATAAAATGTAAAGATAGGGCATTATTTTAGAAAAGAAGAGTAAAAAGTACTACAATAAAAAAGAAGAAAATTGTTCATAGTGTGCCTAGAGAGAATAGTTGGCAATATGGCTAGGTAAAAATTTTTAAAAAAGGTGATATTATCTTATTGAATCTTTAAGAGCAGATAAGGCAGAAAGAGATTCTAAAAAAATTTAAAATGAAACTTAGGAAAACTGAGATTCTTAGAAAATGATTGGAAAATCAGCAATTGATAAATGAATATATATCCAGAAAACATAACAACACAGCTGAAGTTAGTATGACATCATAGAATACTCAATAAATATTTGATATATCATGTTCTAACATCATAGATTAAAGTGATAAAACATATATCATAACAAAAGTCTAGAATGGTTAGAAAAACAGATAAAATAGACTTATTTTATGATGCTACGATAGAGTCTACTGAATGCAAATCATATCTCCAGCTTGGATAAAAGATGACACTCATGAAATATCCAGAAAATCCAAATAAGTATTTTAGTTGAGTTGAGCTTATATTATTTGTTGTTCTAAAATTGTAGTGATATTTCATGTTACTGATATTAATTATTATTTTTATATTTTATGAGGATTATTAGCCATTTGTTAAAACTCTCTTTCCAAAGACTTTGTAATGTGATTAGTGCTATTTTGTAGTATAACTTTTAGAATAAATGGGTCTGTAGGGCCCCCAAATTAAGCACTTTTAATTTAAGGAAAAGAGATTTAAGAGTTTGCATCTAACAGTGAAAAAAAAAATGAAGGAACTTTAGGATGAAGGACTAATGAATAATTAAAAAGTAAGTAATAAAGGGGCCAGAGTGTTGGCATAAGGGGTAAGGCGTCTGCCTTGCCCGAGCTAGCCTAGGATGGACATGGTTAAATCCCCCCCCCCCCCAGTCCCATATGGTCCTCCAAGCCAGGAGTGATTTCTGAGTGCAAAACCAGGAGTAACCCCTTAGCATCACCAAGTGTGGTCCCAAAACAAAAACAAAAACAAAATAATAAAATAAAATAAAATAAAGGTAAATTCATCCATAAAGAAAATTATGTTTTCTGGAAATAATTCTGAAAATCCATTTTTTAGTAATGATCAGTTCATTTTAGGGGCCGGGCGGTGGCCATTTTAAAACTTATTCTGTTGATACACACACAAATTAAAAATTTTAAATAACAAAATTATTTGCTGGAGACACTAAAAAATGTTGCAAACACTTTAGGAGAGAAAGTACAGCTGATTTGAATGCTTGCCTTGTATATGCTTGACCTGGAATTAATCCTTGGCACTGCAGGTTCAATCCCCAGCACATCATATGGTTCCCTGCATCACCAGAAGTGATCCCTGAGTACAGAGCTAGGAGTAAGTGCTGAACACAGATAGTGAGTCCCCCAAACCAAAGAAACAAACATTATTGTAAAAACTATTTTATATTATTCATCTACCTTATTGCAATGATGCATGAACTCATATTATGATATTTGACAGATTGAGATTTAGCTTGTTTGTAAATTGTCATTACACTTAACTGAATATTACAAAAATTTTTTATCATGTAATAAGGTCCTATAAACATGATAATTAGCAAGATTTTACAGTAAAACTAATTTAGCTAAAAGAAGCAATGCATATTTGGCAGTTTTATTGACATAATTCATTAAAACTGAAGACATCATCTGCCACTCTGCAAGACCATGTAAAAAATCATGTGGGAGTGGCAGGATTGCTGATAAATCTAAATATTAGAAGACACAGTTTCAACATTGACAAATGATCCTGAAACAGTCTTTAGTAAAATATCAGTGACAAACCCTAACCTATGAACTCAATCACTTCTGGTGGGTTTTGGAGGATGTTATATGCTGCCAGGGATTGAACCAGGGAGGACAATGTACAAGACAAACAACATATCCACTGTAATAAAGCTCCAGCTCCTTACTAGTAATTCATCATCTACAGTAGGTACATCAGAATTAAAAGACCAGAAAATACCTCTAAGTACTAGTTATGAGAGTATCTGTATTTTGTTTCTGCCTTTCTATTGAGAAATAATCTCTGAATTATTACAATATGAAAGGAGGAAAATACCTAAGCATCAGGAGAAGTTTGAATATGTGGTAGACACTCCAGTGTCCACTCTAGTAGTACTTATCACAAAATCTCTCAAATTGATCTTACTCAATGTATATTTTGTATATTTACAATGTTTTTATTATTTCTAAAAAATAATTTGGTGATCAATTTGCACTAATAATGTACAAAAAATTAAAAATATTGTGAAATGTAGCTACTGAGCTAAATGATACAAATACATGTTAAAATCTTGATCAACATCCTTCTAGTAGAATTTCTATTAATTTCTACACTCAACAGGACACACACACACACACACATATATGTGTGTGTAAATTTTCCCCACTGACTTTCAATTCCTTAGATGCATTTTGTTAATCCTTTCCCAGTAAAACTGGTTTACACCAGTCTTGACATTTGAGAAATTTCTATTGATTCCTCTATTTGTCACTTCAGTATGGCCTCTTGAAAATTGGCAATTTATACCTTTTAACATATTTCAGTTAAAAAGCCTCTATTGATCTTTTCACCTTGAATAATATTTATATTCTAATAATATTGTTTACATAATTCATATTTTATTTAAAATCTCTCATTTGAATTTTCACACTTATACATGTAAAACACGTTTATTTACTTTTTATTTATAACTACTTTATGTCAAGGAAGTCTTTCTCACTTTCTTTGTATTGTTTGTTTTGGATGTGCTCATAAATGATTCTTGGCAGGACTGGGACCTTATGCAGTTCTGGGAATTAAATTTGAGCCAGCTGCATGCAAGGCAAGGAACTTACTCGTAGTATCCAGTCCTTTGTTCAATCATTGAAATACATACCCACTAATGGTTTTCCTATATATTTTCTTTACTAGTATTAAATCTTTAAGACTCTGCTGTTACTTTTAAAAGGTAGCTGTTGATATCCATCTAACACCCTGCACAAAGTTCAAATGCAAATGCATTAATGACCTTTATATCAGACCCTAAACCATAAGGTATATAGAACAACACGTAGGTAAAACACTCCAAGACACTGAGACTAAAGGCATCTTCTTCAAGGAGGAAACAACACTCTCCAAACAAGTGGAAGCAGAGATAAACATACGGGGCTATATTAAGCTGAGAAGTTTCTGCACCTCAAAGGAAATATTGCCTAGATTCAAAAACCATCTACAGAATGGGAGAAACTATTCACACACTACCCATCAGATAAGAGCCATGTCTAAGATATACAAGGTACTGACAGAACTTTACGAGAAATAAAACATCTAATCCCATCAAAAAATGGGGAGAAGAAATGAAAACACACTTTGTCAAAGAAGAAATAGAAATGGCCAAAAAACACATGTAAAAATGACCAGGGAGATGAAAATCAAAACAACAATGAGGTACCATCTTACGCCACAGTGACTGGCACATATCACAAAGAATAAGAACGATCAGTGCTGGTGGGGATATACGGAGAAAGGAACTCTCATTCACTGCTGGAATGCTTCTAGTCCAGTTTTTATGGAAAACAATATGGAGACTCCTCAAAAAACTGGAAGTTGAGCTCCCATATGACCCAGCTATACTGCTCATAGGAGTATAACCTAGGCACACAAAAATGCAATTCAAAAATCCCTTCCTCACACCTATATTCATTGCAGCACTATTTACAATAGCCTTCTCTGAAAAAAAAAAAAAACAAAAACAAGATGCCCTTCAACAGATGAATGGCTAAAGAAACTGTGGTACTTATACACAATGAAATATTATGCTGCTGTCAGGAGAGATGAAGTCATGAAATTTTCCTATATGCGGATGTACATGGAATGTATTATGCTGAGTGAAATAAGTCAGAGGGAGTGAGAAAGAGACACATAGAATAATATCACTCATCTATGGGTTTTAAGAAATATTAAAGATATTATTGAAATAATTCCCAGAGATGAAGGCCAGAAAGACCGGCTCATGATATGAAGTTCACCACAAAGATTGGTGAGTGCAATTAGAGTAATAAGTGCAGTTAGAGAAATAACTGCTCTGAGAACTATCATAACAATGTCAATGAGAGAGGGAAGTACAAAGAAAGCCTCTGCCTCAAATACAAGCACGGGGGGAGGAGGGAGAGCAGAGAGGGAGATATGAAGCATTGGTGATGGGAATGTTGCTCTGGTGAAGGGGAGGGGTGTTCTTTTTATGGCTGAAACCAAACTACAATCATGTTTGTAATCCTGGTGTTTAAATAAAGATATTATTTAAAAAATAAATAAAAGGTAGCTGTTTAACATACAAATTATTTTATTTTTAATTTTTAAAATTATTTGTCAAATAGTCATATTGTTTTATAAATATTATCACATCCACATTAAATATATTCTAATCTATAAAATTATAATTTATAAAAATATTTTATATTCATTTGAACATTCTTAAATGAAAACATAATTTGAGTTACTTATTTTTTAATTTTTAACTCTTATTTTGTTGAAACCATTGGATTTAAAGGGTTATTTTATTTTTAAGTAATATCTTAATATCTAGCAGAAGAAATTTTGTGGCCAAATAAAATGACTGAAAACATATTAATTATCTCTACCCATTATACATCATTAATTTGATCAATTTAGTATGATTTCAATTCGAAATCACCTAAAGCAATGTATAGTTTTTATTTTAATGTATGTCTTTTGGAAAAAAAAGTTTCTATTTTCACTATTTGTGTCAAATATGTTTGTAAAACTGTATGTATAATTAAGGTTATAGTCTATGTATAGTTATAAATTTTTCTTTTCACATTTTAGTTTAGCTTCTATGTTTATGTAAAATTTCTACATGTATGCAATTGATTCATTTGTCTTTTAATAATCATTCCAATATTTATTGTCTGCTTATATAACCCAAAGAGGACACAGAGGGTTTGGGAGGAGTCTTTCATTCAACTCCACTGAGGTGAAAATAACTTGTGATACAAACTGAATACAGTTATACCATATAGCAGATACTAATTTAATATGGAAAATATTATCATCTCCAAATTGTTCTTAATCACTATCAAAATTCTGACCATAAGGTATTAAAATATTTATGGCATAAAGAATCAAATCTTGGCTATAACTGTACACTTAAAGGCCTTTATCTTGACATTAGTTTCCTCCTTTCATGTATTCTGAATTTTCACATTGAGCCAACTTGGATAAAAAAATGATTTTTTAACCTTTATTATGTTTGTATTCAGAAAGGATCAAAGCTGAATAGAGTAGGATATATGTAGATATAAATATTTATTTTACATTTTAAAAGATGGCACTAGATACATATAGAGTTTGAATATAATAATTAACAGTGGATAGACTGATTTAGATAAAACTTTTACTCATACATATAAGGTACATATCAGATTAAACCTTTATGAGGTAATATTCCAAATCATTTAGTTCCAAAGTTTCAATTTTTCTCATTACATTAGCTTTCTCATTGCTGATGTTAATGGTCTTTAAAACCTGAACTGGGCCCATTAACAGTCAGTGGATAGTATATAAAAATTAAACTTAAGAGCAGAACACTTACAAGTCAACAAGTAAAATAATTATTCATATTCTAGATAGTCAATAGAATTATACAGTACATCAAATCTCACTAAAGATTTCATATTCTTTATTAGAACATGTTAAAAGTGTAGAGTGCTCTAGGCTAAGTTCAAATTACAATAGTGGCAAAACTTTTGTATGAAAGTTTTTAGGCAATGTTAAATTATTGAAAAAATAATCACCATGAAAGGATGTTCATTAAGAAAGGTAAGAAGAAAAATGATGAGAGAGAACAAAGGAAGTAATGAAAGAAGGAATGTAAAATCATAGATAAAAAGAACACTAGTTTTGAATTCTGAACAAGAGAATTTGGCTGCAATGATAAACACAATATACTTCTATAATTAAGCACTAGAAACAATAATTTCTATTTTAGTATTCATAAAAGTAATATTCTATAACATCAAATTTTCAATAACTAAATTTACTGGGACTCCAAATGTATTTAATTACTATATAACTATTCTAGTATTAATAAGATACAAAGAATGTAGACTTTTAACTATGAGGATTAAAACATGTTTGGTTAATTCAAAGTCCTACTGTTATATTATTCTATAATTATACTAGTCAAATTAAAGTGATTATGTAAGATATTTCTTTAAAGGTAATGAAAAGATTTTCATGATCTTTATGTGCAATATCACTGTTTATAAAAAAAATTCCAAGACTATTTGATAACAAGTATCCTTGAATTAATAACTTAGAAGTATATTTCCAAAACCCCAATATATTTCCAAACTAGCCATTTTGGTTGACTGAAAAAATGATAATATTATGTATGCAATTTTTGCCTTGCACACTGCTAACCTGGATTTGATATTGGCACCTAATATACTTATAGAGTTCTGCCAGGCATGATCTATGAGCAGAAAGTGAGGAATAAGCCCTGAGTACAATGAGATAATGCCCCCAAATAAACATTTTTTCAATATATAAATTTGTCTATTAATGAAACAAATTAGACTAATATAAAAGAGAACAAACTATTAAATAAAAAATAGCCATTGTACTATGAAGGGGCCAGAGCGGTGGCGCAAGGGGTAAGGTGTCTGCCTTGCCCGTGCTAGCCTAGGACAGATCGCAATTTGATCCCCGGCGTCCCATATGGTCCCTCAAGCCAAGAGCGATTTCTGAGGTCTGAGCACATAGCCAGAAGTAACTCCTGAGCATCAACGTGTGTGGCCCAACCTTACCCTTTCCAAAAAAAAAGCCTTCATTCCTTCATTTGCAACACGATTAAAAAGATCAGAAAGAAATTAGAGTATTAAACTTTGGAAAATAAATACCATACACAAAAGAATTTTACTGATGATATAAAAAGCTTCTCACACATTCTCTCCTCTCATCTTTCCTCACCTTTGTTGCTGTTTTTGCAATAATAGGCACTCATTTATGTGTCACAGACATGTATATGGGTGCTTGCGCTTTTAGTTGTATAGCTACCTGGGTTACATATACGTTATATTGAGGGTCCAGGGCAGCAGATTTAGCACCTTATGCTTTCAAGGTGGGTATTCTTAGCCATGAGCCATTTCCTGATGCCTGAGGAGGAGGAGGATTTTCCTAATATTTAATTTAAAATTTGCCAAGGAAGAGGTATGGGCACTAGTTTGCACTTAGAAATAACAAAAATCATTTATTAAGTTATCTCCAATATACCTTAATAGTTTGAGAAGTTCAACTTCCATCGATTAAATATTTAATACTACTAGTTATAAGTGATATCAAGTATCTTTATTTTTGTACTTGCTAATGAACTATTTTGAGTGATATACCTCATGACCTTCAGAAAGTAGAATAAGGATGTACAGTATTATATAATTTAATAGTCTCAATAGATCTATATTAGGACTTTCCTTTTTTTCCTTCCATATGAAATATGATAGAACAGATTCTTAGATTTTAAACAAACATGTAATTAAAAATTGAGCAGAGAAAAAAATGAGATTTGAAATGATGTAGTACAGGCTGCAAATCCCACCTTCCTAACTGCCGTGTGTTAGCCATTTAGCACAGGGTCATCAATCTATGATGTTGTTAATACGATGAAGGAAAAAGTCACAATATATATTGAATGACTATTTAAAGTTTCTTTAAAAAGGGTCACAGTAAACAAGATAGAATTTGAAAATCTCAAGGAAACCCATGTATTTTTCAGAAAGATTTATGCTAATGAGACCTTCCAAAATATTTTATGAAGTGCTAAAGACATGTAGAGTTGAGCCACAGAGTAAGAAACAGCATGTACAATGGAAGTTACAACAGAATTACAAATTTGAGTATGTTTAAAGTTCAAGTAAATATATAACTTTATTTTAAAAATATTGCTTGATGCTAAAATCTGATCATCTGTATGAAAGAATAAATGCATATACATATAAAACATACATGCAAAATATGTGTAGTATGCATTTGTGTGTATAATTGTCAAAATATTCTATATCTGACTCAGATTCAAGGAAAGTATAACCCTTCCTTCATAAAAGAAAGATTTTACAAAATCACATTTTATTTCTCATTATCCTTTTCAAAGAAAAAATTGGGTTTTATTATTCATTTTCTCTTTCAAAGTAATATATTTAATAAGAAATCTAATAGTCTTTTGTATAAGAGAGTAAAATTTCTTTTCTTACTCATGTAATAATAAGAGTAGGCACTCTTGGGCATGTGTCTTATTGTGTTTTTAATTAGAATATACCAAAACTTATATAAGGTTAAATTATAATAATGATTATAATATGACTACTGTAATCTTAATAAACATTAATAATGTTATTAAAAATAAGAAAATAATGTCTGGCAGTTCTTTCCTTATATGGTATGAAGCAGTATATTTTATCCTCATTCTAGCATTTATACACTGATAAATAAGAATAAAGAGGAGTAAACTTGGACATTTGTTATTCAGTGCTCATAGTTAAATATAAATCAGAGTTCTTAAAGTCAATACAATTTTTCTATACGATGTAAAAGTATTTCATATTTTCTTTCTGGTTTACTGATTCTAAAATATTCTGAAATCTTTGTGTAATTTTAACAAAACACCAAAAATTACTGTTTCCTCATCTTGAAAATAGACAATGGATATTTTCTAGTTATGATGTCTGGTGACTTTCGAATGGCAATACAAGCAGTAAACGCATTAAATTTATGTTGGAATTATATGTAATGTTGTTTATTAAGTTGTTAGAACAGTACTTAAATTAGTTTTCTCCACTTTCTTTGCCATTGAATAAAGAACTATTTTTGTTTTGAGAGGCATGCATACATGTATAGTGTAAAAGTTTGTATGGTTATGTGAATGTGTGAGTTCTAGATTCCATGCATACATCTGTAGTTATATTGTTTGGGTGGAATTGTGTAATTAAAGCATTTACATATTTATAGTACACAAATAAATGGAGATCTATGCACTGTTTTACTCCTATGGAATTCCAGTAGTCTAAAAAAAACTAAAAAAATCATATGCTCTGACTATGATGGTAACTTTGAAAATCAGTAGACATTCCTTTACAAGCAATAAAATTAAGCTGTCAGCCATTGCAAATGGACTGAAATAGAGGTCACATGACTCAACCACCTCATGCACCAGTCTCTGATGTATCTTACTTCAGTTTTGATCTATTCATCAGAGGAGTAGGAAGAGCAATAATTTAAATGCTACAATAATCAAATCCATAACACATTAATAGAAGCAACAGTCAAAGTTTGCCACATCACTGACTGCCTTGGAATCTTGACAGAAGGCTTAGGGCCATGCCTAATTTGCATTAAATTTACATAAAATTGTAAATCAAGAATACATGCACACAGTCCTAATATTTGTTAGTGCTTAGATCTTCCTGATAAATGCATTGGAACTGCTGCTGGATTGAGTTTATTTGCAATAAAATTGTGCAACTGATCAGCTTTGTTCTAATGCTGCAATGATGGAAAAAGGTACCCAAGAGAGCTATAGTTTGGGGGCATGTGTCTGCCATTTAGGATGTTTATCTTGTAAAACCATGACTCAGATGTGCCCTTGGAAATCCCAATGTAAAAGTTGATTGTCCCCAATGTTTTTCAGATCCTTGCCACAAAATTTTCTCACAAATAATGCCATTAAATTGAGATTAAAAAATACGAAGCATGCTAGCCAGCTGAAAAGATGTCAAAATTTCTGGAAATTTATTTTTTTCTAAAAGGTTACTGTTATAAAATATAGAGTGCAATATTCTTTAGACTAAGGACAAATAAAACCAAACCTTTGGCAAAAAATTTTTAATACTGATCTGCTCGACAAAGTGAACTTCACAAGGCTTTAAGCATTTTGTCTCTTCATGTGTCCCTATAACAAATTATTGAAACAGCTGTGGCCTCTTTTGTGTTTGTACCAAAGAGGTTGTTTCAAATCAGAAATAATTTCTCATATTTCCCTCATTTATCTTATCATTTTAGAAGAAAAACACTCAAGAACAATTTAACATTGAGTTATTTTTCCCCAGAAAGGATTTGTACATTTTTATACATTAATTAATCATCTACATCTTATCTCTTTCTTACCACTCACTTAAGCTTAAGCACACTTTTCTTACCTTGCACAATCAAGTAAACTTGGGAGGTCTTAGGCTCATGCTGTGTCTGAACTGAACAAGTGTAGGAACCCTCATCATAGACATCCACCTTCTGGATTCGAAGGCTGTATTCTAGAGAATGGCGTTTCTCCAACTCAACCCGAGGGTCCAGAGACCATTTGTCATGACCAGCAAAGATGATACCAGAACGGTTCAACCAGGCCACCTTGGAGTTCTTGTCTTCCACAATGCACCTAGAAAGGATAATAACAACATTTAATTTTTAGCTTATCTCGATTTACAAATATTTTTACATGATTGAACTCAATGACTATCAAGAAAAAATATGCACAGTCAAAATATTATGCCATATTTCATACTGAATTGTTAAAATTGTCCTTTAAATATACATTTTTATTAGTCTCTTACATAATTGGAAATGTCTAAGGATCAAAGGTAGTATTTCTTTTCTAAGTTTGAAAAAACTCATCCATAAACCCAACTGGTCCTGTACTTTTATTCTTGGGGAAATTCTTAATCAAGACAATAAGATATCATCTGACACCAGTGCGAAGGCACATATCAAGAATATTGAGAAAAATTTGTATTGGCAGAGATGTGGTGAGAAAGGAACTCTCAATCTACTGCTGATGTGAATATTGTCTGTTTTAAATCCAATGAAAAACAGTATTAAGGGTTTCCAGTAAGCTAATCATTGATTTGCCATATGAGCCAATAATACCACTTTGGGGACAACTAGGGGACAGAAAAAACTGATCCAAAAATATGTATACATACCACTATTCACTACAGTATGCAGTACAATAGCTAAGAGTTGAAATCAGCCTAGATGTCCAACAATAGACAAGTGAATCATGAAGATGTGGTACATATACACATTGGAATACAACATAGCTATAAGAAATGATGTAATTATGCAATTTATTGCAACATGAATGGTACTGGAAAATATGTTAAATAAAGTAAGGCAAAAGAAGGATAAATACATAATGATGTAACAGATATATGGTATTTAAAATAACTGTATGAAAAAATGCAATGGTTTAAATGGGAGCTGTCTCAAATACTTTTGGCCCTAGAGTACAATGAAAAGAAAAATATATTGTGTAGAGGAGGATACACACAAATATAACATAAGGGTGGGCTGTGGGGCAAGTTATCTCAGTGCATTAATGGTATTATAAAAGGACAGAACTAAATATATGAACTAAAGTCAACAACAATGAAGTAATGAGTCCCAAACTTTAACAATCAAAATTTTAAATGTACCTGTTATGTTTGCAGGCTGAGGCCACGGGTGGTGGCATGGTATGCTCTCTGACATGTCCACACTGGTGGTGGAGTTGGCCCTGATACCTTGAATATCTGAAACCCTACTATAAAGAACTTTTTTTAAATCATAATGGTTTCAATAAAATATTAATATATATTATATATTTTCTTTCCTTTCTTTTTTGTGTTTGGGCCACTACTGGGAACTCAGAAGTTACTTCTTGCCTTGTGCTCAGAACTAACTCCTGGCATGCTTGGGGGACCATATAAAATGCTAGAAATTGAATCCAGGTCAACCGCATGTAAGGCAAATGCACTAGGCACTATGTACTCTGGCCCCAATATATAATATATATTAGTATATATTAGTATTAGAAACAAAGATGGAGGAGGTAGTGCCCCAGATATGTGTGTGAAAGAGAAAGAGACAGAGAGATTTAGAGACAGAGAGAGACAGAAAGACAGAGAGAAAAAGACAGAGACAAGGGGGGAGAGAGAGAGAATAATGCTGCTTTGGTAATTTGTTCTGCAAGAGGGGATTTTTAGTTCTTTCAGGATGCATCAGACTTTAATAAATTCGAGTATTTTCTTATATATAGATAATATATTATCTATATATAATTATATATTATATATTAATATATAATTATATATAATCTATCCAATTGATTAAGGTATTATAATAGATTAAATTTGGCAATAAATAACCAGTATACTTTACAGAGGCAAAACAATTATATGGCATTGATTTCTAACTATTGTATTTTTATGTAGAAAGAAGTCATTTATACCAACCTCCATATATTTAAGTATCCTTGAGAATAAATAAGTGGACTGATAATATGTCACATTTGTTAAATTCTGAACTTTGAGTATTCTTTCACAGATGCTTCCTAAAGATGTGTATCATGGCGGATTCAAGTTATATTCCACCATTATAAGCATTAGATTAGATTTCAGAATCTACATCACATCCTTATGCATTTCCCACTCCTAAGGGTTTTGAGTGTGAGTAAGTCAAAGATAAGTATATAGATGTTGTGGAAAAGAAATTGAAGTACACAGCATCTTCCATAAATCTGAATAACGCTGCAAGTGCAGCAGGCTTGCCAGTGTGTGAAATAGTATGTTAATAGCATTTCTGGCAGATATGAGTATACCTTATGAAAAATAAATAAACCAAATTTGTAATACTTATTCTAAAGAAAGATAATGATTTTTTTGAATTTTACTTAGTTAAAAAGATTAAAAGCATCAGATTCTGAAAATTAAAAAATGAGTAAGAAACTCAGATTAGTAGAGCAAAAATGAAAAGTTCCTGATAAGTGCAAATGTTCTCAATTTTAAAAGAACATAGAAAGAAAAATTAAGCATGACAAAAACTATCTGTAATCCCTTTGGCAAAATTTTAGTTTCTACAGGGAGAATGTCTCAGATCTTTTTCACAGCAAATGAACTACCTGCTATGCTATGTCTCTGGCTTTTCATATACATTTTGTGACTGAACTGAGCATTAACAGATGTGTCAACCAAGACAAACCAAAACATACCAAACTAAACAAATCATATGCTGATTTTACAGACCGATTGCTACATAACTTTACAGTGTTACGAATCATCCCAAGATGTAGAAAGAACTGCCCCTCAAAGAGAGGTGGTAAGAGGAGAGGCACAGAGAAAGTCCCACAACTTTTCTGGCAGGCAGATGGGATATACAGATATAATGCTGACTGCCACTTTATAAACAATCTTTCTTTAGTATGCCCTCTTTTTCCCTGGGTATGATATAATCCTACTCCACATTGAAATGGTATTAATTTAACATATTTTTCTTCATAAACCAGGTAATGACAGTGGCCTTCCTTAATTAACCTAGGGAAGCCTCACAATAAATAGTAACATAAATGTACTACGGACTGTAGACATTTGCTGAAGAGTGAATTTAACTAAATTTACTTTTAACATATAGCTACTACATATTCACACAACATTTGTTACTTATTTGTGACATAGATAAATGAAAATAATTTTGAACACCTTTAAGAAAATAGTAACATATACAAAGTAAATACATAAAAAGAAACATTTTAGGATGCTCTGTGTCATTAATATCAAAGTGAGAATTTTTAAAATTGTCTCAATATTTTCATCATGAAGAAAGATCACCACTGGAAAGTAAATAGGTCTATCACAAATGAATAATGGCAAAAAAACCCCCCACAAAAATACAAAATAAATATTTTGTGGATTTTACATTTTAACCACAAACTCATAAACATCAGAAGGATCATTGACTTTAACTATAAAATCATATTAAATAAAATAAGCTAAAATATTACAGAAATGTCAGCCAAACCAATTTTTATCTTCCCTGTTCAGTATATAGGAAGCCGTAAAATTGTCACAAAGAATCAACAAGCTAATAAAGAACTCAAGAATTTGAACTCCGCAAACACTTTATACCAGATATGTTATACACACTTATCCAAGCAGGCACATTGACAATTCAACTCATTCTGTGTACGTCTGGGAATTATGCTTCCAAAAAGACAAATGCAATTGGAGGCAGAAAAGAAATGTTAAATTTGTTTTATATCGATGACTGACTTAATAGCATATTTACTGACAGCGCGTCCATGATGTAAGTGCTATACATATATCAGATATTTAGTCTATTCAATTGCTTCTAAACACATCTCCTTATATTTAATAAGCTGACTAGCCATTAAAAATAAACTTAGCATTAGAATTTATTTCACTTAGCACTAGAATTTATCCAAAATTTCTAGTAGAACTCAATTTTAAATTTCAAAGTCTATTACCTGATAAAAACAAATATATTTTGTTTGACCTTTTATCTGTTATCTGTCCTCATATTTTCAGTAGTATGGTCAAGAAACATTAGATATGGAGGTAAATTTTTTAAATTAAAAAAAGAACAGTTGGATAATGCTTCTGTAATGGCAATTAGTGCTTCCTGATATTTAGCAATATCTGGAGACTTTGTTTTGGGTTTTCATAAAAAAGATGAGTAATTTATTTCTAGCATCTAGTTACTAAACATAATTGTTAAACATCCTATGATGTAAATGACAACTTTATCCTGCATTACTACCCAATTCCACCCTTACAAACAAGTGAAGACAAATTTTATCAAAAAAGTTTGCTAGGATCAAACTTAAAAAATTAAGATATAGGGCCAGAGTGTGGCACAGCAGTAGGGCATTTGCCTTGCAAGTGGCTGACCTAGGACAGACCACTGTTTGATCCCCCAGCATTTCATATGGTCCCCCAAGCCATGAGCGATTTCTAAGCGCATAGCCAGGAGTAACCCCTGAGCATTAACCGGTGTGACCCAAAACAAAAAAAGAAAAAAAAATCAAGATACGGTAGATCTTAATAGTGAGTTGAAGGATCTGGAAATATCCATAGTGCAATGGGATTTTTTTTCAACATTTTTAAAATAATTTATAGGTTCTAAGTTGTCATTAATAAAGTCCTTGGACTATAGGGCCATTTCATAATACACTATACTTAAATCAAAAACGCTCTGGTTATAATCAGTTTATAGCTAATGTATGGTGCGTTTTTGGTTGGTTTATTTCTGTGAAATAACTATATAGCAATAGAATCTTATATGCTTGATGGTAAATGAGAAACATACAATTTGATAGCTTTCTTATTTAATAGTAGGTAAATAATTACCTTTTGTTAAAAATAGGTCAGTATTATCCAGGAGAGAAAGAAATACTCAATTTATTAGGAAACACTTGTTTATAAATGGCATTATTGGCTTTTATTCACAGAGAAATATTTTTAATGAGCATTAATTTGGTATGGTCATGGTTCTTAATCTTATAAAAGATCTGGGTGACCCAAAAAAGCTAAAATTCAAGAATTTTGAATTAAAAAAGTCATTTTTGTAACAATCCTCAGAGACAATGAGAGGAAGGCTGGAACACCAGCTCACTCCATGAAGCTCACCACAAACAGTGGTGAGTACAGCTATAGAAATAACTACATAGAGAACTACCATAATCAAGTGAATGAATGAGGAAACTGGAAAGCCTGTCTGGAGTACAGGTGGGAGTGGGGTGGAATGGAGGGAGATTGGGAACATTGGTGGTGGGAATGTTGCACTGGTGAAGGGGGTGTTCTTTACATGACTGAAACCTAATCACAATCATTTATGTAATCAAGATGTTCACATAAAGAAGAAAAAAAGGGGCCGGGCGGTGGCGCTAAAGGTAAGGTGCCTGCCTTGCCTGCGCTAGCCTAGGACGGACTGCGGTTCGATCCCCCAGCATCCCATATGGTCCCCCAATCCAGGAGCGACTTCTGAGCGCATAGCCAGGAGTAACCCCTGAGCGTCACCGGGTGTGGCCCAAAAACCAAAAAAAAAAAAAAAAAAGAAGAAAAAAAGAAGTGTTTCAGAATGTTATGGAAAATGGAAATAAATGAGTGCTCATGAAAATTAAAAAAAAGAATTTTGAATTAAAATATTGTAGTATTAACTTGTAGTATTAACCATAAATATAAAAACTCTATTGAACCAGCAAAACGATCATTGAAACATTTCCAACTGTAA
This sequence comes from Suncus etruscus, assembly GCF_024139225.1. NCBI lineage: Eukaryota > Metazoa > Chordata > Mammalia > Eulipotyphla > Soricidae > Suncus > Suncus etruscus. Next base: position 35,956,646 of record NC_064860.1, on the reverse strand, counting down.
GAAAAGATACTTAGTTTGACAAGTAATTTTATTCCCAGAATTAAAATGTGGATTCAGTAAATATACAAAGCGTATTATTGAATATTGTAGCTTGAGGTCTGATTATTTGGAATAAAAATTCCTTAATTTGATGTTAGAATATTATTTTAAGTATAGTATGTAACTATATGAATAAAATATATCTAAAACTATGAGTTTAGTTTAAAAAACAAATTCAAGGAATAATTGAATTATTAATAACCTTGGATTGCCCATGCTTCACTCTCATCTTAAATTAAACTTATAAAAAACAACAGGAATTCACTGCTGACCTTAGTTGCTATTACTAGTGGGCCTACAACAATAGGCTTCACTTTCTGTCTTGCTCCAATATCTAAATCTTTACAGTCCTGGATTCTGTTTTGACCCATGCCTGAGTTTTAGGCTGTTATTTCTTGTTTAATACATATCTTCACTTTTGATCTTGATCCTTTAGAACTAGAAACTAATCTAACTTTAGTGATAGTTTATTTTTCTAGATTTATGCTTAATTTAGTCTAACATCACTCTAGTGTCTGCTGGTTGGGATTATGTCTTTTTACTTAATTTCTTTATGCTTATTTAGATGTACTGGCAAGCACACCTGTACATGCAACACACCAAAGTAAAGAAAATGGTACAAGAAGTATTTAAAACACAGGAGTAAAGCACAGGAAACATATTTATGTAAATTCATTATTGGTTATTAAAATTGAGTTTTTACACAGCTGATGAAGTGTTGGTATTATGTGTAGTTCCTGCACATAATTGATTGATTTTTAGTTTTAATATTAACAAAATTAATACAGAGTATGAATAAGTCTAAGCATACAATTTCTGTGCCTTGACTTTTTCATAAGTAAAACAGGTCTAATGCCATTTTCATCAGTTAGAAAAACTTTAAAGTAGTTCAATAAATCATATGATGTGATGTATATGGAAAAATTTATACAATATAAAACAGTATATATGCTTATACTAATATTCACATGGTGCACATTTGTGATTTAAAATAGAAAGTTATAAAGAAGTATAATAATATATAAAAATATTTTGATTTCTGTAAGTTACATTCAAGAAGTTTCTCTCTTTATATGTTACCCACTAAAAATGCTCACTACCCAGACTCTTCAAGGGTATTTCCTAGAGTCACTATTGTTCTAAAAAATAATCATCTTTAATAACACCAAGATTCATTATTGCCAAAACTGAAGTGAAAAGTTATATTTAATTATTCAGAAGTTATAAGCAAATTATGTAGCAAAGGAAGACAACATAATGGGTGTGGTTATGGTTTCAACAACCCCTTCTACATTCTAGTTCAACCTTTTGTTTTGTTTTGGGCTACAACAAGAAATGCTCAAGGATTACTCCTAGCTCTGAAGTTTGGAATTACTTCAGGTAGTGCATTAATGACCATATGAAGTTCCAGAGATCAAATTTGGGTCTCTTGCATGCAAGGCAAAACATCCTACAAGGCTGCACTCAAAATCACTTACTAAGTGATGATCTTGGGATAATTGCCTAAACTCTCTGCCCTTGAGTTTCCAATTTATAAGTAAAGGTTTTAATCATACTTCAATGTGTAGTTGCAATGTTTATATGGGTTGATTTTAAAGAATAATTGTATAGCCTTTTATGTGCCCCTATTACTGAAGACCATCAAAGTTGTTCTTTAGGAGAGAAATAAGAGACATATCACTCAAATGAGTACAAATGTTGCTAATGTCTTTAGAGTAAGCTTTAAAGAAACTAATAAATGTTATCCTTATGTACTTTTATAATTTGGATCATGAATATTCTTTTATAAAATTTCTTTTTTGGGGGAGTTAAATCAGATTGTATTGTTTACTTCAGTCATTTGCTTGTTAAAGACAACTCTAAGGACATCAACATTTAAGGAATAGATTATCTAGATTCTTGTTACCTCTTTAATTCATTTGGTCCTCTGTGGGTCTTCTAAATTTCATAAATGTTAAACTGAAATCAGGATGCTGCATCATAGTTATATAGCAATATATATTGAGGTTCTAAGACTTTCTCTGGAATGCTAAGAAGGATTTGGCATACCTCTGCATAACCACCACTCTAGTCTCCAAGTAGGACTTATTTTAATTAAATCTAGTGAAGCCACATACTGCTCTCTTCCTATGACAGTCTGAACAAGGATAAAAACTGGTCATTCCAGTACTTTGCGGTCTACTAAAATTTGCTTGTCAGACTTCAGTTCCTCCTGTGTTACATGAAGTATATTTTGTGTTTAATGAATTTCAGTTTGCATTAAAAGGACTTTTTTTCCATTTAAATGCATAAATTACATTCTCTCTCACTGAAAAGTAGCAAGTTTCTACAAGCTTTCTTGTCATTTGAACAACGAATTCTTTCTATTTCCTCCCCACTTATCTGAGTGAGGATGATAAGCAGTTTTTTTCTTTTTTGGTTCTTGCTATGAGATACACTTTTTGTGAAAAATTTCTCTCATTTAGAAAGGTAAAAAGTCCTTAAGTTGTATCTTTGAAATAACTGAATAAATAAAATTTAGACAGAATCCTGGCTCAGATTTTTAGTTTAAACTTTCACTTACTATGCAATTAACAACAAATCTAGAGCCATTTAAAAAATTACATTCAGAATCATTACAAGAACATCAAAAGTATATTAAGTTCTACAAAGAAAAACACTGTCCTTTGTGCCATGTAGAAATTTACTCCTTATATTACTCCAGCATTTAGGAGAAAATAAAAGTGTTTACAATGAATTAGAATTCATTTAGAAAAAAATGTCTATTGTATAAGGCATGTCATTAAAGCTCTAGGGACTATTTTATGTTTCACTTAAAAATCCAACCACTTATAGTATTATAATATGAAGTATTATGTAAATGTAAGGCAAATATAACCACTAAACTGTGGAAATTTCTTAGTATTATGTAAATGTTATCATTAGGGATGAAATATGTTATAATATATGAATTATCATTACATGACTTTAGATCTAATGTAGATCAAGTAATTTCTTATAAGATATGATACTTAATATAGCATACATAATATAACAGAATTAATGTAGAGAAGTATGCAAGTAAGGAATGAAAATGCCTGTCAGCATAACCATTAGAAAAGGGCTCTGGCATACAAATAAACTGGATTCAATGATCTAGCTCCATCAGTGAACTCAAAAAGAATAATGAAGAACCTAATTTTCCCAGGTATGACTAATCTAAAAACTGTTCAGTATTCTAGATTAATTGACCACCATAACCACTGGAAAAAACAGCACTTCCACGTCCATACCCTTCATCTTGCTGGAAGAAAAACAGCCCAGTTCTGCCACTAAACTCCAAAAGAATATGAGGGCCATTGAATCTTCCCAGGTAGATTTGTCAGGCTAAAACATTTGGGGCCATCTTAGAAATGGGGTAGGCAGATCCACCTTTTTGTCCAAAGGCACAGAAGCTAGAAAACATACTCAACAATCTTCCAAAGATATGCCTCAACTGCACAACTAAAACTTATCAAAAAGCCTAGCCATCAAATTGTTCCAGATCTATAGATATGGGAAGATACATGATGCCTCAAATTTCATAGTGTCAACCCAGTAGTATTATAGCACGTATGATGAGAAAGTTATGAAGACCATTCAGTTCAGTGAGCCTAAATCAGTAAGAGAAGGCTCAATTAGTACCAAGGATTTAATAAATTCTTAAACAATGACATTAGTGACACCATTGAGAGATAGAAGAATGATTAAAAATTGACACTAAACAATCTAAGTTTTGATAATTCATTTGCCATTGTGTTGTATCAAAAATATATAGTAAATTTGTACCTTCAAGGAACAGAATTAGGTGGAAGGTGAGAAATTGGGTCACTGATGGTGAGATTGTTATCAGGACACTTAGTTACTAAAACAACTGTACTATAAAGCACTTTATAAATCCATGTGTTATAATAAAACATGTTGCCTGCTTTGTCTTTACTGTTAGAAGCAGAATAAAACTAATAAAACTAGCTGAATATAATCAAATGAAAGAAGTGTTTATTTTCATTGAAATATAGTTTGTGGATGTAAATATGGAATAGGAAACTACAGATGCTACAAATTGTAGGGTGTTTATCATCAAACAGATTCATTTTAAATGAATGAAATAACTTGCCTCTTCTGTTGACAGAAATCCAATGGATTGTTGGATTGTATGTGTCTAATGGTAAGGATATTTCTCACATAGAAACATAATAATAGAAAATTTCTGACTTACAGGTTTGCTTCTCCATAAATTGTTTTCCACCCACAACACATTTTATATTTCTTATCCGTAAAGTTATTTTTTTCTACAGCCATTTTTTTAAAGGATCATTGTATAAGGAGCTTTCATCCTTGTGTAATAGCCGATTTTTGCAAATTTTATTATCCCCCCCCCCATTTCCCTCCCTTTATCAAAATCTCTCTTTGAAGACCTTTTTGTCTTGATCAGATAAAAATAAAGTTAGTACATGAAAAGGAGTTGGAATCAATGATCAAAATTGCCTTCAGAAGTTAGAATTGGAATGAAAGCAGTAAGATATGAGTTAGAAAAGGAAAACCTATCTGTGAGAGTTCTTCTGAAGTCACTCTATTCAAACTGCAGATGGAAGTCAAAGACAAACACTTCTTGTACTACATCACCATACAAGTTATCTATGAAATGTCACTGATAGCTTGGGCTATAGTCTGTGACAAATGCTTTAAGGTGAATGTCATACTCAGTTCTAGTAAGTTCTCTGTGATCAAAAGGACCATCTCTTGGACTTTAGAGATTTTTATTGTATCTTCTCAGACTCCCTGCGATGGGGGCACTCTAGCTTTGAGTTATATACACTGTGATTTTCAATATATGACTGGTATATTATAGACAAAGAGGGTGAAATGGCTAAATCTAATTGGAACATTCTTAGGTAAAACTTTGGAATTTCTTATAAATTTATCTTGATTATTTATCATTTATTGCCAAACATTTTGAATCTCTAGAAACTCTAATTAATTTCTTTTTTTTTGGGGGGGGTCACACTCGGCAGTGCTCAGTGGCTACTCCTGGCTCTATGTTTAGAAATCGCCCTCGGCAGGCTTGGGATATGGGATGTCAGCATTCGAACCACCATCCTTCTGCATGCAAGGCAGACGCCTACTGCTGTGCTATCTCTCCAGCCCCCAAAAGCCAACTTTGCCTTTTTTCTTTTTTTAGTTTTGGGCCACACCCGGTGACACTCAGGGGTTACTCCTGGCTATGCGTCCCATATGGGACGCCGGCGGATTGAACTACAGTTCTTCCTAGACTTGTACCGGTAGGCATACGCCTTACCCCCACCCCCACCCCCCGTGCCACCGCTCTAGCCTCTAATTAATTTCTTGTTTATTTTGTTTTGGGCCACATCCATAGATCCTTAAGATATACTCATAGTTATCCTAGCTTATTCCAAGGATCACTCCTGGTCATGCTTTGATCATCATACGTGGTACTGGGTATTGAACTCAGGTTGACCATATGCAAGGCAATCAATTTACATACAGTACTGTGTCTCTAGTTCTGAAATTTATTTATATTCTTAGAGACATGACCTGTATTATATTATTCTTATTATGTTTATTTTAATCACAATGTTATTTTGAGTAGTTAACATCATATTTTCTAATTAATGTCTGCTCTCCATAAAAATAAGACATCTTCAACTGTCTCAATAAAGACTCATTTTGAAATGATTTGTGAAGTCAGTGGTTTAATCCCTAGTGTTTGTTCTATTTAATCTATTCATTGTCTTTTAATTCATTCACCACCAATTCTTTATTTTCTTGTCCTAATCCTACTTCTGCCATTTTATATTTTATGTAATTGTTCCTACCCTATACCTTTCAAATATTATTTTTAACCAGGACTATGTTCTTTTCTCACTTGCTTTCATGGAGTAATATTCATATATGTCATGTGACGTTTGGACTTTAATTATGACCTCATCAGATTCACAGAAACTTACTGCTTCCCACCTTTACATATCCTCCTTCTAAATTCCCAGTTTCTGTTAATAGAATCACAATCCTCCTATGAACCCTAACTTAGCTATACTCATTTCCTTTTACTTATGACATTTAGTAACCAAATATTATTTTACTTTCTTGTTCCTAAGAGAGATTGACTTGTTGAATTTATTAACTTTCCCTATTTTTTTTTATTTTTACCACCAATTAATTGTGTTTTAGGACCTCCCCTGTTGTTAAATTCCCATTGGTGTTCTAACTTTCTGTTATTTCTTACTTCTGATATTTCATCCAATATACATAAAATACTATTTCTCTTCCATAAGAAAGGAACACACATGAAACAGATTAATTTATTGTATTGTCTAAATGGGCTGCTAAACTTCTGAAGGAAAGAAACTCATAAAGCTGATTATTATTGTCTTCTTTAAATGAATTTGTTTTTTATTAGTGAGATTTCAATTAGATTCACATATTGTAACTCAGCTACACTTCCCTTCCCAGCTTGATCGACCCAAATATACCTTTCTGTCCTGAATTTTATTCCAGTTTTTTTTCTATTCTTGTTTTTCTTTTAAACCTATGAATCTATTGCAATGTTTTTCATATGGCAATTTCCTACTTACTAAAAAAATTCCATCAAAATTATCCAAAAAAAATAAAAAATAAAAAAAAGAATTATCCTTTATTCTCAAATGTTCTTCAATTTTCCTATTTACTTCCTTGTTATGCTACCATTTTATTTGTTTCTCTGCTTTCATAACTTTTTAAGAATAATGCTTGTGAATTTCTCCTCAATCTCCATATATCTATAGCCTCTTAAATTACCTGACACTTAAAATCACTCAACAATTGTTTAGCGAATGGATGAAAATACCAAGAATTTTTCTCCTATCATTTCACATTCTTTGAGATGTCTCTTCTCTTATATAATGTTCATCATGGAAGAACTTTACTATTCTTAGTGATTTTGAAAGAAGAATAAAAGACAAAACCATTTTGTCTTTTCTAAAATATCTACTTCATTTCTATACACTCTTTACTCTGTGCCCGAGAAAAACAGTAGTGTCTTCTCAATGATGTGGTCTAGTACACTAAAATAGATATATAAAATATTAATAAATAAAGTATCTCTTGAAAAAATGTCTAATAAAAATCATTTCTGAAAATGTGTTTTCTAATAAGGCAGTGCCTCTCATCTTGTCTGGTAGACTTGAATATGATCTTAAACATCATCTTTTGGTGTGCCCTTTCTTAAAGTTTTGTATTTAAGAATCCTTATGAGGGGCCTGAGTGGTAGCACAAGTGGTAGGGTGTGTGCCTTGCATGTGGTTGTCCCAAGATGGACCCGGATTCAATCCCCAGCATCCCATATGGTCACCCAAGCCTGCCAGTAGCAATTTCTGAGTGGAGAGCCAGGAGTAATCCCTGAGCACCACCAGGTGTGACACAGAAACAGAAACCAAAAACCAAAAACCAACCAAACAAAATGAATCCTAATGATCTGAATAATTTATACTGATGCCATACTGAGGAATATTCAAGTATTGATGTTAAGCATCTTCAGCTGCTTTCTGACACAGTTGTAGACCAGTGTCATGTCCACAACTAAATCATGCATAATAGCAGAGTGTTCATTATCTAGTAATATAACATAATTAGATTTATTTTTTTTAATTTGAAAAGTTTTCCATAAAAAAGTCTTGAACCCAAAAGACCTGGGCACAATCTAGGAATGACTTTGCTTTCCTTGCTAGGGCAAGGCCTCAATAGTCCTAGATCTACTAGGCTACCATTAGGGTGCAGAGGTGGGGAGAGAGAAAGTGGCAACCATCCTTGGAGCTGATGCCTCCCTTCTCCCAACCTCACATAACTTCCAGGAACTTCCACTTACATCACTAACAAATTCAGGACAATGGTTTCTGGGAAAGCACCAGCGACACAATTTCAGATTCGGATAGTGTGAACTGGACAAAGAGCAACACAGGAACAATCACTAGAGGTAAACAGGGCATGGAGAATGGGATAAGAAGGTGGTACATGGGACAGTGCAGTTTGGCACCAGAATACAAGAGAGACCTGGGCATCTGTGAGGGACACTTAATTATCTATCTAAATTGTACAACGGAATCTAATTTCTTTATTTTCTGAGTTTTGCATGCAAATATTTTATAAATTTCTCAAGAACCCACCTGCTTCAAAGTAACACCACTGCCAGTTTGACCTTACTTTCACCATGTCCCCAGGTTCCCTCCTACCTGTCAGCAGGCATATAAATACATATTTGATTATAAAGCCCTCCACTCCTGTCATAGTAGAGAGGATAGGTCATTTGCCTTTCATGAGGCTGGCCTGGCATTGATTCTTGGAATCCCCAACCAAGTAAGAATGATCAGAGTGCAGAGGTAGGAATAAGTCCAACACACTGCCAAGTGTGGTTCAAAACAAACACCAAGTTTTGCTCATTTATTATTTATTTCCTTTATTCTCTTAGTTAATCAATTATTTAATTTCTCTTAACATTATTCTATCTGGATAATACTGCAATCACATGATGCCTAACATTAAAATTACATCTCTGCTTCTTAATTATAAAATTAGAAGATGAAGTCTCAAATTTCCCTGTTCTAAATCTATCAGTGCAAAAATGATTTGAGGTTGTGAAAAGAAGCACCTTCAATTAAAATTTTCCCTAATAAAAGTAATTTTAAATATGCAATATTGTAGAGTTGCACTACCTCTACATAACACTAAATCAAAGAATAATGTAACAGAATAAAGGGAATTCTAGAAAATCTGTCTTAAAGGATAACAAAATCAGACAGAAAAAAAAGTAAATTCTTTTTCTCTTTCTTCTTTCTTTCTTTCTTTCTTTCTTTCTTTCTTTCTTTCTTTCTTTCTTTCTTTCTTTCTTTCTTTCTTTCTTTCTTTCTTTCTTTCTTTCTTTCTTTCTTTCTTTCTTTCTTTCTTTCTCTTTCTTTCTTTATTTCTTTCTCTCTCTCTCTTTCTCTCTCTTTCTTTCTTTCTTCTTCTTTCTTTCTTTCTTTCTTTCTTTCTTTCTTTTCTTCTTTCTTTCTTTCTTTCTTTCTTTCTTCTTTCTTTCTTTTTCTTTCTTTCTTTCTTTCTTCTTTCTTTCTTCTTTCTCTTCCTTCCTTCCTTCCTTCCTTCCTTACTTCCTTCCTTCCTTCCTTCTTCCTTCCTTTCTTCTTTCTTTCTTTCTTTCTTTCTTTCTTTCTTTCTTTCTTTCTTTCTTTCTCTTTCTTTCTTTCTTTCTTTCTTTCTTTCTTTCTTTCTTTCTTTCTTTCTTTCTTCTTTCTTTCTTCTTTCTTTTTCTCTCTTTCTTTTTCTTATTTCTTCTTTCTTTCTTTCTTCATTTCTTTTTCTTTATTTCTTTGTTTTTCTTTCTTCCTTTCTCATTCTTTCTTCTTTATTTTTCTTCCTTTTTTCTTTTTCTTTCTTCTTTCTTTCTTTCTTTCTTTCTCTTTCTTTCTTTCTTCTTTCTTTCTTTCTTTCTTTCTTTCTTTCTTTCTTCTTTCTTTCTTTCTTTCTTTCTTTCTTTCTTCTTTCTTTCTTTCTTTCTTTCTTTCTTTCTTTCTTTCTTTCTTTCTTTCTTTCTTTCTTTCTTTCTTTGTGTTTGGGCCACATCTGGTGATGTTCAGGGGTTACTCCTGGGCTATGTGCTCAGAAATAGATCCTGGATTGAGGTACCATATGTGACACTGGGGAGTAGTCCCAGGTTCGTCTTGGGTCAGCCACATGCAAGGCAAAGATCTTCTGCTGTGCTATCCCTCCGGCCAAACTGATTTCTTTCTTAATAACGGTGTGCACAGAAGATCTCTGTGGTTACCATAGAGCCCAGCATAGAACTATCCTATGAGTCTAATATTTCAAGATAATTTGACAGTTTTCTCTTATAGATTTTCTGTAATTACTAAGTTTTAGTAACAACAAAATGCAAAACGGTAAGAAGAAAATAGATTAAGATCAAAAGACTTGTATTCAATGCAAAACAGCTCAGTCAGTTAGCTCCAAGCAAAAAATAAGTGCTGAACATTCTTTATTATATAGGAAAGAGTGCAATTCTGGGAAGCTAGAGTTAGATACAAATCAGCGTGAGGCGATGCTAATTTTTTCCAGCGTCAACAATAAAATCAAATTAGGTTTACTTAATATTTTTCTTTCATGCTGCCTACCCAATCTTGGACTCTCCATTTAAGGAAATCAATATATATTTTTAGTGATGTTTAGAAGAGATTAACAATATTGCATCAGTACTAACCTTTTTATTTTGTTATGTTAATCTAGATTATTCATTTTTTAAAGAGCATGGATGGTAACCTGTTGAGTCATATAAATATACAAGATAAAATAATATTTTTACAGTGTGATCCCTTGGTGGTCTACTGGAAGTGAACTATAAAAATGTCTCTGACATGAGTAACATGATTTTTTTTGTATTTCTCCACATTATTAACCATGTCACCCTATCTTTTTAGTAGGTTCTGTGAAGTGGGTGATCATAGGAAAAATTATGTCCAAAAAACCCTTTAACTATAACTTCTCTTTCAATATGTTGTGATGAAAGGTTAAAGAAGTCTTATATGCCACAATCTTTCTGAAAAATACAAATATAGTTTTATTGCAATTTACATGAAATATCCATAGAGTCTAGATGGGTTACTATAATGTTAGAACTGAGTGATTTGTGGCAGACTCTGTGGGTTATAAATCAGACATGAAATGCTGTTTGTACAATAGACACAGACCATGCAGATAAAGTATACCTGCATAAGGTTCCTAAAATGATGCTTAATTGCCATATCTAAACTGCCTAACAGCTGAGACCACAATCAGTTGTGCTGTTTTGCTAAGATAATTAACTATTTCCAAGATACTCTATACAGAGAGAGAGGTCCCAGAATTATTCCATTCTGATGCTCAATTTCCAAAACTGGCATTTCTCACTCTTGCCAGTATAGGCTCAACTCATATATATATATATATATATATATAGATATATATATATATATATATATATATATATATATATATATATATATCTCACTCCCTTTTCATGATTGATTCATAACCTTTTATAGATAAGTCACATTTTTCTCAGTTTTAGTTTCAAATCTCCTGTTCATCTATTTCCCCAAACAAGCTAATCTAAAAATTAGGAACTTACCACCTGAATAGCTCAGATGCAAAAGTAAAGAATTTCCCACAAATTGTGCTAAGCATGTCTTTTTTTCTCATTCTGGACGCCTCTCTCTACTGTGTCAATCTAACTACTGTACTCTCTTTTAGTAAAATTACTTCCATATCAACAACATTGCTCTCCTGGTAAACTTTTTTTATTTTTTATATTAGGGGGGTTTGACCTATGTCCTATTTTGTGGTGCTTGGGGCATATTCACTCAGGGATCTCTCCAGGTAGCATCCAGAAACCATATGTTGTGCTGGGAACACAGACAGGTCAATCACATACATGGCAATTCTCTACCAGTGTAAGAGTGCTTCATTTTTCTACTGGTAAATTTTTTTACTATTCCATTATTGGAGCTTAGCAAGGCCTAGGTTTGACATTCTATTTCTTAATAGATATCTATTTTATTAAAGATTTGAAAATTTAGTTAGTATATGAAAATAACTTTTAGGGATTTTGGAAAGGGAAAGAATAATTTCAATTTTTTTCTGTATTTTGGTTTGGCTTATTTTTTAAGACAAAGCAAAGACATTGCAAACCAATCCATTATAGTCCAGTACCTTTCACAATAGGCACACGATGACATAACTAACTATCACAAAAGTCCTCCCAGCTTCTCATTGCTTCCTATTGACTATCACGCATGTTCCACAATAAAAACAGTTTTGATCCCACTGTGGAGTAAGAAATAGACTTCCAGATATCAAGAAAGCATGATAAATGGTTTTACGGGTAGTAAATGTCTTCCATGATCAATAAAAATAATTATTCCTTCTAGTTCATGCCTAACAGAAGGAAACTATGGTATTATGGGTTCATGAATTTTTAGGGAGTATATTCTTTATTTTATCAATGCCATTCAAATGTTTATTTATTTAGAATCAATTAATAAAAGTTAAATTCAAAAGGTCACTATTTTGAAGCTTGGAACATGCAGGTGAAAATAGATTTTTTACAGAATGATACAGTTGATTTGCCCTTCCTGTCCATTTACATTTCTACCATAATAAAATTTGTGTTTAATATGTTATTTACACAGATATATAAGACTAATACTTTTATTGGTTCTACAAATTTATGTTAATGATATTTACTCTCACTACTCTTCTGATAAGGGTTTTCTTATGATAGAGGTGTGGTGACTGAATATTTTATTTTTTATTTTTAAAGAATATAGAAATTTTGCTTATATTTTTATAATATGTTTTCTTTATATTTAAACACCTAGGGTTACAAAGTTGTTCATGATTGGGTTCCCATCTTAGAATGTAAATCATTCTTCATTCATGCACATTTCCTAGCACCAATGTCCCAATGTCTTCCGCTTCTTCTCCCATCCATGCCTCTGGGACAGGCATTTTATTTCTCTCTCTCTCTCCCTATCTTTACCTCTCTCCTTTTTTCCCCTTTTAAATACTGTGTTTTGTAGTATTATTAATGAAGGCTACCATGCATATTACTCTATCTGCTTTAATTATTCAGTTCTTGTCCAGAGTAATGAGTTCCAACTATCATTGCCATTATGGTCCCTTTTCTATCCTAACTGCACTGCTCCACTATTTATGACAACCTTCATACCATTGCCTGATTCTTCAGGCCCTCATTTCTCATTTATGATTATTATCACCATACTATATTTTTATACCATACATATATTTTTCTTTCTTATATTCTAAAAATGAGATCATTATATATATATATATATCCCTTCCTCCCGATTCATTTCATTCAGCATAATGTTCTCCTTATCCATCCATTGAAAGGGTGTTTTAAAATGTGTGTTTATTTTTTTCATTGAAGCTGAGGTATTGTCTGTAATGGATGTTGCTTCAAAATCAAGGAAATTCCTGCAACAAGTTGGCAGCATGTGAAAGCCACTCTGTGTCTGCTAATGAGCACCAAATTTTTAGAGGCAAAGATAGGGAGACAAATATAAGAGTTTAGATAACATAAGACAGCTTCTTCAGTATGATGCGAAAGATAATTACTCAGTGGGATTTACTTGGACAGCGGCCATGTGCTATTGATGAGGCCTGCTTTCTTGCTTGGAAAAGACATCCAAGCATGATTATAAAACAGAAAGTTGCATTCTAACCTGGCACACTGAATATTGATGACAGAAAAATTGAAGTTCTACAAATGCACTTACCCAAAGAATTAAATATTAGAATGGGGTAGTCATGAGAAACTTAGATCTTGGATGACATTGATTAAAACCAATAGCTATTTATGAGACAGAAATTAAATAGTTGTGTGTCATTGATGAAAAGGGTGATAAAATATGTGCTGGGAGAGAATATGATGTTGAGAAAAAATAAATAAAAATACAACCTGGCATCACATAATAAAACAATTTCTACAGTAACCCAATGAAAGTTTGTGAGATAGCCATTAATATTCAAATGACTATGATAAGAAAACTAATAAAAGACTCAGGAATTCAGATTGTTCAGAGTATAAAAACAATCATTTATATAATGTCTAGAAGTATTGATTCCTATGCAATAATTTAACAATAAACAAGATAATTTTATTTTATGTAGTCCCATTTGTTGTTTTTTTTTGTTTCTACTTGTTTGGTTAGTGGTGTTTCATTCTTAAAGATGTCTTTAGCTTATATGTCATTGAGATTTCCACCTACACTTTCCTCTCTGTACATTATGGTCCAGGTCTAATATCAAGGCCTTTTATACATTTTGATTTAACATCTGTGCCTGGCATTAGAAGTTCGAATTCACTTTTTTGCATGAAGCTGACAAGCTTTCCCATACTATATGTTGAAGAGGCTTCCTTGCTTCTTCGTATTTCTTGCCCCTTTATCAAATATTAATTGAAATTTTACCTCAAAGTCAGTTTCAGAATATTCATGTCTGTTCTATCAGTCTGATAATCTGCCATTATTTCTGTATCTTGCTGTTTTAATGACTACTGTTTTATAGTACATTTTGATATTTGGGAAAGTTATGCCTCTCATCTTCTTTTCCCCCAGAATTGCTTTACCTAATTTTTCACAGGAAAAACTGACTGGAATATCAAGACTACCCACATAATGGGTGAAATTATTTACCTAATATTCATCTAATAAGGGAGTAATATCTGTGATATATAAGACACTAATAAAGCGTAGCAAGAATAAATAATCTGGCCCCATCCAATTATGGGGAGATGCTACCTCAAAGAATAAGCAACATTTCCTCAAAGAAGAAATATAGATGGCCAAAAGGCATATGAAAAAATGTTCCACATTAATAATCATCAAGAAATGAAAATAAAAAGAACAATGAGATATCATCTCACACAACAGAGACTCGCACACATCACATAGAACAAGAACAAGTAATTGTAGTGCAGCTGCAGGGAGAGAGGGACCTCATTCACTGCTAATGATGGGAAAGTCAACTGGTCCAGACTTTTGGAAAACAATAAGATATTTCTTAAAAATGTAGAAATTGAGCATCCACATAATCCAGCAAAACTACTTTTAGGAGTATACTATAGGAGCCCCAAAACACTGTATAAAAATGCCCCCTAGACTCCTTTGTTCATCATAGAACTATTTACAATAACATTTGTTTGGACAGCAGCCATATGCTCTTGATGAGGCCTGCTTTCTTGCTTGGAAAATACTTTCGAGCATGCTCATAAAACAGAAAGTTGCATTCTTTCCTGGAACACTGAACACTGATGACATGAAAACTAAAATTCTACAATTGTATTTACCCAAGGAATTAAAAATTAGAATAGATATAGAAATCACCCAAGTGCTCAAGAACAAATGAGTGGATAAAGAATCTTGGCACATCTACTATGCTGAGTGAAATTAGCAGGACAGTGTTAAACATAGAATAATTTGTGGGCTATATAAAAAAGATAGTATGGTATTAATATTCAGAATCTACAGAGACAAGGGCCACAAAAACTGTACATGGTAGGATGCTAGTCACAAATAGCAGGTGAGTGCAGTTAGGACATAGAAGGGACCACAGTGTGCATTTGTGAAGGGTATTGTACATTACATGACTCAAACTCAATCATAAACAACTTTATATTTGTGGAAAAAAATACATTTTATGGGTCAGTGAAGGTAATTAGAACAGCCTTCATAAATTCTCAAAGTTGGCCTATATAACAGGCTTCATTCTGGCGGTACATTATTTATAAAAATAAATAAAGGTTTTCCAAGATGCTTAGGAACCCCCATTCTCTTTTGGAGATCCTGTGCTCTATTTCCTCTGAATTACCAGGACTATATCTGAAAGATCTGTGGCCAATATAGAAGCAAGATCAAACTCAGGATCTAAGAAATTCAAGGTATATATATAAATTCAAGGTATATATATAAATTCAGGTATATATATATATATGTATATTTATGTATACATATATACATATATATTCAAGGTGTATATATATTCATTCCATATTTTTAGTTTTATAACTAAAATTAAAAGTGTATATATAAATATATACTCATTTCATATTTTTAGTTCTATCACTAAAACTTCATACTTACAATTTTGAATTAAGGTCAACTGAGTTCTAGAAATCAAAGAAAACTCACTCTCTTTCTAATATGTTATTCTCATTATTTTAACTGCTTAGAAGAAAGAAATTTGGGATATCATCATGTTGTAGGATTACATGTAGAAAGATCTCTTTCTTTCTGAAGAATCTATCTTGATTTTCAGAATAAATGTAAAGTCATTTGTTGATCATCATGGGACTACTCCTTCTTTTCCTGATCCAGATTTACTTTCCTTATCTAAGGATATGAGCCAGAGTTTCCTACACTAAGATAATAATCTTTCAAGATTCATGTGTACATGCTATTAAGTTGTTTTCCTTCTGCATCTAACTCCAAGATGCAAAGTTTTCTATGCTCCAATATATATTCCTATATATGTTTAAAATTTAGAAGTATACTTACTATTAATTTTAATTATTATAGGATTATAATAATAAAATACTATTTTTGCTTTTCTTGGGGGTTGATCATGCCCTGCAGTACTCAGGGTTTACTCCTGGCTCTGCACTCAGAAATCTTTCCTGACTGGCTTGAGGAACCATAATTGGATTCCAGGATTCAAACTACCATCCTGGATTGGCTGCATGCAAAGCAAATGCCCTACCACTGTGCTATCTCTCTGGCCCCTAAGATACTATTTTTTATTAACTAACACACAGTTTAGTTTTATGTCATCAGGATGTAGTCTCTATATTTTACTGTTTTACTTTTACTTTATGTCTCTGGTTTAACAGTCTAGCATAACTGCTTTTATATCTGGAATTTCATTGTTCTATATGAAACATTCAAAAATTTAAAAAAATATATAGATTAAAATAATAACAGTAATAGTATATTAGTAATCTTGTCTTTAGTTATATTTAAATATTTATAAGTGTGTTTTAATTATATTAAAATCCTATTTTATTCCCACTGTATAGATTTATACACTGGTAAAAAATATCTTAATTCTGCTGTAAATTATTAAATTTGTGTATATTAAATTTGTGCACATAATAATCATTGAATTATATAATTTATATGTATATATAATTTATAACCCTAAAAGGAATTTATTTTAAAAAGCATGGAATTACACTGAAGTATGTGTTCTCATCAGATATGAAGCTAGATTTTGATATTGACTTATCGGCTCTGAAAATGTATATGGAACTCAGAGAATGGCAATGACTCTTACACAAAGTCCCAGGCTTAGCTGCTCATTGATACAAGACTGTGTCCCCAAAGTTAATTTGTTTTCTTGTTGTTTAAAATTCTAAATTGGATATCATAGAACTGGCTAGAAATAAAGTTCAGTAGTCCAAATTTAGCCCATGAAATAGACTACTTTAAACAAATAATTTTACCTCTTATGAGGGTTAATTATTGAACCAAGTTTCATGTAGAAAACTTGAAGTTTACCTCATATATGTAAAAATTCAAAAAACGTTATGTATGGTTGTGGTTGCAACTACTACTTATTAATCATTATATTTACTAGATAAAAATTAAATGATATGAGAGTGGGATTCAGGTATTTTTTATAAAAAAAAAGTTATGTGAGACGATGAGAGTTGCAGTAAAGTCCACTCTAAGAAAAATACTGATTAAGATATCATTATGTTGACTTCTAAATGAAAAAAAAAGAATAATAAAACAGCATATTGAAAATGTTGAAGTTTATCTAAGCACTAAATTTCAGGAAAAGCAGGACAATATTCTACATTCAGCACTGGAGAGATAGTATAGGGTTAAAATTCTACCTTACCTTCCATGCACCAACCCCAAGTTTATCTCAAGTAATGTCTATATAGTTTCTCAGTACCATCAGAAGTGAGATCTGATTACAATGGCAGGATTATGCTGTCAAAAAAACCAAGTATGGTCAACAAAAATAAAAAGAAAAACCACAAAACCAAAATCCCCCTATTTTATGACCCAAAAAATGTCAACTTTAAGGTTTTTCACCGGAGTCCACATATATTATAAAATGAAAACTTACAAATTTTTTTCCCTTGGGATTAGCAGGACTCTGATAACACCAGTAAAACTCTAATCATTTCATTTTAACTATAATTTTGTCAATGATATCATTTCAGTTATGGTATAATGCAACTTCACTTAATATGTGTCCCACAGATCTTCATGCCAAAATACCTTTTGAAAGTATGGGCTGGACGCATTTCCCAGAGCCATCCTGAACCACTGATGGCAAGAAGAAAGCAAATAGATTGCAGGAAGGCAAATTATAATTCTTTTCTGTGTATGAATCAATTCATTTTACTATCGTATTTTGCAAAATACATGCATTCCTGAAGTTTTTTTCTGTTGTCTTAGAAAACTACACGTCCTTAGAAATAATACAATCTTGAGATATAATAAAATCAGACAGTTAAGGAAACAGCGGTGCCATTTTCTACATCTGTGCATTTTAGAGAAATTATAATTTTGTTTTTGTAAAATACAAAGAGTAATAGTCATGATATTTATAACCGTGTAATATTTTTTAAATATGTCATACACTTAAGTTACTGAAAGTGAGCTTTGCAGGTGTTTTTCAAACTCCTGTATTCTGTATAAGCTTTAGAAAATACCTTCATAAGGTTCATAAAGTTAGGAATTAGGCATTCCTTGTCTATTCAGTTTAACAATTATGTCAGCAGGGTGCAGAGTCCCTACATTTTTATTGTGTTTTTCTTTTATTTTATGCCACTGGTTTAATGTTCTAGTATCATTGCTTTTAGCATGTAGAAAAACTTGCAAATGTAGATGTTTTTCAATAGTACTTTATGAGGTGGAAGGAAATCACTTGCTTATTATCCATCTCTTAAAATTGTTTGCAGTTTTTGAATTTTTTAGAAACACTTTAACTTGAATCTTTAGTGTACATCAGATTTTATGAACTAATACAGTAAGAATGACTTGGCTTGAATTTGGAGAGATTACCTTTTCTTGAAATAAATCAACATATTTTTCTTTTAGTCTAAGGAGAGAAGTTATAAGGGATCCCAAGGATTAGAGAGAAATACCAATATTTACTAATCACATAATATGTGGCAAGGATGGTCAATATATTATATGCTATTATTTTTTCATTTTCATAGTAATTATGTATTGCAGCTTTGATTATGTCACTGTTGAAGAGTAAATTGACTCATATACAGAACAGTTACACTGATTAAGGAATTTTAACAGTTAATGAATTTGAGAAAGGAATCTAGTCAATTTTAGACTACTTCTTATGTCTATTTCAAGATTATAATACTGTTATCTTTCATTGCATCTGTACTTGTTCAGTGTTCTATAATCCAATTCTTTTAAATTATTTTTTAGTTTGTTTGTTTTGGAGCCTCAAAGTGCATTGCTCAGGGGTTGCACTTCACTCTGCACTCAGAAATTACTCCAGGTGGGGCTGGGAAAACGAAGTCAAATGGAAAACTGGGAATGAACTCAAGTCAGCCATACACAGGGTAAGCTCCCAAACAGCTGCACTATTGTTCCTCATGCCAAATCTTTTCTTTTTTACTATGTTTTACTTACTTTGAATTGACATCATCTTTTAATATCCTGGGTAAAGTGTGTAAAGGATGTATGTAATATTAAATTTTACTTGAACATATTTAATACTTGACAACTATGAGAGTAAAGTAAAGTTAACTAGGTTGATTAGAGATTTCCTCCAGATTTTTAAAGATATTCTATTGAATTCTAAATCTCATATTTTCTCTTGAGAAGCCCCAAATCACTTTGTTTTTTGGTCATTTCCAGTTACTGTATTTGCCGGCATATAAGACGACTGGGTGTATAAGACGACCCCCTAAAATTTCCACTCAAAATACAGAGTTTGTTATATACTCGCTGTATAAGACTACCCCCACTTCTGCACACCTTCCACACACCAAATAAAAGGTAAAACAATATCAGATTTGATTTCAACATTTTGATTTATATTCAAATGCTTATGACATGCAGGAAAACTGTCACAAGGCCATATGTAATCAAACATATACATAAAACAGTGCAAGTTTATTATCAGTAAACATACCGGTAATTCACTAAAGAAAACACACTCCATAGACTGGTACTGTAGATGCTTCTGGGGAACATAGGCAAGCAGCCCACTAGAGGGACTGTCAATGATAGAAGTAAGATAACAAATAGAGGGAGAGAGCAAGTGCCGGGCAAGTCCCTAGCAAGTTTGTTGGCTTGACAGTTTCCTCTTACAAGCCTTCAAACTCCTCTTCATCATCTGATATTAAAAGTTCATCAACGACATCCTGGGATACAGTTGCAAGGCAGTCATCGTATGGATCTACCAATTCTGCGTCAGATGATGTGGCCTCAGCTTCAGATTCCTCTTCATCTTGCCACAAGTACTCGTCCTCCATACCATCTAATTAATTTGATATGCCACACTTCTTGAAAGACTTGATTACCGTTTGCACATAAATATCATTCAAGGCTTTATGACAAATTGGCACAAAACATTCAACTGTGGAGCACGCCAGTTTCCTCCTTTTGTGTATGACTTTTCGCTGCTAACCATCCATTCATTCCACTGTTCTCGAATGCAATCTTTAAACGGCTTGTTTAGGCACACATCCAGGGGCCGTACCAATGATGTCAATCCTGCAGGAATAACTGCTGCATCTGTTTTTATTCTCGCAAGCTTTTCCTTGGTGCTGGGAGTTAAATGAACCCTGAACATATCCCACACAAGTAGACTACATTTTTGAAGTAGACAACCTGGTCGTCTGCTCCATACATTAACCAGCCGTAGCTTCACACCCTCCTCATCTATCCAACCTTTTTCATGCACATGCACAAAACAACCAGCAGGGAACTTGAGTTTTGATATTGTTTTCCTTTTAAAAATAATCATAGGTTTCAGTTTGTTGCCATCAGCTGTACATGCGAGTACCACTGTAAAACTTGACTTCTCATATCCTGTTGCTTTTATCAAAATAGTTTTTTTCACCTTTTTGATGGATAGTTTTATTTCCAATCATATCAAAATTCATTGGAGTTTCATCCATATTTCCAATATGACTTAATGCATAGCCATGTTTAGTGCACTGTTGTATTACGTGTAGATGGAAACTACCCATTTTGTTATCCAGATCTGAGGGTAATTTTTGGGCAATTTTTGTCTTTTGCCTTAGTACCAGATCATGCCTTGCCATGAATCTACTGCACAAGGATATAGTGGTCTTAAAATTGTTGCTGTGTTCTGGGTTAGATTTGGCCCACTGAAGTGCAAACAAGCGTATTTTATTTCGTGTCACCACATAAGCATTTTGGCGATGTTGAGCCACCCTGTCTGCTACATGTTTTTCGAGTTCTGACCAGTGTGGGGTGCCTCTTCTTAATGCACACTTACCCCTTGGCATACTCTTTATTGCTTTCTCATTTGATTTCCAGTCCTGAACCATCTTTTCAGTTACTCCATATTGTCTTGCAGCAGTACAATTATTATTTTCCTTAGCGAAGTTTATAACGTTCAGTTTAAAATTTGCATCATACTTCTTTCTTTTGGCTGGTGCCATGATAGGAATGATAGGGGTTTGACTGGTCGACATTTTCTATGCTGTACAATGGTGCAGGATTGTGGTTGGCTGTTGGCTCTATACAACGCCTAATTTGATTGGTCCCTGCTCCCTGTTTGCCCGCCCTATCACTATAGCAATCTGGTCCACCCTTGCATCAGCATCTCCCTGGGACCTCACTAGTGCGCAAGTGCGAGCTCTTCAACATTCTAACAGGCACCATGCTAGCACAAAATCGTGAATCTTCAATGCATATGTAAAGAAATATACCATAACCCGAATTTACCACACTCGCAAAATCACACACAGCCGACCATACACCCAGTATGGTATCGCGATTCACGATTTTGCGCTATCATACTGGGTGTTTGGTCAGCTGTGTGCGATTTTGCGAGTGTGGTAAAATCGCATAACAGCCGAGCATACACCCAGCAGCCCTGCTGATGCCTGAAAGGTATGTGGAATGAAGTGGGCGAGCATCAGAGGTCACTATGGCATGGGGCAAGCACTATGGACAGTCTATCTGAAGTGTACCTGGCGTATAAGACAACCCCCCACTTGGAGGCATATTTTTTAGGACCAAAAAATCGTTTCATATGCCGGCAAATACAGTACTAAATTATTTTTCCTGTATGCTACTGATTTTTTCTCTTTGTTCCAGGCAAAGAGTCTTGGGTGGCACAGATCCCAACTCTTTCAATTTAGAAGCATATTAAGTTCAGGGAGAGTTTTTGTCTTCTTTTTAAGTATAATGAGTTGGGAAGTAAAGTAAAAAATTAAAATGTGTGCCTAAGTGAGAACATGGACTTCTCTAGCGTGGATATATATATATATATATATATATATATATATATATATATATATATATATATATATAATACACATACACATATATATACACACACATACATATCCACATATGTGTGTGTATGTATTAACACAAAAGAATCAAAATACACTTTTCAAGAATATGATGATGGCAGTATAGACTTGGGTAAATTGTAGAGGTAACACAGGCACTAGGAGCATTTGTGTTAACAACACATGCATACTAGTTGAGTGTGACCTTAATTGGTTCCCATACCTAACTCGGTATATGCCTTGTTACTCATTGGTTGAAAATATCTTTGAATGTAATTCCTTGGATTAGTGTTTAGATCACCTACTCTCACATCAAAGTGTGATCTACTCCTTACCAATAAATACCCCAGGTTTCTAGGAAAATATTCTCATGTGTTTAGAGATGTCTCACTAAGTTCCTTGCTTTTTAGGAGCTGAAGTCTTATATGTTGGAATTCCTGAACCCTGTTCTCCCTCTTTAGTGTGTGTTCGGATTATTACCGACATCAATATTTGCTTCCAGGCCCGTGTCGGGCCAGTGTCCTGGCTTTGGTACCTGAGGCTAATTCTAGAAATTCAGGGAGTTTTTACTGAAGTAAAACAATCCCCTTTCCTATTTTTCATCACTTAAATTTTTTGTAATAGTTGTTTATTCAGTATTCTGAACTTTCAAGTAATATGGCTTGGACAGTATTGACTAAATTCCCATTTATTATGGATAGACTAAGTTCCCTAATACTACATAAGGGGGGAAAAAAGGAGAAAGAGAAAAAAGAATCAACCAGTGGTGCTTGACAAGTACTTGAATCTTGGAATATTGAGATGAAATAAAATGGTTGCGATTTATCTAATCCACTAAAGTTGTATGTGTGCATGTGTGTGTGTGTGTGTGTGTGTGTATTTGCATTTTTTTCAAGTTTTTAGGTTACCCAGCTATGATCAGTTTTTTTTTTTTCCTGGATCTGTACTCAGAAATCACTTCTGACAGTGATGAGGACTGATGACAAAAATTGAACCTCTGTTGGCTTTAGCTAGGCAAGTAACTAAAACAATTTACTATATTTTCAACAGCCATAAACTAATATAATTTTAATGTCATATGGGACAATCAAAACATTATATTTGTGAGGACTATAACAAGAAAAGGTGATGTCTAAAATATGGATACAATAAATATGGCTTATGGATTGACTTACATTAATTGTGTATATGGGATTTCTTGACTTTGTTTATATTTCCAGAATATCTGAATATACAGTCATAGCGCAGCATTTTCCCATCACCTCTCTATTTATTTATTTATTTATTTTTGTCAAATAGTGATTACCTAAACTATTCTCAGTGTCCTAGGTGCACTTGGTGACAGCCATTTGATTGAATACTAGAGCCTAAAAATGCAGTGCTGCCAAGATCCAGGGGTATTGAGGATAGGGGACACCAGGGCTGCATTGGGTAGTGATTAGTAGACTCCAGTGCTATAACTGGTGATCCATGTGGTGCCAGGGACAGAAATATATATGATGCTTATCCTCTCCTTTCTATATAGTCTCATATTTATTTACACTATTTTATAGGTATTTTTAGAAAAAAATTAAATTATAAAAAATGACAAAGAGAACAGAGGCACAGTGCTATTAAGTTCCAATATCTTGTTTCTGTTATTAAATCTTACATTAACATGGAGCATTTGTCACAATTTATGGGATAGTATTAATGCATTATTATAAAATAAATCGCTTATATTTTCTTCACTTTTACTGAGTATAATTTTATGATTTTCTTGAGCACAATGTCTTTTTTTTTTCTTCAGAATTGACTTGTTTCTGATGCCTTCGATCACTATGAGGAGCAGTAAATAGATTACTTGAGTAGTATTCTCTTGCTACTTCAGAACTAGGTTTTAATTGGGTCAGTGTGCCAGGTTTATTATTTCATGGTAGGATCAACATTACTGATCATGGTTGACACTGACCATAATCACCTGACAAAGACCTTGTGTATCAGGCATATCCTGTGCTTTTTGGAAGGGAGTCACTATAAGAAATCACTGCAATAAAGGACTAAGATATGAGTTATGTTCTACCTCCTGGAAGGCACAGAGTTTAGATTATTTGGAATTTTTCACCAAGTAGATCTGTTTCTTCTCACATTTATTTATGTATTCAATTTCTTACTTATATCAGTATGGCTTCATGGATAATTTATTTTATGATATCTCCTTTAATAAAAGATATTTCCTATGAAGTTGGTTATATTTCTCAAAAAAATTGTAAAATATTCTGCACTAAGAGTAATGACTATATATATTGTGGAATCTTAAGGAGGAAGTTAGTACTGGGCTTGGGGCTTTATTATTTGTATATTATATGACCATAAACTCTATTAGGTGTACCTCAGGACAGAGATCTTGTTCTACTTTCTCTGGAGAAAAATCATAATTTATTGCATTTAGTTTATTTAAAAAGTGCCATCCAGAGACATGAAAAGAAAAGGAGATGTGGGAATTTAACTTTTAAGCATTATTCAAAAACTTTCCTATTTTTAGTTGCATTTTCTCCAACCTTTATGTCTTTTATACTTGCAATGGTATAAATGTGATCATATTTTACAACAGTTTATAGGCAGAATTGGTGTGGTTCTCAGCTCTCCCCATGGTTAGCTCAAGCTTTAGTCTTTTCATGTCTGCTAAATCAGTTTCACTCAATCCATCTGCTTTACTACAGCTTCCAAAATTGCTTTTGCTATGCTTGCCTGTTTTGTTCTTTCTGTCTCTTCTCTGTTTATCCTCAGAGAAAAAAATTTCCTTTACAGAAGGTTTAGTAGAGATTGGGGAGAACAAAATCTTTTCACACATTTGCTAAGGTTAAGGGTAGATTTATGTGATCAGACAGACTCTAACTTCATCTTAGTAGCTCTATCACTCATATACATATCTGATAATGAAGATAATTATTCCCTACACATAAATGTAAAAATAGGAAGCAGTATCAGAAGTAAAATACATTCAAATTTAATTAATTGTTTTGTTTTGGCTCATACCCGTGTATGCTTAGACTTACTCTTAGCTCTGTATACAGGAATCATTTCTGGCAAGATGGAACTGGGATCAACCCGGACTAAGTGCATGTAAGAGAAATACCTCAGTCATCATAATGTCCAACTTTAATCCATGTTTTTTTTTATTCAGTTACATTAAACTTAATCCCACCTACATTAATTGAAAATACTTTTTTCATTTTTTAATGTTTAATGTCATTATGTTCATCACACAGATCAAAGTTCAGATATCTCGAGCATCTTTTTCAATGCACATTTTGATTTATATATCTGTGTGCAGCTAAATATCAGCTAAATAAAAAGCACAGATTTGTACAAGAATGCATAGTAATATATCACTGCAATGTATAATTCCAACAGTTTATTTCTAATGCCACACTTGCATAACAATTGTGTCTCAATGTAAGGTGAGAGGGCAACCTGCTTTAAAAAGAAAGACTATTTGTATGTGTCTGTGTAAAGAATATATTTAAATATATATAAAACTAAGTATATTCATGAGAAAAACAGAACCTAGAATTAGTGACAAGTGTTTCATATGTAAAGAAGTATTTGGAAATAGGAATTATTGTTTTTTTTGTTTTTTTGTTTTTTTGCTTTTTGTGCTCTATCCAGTAATGCTCAGAGGTAACTCCTCGAATTGCCTCAGTGTTTGAGGGACCACAAATGATGCAAGGGATCAAAACCTGGTTAGCTGCATGCAAGACAAATGCTCAACCAGCCATACACACATCCAATCCCAAGAAGTATGAATTATTAAATGTGTATATACCCATATATACTTATATACATTAGAATATAATTTATCTTATATTTAAAACATGTTGATTAAAAAATTAAAGTTATCTCTTTATGCCATTTATTTATTAATTTATATCAATTATTAATTAGTATTATTTATTAATATATTCCTGTAAGTCAAGTAAAATTATAACAATAAGTAAGTCAGGGTTGAGGGAATATATGGTGCTTGTTTTGTAGGGAGCTTGTGGTTTAAATCTCTGACTCCACATATTGTTTCCTGCTAATGTCCAAGGAATATTCTGGGCATAGACCCTGAAAGAGTCTCTGTACACCACTGAAGCCATCCCCAAACCAAAAATAAAAAGGAAACACTCAAAACTGCAATAAAATATCACCTCATAAGTGTGAGAATAAACTACATATTAAAATTTAGAAAAATATTAGTGAGGATGCAAAAAAACAGAATTGTTTTATCCATCCTTAGAATAGAAATTAATGTTATCACTATGTAAAATGATTTGAAGAGAATTTAACAAAAATATAGAAATTTCATATTATCCAGTAATACCACTCCTTGAATTTTGTCTTAAGATGTGAAAACACTAATTTAAAAAGGAAATTTACACTACTATACTTATTAAATCATTAGTCAAAACAGCCTAAGCCTATAATCACATTAAATAAATGTTCAGTAACAGAGTATATACATGCTCAATGAAATACTATTCTACAATTAAGAAGTAAAGGATAAAACTGCACACAGACACACAATGCTTTGGGATTTAAAGTCATTATGCTAAGTGACTTAAGTAAGGACATAAAATACAATTATTGAATGCTACATTGATATGTGTGGTAAGAATTATTAAAGTAAATTAACTAGTAAAAAACAGAATTAACTCTATGAGTCAGGGGAATATATAATGATGACCAAAGAAAATAGCGAAGGAAAAAGAATGGCCAGAGGGATAATTTTGTGTGTTATTAATGATACTGGAACTTGGCAGGGGAGTGCTGACCATCACACACATATACATATAATATGAGACCAATCTCTCCCCAATTCCATAACATAAACCAACTATAAAAGATTAAAATAGTAAATTGAAATAATTGGTACATGAGTGGTATGTATAAATGTTATGTACAAATAAAGGAATATATACAAAGGACAACAAGTTGTTAAGGTTAAAATAAAAACATATATTCTGTGGCTCTGCACAAAAATAAGGGTATCATAAATATAGTCTTGGAGAATAAGCACAAAATGAAAAAGCTCACATTAAATAGGTCACTTTGGCCAGAACAACATTTTTTTTCAGTTTATCTTTGAAAGAGGAGGCCATAGATCCTTAAATGCAAAATTGCCAAGGACAAAAGAGCAACAGTTTTGTAAAGCAGCCTGACTAATATAAAAATATTTAGGCATTAATGAAGGTGCCAATGATGGAGAGATAAAAACATAAGAACTTTTTAAAGGAATTCCTCATTGTAGTGAAGTGTCTTAAAATTCAAATAGGGTATCTTATTATATAAGTACAAGGTATGCTGATAGCCTCAGATGAGGAATAAGTGTTTATGAAACAGGAATAGAAGCATTTATTACTAAATATTACCAGCATTTCTAAGAATGCATGCTTTTAAACTATGTGGTCTCTATGTTAATAAAAGTAAAATCAAGTAATCAAATGAAAAAAAAAGAAAAATGGATCAAGTAGGAACAAAAGGAGGAAGTTGAGAGGGAAAAGGTCAAGTAAGAAGGAAGAAAAGAACATCACAGATAAAGGATAAAGGATGAGGGATAGAGTGAGAGAAAGAAAAGAGAAAGTGAGAGAGAGAAGCTTACAGACATACAGATATCGGGACAAATATCGATGCCGAGAACACACATAATGAGTTTTGACAATAAATGTATGGAATACAGCCTCTATGAGACTAAAGTAGAAATTTAGAGACATAATACAAGATGTTATATTAATCCAGTAGCTTTATCAAAATAAGTCAGAAGTTTAAATGTCTGGAATGTCAATAGAGATTCATTGGAAAAACAAGGTTCACAAAAGATTAATATCAAACATTAGAATAGTAAGTTAGAGTGTTCGTTCCCTAACCAATTTTGGTTTCCAATACCTTTTATCTTTTCAAAAGAACAATTTAAATTCTCCTCACAAAAACCACAATGCAGCATGGGAATATTGATAATATCAGGTCTTTTAAAGTTTTCAATATTTTCTAAATTTAATTTAAACGAAACTTCATAGATGCATTAGGCTATCATTATAAAGTTGAAAGATGGAGCCATTTAGATATTTACCTAACTCCTTTACTTTAATTTTAGTTTTATGATATGACCTCTCATTACAGGCTTATGCATTGGGATGACAGACTCCATGAACCTATTACAGTAACCTCAGAATAAAAACACTCAAGCTAAGGGCTAAATAATAGCCTAAACGTTACAACAACTGTTGGTTTTTAATCTCAATCACGTTTCATTTGTGTACACTTTTCTCATTATTTGAACTTGCTGTTCTTTCATCATACCCTTTCACCCAATAATGGTTGCATACTGTAACTCTTAAAAATGAAACACATTATTTCTTAGCATTGAGTCCTCAGTGAGTTATAGATAATTATTTCATCAACATACAAACATTGGACATTGCTATAAACCTGTGCCTCTCTGACCATATCAGTAAACAAAACACAAACTTAATACATTATGGTAACACATATTTTTGAATCAGTTCCTGTGGATTAAGTTGAACTGATGTTTTTCCCCCACAAATTTGTGACTTTTTCTAATCTTGTATGATCTTGTTTTGTTTGGGGAAACACACCCCACAGTTCTTAGAGATGGCTTTCTGATTTGTATTTAGTACAATACCTGGCAGAGTACAGGGGACTATGAGGAACTGGAGACTGACTGAGCCCAGGGTATTACACATGCAAAGCAAATGCTCTACCACTGAATCTCATCCCCATCCCCATCTAAAAAGATATTTATAATTTTTTAAATATATTTTAAATTACAAGCATCTAGAATTAATTACTGTTTAGGTAGTTCTGTGCCTTAGTACAGAAACTTAGGTAGTACTGTAATTAGGGTACAGTCTGTACATTCTAAATTATTTAGCAAATTCACTAGAAATAAAAATGGCAAGTTATATTTAATGAGATATTTAGGTGGTATAAGAATTATTCTGCACATAATATAGGTATTATCTAAATGCAACTTCCTTCCAGAAATACCCTGAGGTTAGTACTATTATCATGCCCATTAAAAGATGATGTAACTGTTAATTTAAGCAACTAATTTAAGGTCATAAAATAATAAAAGGCAAGGCAGAGCCTGGTCAAATCTCAGGAAAATTGGCTCCAGAACCCAAACCTTTCATTATTCCACTCTCTTTTCTCTCTCAGAGGTTCTCCACTGTATGAAAATAAAAATCAAAGTATCAAAACATTAGTGATAGAATACATTTGGAATTAGTGGGGGGGAATGATAATCAAATAACATTATTTAAATTAAATTCAATTCTATTTGTCATTAAGCTGTAGCTAGTAGAAATATATTTAGTAGCCTAGTAAAATATTCATGATGTATTTTTAATGAATAAAGAAATATGCCCTATAGTGAAACTCATTTATACATATACACAATTATATGCACTAAAACTCACACAGAAAGAAATCCTAACTATAGAAATCAGAAAGTTAGTTTCAATAATTAGCAAGTAGTGGAAAATGGGTAGTTTTCATGTTTTCTCAAGAATACTCAGCTCTTTTTGAATAGGTAGATCTTTTGTTTTCTTATCAGAGAGATCTTCCGTGTTTCGCAAGTCTAAAATAGACAACTCAGTGTTCTTTAAATAATTATAACTATATCACAGTTTAGTACTTTTTATCTTTTGTTGTAAATTTTTAAAGATTCTTTTCCCTGTCTATTGTTATGTGTAAGAAAACTGCACTGTCTTGTCACTTCTATACATTTACATGGCTTAGAAAGTTGTGTGAGTATTTTATAATTCTTACTAAAATTTGTGAGCAGATGATGTAGATACAATTAATTAATATAAAAATAAACATATGAAAATATGAAATTTAATCACAGGAAATATCAAAGTCAAATTTAATCTAAGGGAGTTCGTAAATTCATCCATGCAATTTTACATTCTTTTATAAGATAAAACATTGGCTTGGCATACACACTGAGGGGTTTTTACATTGGGGAGATGGAGGATCTGCTCCCTGTTTTTAAAAGGCTAATTCTGGTGCATTTAATTGAGCTTTGATAGATTATGTAATAATATAAGGTATTTAAGAAGCAGTAGTAAAGTGTAAGCATTTAGGGGGAATGTCTGATGATGACTGGTTTACTTTCCAGACAGGAAATATCAAAGTAGATAAATTTGTTTGTTTAGGGGTCTTTAGTACATGATACTTATAACTTCCTCCTGATCTTTAATTAGTGATCACTCAGAAATCACTAGATCTGAGCAGCACTCAGAGGAGTATAACATGAGTATTATATATATATAATCTGTATAGATATAAAACATCTGTGAACTCATATACATATGAATTTCAGGGATCAAACTGAAGTCAGAATCCTAGAAGCGACTTTATACCTGTATTTTATTTCTACCCCCTAACTTGTTTCCAAAAATTATGAATCATTAAATTTTTCTCATTAAATCCATAATAAGCAAGTAGTATTGAATAATTAGTGCTTCATAATAAGGTCGACTCTCCATTTACATATTGAAACAGAGAGCTACATTCTGATTCGTATTCAAATTATTGTTTCAATAACCAAACATAAGATAAAGTAACACAATAAAATAAGCCCATCTAATTCTCAGTTAACCTAAATATAAAAGAAAAACTATTTTTGTAAAATATATAGCATTTTTAATAATTATTTTTTGATCCTTCTTATTTTTTCATGTACTTATACTTTACATGTTTCAGAATATTACAAATGTTGCACTCACTGCCATTCAGGTACTATTACTTTGTTACACAATTACTCTATTACATTATTATTTGGGTCCTGAGACTATGTTTTTAGCTCTATCAATTTACTAATTATATGATATTTATAATAAAATTGGTATTTTAATCATAAATGCATTGTATATTATGCTATTCTTTTAAAAATTAAGCAACACCCAATTAGTATTAAAATTGACAATTTTATAATATTAATAAATATACATATCATCAAAATTTAATAATTTCCAGAATTCAACTATGGATCAGTATTACATATTCTTTACCATCAAGGCAAAATGGAGAGAAAAAAGGTCTATATATTCAGGAATCATATTACTTTTTGATAATGTCTTTCTTACCACCCTAATATTGTTTGACCTGTAAAAACAACAAATATATTGTTAATGAAACCAGTACTATTCACTTATATTATAAAATGTAGAATTAACTAAAAACTTGAATGTAAAACACCCACATAGATGTTAAAACTCTACTCGTTGAAAGATTTGTGATTTGTATAGATCTTCATTCTTATAACAAAAACACACTTATCTCAATCACGAACTTTATCTGTACTCTCGCAGTGGTCCTCAAACTATGGCCCGCGGGCCACATATTGTACTTGTATCTGTTTTGTTTCTTCATTGCAAAATAAGATATATGCAGTGTGCATAAGAATTCGTTCATAAGTTTTGTTTTTACTATAGTCAGACCCTCCAATTATCTAAGGGACAGTGAACTGGCCCCTGTTTAAAAAGTTTGAGGACCCCTGCAAGTGTCCTGGTGTTCTGAATTGCTCCAAAATTGGAATAGTATTCCTATCTTTAACCAATTTAGTCTTCAGGAAATTATATATGGTAATGCTTTTTAGTCAAACTTTAGAAAATATATTTGGATTAAACCATTAGAAAAAACATCTAAATATATATTTAAATATATATTTAAGCATTTTAAGTTAATTGAAATTCAAATGATATAAATTCTTGATTGATTTATTTATTTTGAAATATATTTATAGTAACACCTTATAATTATGTACATTTTCTGGCCAAGAGATATCTGTGAATATAAATAAAACGTGAAATTGTGTGAAGAGAAAGAAATATTTTTAACTATATAATGCCCAGACAACTAGGATCGAATTAAGAAAATTAAAATATTAGTAACATTTATTGACTTATAAAGGTATGAAGATGATCAAAACAATTTTAAAAGCAATAGAATTGTGGTAATAAATACTGGGAAGTTATACTAAAATAATATACACATGCAAAAGGTAATTGTTTTTTTTAATCTTTAAGCACCATGATTACAAGCATGTTTGTAGTTGGGTTTCAGTCATAAACAGGATACCACCTTCTTTTGAAAATGCCACTACTAATTTTGCTAATTTCATTGGAGGAAATTCAGAAAACATATCTTGAAAGATTAAAGAGTACAAAAGAAAAATCTCTCCCTGCAGCATGTGTTATCATTTTATCCTAAGCACTATTACAGTAGTCTGATGTATTATCCTCTTTTTTATTTTTGTCTTCTTCCCACTTGAATGTATAGAATGGCCTCTATTATAAGGAGCAGGGCAATTGCAAACTCATTTCCTTATCTCAAGTCAGCTCTGAAACATGATTAAGTAATAAAACATTCACAAGAAAAAAACTAGATATATCTTGCTTGTTGTCTACTTTTCATCCCCCATATCAAGTGGCTGCATCTCTGGGGGATATTCTGATTGCTTTGCCTTTCTCTTATTCTCTCTCTTTTATACCAGTGCTTATTTTGAAGTTTTTCTTTCACCTACTTTTTAGTTTTTCTTAAAGGTATTCAGTTTATCTTCTCTTAGTTTCATTCCTGAGATCCCTCTTTCCTGAATAAAATTTTAATTCAGAGCCAGTCATGTCTTCATTAACCATGCTTCATTAAATTGAGTTTTTTCTATATTTCCTACCAAACTTTGTTTTTCAATTTCTTCAATTGAATTATCCTAAGTTTAACAAAAAAAATTGGTTTCCATCAGATAGCAATTATTTGGTACACTATTTCAGTTGGAAATAAAATAAAATATAAATTTTGTATGCTAATTTGTAGTATTTTTCTAAATTCAGTTTCATTTAACTACTCAAAATGAACTTTATAAAGAAAGGCATACAGTAACAAGAGAGAAGAAACAAATATTGACAGAGTAATTTTGTAGTATTTGTACTAGCAACAATGACAATGGAAATTATTTTTAATTAACAACCCAAAGAGAAAATAATGATTAGGAAATTATAAAATGTATATACACCAGGATTCACTGCTTTTACATAGCAAATATGACACTTCTTATACTAAAAATACATACCTGCAGGGAAAATATGTATAACAAAAACTAAATTCTGGCATCTTTACCTCTACACTTCAATATGTTTTTTATTTACAGCCTGGTTTCTTAACTTCACACAAATGAAGTTAATGATGTTGTTTATAGATTTAAATATTATAAATTGAAAAAATTGCTTTGAACTAAAATATATCATTATAAGCCTTTTAAACTTTTATATACTTGAAAAGATCCATAGAGAATACGTTAAGAGAATTTAAACATGCTCTAGTACATCTGGATGTATTTTCTGTTGAGCAATATATAAATTCAACTTGAATGTTAGCAGAACCAATGCAAGTTGTATCCTGTCTAACAGAATCATTTGAGGTAATATGGAGGGAGAAATGACAGAAGATATAAAATCCCTCTTAAAAGATACATATCATCAATAGGAGATGCTCCCATGTATCTATCTCTCTGGCCAAATTTCTCTTGAAATTAAAGTAGGATCTAACAAATGATAGAAAATAGTGTCGTGGCTAATATCCTGCATTTATATTTGTTAGGTATCTTATTTCAGTTGTTATACAACTTGAAATATGAATAGATTCTGATTTATTTCTTAATGGGTTGAGAATTTAGTTGGATGAATGAGAAAATTTCATAATAAATTCTATTACTTACATTTTAGATTTATCAGTTTCTTAAGTTTCTTTGAGAAAATATAACATATCCAGTGAAATATAAATTTAACAAAAATAAAATGTGCTCTTTTTAGATCTTAATTATTTCTGTAAGTTTCTCAGATATCTTGATTCATGTATTATCCTTTATTGTTTTTCCCTCTCTTCTTTTAAATTGATATTAATAGCTTCTAGATGGACTCCTCTCAGCTTTCTTTTTTTCAACAGAACCACAGAACTTGAATTATTTTTTCTGCCTCATAAATTGAGGGGAAAAAAAGTGGATGGTACCAGGAGCAAACAGTAGCATGGACATTGAAAATGATCAGCCCTAAACACAAAACTCAAAGCCAACGATAACAGAATCAAGATCCCCAATCTACAACAAGTTATACACAAAGGGACCAATTACACTAGCAGTCCAGGGGACAGAAGGGGGAGGAGTGGGATGAATGTTGGCAACAGGAGTGGAGGGAGGCACCAATTTACTGTATGTACCTTAAATATATATATTTACCTTAAATATATGTACCTTAAATATAACTGTGAAAGACATAATTCACAATGGTCACAATAAAAATTATTTTAAAAAGACAATAACAATCATTTAAATCATTGTGATAAATCTAATAATTTTATTATTTCATTTAAATAATACAACCAATGATTTAAATAATTAAATATAAAAATTTGACTAATATTTTTATGATTATTTAAATAAAACTATAAGAACATTCATTTAATTTGAATACCAAATAAATCTTTAAATTTCAAGTTTAAGGGGCAAGGTGGCTCTGGAGTAAGGTGTCGGCCTTGCAAGCGCTAGCTAAGAAAGGACAGTGGTTTGATCCCTCGGTGTCCCATATGGTCCCCCCAAGCCAGGGGCAATTTCTGAGCACTTAGCCAGGAGTAACCCCTGAGTATCAAATGAGTGTGGCCTGAAAAACCAAAAAAAAAACATATCAAATTTAAATATCAAGTGTAATGATAATAGCCAAGACAATGAAGATGAGAACCAGGAGAACTGGTCCATGATAGGAAACTTGCCACAAATAATGTAATAGTGCAGTTAAGACAGAGAAAGGAACTCTCTGTGACAATCATTGTGGCAAATAATCATTCTGAACAAGAACTCGGTCAGTAAAATGATATACAAGGTAAACCATTATGACCCTTCTGTAACAATATTGTCAACCATAGTGTCTAAAGTAAGAGAAAGGGACAGAAGCGATAAAAGAGAAATGTCTGCCATAGAGGCAGCCAGTGGCAAGGGTCAGAGGGAAACTTGAAACACTGATAATGGGAAATGTGTACTGGTAAAGGATGTTGGACAGTGTATTAGTGAAACTCAACCATGTTCAACTTTGTAACTGTGCATCTGATGGTGATGTAATTAAAAAAATGTTAGAGACAACACACATGTGATACCCAGGTATGGGTGCCTACCTGAGAAAATGTCACTTGCGTCTCCCTTTTGAGATATAGACTTTCTTGCTTTCATGGTGGGCTGTGTACTGGGGTTTTCTCCCCTTAAGGAGAAGCCTCTGTTCTCTCTTGAGCATATTAGTCATTACTCTCTTTTCCTCTTTCTTATTCTTACCCCCTTCCTCAGTACCTCCAAATAAAATTTCCTCTTGCTTAGAAAATCCAGAGAATATTACTATGAAGGATTTGTAATCCACTTTGGTCAAAACAAAAATTATTATTATAATGATAAAAAATCATTAGAAAATAAAAAATTCTTGAGAAAAAAATTACTGAATATTTTAATACTGATATAGATGGCAAACTGTCTGGGGATTTTCATAAAGCTATGTATCACCTATGATTTTCATTAGAAAAAAAGAAATATCCTTTTTATTTTTCTTTATCTAGTAGGCCTCTTTAGCCATTAGTATTT
Organism: Suncus etruscus; assembly: GCF_024139225.1. Lineage (NCBI taxonomy): Eukaryota > Metazoa > Chordata > Mammalia > Eulipotyphla > Soricidae > Suncus > Suncus etruscus. The sequence continues at coordinate 35,920,839 of NC_064860.1, read as the reverse complement.
AATTATTGTTATTTTATTTATTTGTTTGCTTTTGTAGGCACTATCAGGCAAACCTCAGCTTGATATTTTGGAATTGAGAAGTATCTGATCCTCTTCTCAAGGGCTCACACATGCAAGGCATGTTTTTATATCATTTAAGCCATACGTTTAGCCCTAATGTTCTATCTTTTAAAGTATAGTAAAGGAATTTTATATAATCTGAAAGAATACCCAACAGGCAGAAGAAATTATAAAGAAGAGGAACACATGTTCAGAAAAATACTATCAGAGATCATTTACAAGTCTTAAATCATTTTCAAAAGACGTGCAAATTCACAAGTACAAAAATACTTTGAAAATAAAAGTTGAGAGAGTTCATTAATATACATTCCCTCAAAGTGGGAATTATTGTCTCTAGAAAGATTACAATATGAAAAGCAAATATTTTCAATATTGTTAATGATCCATATCAGTTTAGAGACAAAATGCAGAGAAATCTGTCTTCTTTTGAGGAGAAAAACATTTCTATAGTTTTAGTTTACCCATTCAGAGAACAAACCTAATTTTAAGCAACATATATTTCCCTATTGCTGTTGTCTTCAAAGATCGACTTCAGACATTTTAGACTTAAGTATTTCTAATAGACATATCAAAGTTTTTGTGTCAATCTTCAACATGTTTCTTAACTATAATTTGTATCTTCATTATCACAATTGAACAAACAATATGATTCTTGTCTTTGGAGTACTTTTATTGCATGGTATAGTTAATTTATTATTTTATCTTTATTTTATTACTTTTTAACATACCTGGCTATGGTCATGAGTTATTGCTAGCTCTAATTCATGGATCACCCCTGGCAGGACTTGGGCAACCATTGAGGTTCTGGGGATTAAACCTGGGTCTGCCAAATGCCAGCTGAGTGCCCTATTCACTGTACTATCTGTTTTGTTCTATAAGTTTTTAATTTAAGTTTATAGTACGGCAGTCTGCATTTAAAAATTCTCTCAGTCATTTGATAATCATGTACGTATATCTTTAAATTCAGGTAGAACTCTAAATATAATGCATATGAGAGATAATATTATCATCATTGCCCTGACAATGATGTGGGTACTACTGAAAAAAGGTCTTATTAATTTTACAACTATAACTAGACTTCTACTTATAGAAATTTATTACTTACCCAAGAAAACAATAAAAATACTAAAAATTGTGGCCAAATACCCAATACCAGACATAGTGGTAATCAACTGCTATGCATCAAATTCCAAAAATGATTCTTACCTATTAAATTATATCCCTTATACAACTGTTGTATTATTTCCATGTTTCAGTGAAAACAGATTTCCTCTATGTCTACAAATAGGAGGTTAAGAGGATTATTTCCTGTTTTTCATTCTAGAACAAATTCTTATTTTATTTTTGCCCACCCATAGAACTAATTCTTATAACTATATCTCTCATAATTGCACTGTGACCTGTATCATGTGATATAATGGACATAGTTTAGGAAATAGCTATACAGCCACCAATTCAACTGCACAATGGAGTTGTGCTTCAATTATTCCAAAGGCTTCAATATTCCAAAAAACAATATTCTTTTAGTGACAATTTTAAACCATTCATGTGGTCTTTTTTTATCACTAATCTAAATGTATAATTTCTTTCACTTTGTGATTAAAAATATTTATGAAAAAGATTCTATGGTTTTTTTCACCTAAGATTGGGTATGAAATAAGAAGCAAATAGTGTAAAGCAGAAAATAAGGGCCATTTAATTTCTCATTTTTTTGTGCTTTCTGCAGAAAAAAGAAAATGAAACCAACATGCCAGTAATATATTTATTCAGTAACTTTCATATGTCACCTGGGTTAGCATAAAACCTTTCAGCATTATCATAAATTTCTTTGGTCATTTATCAAAAAACAAATGTTCAAGCTACTGACAAATATACAATATATTGAATTTTGTAGTTTCATGGATATACAGACTACAGTTAGAGTGCATAAGATTGTGAGATTGTGTGCTGATTTATATTTTACCAATAATGACTCTGAAAAACTTTACACATTATGAATCTAAAGAATCTTGATATATGGTAATAGGAAATGTTGATGACAATTGATTTCATAATACAAGGAATTGTCAGATACTACGAGCGGATATGCAATAAAATTAGAAATACTGAACTTTTCTTTTGTATACACAACAGCTTGAGCAAAGCTCTGGGTAAATCTTGAACATATTCATAGAACTGCATTACACTTCATAGAATATTCTCAGGCTACGCATACACACAAAAAAGACAAATAGGAAAAGTTCTGATTAAATATTTGCTCAGAAAAAATCCTCTGATAATATACTACCAATTTTCTCACTTGAGTAAATACCATCTTCTTCTCCCAAAGTAAGTAGGTCTCTGATTTATCAGATTTTATTTACAGAAAGGAACTCTGACCACAAAATGCACAGCAGTTATGTCAAGGGTATACCCCCTACTTATCTCAAAACATAGACAATATGACCTTCGGCAAGGACACTGTAAAATATAATTTTCCCCTAAAGAAAACTAGGAATCTCTTTTCACATAACTCACTAGTGTGATATGGTGTAATGAAGCAATCCCTGCTTCCATTGGCTATAGTACAAATTGCCTCATTTGGCTTGGTCACTTGAAGGACAATTGCCAGGTGTGCGTACATTAACATATGCAAGGTTTCTATGGAAATGCTTCTTATTCAACTGAAAAGCTTTGGGTATACATCCAGCTCTGCAGGAAAGTGCCATCTCTTTCAGAGATCAACTGGTGCAAAGTAAAGCCCATAGAGAAACAATATACTGTATATTCTAAGTAGAAATAGGTGCACTTATAAATTTCAATTTTTTTAAATTAATTAATTAATTAATTTATTTTTATAAGTTTTTTCACAGTTATATTTCAGTTACATAGTGACAGTGATTTTGGGTCTTTCACACCACCAGTGTGGACCTTTCTCCATGACAGTTCCAGCATGCATCCCGTATCTCCAACTTTAGCCCCCTAGGCTCATAGCATAACAGATCAATTTTATGTATAACTTTTTATAATTTGGGCCTCTTGTTTCTACTGGTTTTGACATTAATTAGGTGAAATCTTGGTTTTTACTCAAAGAGATGATTTGACATTAATGTATGTGCCTCTTCAGAAGTCTTGAGTGCTCTGGTTTTATTTTTCATTTTTAAAAATTAATACCTTTATTTAAGCACCATGATTACAAATATGTTTTTAGTTGAATTTCAGCTATAAAAATGGGCACCTCCTTTCACCAGTGCAATATTCCCACCAACAGTGCCCCCCATTTCCTTTATTCCCCACCCCCTGTCTGTATTTGAGACAGGCATTGGATTTTTCTCACTCACGACCATTGTCGACGAAAGTTGTCAGTTTAGTCATTTCTCTAACTGCACCATTCTTTTTTTTTTTATTCTGATCATAGTGTCTTACATATCTTTCACATTAGTATTTTAGGTACATATTAATATTGAATCAGGGGAATACCCACCACCAAATTTGTCCTCCCCCCTTCCCGTTCCCTTTCTGCAACCCATATCCCCCACCATCACCCCCCAGGCTGCTAGAGTAGGTGGTCCCCTCTTGGTCTAGCTTACTATCATACATCTGTTTGGTCTTGGTGCCCTCCCTTGTTTCTCATTCTGTTTGAGAGGCTAAGCTAGATAAATCGAGTTATGTGGTTTTGTTTTAGGGAAAGAAAAGCAATAGAATGGGGTAAAGAATAAGAAAAAAATTTTTAAAAATTAAAATATGCTGAAAATGGGCGGAGTCCTTCTAGTGGCTATCAACCTCAGTTTGAGAAAGGACATGAAAAAGGTAATTGAAATACCATAACAATACAAAAATAAATGCCAAATTAAATATTCAGTGAGCCCTACAGCAATAAAGAGAAGCACCACACAATAGTCTCAGTTCTGAAATCAAATCATGCCGGAGTGCAAAAAGAAAGAGAAAGATAAGATAAAATAATATAAAATAAAAGAGAGACATCAACTTCAATATCTACACCAAAATAAGGACATCAAAAAAACAATCAATCAATAAATATATATGTAGAAAATTATTATTTGTGCTTTTTTTCCCTTTTTTTTCCTTTTTCCTCCTGCATAGGCACAGTAACTATTGGGGATATTATAGAGGGAATTCTCTTGGCCTAAGAGATACAGGGTTTCTCCATCCCTGAAGTATACAGTCATGGGATTAACTATAGACTCCTTGCATGATCATTTACTCTCCCCTCATTGCTTTTGTGGTGTATGGAAGACTTCAGCTTCGTCATAGATGGTAAAATCAGACCTCTGTATCTAAAGATCTTGGTGACTGTAACTGCACCATTCTTTGTAGTAAACTTCGTACCATGGGCTGGACCTTTGAGCCCTTTTCTCTATTGTTTCTATGTACTATTAAAATAATGTCATTTTTTTAATTCTATAGATGAGTGAGACTATTCTGTGTCTTTCTCTCTCCTCACTCAGCATAATAGTATATAATATACAAAATAGTATATAATATACATAAAATACATTATACAGCATAATATACATCCATGTATAAAAATTTCATGACTTAATTTTTCCCGAGAGCTGCATATTATTCCATTGTATATATGTACTACAGTTTCTAATAGTCACGATATTTTGAACTCCAAATCTTAAAACAGCAGCCCAATATTTTTATATTAGCGTCCAAACAGAAAAACACCAAGCTTTTTAAAGTTTATTAAAACACTCTCAGTTTCAATGAAAGTATTTAAAGAGACAAATTGTTATTCCTCCCCCAACTTCCTAATTATCCCAGTTGAATGATCAGATCCACCCAAAGCTAGGATAGACGGGGTATCTTGAAGAAAGGTAGGTTGCCTGAGGAAAGGAGAGGGCGAGAACATACGCAGCTAGGATGGATGGAGGACAGCTAAATAAGGCTGCTTAATAATGCTTAGCTTAGAAGCCATGTGGAAAAATGACCATGGCTATTAGGGCTGTGAAATAAAGCTGGCTATCTCTTGAATCTTCAACTGACTGACTGAATCATTGCTCCTCCATTATCCTCACAGCATACTTTTGCTTACTCAATAAGATGATAAGACCTATGTGCAAAGATTAGTTATAATCTCATATTCTTTAAATCCTAGATTAGGAGCTCAATATTAACTGCTAATATAAATAATTATAAATTTAATAATTCTTATTCATGAATAATGGTGTTTCTTTCTAAAGTTGTTCATGGTTCTGACTATTCATATAAAACTTGTATTGATGAAGCATTATGATGAATGAAGCACTAACAGAAAGTTTAGCATTAATTATTAAATGTATGTTTCAATACTCCACAAAAATTACAGATAGGTATATTATTATATTGGTAAAAATTTACAATTATAGATTAAATTTATAAAACTTAGAAAAAGTACATTTTTATGAAAGAACTCAAATTAGCAGAATTAGAGTTAAATTCATTCGTGGGACACGAATATAGGTGATTTTTTTCTCTCAATCAACAAAAGGAGTTTTACTTTTGTGCCTTTGGATAGTCTTTATTAACCAATTAGAAAGGAGAATCTATCAAAACAAATATTAATATATGTTTACAGATTGTTTAACATATATATAATATTATTTAAATTATTTTAAATAACATTCATATGTCAGTAGCTTATTTTTCAGATGAGAAAAAATTGAGTCCCATGAGAGCAGATGAATTGAACCCAGTCTTGTCTGACTTCTGACATTGAACAGTTAACTACTCTTGGGATGCATTTCCCTGACCCAGAGAAAGGTTGTATGATTTGCCAAGTTACAGTTGACAGAAACCACTAGCACAGGACCGTGCTACAAGTGAGGTGCAGCTCTATTGCATGGCCAATACATTTATCTTGACCAAATGACAGATGCATTGTGACTTTAACTTTGGAAACCAGGAATCTTTCTCCTGGCTGACCACTAAGCCTCTGTCAAACTGGAGAAAAACAACCAGAAACCTAAACTTGTGTTATTACGTTAGTGGTGCCTCCTTCATTTGTTTTATAAGCAATAAACTGTGCTTCTTCCGTTGTTTCAATTAGGAAGCTTCAAATGAGATTGAAGATAATGCATCCCATAATTTTTCACCCTTCTCTGTTCCATGGGCACAGGCAGAACTGATTCTCGGGTGGAATGTGAGTCTCCTGATGGATGAGGCTAATAAAGCTCCTTTATTGTAATATAAATAGCCTTAAAACTGTCCTTAAGAGTCAATACCAGCACTTGATGGCCTCACACAGGCAAGGTTCTTGTTTTAAATATCATTAAAGCCTAATGAGTTATGTTTTTAAAAAGGTTTGTCATTGAATTTGGATATTGATTTGTGAGGTTACAAGGTGGCAAATATACATTAAAGACATAGATTTGGAACAAGCTATTTTCAACAACTCACTTCTTCACACATCTAATTTACTAATAACTTTAATATTTTGTTGTATTATATAAATTTCTAAAGGGTTAGGGATAACGGAGTAAAACGAATCATAATATTTTTTCATTTTTCTTGGGGGAGGGCACCTGGCAGTACTCAGGGTTTACTTCTGGCTCTGCGTTCAGAAATCTCTTTTGGCAGACTTGAAGGATCCTATGGGATGCCATGAATCAAATTGCTTCAGCTGCATGCAAGGCATACACACCTACTATCCTTTTACTGTGATCTCTTATTTGCTATTTTTATTAAAGCATTGTTATTTACAAATTTATTCATAGTTAAGTTTTAGACATATTTTATCTAAGAATTAGTCCCATCAACATTGTCAAACTCCCTCCGTGTTCCCAGAATTCATCTCATATCCACCATCAACATTTCACTCTACCTCCTACCTTTTATCATACTAGGCACCTTTTTAAGTTTGTTTAAAGTTTGGGTTTTATTTTTGATGACTCCATGTTATTTCATGAAGATGTGATACATATATATACTACATGCATGACATCTTCATGAATGAATATGAAGTTCTAATAAATAATGCAGTCATACAATTCTCTGCAACATGGATGGAACTGGAAGATTTTTATTAAATAAAATAAGGAGGATAAATATAGAATGACATCACTTATATGTGTTAAAATAAATGCTGAGGGTTAAAGAGAATGTTTAACGAACCCCCCTCTTTCAGTCATGCATATTCATGCACACTAACCCTAATATACTCACAGAGTTCAATCTAGGTATAATAAAAAAAATCAAAGGATTTGGGAGTCCACATCTTGTGGTGAGCAGTGCTCTGGGAGTAACATGTGTTGTCAAGAATGGAAGTGGAGGTGACCATGAGCAATGTAAACACTTGAACCCTTGTAATATCTCTTTAAATTCAGAAAAATAATGAACACAAATGACATCAATGTTCAGTGACTAAACTTTAATATTTCAATTAGAAAGAAATCATATCTGTTTATCTTGTTTTATACAATGAATGCTGTAAACAAAACTTATACTTCTTTATATACACAGTTATTTCAGGTTTTTGATTTTTAATGTCTACCATTATCATTTCAAATGTTGACTTATTGCTTACTTTTGTCTTTTCCTGTCTATGATCTCATGTTGGCATTTCACCATTTATTGGCCATTTATTTATATTGTACACATCTGTGCACAGACCATATTAACTAGGTAGAAATTTAGAAAAGGAAATCTGACCATTTTAATAAATCACAGACCAAAATCTTAGTGCTCTTAGTAAGATGCAGATGCTAGTAGGTCAAGGTTGGTCCTGAGCATCTGTTTTTCTAATAACCTCTCTGGTAAAGACCAAGATCACAATTTAATTACTAAGTTTGCAAAGGATAAAATTACTCCAACAAGTATGGTAAATAGTTTTTGTGTCACATTGGTTTAAAATTTATTTAGTGTGTGTTTTGTCCTCCTATACCAAAATTATGGTAAATACAAATGATTGAAATATAATTCATATCCTTAGGAGTTTCTCTGTCAATTGTAACTATTATCTTTTCATGTTTAATATTTGAAATATACATACAAATTACATCATGAAAAATAATAAAAATGAGATGATTTATATACAAAGGCAAAATAGGATTCTAAATTAGGAAGTTTTTTAAAAATTGATATAACTGTTCTCTATTTTAAAATATTGGTGGTGGGAAAGTTTCTCTTTTGAAGGATGGTGTGAATTGTGTGGCTGAAACCAAATTATAAACATTTTTATAACCATGGTCTATAAATAAATTATTGTTTTCAATAAATAAATTATTAAAGATAAATTAATATTTTTAAAATAAAATATACAGCATCTCATCAGTGAGAGACAGTGTGCTTTCTAAGGACTTAATCTGAGAGATACTATACAGCATGATTCTTATTTAAATTTGGGTAGTAATGATAGGCAGGATGAAGATGCAAGCAGTGCCAAGCAGAAAAACTCCTAAAATATAATAAAACATCCAAAGCAAAAATTAAAAATCACAGAAAAATGTTTAGAATCATGTTTTATTTAAATTTTATGCAGAGCTTAAGGGATGTGCTAGTGAGTGATATCTGCAGATAGTGAGGTATAAACCTCTTTCCATTTTAGTTGGAACTAAGATTGGAAAGTTTATGAGCAGGTAGCACTAAAAGCAGTTTAAATTAAATATCATCTGTTGTTGAAATACATATCTACATAATTATACATTTATCTGCATAGGTATGTTCTAAACATCAGTTATGAGAATTTGAACTTTTTCTGGCCTGAAGACTCAAAGGAAACTGCAGTAGATTCAAACCACTCAAAACATGCTCATAAAGGCCAGCAATTTTGAAAGATAACTGCTTATTTCAACTTATTTTGCCCAGAAAACATTCACTGCCCTTCAGTTGTCACCAATAATTATAATAAAATCAAATATGAAAGATATAATTAATGTCTTTAAGAGTATTTTCTCTTATAGTGAGTATCTGTGAATACCGTCAAACACTAGGTTTGATATCAGGTATATATTTCTACAAATAGTGGACTAAGGTTTCTTAGGTTATACTGATGTCTTTCACCATGCTAACAATAAATAAAGAAAATAATTATTTTATTACCATATAACAATGCTACAATATTTGAGAAAGACTAGGATTCATCTCCAAAAGTCTAATTGTATTTTTCTCATCCTTCCTCTAGGTAGAACGGTAGACACAGTCATATAAAATATTTGATTTTCTTTTTTTGTTTTTGTTTTTGTTTTTGGGCCACACCTGGTGATGCTCAGGGGTTACTCCTGGCTATGCGCTTAGAAATTGCCCCTGGCTTGGGGGATATATGAGACACAAGGGGATTGAACCACTGTCAGTTTGTTCAAGGCTAGCACATGCAAGGCAGACACCTTATGACTTGTGCCACTGCTCCAGACCCATAAAATGTTTGACTTTCTTACATTCATTAATCAAATAAGGTTTTTTAAAATAAAAAAATACAGATCAAAGACTTTTTTTAGGGTAGTGACACACATAACTCTGTTAAAGGATTATCTTTGAGTTTCATTCAGGAATTATTCCTGGCAGTGCTCATCGGACCACAAAGGAGGTCAGAAATCAAATTGTTGTAGACCATATACAAGTCCCTATTCCCTATTGTTCTAGTCTCTAGGCCAAATATTTTATGTGTTATTGTATCGTTAAATTTTTTCTATGAGTGTCTTTCAATTATTCTCCTTTAAAATCCTATCCAAACAAACATAAATAATCAATATAGGACCCATTGTGATCTAATATTATTTTAATTTGAGAGACTGGGAAAGACAGAGCAAGAAATAACCTACTTCTATTCTTCCTCTGGCCAACATTCTATGACTCACTGTAATCAGCAAAGGAAGCATGTATTTAAGTAGTTTTTTAAATTGGTTTAATTACTTCGACTATGTTTTATATAGTACAATACCCTACTTTTTAAAAGCCAACTACAAGGTTTTTTTCTAAACTAGAAAACAAATGATTTTATTAGTTCAAAACGTTACCAACATCCTTTCAAGTTTCCAGAAGAAATGTGAAGAATAAAATAGTTTCGGCAACTAAGATGTGTAATCACAAGGTCATTTCTCATAATGAGAAATGCTCTTATGTACTATAGCATTACATAAAGTCTCATTTCTCATAAACAAGGGCATTAAAAAGCAACATGCAATGACTCCAATACACCACCAGGTGACAGTATTTATAAAATTAATCTTTGGTGCTTGAGCACCCCAAAATTGCTTTTGTAGACCAGATCAGATTTCAGAAGACAGGTGAATGAAAAAAAATCACATGTGTATTTTAAAACAGTAAGCTAAATTACTACCTGAATTTTCTTCCCTAATTACATATATTTAAATATGATGAGATAACACATTTTCTAAATGACAGTTGGTGGAAAGTTAATCTTGTGCTGAATAGGCTAGAATGATTGGATAATCTTAGGGAAAAAAAAACTGTTAAGCAGTTTAAAAAAAAACTAATTTCAGCAAAATATCTGAAGATTGATATAGCCTAAATTAAACCAGGAGAGCTACAATAAAAAAATATATTTGCTAAAGTATGGACCTAAGACTAAGGATTATAGACATTAATAATAATAAACACTCATGCACTTTATACAAAAGAAATATATATATTTAAGCACTTATATTTTAAATAATATATATTTATAAATGAGCATTTATAATTTATTTGCTGAAATATTCATAATTATAATAAAATTAGATAATATATTATAAATAATATATAAAACATAGAATGATATAGATTAAATTCAAACTAAGCCAAGTAATATGAGGAATTCTGGTTATTAAAAAGAGGTAAAAGAGGTAAAATAGAGTCAGAAATAAAAAAAAATATACTTGTGGTTTTCCATATATATATATTATGTGATAACTAAAAGGAACTAGAAAGAATTTACCTTGGTCAGAATGGGACATTCAGAATAAACAAAACTCAATAAAATTAGCTTTTTTAAAATTTCTTTTTGGGCCACACCAGGTGACCCTCAGGGGTTACTCCTGGCTATGTGCTCAGAAATTGATCCTGGCTCAGGGGACCATATGGAACGCAGGGGAATGGAACCACTGTCTGTCCAAGGTTAGCAAATGCAAGACAAACGCCCTATTGCTTGGGCCACCTCCCCGGTCCCAATGGAACTAGCTTTTATAATGAAATCTTGCAAGACCTGAGAACAAGTCTTTTGTCCAGTTTATTTTCTAGTGGCTTAGCTTCCATCATTTTTACTTAAATTTTTAACAAACAGTATTTTTCCTATAAATATTATTCAATTGTAGTCTATTATTTGGCTAAATGGAAGAGACGATTAGAAGAAATAGAATATAGAACAATAAGAAGAAATAAAGGCATTTTAAAAACATGTGACTTAATTATCAAAGGTAAAAATTAATATATCATGGGGACAATGTAGTATACTTTCTGCCTTGTAGTTAACTGTCCCCAGTCTTTCTTTTACTTTCATTATTCTCCCATATTTTTAACATTACTTCTATAATATTCTTCTATTCTTGTTACTACTTCCCAAGATCCCAAGTTAAATTATAAAACAAGAAAAAAAAAAAAGGAATGATTTCTCAGCACAGCCTCTTGACTACAGTTATATATAATCCATATGGGGATCCTCACATGGAACACATGTAAGTCAACCTAGTTTATAAGCAGTATAAAAGAAAACGAGTTGTATATACAGGCATCCAGGAAATAAATATGCTTGGTTAGAAAGAAGATAGCATGGGAGACGGGCTGAAAAGGTGAAAAAGTGATTATGAACCCTTAATTACTACTTACTGGAATTCTGCACCTTAAAGAATGCCCTATTGCAGGAGGTCCTGTATTCACTTTTATATCTGTCACCCCTCAAAGAATACAATCTAGAGATTTTTGAAGTAGTCTCTTCAGACCCCTTTGACATGTAAAGACTTAACTAGGTAGATTAGCATAGATGAGAAATATCTTTTAACATTTGCCCTTCTTCCTGAGTTTACTGGTTCTAAACAATAAGTACTATGCTTGAAGATTAGTCAGGATTCTTTCTCAATTCAAGAGGTAGTGACCTCTCTAGCCCCATACTTTTCTCTTATGTACTGTCTTGTTTTCCTAATCCTCCTGGTGCCCCTGCTTCAGGACTGTTGGCTTGGCCAGCAACCGAGGAGACAGAGAAATAATATAGGTGTTAAAGAGCATGTATCATATGTAGTTGTCCCAGTTGATTCCCAATGCCCTATGATAGTCCCCTGAGCTTGTGTGCAAACCAGAGATGTTGAACAACAATCACCAGAGTGGTCTGAACAATATCAGGGTGACCTTGGTAATCTTTGGCATTTTAGAATGTATATGGAATATTCTGTTGTGCCCTTGCTTTAAGATTCTAGCCTGATTGGGTGAAAATTCAAGTTGAGTCCCCAGCTCTCCTAACACCACTTTCGACCAAGTGCCAAATAAATAATTAATTAAAAGGGAACCCTGGACTTTTGGTATTTCAGATTTTCATAGCTTTTAGACAAAAGACATGGTATTCCTAGTCAAAGTTATTTTATATGAACTTTTCATATTGAGATAATATGACAACATACTTTCAAATATGAGAGTGTGGGAGAAGGGCTGAGAAGGTGATGTAGAGCATGAACGCTCACCATGCATATGCACAGAGAGTATGAGTGCTTGCCAGAAAAAAAAATAAATTGAGAGAGACAACTTACCAATAATAGCAATAACCTGGAATGATTTCCTCATCTTTAAATCAGCACTACTACAACTTATATAACTGAATTCCATAAATAAGACAACAGTCACTCACTACAAAAGGAGCAGGTTAATTGGCTACAATGAATGGATTTTTTGGGTGCTAAATATACATGGCACCGGGCCCGGAGAGATAGCACAGCGGCGTTTGCCTTGCAAGCAGCCGATCCAAGACCAAAGGTGGTTGGTTCGAATCCCGGTGTCCCATATGGTCCCCCGTGCCTGCCAGGAGCTATTTCTGAGCAGACAGCCAGGAGTAACCCCTGAGCACAGCCAGGTGTGACCCAAAAAAAATTAAAAAAAATATACATGGCACCAAATTAATGGTTATAAGATTTTCATATACTTATTGCAGACATTTAAACATATTCATCTCAGAATGTTTAAGGTCATGGTTTTATATTTGCCTATAGCAAGTAAGCAGAAATAAGGAAACGTTCTTTTCCCAGGCATGTGTCATTTACAATCTGGGAACTATCATTTTTAACTTCATAAAATTAAGTTCCTAAAAAGGATCTCATAAAATCTCTCATCAAGTTTTGTTCCCTCAGGGCCGGAGAAATAGCACAGCGGTGTTTGCCTTGCAAGCAGCCGATCCAGGGTTCGAATCCCGGAGACCCATATGGTCCCCCGTGCTTGCCAGGAGCTATTTCTGAGCATAGAGCCAGGACTAACCCCTGAGCACAGGTGGTTGTGGCCCAAAAACCATTTAGCCTGTTTGCTTGCATCATAAAGTCAAAAAGCTTCATCTCCAACAATAAGTTATCCTGTGCTCTGTGAAAATAAGGCACTTTGATGTTTGGGAGACAGATCAAAAGGCTAGTATGTTTTGTTTTGCAAACAGTATGCTTGATCATCAGCAGAGATGAACATCTGTATATATATAAATGCTACTGTTCATCCAAACTTTTCACCATTGAAATTAGTTGTATATTTAGCAACTTTGAAACATTTATTCATTTTACTCCCTGTTATGTCTTTAGATATTTGAAATTCATGACCCTTTAGGAAAAATAACTCAATTGTTTTAGTTATTATTCTTACAATAATTGTTGCTTTGGGTAACCTGAAAATTTCCAGTTACTCTTAGTCAATTGGGCTTTTCAATTGATTTGAAGCTTTTAGTACAAGGTGCTACTTCAGACTCTGCAGAGTTGGAAACCACCAGTGCCATCCCAGCAGTATTTAGGTGGCCTTCAGAGTTTTAGTGATGCTAATGAAATCTTTAAATTAATTATTTACTTAGTAGTTTTTATTTTTGGTTTAAGTTTATTACTCTATTTCAGTACTTCATTAAATTTTATCTTATCTCCTTAAATTATATGTATTTTAAAATAGTTTATATACATGTATAGATATATGTATAAAATATATGTATTTATATTACAAGTCAAAAATTCTTTTTGTAATACATTTATTGATATGTTAAAGCCTTTTGGTATATGACAATTTATTGTCCTGTTCTAAATATTCTGGTCCTTTCGTTATGAATTTTTCTCTGATTAAGATTAAGTGTGCTAGAGGGGCCGGCGTGGTGGCGCTAGAGGTAAGGTGTCTGCCTTGCCAGCGCTAGCCTAGGACGGGCCACGGTTCGATCCCCCGGTATCCCATCTGGTCCCCCAAGCCAGGAGCGACTTCTGAGTGCATAGCCAGGAGTAACCCCTGAGCATTACCGGGTGTGGCCCAAAAACCAAAAAAGAAAAAAAAATAAAAAAATTAAGTGTGCTATTCAAATTATTAATCCATTTATTAAAAAGTGAGATACCATCAATTTTTATTTCATTTGTTTTTATTATTATTATTATTAATTATTAGATTGGGGCTGTGTTGAATGGTATTCAGTACTTACTCCTTGTTCTGTTTGGTGGATTTGGGAAAATTATATAGGATGCTGACCAGTTAACAATGTGCAACAACATACCCACAGTATTATTTATTTCTCAGGTGCCACAGTGATTTTTGAATATTCATTTTATGTTAAAAAATCCCAAAATTTTTCAGTTTATCATAAAGGAATAACCATATTCTCATATTTAATATTTTTAATTATGCTGTTCAAGTTTTCTATGTCTGCCATCAAATATATTTTTGTCTTTCACACCTATATGCTTAAGTGAGAGCATTTTAAATTTTCTCCTACATCAATAATTGTCCATATTTTTAGACACCTAATTCAATTTGTATGTTCTTTTTATTTTGGGGTTGTATGATTGTTGGTCAACTAGGTCAACTGACCAAGGTGAAGGCACAAGGTTATCTTCTGCCCAGGCCATGCAGTATTGTTGCCATTAGACTACTGACCTTAAAAAGAGTGATACCTAGTATCCTTTACATAATCTTTCTGTTTTAAAGTTACAAATTATAAAAAAACTTCAATATTACCAAAGTATGAAATTGTTCTTATTCAGGGGCTTGGAGCTGAATGGTTTACACAGCAAAAAATAGTGAGACGTGGCTTAGCAGCTGTTATTACTTACAAAAAACCAAAGGAGCTTTAAAGATTCAAGTTGACAAAAAGCTGACTATGAATCAATAATTTGTTTTCTTTTAGGCAAAATACCTCCTTGAGTTTAAAGAAAAGTACTGTATTTTATTTTTATCAATACTTGTACATAAATTGGAACAGTAATTTTGTATTGTACAAATGAATGGCAAATCTAACAAAAGAGATTGTGCTGACATGATAGTATATATGTAAAGAAAAACCCCACAACTTGACAAGGGTAATGAAAAAGATTTTCAGATATTTCAGAGTTGTTAGATGGAAGATGGAATAGATAATTTTTGCTAAGATCAACTAAACAGAATTCCACAAATTTTGTAAATTTTACAAGCATATCAAATAGGTCCTAAAAAGACACAGAATAATTTTAAGTAGAAAATTATTAAATGGTTTGTTTTATGGCATTAAAGTAGCTGAAATACTTCTCAAGGGAAGGGCTATTGAATGAACAGAAAAATAATAAAAGAAAAACAGGGGGAAATGATTTTTTAAGGATCTTACCATAGTGGATTCATAAACAACAGGTCAAAGTTGAATCATTATTAAGTTTAAACTAATGCAACTTGTTTCCTTTTATTTTGCTTTGCCAGACTATTAAATTAAAATACAATTAAGGAGGGGGTGGAGCTATGGCAAAGCAGATTGATTTTTCCTTGCACCTAGCTAATCCAGGTATGATTCCTAGTATCCCCTATGGTTCCCTAGGCCCACCAGGAGTAATTCCTGAATGCATAGCCAACAACAATCCCTGAACAGTGACAATTGTGGCCTAAAAACCAAAACAAAAAATGCAATTAACTTAAAAGCCAAATTTTAACATAAATAAATGTTAAAATTGACATATTTATGGTACCGGTGTGGGTGGGATACACTCAGCATTGCTCAAGGTTTCCTCCTGGCTATGCACTCAGGAATCATTTCTGGCAGACTCAAGGGAACATATGTGGTGCTGGAGATTGAATCTCGGTTGGCCATGTGCAAAGCAATCACACTACATGCTGGGCCTATCTCTCAAGTACTTGAAATTATTTCTGAGACTTGTAATGTTAATCTAAGTTCCATAACTTAAAAAAATTCAAAATTTTAAAAATTTTAAAAGATTTCAGTCATAGAATCAACAACACTGAAAATATAAGATTTAAGCTGCAACCTCTAAATTTACTAATGTACCTGTCAAGGTAGCATTGGGGGGGGGGTTAAGTTAAAGGTGAAGGATAGAGCATGAGAATACTACAGAAAAATGATACTGGTAGTGATATTAATTACTAAAACATTATATACCTAAAACAACTATTACTAACTTTGTAAATCATGGTACTTTAACTAAATATAAATTTTTAAAAGCAAAACAGTAATAAAATTTAAATTTTAAATTCTAAATCTGTTAGTTGGCGTTCCACATTTACCCATATTCCTGTGAAAAAATGATGTGCCTAATTTATAACTATTAATCTCACAGAAACATTTTCTCTTATAAAAATTTTGAAAGAATTCCTTTAAAAGAGTTGAAGAGATAGTACAAAGGGCTGAGCTCATCCTTTATATGAGGAAATTCCAGGTTTGATTCCTAGGACAACCTAAGCAATGTCAGAATGAGAGCCACTGAGAGTGGCCCCAAAACAATTAAATAAAGAAATAAATAAATAATTTATTTATTGTAATTCTATTCTTGTCTATTCTGTCATCAGTACAATAGTATATTTATTTTTCCATTATTTTTAAACATTCCTCAATGCTAGATATAATTCATTTTTCTAATTTATTGTTTTAATTTTTTAATATCATGTCATGTATCATGACATTTTATTCACTGAAAATTGAGTTAGTAAATTCTTGTAAATTTTTTGATAATTGCCAAAATATCCTGTGTAATATTAAGAATTCCATATCTATTTATCATTTTTTTTGTTATTTTTCTTTTTTTTTTGGTTGGTTAGTTTATTTAGGCCACACCTATTTGATGCTCAGGGGTTACTCCTGTCTATGTGCTCAGAAATCACTCTTGGCTTGGAGGACCATATGGGACACAGGGGATCGAATCATGGTCTGTCCTAGATGCCTTACCTCTAGCGCCACTGCTCTGGCCCCTACTTATCATGTTTAGTCGAGATTTACGTGTCTCATCTGTACTGTTGATGTCTATCATACTTGAATTTATAAAAATTCAAAATAATATGTTTGATGGAGTTTACCAGCAGACACTAAAGCCAATTTTATCTGGCCAAGGAGACCCTAATCCTGATTAATGTTTTTATTAGTTCTACATGTTTAAATATTGTGTTATCTACATCTAAAATATTTTTGTTTATACAGTCATACTTTCAAATTTAGGAAAAGTAGTTCTAGTCTTTCTTTTCATTTTAATTTTTTATTAATGTGTATAAAAATAATGTATAGGTCTAGAGAGATAATAATGGGATTAATGTGCTTACTTTGTATTTGGACAGCCTAGTTTATTTCTCTAGTAGTACATAATGTTCCCTGGGCACTTCCAGAAATCATCCTAAAGATAGAGCCAGGATAAAAGTCCTGATATTACAGGATGCGTCATTTAATGCAAATATATACATTTAATATAAAATGATGATTAATTTTTGCCCTTATATGTTTTTCCCATAGTTGCTTTGACTAATTTGAAGTCTACATTTGGAGATTACTAGAACCTTTTTGTATATTCCCTTGCAAAATTCCTACAAATTCCCTTACAAAAATCTCTAATTTTCATCCTACAAAATATATGTTTCAGAAAAATTATCTGAAAATCAAAAAATACATGAACAAGAAATTACTGTACTGATTATGCAAATCAACAAATCAACCTTACATATGAACAGCGAATCATAAAGCAGAGCTAAATCAATAGGATAAAGGCCCACAATTATCTCTGTCCTTGTTTATGATTTTATTCAAGTATAATGTGGCAAATAAAATAAATTCATCTTGAGCTTTTGGGAGTTTTTCAGGTTTTTTTTCTGGCTCTGCATCAAAAACTCTGGCAGAATTAGGGACCTTATGGGATGAAAGTGTTCAAACTCATTTAGCCATGAGCAAGGCAAATGCCCTACATGCAGTGCTATCGTTTTGACCCACATTTTAATTTTTTTATATTTACAAGCAAAGATCCTGGATCTGCTACAACACAAAGAAATCTGGTGAAATTACCTTTAACATCCAATTAACATACTCATAACATGCAATTCCAAATAAAAGTAGTTGGTGGTAGTACAGTGGAAAGGTGGCTCAAAAGCTTAAAGCACATACTTTTCATGAGGAGTTACAGGGCTTGCTCCTGGAACTCATTCTTCTCTGAACATCTTTTTAGTTGACCATCCTTTACACATAGAACAAAAAACAAACAGCATACTGTACATAAGGTAGGGCTACAAGCCAGAAGAGTAGATATTGAGCAACTAAGTTTGTGGCAGTCTTGTTACACAAAATATTCACAGATACATGTCCTATTAAGTTAAAGACAAAAGAAGATAATGAAAGTCATCTATAATCTTTAAAGGTGCAAAGACTCCATTAACTTTCTTTCATTTTAAAATGCATCTGTAAAATAATTTAACATTTGATGATAAACAGAAAGGGGATAAGTCCAGACTCCGAATAAATACTATAAAACAGTGCCCAGTATGCCTCAAAAGAATGGCAGTTAGCATATAGTAAACTACAGTTATATACAATAGTATCTACTCTCTGCTATCTGTAATCATGGAAGTCAATAGAGAAATTGACACAGAATATAAAAAGACACATTATAATATAAGGCCTGCTGCTATGCCAAGGCACAGTAACAGAGAAACTGTAAAAGATCACCCATTCAACCCCTAATAAGCTGTTGTTGTTAGTGCTCTGCTCAAATCTGTAATAGAGAACAATTATATTCACAGTTTGGGTACATATATTTACATCTCTGAAGAGTGGTATTATATACATAATTGTGCTGAATGTATATAATGTGACCCACTTGTTTTCAAAAACTGCAAGAAAGTTTTATTGTGATGGAGGAACAGAGAAGACAAGAAGAAAATAGCAGGACTAAAAGACTTGCAAACCAGGATAAAATAGAAGAAGTTGTATATTGACTTTGCTGTCCCTAACAGGAAATTACAACAAATCTAAAAGACTCATCTTGTGACTAAAGAAGCATTTGTTCCTGACCATTAAACCTGACTTGATCACTAGAAGAATTTTAAAGTCCTTTTCACCATGTTGAAAATTTGAGGCTGCAGATAATCTCTTTCTCCTATTTTTGGTGGTTTGCAAAAATGTTTGAGAAATTGAACCTTGTGTATCTGTCAGTGAGGCCTAATGCATATTTTGTTATTTTTCAAAGAGCATTCAGCAGACTTTGGCTTTATAGAAATTCTACTATGTTGTTGCCTATTTCCTAGTCTATGGGGGCTGGGCAGCTCAGCATTATCTGAGAAGTGCCAGCTGTTGCTATTACAGAAGCATTCAATGGTCCATTTACCTGAATATGTACTGTTACTTTGAAAGATTTCAAAGAAAAAGACTTTCTTAGAATGATGAGGTTATGAACTTCATTTTTGATGAAGTTCTTGAATAAATACAATTTTTAAAGTTGGGCCTCTGTCTATTTGGAAACATTTCTATACACTACTACTTCATCTATCTGAAAATTACATGTATATCTGAAACCTTACCAATAGAGATAGATGCATATATAAATATGTAAATATATAACATAAGTAGTAAATATCTAACTACATCACTGTATATATTTAGGCTCTGTTTGAAAAGGCAATAACACTCATTAATCTGATTTCAATTCCGTGCAATTATTAAGTGACTAACAAAATGTTGAACTGAATTTATAAAGCTGATTCAGTAGTATGTTGACTTTATTAAAGCCATTTAGTTTGCTTTAATTAGTTGATTCCGCTCTTCTGACCCTATGAGTGTGTTATAATTTCGCACACTTGTTTTTCACAGCAGGGTCCTGAGCTTAGTCATACCTTCAATTAAACTAACTCAAGATATCAAGACTTAGAGTGTATTTAAGTCAACAAATAATTTTTAGTCTCAATGTAAAACAGACTTCTAAATCACAAAATAGCTTATTACTCTTTTATATAGTGAGCTAGAGCTGTTGCTTGATAAAGGAATCTGACATTAATACACGTTGACATAAATATTCATACAGATTCAGCTTATTTTTTAAAAAAGTCTCAAGAAAAAGGAGTGTCTTTTTAGCCAATATATTGTGATTTTCTTAAACAACAAATATATGTCTTGTCTTCAAGTATCAACTACATGGTATCAGAAAAATGAAAATGTGCTTATATTTTCAATAAAATTGATTACTAAAAAGAATTAAAGATTGCTTTTAGAAAATGGCCAAGAAAATTAGTTTTAAAATAAGTGATACATAGATATGACATTCAAATTACCAAGGAGGTACTGAAAAGACACAGAAAGATACCTCTTAAAGGGATACAACATGTTTTTAGTAATGTTTGGTCTAACAGGTTAGATATATACATATATATATATATATCTGTATATAAAGATATATATAAACTCTATACTATAGGAGACCAAAGTCTTTGACTTCTTACCCCTGCTACTTCTAAATAATAATAATTAAATATTTAAATATATCAGTCAATAACTCAGTTTGGAGGTGTGGCATTTTTATGTCTAAAAACTTATTGTACATATACTTGTAAACTAAGAAGTTTAAACTTCAAAAAAAGTTGTTGGTTTATTCTAAAGATGCTAGGACATGATCTAAAAAGAAGCCCTAATTTTACCATAAATGTTAGAATCATTTATAAAATATACAGAACAAAAATTAGAATGCAATGTGAAAATACTAATTTGTAGAGAAGAGAGACCTGCTAAATACATAAAGAGAAAAATCATAAAATTTCTAAATAAATATATTTTTGCAAGTTTAACATACTTATAGTGAAAAAAAATCTTTTGCTATAAAATTTTTTTCTACATAGTAGCATAGTGGATTGACTTTATGGATCAGATAAGTCATCCACAGAACAAGAAGGGATATTTCCACATCCTACATTATATCTATAACTTTAGAGCTTCTTTTTTTTTTTGTTTTGTTTTGTTTTGGGGCCACACCCGGCGGTGCTCAGGGGTTACTCCTGGCTGTCTGCTCAGAAACAGCTCCTGGCAGGCACGGGGGACCATATGGGACACCGGGATTCGAACCAACCACCTTAGACCTGGATCGGCTGCTTGCAAGGCAAACGCCACTGTGCTATCTCTCCAGGCCCTAGAGCTTCTGTTTGACATAGACCACTTTAAGACTTATTTCATAATCCTTCCATATACTGAACAAAAATAGGCCTGGGGATACTGAGGTGAAAGTCTAATTCATTGGCATAAAATTTTTATCATTTAATTAAAAAGAAAAATGAAAAAGTATGATTTATAAATGTTGCATTGGACTAGAAAGAAAATATCTCTAATGGGCAATTAGGTCAAAACAGAAAAAATTATCTCATTTTGAGCTGAGGTGAACAAAATATAGAAAAAAGGATTGCCTGGGAATAATAACACACAATTTGAATTTTTGAAGCTGTGAAGGTGTTAAACCAGTGTAAATAATAGGAACAGTATTCCTAGCAATGGCAATGGTATATTCATAGGCCTAGAAGCCCTGAGGGACTTTGGATAATTAGCAAGCGCATAAAATTCACTCCAACATTAAATATAGAAGCTAGAAACACTCTTCCTCTTTAAATACTTTTCTTTAGTACAAAAATATCATTATACCTCATCTATGCACGAATTCAGTCTCTCCTCTCAAGGAGCTTAAAGGAGAGATGTAGTGAGTGATAGGAAAATAGAATTTTATTACTGAGAATCTAGCATTTTAGAGCCTGTCCAAGGACACTGAATTTCAGCAAATTGATCAACTTTGCTGATAAGGAGCAGTTACTCAGTCTCCTCACCTGTGTGTTATAATGCATTCTAGAAAACGTCCTTCATCTACCATCTTCACAAATTATACTCAGACTTAATCTCTAGGTATATGGAGATGGGTTAACAGATTCAAAGTGCTTTTAATTTATTTAAATTTATTGAGTTGAGGCAAAATGGTTTAAACTATAATAATATTTATGCTCTAGGAATAAAATATCATTGCACCACACTATTACCAAAGTAGCAAAATCCTTCTATACTGTCTCTAGGGCCTTTCATATCTGCTCCTTCACTATCCCCACTACATTCTCTCTCTCTCTCTCTCTCTCTCTCTCTCTCTCTCTCTCTCTCTCTCTCTCTCTCACACACACACACACACACACACACACACACACACACACACACACACCGTCATGTTCCTACTTGGGAAGTTTAGTTCTACTAAAAGACTACAAGAGTTTGTTATCATTCACTTGAATATCAAGTGCAAAGGATCAAACTGGAATTGGCAACATGCAAGTCAACACCTGTGCTGTCTTTCTGGCTCTTATGGCTCTTTTCAAGTTAAAATTTTACAACAAAAAAAAAATTTGAGTTTTCATTCAATTATATACACAGTTATACTGCTCCTGGGAATATACCTGAGTGTCCCAAAAATACAAGACAGAAAAGACATCTGCTCTATTATGTTCATTGTAACACTATTATGATAAGCAAATTTGGGAAGAACACAAGTTCCCAAGAACAAACATTGGATAAAGACACTATGTTACATATACACAATGGAATACTATGCAGTTTGTTAGGAAAATTAAATTTTGAAATTTGGGGGCCGGAGCAGTAGGGTGTTTGCCTTGAACTAGGCTGACCCAGATTGGGCAATTAGCCAGGAGCATAGAGCTAGAAGTAACCCCTGAGAGTTACCTGGGTGTGCCCCAAAATTCAAATATTTTTTTAAAATTTTCTTACAAATGGGTAGATATGGATGAAATGAGAGGGAGAGTGCTGAGTGAAATAAGAGGGAGAGGGAAAATATAGAACAGTCACACTCAGTCATATTTGAGGAATATATAAAAATATATAGTATGAGAATAATACCGAAAAACAATAAAAAGGAGAGTCAGAAGGACTGGTCATTAGTGAGAACACTGGTGATGGGGTAGGAGGCAATTAGAACAGAAAAAGGTCCACTATACAACAATAGTTGAAAATGATCATTCAGGACAAGACCTGGGTGTTGAAAGGATATAAAGTGATATGCATGAAACCTCTTGAGTAACAGTATTTCAAACCACCCTACCTAAAAAGGAAAAAAGAGGGGGAGGTAGAGACAGGGGGAGACATATAGAAACACAGCAAGATAGAGAGTTAGAAAGATAGATAGAAAGAATAATGCTTGTCTTAGAGCCAGGTTGAAGTGGGATGGTGGGAGAGATTGGGGACATCAATGGCAGAAAGCATGCAGTCATGAACAGATAGGTGTTGGAACATTGTATAATTAAAACTTGATCATCAACAAAATTTTATCTGTAACTTACAGTGCTTCAATTAAAATAAAAATTTAATATAAGGTAAATTTTGTGCTATTAAAAATGAAAAAGTATCAAGTTATAGAAAGATCAGGAAATCGTTGGCACAAAGAATGAAAATTGACTTAAATTTATGTTCATTTTTTTTAATTCTGTAAATCTAACATCTTCTGATATAACCTCAGCCTTCACAAGTATCCTTTATTTCTAGTCTAAGTTAAACTTCAGGCTATTCTTTCTTGCCAGCTGCAAGAGCATGTTGAAGATATCTCTATGCAAAAGTTATTTTGATTTTATTGTATTTTAAAAAAGTAAAACATCAGATCATCTGTTCTGTGGGTTTACTTTCAATCTTGAGATTTGTAATATACACTATGACTAACATAACAGTAATTAAGGCTTTTAATATGTGCCAGACACTATTCTGTTTTTCACATATAAATGCATGCATCTTTAATAATCTATTTATCTTTAGATGCTAACTGTATTCGAAGAATTGAACAGCTATAAATCTAAGAAGTATTCAAAAATCCATATTTTATGAAGCACTGTGTCACTCTGACACTCAAGATATCTATAGACTGAGTATGTCACTTTAAGCAGCCATAGAATTACTACAGTCAGTTTGTTATGCTCTACTTCACTTGGACCAAGTGAAGGTTGAAATTTAGAGTGTTTGTAGGGAGAAGAGTGGGAGAAATACCCAGTGATGTTCAGGGCCTACTTCAGTCTTTGTGTTCAGGAATCACATCCTGTGGTTCTTAGGGGAATATAGAATTTAATGAGGATTCATATGGGGTTGGAAGTGTGTAAGGCAAATGACTTAACCACAGACTGTTTCCCAGCCCATCCACTATAGTTTTTAAATGTAAGTACTTATTGATCAGCAAATAATTCATAGCGATAACTATATGTCAATTTCATTCTTTTAAGCACCTAGATATACAGGGAGAGAAACAATGTGGCCCATATTCTTTTACAGATTAAATTCTAATGGTGAAGGTTGAAATAATAAAAGATGATATGAGAAGAAATCTCTAGAAAATCCAGAAATGAGGTCCAATTTGCATACTTAGTAGAAAAAAAAGAATAAACACAAAATAAAATTCAATATAAATTAAGCAGAACATAAAAACTTATAAGCATTAACAAAAAGTTAGTACTAAATTGTCTCTATATCCTTTTACTAGTTTTGTGAATATTTTGGTCTAAAGAATATAAGCAATATCAGTATTTAGAAATGATATTGTTAGTGATTAATTTTTCATGGTATCACTGATAGATTTTTAAAACCGTATCTTACAGCTTAGTGTTAGAGAATTTGTTTTACATATATAAGACCTCTGTTTGACCGTTGGCATAACAGTAAGCAAATAATTAATATCTTCACTTTATTAAAAAAACTACTTTATCTGTGACAAGGGTCTTGAATTAAGCATACAAGTAGTTGGGAAAAATGTTTAAACTAAAAAAAAAAATCTTTCCTTCAAAAAATAACCTGAGTTTATATATGCATTGTTAAATGTATTTTAGAGTTTGATTTCATGCTCTATTCAATCTCCTTCAATACTTTGTTATTTTTTGGGTGCTCTGGACCATTTGAAAACTGCAAAAAAAGATTTCTAACACCGTATCTATAATACTTAGGTAATGTTCAATCCAACTATAGGAAAATTAGAGTGATTCCATATTTAGGAGCTCTGCACTACAGGGTTTCTCTTGAATAATGGCTCTAAATTATACCACATGCTATGGAGGGCTTGCTTTTTCCTAAGGAAAAAATGACTTATCAAACTGTGCTATCTCTTTGTAAATTGAGTAGGAAAAGAACTAAAGGAGGAAAATAGCTTTGGTGTAAGAAAGGTCACACACATTTCCCAATAATGATCCTAATGATTAGTTTTGGAAGAATGAGATTAACTTAGAACCCTAAAATTGCCCCACTTTTCTAAATGGAGTACTATTTATTCTCACAATTTTGATGCAGTAGAGTATATAAAATTAAATTTCTTAGATTTATATTGAATGACAAATTTACAAGAAACCAATAGTGGATGTAATTGAGAACAAAGAATTTTATACGGTGTTACTCCTAACATGACTATAAATTCAGAGAAAATTACAGTTGTCCTATTATAAAAAGAAACAATGACATTGGCTTCATTATATCCTTCCTTTTTCAGTGTTTGCTTAGAATTGAGAATTAGTTCTACAGGCAAATGGACAATTGATCCAGACATCTCTCAATTCAATCTTGTGAGATATCTTTAAAAATGAATTTAACAAGTTAGATTTATCTAAAACCAATTTTAAATCATAACATCAATATTAGTTTACACCTATACCTTTATTATTTATTATCTTAGCTAACAAGTTTTGATAGATTTGCTCTATAAATAAGAGAGAGAAATCAAGATAAATCACATATATTTAAATTACTATTTTTACAGTATTAATCTAGTCAAGCAACTAGATATCTAGCAAACTAATTAAAGCAACATTCACTCATTCAAATTTGATAACTTTCCTAAGGTATCTTATCTCATGAAATAAACTATGACGATAGTTTAAAATATAAGCAAGTTTATTAATCTGTGTATATGTAACTTAGATGTGAATGGGAGGTTTCATAGGGTTATTTTAATTAAAGCATTTATCTCTTAATCTACACTATATTTTAAACAATGAAGATATGTAATAGGCTGAATATGATCTAAATTATTATGATGGTTAATATAATGATACTTATGAATAATAAAAAATATAATGGCAAATTTAAACAAATGTAAAATCAAAGGCTCAGTTATATTTCTTATGCTACTTGTTCACATGCTTTGTACATTAGCTAATATCAAAAAGTAATTTAAAAATCAAATCTAAATAATTAAAATACTCTAATAAATGCAAATCTATTTTGTTATCCATTCACTAACAAATCAGCTAAAGATTTATTAAGTTCAGTAAAATCTATTCTCTACAATCAATTAAACTGATAGTTTCAAAATTTAGGAATCTTCTCAGCCACTAATACAACTTTTCACAACTTTATCTTAGTTTTGCAACAATGATTTCAGATATTTACTGTTTTCAGCAATACTATATCATATTTAAAGCCCCGGTTCTTTCTGTCTGATGGTATTTCATCCTTCCTTTCCCCTAACAAAGAAACTTTTGTTTTGTTTTGCCCCCCCCCCTTTTCAGCCACACCCGATGAGACTCAGGGGTTACTCCTGGCTATGCACTCAGAAATGGCTTCTGGCTTGGGGGTCCATATGGTTCGCTAGGGGAACAAACTGCTCTCTGTCCTAGACTAGTTCACACATAGCAGACACCTTGCACCACTCCATGCTCCCTTTGTCTTAAAACTCTTGACTCATATTATTTTCTTTTTCCTGAATATTTTTGCTTAATCTACTTACTAAATACTTCGAGGAAACCTCCAAACAAATATGCATATAATATATGCAAGAGTCATTTGGAAAATGTTAAAAACAAAATACATTTCACTTCTATTTACTTATACCTAATCTTAAATGTAAATTATGTATGCTCTGCAAATGATAAAATACCCATGATAAGAGATATACACAGTAATTTATATACATACATATATAATGAATTTTAAGTTTAGGATTTATGCTTGCATACACCAGATTAATTCTCTCATCAATCCATGAATTACCCTCTTTTTATCAATTCATTTTTTATTTGTTTTCTGGGGCCATGCATGATGGTGCTTAGGATTTTCTCAGCCCTCCTCAGTGCTTCCTCCTGGGATCACTCCTAGCAGAGTTCAGGGGCAATTCATGGTGCTGGTGATTGAAACTAGATGAGTCATGTGCAAGGCAAGCATTGTACAAATTGTATTATTAACTCTAGCCAGAATATCTTGCTGTTAATCATTCTGATAGAATCACCCTCCTTTAATCACACTAAAAACTCGTCTCATAATCTATCTGAGATCTCACAGAACCATCTATTTCTATGAAGCATGATGGTAGTTATATTAAAATATATCTTGAATTGTGTCTAATGTAAGATGTGTATGAGTAAATACACAAACTAATATATGAACATATATACACATATGTTTATATGTGTATATATGTATATATATATATATATATATAGAGAGAGAGAGAGAGAGAGAAAGAGAGGGAGCACTAAGTTTGGTAGGTCTAGAGGTCATTTTGGGCATACTTTGGCCTTGGAGTGTGGACTTGAATATATATTGTCTTGGACCAACCACCCTAGACTCAGAGGCCTAAAGCACTAACTCTATATTTTGTGAGACCATGAGTGACCACATGAGTGACAGGCATGTTTCCACTCTGTTTAAACCAAATCCACCAGACTAAGATATATTTTAGCCAACTTTTCCTTCATAATGTCTACCCTTTTGCCTAATTTACACATAAGACTTGATAAATATATCATCAACATAGAATTATGTGCTTATGTGTATATGGTAAACATTTGTATATAAACATACGTATATGTGTAGTATTATGTGTGTAGACATAAATAACTTAACTAAATATAAATTCTACAAAGAAAAAATTGTAATTTTCTTCTTTCCTACTTGAAACCAATAAGCCAACTCATCATTTGTTTAGATCCTTCTCATTGATTTCAGTGGCATGTCATTGTGTCATGATTATTTGCTACAACTTATCAGGGCATTGTTTAAATATCAGATGGGTCTATGTTACCCACAGTAATTGAAAATTGTTTGCTGTAAAACAGATTAAGAGGCCCTAACTCAGCAAGGATGGAGCCAAGTTCTTCCCTGGCTGCTTCAGGAACATGTGGCAGGGCTCTGTAATGTGGTGGATAACATATGAAGTGTGGAGGGCAGCCCATATGCTGCTGCAATTTTCCTGTACAGGATGTGCTCTTTGGACTTAATAATGGTGATTTAGGACACTGGTGAAAATTCTAGTTCTCTTTAGGTCTTATTCAGGGTTCCCAGGCAGGGGGGTGGCAAACCTATAATCCTACACTGCAGGAAATAAAATGAAAGAAGGGAAAGAGACCTTCAGTACTGGTGTGTCTAGGAAATGATCAGATGGATCTGGACTAACTGCCAAGGTAAAGAAAAATATAGCTGCAAAAAGGCAAAAAGTTGAACAAAAGAATATAAGAGGTCACAAGAAATCCTCCTAATTTAGGCATGAGTAGAGGAAGGAATGCTGGTTATTTCTAGATATACATTGAATTTTGTCTATGTATTGCTAGTGGCAAAATTGAAAAAACAAAGCACATGTCATTTGTTTTGGTTTGGGATGAAATGACAAGATGAATAGTAGTACACATGAAAAGATGTAAGAAAGGATGTGTAATGTATTAGTATTATGGTTATTAGTTTATAGAAATTAACTCAAATTTTATTGATATAACAAAAATATCTGAGAGTGTTATTTCTTAAAAGAACACAAGCAAACTAGAGCAGTTTTTTTAAGAACATGTCAAAAGGTGGATGCAACTAGAAAAATAGAAAGCTCAGAAGAAAAATAAATTGCAGTATCAAGCAGAAAAATGTGTGTCAGTGAAATGAGTATTACGTGAAAAATCAGGCATGTTGTGCACAACTTTAAAAAGCAACAAGTAACTTGTGTGTGGATGCTTCAAAGATAAGATTAATGTCATTAAAGAAAGGTATTCTTAGCAAACTGTGATGATTGGTAGTCAGCCTCGGGAAAGATGTTGAATAAACACCACTAGGTGAGGATGCCAATCATAGCCCCAAATCATTGATTTTCAAACGAAAAGAATCTCAGAATCACCTAAGGACTTCCTAACCCTGTCAAGACTCTAGAAATGATTCTTCCAACTAGATAAAGTATTTACCCAAGGGCTAGAAAATCAGTCTCATAAGCTACAGGTATATGAAACATGGTAAGGAAGATTAATATTGAGTCCTCTTATTCCTAACACACTGGTTATATCACTCCTTATATTTTCTATAGATATTAATAATCATATAACTCTCCAAAACAGGTGGGCATCAATGGAGAGTTGAAACACTTCAGGATTAATGAGGTTTTTAGAAAGAATTTTTGGTTTCTTAAAGGAACTCACATGTTCTATATTCTGTTTAATGGCAAAATATAGAGAAATAACTGTTCTTTTTATTTTAACCAACCTGTTTAGTAAGTACTCTTTTAACTTTTGATAAAAGTATATTAGGAGCCCAAAATGATAACCAGGAAAACATTTCAATGACAGTGGTAGTGTGGGGGAAGGATGGCAAGCAAGGGGAGAGAAGAAAAAGATTAAAGAAAATAGAAGCTAGGCAAAAATATTTTAAACTAAACAAAAATTGTTAAGAAAATTTTGGTTACTGGAATGTGAATATATATATGAAATTAATGCAAGACTTACTCTACGCAGCCTTTATTGTATTTCATTTCAAATAAGTCACATTGATAAATTTAAGATTACTTTTTTAAATTGTTTTCTTTAAGCACCGTGGTTATAAAATTGTTTATTACTGGGTTTCAGTCATATAATGCACACCATCTTTTAGCAGTGCAACCCCCTATGTCTCCTATATCCCTTCCAAACCACAATGCTTGTCCCTGCCTGGTACTAACTAGGATAGCAATTTGCTTCTTTCTCTCTCTTTTATCTCGCTATATCTTTGTCTCTCTGTCTTTCTGTCTGTGTCTATCGTGTGCTCTCCATCACTTTTCTTTTTGACACTGTAGCTGCACTATTGTTAATAAACGGATGCCTTGAATGCCACTTTTTTCCTTTTCAGCACTGAGTTCTTGTTCAGAACAATCAGTTCCAACTATCATTGTCCTCACAGATTCTTCTGCAATCTTACTGCACTCACTGCTGTTTATAGTGAGCTTTCTACCCTGGGCTGGACCTCCTGACCCTTATCTATATTGCCTCTAGATATTACTATCATAGTATCTCTTATTTTTCTTATATTCCATAAATGAGTGTGATTAGTCTATGCCTAACCCTTTCATCTGGCTCATTTCACTCAGCATAATAATTTTCATGTCCATCCACATATAAGCCAAGTTTATCACTCTAGTTTTCATAACAGCTGCATAGTATTCAATGAGATTCTGATTGGGTAGCTTTTAAGAGAGCTAAAGATTATGTTTATAATAAGATGAAAGTATTGTTGCAGAGACCAAATGACCACATTTAGAAAAAGAATACCTTATAGCATGATCTATTACAACTTTATGCAAAGATGTAAATGCTTTCATTATGTAATTTCAATGAAGTAGTCCCTAGCCACACAATTATAAATTTATATATTAGAGAATCCGTGCTTAAAATATAATTGTTTGGAAATAAGGAACATGCCATTTCCATTTTTATTATACTGACCATAGTGATTAAGCAAGCAGAACTGTATCTCAAGAGGAATGCAAACAAAGATTTTTCAGGTTTTTTTCTATTCACTCCATGAATTAATTTGGCAGTGTGAGTTCACATTATAGAATTATCAGAGTAAATTTATTTATTGGAATCCTAGTCTGTAATGACTGAATAACGTCAGTCCTAGACTTAATTCAATGACTGTCTATAATTGATGTCATTTGTTTATACTTAAAATCGAGTACAGTCGGGGCTGGAGTGGTAGCACAGTGGTAGTGTTTTGCCTTGCATGCGGCTAACCAAGAATGAATGTGAATTGGATTCTTGGCATCCCATATGGTTCCCCGAGCCAGGAGCAATTTCTGAGCACAGAGCCAGAAGTAGCCCCTGAGTGCCACTGGTTGTCCCCTCCCCACAAAAATAAACCCAAAAAACAAAGAAAAAAATTGAGTACAATTGACTTTGAGCAGAGGATGTGTAGTTGGATAAAGGGAAATGTCATCAATTATCTTTCTGACTTTTCAAAACCTGTGGCTGATCAGATAAGGTGCATGTCTAGACTAGATGTTAGTCTAGTCTAGATGTTATAAATGGGATTATGTACTTAACAATTCTACAAATGCATACACGTTTTCTTCCAAAGAAACCAGTAGAAATGCTTACTGCCAATAAAGTCACAAGAGAAAAAAAATTGGATTCCAAGCTACCTTATGTTTGGGCATATATATATTTTTTTATATTTCTTTTTTTTTCTCTTTTTTTATTTTTAATTATGAGAACAAGGGTGCAGGGCCCGGGCGGTGGCGCTAGAGGTAAGGTGCCCGCCCTGCCTGCACCAGCCTCGGATGGACCGCGGTTCGATCCCCAGGCGTCCCATATGGTCCCCCAAGCCAGGAGCGACTTCTGAGCGCATAGCCAGGAGCAACCCCCGAGCGTCACCGGGTGTGTGGGCATATATTTTAAATTAAAGATCATCAAGGTTCAGTATTCATGCACACAAAGAAAGGAGGTAGCAATTTCTCCATCAAAATTGGTTGATTTTGAATTTTATGCTTCTCAGAAACTTGAAAGTTTATTACATGACATTTTCTGAGACTCATTTAGGTAGAAAAGATACAAAAGAAACACACGGGCAAATAGTCACAATAGAAATAGATGAGGTTTGGTAGGTAAGTGTGTAGAAGAGTGCTTTAGGATGCTGGAATGAGAGTGCATAATCATGTCAAAATAATTCAGCCCGAGCAGAAAATAAAATAAAAGAGAAGTAGGGCAAAAAAGAAAGAACATTAATAGACCCGCCTTCTTTGCCCAGAGACAAAGGTTCTTTCTGAGCATTCACATTAGCATTTTGGCATATGAAAATGAATTTTAGGGCTAGTCTACAACAATTGCTCTCCCAAATCTTAGACACCCTCATGTAGCTGGTAATACATGGTCTTACAGTTTCTTTTTATAAGTCTTCTGATTGATGGTGCACATGTCCTGTGTATGGTTGACTTTGGCAATATTCCATGACCTGTGCAGCATTTTCATTGCTGAGAAAATGTCCTCATAAAAGTGATTCTGGCCAGAAAATTGGGAAGAATGTATTTGGGAGCCAAAGCCTATGAAAATTTCCCCATTGATGTGAAGTTATAGAGAGGGCTCCGTTTGTAAATTTATTCTTTAAGTATCAATTTGTATTCCATATAATATGTTGTTATTTTAAAACAATCTTTACAATAAAAATCTGATTTTCTCTATGGATATATCTTTGTGAGCTCAACCTCTTTCTCTTAATTTTGCAGTACAATATCATAAATTCTATTTCTAAGCTGATAGAACAAATCACTTGTTATTTGGAATGAAACTACAGGGTGATTTTGATACTTAATCTCAGGAATATTTTATTATAGTATATTATAGTGCCCTTCTCCATAACTAAATACCATGATTATTTTTGTTTGCTTGTTTTGGACCACACCTAGTGTTCTTAAGAGTTAACTCTGACTTACACTCAGACCATATGAGATGCTAGGGATCAAACATAGATTGGCTGCAAGCAAGGCAAGTACCTTACCTGCTGGATGATCTCATTCTACTCCCTAAATACAATATTTCTATATAAAATAGAAAATATAACTTTCATTAAAAATCTTTATATAATTAATATTACCTGACTGTGTATGCTCTTTTTGCACTTAAAACTTCAACTTTATATATAGATCTTTATGGGTTTGTATGTATGTATGTATGTATGTATGTATGTATGTATGTATGTATGTATGTGTGTGTGTTCATGTATTTTAAATTATAAAGCTGCATTGTGCTCATCTTGCTAACTCTCTGTGAACTACAAATATGGCAACTCAGCTAAACTTTGTTCTTTCTCTTTTACTATTTCTTGTACAAATTCTACTGTAGTTTCTATGACACGGTTGCCAATCTATGAGGCTTACATCCCTGAATTTTTCTCCCATGGGCACTCTAGGAGTAAAATGAAGTTTTTGAGTCTGTGAAGAAAGAAAAAGGGCTTGGAAAAGAGAGGAAGCAACTTAGTAGACAAAAATGTGAAGAAACAAATACTCAAATAGTCTTACTATGCTGTTACATTTGGAAAGAAGAGCCACATCTGCATCCAGAAAAAAATATCTGGACAGATTTTATGATGAAGGTTAAAGTTTGTTAGTAAAGATTTTTAAGTATTACCAAATTTTATTTTGCATTTTAATTTTATGCTGCTTACTTTTCATCTTGACCTCCATTCTTTGAACTATGAATATGCTGAATATTTTTGCCAATATAGTTTAGTAATGCTTTTTAACTCAATCACACAATGCAATTCTTAAATTTCCAGTACCATTTATTTTCGCAGAAATGCATCATAAAATTAATTTAGTTTTTATACCAATTATTAAAGACCCAGAAGTGTCCTGTTAGGGTTGATTGATCAACAGATAGTCAGATTTCAGTCCTGTGAAATCCTGCTGAGTTCCCTTTATTTTTTAATTCCTGACTATTTTTGAAGAGTTATAATGAATAATAAATAAAACAAGAGAAGAGTTTTATATTTGTTTTTGCGTATTGTTGAAGGTGCATGTTCTGAAATGATGGGTGAGACAGTTGTCACATCTAGAGAAGTTACTTGGTGCCTTACAAGGGAGAGGTCTATGATCTATCATGCAAGTTGTATCCCTGAATCCAAGACAGACCTTTGGAATGCATTAATAGGTGTGAAGAAGATATAATTTAATATCTTCTCATTTTAAATCAACAACAGGTCAGCAAATGTCTATGAATTTCTTTTATGTTCTAGATCTTATTTTCATCACTTCAGATAAAAATATTCACACAATGCATTTTGATCTCAGGGAGTCTCTACTTTATTCAGGACAACAATAGAAAAAATAACACAAGCTGCATATGTATGGTGTTAGGGAAATATGAAAATACTGTCTGTCACTAATACTAATGTGTGAGTGAGAAGAGAAATATCTAGTTGCGACTAGCATTGATAAACAGTAGCCTCTGTCGATCATTAACTCAATGAGTCAACTACTCATTTGTAAATTTTTTAAAGATTCCATGCATCTGTAATATCTAAGGGATAGTAGATGTAAACATTCACTGAATATAACCTCCCCTTATCAGTCAGTTAATACTTTGTCATAACATCTAATTAATAGTGTCGTTAGAAAGAATGATATTAACTTGAATTTATTTACACTCAACATATAAACCAAATTTTTCTTCTTCACCCTTTGGCAGGGGTCAGGAAGACACCTTATAAATCTGAGTCTGGCTTATCTGCAGTTATCACTGACCTCTCCTCAGCCAGAGCCAGGCTCTTCAGAAGAGTTCTGCCCCATCATTGCAACTTTCTCTTCTTGTGCTAAATCAATAGTTTATGACATGTACAAGGGAAAGCTGTAAATTTAATTTTGTCCCCTGCAGTGCAATTCCTATCTTGTTTGCTGGCAAAATAATGAATGTGTTTGCTCTACAGACCCCCCACACAGTGGAGAAATTGAAGGACAAAGAAAAAATAGAAAAGCTCAATTATGTAAATGGCCTAACTCTGAAATAAGCAGAAATGAAGTTACATAGAGGCATATTCCTATAGATATCTCTATGAATTTAACTAAAATCCATTGTATTCAATAAGAGAATAATTAAGGACATTTTGAGATCTATCTGTGCCTTGGATTTAGGGTGACCCAAATATTTATAATTATGTGTATAATTTATGAAAAATGAAAGCATAAAATAATTGTATAAATATTGGGTTACTGTAGGCTAAAATATGTAAAGAAATATCACCAAAGCTAAGGAACTTGCCTTGCACACTCTTGACCTAAATTCAATACCTGCCATGCATATATTCCCCAGAACACAGTAAAAAATATTCCCTGAGTACAGAGCTAGGACAAGTGTGGCCCAATACTTCATCATTCATGGCCATGCATTATAGATTTCTTACTCTATCCATACTTGATAAGCTTCTGCTCATTGAGTTCTCAGATGTTCTGTGGCCCAATCATTTCTCATGATCCATAAACCCTAGAATTTTTATCTGCTAGATATCATCCCTTTTTAAATTCATACATCTTACTAAAATTAAATTCAGTACTGGTTTTAGTATAAGTGACTACCTCTGTTTACTTAGTTATGTATTTTTTGTAATTGCATTGGGTCACAGACGCCAGAATACAGTCAATGCTTCCAAAAATAAATGCGAGACTAGTAGAGATATTTAAAGTTGTGTGGAAAATTCTATTGATTTAAAGTGACATAATATTTTTAGCTTGGGATATAAACAATATATGCAACTCTACTCAATAGGAGTAAAGAAATGTTACTTCAAACCATCATCTGAACTAAAAATGTTGATACACAAATCTACTCAATAACAAGATTTTAAAAAGTATGTGTGTGCACACACATAAACATCAAAAATTAGATTAAAATAGGGAAGAGCCTTGGAAATTATAAGTCCTATA
This sequence comes from Suncus etruscus, assembly GCF_024139225.1. Classification (NCBI taxonomy): domain Eukaryota; kingdom Metazoa; phylum Chordata; class Mammalia; order Eulipotyphla; family Soricidae; genus Suncus; species Suncus etruscus. The sequence continues at coordinate 35,884,804 of NC_064860.1, read as the reverse complement.
TGACTTTTATGCCTGATTCATAATATCTTTTCATCCATGATTTATCCATCCATCCACACAGTCATTCATTCAATTCCTACCTGTTCTGGGCCTATGTTCTGTTAAGTGAAATAAGCAGGTAATATAAGCATTGACCAAAGCAGATCCTTTCCTTGTTACCATGGAGATGCATTCTTTGTACATTGTTCTTAATGTTCTACAACCCTCAAATCTACTCTTTAAAAGTGGCAAAAGAAAGGGTATGTGTATGTTATTTTCAAAACCAAGCTATACAGGGCACATTATTTTCTGTGTTTGTGAATACCAAAAGCAGAACATGAATATATGCAGAGCAAACAGGAAAACCACCTGGTGGAAAATAGAGAAGTATGCAACTTAAGGAACAATAATAAAAGTGAGAAACTAAAGGTAGAAACCATAGATAATGAGTGATGGACATTTTTATAATTTCCTTATTTAAGTACCTTGGTTAAAATGTTGTTCATTGTTGGGTTTCAATCATACAATGTACTCCATCCTTTACCAGTGCATCCTTCCTATCTCTAATTCCCTCCCACCGCAGTACCCACCTTCTCTTTGCTCAAGCAGTGGTCCTCAAACTATGGCCCACGGGCCACATATTGTATTTGTATCTGTTTTGTTTCTTCATTGCAAAATAAGATATATGCAGTGTGCATAAGAATTCGTTCATAAGTTTTGTTTTTTCTATAGTCAGACCCTCCAATGGTCTGAGGGACAGTAAACTGGCCCCTTGTTTAAAAAATTTGAGGACCCCTGCAAGGCATGCAATTTCTCTCTCTCTCACTCATTCACTCTCTCTCTCATTTTATTCAACCTAATAATCTCATGTCCATCAATGTATAAGAAAATTTTATGACTTATGTTTTTAATGGCTGAATAGTATTTCATTGTGTAGATGTACTGCTGATCTTTAGCCACTCATCTATTGTTGAAGCACCTGGGTTGCTTCTTATTCTGACTATTGTAAATATTCCTGTGTGAATAGAGAATTGCTGGGGGGCAGAGGATTTTATTGTGTTTTTGTGTTCCTGAGGCATATCCGTAGCAGTGGTATTACTGGATCATATGGAAGTTCAATTTTAAACTTTTTGAAGAATGTCCATTTTCTTTTCCAAAAAGGCTGAACAAGTCTGCATTCCCACCAGCAGTTCCTTTCTTCCCACATTCATGTCAGTACTAGTTGTTCTTATTTTTTGTGATGTGTGCTAGTTTCTATGGTGTGAGATGATATCTCATTGTTTTTATTTGCATCTCCCTGAATGATTAGTGATGAGAAGCATTTTTTGTGTGCCTTTTGCATCTGTATTTTTCTTTGAAAAATATCTTCTTTTCCCTATTTTTTGATACGGTTAAAGGTTTTTCCTGTAAAATTCAATCAGTGTTTTGTATATCTTAGGTATTAACCTCTCATTTGATAGGTATTGGGTGAAAAAATTTTCCAATTCCTTGGTTAGCTTTTGTATTTTAGTCACTATTTTCTTTCAAGTACTGAAGCTTCTAAGGAAAAACATTTGACCCAATAAACTCATTTATTTGATTCTATGTACTTAGTTTAAGTGATGCTGTTCATCTTGAGTATTTTTATTTTGTAAATTTTGGGAAAGGGGTGAGGAAGATTTGGGCCATACTTAGCACTTCTCAGGGACTATTCCTACTTCTAATAGTATAGAAGAACCCTTGGCAGTGCTTAGGAGACAATATGTATTAGAGTGGATAAAAAGAAGTTAGCTGATTTTAAGGCAAGTGCCTTAACTCTTGTGCCATCTCTCCAGACCCAATTTAAAGTACTTTAAAGTGTTTTAAAAATAATTATTTGTATTTAACTGCTGTACTTTCATAAAGAAATCCATACTTCAGATTTAGGGGCCTGAAGATTTCTGTGGTCAACAGGGTGTGGTGATTATGTGACTATGTGGAAAATATTTTTCAACATCTACTGGCAGGTAGAGGTTTTTAACTCCTGTTTATTTTGTTTAACTTCTTTTTGTGTTTATATTTTTGGGGAGATTTGGGGCCATACATAACAGTGTTCTCAGCTTCCTCCTAGCTCTGTTTTCAGAACTCTTGGGACCAATTGCATGCTGTTCATGTACAAATAAAGCATTTTACCCCCTTGTACTCTAACTGACCCAGAGGTTTTGACCCTTAATGCTCACCAGTACATTACTCAAAAAGTATTTAAGGTAGTTATTACTTAGGTCTGAGTATAACTATTTCTTAGAAATTATAAAATAACAGTTTATATCTGTAATAAATTTTACATGTGTTTAAAATATGTTTTATGAAAATAAATGCATTGTTTAAATTGTTCCCTTTTGTCAGTCTCCTCCAGATCACAAACATTTTGTTTTCTTTGCGATGATTACCTGAGAGCTTTTATTTATTTAATGGTCAGTGTTGCTGTTAGAATATAAAGATAGTATTCCGTTCGAGGAGCTCTCTCTGTGCCATGATGGGAAAGAAATGATGACTATATTTCTCCCAAATGAAAGGACATTCATTTGCATTTGAAATAAAAAGGAAAAAGCACGATAATTTTAGTATCAATTTTGTTCAAATTAATCCACCCCTCACCATGACTGCCAAGTAGTCCCTTGATAGAAATTAATCCCAGAAATGGTAGATAAAATTTTAATAAAATTAATTTGATGTTTGAAACTTCTCAGAATGTTCCCCCAAAGTCATGTGGATAGAATCATTCTCTTCTGTTTTTCCTCTGCGTATGTCTTATCCCTGAGTATTTAATTTACTTACTCCTAACAAGATAGATTGGAGTACTCCCAGCTATGTAATATGTATTCATCATGTACTGTGAGTTGATAGGGTACAGAGCAGCCAGAATGACCTGAACATCTTCCCTACTGATGCTGTAATTCCCACCACTAGAGATTAAATGCTTAAGGAAAAGCAATGTGTCATTATGAATTAGAAAAGATACTTGTCGGTTCAGTTACTTAATTTAATTATGAAAAAGAATATAGTACAACGCATTTCTAAACACCTAAGTTCTTTTTTCCTACTAAATTCTCTTTTAAAATTGTCAATTTAAAACAAACAAACAAAAAGGGAAAGATAAACTTGAACTCTATCATCCTCAACAAAATGGAAAAGGGGCAGATCTAGGAACATTGGAAAGTGAATTGTTGATGAAATAATTTTACTCTCTATTTTTTAACTTAAGTCATATGAGAATAATAAGGGTCCAAACCTCCAGGAACATAAATTTTCAGAAACATAAATTTTCCCACCCTTCTTAAACTGTCTCAAAAGTGTGGCAATAGTGACACAGTTTTTTTGAAGATGTTTTGCTATTCTTTAAGTTTATATCCCAAGCAGAAAACAAAAGAAGACATACTGAGATCAGGGCTGATGACAGGGACTGGGATATTCCTAGGAGCAAATTTCCAGAGTCTGCTTTTTCTATAATTCATATTATTTGTTCTCTTTCATTTCTATGACAAAGTTTATAACTATAAACATCATCCTTTTTGTTTGCTTACAGAAAGTCCACTACCCAGAAAAGCTATAGAAGCACTCTCCAATCTCTACAGATGAAGCCATCAGTGTTTATAAAGAAGATCACATAGAATTAACCTAAATTTTACAAATGCATTCTTCATTAAGAAAGAAAAAGACCTCCTTCAAAATGAAACTATTTTGTTAACCTACTACTAGTGGAATCAGTAAAATCACTGAGATTTCATTTATAAAAATTTTCAAAGATTTAGTTTATTTTCACACTACCTGTGTTGTTGATTATTGTCAATAATTTGCTTTAAACTAGACCAACATAATTTTAGTGTCTGGTGCTTCCTACATTTTAAAAATAGATGAGTATGAGTTTGATGAAAGTTTGTGTTTCCTAATATAGTCTATAAAAACTAATTACTAATTTCTTAGTAAAGATCAAAAGCTACTGATAACTGATGGACTTATGAAATCATGATTGTACTTTCAACTCTATTATTAGTCTTTAATCAGCTTCTTTTATTCGTGTAACTGTGCAATCACCCTACATTTTACAGTTTTTAAATAATAAAAGATTTATAATTTTCTCTGCAATAAGGCAACATTTATATTTGACTGATCATATACATAAGCATTGCAAAATATTAATTTGGAAATATTTTCTAACCTACATTAGAACTAAGAAAAGATAAAAAAATGTTGAAATTTTAGATATTAATTGCTTTAACTATTACGAGACAATCTGTAAGTGCCACTCTTTAATGATTCAGTTTAATTGTCTAGCAGGGGTCCTCAAACTTTTTAAACAGGGGGCCAGTTCACTGTCCTTCAGACTGTTGGAGGGCCAGATTATAGCAAAAACAAAAATTATGAACAAATTTCTATGCACACTGCATATATCTTATTTAGAAGTGAAGAAACAAAATGGGAATAAATACAATATGTGGCCCGCGGGCTGTAGTTTGAAGACCCCTGGGACTCTAGAGCCATATGATAGATAAATCAAGTGCCATTAGTATATTGCTACTCACTGATTTATTTGGTCTATAATATATCATTTATCTGTGTACTTATGTCTCATATAAAAGGAAAAGCTTACTTTGTGTGACAGGCATTAGATAAAAAATTATTATGAGTAAATAAAATTTATGATGGTTAAGGACAGTTAGGTGTGAAAGATGCTTAAGGACATGAGTTCTGACATCAATATGCTGACCTCCACTTTTAACTTGTTATATGACTGTGGCAAATTAGTTAATCTCTCTAACCCTCACTCTGAATAAGGTATAATTAAACTTATTTTAAGTTTGGAGGTTATATAAGCTATCTAACACACTTACAATGTGATAAGAAGTGTGTTTAACATTCAATATAATAATAGCTACTTGGATGATTTTGGCAATGAAAAAAGAGAAAATTCTGATATTTGATTTAGACAACAAGGGTATTTGTTATCTCACATAACAAGATGTGCAACAGCAGGGCAGGCTTCACAGCAGCATGCCAGATGGTTGTCTGAGTTTCTATGTGGTTCCCAGCAATTTCTTTATATCTGCTTTGGTTTAATTCTCAGGTGCAATGGAACTGAGAAATTCCCATTAGTCCCTACCCTCATCTCATTGGCCATGATAGTGCCACATACAAGATAAAAACAGTGGTTTAGCAGCATGGAGACTGAAATAACATCAGATAACTTTAAATTTCTACATTACAATTCACAGTTTTTCAATCTCTCAAGGGTTGTTATTTATCTGTACATCAGTTTCCTTATCTATTATATGAGCATACTAACTTCATTGGGTTTTACTGCTTATTCCATATGTCATGTCAAGCAAACTTTTAGAACAATACCTGATCCATGTGAATTTTAGTGTTTGTTATCCTTTAGGGGGAAGAGATTGAGGGGGAATAAATAATATTCAGTTACTCAGTTGCTTTTTCTGTTTACATTATAGGAATAATGCTTGATAGATCCTCTGGGAATCATGAAGTACCAGGGAATAAAAGCAGGGTCAGATACATGCAAGTAAATAAAGTTACATCTTGTTCTATGGTTCCTGTCGTGAGAATTTGTTATTATTAAATTTAAACCAATAATTTAGAAAAATCAAAATTATGATTATTGTTTTAGTTTAATTTGAATATATTGATTGGAAAAGTGTCAGTTTACTTTGAACCATTTGGGAGAATAGAATATTTAGCCACTTTTATTTAGGAAAAAAATCATAGTTAAATCAACAAAATCAAAACATCGATACTCATTAGTTTTCACATTATTTTAATATTATCACCACATTATTGGTCTTATAAAGCACGAGCTAATTGAACTATGGAAAATCTCTATTTAATGAATCCTCCTTCCTTTTCCAAAGCAGGAAACAAAAGTAAACAACACTGAAAATGTTTTCACACAATAGCAAGCAAACTTAATAAGGAATAAAATATGTTATAATGTCACAAAAACTTAAAAATAATCTATTAAAATGATAGTCTCATTATCCATTAAATTATTGGGAATGTAACTATGCATTAATTTGAATATATAAAATTTTATGTTAAAGATCCAGGTTGGCTATTATGTGTACTGCATAAGTAGAGGCAACATACATTTGGGCAACTCTGACTCCAGTATAAAAAATTAATTCTCTCAAAATGTAAACTTAGGGTTACAGAATGTAATATATATTATGGTCAATGTGATATATATGCATATATTAAAATATTTTTTGTCAATTCAATTGTCAAAAATTTATAAATGTGAATAAAAAAGAACAATTTAAAATATTAATATTAGGGTTTACTTAGAGTTGAGTTAAATATTGATAATTTCAGTGTTTAAAGATATGAAAAATAATTTTCACTCCTTCTTTTACCATTTTCTTAATATTATGATTGGTAAGAAGAATTTTACATCTTATGTCTGAGTTATAGTATAGCAGATAGAGTACTGACAAGGGTTCAATCCCCAGCATTTCATAGAGTAACCTGGCCACCAGGATTCCTGAGTACAGAGCCATGAGTAAGTCCTTAATGTGGCTGGGTTTGTTATTTCACTCTCTTCCTCCATTCCTTCCTCAGTCTCTTCTTTCCTTCATTTATTTATGTGGTGTTATAATTTTAGCTGTCATCGAACATTACTTAGAATTAAAAGTATTGTGTTTGAAATAAATTAAAAGTCAAAGATTGTACTCATTCTTTGTGAAGTAAAATAGATTTTCATAAAAATCATAAACAGAGAGAAAGAAAAGAGAATGTCACAGGCAGCAAAGAAAAAAAAACTCTAATGAAGGCAAATATTTAGCAATTGATGTTATTTGTCATAGTATATGAAAAATGAGAGGAAAAATACTTTTTACAATTGGAAAAGCAATATTTGGGGTCTCTTACTTCTTCCATCTTTCCTTGTTCTGAAGATATATTTCTTGCAGTTACACTATTATTGGACAATCTATTTCTTACTCCTTTTGAAAAAGTATCCAGCACTTTGATTAAACAGTTTTGGGTCCTTGCATTCCCATACTTTTCAACTCTGACAGTTTAATTTTGGGTTCAGAACTTTCCCAAATCAGAAAATGCCAGACTTGGGCATTGTCACACTTGAAAATAAAAGCAGTCACAATTTTAGTCAAAGTCTCTTCAGCTGCCTTTAGACATTTTTAATATTGTGATTCAAAAAATGATTTTTAACAGCTTAAGGCTGCAACAGGAGCTACCACTACAATTAGTTGATATAAAATTCCCAAGGCAACAATAACAAACAATACTGTTATGACAATTGGTAATGTTTCCTTGCATTTACATGTATTCTTATATTGTAGGTGATCATTAAATATCAGACAAATCATAATCTTGGGTACAATAACTCCTTCCATATTCAATAATCAGTCACATTAAGGTCAAAAGTAATAGCTGCTTAACATAGCACCAGTCCACAAAGCACAGTATTATTTTTTTCAAATATTTTAAAATCTTCAAGATTTTATAAAAATAGTAACTCTTATTATAACTTTCTTTTATTCTGTAAGTCACCTACTCTCCTCATAGACTAATAATAGAGATATGAAAATTTCTTTCAAAGTACAAGTTCTAGCCTCTAAAATTACTGTACATCAAATGTATTTATATTTTATACTTGTCCCTTAAATATTATAAAAAGCATGGTAATGGCCAACTTATTACATCATTATAGAATTTATTTATTCTTTTAAATCACACTATTATATTTCTGTTATTACCTAAAATTTGCCTGTCTGTCTAAAGAAAGTTACTTATAAATCCAAATTATATAAACTGTCTCTTAGGTGTCTATCGTATTTAATAACTCTGAAAATCCTTTTTAATAACTCTGCAAATTTTCTTTCCAATCCATCCATGTTCAGTTCATTAAGAACTCTTTTTTTAATTATTGTGTTGGAAGTTGATTGTTACTCAAACTTTGTCTTTAATTAATTTCACATTATCAGACTTTATTTTTGAAATACATTTACTTTTTGCATTGCTAATTTAAATGTTTCACTTATTAAAAATGACCTACATACCAATTTAAGGAATAAATATAGTAACTTCTTTAGTTTGACTAGTTGGACAATATTTTAATTTATTCAGTGATTCCTTCTCACAGTGCTCAAACTTGAACCAAGACATTTGAGATAATCATTTATTAGCTATTTATGTCTTCCAAATTAGAATATGTTTTAAAGACTAATGTCATGTCCTTTGCTCTTCAAAATCATAAAGAGCAGTGCTGAAAAATAATAAGTGAATCAAATATCAAGTATATGAAGGATATATTAATTATAAACAGAAAACACATATGTGACAATACATGTATCACACCTAAACACATTACACAAGTATACATATTAGATTCATACTTTTTATGAGCTCAAAATACATGGGTCAAGTTGCATGCCATAAAGATAAACATATATTTCTTTGCAGGCTGGCTTATGATAAAGATATTTCTGTGTGAGGAACAGTCAAGTTTTGAAGCATTTTTAATGCAATGCAAAGAATATTGTGTTAATGGTTATAGTAAATTCAATGAAAGCACAAATTGAAGAATGTGAAAGCATAACACCCAAAGGCAAACTTATTATTCTGTTTGTAAAATTGCACCCTTGTGCAATAACAGAGAATCATAAAAATTAAGAAGTAGAAAGAGCTTTGGAGATCACCCATGTAACTCGTGATGCATGTATTTTAGATATAATATCTTGCTGAAATAAATTATTGCCTTGATAGAGCCTGGAATGTCACTTAATAAAACATAAAATGTTTCAAAAATTGTCCTCATCTGTGATGTCAGTGATACACAATATCATAGCTGATATTTTACACACATTACTGAGTACTCGTTATATACAAATCATTTTATTAAAAACCAAAGGCAATGAATCAATTTACAAACAGAAAAGTAAAGTTTGCTTCCAAAAGAGGCAATAAAAGAAAAGCAAAAGAAAATAAAAGAGGAAATTAAAGAGGAATATAAAACAGAAAAGATAAAGATTAAAGGAAAACCCTAAGTGGATGTCTAAAAGAGAAGAAAATGGTCTATGCTTAAAATTGCAATAAAAAGCATCATCGAGTGCTTGAGAGATATGCTCAGTGTTTAAGGTATTTTTTACGTACATCTGACCCTCTTTAGATCTCTAGAACTGCATATCAGAAGTACTGCTTGGAGCAATTCCTGAATATAGAACCAGACTTAAGTCAAGGAAACCACTGGGTGTTGTCCAAAACCAGAGACAAAACACATAATTGACTATTATTAATAATGTTAGGAACAATATAATCTTTTTCAATTCAAATCTGACTACTACTGCTATAATCTTCGTCATTAATTTAATAAAAGATTATACCAACCAAGTAAAGAAATAAACATACATCAACTAGAATTTTTCAGTAGATTTAAAAGTGACAGATATAAAAATGCAATATGAAACCAGGGATGTGACTCAGTGGAAGTCACATAACTTGTATCATGAATTCTATATTCAGTCTCCAGCACTATATAAGCAAAACAATTTTCATACAGTAGACCAGTATAACTATTTCTCATAGTTTAAAAGGCATATTTAAGATCAGGATGTCTGTATTATGGAGAAAATTTAATTATTTCAACTGTAGACTTTTCCTTTTATCCTAACAATTAAAAAGATACAAAAAAAAAAAAAAAGCCTGTTGCAAGCTTCTTTTATAAAGACACTAATCCAACTCATGAGAGCTCTTTCTTCAGGACCTGATTTTTCCTCCCAAATCTGCTATTATGCCTAGTAATCATTAGCCTGAGTTAGTATTTCAATACATGAATTTTGTTTTGATGTACCTATTCAGATTAATCTATTTTCTTGAATTAGAACTAATTCTATATGTAGTTATAGCATATATAGTCTCATTTAATTTCTAGAGAATTTTGTAAAACATTATGAGAATGAAGCAGGTGTAAAAGATAAAAAGTAATCAGGCACTGTAAATAAAGTTCATATGGAATCACAATGAATGAAAATCGTTAATAGTTTTTATTTTAATTTCAATTCACTTTAATTGCTTAGGTTATTTTAACATCAGCTTCCTGTCTGTATTTATTTACTAATATACCTAAAATATCATTTTTCTAACTTTGTAAAACTTTTTTTGTTATAAGGAATACTTTTTTCAAACTTAAATTTTACTTAGAACTCAAGATATATACAATAAAAACATGCAAAATTGAAAAAAGTTGCCATTTTATCCAACAAAACATCTCTTAAAATGGAGTTTGCAGGTTATAAGAGTTCTGGAGACACATGCTATAGGTTGTGGCCTTGAAGGATTCTAGAATTTTGTTTCAGCTTTAAAGAGTAGGGCATGTGTTCTTGTACTGCAGTTTTTCATATTGTAGGAAAAACCAAATTCCCCAAACTGACACTTTTGAATTGTAATGTTCTCCAGAGATTCAATATAAGAAACATTTGCATCCTGCATTCCATAAAGGACCAGAAGAGCTTGTCCACAATCAGAGGAAAATGATTCTGAACAAAATTAATATGAACTCAATGTTCTCTAGAGACTACAAACACTCCATATAAGAAATTAGGAGAGTAGAATGCAGACTCGTAAGAGTCAATATATGTGAAATATATGTAAGAATTTTTACAATGTATTCTAAGGGTTTTGTACATTTCACCCTATGAAACACCATGATGTGATTAGGATGGAGTGTGTGAATTTAAAAAAATATAACAGAATAAACACAATAATCCAACGATATAAGACTAATACACTATGTTGAAGAGCTTTATAAAAATGGGGCTTCTGGAAGCACAAAGAAAGATGCTATCCTAGGTGCCATCCTAGGTTCAGTGCAAAGACCAAGATCACCAACCACAGAAGATGGATTAAAACGACACTGAGGCAACAGAACCTCTAGAACCACAAAGACTGACTTCATCATAAGTCCCACCTCAGGATCTGTGCAGATACGGAGACCTCTACACACAGAGCTCTGATTGTATCACCCTGGACAGAGCAGAAGTCTTCCACACACAAAAAAAAACACCACCGGGAGAATAAATGATCCTGAGCAAAGTCTAGAGCTGATCCCATGACAGTATACTCCAAGGACGGAGAAACCCCATATTTCTTAGGCCAAGTGAATTCCTTTCCGAATGACCCCAATATTTACTGTGCCAGGGCAGGAGGGGAAAAAACAAAAATACAAAAACTACAAAACCTTGGTTATTTCATATATACATATATTTTTCCCTTCATTTATTATTGTTATTATTATTTTTATATACCTATCTATTTTGGTCGATTTCTCTGTTTGGGTGTGACTACTGAAATCGTGGTCCCCAATTATACTTATTTTTTTTTCTCTTCTTTTCTCTTCTTTCGTTATGTGCTATGCCATGTTTCTTATTTCAAGACCATGGCGTGTTTTTGGTTTGTTTGTTTGGTTTTTGGTTGTTTGTTTTGTTTTGTTTTGCTTTGTTTTTCATCTGTTTTTTTTTTTTTTGAGGTGCTTATCGATATAGATGGAGTCCCCACTGGATAATTGACTCTTTTTTTGGTACTGGTGGAGTGTTTCAACTTCTTTTTCTCCTTCATCTCCCAAATCGATGATGAGAGCCTCTAGAAGGATTCCATCCATTTTTGGAGTATTAGACTCTTACCCCAGTTTATTTATCTTCTCTTTTTCAGGCAAAATCATGCAACTTGAATTAGCTAGTCCTGCCTACAGTTAGAGGGGGAGATAAGGGAGGCATTAAGACCAAACAGGGGCAAGACTACTAAGTAGTGGGTTGGATACAGAGGGGACCACATATTCTAGCCTCCCTGGGGGTGAGGGAAGAGGAAATGGGAGGTAGAACAAAAACAGAGGTGTAGGGAGGACAAATTGGTGATGGGAATCCCCCCGATTTTATGTAAATATGTACCTAAAATGTTATTGTCAACAATATGTAAGACACTATGATCAAAATAAAAATTATATATATTATAAAAAATTATCTCACAAAGATAAAATGGAGAAAGATAGTTGCTTAATTTTCACATGGTCTAAATGTGGTCAAACTAATTAAAAAAAGTCACCTACTGGTTCATCAAAAATCTATTGAGTGTCCACTATGGGCAAATCTCATCCCTTAAGATTGGAGAGGTAGCACTTAAGGTAGGTAAGATGCATTTCTTGGATCTTGATTTCACAGCAGTACATATAATACCTAAAGTCCTTCCAGGAATAATTCCTGTGCAGAACATGAATAAATCCTGAGCATATACAGGTATTATTCAAATACAAAAAAAGGAAAGAGTTATATTTTAGTTATTATAGAGGTAAATGAATTAATAAAATGTATTGTATATTTCTTTCATTTTTACTTTCAACTTTTTGGAGCTACACCAAGTAATGCTCAAGGCTTATTCCTGGTCCTTCACTGAAGAATCACTTTTTAGCAGTATTCAGGGGTCTGTATGAAACACTGCAGATCAAACTCAGGTCAGATGGTACAAAGCAAATGTCCTATCCTACTGTATTATCACTCCAATCTCAACACGATATTTTTTACTTTGTTACTTTTTTACTTCACAATATAGATAAAAATGCATCTTTAAATACATATAGGATACTTGAACACTATCATTTATATCAATACTAGAGTTATACTAATAGAGAATAAGAATTCAAAACAATGATTCAAATTTACTTCATTTTTATTTTATAGAGAGATGAAGGGAGATTTGGGTAACAGTCAACTGTACATACTGGTCAATTCAAGGCCTGTGTTCAGGGATAATGCCTAGCAGTGATCAGGACCATATGCAGGCATGTAAGCAGAGTTAGCCAGGTGCAATGCAAACACCTTAACAACTTTATATCTTAAATCTCTGACACCAAAAGTGTTCACACGTTAAATGAAAATATTTAAAGATAAATTAACATGAAATATATTCATATAGGGCTGAAGCCAGAGCAGAGTGGAAAGGGTGCTTACCTTGTAATTCACCAGCCTGGATTCAATACCTTGCACCACATACCCTAAAACACTTCAGGAATGATCCCTAAGGTCAAACCCAATAGTAGTGCCTGAGCACTACCAGCTATGTCTACCCCAAAAATGTAATATTTGTCTTTAAGAACATTCACTCTAACAATCCTATGTTTCTTTCTATATTTGATGTATTCTTTTTTTTTAATTTTTATTTTGACCAAAGTGTATTACAAATCTTTCACAGTAATTTTTTAGGTACATAGTGACATTGAATAAATATTCTTGTACCAGTTTGCATGTCCAAACCAGTAACCAAATTTGTTTTTTCCTAACTAACCACTTCCAAAGACAATAAAAAATAAATTTTAAAGTAAAATATTTTATTTTTTCAGATGAAACTGTTATTGCTAAAAGCCTCCTATAAAAGTTTCTTTAAGTTTCACATTTCCTCACAGACTTTTATATTCCCCTGAATCAGGGATTTTATGAAATTATATTTTAATCATTGTGTGGCTTATGAAATATGTTACATCTTTGTCTCTAAAAGTCTCGGTTATACAATTTTTACTACAAAAGCAAAAATAAGAGCTTCAGGAGAGCAGTTATTTCTATTGCTAGCAGAATAGTCCCTCTATGATTGCTGTTTTACAATTTAATTTTGTTCCTAAATATAGTCAAACAGGCTGAGAACAAGGGCTTCTGGACTCTCTCCTGTCTATACTTTTTGCTTGAGGTTGCTATCTTTGTACATACAAGCCACAAAAAGCCTTACATACCTATCCAGAAACATTTTCATATAGTGTTGTTTGTTTGCATAATTTCCAAGCTCAGAAAATAAATGCTTAGGTACATAAGATTTTTTTGGTTATATTATTTCTAGACTCAAAAAATGATTATGGGGGAAAATCCCATCTATAGTTAATATATAAAACTAGGAGATGACTTTTATCACATAGAGATAGAGGGATAACAACTCATTTTATGAGAATGCGTAATAGTTCTTAATTTGTTTAAATAAGTATTATTATTATTATTATTTTTATGCCACACAGAATTGCTCAATGAACCATGTGCTGTGCAGTGCTGGTATTGCAGTGGTCTGCCCTATGAAATTTATTTTTGTTTTCTTCTATTTAAATTTTTAATTGAATCACCATCAGATAACAGTTACAAAGTTTTTCATGATTTTCAGTTATACTATGTTTGATGCCTATAGAGGGGCACATTTTATTTTTTAATAATATCTTTATTTAAACACCATGAGTACAAATACATTTATAGTAGTCTTTCATCATAAAAAGAACACCATTCATAGTGCAACATTTCCATCACCAATGTGCCCAGACTCCTTCCCCCATTGCCTGTATTTGAGGCAGGCATTAATCATCTCTCACTCATTGACATTAGCATGATAGTTGTCAGTGTAGTTATTTCTCTAACTGCACTAACAACTCTTTGTAGTGAGCTTCATATTCTGAGCCAGTTGTTCCAGCCCTCATTTCTATTCTCTTTGGGCATTATTACAATTACCTATTTTTATTTTTCTTAAAATCCTTAAATGAAACTATTCTGTATCTCTCTTTGACTTATTTCACTCAGCATAATAGTTTTCATGTCCATCCATATATAGGAAAATTTTATGCCTTCATCTCTCCTGTCGGCTCCATAGTATTTCATTGTGTATATGTATCACAGTGACTTTAGCCATTCATCTATTGATGAATATAGGTGTGAGGAAGGGATTTTTATATTGTATCTTTGTGTTCTAGGGTAAATAGCTAGGAGTGGTATAGCTGGATCATATAGGAGCTCAATTTCCAGTTTTTTGAGAAATCTCCATATTGTTTTCCATAAAGGCTGGAATAGAGGGCATTCCCACCAGCAGTGAATGAGAGTTCCATTCTCTTCATCTCCTCACCAGCACTGACTGTTCTTTTTCTTTTTGATGTGTGTCTTACTCTGTGGTGTGAGATGGTAACTCATTGTTTGGATTTGCATCTCCCTGATGATTAGTGATGTGAAGCATTTTTTTCATATGACTTTTGGCCATTTTTATTTCTTCTTTGAGAAAGTGTCTTTGCATTTCTTCTCCCCGTTTTTGTTTTTGTTTGTTTCTTTTTGGGTCACACCCAAAAACTTGGGGTTACTCCTGGCTCTACGCTAAGAAATCACTCCTGGCAGGCTTGGGGGACCATGTGGGATGCTGAAATTCGAACCACCGTACTTCTGCATGCAAGGCAAACACCCTACCTCCATACTATCTCTCGCCCCCCCCCCCCGTCTTCTCTTCAGTTTTGATGAGGTTAGATGTTTTTTTCTTGCTAAGTTCTGTCAGTACCTTGTACATCTTAGATAATAACAGAGGTGCCAAATAAAAGAGTATACTAGGGCATATTGATCACTGTTCATTTACATAGCTCAGTTACGTTGCATCCAAGTCAGATGAATAACAGCAGGTTTATGTTGTGTTTAATTTAAAATTAACATTTGATAATTCCAACATTTGAATACCAATATTGAGAACAAATAAATCACATCAGCCAAATCCCATTTTAATGCTTATTTGATCCTTTACATGTACCTACATTGGGTCTCATCTATTCTATCGCTGACTACTGATAGCTTCTCTCAAGAGGTCCTGCTAGTTAATTCCAAGTGAATTTTCATTTCACAATTCTGGAAAGACTAGTGCTATTTGAAGAAATTTAAATTTTCTATCTTGGTGGTTTTTCAATAAAACATACAATGCATAAATATTTATATTGACTCATGTTTACTTTGTGTGTGTGTACTATCAAACATTTAATTAATTTTTTCATTGACATTTGTTCATATTAAAATAAATATTTTCAAATTTTCAATTTTTCAAAGTTTTGAAATTCATATTTAATATTTGATCACTTTAAAAGTTCTAGTAATTTTATTATACTACTAGATTTCTAGTTACAGAACATGTGATTACATTTTTTAAGATCTTCTTTGTTTTAAATATGGCCAATACAATCAAATGGAAGTAAGATATCCTGTTATTTTGGCCTTGTTTTAACTACTTTCATCAAATGGAGCTCTGGTGCTATACAGAGATTTATCATCTATTTTTATTTATTTGTTTGTGTTTCAAATTTCCTAGAGCTCTGTCACTTGATATGCAGGCCCAATTGAGTTTTAGGTAAACTCCTTTTTAAGAATAAGTTCCCTGCTGCAAGACACAATTGATTATATATTTTGAGTGCCACTTATGCGATCCTCTTATGTTGATTTCCTTCACACTTCCTCCACCCTTGATACTCTTTGGCTGATTTTCTGTTTCTTAATTATTTTCCTCAATACGAAAGATGCTTTTTGTGTTCTTTCCAGTAGCTATACTTTTACTTTTCTGGTTATTCAGGCACTTTGTTTTACTTTCAATTCTTGGTTTGTTTGATCTTATGAATACATTGATTCTGAATTTCCAATGAGATATTTGAACTTTCTCAAGTTGTTTGTAGTTTGTCTTTGACAATTTTTCCTTTATTATTTTCTTTCAATTCCCACATTTTGGCAAAGTTTCCTTTCCTCAAGAAAGAATTGGGTGGTGAATATTACACATATACTTTCCCTTAAGAAATCTGCAACTGTGCTAGTTTCATTTTTTCATTTATATCTATAGATCAGTTCTTATTAAATCTAAGCATCATTTTTAGACACTGCATTTCCATTTGAGTTCTAAACACCTATTTCAAAGTACTTATTTTTTTTAACAGGAAATCGTATTTCTTTGTGCTTATTCAGACACTCTAGATGTAGCAAATTTTCACACAACTTCCTTATATAGAATATATGTGTCCCTCCATATATTAAGGTCAAGCTCATTATTTTGAAGAGATAAAATTGATTTATTCTCTAAGCCTTATTTCATGATATGAATATTTTCACCTATAGGAAATTTATTATATAGCTTCTTCTATATTATAAGGTTTTTATTCTATTTCTATTTATCCTCCTTCGAATTCAATGATTCAGACTTCACGTATATACTAACCTCATAGAGTCTGAAGTGTTCATGCTTTATAATTTATTGATTATCCCTCTCTCAATATCACCTATTTTAAAAACATGCATTTCCAGCAATCTTTATTGGCTATTCAATATATCTTGGTGCTCTAAAATATTTTAATTATCTTTTATCATTGTTCAAGCTTTTTTTATTCACTTTAGTGGTGTAAGTGCATTCTAGGAGACAAATATTTCTCAAGACCTTCTGTGATCTATATGCAGTGCTATTTTTCACTGCTGAAAATGGGAATCTTGGCATAAGATGTGTGGAGGGGTAAAAGGAAGCAGAAATATATCTCTAGCTTACCCATTTCAAAAAATGTACTGATTTTCTCCTAGAAGAAAATTAAAGGCTATGAGAAATGTCTGCCTCTTTTAAAAAAATGTAAGCTGAGGGCTTTTTTTTTTTTTTTTTGATAATGCCAGGCACTTTTATCCTTGGAGTTTAAAGGCAAAGAATGAATGAAATGTGGAAAATGAAGGACATATAACAGTATCAAAGAAACAAAGCAAGGCTGGAGAGTGTGTGTCTCTCTATGTTAGGCCAGGGTGGGCCTTTTTACTCAGGCCATTAAGGCAATCTGGCTGCCAGATGAAGTCTTTGTGAAAGGGCAGAAAGATGTATAAAGTCTTTTTTGATGTTTAAAGGAACCTTTCCTTTTTAACTCCCCCTCCCTTTTTCTCATCAACCTGTATCCACCAGTGTCATCCACATGCAAGGCAAACTATAACCATCTGTAAGGCTGTTATATGTTGTAAAAGATTTGAATCTTGGCTTGATCTCTTTTCTACTGAATACTGGAACTTTTTTTTTCCTCCTGGAAGAAAATGATGACTTGCTGGGTAGAATGGTAGAAGCCTCTAGGACATTTTGAGAAGCAGTGGTTAATCAGAGTAGAATTAATCAAATTCTATTTACCTAATCAAGATAAGGATTATTTCTTGAATAGACTTAATTACATCACATTGGCACCATTAGAAGATCATGACAAATCCCCTCATTTTATAAAGAGGAAATCGAGCTTCAAGGACTCACAATTAGTCCAATGAAATTACAGGACTGCAGTCCATTTCTCTGCACTCTTGATTCTTAAACCATATAATCGCTCTCCTTACTTTTAGAAAACCCAAATTACCATCTTTACTCTTTCCTTCTTTTCCTTGGTATTTGGCTCCATCCCTCAATCTGGAAAAGCTATTTGACCAGTAGAAATTGCATCTATTTGATATCAATGTGTTTCTTTCACTGAATTTTTTTCAAGTTTGTTCACTTAAACATAGCTGGATTTATTTAGGAGAAAGGCTATGCTATCCCTAAGAGCATTGTGGTAGTGGAATTAAAGGAAAACTGGTAGAATGGATGATTGTAGATAATAAAAAATATTTTTTGAAACAATAAAAGCTACACAGAAGGCATACTATTACCCTGATCTTTTTGAATTTTGAATTTTGTAGTTATTCTAAATCATTTTAGCTTCTTCTAGCTCTTTATCAACTGCTTAATACATTTAAAACACTTTTAATATTTCAATATGCATGGCATATATGGAGTATCATATTCATGCAACTCTATAGTATAGTAAAATATAATGCAAGAATAAACTGTCTAAGAATAAAGAAAAAAACAATCCTAGACTCAAGTTCTAACTGTCAATATGTCTCTGTATAGCAGTTGAGCAAATTATAGAAGGAAGATCTGGTCCATAAAAGTTAGTATAATGAATAGGTTATATTTCATAACTTTTAAAATACTTTTCAATACCGATTTTCTCTAAGAAACAAAAATGTAGTACTCTTTGCTCTCTGTCTAGTTTCTGCATCTCACTTTTCTTTCTCAATTACTATGATCTTTCTATTCCCTTAAAATGTCAACATTACATTTTTTTCAAAGTATCAAGGACATAGAATAAGAAAGCTTTGTATTCATTCTATTCCATCTGAGAAAATGCTTATTTTCTATAGGTACTTTATATTAACTTAATGATTTATGAAATTTATCTCTAACTAGTTTAGCATTTTCTTTCATTACAGATTCCCTCTATATTTGTTTTTATCAGATACACATGAAACCACTAAAAAACAAAACAAAACAAAACACTTTTCAAGGTGTGCCTTTAGCTTTCAACACATCTTTTTTAGCTGGATATCCTAACATAAAAATAAACTATTGTTGGTTTTATCTGCTGATAACATCATACTTGTGTGCCTTTAAATGACTGCCCTCTCCTGAACATCAATCACACTAACCATAAAACATTAGAAGTTTTTTGCTTTATTTATTTATCTAGCTATATTGAAGGAAAAAAAGGTGTGACTAGTACATCAACTACCATGATATTCATAACTTTGTCAGCCAGAATTCACATACACATAAAACAAGCTTTTAATTTTAATAGAAAAAACAATCTATTAGTGGTCAATGATGATAATTTGATAATTTTAAAGAGAAGCTGATATCTAGATAGTTTCTTGGTTACAGTATAAATTACTAAGCAATTCATCAAAATTCTTTTTCTTTGTCCTGAGAGCCATATAATTTAGGCTGTTCCTTACAAGCAAATCTTGAAACTTACTCCAACCCCATAATTTATATTTAAATTGTAATTTAATTTATGAAACATTAATATATACAGTTATGTAGACATTTATAAAACAAATGTAGCTATGTAGTTTTTTTATTTATTCATGCCATCTTGTTGGTTTTGATAGAAAGAGAACCCATTTTAATATAATATAAGGATTTATTGCTAATCATAATTGAGAAACAGAAAATTAAAACATTGAAAATCTGATGAATTTGTACACTGAATCAACATGCATTTATTTATCTTCTACTATGTTTAAGTGATGGTAAATAGTTGATTCTCCCAGTAAAATATACAAAACTGACATGACATGTACTAAATATGAAATAGATGAATGAGAAATGGGAAGTTACAATTAAATGAACAATTCATGTTATAATAAATAGTATAACTATTTCACAAGTGTCTAAAGTATTTGTTGTCTTCACTCTGTAATTATTGGTTAATCAATAATCATATATATTAATTCAAATTATTTCTTATAGTCTATTATTTGCCAGCCTTATTGTAGGTACTACATGTAGACTCAATGATAAAGATTACTTCCTAATTCTTTAGCTAATAGAATGAAGAAAACAAATAATAAAGAGGAAGTCAAATTATTGTTTTAGGTCATGATAAATGCCATGAAGAAGAGGAAGTTAAAATAAATGTGTTGTCAATGAAATTATAATGAAATTGAATGAAATAAAGTAGAATTCTTAGTGAAGGTCTGAGGGAAAAATTTTCCTGGAATAAAAAGGAAGAATGTCAAAAATCTGAGTTGATAAAACAATGCTGATATTATTGGGTTCATGAGGGAATTATATAGATATACAGTAGAGTATCTAGATTATCCATCATAGGAATAATTTCACCATGTACAAAAGACAAACACCATGACCAGTTTTACTGGTCTGATTGATATTCAGAAACTATTCTGCCTGACTATTTCCACAGAAACAGATTAAAACCTTATCTCAGATTTTTACAATCACCAGTGTAGTTTATTTGTTTGTTTCTTTGTTTCCAGAGAAGATCTCCAGGAGGAACAAATGGTCATATGCATCATATCTATAATCACAGTGCCTGCACTTAAAAACCCTTAGATTTAGGTTAGAAGGAACAAAAAGAAAGTACTCAGTAGTATTTGGGTTTATAGAAAGAACAGGTAAAGCTGTTTTATTATTTTGGGAGGTATATTTTGTAACCAACGAACCAACCCATTTCATAAAAATTTTATAAAATATATCAGATATATCATAAGTAAGTGTTAGTTACAGGGAACTTTGGCATTTACAATGCAGACACAAAGAAGCCAAGCAGAGAAAAATACTTCTTAATTAAAATGTAGAAGAATGTGGGCCAGAGTGGTGGTACAAGTGGTAGGGTGTTTGCCTTACATGCAGTTGACCCAGGATGGACCATGGTTCGATCCCCTGGCATCCCATATGGTCAGCAAGCCACGAGCGATTTCTGAGTGCAAAGCTAGGAATAACCCCTGAGAGTCACCGGGTGTGGCCCCAAAACCAAAAAAAAAAAAAAATTAAAATGTGTGAGAATGTAACTGAGTATCAAGAAAGGTAAGATTGAAAACAAATAAACAAAATCAGGGGCCAGAGCTATAACATAGCAGATAGGGAGTTTGCCTTGTATGCAGCTAAACTGTGTTTAGTTCCTGGCGTCCTACATGGTCTCCTGAACTTGCCAGGAGTGAATTCTGAGTTCAGAGCTAGGAATAACCCCCGAGAACTACTGGGTATGTACCGAAAAGAAAACAGAACAAAAAATAAATAAAAATGAGAAAGAACCTGCTGTTTTCATTTAAGTATATTTGGACAACATGCAAACACACATATATGTATATATAAACACATATATATGTATATATGGACAACATGCACACATGTGTCTATATAAACACACATACGTGTATATACGTATATATATATATATATAAACACAAATATACACACTAAAATATTCAGGAAATCCACAGTCAAATAAACCCACCTGCTAGATTGCAGTTGAGAAGTGAGACAGAAATTTTTACATATAATATTTAATTAAATAACTGTACTTTCAGTGAGCAAGGGATTTACCTTTGTTCCTCCCTTTATTTTAATTAAAGACAGGCTGTGGGTAAAACCCTCAAGTTGTGCATAATTATAACCTGCTGAGAAAAGTGATAAAATACAACACTAAGAAGGATTTATCAAGTCCAAAAATGTGGATTTAACACTTAATACTTTTTTTTATTTTTTTGGTTTTTGGGCCACACCTGGCGGTGCTCAGAGGTTACTCCTGGCTATCTGCTCAGAAATAGCCCCTGGAAGGCACAGGGGACCATATGGGACACCGGGATTCGAACCAACCACCTTAGGTCCTAGATTGGCTGCTTGCAAGGCAAACGCTGCTGGGCTATCTCTCCGGCCCTAAATTTTTTTTTGGCACTTAATACATGTTATATTATTATTGTTCGCAGCACTAACAATTTCCCAGCTTGTTCCCATAGGGAGATAAACTAATAGTGTTTACCTCCATTTTAATATAAAAACACACTGTCTCATTCACTTCTTTACTCACAAGTTTCATATTTTTCAAACAAACCAAAAGAATACAAAGAAATGTTATATGTATCATAGGCAATTAAAAAAATCCCAAGTCAGGCTAATATTTGCTGTTATTGCAGCTAGAAATATAGTTTAACCAATAGGGTACTTTCCTTGCCAACACCCATCCTGGGAACAATTCCCAGCATCACATATGGTAACCTGAAACCAACAGGAGTACCCTGTAAATAGAGTCAATAGTATGCCCTGATCAACATGGAGAATGTCCCAATCCAATTATATAAAGTTATATGAAGGGTGGAGTGTGGGAATAAAGATGTAATATTAAATAAATGAGTTGGGAACTCATATTTATCTTTAAAATGGTATTAGAAATGTTAGAAAAATGATGAAGCATCATTAGAATACTTGAGAGTTCAAGTTAAATACTATTTAATGTTGGCAACCACTGGAGAATAACAGAGAAAAGTAAGAAAGGCTAGCTAACCATTTTAGCTTTGATGTGCAGTATATGATAACATAGATTAAGATTGGAACAGAAGATTAACTTTTGTGTTTTAAGTAGTGGCATGCATAAGAATTATTCATAGTTTAAAAATAAAAATTCCTGACCGTGATACACACATAAACTCTTTTGAAAGGCTAGATATAAGACTCTGGGATTTTGGAAATGGAGAGATAGTACAATTAATGTTATTCAGTTCTAATAAAGAAAACCTTTTCTTTTGTAGAAAAAGAAAAGAACATAAAGCAATTATGCAAAGCAAAATAAAGTAAAATAAGACAAGTATAAAATTATTTCACTTATATCTGAAACATAGAAAAGAAAACTAATGAACAGACAAATAAAATAAAAATAAACCAGCAAAATTAATAACCATAAAATACCGGCAAACAGTATAGCCAAGGTCTTTAGCTTATTCAACTACACAGCATAAAAAAATTATAGTGTCCTTAGAAATTTCTGAATGACTGTGAGAAAAATAACTTAAAACTTTAAACTTAAAAGTTTGAATATTACATTCTGTGAGACATTCTTTGCATACCATAAACATTAGTGTGGCTTCTGTATCTTAATGAATGTCAAATTCATGAGAATCCAATACATTATACTTTATGTAATTTCATAACTCATGAGTCTAAGGAAAATTCTGAGACTTTCTTAATGCTCCTATCATGTGACAAGCAATCTGAGAAACATTTAATATTGTGACATCAGAGTAAATATAAGTTTGTATATATTTAAGAAATGTAACAAGATTAGGAATATGAGAAAATATTGGAATCCGGTGATCATATTTATATTTCATCTGCTTCTTTTTAATACCTTGCCTCTGCCTAGGAAGTCTCATCATTGTTTTGCACTCAATGGCTCCTTAAATTTCTTCAATTTCAGAAACCTTTTCATTCTTTTTCTTCTCTCTGCCTGATCCTTAATAATTTATAAAAAATACAGTTTATTGCAATATTCTCCATATCATCCATATATAAGTAAATTTTATGACTATTTTTCCTAATAGCTTAGTAATATTCCATTGTATATATGTACCATAGTTTCTTTATGCACTCATCTGTACATTGTATGACTGAACCTCAATCATAAACAACTTTTTAACTGTGTATCTTACAGTGATTTTAATTAAAGGATTTGGATATAAAAATAAAATATTACAGTTTAAGTGATAAATTTTAATAGAACTTTTTTGAAAGGTTTTGTTTTATATTTCGCCTTGCTTCTGCCTTAGTGTGCTCATGACACTCTTTGTTCCTATGACCACTCTGGTCCAATGTAATCCCTGACCTCCCACCCTTGCTCACATGATGTTTTTCACTGATTATTATTACTTTTGTATAAATGGACACTTTTCCTAGTACTTTGATGTGTTCAAAACCCTTAATTTGCACTTTCTTGTTATTTTTATAATATTTTTATTTAAGCACCATGAATAGAAGTATGTTTGTAGTTGGTTTTCAGTCATAAAAAATATATCCTCTTCACCAGTACAACCTTCCCACCTAGTAATTTCTCTCTCCCTTCCTTTTAACCTGGTATACTCCAGTCTCCCTGAGATTCCTCCTGAACAATTCTACTCTTTTCCTTTCTCAATATACTGTAGGAAGAATAAAAGAAATTGATTTGGAAAATAGGAAGGCATATAATACTGCTTTTGTCATTTAATATTGTCATTAATAAAATTTAGAAATATAAAAATTTTTAAAAATATAATTAAATGAACAAATGAAAACCTAGGAAAAATTAAAGAAAGTTTTGGCCATACTTAAATCAAAATCACTTCTACTACAATTTACTAATGATTAGTGATAAGTTAGCCTCTTCTTTCTTTCCTATGAACCAATTAAAGCATTGGAACAGATGATGTATAGGAACATTTTCTATTATGAGAGGCTGGCTGATGAATAGGAAGCCATTCAAGCCAGAGACTGAATTTCTAAGTCTAATTTCAATTATCAGGCTAATATAATTGTATTACATGGGTACTTAAGGTGTTTCTACTACTTTTTTTTTTTTTTTGGAGGGGGCAGTGGCGGGGTGGACACACACGGTATCGCTCAGGGTTTACTCCTGGCTTTATGCTCAGAAATAGCTCTTGGAAGGCTCAGGGGATATATGGAATGCCGAGATTCAAACCACCATCCTTCTGCAGGCAAGGCAAACACCCTACCTCCATGCTATCTTTCCAGCCCCCTCTATTACTTTTTAATGAGATAACTTTTTTAGTGATATGCTAACCACTTTGCTATGACAGAACTACTTGTGGGAGATGATTGATATCTTCTTTAGCTATACTCAAATAAGAAAGTGATGCTATTTTCTTTTCTCTTTAACTTTGCTGGAAATTAAACCCAGTTCTCATACATACAAAAAAACCATATTACCACTTAGCCACATCCCAGTACAAATATCTTTTATTTTGTAATGCTTTAGCAATTCTAAAACATTTACACATATGAATTCATTAAAAACTCACTAAAATTATGAACTATAGGCACAATTTTCACATTCTACAAAGACCAGTGTTGTCTCATTTGCATTTTAAAAAGATTTGAGGTACAAAAATAAATAAAACCATGCTTACTGCAAGTCAGAATTTTGGTGGATGAAAATTGATCTCTTTTCAACAATATATTTCATTTTGGTAATGGATTTAACTCAGTTTCACATTAAAAACAAGCTATATAGAAAGCTGAAAACCTCACTACAAGAATGTTGGAAAATATATTTAAACCTTTTATCAGTTCAGGTCACACATACAACAAAATACACCATAAAGGTTAAATAGATAGTACAATATCTTGAAAAAAAAACCCAATAAAACTATGAATAAAATAATAACCCTTTAGGAATTATATCAAATGCCACACTACTGTGTTTTGTGACTATGTTAGCTCCACCATTCAGAACCATTTTTATCATGGTGTTTGGGATTTTTCTCTCATAGTTTACAATATTGAATTCAACAAGGAAAGATGAACTCAAGTTTTCATAGCTGCATTCAGTTTACAATTGGAACTGGTCACTCCCAAATCTGTCCAGTTTAATCAAATCCCCTTCCACAGGAGAGAAATAAGTCAACTTTAAAAATGTAGCACACAAAGGAGAAGAAGGACAAGTAAAAGGAAAGAAGTTATTGTCATTAGGGAATGAATGTAATTGGAGTTTATCTAGAACTAGATACCACAAACTGAAAATTGTCAAATGCATGTGACCAGCACATGAGGCTTTAGAGGTTCATACAGCTAGATAAATAGGAACATTATAGGCAGTGGAAGAGTCTTGGAGAGAAAAGTCATTGTCTTTTGTGAAATATGCTTTATTTCAAGTAACACACTTTTAAGACAAAATCAGCACATATTTAGACCATATTTTAAGGCCAATTCTCCCCCTCCCACTTCTCTACCTGACATTATGCTCAAATATATCATTGTTTAAGATTCTATTTGGCACCACATAAAAAAGGAGCTTATAAAGAATACCATAAAGAAATGTACTGGGAAAATTAATAAAGTTGATATTTGGGGAAATATACTTTTTGCATATTCATGGTACTATTGCTGTGTTAAATTAAGCAAGGAATCATTAGACTAAGTTTTTTGTAATACCCTAGGGCCTACCATAGCAAACAAAAACTTTTAGTTTATAAATACCTGCAATATATGAAAATGACACTAACTCCAAGCAGTCAATTGAGTTTTAAACTATAGTGATTGAAAGTTTAACATTTTTTCTACTAGAGCTTTTTCTACTTCTAAAAAAATAAGACACGGACAGAGCTTCTTACAATTTCTAGTTTCTACTAACCAATTCAAATACATTTATGTTCAAATAAATTAGTAAAATGTTAATTTGCTTCTGTTTATCTTTATAATGTTCTAGAAGCAATTCCTTACTTTTCCTTATCTTTTTAAATTAGTGCATCTGAGCACTATGTGCTGCATTTCCAGGTTATTCATCTATTTATTAAGACATATTAGCAGAAATTTTGAGAATTGGGACATTAGAAAAATTAGAGTATTCCAGTCTATTTTTCTTTGTTTTGATCACCATATTTATGATTATCTCTCCTCAAAAATTCAGTCTCTGTCTCTGATAACCCAAATTTTTTCCAGTTCTCCTAGCTGATGCTAATCTATTGTTTGATTCAGTGTCCTCTGACTTACTTTATAATTCTATCATCTATGTAATATTTGTTTCTTTGAATTTTCTTAAAGCATATTTAAATACTAGATCAAGCTACATTTCTCTGGGTGTGCATCCTCTGATTCAACTATTTCTAAATTATATTTTGTTTAATTGAAAACATTGTGATTTTCAAAGACCCTCATAGTTGGGTTTCAGACATACAATCTCTAAGGATCAATCCCACCACCAATGTCGACCTTTCTGTACCAAGTTCCCAGAGAGTATTCCAATTACCACCCTTTGCCCCCAGCCTCAACATAACAGGCTCATTTAAAGTTTAGATTGCTGGAGTTTGGGTCTCTAGATTCCATTGTTGTGATTCAACTATCTTATCATTCAAAAATTTATTATTAAAATTTATTTTACAATGTAACATCAATCATTTAATATATATTAATATAACACATATTAATAAAACAAAATTATATATTAAATAAGGGAATACGTAAGTATTACTATTTTTCTAAAATTTCTCCTATATTAGTATGAAAATAAACACCAATATAGATCTATCACATGTAGCGTAAAATTCCTTATTAAAAAGATAATTGAAATACTATATAATACAATGGTATTACTTTTAGAACCGATATGAGTACAACATATATTAGTAATTGGATATGAAGACATCTAAATACTTATAGTTGTACATATAACTATACATAGTATTATTACAAAACAAGTGTATAGCTATATTGACATGGAATTTAGATCCTTAGAATTCTGTATACTTGTAAATCAATAATCAAAATAAGTTACAAGAGAAAAATGTTTAAAATATGAGACAGATAAAAATATTATACAAAGCAGTTACTAGTCTAATTCTATTAGTAATACTCAGGTTATTTTACAATGTTAAACTCTGTTAATCCCTTCCTCGATCTATATTCTTTGATAGATATGATCCAGAATATAAATTAAAAAGCAAACATGTGGCTAGAGATATAATACAGAAGTTAAAGTACTTGTTTTGTATATATGTTCATTCCAAGTTCATGCTAATATTCACCGATGGGACCCTGATATTATACATGAGTGATTCTTGTGTAGAAATCCACAAGTTAACTCTGAGCATAATAAGCAATGATCTCAACCCCTACAAAATAACAACAAGAAAACCTAAAGCTTATTTCATTGACATAAAATTTCAAACCACTTTCCTAGAATAGAAAACATAATTCTAGTTTTCAAGAGAAACCATTGAACCATTAATAATTTGACAGAGCAAAACCAGAATAATATAAATATAAAAATTATTATTATTTTTGGTTTTGGGGCCACACCAGTGACGCTCATGGGTTATTCCTGGCTATGCGCTCAGAAATCGCTCCTGGCTCAGGGAACCATATGGGACAATGGGATCGAACCACAGTTAGATCTGGGCAGCAGAGTGCAAGGCAAATAAATGCCCTATGCTGTGCTATCTCTCTAGCTCCTAAAGATTATTTTTATGTCAACGATCTTTTATCAGAAATACATTCCCTTATATCATCATATTCTTCGTTTCTCAGGACTATGAAGATTTAGCTGAGTGTATTAATAATTTTGAAAGGCTACTAGGGCATATCTATGGGATAAATATTCATTTAAAGTTAGAATGGTGTTAGCTCCATTTTATTTAGCTACTGGAATAACTTCTGGATCAAATTCTATGTAAATATTTTATTTTTTTAATTATACAATTTATCTTATTATTCACAGAACCTAATACAGTGTCCAACTATCATTATTTGTTGACCTGAAATGAATTGTTAATATTTTTGTTAAACTCATTCAAACAGTCCAGTATGCAGAGCTAATAATATGCATGTTGATTTTTTTTCTTTTCAACCTATTATTTAGTCTCAGGAACTTTTAATTCTGTTGTCATCAAAATTGTTTGGAGTATTCAACAAGAAAACAATAGAAATTTTGTATTTAGAACTCTGTTATAACATGGGTACTTAAACACATGTCTGTATTTTATATATATGTATATATATATAATATATTTTATATGGTAGATGACACCTCCATACAGATTATTATTTGTCCTGTCTTTGAAGGATGGATTTGGGATAGATAAAGAAGGACCATTTGAATGCAGACTCTAGATAAGGAATTTATTGCTTTGTCCTTCCAAATGTCTCACCCCCAATACTCAAAGCCAGCTGCTTCAAGGTGCAGACAACATCATTTTTTAAGTACAGTGCCAGGCAATCATGGTTTACAAACTAGTATGAAGTACATAAACTCACCTTACTCAGCTAGATCTGCGAAGTTACAACTGTACTCAGCATATTAAGTTAAATATTGCTTAATATACAGTGCCAACTCTTCAAAGCCTTCTCTATTTCACTTTCATGGCAGCAGATTTTGTAACTCAAACATTAGTATTGTTTTCTTTCCAGTCAATTCAATCTTAAATCTTCTATCCCAATATTTAGTCATTATGAATACTGGAAATAATGAATTTCAATGGTTCTTCAGAAGTACATTGAAAAACTGGGCCCGGAGAGATAGCACAGCGGCGTTTGCCTTGCAAACGGCTGATCCAGGACCAAAGGTGGTTGGTTCGAATCCCGGTGTCCCATATGGTCCCCCGTGCCTGCCAGGAGCTATTTCTGAGCAGACAGCCAGGAGTAACCCCTGAGCAATGCCGGGTGTGACCCAAAAACCAAAAAAAAAAAAAAAAAAAAAAAAAGAAGTACATTGAAAAACTGAGTAAGGAGAACCATAATTTTTGTTAAAATAATTCCTGGAAATACAGGAGTTTTGTGTTTAGATCTCTTACATCACATATTTTAAACTGTATCAGGTGTAATCTCCAATGACAGAGCCTAGCATAGTACCTGAGAACAAATGGGTCTGGCCCTAAAGCCTCAATATTTTTTAATAAATAAAATAAATAAATGCACGCCAGATAGGAAAGAGGTTGTTATAGTTTGGTAATATAATATATGTTGGAAGATTTAACCATAATATCAGAAAAAGAGAACTACTCATAATAATACATTGGGAAATTTATTTTTCTATTCATTTGGGGGTTTGGGGCATACTCAACTATGCCCAGAGATTCTTCTGGTGAGTTTAGAAAATGATGTGGTGCAAAGGCTTAAACCTGGTTTGACCACATGCAAGGCATGTGCCCTATCTGCTATACTAGTGCTCTGGTTCCACTTTGGGACTTCAGTTAAAAATAATTAAAAAGTTAAGTACATGTGTCAAGCTACAGGAGGTATTATACAATCATATAATCAAGTTAAGGTCTAAAACATCTGCCTATTGTTCCCTTAAGTATTGAAATGTGCACAATGCCTTTGCTGATTAAGGATCTGATGCATCAGATCTGGTTTCCTAATGACTGTGAATTGTTTGGAGGAAGGTACCTATGACACGAGTTATCTACTATGCAATTCAATTTACTAAAACCAGAGTCCAGCTCTCTAATCTTGTTTCTATCAATCAGCTCATGACCCTGAAAGAATAAGCTTTAGCTAGCCTTTGCCTGCTTCTACAACAAGCTCCATTTCAGCAGTCTCCAATGCAAACTTTAAGAATTCTTTCAAAATTTTAGGCTCTTTCTGAGGAATATGAAGTTAGCATTTTCCCAAGACCAGAGTTTAAACTCACTGGAGACTAATAGATAATAAGTAATACCCAAGTCAAATGGCCAAATAGATAAAGCAAAACCTAAATCTGGTAGAATACTTTGTAGGATCCTTGTATTCTCTGTAACATTCTTGTCATTTGACAAGTAGCACAAAGATTCAATTTTCCTACAAAATACCATAATACATAGTAACTTTAGTTTTATACTAAGTTCTTCTCACATAAGGAGCTTTATTGTTTATTTTTCTCTTCTACTTTCCAATAAGCTTTTCTATTGTCTACCTCTAGTCTGAGCATTTGCTAATCAATCTTTTCATTGTTGACAATATTGAAGAAATGGGACCATGATCAAAAACAGAGCCCCTCTACCACCACTTCTACATCAATCTTAAGCAGAAGACAAAGCTCCAGTGGCCTCAAATGTCATGAATTCACCCAGTTCTCTTTAAATTCCTACCAGAGAACTGATTTGATTTTGTGGCCTTTTGCAGTGGTGAATTCAACAGGTTAAAACTACACCTTGTAAAAGTGTTTATTGTTCTAAATTTACCATCCACTAATGGCATGGAGTGACCCTTTGTTCTTTCTGAAGAGACCAGGGAAAAGCAAGAAAATCAGCAGCTCAGCTCAGGTGAACCTGGAGCTGCAATGTTTTTCCTTCTCTTGTTCCTCTTCTATTTGTCGGTAAATAAGCATCCAAGCTCTTTTCTGCAAAATTCAGCCCAAGCTTCTACCACCTTGTCAAACTCTTCAAGGGAAACATTATTGCCTTAATTGCTTAAGCCCAATTTGCATAATATGGAGTTCTGACAGCCACAAAAACAGGGATGCAAAAAGGAGATTAACAAGTGAGGTGCACGCTCAGCCAAGCCTGTGCAGTTTGGAAAACGAGAGCAGAGAAGAATTCATCGGATGGGTGGGCTCGCTGTTTCATCTGCTCTCAGTCCCTCCCCACTGTACCTCCTACTCTCCAACCCACCTTCGGGTTTGTTTGTTTTTCATTTGCATTCATTGGCTCATAGCATGTGCCTAGACTGTTAATTGTCATTCCCAGCGGAGCCTCCTTCAGGGCCTAGAAGAGAAAAGGCTCAATAGACAGCACAAATTTAAAAACAGTCCTGCCTCTACACCAAACTCACTCAAACATTCAAAATATTAACATTTTTAAGGAAGATAGGGACTGTTGCTTCCTTATTTTGGTGTAGTGTCATTTAATAAAATGTAATTGATTTCTCTTTGAGTCATAGACAATCAACTCCTCTCTGTGATTCCCATCATGACCTTCCTCTGAACAGCTGCCAGAGAGGCCTGTCTCCAGGGCAGAACTCTTGCCTGTTCTACTCTCTTTGGGGAGCACTACAGTGCCTTTCTGTTGCCTACAGGTTAATGGACCCCTTAAAATGACTTCTAATCTAGAAGCACTCACCCAAAATTACTTTCGTGAACAGAAAATGTTCTATTTACTGAGGCACTTGCTCAAGAGACATAAAAACAAAAGAAATAAACAGAGGAAAAAATTCAAGTACCAGGGATTTAAGTGAGGCTCTTCCCCCTCAATCCCCAGCCCTTTGCCAGATCATACAGACCATATTTTTATGGCCAATAAATGTGAAACTTATTCTAATCAAATCTGTGTACCAGTGGACTCACTTTGTTCTATCCAGAGTAGTAGCTTTTATCTTTAATTACAAGGAATACCACACAATATGTCTTCCATTATCCTATTACCACTATAATTACTCTAATTGAACTGTCCATAAATTTTCTTTCCTCTAGCATTACAAGCTAATGAACTGACCTCCTCTTCTAAGGACTGTGATACATTCTTTGACACTTGCAATTCTCTTTGCCCTCACCATCATATTTTTACTGATCTCTTCTGCTAAGACTACCCATGTCCCATTCAAATCCTATTTCATAGCTCATTCCTACCAGTATGGGATAGTAGATCAATTAAATCCTATTCTAGAAAGACTTATGTACTCTCAAGTAAGCTCACCTTTGTATACTTGCTATTTTGATCCTCTGTACTAGAAGTTTATCTTTGCACTATTACCATTGTTCACAGACACCACTAAATATGCCTAAGGAGATGAAGAAAAGAAATTTATCTTTTCTTTTTGAATAGAGTATACACACATAGTTGTATAATTGTATAATAGTTTATTTTTTAGTTGTTAGGTCACTCTTATCAATGCTCAGGGATCAAACCTGGCTCTGCATTCAGAATATACATGTATGGGATGATTTGGTTCAAAAGCAAGCTGATTGCCTGCAAAACAAGTGCCTTTATCTGCTGTACTATCTATTCAACTCCCATAGCTATTTTATTTGCATTGATGGTATAGCAGAGTACTTATCTAAATTATTTTATAATTATAATAGTGCATACAATTTCTTACTTTGTATACAAGTTACGTTTTTGATAAAATATAAAGACTTGCTTCCTATGCTATTTCCTTATATTTTTCTTCCTTGTTTTGTAGTACTTGCTATGAAGTTTTCAGGGTTATGCCATGCTAGTGAGGTTCATTCACTTTAATATTTTTAGAGGCGATAATTAATTTTGTTATTATATAATTTGCTTATTATTCTGGCTTAAAACCCAAACTAGGGTTTCAATTCCTGTTCTCAGAAATTCTCAACCATACCATGAAGTGCTGATTGGGATTGGTGGTACAAAGGGACTTCCAAGATGATATCTAGAGTGCTGTTAAGTCTCCTGGTGCCATAGATAGTAATCCCAATGTCACACATTCAAAGCATGTGCAACAGCACTGCAATATGACTCCTAGCTCTGTTTGTTATATTTCCAGTAGTTTTATTCATTGTTATTGTTGTTGTTGTTGTTGTTGTTGTTGTTTTAAGACCACAGCTAGCAGTTCTAAGAAATTACTCCTGGTTCTGTGTTCAGGAATTTTACTCCTGACTGACTTGGGGGACCATAAGGGATGCCAGGAAATAAACCAGGGTTTGCTACATGCAAGCAAATGTCCTACTCACTGTACTTTTACTCTGGCTCAGTATATTTGTTTTGTGACATTAAAGACAAACAAATTAATAATAATAAAAAACTCAGGTTAGATACATAGTACAGCATATAGCAAGTAAGCTGCGTGCTTTACACATAGTTGACTCAGGTTTGATGCTTAGTACCAAATGTGATTCTAGGTGTTCTGCAAGGAGTGAACATTGGGTACTGATCCAGGATTAAGCCTTTAATCACAGCCATATGTGGCCACACCACCAAATTAAAGCCAAAATAATACCAAATATAGGGTACTTATTATGAATAAATATATATCTATCATATGTTCTTTTCTCAATTAATGGATAGATATCCTCCTCCCATATTTTTACCATATCTGTAAGATTAATATCACATTTTAATATTATTATTCTCCCATTGTATCATTTGCAAATGAATTGACATATTATTCAAGCAGATAATGTAATTAATATGTCTTCTATATATTCAGTATTTTCAGTCTATGCATGTTCATAAGTGGAAGGAAAGAGGTGGTTTTTATTTTGAAGAATTAGAAAAAGTTAGACCAGAGAGCTAGTACAGGGGTAATGTGGTTTGCCTTGAATGTACCAGCCCTAATTATATTTCACATTATCCTCTGAGCATCAACGCCTCTCACTCATGAACATAGAGCCAGGAATAACTTGTGGACAAACTAAGCATTACCCAAAATTAAAAATAATAAATGAAATAGACAAAACAAATCAAGAAGAGTCAAGATTGAGTGCAAATGAAAACAATAATTCATATGTGTTGTTTCATCCTTATTTTTATCCTGAATATAAAGGTTTTGAAAATGATTATTTATGTCAGCTTATTTATATAGATCACCAGAAGTTTGTATTTGTCTTTAGTGCCCCATATTTTGTTAGCTTGTAAGAATGATAATGATGATGATGATGATGATTTGGAAACAAAAATAAAATGTACTAAACTAAAACAGAAAAATGTTTATAATTAAATGTTAATAATAAAATTATATGAGATTGATTTATATCCTGTCAAACCTAAACACACTAAATTAATAAAAATAAGTTAATATAAAGCAGATAAAAATCTAAAACAAATAAAGTGACTGACCAGTCTTTCTAGATTAACTATGATGGAAAGTAGAAATGTGCTGACTTCATATATTTGTGATTGATTCGTATCAGTTGTTTGAGACAGAAGACCAAAACTTAATAGACCAGTAAATTTTACAAAGTAATGTGCAGTTCTGATCAAAATTTATCAAAAAGTATTATATAAATTATTATTAATGATGAGTATGACATTCCAATTTTTATTTTCACATATAAGTAAAATGGAAGGCATTAGTAGGAGTAACTTCATAGCACCATTGCTTAGTTTTATAGGTTAAAACTCATATCAGTATTACAATTATACTTTTTCACATGTAATAGAAGAGAAAGATCAGGATACATCTGAATTCTGTTATGAAAACTATGAAAATAATTTTAAGGAAGAAGGCTTTTACCTAATCCAGCAACACAGGATTTTATTGCTTGACACAGTTTGATGAGCAGCCATGAGGCAATTCATAACCTAGTACTTTTGGAAAATAATGAACCATAATGTGCTGCGATATCAAATAAATTAAAGTTGGAATTGAGAGAATACTTATGATCAGCCAATTGGAAAGATGCGCAAAGTTCAATTCTAGGTACAAAATGATTTAGATTGATGAAAATTTATATTCTGAACAAACAGTCAGAATGCTAAAGGTGAAAGTTTCCTTTCATTTCACCAATGTCAGATTATTTCCTTAAAGAACTCAGAATAATGGGAAAAGTTCATTTAAATGGCAAGAATCTGAAAGTAGACAAGTCTTATTTCTATAGACAGATACACTTCCAAGCATATACAATTTGAAATTTCAATTTTATTGTTTATTCTACAATGGCAGAAATTTAATTTGTATTTTTTTAAAAGTTAAAACAAAATTCTTGGACATAGAGCATTAGCATTTGCATTACAAGTGACTGACAAGTGTTTGATTCCGACATTCCATATGGTCCCCCAATTATGCCAGGGGTGATTTGTGAGCACAGAACCCAGGAGTATTTACTGAGCACAGCCGGGCTTGACCAAAAAAACAAAACAAAACAAAACAAAAAAAACAAAAATAAATAAATAAATAAATAAATAAATAAATAAATAAAGTTGAAGCAAAAAAAATCTAACTGAATCAAATGACCTTTAAAGCTAACACTTTTGTGTTGATTTCATGCTACAAGTTTTTTTTTGTTTGTTTGTTTTGGTTTTTCGGACCACACCCATTTGATGCTTAGCGGTTACTCCTAGCTAAGTTTTCAGAAATTGCCCCTGGTTTGCGGGGGGGGGGGGCATCCATATGGGACGCAGGGGTGGGGGGAATCGAACCGCGGTCCTTCCTTGGCTAGCGCTTGCAAGGCAGACACCTTACCTCTAGCGCCACCTCACCGGCCCCAGAGCTACAAGTTTTTACTTCAGCATTTAATACATATAACATGGAAATCATGGCTAAAACATATTGGAGTTGCTTTCAGAAAAGCGCTATTTCCTTGCAAAATTTTTCTCTCCACCAGTTAATGTATCTAATTTATATATAGGGGAGTGGATTAGGAGCAACAAGGGAAAGGAAAAAACTGCTTATGTCAAAGTGTAAACACTGATTTTTGTTGTTTGCTTGTATTCATTATTTAAGTATTTTTTTTATTATAGCTTAACAGGTGTGGTCACAGTTTTGCCATTGTTAGGCTATTGATATACAACGTTGCTGCAATCACAACCACCAAAGTGCCCAATACTCTTCAACTGTCTCATCAAATGACATGAAAATTTCCAGTAATATTTCAGTTTGATCACTTTGTAATTTGTATTTTAAAATTGTATTAAAAAGCATCAAGTTTAATTACCACCAATTATTCTTTTATATATTGGTTGTTATAATGCATCCTGAAGAAAATAAAGCACAAAATGTTGGGGCCAGAGCAGTGGCACAAGATTTAAGGCATCTGCCATGTGCGCGCTAGCCTAGGACAGACCGAGGTTAGATCCTCCAGCGTCCTGTATGGTCCCTCAAGCCAGGAAAGATTTCTGAGCTCGTAGCCAGGAGTAACCCCTGAGCATCACCGGGTATGGCAGAAAACCCAAAAAAATGAACACAAAGTATTGGCCAATTATAGGGTACAAATTTTACTTTTTGTTTTGTTTTGGGGGCCATACTCGGTGATGCTTAGGGGTTACTACTGGTTCTGCAGTAGGAAATCACTCCTGGCTTGGGGAACCATATGTAATGCCAGGGATCGAACCTGAGTCTGTCCTGAGTCAGTGATGTGCAAGGCAAATGACCTACCAGTGCGCTACCACTCTAGCCCAACACCAAATGCTTTTAAAATTCTTAACAGAGATGGAAAGCAATAAAAGATTTTCTAAGAAATAACAACATGGTTTGAAAATTAAACTTTGGGTCATCTTTATTTACACATTCTTCTGTTAACATAACAAAATGTTAACATAACATAACATACTTGGTACAAAGTCAGTAGGTGCAGGGCACTTAACTGGGGAATGACTAAACATAGAAAACGTTATCTCAGTTCTTAAGATATATATATATATATATATATATATATATATATATATATATATATACACACACACACACACACACACACACACACACAACTGGGCTAAAGAGGTACTACAATGTGTAAAATACTTGCCTTGCACAGGGCTAGCCTGAGTTGAATACTTAAAGATCTATCTATCTATCTATCATCTATCTATCTATCTATCTATCTATCTATCTATCTATCTATCTATCAATCTATCTATCTCTATCTACCTATCCACCCATCCATCCATCTATTAATCTATCAATCTATCTATCGATCTATTGATCTATCTATCTATCTATCTATCTATCTATCTATCTATCTATCTGTCTGTCTGTCTGTCTGTCTGTCTGTCTGTCTGTCTGTCTCTCTGTCTATCTGTCTGTCTGTCAATGTCTGTGTGTTTATCCATATCTAAAATAGTTATAGATCATTATAGACCCCCACGCCTCACCAGGAGTGATCCCTGAACACAAAACACCATAGTGTGTGACTGCCACAAATCAAACAAAATACCATACACAACTTACTATTACAAAAAAAGGAAGAAAAAAAACCAAGGTATCAGGATAGCTGATATTTGCGCTGAACATTCTTTAGACTTTTTTTAGGGTGGGAAGATCTCCCTTCCCTTCCAGTTAGTTCCACGCTGCCGCACATCACCTCTTCTGCCCAATAAATGGGTCAGATCCACAAATTCTATAGCTAATGGCAATACACCATCTCCTCCAAATTTCAATGTATTGACAGCACAGTAGGAGAAAAGCAAATTTCCTGAAAAAGTTTCAAAAAGCCCCAAAAGTTCAGGGAGTGAAAAAAGAACACAGAAGTCTCAATAGGCCCTAACCTGCTTCGAAAATACTCAAACAATGATTTTAATAACATTATTGTGAGACATACAATGATTTCACATTGACTTTTACTGATCTAATTTCTAATTTTACCATTTGCCATTTTGCTGTAACAAGCAATATAAGTAATTGTATTTATTTCTTTTGTGAGAGTTGTGGGTAGGAGGAAAACTGAGGATATTGATAGAGCAAAGAGCACAGTGGTGGTAGGATTGATGTTGGAACATTGTATACCTGAGAGAACTATATTATGAAGAAATGTATATATATATATATTATATTATAATAAGTTTAAAAGAAGTAAACTATCAAGTGTTTTATCAAGTAGTTAATAGCTGCATGATTGCTTTGGTCAGTCAAGTTTTGCTTACAAACTCCATTGTCCTTTCTTTTTTTTTTTTTTTTTTTTTTGGTTTTTGGGCCACACCCGACGGTGCTCAGGGGTTACTCCTGGCTGTCTGCTCAGAAATAGCTCCTGGCAGGCACGGGGGACCATATGGGACACCGGGATTCGAACCAACCACCTTTGGTCCTGGATCAGCTGCTTGCAAGGCAAACGCCACTGTGCTATCTTTCCGGGTCCTCCATTGTCCTTTCATCTATACTCAAATATTATCTTGTCCTGGCATTACTTGGGAAATTATGTAGTGCTGGGGATCAAACCCAGGTCAGCTATATGCAATTTAAGAGCCCTATAAAATGTGGGGGATTTTAGTAAGCAAACTTTTATTTCAGTCAAGTTAATACTTCTAAATATATAATATTCTCTGCACTTTTTTCAGAGGCTGTTGCTAGAAATAAGGTGATAGAGAAAACAACAAATTCTTGACTGAGAAATACAGGACAATTATTAAAACTGCAATACTACCCTTATTTAGATAGTCTAATTCAATTTTTAATAGGCTATGAAAATTTAGATGATATTATTTTATCAGAATGTAATTATATTTTAGGTTCCAGTGCTACTATAGCATGACTCTAGTCAAATAATGATATCAAGTCAACCCAATCTACTGGGTGCTTTAATTCCATTCTTGTTTCCTACTTGCTAATTTGTGTGCTATGGAAACAATCTAAGTGTTTTTCTGTTTTTCTACCTCCTCCATGATTTTGTTTATTATATATCATGCCATATATATATCATGCCATATCAAAGTGAAATCACTTATTATTTGTATTCCAACATTATACTCTTAAAATTAAAAAAGTACAGAAAGATATGTTATATTTCCAAAGAGAGAAATTTCTACATGGGTATATATGAGAATATGTGTATATAATCATGTACATATATGTGTATATATGTATATATAATAAGCAGAGATGTGCAAATATCTTTTCAAGTTAGCATTTCTCTCTTTGGATAGATGATGAAGATTTTGAAATTCTGGACCATATGGTATTCAATTTTTATTTTTTTAGAAATAATTATATTATTTTTCTTAAAATTTGAGCCAGTTTACATTTCCATAGCAAAAAACTTAGATTCATTTTTCTTTAAACCTTCTAGCAGCACTAATTTATATATGGCATTCTGATTGGTGTGAGGTAATACCTTATTAAAATTGAAATTTTTATTTCCATGATAATCAGTTTGACTTTTTATCAGATATGATGAATCAGTTTTATGTGTCTGTTATCAAGAACACTCACTTCTAATTTATTACACAAAAATAATCTATTGCATTATTGCTACTATTTTTGGTTTGTTGGTTAGGTTATATATTTTCTTAATTAAATATTGGTAATGCTCTAATACTATATCAGGATTAATTTGATTGCCAGAAAGAAAATTAGTTTACTTATAAAATACTTGAGTTCACTTTGAGTGAGATGTTGAACATATGTCAGCCAAAAATGCAGATTTACTGAATAATTATACATTGATCATGAAAAAACTAGAAAAAGAATATTGAGTCAATTAAGCTAAAAAATGTTCACTAAGCAAGTGATAAAAAAACAACCAAGTTATCCTTTAGTAGATGAATGGATAAATTATGGTAGGACCAGAAAATAAAGTATTATTCACCACTAAAAAGAGTAAGTCATCAAGCTAAAAAAAGGACATAAAGTGTTTTAACATTATATTCTAAGTGAAAAAATAGAATCTCAAAAGATAATATATTGCATGATTCCAAATACTGACAAAACACAATGATGGCAACATTAAAATATACAAATATTTTCTAGGCACTAGTATATTAATAGTCAGGAGCAGAGAGAAATTTTGAGGACGTGAAAATATTCTGTGTGATACAATTAATATGAACATATGCTACTACATATTTGTTGAAATAATAGAAAATATATTACTGAGACTGAGTTCTCACAGAAACTGGCCTTTAGATAACTATGATGTATTAATATCAGTCCCCAAAATATGTCATCTGGTGTAGATGTTGATAATGAGAGATGATACAGTCATGTAGAGTATATGGGGTCAAGCAGTATATGAAAATTTTTATTCTTTTTTTCAATTTTTCTATGAGTTTAAAATTGTCCTAGCATAATATGCATTTAAATTGTTTTATAATATGCAAATTAGAGAAAATGGTAAAATATCAAGTGTTAATTAAAGTATCAATAAGTAAGCAGACTATTAAAGCCTGTGTTCTATTTCCCTTTACTATAAGTCTATAACATTTGGAACAAGTAACTATACAACAGCCATACATTACCTCGTGAATATTCTGATTCTTATTTACATAAATAAATTTAAAACATTTTCTTGCTAGATATGACATCAACTGATCCCATTATACTGAGTCAGTTTGTCCTTACAAATGAAAAAAAATGCCACTATTTTTTTTTAATATAAATTTTTATTTTGATCATAGTGGCTTACATATTGTTGACAATAATATTTTAGGTACATATTTACATAAAATCAGGGGGGATTCCCATCGCCAAATTGTCATCCCTACGCCTCCGTTTCTATCCTACCTCCCTTTTCCTTTTCCCTCACCCCAGGGCGGCTAGAATATGTGGTCCCCTCTGTATCTAACCCATTACTTAGTAGTCTTGCACCTGTTTGGTCCTGATGCCTCCCTTATTTCCCCCTCTATCTGGAGTCAGGACTAGCTAGTTCAAGTTGCGTGGTTTTGTTTGAAGGAGAAAAAAGCAATAAACTGGGGTAAGAGTCTAATACCCCGAAAATGGGCGGAGTCCTTCTAAAGGCTCTCATCATCAATCTGGGAGATGGAGAAAAAGTAGGTGAAACACTCCACTAGTACCAAAAGAAGTGTCAAATATCCAGTGAGGGCTCTAGCTATATCGATAAGCACCACACAGAGCAGACAAAACAAACAAACAAACAAGTAGAAAAAAAATAAAACAAAAACAGACAAACAAAAATCACGCCATGGTCTTGAATTAAGAAACATGGCATAGCACATAACGATAGAGAAGAAAGGAAGAGAAAAAAAAATAAATAAAAATAAGTATAATTGGGGACTACACTTTCAATAATCACACCCAAACAGAGAAATCGACCAAAATAGATTGGTAAATCAAAAATAATAATAACAATAATAAATGAAGGTAATATATATTTATATCAAAAAAATAACCAAGGTTTTGTGCTTTTTGTATTTTTGTTTTTTTCCCTCCTGCACTGGCACAGTAAATATTGGGGTCATTCGAAAAAGAATTCACTTGGCCTAAGAGATATGGGATTTCTCCGTCCTTGGAGCATACTGTCATGGGATCAACTCTAGACATTGCTCAGGATCCTTTACTTTCCCGGTGGTGTTTTTTTTTTTTTTTCTTTCTTTTTTTTTTCCTTTGGTGTGTGGAAGACTTCTGCTCTGTGTTTAGAGGTCTCAGTATCTGTACAGATCCTGAGGTGGGACTTATGATGAAGTCAGTCTTTGTGGTTCTAGAGGTTCTGTTACCTCAGTGTCATTTTAACCCATCTTCTGTGGTTGATGATCTTGGTCTTTGCACTGAGCCTAGGGTGGTACCTAGGATAGCGTCTTTCTTTGTGCTCCCAAAAGCCCCATTCCGTTACAATTGTCTCTGCCGGATCTTTGGGGCTGGGGATCATGATTCTTGTGCAGGTCATAGTTCAAACCCTAAACTAGGGCTTATTTATTGGTCCCAAGATGTATACAGTCTGGTCGTGGATCAAGCAGCCAGTCATCTGTAAATCCCGATCTTGGGTTTTTGTCCTACCAAAGGGAGCCAAGACTTCTGGTTTTGTCTTGTCGTTAGTTGGTAAGGTAGGCTAATCTGCTCTAAGGTCAA
This sequence comes from Suncus etruscus, assembly GCF_024139225.1. Lineage (NCBI taxonomy): Eukaryota > Metazoa > Chordata > Mammalia > Eulipotyphla > Soricidae > Suncus > Suncus etruscus. The sequence goes on along the minus strand of NC_064860.1, from coordinate 35,842,654 downwards.
GATGATCGCATTTTCCCCGTTGTCAGGATATCATGTTAGAGCTGGAAAAATGCCACTATTTTATACCTCCCATTTATTCTTTGACATATTACTCTTTAGCTTATTTTTTGTTGAATGAATTTTACGGGAATATTTTGTTTATACCATTTCTCAATGTATTTCTAATACATTTGTAATACATTCTAATAATTTTTACATGTATTTCTAATCCACTGTCATCTGTCTCACTCATAAATATAATCCAGATTAATGATGCCATCTAAATGTGCACAGAATTAAATATATTATTCTATCTACCCTCTAACAAGTATAGAGGTATAGAGAAGAAAATAAACATTAACTCTTTTAGTTCTGGCATTATACATGGTGTAATAAAGCATATTATCAAATTATCTATGTGATAGAGATTTATATAATTATTTATTATTTTTTTGTATTGTTTTGTTTTGGGGTCACACCCGGCAGTGCTCATGGGTTCCTCCTGGCTCAATGCTCAGAAATCACTCCTGGCAGGCTGAGGGGACCATATGGGATGCTGGGACTCAAGCCACTGACCTTCTGCATGCAAAGCAAACGCTTTACCTCCATGCTATCTCTTCGGCTCCTTATATTATTATTTAAAACAAAAAGTAATTTATTTTGTCTGAGATAGTATGGTTGTAGGGAAATCAAAAAATATAAAAATAACTTGAAATGTCTTTTTCATAATACATTGCATGTATGTAAAAGAAGAAATAATAAAACATTTAAGAAAACTAGTAGGTCAATTAATAAATGGAAAGCTAGGAGTAAAAATGTAAAAAAAAGTTACTTCACTTAAAAAACTATATTTTAAACAAGTCATTCAGAAAAGAGTGTTTAAGAGGAGGTATTATGAAGAGATTGGAATTTTTTTTTAGTTCTCTTAAAATGTTCACAACTTCTTTCTGTCCTACTTGATTAGGAAAGAAAAGGAATATACAACTTTGAAAATAGATCATTTTTAGATGCGAACTGGGACAGGGAGTGAAACACTTGTTCTTATGTACTGTTCAGATCCATGAGGGGAGAAGAACAGATGGTTTGGTGGTTAAGATAAGCACTTAAAGTGAAACTGTTCTCCTAAGATTATTCCAAAACACCGAGTTTCTTGAATCTGAAATATGACATTGGAAATATCACAATCAGGAAGCTTTAAATGAGATTTCTGGCACTTCCTGAGGCAGTAGTATTCTCCAAAGACTGTCTTAATTAAGGCTCAGGAGATTAATTCTCACTGCTGGTGACTGTTGTGGTATAAGTCTACACTTTTAGCAAACAAAAAATTTAAGCAGGTAATCGCGCCAAAACATTTGAATATCAACAATCAAGGACTTATGACTGTTTTCATTATCAAAATTAAAGAGCTCATGGATAAAGCATGAATAAAAGACCCAACTCCTTACAAAATAAAGCAATTTTTTTTCAAAATCGAACTGACAACATGTCTTAAAAATACCTGGCTTCAAAGTTTAGATACTTAAAAATAAACCAGATGACTTGTACCAAAATTAATATTCCGAGCTCTTATTCTGTGATTTGTTCATAAAGTTATATTATTATGAACTCATTACTTTCAAATTAATTGCCTGATATTTCTGCATAGACATTAAAACATAACGTACATATGAAGAATTTATAGTTTAATGAACAAATCATATTTTAGATATTAGACTTACTCTTCCCTTGGTTCAAAGTAATTTCATATGTCAAGAACACTACTAAATATTTCCATTATATTTGTTTATTTATTTAATTAATTACATGAATATACTAGGAATTTTAATTTACCAAGAGAAAATCAATAGGTTGTGGTAGACAAGTGGAAATTGCAGGTAATTCATTTGAGGTTTGTTCATAGACTATAATTGACGATTTCTTCCACAGAGTTTGAGAGAATATGATTCCTACAGTAATCAAAGGTGACAGAACACCCCATTATAAAATTGGGAGCCTATCTAATTCTGGTTTTCTATCTTAAGAAAATGTTTGACAATGTAACAAAGAATAAAAGATATATGTTCTGAATTTCATGTGTGAAAACAAGTGTGAGGCATTAGAGAGAGGAAGCAAGAAGATGAATGACTCTTTTAAGAGAAGTATGGGCTTCTTCAGGGATTTTAGGAAAAAAGAAAGAATAACAGAATATCTTTAGAAGAAACTATGGAAATTAAAGGCATAATCATTCCACAAGAAAATAATGTGAAAAATATTAATATACTACTTGTGTAGTCTAAAAGGTCACAGTAGATTTAAATCAAATGATTTCTATTTTATTTACTTTAATATTTTTATTGAGGGATAGATAGTAGGTGTACTACACTGTATGGGTTTTAGAAGTACCCATTCACACTATAATGTCAAACTTATGTAGTCAAACCATCTTCACAAGCTGAGTATCATTATATTCCACTATTAGTTTTCCATTGAATCACCTTCACATTTTCTCCATCTGTTTTCCCTCTTTTAGTTTCAGTTATGCATCTAGGTATTTACATTGTTTTGGTCTTACATTTCCCTTTAATTTGTTTGCACAAATGCTAATAAAACCATGGGGTATTTTGTCTTTCTTTTTCTAACTGATATTCAATTAATTCTTTTGGTTTTTATTCATGTGTCACAATATTTCATCAATTTTTACTATTTGAGTAGTACTCAATTAAGCCTATAAAACAGCTTTGCCCAGTATTCTGTCTTGGGTCTAAGGTATTTGTTCTGAATATTTAAAATGATATGTAATAGCACAGGTATACATATTTCTCTTCCATTAATATTTTTGTATCATTGATACAAGTAATTAGGAGGAACATATCTGGATCATACAGTAGAACTATTTTGAATTTTTGAGAAATGTATGTGCCAATTAACATAGTTTATACCAGTTTATATATCCATCAATATCAAATAACAATTCTTTTATTATCTATATTCATCACATTTTTTGTTTTAGGGTCATACTACTAATAAGTGTGAGATATTATATATGTCTTGTTTTTGATAGAAATTTTCTTGATAATAAATGGCAATGAATATTTTGTAAAGTGCCTGGTTAATTCTCATGTTAGTATTACAAAAACTGATTTTATTTGTATTATAATATACTGATAATGTAATTGTATAATTAAAAATGCCCCTTGTTGTAACTGAATTGACTTGTGCAGCCATTATTCTCAAGATGCCATGGATTTTGCTACAGATTTTTAAATCCACTCACCAAAGTTAAAGTTTAAAAGTCATCTCTGTGCCTAGATATATTTCTTAGAATTTACTGGATAACTTTTAACACCAAGCTTTGTTGTTTCAAATGAGGTGTGTATCTCCTCTATTTTATATTTAAAACAATCAGAGTGGGTTAATATTTATGATTAAATTATGGAGCACCTCATAAAATAGCTATGCATTTTATTATGATGTCTGGCCATTGTACATTTACATTTTTTATGTTTGCATATATATATGCTTTATGATATATTAATTTATGTACATGTAAGATGATTAGTGTTTATTATGTAAAATATGTTTAAAACAAACCAAAATAAAGTTCTAAAATGAACAAGGAATAAATTCAAAATACAATGATAAAGAACTAAGGAAACTAGATTAAAATAGAAACTAAATAGTTGTCCCTGGGCCCACCAAGTATAAATGTGATTCTTTAAAATAATTTTGAATTTTTTATATTTTACTGGTAGTTGATGGAAAGGACTTCTTAGAAAAATACATCAAATGGTACAGCTATTTCTCCATACCTTGCAAATTTAGGGCATAGTTTTGAGAATAGTTAAGTATCTAGCAGTTGAAAATGTCATTTTACTTTTACTTTACATATGTTTGATAAGAGCAACCTTTTGTGTGGAAGAAAAATGCTTTCTATTTTTAAAGAAGAGAAGATAAAAGTGAAAAATGCATCATAGAAGATAATTTATTAGTGACTAAGAAAACCTATTGGGACTTAGACATATTTTGTATTGCCAAGCAGTAGCAAAGGTGGACAGCTTGAGAAACCAAAATTTTATTTCCATACAGTATCAAAATGTGTTGTTATGGAACAGTCATTAATGATTCTTTGGCATCATCCTTCAGGAGTTTCAGGATTTGTATTTATCACACTGGAACAGAGGAATGAGATGAGGGAATTGGGGACCACTTATCTAGTGTCATAATCAAGCACAATGGATAGGAAAACAATCAAACGTGAATAGGATAAGAAGCAGTCTGAAGTAAAAAGTGTTAAATGAGAGTTGGGAAGAATGTTTCTAGCTATTTCACTGAAACTAAGAAAAAGAGAAACAATAGCAACTTAGATAGATAATAAAGCAGGTAAGGTTATGCATGTGCCTTGCTAGTGTTTGATCCTGGGGACCCAATATGTCCCCATGAGCACCGCCCGGAGTGCAGAGCTAGGAAAACTAAAACAGAAACAGGAAAAGGAAACATTGAAAATAATATGAACATCTATCATAATACAGAAACTACTTATTTTTATATTGCTTCCTATTATCTTAAAGCTGATATATATATATATATATATGAAAGTTTTAATTCCCACTTTATAAAGAAGTAAATTAAGACCTAATATGTTAAGAAATTTGCTGGGTCCAACATATTGGATAAACTAAGAAAGTTAAGTGTGAGTCCAAGAACTTAAGAGTTCTCACCACTTTTGCTTCTCATCTCCTTCCTAGCAAATAGAATCACCTAGTCATCCCATTTACCTGGAATCACCTCAAAAAATGAGAGTTAATCTAGTTTATGACTATATCTCTTTCTCCTCTCTGTATGTGTGTGCTTTGCATGTCTGTGAGGTAAAGAACTCATAACCTTAATGATCACACATCTAACACAGAACTTTGCAGAAAGTAAAACTGGCAGATCCATGCTGACCGAGGCACAGAAAAGGTCCTGGCTGTCTGTCTCATCTTCACAGTTCCCTTGTGATGAAAGAAATGTCAAGGAATATATATGGCCTTGTAGAAAATGCTTTAAAAACATCTGTGTTTCTAGGGGTTTCCATGAGTACTAAGATTGGTGTAGGTGTGTGGTCTATGTACATATTATTGGGTGAAAGTCAGAGGAGTAATTTTATGGGCATTATCTTTGTCTTTGCTTCGCAAATAAGTCATTGCAATCAGTTTTAAAAGGTGGAAATTCATTCAAGAGCCCATTACTATCCATTTTCTATGAGATCACCCAATATCACTTTACTGGGTTCAACTCAATAATTTGGAAATTGCATTTGTTTTATTCCCTGGGACTTGGAGAAAGAATGATTACAATGGGGCATACAAATTTATTGATAGATTGGTTTTCTTTTTTTTTTTTTCGTTTTTGGGCCACACCCAGCGGTGCTCAGGGGTTACTCCTGGCTGTCTGCTCAGAAATAGTTCCTGGCAGGCATGGGGGACCATATGGGACATCGGGATTCGAACCAACCACCTTTGGTCCTGGATCAGCTGCTTGCAAGGCAAAAGCCGCTGAGCTATCTCTCCGGGCCCGATAGATTGTTTTCTGTTGCAACATTGAGGTCTGTGATTTCTGGAAGCTTGACACTCTGGCCATTATTCTCTACTTCAAAAACTAGGATAATATTTAAAATTCATATAAGGCTTGATTGCTTATGATGTTATTTTTATTGTATGACTTTAAAAGAACAATTAGTTATGTATTTTTTATTCAGATAATGTTGTATCCTTTGAGCTGACAGGTACCTGCCAGGGAAAAATTACTTTTTAATAACTACTTATTTGTTGCTCCTTTTAGATTTCTTAAATATTCTGCTCAGGGCATAAACACATTTCTATATCTAGCTTTTTTTAATGTGGTGTAAGAAATAGCTCTAATTCTTAATTTTCCATTCTGACATTTTAAGTTGAACTTTAGGACTATGTGTAAACTCTTTGGAATCAGAACCTCTATTAAAAAGATTTATGGTGGGAGCAGTGAATACTTAGGAACAGAAAGAGAGACAATATCAACATGCACCAATCTATAGCAGCTGGGAACAGATTCTGTCAAAAATAAATAAGTAAATAATAATTTTTGTTTTTATTTTTGTGCCACACTCAATGCTACTCAAGGCAACATTGGCTTTGCACTCAGGAATTATAATTATAAGTGCTTGGAGGAACATATGTGATGCCAGGATTCAGACCTGAGTGGACCAAATACAAGGTAAGTGCCACACCCACTACACTATCTATCCGAGTCAATATGTTCTTTAATTCATTTGACATTTTATTCGTCTTTCTTCATTTCACTTATTTGTTTTAGTAGACATTTTTAAATAAAAAGTATTATTTTAACTTACCTAGATGATAGAATGTTAGTAAATAGACATAACACAAAACTTGCAAACAAATGGTACAATTAATCCCAAATCATTTAAAATATTTAAGAAATGAATGCTTAAGTAGTCAATGAATCTTACCTAAATATAAAAATTGGAACTAATTTATATAATAAAATAGGTTACAAAGCATTGCATGTCAATTTTTTAAAATATGAAGTTGCTTAACATTATATATATATATAAATTACCTAAATTGGGGAAGGTGGTGGAAAAAAGTACTTAAATTATAGGAAAAAAATTTTTTTGCCCTGAACCTCCTATAGAAAAGATTTAAGTGGAAAATAAGACCATACATTGATTTGTATAGCAGTGCTCACTATGTAAAATGTGTTGATATGGACAGTCAAATGGTATGAAATTTTCCTATACATGGATGTACACGGAATCTATTATGCTGAGTGAAATAAGTCAGAGAGAGAGAGAGAAAAACGCAGAATGGTCTCACTCATCTATGGGTTTTAAGAAAAATGAAAGACACCCTTGTAATAATAATTTTCAGACACAAAAGAGAAAAGAGCTGGAAGTTCCAGCTCACCTCAGGAAGCTCACCACAAAGAGTGATGAGTTTAGTTAGGGAAATAACTACATTTTGAACTGTCCTAATAATGAGAATGTATGAGGAAAATGGAGAGCCTGTCTAGAGTACAGGCGGGGGTCGGGTGGGGAGGAGGGAGACTTGGGACATTGGTGGTGGGAATGTTGTACTGGTGATGGGTGGTGTTCTTTACATGACTGAAACCCAAACACAATCATGTATGTAATTAAGGTGTTTAAATAAATTTAAAAAAAAGTATAAAAAAATGGTATGAACTTTGCATGAAATTATTTATTGCTATTACAGTATTTTTTGGGGGGTGGGGAGGGGAACACTGGCTGATGCTCAGGGGTTAATCCTGGCTATGTGCTCAGAAATTGCTCCTGGCTTGAGGGACCATATGGGAAACTGGGGGATCAAATTGCAGTTTGTGCTAGGATAGAGCATGCAAGGCAAATGCCCTACCACTTGCACCACTGCTCTGGCCCCATTATTTTTCATTTTTTAATTTTAAACCATATAAATGAGCTACATTCACTGGTGATAATTTGTGTCAAAAATATACTTGATAAGGGGATATGGGATGCATGCTGGGGATAGGGGAGGGAAGAGGACAACACTGGTGGTGGGAATATCCCTGATTCAACATCACTATGTCCTTAAATATTACCGTGAAAGATTCACTTTGGTCACAATAAAAATATTAAAAAAAACCACTTGAAATCAATGACAGTTTCTTCAGGTTCAAGGGGATCCAATTGCACATCGGGACTACCTGTGGTCTGATCCATTGTAAATAACAGGTGCACAGGGCACTGTATAATATGTTGGAAGGCACTTATTTTTTCACAACTCTAAGTTTTACACCAGGGGAATATTTCAAATTGGTTAGTTTGCTGATTTCATAAATTCTCATTTTCAAACTTTCCCCTCAGTCTCTTTTTAATAAACTTTCATTAAAAATTTCTGAAATTTCATGCTGTAGTCTTACCTGTGGGTAAGAGGTCCCAAGTGAGAATGATAAATTTAATTAGATTGTGTCTCAGTTACTTAAGACTCAAATAGGCTTATAAGTAGGAAAATTTCAAACTTCCTACACTCAAGTAGGCTGAAAAGTTAGGTATGTCAAAGAACAACTATTCATTTATGTAACCACAATTATCATAAACCATTCCTGAAATAATAAATATTGCAGCACTAAATTAAGTAAATCTTTTACCTGAGAAAATACAAGAATTTTATAAGATTTCTTTAACTATTCATGTCACATTCAAGAAGCAGGAAAATTATAATTAAAATTCTCTAAAAACCCCTTCAAAAATTGGAGTAAACTCAGTCTAGTAGAAGTAAAGAATTAATAAAAACTAGTGCAGAAATCACCTTGATAGAAACCAAGAGAACAAAAAAAAAAAAAAAAAAAAAAAGAGGGAAGCCAGAAGTTCATCTTTTGAAAGAGTAAACAAGATAGATAAATTATTGGTTGACTCAATGAAAAAAGGAGAGAGAGCTTGAATAAATTGGATCAGAAATTAAAGTGGAGATATTACAATGAATTTTTCAGAAACCCACGATCTTATGAGAACTTACTATGAACAATATTGCCCTGTTATGCTAGAGAAAATAGAATAAATGGATATAGTTCTAGAAAATATATTCTCCCAAAACCTAATAAGGAGGAAGTAGATGGCATAAATAGGCCGATCAGAAGCAATAAGTTGAAATAGTAATTAACAACGGTTGCAATTCAGCCCTTGATGGGGCTGGAAGATGATGGGATGGAGGATGAGGTCTTTCTCCTCCAGCTCTGACCACTTGTCTACCACCCTGTTCAGCCTGCAGGTCTGAGGGTTCAGAATAGCGGCAGGTAGAAAACTCACAGGCAGTCAGGTTTCAGGAGATATCAGCTTTATTTAGTGGCTAAGGCTGAAGAAACCCCCAGCTTTCCTCAGACCCTTGCTTTTATAGACAAGAATCAGGTACCACGGAAAAGTGGGAGCAGAATACCAATTAAGGAATAATTCAGTATACTATCACCAGATTACACCCTAGGGTGGGTACAATAATTGATTAGGGTAGGATCTTCAGCTAATAATATTATGGAAATGTTTTAATATATAAAAAGCAAGCTCCCCCCAAATGAAAGTTCAGGCTCTTATGGGGTTGTGGGTAAGTTTTTAATCAAACAGTCAGAGAAAATTTACTAATGATTCAACATATGTAAATTTTGGGGGGGTTGTTTTGTTTTATTTGGGGGGTCACACCTTGTGGGGCTCAGGGGTTATTCCTGTCTTTTTCTCAGAAATTGCTCCTGGTCATCTGGGGGGGACCATATGGGACCTCAGGAATCAAACCCAGGTCTGTTCCAGGTCTGCTGCATGCAAGGCAAACACTCTGTATTTGTGCTTTATCACTCCAGCCCAATATATGCAAATTAGTAAACATTGTGAACCACATCAATAAAAGGAGAGCTAAAAATCATATGATAAAAATAAATTGATATAGAGAAATCTTTTGAGAAGATCCAACATTTATTAATGTTGGAAAACCATCTGAAAAACATGGATATAAGAAACCTTACTGAATTTAATTAAGAGATATCTATTTAAAAACAGCTTATATTATTTTTAATGGTGAAAACCATAAGCATTCCTATTGAGGTCAAGGGAAAGGCAAGGATATCCATTGTCTCCACTCTTATTCAACATAGCATTAGAAGGCCTAGCAAGAAAAGGCAATCAAAGTGACCAGATTAGAAAAGAGAAAGTCAAACTATATCTATTTGCAGATTACATTTAAGACCTAAAGGATACACAAAACAATATCCTAGAAACAATAAACCAATACAGCAGTGACCTACTACAAACTCAATACAACAAAGAGAAAAAACTGCTGCAACCACTTACAAATAGTGCACCAGAATTGCAAAAGATCAAAGAATCTATCATAAACCTAGGAAGCAACTTAACAAGCGTTAAGAAAATTTTTCCATGAAAACTTCAAAACACTTAAAAAAATTGAAGAAATTTTAAGGAAATGGAAAAACATTTCATGTTCATGGATTGAAAAAATCGGTATCATCTAATTGAACACCTTACTAAGGCTACTATATTTATCAATGAAATCACTACTCAAATTTAGATAACATCCTCAAGGAATATATAAAGCTTGTGTAGAATCAGGAAAGAACTATGGTAGCCAAAACCATACTGAAAAAATATACAGCAAATATCCTGAATCTACTGGATGGCATCTCATTATTATCTGGAAGCTGTACTTCAAAGCCATAGTGATCAAAACAGCATGGTACTGGCAAAAAGACAAACTTTCTGACCAATGGATCAGAATAAAATACCCAATGACAAATTCCCATGTATGTTATCAAATAATTTTTGATAAAGAAGCTAAAACATGAAATCGAATATAGGCAGCCTCTTCAAAAAAATGATGCTGGGACAATTGGATTAAGATGTGTAAAAATTAAAGTTGGATCTTTATACCACACCTTATCAAATAGTCAACTCAAAGTGAACCAAATACCTTGAGATGAGACCTGCATCTATAACGTACACTGAGGGTCATTTCTCAGATTTTTTGGCTAAGATCAAGTATATAAAGTATACTGAGGAAAACAGGCATGATCTGCCAAGTTCCATAATTTAAACGAGTCTTCATTGCTTTGATGATGAACAAAGCAAAAGCTACAAGATAAAAATTAAACAAATGAGAATACTTCAAATTACAACGTTTCTGTACAGATAAAGTAATGAGCTAAAACTCAAAAACAGCTGAGTGAAAGAATATTTTACACTCACCACATCACATAAAGGGTTGATAACTAAGATATACAAAGTACTCATAAAAATTACCCCCCTGGAAAAAAAAACACAAACTGTTTGGCTTTAAGAGAACAGTTCTCAAATAGACATATTTATGTTAATCATTCTAGAGTCTATATATTTTATTATTATTTTTGGTTTTTTGGGCCACACCAGTTTGATGCTCAGGGGTTACTCCTGGCTAAGCGCTCAGAAATTGCCCCTGGCTTGGGGGACCATATGGGACGCCAGGGGAGGGGGATGGAATCGTGGTCCTTCCTTGGCTAGTGCTTGCAAGGCAGTCACCTTACCTCTAGCACCACCTCCCCGGCCCCGAGTCTACATATTTTATTAATCAAATGAAAGGATATATTTATCTAAACAAATTTATATGTATTTGTGCATAGTGAACAAAAGCTTTCTTTTCTGGGCAGAATGGGGAAACAGTTAATATAAGCATAATTTGAGATGAGAATAAATGATAAACAATGTCATAAAATTTGCTTTAAAAGGAGATAAGATTTCTTTTGTTCTTCGAAAGTTATCATTTATAAAGTTCTGTAACTTGTACATATACCATCGTTTTTCCTATGTCATTCAAACCTCTTATTGAAGAAATTAAAAAGTATTAGATAAGATGCTTTTCCTTAAGTCTCCTATGATAATAATGGTGATAAATCACTGATGCCAAGGTTAAAAAAATATTAATTATTCTGAAAGGACAAAGTTTGTGGGATACACCTTTTAATATATAATTAATTAAGTCATCACTATTGAAATAGTCCCAACTCAAGCTCTAGAATCAGATAGAGCTAGAATTAAGTTCAGATTTTATCCCTACTAATCAAATTACTTTGAGCATAAAATCTGTTAGACTGAAACTCACTTTTCTTAAAAATTAAATGAGGGTAATAAAAATGTTTATCTGTTATGAACATTAAATCTGGGTAAAGTTCATGGATGAATGAATACAGGATTGTATGTAACAAAATAAATATGTAAATAAATAAATATAAATTCTTCTTATATAACTATATTTCTTAATATAGCTGCTATTAATACTATGATTCTTATGTATATTATTATGCTACTGTGGTTGTTGTGATGATTTTATTATTGTTCAATATGAACATAATCTGGCAAAATAAAGAACACTCCAGTCAGGTGTGTTTTTGAAACATGCTAAGTAAATCAAATGAAATTACCATGAGAAAACTAGTGAAGACTCAGAAAAGGAGATAAATATTAACCCCCTTTACTTTTAAGTTAAATTAATTACATTTGAACCAAAGCAAATAATCCTGCTAGTCATCCTTTTTTTATTTATTTGTTTATTTTTGGGCCATATGCATATGTACTCAGGGCTTATGTCGAGTTCTGGCTCCAAGGATCATTTTTGATCTAGAACTTTAGGTGAGTGGGGTGAATTCAGATCACTGTACGCAAGGTAAGCACCAATCCACTAATTTCTCTCTTTCCCCTTATCTGGCACTTTCAAAGTTGAGTGATTTAAAACTGATATATCAGCACTGTCATGTTTCACTAAATCAGTAAACATATTTAATTTTTTAATTCACAAATTAAAACCCAATTATCACCCTTTAAACTTTTCAATAAATCAAGCAATTAATATCTATTTTTATATTAAGGTTTGCAGACTTTCTCATAGATACCTCTGAAAACAAGATGCTGTGCTATCTCTCTAGCCCCAGTTATTTGTTTTTAAAATGTATTTAATCATGGTCATAACAAAATGATTAACTGTTGGCTTTCAGTCATACAATATATACCATCTTTCACCAGTGCACCCTTCCTGTCCTCTATGTCTCCTTTTTCCTCCCACCTTCTTACCCCCTGCCATGTGCTAAGGAAGGCAAATTCTCTCTCTCTCTCTCTCTCTCTCTCTCTCTCTCTTTCTCTCTCTCTCTCTCATTCTCTTGCTCTCTCTTTCTTTTTTGACATTGTGGTTTGCACTATTGTTAAAGGAGGGATGACTTGCCTGCTAGTTTCTCCACTTGTTAGAGCTATCAGTTCCAACTGTCTTTATCCAAGTAGACCCTTCTCTACTCTAGCTACACTCACCACTCATTGTGGTGAGCTTTCTACCCTGGGCTGACCTTTGTCTCTAATGTTTCTGTGTATTATTACCATACTTTCTCTTATTTTTCTTTTATCCCACAAATGAGTGAGATTATTCTATGTCTTTCTCTTTTCCTCTTTCTCATTTCACTCACCATAATAGTCTCCATACCAATCCATGTATAAGCAATTTCACTACTTCATTTTTCCTAATGGTTGTTAATGTTCCATTCCATATATATATATAATATGGGAAGTACCCTTTCTCCAACTTTAAAGTAGACCATAAAGCAGTACTCATTAAAGAAGGATGGTATTGGAACAGATACTCAAATTAGTAGAATAGACTTGAATATCTGGAAATGTACCCACAGGTTTATGAAAATTAATTTTGATAAAGTAGCAAGAAACAAATGGAACAAGAAAAGCCTCTTAGATGGGCGATGTTTAGAAAACTGGTCAACTACATGCAAAAAATTAACTCATATATCTTCTTAACACCACGACCAATGGTCAATTCAAAATATATTAAAGACCTTGACATCAGACCTAAAACCAAAGGTACATAGAGAAAAATATAAGCAGAGCACTACATGACATTTAAGCTAAAGGCATCTTCAAAGATAAAACACCACTGATCAAGCAAGTAGGAACAAAGATAAAGAATGGATCTACATTAAACTAAAAAACTTATGCACCTCAAAGAAAACCACTACCAAGAATATAAAGACTGATTGTGGTATGGGAAAAACTATTCACTTAATGATACTCATCTGATAAGGTATCCATGTTTTAAAAGTTTAATTTTTAATACTTTTAGCTACTGATATTACTGCTATAACATTTATCATAGAAATTATCATAATTCAATATAGATATTTTTGTAACTGGAATGATACATAATGAGACTACATTAAATTCAGTAACTTCTGTACCTCAAAGGAAATAGTGATTAGGATAGAAAGGCTACCCACAGAATAGAAGAAACTTTTCATCCAATACTCAACAGATAAAGGGTACCTAAGACATAAAAAGCACTAATTGAACTTTACAGAAAAAATATCTGACCTCATCAGAAAAATGAGGAGAATACATGAACAGACACATTTTCAAAGAAAAACATAATTTTGTTGTTCCCAATTAATATATTCAGAGACAACAAACAGCATCTGCAAGTAAGTTTCTCCTACTTAAGGAAACCAAAAGGAAATCTAGAAGGCATATATATTCACAAAGTAGATTAATATCATATTAAATTTCTCAAATTTCAAATTAATTAGAAATCCCTACTTATTTTAAGTTCTGATTGAATAGAGATAAATTTGCTATATGAATACCAATACTGATAGTTAATTACCAATATGTGCACACATCCTGAAACTTCATTTATAATTCAGTCATTTGGAACTTACCATACACTTTTCCCCCTAGAAATAGTTTTATAATATTTCTCAAAGTTTGCTCTTAAGACTACAAATGCTTCTTTTACATAAATCAGCATGATGTCTATTATAATTAAATGAAGAAATGAAACTAATTTGAATATACTATTTCAAAATAAAGTATAAAACAATATAATGATATTTTGTTATTTTGGGGATATCTGATATTGCTGAGGGTTTGCTCCTGGACTGTTTCAGGGATCACTGGAGGAATGCTAATGGAACAATATGCACTGCCTAGGAACAAACCTGGATAGATCAGCTGTAGGTCAAATTGCCTTAACCTCTTCACTATCTCTCTTTCCCTAATTTTGTTTTGTAATGGGGAAAGCTGATGACTCATAGAATAAGCACATTTGTGATATATACTTGGACATTAAACTAATTATGCAAGTCATATCTCCCTATGTGTTGCTGGTGAGGCCCTGGTTCCCTCCAGCATTAGAAGGTTCTGAGCCCAAGAAAAAAATCTGAATAATGAACCATTAAGACACAGAAATGTGCCCAGTATCACCAGAAAAGCCCTGTAGTTTCAACACTTTTAGACGTAGCCTTATTTAAAAATCAAGATATTTCTATTTGCTTAAATGATACATAGTATTTAGGGCTTTTGTATGCATGTGGCTGACCTGGATTCCATCCCCACTATTCCATACAGTTCCCTTAGCCTGACAGAATAATTTCTCAGCGCAGTCAGGTGTAACCCCGTAGTGCCATTGATTGTGAATGAAAACAACGCAATAATCAAAATAAATATATAAATAAAATCAAAGAAATTTTCTTTTATTTGAAATCCTATGCTCTAGAGAATATGATATTATAATTCAAAGCAAGAGAATGGTTATTCATCTTTGATAGAGTTCCCAAGAGTTCAAGACATCTTTGAAGTCTTTAAAGCTTATTAGATTAGGTTCTCTTCTTTTTGTAGATCAGAGTTATAGTTAATACTATCAAGTTATAGTTAATACTATCTATTTTTTGACTAATAGTGAGACAGATAGGTAGAGGGACAGAAAAGAAATAACCTCTCTCTTATTAGAGATATAAATAAAATATTACGTAAATAAATTTCCCAAAGGCAATTCATATAAAAGTATGCAAATTGGTTTCCAATAGGAAACTTCTCACTGGTAGAGCCCACGGATTTGTGGGGAGAAGCCCAGGAAAGGATGTAATACAACATTGATGAAACATTGTGGAAGTAAGTGGTCACTCCAGAAGACAAAATAATACTGAACGGAGGTAGAAAGTGCTACCATAGAGGCAGCTTGAGGTGCAGGAAATTAAACTGGGGACATTAAGGAAAGGAAGTAGACACTGGAGAAGGGACTAGTGTTGGAAAACTGTATGCCTAAAACTTAATAATAAACAGTTTGGTAACTTTGTAATTTACAAAGAATCAATGAAAAGTTGGACCAAAGTGATATTTTAAAAGTAGATGCTTCTTTTGCATGTGGCTATACTAGATATATCTTGATGTATATAACCACATATGGTTTCCGAAGCTCACCATTAGTGCCTCTGTGTGAGCACTGTCTGACCCCGAACAGGCTTGGCCTTCAAACCAAAACATAAAAAAGAAAATAGAAATGTAAACTATATATACTACAGCCATGCTACTTGGGGATTTTATCAGAAGGATATAAAAACATTTAAAAGAGCGATAGCAGTAGGACTTTCGCATTGCACATGGCTGATCCAGGACAGACTGTGGTTCAATCCCCCAGTGTCCCATATAGTCCCCCAAGCCAGGAGCAATTTCTGAGCTCATAGCCATGAGTAACCCCTGAGCATCACCGGGTGTGGCCCAAAAACCAAAAATAAGAAAAAGGAAGGAAGGAAGGAAGGAAGGAAGGAAGGAAGGAAGGAAGGAAGGAAGGAAGGAAGGAAGGAAGGAAGGAAGGAAGGAAGGAAGGAAGGAAGGAAGGAAGGAAGGAAGGAAGGAAGGAAGGAAGGAAAGGAAAGGAAAGAAAAGAAAAAGAAAAGAAAAGAAAAGAAAAGAAAAGAAAAAGAAAAAGAAAAAGAAAAAGAAACTGCACCCTATTTTTATAGCAACACCATTGACAATATCCTACATGTCTAGATACCCTACATGAGCATTCACAGACAATAAAATGAAGTCGAATTAACACGAGGAATACTAGAATACTGGTCGGCCATTCAAAAATAATAAATTCATGCCTTTTATGACAATGTATATTAAAATCCATGTAAAAATGTTAAGTAAGTCAAAAAATTTAAAAATAATTGCTGTGGTCTAGAGTTATACAACAGCCTGTAGGGCATTTGCTTTACTCCCTTGGGACCAACCCAATTTTTAACCCCAACATCACATAGGATCCCCCAAGCCCACCAGAAATGACTTCTCAGTGCAGAGCCAGAAGTACCACCTGAGACCCCCAAGTGTGGCCTAAAAACCCAGCCCCTCCCTAATAAATATAAATGAAAATATAACTGTTAAGATGATAAAAATAAAATAAAAAGAATTGCTGTATTGTTTCACTGGTATAAATTTACTAAAGAAAACAAACTGGAAATTTCTCACATAACTATTTTCCTAGACTGAGTGAAACCTATGATTTTTCATTGGGATATACAAAAATATTTTGTAAATTTTTTGTTTGTTTCTAGAAATACTGACAAAAATATAATAAGTTATGAAACTAATGTCTAAAATTTATGATACTATAAATTATAAGTCAATTTAAAAATATGAGATTGTAAACAAATAAGTTGGTAGAATTGGAGAAAGTTTTAAATAAAT
This sequence comes from Suncus etruscus, assembly GCF_024139225.1. Taxonomy (NCBI): domain Eukaryota; kingdom Metazoa; phylum Chordata; class Mammalia; order Eulipotyphla; family Soricidae; genus Suncus; species Suncus etruscus. The sequence continues at coordinate 35,825,652 of NC_064860.1, read as the reverse complement.
GTATATAAATGAATGAAAATAATAAAGTTTTCCCAATGGGAAATTATCACACTGTATGCAGAGAATGATAGCAGTGCAGGATTATGTGTAATCCTTTGGCAGAAAATTAAGATAAGTTGGAGCAGAAGTTGAGGCCTTCTTGTTTTAAGCCTTTATCTATTAAGGCAGAGGGATGCTTCTGCATGATATTTTGCTTGCCAAACTGAGAATGCACAGGAAAATAAATATTTGACAGTAGAAGATTCTTCTGTTATTCATATTTTAACATTTAAGGTGGGGTGAAGAAATTTTTTCAAGTTAATATGTAAAAATACCAATTTTAGAAACAAATAAAACACCTATCTTTAGTAAATCCTCTCTGATCATAAAATAGTTATTTATTACATATTAGAGTTTAGTTTCATAGAGATAAATAGTAGAGAAAGAACAAATGTATGGTGAAAGGGATATAATATTTATATATACTGTAAAATTTGATTTCTGGTTCTCCTATGATATTATATACAATAAGTTCATGTTCTTTTTGACTATACTTTTCTCTATAATGTATTAGCACTGTCCCTAGTCTGTAGATCATTTCACCTTCAATTAAACAGTGGCTCAATCAGTCTGAAGACAGCTTTCATATTGTTAACATAGAAAGGTTTCTCCTTTGTGGCTTTCTTTACCAGCTGTTAAGCTGTTCACCAATTGCTGCCTCAGCTCCTTAGAACTTACTTAGCTTTCTAGCACCAATGCATTTACTGTACTAGTAATTAATGCCGTTAGCTTTGTAATTAAAAAAAATTCTTTTTTGCCTTTCTACTCAGGGTAATAATGCTGCAAGTAAAAATTAATTAAAATGAGATGAATTGCCTTCAGTTAAACTAAATGGAAAGAGAAAAGAGAGGATTTAGGGAGGAGGAACCTAACAAAGAATTTGTAGCCTTATTAAAGAAGCAAACTAAGGAGGTTACATTACTAAGAAATTTAGATTTACTGTCAATACATTTTTTCTTCATATTATAGTCTGAGTTAATGGAGCACAAAACTCTCGTTTGGTGAAAGAATAAAAAAATTTTCCACCTTTCCTCAATTTGGTTATGGGTCACTGTGAAGACCACAAACAAGATCACCCGTGTTTGTTCAAGCCCCCCTTCAATTTTCTCTTATGATTTTGTTTGAAGTAATGGGCTGTGAAATTGGCTTTTGTATTATTATTAATTAGATATGATGTCTGATTTTTTAACACCTCATGTAGTAACAAGGTCTGGTTATTTTTTACAGGGCAAATTTCTGACAAATTGAATCACTGCATATAATATAACTGAGAAAGTCTGACATATTTCCATCTTGAATCATTGAAATTATATGAATGAAATGAATGAAATGAAATATGTAAATGGAATGATTCATATTTCACACTCTGAGCTTGTAACTTCTGGGGGACACATATTTTAAATAAGAATATGAATATTGAATCATAAATGTAGTCAAGAAAAAAGAATTAATAAACATAATCTAAGTGAATTGTATTATATACCTTAGCATTATGTAGGGTGATTTACAGATTAAAAAGATAGTGTAATAACATAGTTACTCTCATTAAAGATTTTCTACACTCCCTAGAATATTTTTTACATTCTCTAGAAAAAAGAAAGCAAAGGTTCACAAACTACTTAAAAGTTGGTGAACATAAAGTTTCTAACACTTTGAATTAAGTGAGAGAAAGGGTACACTGTGGTTTGGATAAGTTAGCAATGGTTTATTATACAAAGGAAAGTAGCAGAAAACATTAAACAAAAACATTAAATAATGGATTTTAAATGCAACTGAAAAGTACAACTTTTAGATATTTTGTCATTAGTGAAGAGAAAAAAAAACTATTAGGGAAATAACTGTGGCATTTCTATAATGTTAGAATGATCTGTAAAATAGTTTTGCACTCCAAGAATTTCTAGAATACTCTCTTCAGTTTGAATTAAATGGTCAGATTTTAAAAGTTTTATCCTATCTCTAACATAGTTTTAAAATTTAGTCAGACATATAATCCTATAGCTATGAAATGAGAAGCACTATGTGCATCATCTTTTAAAGTCTTGGTGCTTAAACTAAAAAAACACAAATTAATATAGATGTACATTAGAACAGAATAATTTCATAATAGTTTTGTTAGTTGTATTATAAGAGCCACTGAGAAGTCTTCACTTGATCTCTTGGAAGTCCTAAAAATATTCTTCAAATCCTAGGCATTTCTTGATTTTGGCCATTTCACAGGCATCCACAGATTACAGACTTCCAAGAGAATTGTAGGAAGTGTGACCATATAATTTTATTCTCCATCTCTTTGCAGTTTCACATATTATAAAAATTAGATTCCATAGATTGAGTTTACAAAATTGCTATTCTTTTTCGTAAAACCTCTATATTTGTGCAAGAAGAATTTGTAAATGGTCTTCTTTCTAGGGTTTTTTTTGGGGCACACCTGGTGGCGCTCAGGGGTTACTCCTGGCTCAGCTCAGAAATTGCTCCTGGCAGGCTTTAGGGGCCATATGGGATGCCTAGGATTGAGCCCAGGTCGGTCCCAGGTCGTCCGAGTGTAAGGCAAATACCCTACCGCAGTGCTATTTCTATGGCCCTTGTAAATGGTCTTTCGACCAAAGATGCTTAGAAAAAAATTTCATTTGTTCCATTTATTATCAATACAGAAAGCCTGCTAGAAGTCTTTTCACTACTATAGAAGATGCCCAGATATTTTTTAAATCTCCGGATTGATCACCAAGCATCTGAAATTTTCAAATGAGAAATATTATACACAGGTCCAGTTTGTTCAGCTAAAAGATGGTTTGAGGAGTCTTTTTCTACCCCCACAGAGCAAGGTAGATTTGCTACCTAGGAAGAGAAGGCCCTGAGTCTCAAATTACCACAGGTTTTAAACATAGATAGAGAAAGTAGAGCTGTTAAGTTAAATGAACCAACCTGGCCTCTGATGGATGCTGAATAGTTTTCTGAGCACCTGCTGAACTACTCAGACAAGACAGATCAATACATCCTGGAAGACCCTTATGACACTTTATAGCAAAAAATTAGAAATCAAGATAAATTTATCTCCTCACTATTCTCCTACTTCATAAGTCCCTATGATACCTATCACTGGAGTACAATGGGGTCAAAGTCAAAGCTAAAGTATACACAGGATTCATTTTTTAATATCTCAAACCAGTTTTTAGAACCTTATGGAAAAGTAAACAGCCCTTAAAAACATCTGAGACCTTTCAAGAAAAACAATTAAGTGACATTTTTAACAACTAAATAATGAAAGGTAGATCAGAATGATAATACAGGGATTTAGGCACTTCCTTGTACACAGTAAACTTGTTCAATTCTCAGCTCTGCATATAGATGCCCAGACACCACTAGCAGTGATCCCTAAGAGATATCCAGGTGTGGCCAAAAATATATAGAAACAACAGATTATATTATGAGTGAGTGGTGATATGTGTGGCAAGAGCATAGTATATGCCGAAATAAAAATGAGATTAAATTACTAGTTTGAAGAGATACCCTGAGACCTCTCTGAAGCTACATGCAAGTCAATTTGTAATAAATAACACCAAGGTTTATTTGATTCTGCCCTTATATTTCCAGAAGGCATAGCAACATGTTCTCTGTGCAGCAGAAAATTCTCTGCTGACTGGTTCAAAGCTTCTTCTTGAAGTGCTGGATCAAAATCTAATTCAAAAAAAAAATGCTGACTGGCAGCTGGCACATACACAAATACTGGCTCAAATGCTTTTAGGCTTGGCTCTCAGAAACAAATATAGTGAAATCAAGTGTCTTGATGTTAGATGCACAGGTCACAATCTGTGCTTCTGCACAGTTTTCTTGTCACAGTTTGTTCTACTATGCTGTGTGTCAAAGAGTCTTTCCATTTTTTCTTTTTTTTCACTTTTAATATATCTAGAATAGCCAACTTATGATTTAGAAAACACAGGGTACACAAAGAATATAATTCATAAAAGGTTAAATGTCACCAATTTATAAAAATAGACACTGGCAAAAAGAAGTACAATAAAGGATATTGTTTAAATTTCACTTATCCATTTGTTACTATTTTATAAAATAAATACTATTTTTATTAAAACGTTATTTCTATTATAAATTTAAGCATAAATTTAGCATATAAGTGCATTTTTTTCTAATAGAAGTTTTGTAAAGAAGAAAAATTATTTTAAGTGAGTTAAATTAAAAATGGCCTCTTCTAAAAATTGTTATTTCTTCTATATCAATAATTAATTTTCTGATTTTGAATTGACATATATATTAAATATCTTGATATATGTGTCTTAAATATCTCCCTTCTCTTTCTTGCATTGATTCCTCTCCATATTTTTATTTATTTATAAAAAAATGTATACTAGATAAAAATGAATAGCTGAAGCAATAGTTCAGAAGGTAGAGTACTTGCCTTGCTTACCAAGGATCTATAGTTGGAACCTCTATGGTACCCTAGCACTTTCAGGAGTAATACCTGAGCCAGGCGTAAGCAATATAATTGTTGGCACTGGCCCCAAACTATAGAAATAAAAGCTAAAGATGACATAATCTTCAATAGCCCATTTACCTGAAATCTTAAAAACAGACTGAGGTTTAAGCTTAGAATTTCCCCTTATCCCATGCATCAATATTATACACTAAAAACAAAAGCCAACTGACAAGGTTTTGATAGTTCACAATGTTATAGCGAATTACATTTAGTTCTCCCTATATGGCTAGGTATAGATATGCTTTAAAAAGCTATCAGCAGTATTCCTGCATTTATGTCATATTGCCTCATTGGTCTAAGACTAAATATAGGGAATTATATGTAAAAGAAACTAGCAAAGCCCTTTCTATTAGTGCTGGAATGCAGGGTATATAAAAGTAGCATAAATGAAACATGAGTTTTAGGTTAAGAATAATTACAGATAACTAATTATGATGTTACTCATATATAGAATAAATTTATCATACTACTTGTTACTGAACTTTTACTGAGCTGCTGCTTCAAATCATCCAGGAATAGATAGCTAACTATTTAAGAAATTTGATCTACTTGCATTCTCATTCTGGTATTAATCTGATATCTCTGTATTAGCATCTAAAAATATTTCATAGTTACTAGACTTAGTTGTGAATTTTGGATCAATATACAACTAGTACTTTATTTTGTATGCTGCTTTATTATAAATTTGAAAGAAATGTATGTATTTAATCTCTTTTCTGAGTTAGATTTAATCAGTTGGATTATATCTTACTGATATAAAAATTTTATAATTTATAAACTAACTTTTGTAATCTGTTCAGTTGGAACTACTCTACTTGTAACTACTCTCTCATTTTTCTTTATTTCTTTCATTTTTGTGTGATCAAGAATACATAGTTATATGAAAGTTACTTAGAATAAGATTTTACATTTTTATAAGACTTTACTTATACTATAATTTTAGCTTTTAAACAAAAGTTTAAAGCAAATTAAAAGGTTTTGCATATAACCCCTGGCTTCTCATCATGATAGTTTCAGGCTTTATCAACATTGTCTTCCAGGGTAATGCATTTGTTACCTAGGAAGAACTTAAATTGACACATTGAAATCACCAATGTCTGCAGTTTACCTCTGGATGTTCACTCCTGGTGTTAAACATTCCATGAGTTGACAATATAATGACATGTTATTTTTATATTGTAATGGAGAAAATTTCACTGTGCTAAAAATCCTATGTTCTTATTTTTTCATATTCCTACTCTTTTTGCAAACAGCCAATACTTTAATTCTACCAGTAGTTTTACTTTTACAGAAAGTCAAATATCTGAAATCATCCAGCAAATAGACTTTCAGTTTAACATCTCTCAATTAGTAAAACACATTCAGTGTTGCTCTGCATTTTTCCAAGGCTGGATTAATGATTTCCTTTAGGGCTAAATAATATTCTATTGTCTGGATGTACCACAATTAAAGTACCTTTCATTCCCTGAAGGATATATGAGTTACTTCCAAGTTTTGGACATGTGAATAAATGCTGCTATAAATACTTGAATGCAATTTTTGTGTGAACATGAACTTTCAATTTTTTGGGAAAACACCAAAGAGTGTGACTACTAATCCATCTGGTAAAATATTTCATTTTAGGAAAAATGAAGCAACTTTAATTTTAGTTAAAACTATGTCAGTTACCAGAGAAAAAGTGGAGGGTGGTGGGAACAATTCATAAATAAATATTTTGGGTGGTGGGATAACATTGTAACTTGAGACAGGGTGAAAATTATGTGTCTAGTTTGGTTTGAAGTTAGAGGTCTAACATGCAATAACATTACAAACGCATAAAAACCAACAAAATATACTTTTAAAAAGTATGTATACTTTTATATGAAGCCATTATAAAGCCAATGACTTAATGGTGTAATAGATTGTATTCTGATATGCAATATTTGTTCATACACATTGATATAAATATCCAGAAGTACTTGATGCTATCGGTAATATGGATTTTATATTCATGATGTAAATTCCCATTAAAATATACAATATGCCCCCAATAGTTTTCCCTCTCCTTCCTTCTGGACTCTGGGACTGTCCCTGGGAACCCACCCAGGGGGCCAGCAAGGGCGGCCAGCAGGGGCCTTAGTTTAATAGGATATTATAGGGTTTAATTTATGCTTACAATATACAGAATGTTTATGTTGTATAATTTCCTTCTTTACTTGGCTCATCAAAATACAAGCTCATTTCTAGTCCTTTACTCTCTCACCCCCACTACTTATTATCCCATATTTAACCCCTTTTACCCTCAGTTCTTGGCTCCTCATGAAGCAGATCATTATCAGCACTCAAACCAGCTCCCAATCAGCTCCCAAAGTGAAAAAAAATAGACTTTCAACCTGACAGGAAACCAGTACTCTTCCTATTTATCTATTCTCAGCGGCCTCCTATCCTCCACCTTTCTTCACTGTGTATCTGTGCTTGCTACCGTACTCGGTTTCTGAGAAGTCCCCACTCAAAGACATTTCCTGATATGTGACTACTGAGAGTCATTTTGCAGACTCCAGAAGGCCAAATGAAAGACCAAAGTGGTGTTCCTGACTCAACACCACCTCACCGACTATTTTTAAAGACATAAAAAGTCATATATATATATATATATCCTTTGTATATCTTAGATGTATTCCCTTATACAGGGATCACAAACTCGTGGCCGGCGGGCCGCAAATGGCCCTCCATACAACATTTATGGCCCTGCCCTTGAGGAATATTTTTTTGTTTTGTTTTGTTTTAGTTGTTTTAGTTGTTGGGTCACAACCCCCAATATTCAAGGCTTACTATTGACTTTGCACTCAATGATCACCCCAACTTTGCCTCCTGTGGCCCCCAGGTAAATTGAATTTAAGACCCCTGCCTTAATAGCTATAATTCTTTTTGAATATCATTTTATATAGTGACAATTTTGCCCACTGTTTTTTTCTTTTTTTCTTTGTGATCTTTTGAATAAGGAATTCTGATAGAAGAGTCTCTCTGTTCAGAGTTCATGTTAGTATCAAGGTACAAGGTTTGTTGGGCTTATTCCATCAGCCCCCAATGCACCAATGATACCTTATGGCATTGCTCCTCTTTTGCATAGGCACATTAAAATACTAGGAAAATATTACATATACAAAGAAGTTCTTATCTAATAAAGATAGAAACACAAATTTTGTAATGCACTAAGGCCTTATACTATGGACGTTGTTACAATGAATTGGCTCAGGCCTAAGAAAAATAGACATTGCTCATATATCCCTGAACCATGGATACCATCTATGGAAACAACCATAATGGTCTATAACATCACCAGGAAGCAAAACTCTACCAGGGAGGACCCTACCACTGCCCTGGCATTGACTTACTCCAAAGAGTGTTCTCTTAACACCCAGATGACTTAGCAACAGCAACAATTTGCTTGCAGGGCAGGGTTCTCCACATCTAATGGTGAGGTGAAACTAGAGGATGCTCAAAATCAGCCTGACTTCGATGAATGCAAAGAAACCAGAATCTTTAACTACAGGAAACTGACACCAACAACAGTTAATGTGCTAAAAAAGTTCACGGGGACCACAGAGAATGACTCAGGGGTTGGATAATCTAGTATGCCTGGAGCCCAGAGTCGATCTTATGTCAGAAAACTTCAGGGGTAAGGTCTTCATGTATTTAGGCTAAGGCTTTATTTTTTTCCCCATTTTCCCCATATATTGCTGGGCCTATGCAAACAACAGTTGCCCCTCTCACACTGTTATTAAAGTATTTTTTAAACTCTTATCCTTTAAAAAAAAGAAAAGCTTACTAAACTTAAAATAAAAAACAGTAGGTGAGAGTTTCAGTAGGTGTCTCAGACACTGAAGAAGCAGAACTGCTAGAACCACTAAGAAAGACTTTACCATAAGCTCCATTCTTTGAGCTGCACAGTCACCAAGATCTCTAGATACAGAGGTTTGTTTTTATCATCCGAGATGATGCAGATGATAAAATACACCACAAAAGCACCGAGGGGAGAGTAAATGATCATGCAAGGAGTATGTAGTTAATACCATGATAGTATACTTCAGGGGTGGAGAAACCCTGTATCTCCTAGGCCAAGGGAATTCCCTCTATAATATCCCCAATAGTTACTGTGCCTATGCAGGGGGAAAAAGAAAAGGGAAAAAAGCACAAAACAATTATTTTTCCACATATTTATTTATCGATAGATCGATTTTTGACGTCTTTATTTTGGTGTAGAGATTGAAGTTGTTGTCTCCAATATTATTTTATTTTACTTTACTTTATCTTATCTTTCTCTTTCTTTTTGCACTCCAGCATGATTTGTTTTCAGAACCGAGACTATTGTGTGGTGCTTGTCTTTATTGCTGTAGTGATCACTGGATATTTAATTTGATATTTCTTTCTGTATTTTTGTGGTATTTCAATTATCTTTTTCACATGCACTCTCAAACTGAGGTTGAAAGTCTCTAGAAGGACTCTGTCCATTTTCAGCGTATTGACTTCTTTTTTTTCTTTTTTCTTATTTTGTAACCCAATTTATTGCTTTTCTTTCCTTCAACCAAAACCACATAACTCGATTTATCTAGTTCTGCCTCTCAAACTGAGGGGGAAACAAGGGAGGGTACTAGGACCAAACAGATATATGATCACTAATAGTAAGCTAGACAAAGTGGGGGACCACCTACTCTAGCAGCCCTGAGGGGGGGGGATGGTGGGGTACATGGGTTGCAGAAAGGGAACTGGGATGGGGGTGGACAAATGTAGTAAAATGTCTCTAATACAGGCAGAGGATGAGAAGAAGGGAAGGGGAAATTGGTGGTGGGAATGCTGCACTGATGAAGGGAGGTGTTTTGTTAATGACTGAAACCTAACTACAATCGTGATTGTAATCATGCTGCTTAAATAAAGTTTATATAAAAATAAAATAAGATATAAAATAAAATATACAATATAATATAATATTTATATAGTTCTAACTTCTTGTTTTTACTTGCATTCACTTAATAATATTATTAAAAGCATCTTATATTTGTTTACCATATATGTATCTATTTAGTGGAAGATAAATTAATGAATTTGCCACATTTGGGGTAAGCATAATTTTATTATTGTTGAATTTTAAGAATTTTTTGTGGGTATGGGTGCGTGGATATTTCTTTTTTTTTTTTTTTTTTTTTTTGGTTTTTGGGCCACACCCGGTAACGCTCAGGGGTTACTCCTGGCTATGCGCTCAGAAGTCGCTCCTGGCTTGGGGGACCATATGGGACGCCGGGGGATCGAACCGCGGTCCGTCTCCTAGGCTAGCGCAGGTAAGGCAGGCACCTTACCTCCAGCGCCACCGCCCGGCCCCGAAATATTTCAAAGTCTAAAATATATTTGATTGCAGGACACCCTAAGTCAATCTCTGATGCCACATGTTTGTTATGTTATGTTATGTTATGTTAAGTTATGTTATGTTATGTTATGTTATGTTATGTTATGTTATGTTATGTTATGTTATGTTATGTTATGTTATGTTATGTTTCTTGAATGACACTGTCAATATTTCTCAAAGGCAATATATAGAGTAGCTATGATACAGTGTGGTTACAAAATCACAAGTTACTTGTATATATGTATATAAATAATATATTGGATATTTTGAAAATATTTTCCACTCTTTATTTTCTAAAGTTCCTGGCATTATCTTTTGTAAAATAAATAGTTTTAATTTAATCGCTTATTTAATTTAATGTGGGGTTTCACAACTGATGCTCATAGGATCTGGGGGGCTCACTCAACAATACTAATACAAATAGATCACAGCTAAGTCTTTTTTTCTTCTTATATACTCATTCTGATTTTTTTTTGGTGGTTAACACTTCTCTCTGTGACCTATTTTAAGTCAAACTCTGTGAAAGGTGTAAGGCCTTTGGTCAATCATGACTTTGTATTTGGACATTCAGATGTTCCAGCACTATTTACGAAGTGTTTGCTTTGTTTTTTCTTTAATCAAAAAACATTTAAATTTACCTAATGTAAACCTATTTATGAGGTTTTTTTAATTTTTGTTTTACTGGTAAATATATATCCTATCTTTCAGAAACACTATAGTGATAAAGACTTATTATAAAGTTGCAATGTCAACATTATTTTAACAGTGGTAGTGAGTGAGAGAAATAGTATGACTGTCATGAATATAATAGGCAAGAGGTGGAGGAGGAGGAAGAGAAGGGCACTGGTTGTGGGAATGTTGCACTGGTGAAAGGGTAGCATTCTTTATTTTATTTATAACTAAAACCCAATTACAAAATGCTTATAATCATAGTGCTTAAATATAGCTATTTATTAAAAAATAAATAATGCGGTGTTAATATAAAAGCAACTCTGTAGCATGTCTTGAAGTGAGACAATATCTAAATTTATTTTATAAAATTGTTGGCGTTTTTCTTGCCACATGTACTTTAAAATTAGTTCAATTATATACTACTTTAGTTCAGTATTATTTATGCATGACTATTATAAAATCTCCAGATATTAAAATTTAAATTCATTCATTGCCTAGGATTTAGTATAATGCTTGATGTTCCAAGACCATAATGAAAATAACAAATAACTCAAGCTGGATCTGCTACACAATGGCTACTGAAACAAAACCTTTAAGGTAAGAATGAAAGGTTGTTGTTAATTTATTATTTTTTTTGGCGGGGAGAAGCACATCTAAAAATTCTAAAAATCAGAAATTATTCCTGTCACTCTTAGGAACCATATGGCATGTTGGGGGTGAAACCCAGGTAGACTGAGTAAACGGCAAATGCACTACTTGCTATTTCTCTGGTCCTTGTTTTGTTTTTGTTTGTTTGTTTTATTTTTTGAGAATTCACAGTAAAAAGATTTGAAAAAAGATGTATAGTAATTATTTTATATCATTAATTCACAATGAGAAAAAGCTGTAAAATACTAAAAAATAAAAATATTTAGCATGGTTGGCTGGTATCACCCATAGATTAAAACCCATATAAAAAAAGAAAAAGAAAAATGATAAGTTTACTTGTGAAACATGATAGTATAGAAAAAATTAACAATGTCCTATTTATCACAAAATATCTATTGCATAGACATCAAATACTTTTAAAACAATTCTGCAAATTCTTGAAAACTATGATACAGTAAAAAGAAGAATTTGTGTTTTATATGCAAATATCTATTTTTAAGAATGATACAAAATAGTTTTATCATATCCTCAAAGTGTCATTCAGGGGCCAGAGCAGTGGTGTAGCGGTAGGGCATTTGCCTTGCAGTTGGCTAACCTAGGAAGGACCGTGATTCCGATCCCCTGATGTCCCATATGGTCCCTCAAGGTAGGAGCAATTTTTGAGTACATTGCCAGTAGTAATCCCTGAGCATCACCGGTGTGGCCGAAAAACAAACAAAAAAGTGTCATTCAAACAAGATTAAGGATTGAATAATGGTATACAAATTAAAGAGAAAATCTGGATAAGAAAAATTTCTTATCCTCAAACAACTTTCAGCTAAAGTAAGATTGCCTTTCACTACTTTTTTTATAGGTTTCTTATAAGACACCTGTTCTTGGACTGGAGAGATAGTACAATAGTTACAGTGTCTACCTTGCCCACATCTAAACTGGGATCAATATCTAGCAACCTAATATAATCCCTGAACACTACTAGGTGTGAACCATGTAGGAGCAAGCTTTGTACACCACCAAGAATGAACTCAAACAAAACTGACCAATAAAAATTACACTCTTTCTGTTAATATAGTAATTATGTCATGTCGTAATGTATGGGATTTTATATTAAAATGTTATTCCCATTATAGATGAATGTAATGAAGCCATTTAAAAATAACTAGTGAATATGTTTGGGGAACTAACAAAAGATCAAGGCAGCAGTTGAAATCCTGATTTGAATTTTCAAAGCTAGTTACCAATATGATCCTTTGAACAGCATTAGGTGTAATTCCAGAACAGAGAAGCAAGAATAGTTTGTGGTCCAAGCCCTCAACACCCCACTACCACTCCCAAATAAATAAACAAAAAATAAAGGTCGCAGTCTGAGAATAAATGGTGATTGCCAGTAAAGAAGGCCTTGAGGGATGCTTATTTAAAAATATAGAAGAATCTGGTCCCGGAGAGATAGCACAGTGGTGTTTGCCTTGCAAGCAGCCGATCCAGGACCTAAGGTGGTTGGTTCGAATCCCGGTGTCCCATATGGTCCCCCGTGCCTGCCAGGAGCTATTTCTGAGCAGACAGCCAGGAGTTACCCCTGAGCACTGCCGGGTGTGGCCCAAAAACCAAAAACCAATATATATATATGAATCTAAAAGAGGGTTCTGGGAGATATTTTTTCTTCTTTTTTACATTTTCCTTCTCCACCCAAACCTAGTTCAATTTTTTTACACTCAATGGAAGGTAGAGTTTTGTGATCAACTTCTTTTCTAACTTGTGCATGTTATAAAAACTTGAACTTAAAAACACTGCAGTTCATCCAGAAGCATTCACTAATTTAAAATATAGCTAATATAAATATACACATGAATATAGCATTCACATATAGAGATTATATTTATTATATAAAGATATATATGTCATATTATATATTAGCTGAATCTAATTGTTTGCCAACATCTTTAAAAATCATTTTGAGGATGGAGGCACATAAACAAGAAATCTAATCAAGTGTATATTCCTATATGTAGAGGCATCTTGAAGAAAGTATTCAATATGTTCTTTCAACACTGTCTTTATCAGAGAAAGAAATTTTTCAAATGAAAATATAAAGATATTGAGGCAACATGTGAAGAAGAAGATATTCAGATACAATATCTTTCATCTCTACACATCACATTTGATAAGCAGTGACCCTAAAATTTTGGCATATCTACAACTTTACCAGGTAAGCAGGATTTACTCTATAAATCAGATTTAAACACACAGATCTTCTATTCCTGACTTAACTTTTCAGACAGGATATTCCCTTCCTTGTGTTACTTTGCTCAGTGAGTTCTTTCTTCTTTACTGTGGAATATAGGATCAGAATTCTACCAAAAGGAAAAAAAGTAAAATAAAACAAATTGCCAAGGAAAAACATCCAAAAGCTCATCATAGAGAAAAGAGAAAAATCGAGGTCTCCGCAGATGAGTGCTTTTAATTAGGAAGAGACTGAAAAGCAAAGAGCTTATGCTAATAAGCAGCCTTTTTTCATCAGCTTATTAAAAAGAAACATTTTTAACAGCCAAAATAGTTTCAAATATGGTAATTATTAGAAAAGCATTAGCAGATTGATGATGGGGGAGAAATAGGCTGGTCATGAACAATTTAAAGAGCTAAATATTCTAGGCAGGACCAGTGGATCTGAGAAAGTGGGGGGAAGCATCAGTGTGTTATTTAATTAGGCAACACGGAAACAGGCTAAAAGTTAGGGTGCATTTCTTCCATGCACCTGGCGCTGATATAATTATCAGCACTGCACAATCCACTAAGTTTCAACAGGTATAGTCCTGAAGTGCAACACATTTCATTGGTTATAAGCTGTAGTCCTGAGAGTCAGCAAATGTCTGATAGAATTACCAAAGGGGTCAAACATCACTATGTCCACAGGGGGACCAGCATGGGCTCTTCAGCACCGTTGACCAAGAGGTTACTGAAAGGGTTTTCTTGAACACTGGGAATATTTGGGAAACTTGTCCCTCATTCCAAAATGGGTTATAATTCTCTTCCATTTGGAATAAAATATAAAGTACAATTCTTTGCCCTAGTAGGGCAAAGAATTTTATTTGCACAGGTTGTGTGTGATAAATTATTCCAAGTTGATTTATCTATCTTAGGAAAGATTCAAGAATACTTATACCTATACAGAAAAAAATGCTTCTTTATGCATTCAAACTGGAAAAAAGAGGGTATATGCAAAGGTAGAATATACTGAAATTGAAAATTTTATTTCACAAATTATTTGTTGATAAAAAACTAACATGTATAACCAATGCATTTTAGTTGTTTTTTTTTTTTTTTTTGGTGGGGTTCACACCCGGCAGCGCTCAGGGGTTACTCCTGACTCCATGCTCAGAAATCACCCCTGGCAGGCTTGGGGGACCATATGGGATGCTGGGATTCGAACCACCATCCTTCTCCATTCAAGGCAAACGCCTTACTGTTGTACTATCTCTCTGGCCCCGACCAATGCATTTTAGTCTCCAAACTTAATATGATAAGCTACCTAAAAGCTCACTATTATGAAGTGTGTTTTTTATATTGCAAATATTGGGCTGGAGTAATAACACAGCTGTAGAAGTTTCCCTTGCATGCAGTGAACCTGAGACAAACCCAGGTTTGATCCCCAGCATCCCATATTGTCCCTCAAGCCAGGAGCATTTTCTGAGTGCAGAGCCAGGAGTAACTCCTGAGCACTGCCAGCTGTGGCCCCAAAACAAAAACAAACAAAAAACCCTAAAGCAATAAACAAAAAAAATAAATATTATGAGTGGAAGGGAAAACAAAATAGTCTATCATGTTTGGTAATTCCTCTATTTGTCTTCAGAGATTTCAGTCTATGGACATTTCTTAAAACTTTGCCACTCTGCTTTAAAATTCATATCCTAAATACATGTAAAAAACTAGACAGAATTTTTCTAAGTTTAATTTTCCATTTTTATAACACTTCCAGTTTCATATTAAGTATTACTTAATCCCTATGACAAAGTACTTTATCCTATAATTCCCATGAATTCCCTTCCTAGCTATATGCCCCATTCTCTCAAATTCTCTACAATTATTTAAAGTACTTCTTATAAAATATTAAGTTTCATTTCTTTTTCTACACAATAATAAACTTAGTTTCTTATATACTTTTTTATTCCACAATTTATGTCTTTTGGATTTGTTTCATATAACCTCTTTTTATATACTCATATATGTTTTCAGCTTCCTTTCAAAGTTAAATATATGCTCTTATGCTTAACTTGCATTAACTTTTATTTTATTTTCCGTTTTCTTTATTTTTAGCCATTTAAATTTTAATATAATATTTAATTTCTATAGCTGTAATATTATTTCCTCTAATCTTTCTTGTCATTTTTCTCTTAGCCTTAGTCAGGCTTACCTAAGCACACAAATTTAAAACTGCTGCTAGTTACTTTGACATAATGCTTTTGGTTAAGGATGTGCAGATTATCCTTGGATAATGATATTCATTTGTTTACCCATGTATTTTTAATCCTTCTTACAATATAAATAATCTTTATTAAGGCAAGAACTCAGCAATATTCATTACTTATACAAAAGAGTTACCAGTAAATACTTATTAGTTAAGGGATAAAAAAGTGACTTCATTCTATTAAAAAGTCAATCAATAACTACATTTTGGCTATTATCTCAAGATATTTATTTTCTTTGCCTCTTTTGGTTGAGATCCTGAGCACTTTTCCTGCTGAACTAGTTTAAATGAATAGATGTGCCAGTCTTTCTCTACTAAAATAACAACTATAAAATAAAATATCTAATGACATAAATTTTCACATAAAACAGCTATACTTTTTCTTATTTTTTAAGTAATAGAATCTAATTGACTCATTAGAAATACAAAGAACTATAAAGCCTTTTCTATATTATCCTCTTAATATTTAATTCCTCCAAATCTATTATATTTAAATTACATCAAATTTCTTACTTTTCTCTAAACATTTAAGACCTTTTCATGCTCCTTAATTTAGTATATAAAGTTATTATTTGAAATATATGTAATTATTTTTCTTATACATGAGAGAAATTATATCATTTCCATTAAAATTTAGTCCCTAGATTCTAGAAATTAAAGGGCCATCGAAAGAGTGATAAAGAAAAGAGGCAAAGGAAAAGAAAGAAAGAAAACAAGCAGATAGGCAGTATCTTCAGTAAGGTCGAGGGTTCTTGAACACATTGGTGGTGTAGAAGCATGGTAAATGTACATATGTAAGCAATAGAGCCAACAACACTGTGATAATAAGATCCAAAGTAAAAACAACAAAACTATGTCTGCCAAGGTGTTATGTAAGAGAATAGAAGGGAACCTAGGGACATTTGTGATGGCACTATGGAACTGACTCTGTTGTGGGGTTGAGATTGGAGTATCTTGCATTTTAATCTATGTTACAGACTTATTTTTAATTTATTTTGATAATTTCAAAAATTAATTTTATAAGGAACAAATGTACCATCTCAGTGAACTTCAGAGTTTTCCAGTCTATGACATTTCTTAAAACTTTGCCACTCTGCTTTAAAATTCACATCCTAAATACATGTAAAAAACTAGACAGAATTTTTCTACTCTCGTATTTTCTTAGCAATTTAGGTCTATTTCCTATTTTTTTATTTTAGCACTTTGCCATATTATATATGTATATAGGCAAGTATGCCTCCCTTTAAATTGTCAGTTATGTACTACAGTTAATATTTTAACCACTGTTGTGTCTATGTAGACTTGAACTTGACAGCAGCAAAGTTGACTAAAAAATTTAATATTAATAATTGGTTAATTTAAATAATAAAGGATTACACTTCCTTAGAACTTTTTTATTTTTTTGAAAAACTAAACTAGGTTAGAGGAGTATTTATATTTAAAAAAGTAAGAAAAAAAAACTACAAAACAAGTAGGTCTAAATTGCTTAAAATTACTAAATTAATAAATAACAGAACCTGAATTTAAGTTTTCTAAAACAAAGATCAATGATCCTTTATCACATTATGTTCTCCTTTAGGTAGTTTCTATTTTCAGTGTATTAAATATATTCAAACCTTTACTATTGTTTTTATTTTTACTTTTAAATATATGTGGTTTTTAAATAAAATTTTGTGGTATATTGCTGCGTAAATACACTGCTACATCAGAAATACATAGGAGAAAAATATACAAAAAATATAAAATACCTTGATAAAACGTCCCTTCATATACAACATTTTCAATGATAAAAAAAAAATGTTCCGAATACAACCATGTTGTAAACACACAGAGGGAGCCTAGCATACTTATATGAGTGTAATTTAAAATCTCCATACCTTTGTCTGTAAAAAAGTACTTTATTTCCATTGTTATGCTTTGATTTGAATGACTATAGCAGGCAAATGCCAGTATTCACACCCCTACTCCTAGTTTGTCTGAGAAAATTATGCCAAGCATGCAGTGCCATCTGTTCCTGTAGCGATGCCATCCTTCCATTTTTAAGCTCAGTGATAAACAACCAACTGAGCGTCATTCTCTGAGCTTTACAAGCACTTTGGGGAAGGAAAAGGGAGGAGAGAGGATGTGGTTCCTATATGTCATATCTAAACTGATTCATATTGAAGAGTGAAGGAAAGGAGAAGTAGTAAGTGTATAATTGGAGAAAAGAATAGAATGGAAGTCTTAGATATACTACAGGAACAAAATTCTTGCATTGTAAATATCCTAGTAATTGATCATACGAAAATTGAAATAGAAATAGATGATACATTGATTTTAGAAACTTTAGAATCAATAAGCCTCAATAAAACTTTAGAGGATGATTCAGTAAAGGTTATGATTTAGAAGTATATGTTTGTGCTCCAAAAATGTATAGTGTATCAATGAGAAGACAATGAATTTTAAATAGAAGTAATTAAAGCAACATATTCAACACCACATATTTACTTATCCTTAATTATTTGTGACTACCTCTCTAATAAAGAAATATTGAGAATGTAAACTAGCAACTAGAAAATAAGTTGACACAATTAAGTATAAATAAGTAGAATATTCTAAATTTAGCATTTAATACAGGACTTGCTTCTCATGTTCAATAAGATCAAGAGTTAAGTTGCTGGAACACTGATCTCAAAAAAAGCTATATGAAATTTAATAGGATTACAAGTCTGGAAGTAACTATTTTCCAATATTTAAATTACTTTGTACTTATTCTATTTTATATTGGGTTGACTTCTATTGTCTGTAATGAGTCATAAGAAATTACACACTATTTTGTATCAAAGTAGAACTTTGCTATTTTTCTTTTATACAAAATATATATTTTTGATATGCATGCATGGCAGTTTTTTTAGTTTATAAATAAGACCTATTGGCAATTAGGATCAATGTTATTCTCTAAGTACTAACAAAGAGGTTAAAAAATATTTAGGAATGTACTAAGATAATTTGCTGACTTCAAAATAAAATATGCAAAAATAATATTAGAAAATAAACAAATAAATGTTTGGAGTAATTATTGAGCAAGTCATAGGGACAAAACACACAATAACATTTTTGAAATGCAGAAATTTAAGACTTGTTACATATATGCAAATGCACTTGAGAGAAAACAGGAAAGAATATCATACTGAATTTTGGTCTATAACCTGAAAAGAAACTTTGGTGTCTGTCTGTGTTCTCTTTCTGGAAAAATCAATGGGACTATTTTCTAGTAAAATTGACCCAGTTTAGAGAACTTAGCATGATTTACTTACTTTTCTCTCAAACTTTTGATAAACTATGTGTTGTACCAAAAAATCTACCAAACTTGGTGGATATGAGTTCATATAGGACGGCGGTAATAAATTAAAAATAAAAAAATAACAGTGACCTCACATGTCTTCATTAACCATTTGATTACATAATAACAGTTACTAAATTTGGTGGGTGCTAGGCAGTGTATTAGCTATTGAAAAGCAAAGATGAGGGGCCGGAGAGATAGCATGGAGGTAAGGTGTTTGCCTTTCTTTTTTTTTTTTTTTTTTTTTTTTTTTTTTTTTTTTTTTGGTTTTTGGGCCACACCCGGTAACGCTCAGGGGTTACTCCTGGCTATGTGCTCAGAAGTTGCTCCTGGCTTGGGGGACCATATGGGACACCGGGGGATCGAACCGCGGTCCGCCCAAGGCTAGCGCAGGCAAGGCAGGCACCTTACCTTTAGCGCCACCGCCCGGCCCCAGGTGTTTGCCTTTCATGCAGAAGGATGATGGTTCGAATTCAGGCACCCCATATGGTCCCCTGAGCCTGCCAGGAGCGATTTCTGAGCATAGAGCCAGGAGTAATCCCTGAGCACTGCTGGGTGTGAGCCCCCTCCCCCTAAAAAAAGCAAAATTGAAGGGGCTGGAGAGATAGCATGGAGGAAAGGCGTTTGCCTTTCATGCAGGAGGTCATCGGTTCGAATCCCAGCGTCCCATATGGTCCCCCGTGCCTGCCAGGAGCAATTTCTGAGCATGAAGCCAGGAGTAACCCCTGAGCACTGCCGGGTGTGACCCAAAAACTACCAAAAAAAAAAAAAAAAAAAAGCAAAATTGAAGCAGCTGATGGCCTACTTGTATAAGATTATAAAAGGGAGTCATAGAGATCAAAAAGTGGATAAAATGTTTACTTATATACGGCCACCTGGGTTCCAGACACAGCAACACATATGGTCCCTTGAACCTCACCAAAAGTAGTTCCTGAGCACAGAGAAAGGAATAAGCCATGATGTGCATCACTAGGTGTAACCTGAAAACTAAAATCAAATTAAAAAACTAGAAGTAAATAGTGCTGCATTACAAAGTTGCAGGACTAATTTACTAGGGAACAGGGTGGAATACATATTCACTGTACTGAATAGTTTGTAAAATAAGAGGCAAGCTGAGCAACTGTGATATTTTGACAAAAACTAAGGTAGAATTTAATCTATATTTTTCATATATCATGCATTGTCTTGAGTTGGACAATGTCAGGTAAAGGACACAAAATTATTATGTCATAGACCCCATTAAACTTTTTTTTTTTTTTTTTTTGGCCATACCCGCTGATGCTCAGAAATTGCTTCTGGCAGGCTTGGAGGACCATATGGGAAGCCCGGGATGGAACCGAGGTCCGTCCTGGGTCAGTGGTGTGCAAGGCTATAGCTTCGCTCCTCGCATTTAATTTTAAAGCTAACTCATACTCCTTTGATGTGAGATTTCTTCTTCTATACTCAATCTCTGCCTCCAGGATGCTTTTAGAGTAGAGCAAGAATTCAAACAAAGATGCCTTTGGACACACATAGTCCTAATTATATACAGGCATATGGGTGTATGGATTGAGGTGAGTATACATAATACTTTTCTCAGGATAATATTATCATCATAAGAAGATTTTTTTTGGGGGGGGGCACACCCGGTAACGCTCAGGGGTTACTCCTGGCTATGAGCTCAGAAGTTGCTCCTGGCTTGGGGGACCATATGGGACACCGGGGGAGCGAACCGCAGTCTGTCCAAGGCTAGCGCAGGCAAGGCAGGCACCTTAACTCTAGCGCCACCGCCCGGCCCCATAAGGAGATTTTTAAGGTGGACTAATTGTGAACAAATATCTTTGACATTGAAATAGGGAAAAACAGATCTAAAATAATATTTTGTGAATTATGAAGTACTATAATAACTATGCTATCCTTTTTATTATTATTAATTATCATTATTAATACTGCTTTTACCCTAGTTTCAGAATATTTAGGTAAGTTCTCTGCATAATTATGGAAAAGAGAAGTTTCAGCTACATCTGGGTAGTAGTAAATCTTTTAGTTTTGCTGGGTCACACTGGGCTATGCTGAGTGTTTACTCCTGGCTCTGCCCTCAGAGATTACTCCTGGAAGAATCAGTGACTGTATGTAGTGCCAGAGATTGAACAAGGGGAGAAGTGTATAATATAAACACTTTACCTGCTGTATATCTTTCAACCCAGTGGATCTTTTAATAATTAGTCTCCCACACATTGATTAACTAGAAAAGTCAGAAAAAAAATAATGACTGAACAAGCCCCTTTAAATCACAATTAGTTAAAGTTATGGGCCACTACTTCCCTGTAGCATGAATTGATTATTTTTGCATAGCTTTGCCAATAATGATATCATATGCCATCACCTCCTGCAATTAAAATAATCATTTACAATTTGTCCACGTCTCCCTTGGGCCCTGAGGTGAGTATTATTAGGACCCTCATTTTACAAACAGGAGGCCTGCATCTAAAGAAACATTGACTAGTCCAGTATAATAAACTATTTAACATAAGTGTCACAGAAAAAATAAAGACCTCTTATTTTCCCAAATTAAAATTTATGTCTTCTAGAATCAAATTTTATAAAATGAAAAAAATAGGACATCTGACGATAAAAAAATTAAATATGTATTTAGATACTTATTTTGAGCAGAAATACCATTGTATTTTTCTTATAAATACTATTTCCAGTGATGGTTCATATTTATTACCTAAGACTTGATGGTAAATCCAGAACATCAAGAGTTCCTAGGATTTTTGAAATACTAACAAATGTGAAAAATTGTGAGTGCTGCCTGTGTGTGTCTGTCTCCTGTCCTATAACGTGAAAATCTTGGGAGTGGGCTGAAAAGAGGCTCCAGAAAACTCGCTCTCCCAGAAACTCATTCTAGGGCGGGAATGCCAATGAACTGCTTCATAACGTGAAAACCGGCTATAAGCAGTACTTTGCAGAAGCCAGGTCCCCTGTTTGTGATGTCAGGCTGGGAAAATCTATGAAACTACGCCTCCCCAGTGGGACCCAACTGTGAAAAATTGTGAGTGCTACCTGTGTGTGTCTGTCTCCTGTCTTGTCACGCGAAACTCTTGGGAGTGGGCCGGAAAGAGGCTCCAGAAGAGCACTTAGCTCCGCTTTGCTATGCGGTGTGCACTCTTTCTAAGGAAAGAACACCATCGCAACAAGGAGTAAAAATCACACTAAGAACTGTGCTGGATCACTGATGCCCAGCATTTCTCTCCGGAATGTCTTCTCTGCTGTGTACTCAGGCCTAAGATTTGATCCTGTGAGAGGCTTTATCAACAGAGAACTCCCCTCCCTTGGAGGCAAGTCGACCCAACCAGAAAGGGTGGAGCCAGAAGAGTGAGGCTGCCTACATCATTTAGCCAATGAATACCACCACAACACCTAGAAAAATCCACAATACAAGTGTGACAATGGGAAACAATGCAGGCCAGCATCAGAAATAGAGAATGAAGATGACAATTCTGAAGACCAGATAATGACCAAACAACTAATCAACCTCTCAGATAAGGACTTTAGACAAGCAATATGGAAGATGCTCAAAGAACTCAAAGAACCCATGGATTGAGTTGAACAGAACACTAACAAGAACCAAGAAAATATGAAGACAGAAAACACAAAACTCCAAACTGAAGTAACATGTCAACTAACAGGCCTGAAAAAGTCAGTAAACGAAGTGAATAACAAAATGGATAAGCTCTAGGACAGGGTATTACAAGCTGAGAATAGACTTGGTGCTGTGGAAGATGAGAAAAATAACAATTCCAAAAAGCTGGAGAGGTTGGAAAAAAAACTTAAAGCAAATAGACAATGAAAAAATTACTCAAAGAATGGAAACAGATGAAAATTGAAGTGTATGGTAAGCTCAACAGAAACAACTTAAGAATCATTGGAGTCCCAGAGACCCAGGAAAAAATTTCCAGGAAGAAATAACGGTCAAGAACATCATTAAAGAGAAACTTCCAGAGCTAAAGAACATATGTGATCAAATCCTGCATGCTCGAAGAGTACCAACCAAAAGAGACCCCAGAAAAATACCTCAAGACACATCCTAGTCAAAATGACGAATCCCACAGATAGAGACAGAATTCTGAAAATAGCAATATCAAAAATGGAAATTACATTCAAGGGAGAATCCTTGAGATTTACAGCAAACCTGTCACCATAAACACTCAAGTCCAGAAAGCAGTGGTGAGATATTGTGACAAGACTGAATGAAATGAATGCTTCACCTAGAATATTGTACACAGCAAAACTTACTTTTTAGTTTAATGAAGTACATGGTTTCACAGACAAAAAACAGCTTAGAAACTTTACAGACTCAAAACCAGTCTAAAGAGAAAAACTGAAAGACCTAATTTAAGACAAGACTACCAAAAGACACACCAAATTTTGATATAAAGATGGCATTAAATCCCAGGACAATTCTTTCTCTCAATGTCAATGGACTAAATGCACCATTTAAGAGACACAGAGTGGCTAAATGGATCAATAAACTCAATCCAACCTTCTACTGCCTACAAGAAATGCACCTGAATAGTCAGAACAAACATAGACTCAAAATAAAAGGCTGGAGAAAAATTATCCAAGCAAACAACACCCATAAAAAAGCTGGAGTGGCCATACTAATATCAGATAATGCAAACTTTATACTCAGGAAGGTTGTAAGGAACAAAGATGGACATTTTATATTAATCAAGGTGTATGTAGAGCAGGAAGAAATCACTCTTCTAAACATATATACACCGAATGAGGGTCCAGCAAAATATTTAATACAATTGTTGACAAATCTGAAAAATAATATCAATAACAACACAATAATTGTGGGGGATCTCAACACGGCTTTGTCAACACTGGATAGGTCAACCAGACTGAAACCCAACAAGAATATATTAGACCTGAGGAGAGAAATGGAAGAAAGAGGCCTAGTGGATATATATAGGACACTCCATCCTCAGAAACCTGGATACACATTCTTCTCCAATGTACATGGGACATTCTCCAGGATAGACTACATGCTGGCACATAAAACATACCTCCATAATATCAAGAGAATAGAAATTTTGCAGACTACTTTCGCTGACCACAAGGCTCTGAATTTTTTTTTTGTGTGGTTTTTGGGTCACACCCGGCAGTGCTCAGGGGTTATTCCTGGCTCCAGGCTCAGAAATTGCTCCTGGCAGGCACGGGGGACCATATGGGGCGCCGGGATTCGAACCGATGACCTCCTGCATGAAAGGCAAACGCCTTACCTCCATGCTATCTCTCCGGCCCCAAGGCTCTGAAATTTTTTGTGAATTCCAAAGGGACTCAGAAGAAACACTTTAACACCTGGAAGTTAAACAGCCTCATACTCAATAACCAGTGGGTCCGAGATGAAATCAAGGAGGAAATAAAAATGTTCCTAGAAACAAATGATAATAATGACACAAACTATCAGAACTTATGGGACACAGCAAAAGCAGTACTGAGAGGAAAATTTATAGCTTTGCAAGCACATATCAGGAAGGAAAAAGGGGCTTAACTGAGTAGCTTAATGACGCAGCTCATAGAACCAGAAAGTGCTCAACAAACGGACCCAAAATGGAGAGACAGAAGGAAATAACAAAGCTGGAGCAGAAATCAATGAAATGGAAAGCCAAAAAAAATCCAAAAGATCAACGAAAGCAGAAGTTGGTTCTTTGAAAAAATAAATGAGACTGATAGACCACTGGCAAATTTAACAAAGAAAGAGAGAGAGAAACTTGATAACTTCGTATTAGGAATGAAAAAGGAGAGATCACTACTGATATGGCAGAGATCAAAGGGTAATCAGAAACTACTTTGAGAAACTCTACACCACTAAAAATGAGAACCTGAAAGAAATGGATAAATTCTTGGACTCATAATTTTCCACGGTTGAAAGAAGAGGATGTAGCATATCTAAACACTCCCATCACTATTGATGAAATTAAAACGGTAATCAAATGTCTGCCCAAAAACAAAAGCCCAGGCCCAGATGGATTCACTAATGAATTCTTTCAAACTTTTCAAGAGGAACTACCACCAATCCTGGCAAGACTCTTTCATGAAATTGAACAAACAAAAACACTTCCAAATAGCTTTTATGAAGTCAACATCACCGTGATACCTAAACCAGACAGAGATGCTACGAAAAAAGAAAATTACAGACCAATACCACTGATGAATGCAGATGCAAAGATCCTCAACAAAATCTTGGCAAATAGAATTCAGTGCCTCATTAAGATTATCCACTATGATCAAGTAGGTTTTATCCCAGGAATGCAAGGATGGTTTAACATCCATAAATCTATCAATTTAATACACAACATCAGCAACAAGAAAAATAAAAACCACATGATCATATCAATAGATGCAGAGAAAGCATTTGATAAGGTCCAACACCCATTCTTGATCAAAACTCTCAGCAAGATGGGAATGGAAGGAACCTTTCTCAATATAGTTAAGGCCATCTACCACAAGCCAAAGGCAAATATTGTCCTCATTGGAGCAAAACTGAAAGCCTTTCCTCTAAATTCAGGCAAAACACAAGGCTGTCCTCTCTCACTAATCCTATTCAACATAGCATTGGAAGTACTTGCTATAGCGATTAGGCAAGAAAAAGTTATCAAGGGAATCCAGATAGGAAAGGAAGAAGTCAAGCTCTCGCTGTTTGCAGTTAACATGATACTCTACCTAGAATACCTTAATGTCTACGAAAAAGCTTCTAGAAACAATAGACCCATATAGCAAGGTGGCAGGTTACAAAATTAACACATAAAAATCAATGGCCTTTCTATACACCAATAATAATAAGAAAGAATTGGACCTTAAGAAAACAACCCCATTCACAATAGTGCCACACAAACGCAAATATCTTGGAATCAACTTGACAAAAAATGTGAATGACCTATACAAAGAAAACTGTAAAACTCTGCTCCAAGAAATAAGAGAGGACACGCGGAAATGGAAGCACATACCCTGCTCATGGATTGACAGGATTAACATCATCAAAATGGCAATACTCCCCAAAGCATTGTACAGATTTAATGCGATCCCTCTAAAGATACCCATAACATTCTTCAAAGAAGTGGATCAGGCACTTCTGAAATTCATTTGGAACAATAAACACCCTAGAATAGCTAAAGCAATCATTGGGAAAAAGAATGTGGGAGGAATTACTTTCCCCAACTTTAAACTGTACTACAAAGCAATAGTTATCAAAACAGCATGGTATTAGAATAAAGACAGGCCCTCATATCAGTGGAATAGGCTTGAATACTCACAGAATGTTACCCAGATATACAATCACCTAATTTTTGATAAAGGAGCAGGAAATCCTAAATGGAGCAAAGAAAGCCTCTTCAAAAAGTGGTGTTGACACAACTGGCTAGCCACTTGCAAAAATTTGAACTTAGAGCCCCAGCTAACATCATGTACGAAAGTTAAATAGATGAAAGACTTCGATATCATACCAAAAGCATAAGATATATAGAACAACACATAGGTAAAACACTCCAAAGACATTGAGACTAAAGGCATCCTCAAAGAGGAAACTGCACTGTCCAAGCAAGTGAAAGCAGAGATTAACAGATGGGAATATATTAAACTGAGAAGCTTCTGCACTCAAAAGAAATAGCACCCAGGATACAAGAGCCCCCCACTGAGTTGGAGAAACTATTCACCTAATACCCATCAGACAAGGGGCTAATCTCCAAAATATACAAGGCACTGACAGAAATTTACAAGAAAAAATATCTAATCCCATCAAAAAATGGGGAGAAGATATGGACAGACACTTTTACAAAGAAGAAATACAAATGGCCAAAAGACACATGAAAAAATGCTCCACATCACTAATCATCAGGGAGATACAAATCAAAACAACTATGAGGTACCACCTCACACCCCAGAGATTGGCACACATCACAAGGAATGAGAACAAGCAGTGTTGGTGGTGATGTGGAGAGAAAGGAACTCTATCCACTGCTGGTGGGAATGCCATCTAGTTCAACCTTTATGGAAAGCGATATGGAGATTCCTCCAAAAACTGGAAATCGAGCTCCCATACGATCCAGCTATACCACTCCTAGGAATATACCCTAGGAACACAAAAATACAATACAAAAATCCCTTCCTTACACCTATATTCATTGCAGCACTGTTTACCATAGCAAGTCTCTGGAAACAGCCAAGATACCCTTCAACAGATGAATGGCTAAAGAAACAGTGGTACATATACACAATGGAATATTATGCAGCTGTCAAGAGAGGTGACGTCATGAAATTTTCCTATACATGGATGTAGATGGAATCTATTATGCTGAGTGAAATAAGTCAGAGAGAGAGAGAGAGAAAGACGCAGAATGGTCTCATTCATCTATGGGTTTTAAGAAAAATGGAAGACATTCTTAAAATAATAACTTTCAGACACAAAAGAGGAAAGAGCTGGAAGTTACAGCTCACCTCATGAAGCTCACCACAAACAGGGATGAGTTTAGTTAGAGAAATAACTATGTTTTGAACTATCCTAATAAAGAGAATGTACGAGGGAAATAGAAAGCCTGTCTAGAGTACAGGCGGGGGTCGGGTGGGGAGAAGGGAGATTTGGGACAGTGGTGATGGGAATGTTGCACTGGTGATGGGTGATGTTCTTTACATGACTGAAACCCAAACACAATCATGTATGTAATAAAGTTGTTTAAATAAAAAAATACTAACAAATGCATATTCTACTACTGACTGCATTATATAACAGTTTACTCTGTAAAGCTCTGCCTGCTTTCTTTCATTCATTTATTTTTGATTCATCCCAAGCAATATATATCCAAGAATGAACCACTATTGAGTAAAAATGGAACTATATTAATAGCATTCTATTTCTTTTGGTTTTTAGGCCAACCCCAGCAGTATCAGTCATAATCAGTTTTGACTTTGTGTCAGTGATAACTTTTTTTGGGTTCAGAAATGCTAAGCAGAGCCAGGAACTGATCCAGATCTGGCCATGTATAAGGAAGGTATCCTCCTATCTTCTGTATTACTTTTCAGTCACTGAGAATGTTGTGGTTTTATAAAATAATGTCCTGCCATTTAAGATGATCTGTTAAGATAGTGCCATAAATATAATTATTACTTTTAGTAGAAATATCTGCCTTGAATATTAATAAGGTTTATGTTCTCCTAGACAAAATCCCAATTAGTAGGTCATAAATATCAGAACTAAAAATGTATACTTCTAGCACAATATTTAATGTTAATTTGGGGGGAAAGGACTCCCAGTAGTATTCAAAAAGCTTAGAATACAAAACTCGTTCCTGACAGTGTTTAGGCTCTGACAATGCTGCCCAAGATACCTAGTAAGGTTGACAGTCAACAGGACCAATCCCAGGAAGTTCTGACTATCATTCAGGCAATCAACACAAAAATCATGTACTCCAAATCATTGAGTTCCTACTCAATCTCCTAATTTTAATATTTGGGCCACTTTCAGAAGTACGCAGGAATTTATCCAGGGTCTATGCTTAGGGATCCATCCAGGTGGGGCTGAAAGCACCCTATGTAGTGCTGGCATTGGGTCAGGTCTATCTTGTGCAAGATAAGTATCCTGACAATTGTATCACTCACATTATTTCTTGAGACTTACTATTATTATTTTTGGAGCAGAGTTTAGTTAGTATAAACATAGAAATGATATAAAAGAAATAAACAGTTCAGTATCAGTACAACTTTTCTATCACAATTATTTTACTTGGGCCAGTGTTACCCAGCATTGGTCAGGAGGTTTAATTTACCCAGTTAAATTTTTACTATAAGATTAAAAAAATAATGTAAATATGTTACACTAAAGAGAAGTCACAAATACCAATATAACAGAAGGCACAAGATGATTCAAGTCTGGTGAGTTATTTCTTTCTTCTCAAGACTATGGAAGGCAGCTCCTCTAAAGGAACTGAGCTTGGCAGAACAAAATGTTCTAAAAAAAGATAACTGACCCACTCTTCAGGAGAGATTCCTGTTAGGCGAAAGAGTCTAGGAGGAATGACATCTGGGAGCAATTCCAGTTCTAAGATTATATAAGAGATTTCAATTGGAAAATGCCTTAATTTCTTCTGTTAGGCTTTTCCCCAGACATCGGTGCTTGCCACTTAAATCATGCTGTACCTTTAAATTAAAATGGATGGAAAACAGCATTATTTGTTAAGCTCTAAGTCCTCAAAGCTGAAAAACTCATCCTGCTTCTCATACATTTGACCAATAGTGACAAATCACCAGCTGTAGGCAGCCCAAGCGGCCAATGTTTATTAAATGTCTCACTCAACCTCAAACCTCATGAATTGTTTAACATACAAGCGAGACAAAAAGCCTGTATTTTTCCTTGTGTCAGTTCTCATTAGAAGCTTCTCTCTGCTCCTCTTGCTGCTGGCTAAGAACAACATTAACATTCATTGTTCTTAAACACGTGGGGGCTTTGGGGGATCTCTGAATACAGAGACAATCCTGTACCAAATACAGCCAAATGTGCAGCCATTCAACAAGCATAAAGATACAAATGTAAGGGCCACACCAATGGTACGTAGTGAAACGAACAGGACAGCTGGAAGTGTTGTATCACGGAGAACAATTCAGATGTGCTAGACAATAAACACGATTATTTTTACGTGAAAAAATAACTTACATAATAATAAATATAACATTTGATATAACAAGTCACACATTTAAAACTAAAAAAAAAAGGAAATTCATGTTTGGTCCTGAGACATAAAAGAGAGGGCATTACATTTGCCTTGCAAGTGGGTTTGATACCCTGAATTGCCTTTGGTTTCCAGAACCACAGCTGGAGAGATTCTTGAGCACAGCTTTTACTTTTACTTTTACTTTCTCAACATTTTCCAGCTGGGGAATAAGAAGATGAACTGAAGAACTGGTAGAAGGTACATTGGAAAAAATCTTGAGATGAGACTGGAACAAGAGACCAGTGGATAAAGTGATTGTCTTGCCTGAGGCAGACCCAGGTTCAAGTCTTAGCATCCCATATGGCTCTGAGTAACATCTCAAGTAATTACTGACTATAAAACCAAGCATAGAACCTGAGCATTGCCAGGAGGCTCCCTTACCCCTTAAATTCCTAGAGATAAATGTAATCAGAGGTGTCAGTGATTCTGAGTAGGTAAATATTTTTAATATATAATTGACTTTTCTTCAAATGAAATCTCATCATTACTGTGAACAATTCAAGAAATAGTAAAATGCAATACCTCTTACTAGGTATCCATATATCATATTATAAACATAAAAATGTATATTATTGTAAATATTATTGTACCCACCCTACCATATAATTCCACTGTTATTTTTTTTTGCTTGTTGCAAACTTCTGTAGGTAAAATTCTGAGAGCAAATTTTAAGAATTAGGAAATATTTAAAGTGCATTGTATACCTAATACAAGATCAACACAGAGAAAGCACTATTTGGGCTATAATATCAACTTTCTAAATGACTGCAAGTGAATGTATCTATGGCTCTATAAATGTTTGGTTTTCTTTTTGTTGTTGTTTTTGTTTGTTTTTTTGTTTTGGCCACACCTGATGATGCTCAAGGATTACTCCTGACTATGTGAACAGAAATCACTCCTGGCTGGGGGAACCATATGGGACACTGGGGTTTGAACCAAGATCTGTGCTGAATCAGTCTTGTGTAAGGCAACACTCTATCGCTGTG
This sequence comes from Suncus etruscus, assembly GCF_024139225.1. Lineage (NCBI taxonomy): Eukaryota > Metazoa > Chordata > Mammalia > Eulipotyphla > Soricidae > Suncus > Suncus etruscus. The sequence continues at coordinate 35,794,909 of NC_064860.1, read as the reverse complement.
CTATGGCCTCTGCCACTTGTTTTCATTTTTATAATACATTTTTTTACTTGAATTACTGAGAGAATGGTTCAAAAGTTGCTCAAGTTGAGTTTTAGTCTTACAATATCCAGCATCCACCCTTTCACTAGGGTACAATTTCTGTCACCAATGTCCCCAGTTTCCTTCCCATAAACTAAAAAAAAAGTTACACACTAAATCTAGGATTCATTTGACTCCAAAATTAGTGCACCAGAAATCAATACTCAACAGATTGAATTAATAAAGTAAAGCAAACCCTGTATGCATCACTGTATGTATATATCAACCAATGCTGTATAGGATGATTTTTAGTGATGAGATACCATTTATAAAATATAGAGAATGGAAAAAGGTATTCTTCAGTAACAATGCCAAGACCATAGAGAACTATTGTGGTGGTTGTAATCACCTTTTAAATGTTCTAGGAAATCAAATATTTTTCCAGAACATATGCATATATATTTTTTTAAAGACAACATGCTTTTATCATTAGTATTATTTTCTATCTTTCACATATATTTACAACTGACAGACAATACACAGAAACTCAAAATAAGATTGAGATACAAGAAAAAACAAATCCCTAGGCAATGCTAATGTAATACACCTTAATTCTCTTTTGCTTTTTTACTAAACTAAAAATAGTCTACTGGAGAAACTTGTATAGGTATTTTTTTTTACAAGAATGAAAATTTCTCATTTGTTGTAAAACATTGGTTTTGTATTTCAGTATGAAGCCAAAGGGAGGGAAATACCAGACAAATAGAGTGGAGTGGTATGATTCAAACCATTCAATCAGCCAAGAGGAGAGCTCTTCTTTCTCCAAAGGGCTTGCCAAATTGCTTCTCATTCCTCAATCAGAGCCTTTCATAAAATGCTCATTCATTCTCAGATCCACAAGTTTTTCCCAACTGAAATGATATTTTATCTACCATCTTTTTTGCCCTAGAGCCTTGATATTCCTTGTTTCTCTCATGTCCAGTAGCAGTTACTGGGCATAACCGGCATGGAGAATATTCATAAAATAACCCATAGAGTATCTTTTGAAAATACCCTGGATATGCATGATATATTTCCTATGGACAAGAACTATGATATACCTCTTATATCATGTATCCTGTGTAATATAAGATTATTTTTTTACCACAGAAGAGGTAAAAATATTAGATAAGTTTCTATATTCTTTTATAACCAGCAGGCTGTTCATAAATTAGATTGTATTTGACTATTATTCCAGTTTCTCATGAACCATATAGATTGATAAAAAATATTAATCAACATTGTCTATTTGTTCTTTAGAAAAAGATTATATAATAATGTAATCAGTACAAAAATAAGATACAGTTTAAAATATACCAGAAAGGTATATTTGGAGGTGTTAAAAATATAGCAGAACTCATTCCTTACATATTTATGGTCTATGTTCCAGTTTTGGTACACTTACAAAGCTATGTATGAGGGGAAGCAGTGCTCTTTGCCCAACACTAAAGCTGAAGATCAGAAAAGAATAGTACTTTTATATCTCTCTTTATGCAATGTTACTTCAAGAATTATTCTCTACAGATTTGTTCATATGATAAAATATATTTATCTATGTATCAATGTATCTAAGGCAAGACCCCTCTCTTCTTGATCCAAATGTCATAATAATTCAGTATCATGATAATTTAATTGAAAATTATGAAACATAAATAGAACATAAAAATTGTACATATTTAATTTTAAAAAAGCATAAATATCTATATATTTGTGCATAAGTCAAGAAAAGTAGGCCAAAGAAGCACAAAAAAGTGCACATTTAATATACAGAACATTATGCTTTCAACAATAATATATTAACACATTTGCTACAGGATAAAATGTTTAATAACACCAGCCACATGCTAATGTCCACACATAGAATAATGTGGTTATAAGCTGTAATGCCCCCCCAACAGCAACTCCAACAGAATTTGTGTATTTATAGAAAAAGAGATATATTAAAATTGCACATGGCTTTTGGACTGCTTGCACGCTTTAGAAAAGTGAAGTTGAAAGTCAATTTAAGCGTTTTTCCTCATTTTATAATACTTTAGTGGCACAATATTACACCTACTCTTACAATTTGCTTAAATCCCTCAAGGCTATGCTGTGAAATTCCTAAAACTAAAAGCTGAGTGATGTAGGAGGCGGAAGGGTTGAACCTCCATGACAATTAGACTTGAAGTTCCTCATGAATACAAATAAGCTTTGACTCTAGTGGGGAAAAAAGCATACTTCAAAAAATATTTTTTAAGAATTTTATTATTAATACAAACCTACAGAATATATCATACTTAAATAAGGGGTGCTGTGCTCTTTACAAGATTTGTGTGTTTTATTCTTTGAGGTGACATATTGATTCATAATAGAAGAAGTCAGATACCAACAGGTTGTTTATACAGTGAACATTTTCCTTTGCTTCTGGTTTCCTTTTCTTCACTGGCACTTCCCTGTTTATCCGATCTAATGCAATAAAATGCATAATTAATTTCTAAACGCTTCCGTTGAGCAGTGCAATTTGTCAAGTCGAGTTGTTAATAGAATTAAGCTTTTTATCAGCGATTAGCAAAAGAAGGTAAAAAAAATTAATTACAGAATTGTATGCCTCCCTGGTTCAAAGCCAGGTTTTGGATTAAATGTTCGATAAAGGTTTCCTGACACGTTATAAAACATTTTGCAAAAGCTTCTTTTTCCCTAGTGCATTTAAAACGTGTCTCTGTTCAAAACTAACTGACAAGGCACAAGAATTTGAGCACACCTTCATGCACACCAAAATGGAAAGAGAAAAATTCACTTGTACAAAATATGGAGGAAAATATTTTTTTCTCAGATTTCTCAAGAGAAGGACCCAGGCATTCCCTCTCAGGAGTATCACAGCTTTCATTTTTGATAGTATGACTTTCAGCTTGGGTGAAGTCGATGAATTTTTTGGCAGAATTAACTGACATGATTAACATGTAACATGCCCTGTTCTTCATTTATATGGCACATAACCGTGAAGGTCAATATATAAAAAACTGAAAGTACTGAGTTGAAAGGCAACTCAAAATTCTTATCATCTCCAAATGTATAATAGACATATAAACTAAAATAACTCTTCCTTGTCTACTCTAATCTTCTATCTTCAATTATGTCACTATTTGTAGGAAACTGTAAAAAGAATAATATATCCACTCTCTTCACTTCAAGTGAGGAGCGAAAGAAATGATCAATTTGTTGGGTTAGACCCTCACTTCCACAATGTAATGTTTTTTATGAATAACATAAGTTTATTATTCACAGATTTAATTACAAACTCCATTTTATATTCTTGACTTCTTTCGCACATCTGCAGTTACCATACTTTGAGATACCTGTTTCTCAATCCCATGTTTGAAACAACTATAAGGAGATTCAAGTTTGGTTTCCATAGCAGAGTTGTGTGTAGTTGCACCTCTTCAGACATTCCCCCCCGCCCCCAAAAAAGGCATACTTAGTGTATTCAAAATTATAAATTAGTAGGGAAGGCCAAAAGTTGTCCTTTAGTCTCAGAATAAAGTTATATTCTCTAAATTCCACTTAGAAAGAAGAAACAAGCATTTGAGTTACAAGGACATTTTTTTCAGATAAACAATAGGGGTACACATTTACAATAATACCTACTCGATTCATATACAGATTCAATCTCCTAGAAATTTTAAGAAAATCAAAACGTATTCTTTTATTGATTTCTTAGTCTGGGATGTTCTAACAAAAATACCTGAGACTGAGTGACTTCAACAATGCATATTTAATTTTCATCATTCTGGAAAATGGAAATTTTAAGAAATATAGACTGCATCAGATTCATGCTAGTGAGAATTTATTTTCTGATACATATGGACCTCTTCTTATTTTCTTATTTTGTCTTGCTATGATAAAATGATCGAGCACTGATGTAACTCTCTTATCTTTTATTAATGAAACTCCTTCCACTAAATGTCATATTTCATGTCCTCATAAACCTTAGGACCCCAATGCCCCATATCAGAACATTAGGAGATTAGGGTGCTATAGACTTTTAGTCCATAAAATAGATGTATTCTTTATTTCCGTTAACTTGGTCCTCTTTCTCTCCCTTTGTTCTCTTTTCTACTTTCCAGTTTTCTTTTATTTTTAATTAAACTTAATTAAATTTTGAGTTTATTTGTTGTCATGTGTGCACACAGTTTTTCTCTGGCCTTATGCCTAGATAAATGCTCAGGGTTGATTCCTGGTAATGCTTGAAAAATCATTAGCAGTACCCGGGATTAAACACAAATTTACATCATGCAAGGAAAAAGATTTTTAAGTATACCATTTGTCTAGCTTGGACTTTCTATACTTGAGAACATTGAATAATTTAATTTGTAAAAGACATTCAAACTGTAGTAAAATATGAATATTGGATGTAAAATTTTAGGTTAGTTCAATATTCTGTAGAGATTTTACTTTTCCTTATAATTTGGTCTTAATGATAGAACAGATGAGACCAAAATAGTTTAACAGTTAGAGAATAGTAAAACAAATATACTGTTTTCAGTTATTTAAATATAAATTCAAGATATCTACAGACATATATTTTGTTTTTGTATCCTTGTTACTAATCATTTCTGATACAGAGCAAGTACTCCATAATATTAGTTAAATAAATACATGCTAGAAAATATTCTTTGTATAGATTTGTTTCAGCACTTATGAAAATTTTAAATTATTCCTTTGCTTCCTTAGTAACAGGTAAATATATTTTACTAGCATAGAATTTTGCAGTGCTTCATTAAGTATGAGTAATATTAATTACCACTGTAAAATTAACAAGCTAACAATTACCAACTGAAAATGAGTGGGATTAAATCTGATCCCTATTGACCCTAACTTGTCATTCGACTTGCTTTTCACTGATTCTTTGATTACAGATTGTTTTCCAGTCATTTATTATATCCTAGGAAAAGAATGAAGAATTCACAGTTGTGTATTACATTTGCATATTAAATTCTGAAGTAAATTGAACACAGTTGCCATTCTACAAAAGTAATGAGTAAATCTAAAGAGTATCCTTTTGCCCTAATGTTTTTTCCAATTATCATTATGGCCTCTCTTGTCATTTGTATCAGACTCATTTGTATTTTTAGTGGTTTGTAAAATATAGTTTATTAGTTGAGCATTAAAAATAACTTAGTTAACTATAGAAGAATTTCTTCAGTCTTCATTTTTCTTAGTTGCATAAAATATTCTCCTTTTAAAATAATTGAGTGGCTTAATATTTGAAGTGCTAAATAGATTATCAGGAACAATATTTTTAACCTTTCCTTCTTTTTAATATAATTTCACATAATTTTGAACAAAGCAAAAACTAAATATTATGTACTATAATATACATTGTGTTATAGAAATATCTTTTCGTAGAAATTTATTATGTTGTAGAACACCTAAGGCTATATCTTAAAGAGCACTGCTCACTAATTAAAATTTATATATATATATATTATGTATATATACATACATACATATGTATATACACACCACTTCTTAATTCTACTTTCTGATGTTGAGTACAGTTTTCTACCAGCATGTTATTTTAAGTCGCTCATATATTTCTAGAATGAAATCTATGTACATATATAATAATACAAAAGGAACTCTTGATAATAAGTGTGAAACACTATGTGCATATTTTTGCATTTCAATAAGTGGTTTATATATAACATTCTATCAAGAAAACAATTGGAATAATATTTTCTACCAATTTCTTAAATCAACAAAATTTATTCCTACTATCCTAATTATACCAAATCTATAGATGGTTGAATTTAGCTTGACTTTACAAAGGGATTTAATGTGTCAATCACAATATAACAGTTTATTTGTGCTGTAATACATTGAACAAATTTAGAATCATAACAGTAGATATTCAGAACGGATCAAAATAATTCAGTCCCTAAATCAGAGAGATAGCGTGGAGGTAGGGCAATTGCCTTGCATGCAGAAGGAAAGTGGTTTGAATCCCAGCATTCCATATGGTCCCCTGAGCCTTAAAGGAACGATTTCTGAGGGCAGAACCAGGAGTAATTCCTGAGCACTGCCAGGTGTGACCCAAAAACCAAAACAAAAAAAAATTAATCCCTGTTCATTCTGCTGATTAATTTTAATAGATAGGAAACATTTACCTCTTCATAAACATTCCAGACTTAAAATGCCATTGCTAGCTTATTAACAACACAAACATCTCAATCTATTATAATTAATAAAAGATTCATTTTATTTAATTGTACTGAGTCACAGATAGTAATTAAATGAAGTAAAATAAAATAGAAATTGTATGTTCTGATATTGTTTTAAAGAAACAAGTGTATTTTATTTTATCCACAAATGGTAAAAATTTTAGAATGGTTCATTTTCAGTTCCAACAGTATACAATAGAGAAGGGTAATATTAGAAACTTCAAAGCTTTTACTTAGGATATCATTGTTTTAAATTATTCATAAATTTTTCTATTTCAATACTTATTGCAGTTTGATAAAAATATATTTAGTATTCAGAAATAATATATAATAACTTTAGAATCTGGGATGGAACTAGATTTTATTGTAGATGTCACTAGCTATATATGTACATGTATATATATATATATGTAATTGCATAACACATCATGATGGTTAACAATGCTATTAATAGAATTTGATTTTTGTAATATCATTATTTCCAATTGAACTATATAAATTCGTATATAAATATGAAACTGAGAAATTTTCTTTGTTTTGCGGGGTTGTTTTCTGCTTGCTTGTTTGTAGATTAAGCCTAGTAGCAGTGCTCAGAGACTAATCCCAAGAAAGGCTCAGATGTCACTTTTTTTTTTCTTTGGTTTTTCGGGTCACACCCGTTTGATGCTCAGGGGTTACTCCTGGCTAAGTGCTCAGAAATTGCCCCTGGCTTGGGGGGACCATATGGGACTCCAGGGGATCGATCCACAGTCTTCCTTGGCTAGTGCTTGCAAGGCAGACACCTTACCTCTAGCGCCACCTCGATGGCCCAAAGATGTCACTTATAATAGTACACAGCCGACCATAAAATAACAGGATCAACTGGTGTTCTGCTTGCAGAGACGTGCCCCAGGTCATTGGGATGTTTCTCTAGTCTCTACTGAGAAATCCTTTTGATGACAAATTCTAAGGGTAAAGAGTATTTGCATTTTCTACTTCTCTACTTGTCAACAACTTGTCAATTTGCCTTATTCCATACAGTATGGTCACTATGTCAACAACTTGTCAAGTTGCCTATTCCATATAGTATGGTCACTATGTATATTGTCCTCTTTGTTTTTCTCAATTTTATTTGTGAATATATATTTTACTTCTATATTTTTTTCTTTTTCTATCTACAATTTTCTAAATATGGGTATTGTTTAAAGACCATCTCCAAGTTTAAGTACTGGCTTTAGGAATGAAATCAAAATTCTTAATAGCCTTTAGGAAGTTATTTTCAGATGACTGACTTTCACATTATAAGAGATGCTCATTTTCCCTTTCTCTACTCCTTTCATTAAAGATCTTTTTTTTTCTTTTATAGATCACTTTAACTTTCCAACAAGTTCACTTAAACACTTAAACATACTTTATCTTTCTTGCTATTTACTGAGAGTCTAGTGGAAAGTAGGACTCGTTAGTCATTTTGACTTTTCTTCCAACACATTAATGCATAGATTTTTAACATTTTTATTTAATGATTACTCCTCAATATATGAATATATAAATATGTTTTTATTAATATAAAAAGCATAGATGTACTCAAATACTAGAAATAAAAATAAGAAATAACAATGATTGAGATAATAGCTTCTAATTACTTCTGCAAAACTTCAAGATATGATTTTATATTATTCTTTTAGAACATTGCACAGTCTTAACAACTGCATTTGGACATTTAAAAAGATTGCTGATCACTTGGGTGAAATTTTCAGGATAAGAGGAGTCAGGGTGAAATTTCAGATTGCTACAGCTGTAAGATACTTAGGATCTTAACTCCATTCCTGTTTTCTCCGACTTGAGCTGCATCAATATTTGTGAGGCTTTATAAATAAAAGCCAATTATTTTGCATCTGTGCCTTTAGGAGGTAGAACCTGGGCCCAAGGCCCAAGTCCAAGGCATCATTTACTTACAGTCAGCCTTCAGTGTAAAACTTCCCCAGTGTATGTGTTCAAAAAGGGGTAGACGGATTAACAAACATAAAGCATTACCTGAGGGAAGTTGCAGCTGATTAACATTTCAAGCATGTGAAACAGTTTGTGCATAATTAACATTTTTGAAGCATATTCTAAAGCTTTCAAATTATGTTTTGCACAGTGTAATTCTGTCCTATTATTTTTAGTTTCCTATATCTTGGTATCAAATTATTTTAAATTATTCTTTGGTCTTCTTAGTTTTTACAAATTTCTGATATACCACTTGTAGATAGTGATCATGTATATTCTTTCTTCCTTATTACTGTAAGCTAGAGCTATTTAATCCTTCTGTTTTCATATGCCCTGAAGTTCTTTAATCATTTTTTGTTGTCAGCTGTGTTTTGTTTGTTTTCGTTTCATTTCTAGTTATAAGTATCTTACTGATCCTGGGGCAATCTGAATTAGAAGGGGTCTGTCAGATATTCTCACAAATATTGTATAAAAAGGTGCTATAAACACCTGTGTCTGGCTTTGAAGCTTGTGCTTTTTTAAATTTTATTATCTTAATATGACATTGAGTTTTAGTGAATCATCATTCTATTTAGGAAGTTGTCCTCTGATACTCTTTCCTTCTCATAATCACGCATCCATTTTAGTTCTTTTTTTCCTTTTTCTTTTCTTTTTCCCCCTTCCAGTACTGCTTTGTTCAATGTGATCCCTTGTTTCAGCATTTTCTGTTTATAAAATGATGGCTTAGCTAGGAAATTAGCATAGTGCCCTGTTTTCCATATCTCTATAGACTTGTTTATTAAAAAATATTGAACAAAGTTGATAAGTTTGCAGAATTGAAAGTCTTCTTTTCAAAATGCCTTTACATTGAGCAATCCATTCTTTTTAATATATTGTATTGTTATGATCTATCTATGTATGTGAATTCATATTCACACATTTTTTTCAACATTGAGATAGTAGATAATATAATATTAAACATAAAACTATACTCAATATACACATTTTTATTTGTATGTGACTAAAGGCATAATAATTACAAATATATATTTATACATATATATATTTGGTTTTTGGGCCACACCCTGGGATCGTCAGGTGTTACTTCTGGCTATGTGCTCAGAAATTGCTCCTGGCTTGGGGGACCATTTTGAATGCAGGGGATCGAACCAAGGTTCATCCTGGGTCATTCAATGCAAGGCAAACAACCTATCACTGTGCTACCACTCCGGCCACTTAAATGAGTTATTATTATTAATAATTAAAGTACTTTTATTTGGTATTGGTTTTGATTTTTTTTTGTTTGCTGACTTGTTTTTCTGTCTCATTACTTCGTATTTGGCAGAGTACCAAAATTCCACACTTAAGAGATAAAGATATGAGAACACACTATCAGTTTTTTTCAGATTACATTCCTAATTTGAACTTTATTTTGAACCAAAGTAGAATACTATAAAGGACTGAATAGTTGTGACATGTACTTTGTACATGAAGAGGTGATTTTCTATTTATTAAGTCAAGTTTGAAATGGACTACCGCAGTCCAGTTCACTACTTACAGCTCAACTTCTGAGGTTGAACTCCATAGGAAATTTTAAGTGTTAAAGAACGGTGCTTTTTCTGATTCTCTATGAGTAACAGTAGGAAACCATGTGTTTCTTTAATCACCTTCCTAGAAACTGATGATGATATATTTTATAAAACACCACTTTTTGGCATGAAGACATATATGCTGATAAATACCAGATCCATAAGGTTTGATTTTCTTGAGGAAGAATTACCTGGATAAGGGCTAATGTTCAAGTTGATTTATTATTATTATTATTATTATTATTATTATTATTATTATCAAATACATTTTTCAAGCAGCTTACCTCTGCAAGCAACTAGATCAATTTTTAAATATCTTTATTTAAGTGCCATGATTACAAACATGTTCTAGATATTAAAAGGAACACCCCCGCGTTCATGTTGATTTTTTTTTTTTTTTTTTGGTTTTTGGGCCACACCCGGTAACGCTCAGGGGTTACTCCTGGCTATGTGCTCAGAAGTTGCTCCTGGCTCGGGGGACCATATGGGACACCGGGGGATCGAACCGCGGTCCGTCCAAGGCTAGCGCAGGCAAGGCAGGCACCTTACCTTTAGCGCCACAGCCCGGCCCCTCATGTTGATTTTTTAAATCAGGAACTGGGATTAATTAACAAAGCTTCCAAGAGATTATAATTATTTTGATTCTAATATTCAAAGTGCAACTAAATTGTGTTTTATATCCTAGAAAGTTTTCACCAGTTCTGATAATATTGTAATTTAAAGTCCACATACAGAGGGTTCAAAGACCCAATTATGTTTTTTATTTGAAAAAGACCTGTTCATTTATACTCTAGCAAAATATGATTTTGATTCTGTCTTGCTATTTTTCACATGGTATTCTGACTATAGTGTGATAGCATTCTTGCAAGGGGAGACCACATTGCCTTGTCTTTCATCAATGTTCCCATGTGCTCAGAAAAGTAGTACATTACTTATATAATAGGTGAGAATGAAAATTATGACTCAACTATATTGGGGTAGAGTGATAGTATAGCTGGTAGAGCACTGGCTTTGCATGCTGAGTCACCATAGAGTCACCCAGGACTGATCTTACTTCAGTGCAGATCTAGGAATAATTCTTAAGAACATCCATGTGTGTCCTCCAAACCAATCTGCTCCCCCCCCCAAAAAAAAGACTCAACTACTGAAGACCATGTATAATTTCCTTGAAATTTTCTGTGTTGATCAATAAAAACTCCATGGTTAAATTAAAATTTTGAGAATTTGGGCAAGTCTTGGTTATATGATTTTCACAAATATTATAATTTGGACAAATTGGGACTATTTGTACAAACCTTGTTCACTAACTTCGCCTTCTTCTACTTTTTTTGTTTTATTTTTTATTTTTTTAATACTCCTCTTGAAAATCATGTATATGGCTACAATTAATACACATCACAATTTTAGGAGAAACCAACTTTCATCTGTACCTTACATGAGTTACATGAGTAACAACCAGCCTTCCTTTTATTCTTTTTTTTTTAATAATTCTTTTTTTTTTTTTTTTGTTTTAGACTAAGATAAAAGTTCCCATTTTAAAAAATATTCTCCTTAGTGACACTTTAGGTATAAACACCTGTTTTACTCTTTATGGTAAAGAAAATGTTTTTTTTTTTTTTTTGTAATCTGATTAGTCTAGTCCTCTACAAGTATCAATTGCCTAGATAAGCAGTTTTCTTTCTTTACTAGTCTGAAGATGAGATAAAAATGCATATCATTTTCTTCAGAAAAGTTATGACCAAATGAGTTTTCTTTATTTTATTAGTTATATTTTTGGCAAATGCTAGTGATTATCATCGGCTTAATAGTGGGTGACAAACTAATTCTTCATATGCTGCTATTACTAGATTAGAGTCTGGAGATGTGCTCTGCTTCTCTGGAATGCTTAAAGTCATGCAAATTTAGGGGCATGTGAAAGAGACTTGCTTGTTTGCAAATCTCATTAACTTAAATTTCCTTCATTTTTGTGTGTATTTCACAATTTTAAATCTTTATTTCTATCATTTTCTTTTATTCTATTGTTGCTATTCTTTTATTTTTGGTTTAGTTTTTTGATTTTTGGGACACAACTGGTGATGCTCAGGAGTTACTCCTGGTGATGTGCTCAGAAATACTTCCTGGCTTGGGAGACAATATGGGATGCTGGGAATCCAACAGAGGTCTGTTCTGGGTAAGCCAGAGAAAGGCAAACAACCTATCACTGTGCTACTGCTCTGGCTCTGCTAACCCATTTTTATTTCTTTTGTGCATCACTTCTAAATTTAGAAATTATGTTATCATTTAAACCATCCTGATTTTAAATATGAAAGTATCGACAGGTAAAAGCAAAGGGATTTCTGCAGAGTAAAGGAAAGAACTTCACTTTTTAAAATATTTCAACAGTGAATTACATGAAAATCCAAAGTAATGAAAGAATCAATGTAACATTAGTTGGTTCAGTGGTCTCGATGTCTATGCAGCCCTTGTTGATGTATTTACATGAGTAAGAATTTTTCTGGTAATCTCAAATACCAATTCCTTCATTTTGACTCAAAAAATAACTCTCAAAATGACTCTCAGAAAGCTATCCACATTCCATTTATATCACCATTTTAGATCATTAGCTTCCAAAAACAAAGCACATATGTATAAGAACTTATTAATTAAGCCTAAAAGTAATACAGTGAAAATTTTAATGAATGGCTAAGAATTTCAACTTTTTTTTTGGTTTGATCACTATCACTGTAGCCAAGTTTCACTCTTGCTTGTTCTCTGGGATCACACCTAGCAGTGGTCAGGAGACCAGGGATAAAATATATATCAGTTATGTACAAGGCAGGTAAATGTCTAACCAGCTGTACTATATTTCTGGCCAAAAGAATTTCAACTTATTTATGTAAGTTGTAGTTGTGTGATAATGATACAATATAACATTTCAGAAACATTTCGGAAAATGTAGCCCTCATTTGTATAGTAATTACTATTTAACAATGTTAACACTTTATTATATATAACTGGTAAATGTTAAAATATATGAAACATTCAAACTATACACTTTGCATAGTTATATTATATACTCTGCATAAAATAATTGAACATTGTTCAATTTGAATCTCATTCAAATCTCTATTTGAATCTCAGTGATTTTTATACAATGGTCAATGAATTGCTCAAAATATGTATTGGCACACAATATACAATATATTTGCTAAAATTTGAATTATAGATAATTAAATATTTGATTTATATGTAAGTGGAATATCTAGATCTGTTATTCTTGAAGTATACCTTGTTAAATAAGGAATCCATGATTTCCTGTTTCCATGATGTCCAGGCTTCTCACTGAATTATTATCTAACCCACATTCACTTTAATATTGACAGGTAAAAGAAAATTGACCTCATGAAGCTCACCGCAAACAGGGATGAGTTTAGTTAGAGAAATAACTATGTTTTGAACTATCCTAATAATGAGAATGTATGAGGGAAATAGAAAGCCTATCTAGAGTACAGGCAGGGGTTGGGTGGGGAGGCAAAAGATTTGGGACATTGGTGATGAGAATGTTGCACTGGTGATGAGTGGTGTTCTCTACATGACTGAAACCCAAACACAATCATGTATGTAATAAAATTGGTTAAATAAAAAAAAGAAAATTTTAAATCTTCAGATTTATAGTAAAAAAAAAAAAGAAGAAAATAGATTTAGAAAGGGAGAGTATCTGAGAGTTTAGTAGGAAAAATAAAAGAAAATTGAGATATTCATGGAAAAAGTATTTGAGAAGTTAAAATAAACAATCATAGCTATAAAAAATAATTAATTTAGGGGTCAGAGAGGTGGCAAAGGGTTTTGCCTTCCACATGACTGAACTAGGACGGACCGCAGTTCCATCCCCTGGAGTTCCATATGATCCCCAAGCCAGAAAAGATTTTTGAGCGCAAAGTCAGGAGTAATTCCTAAGCATCACTGGCTGTGGCCTGAAAACAAAACAAAAAACAAACAAGCAAACAAAAATATTCTTATTCTAAAATATTTATTTTGTGTTTGTAGTTTTGTATCCAGAGTGAATTATTATTATGGGTAAAATATTAGAATGAATTACTAGACTTTCTTATATTGAGTTACATATGTGTATAATGTACTTTCTGTTTATAGACCTTATTTTTGTAACTTCTGTTATCTCTAATATGTATGTGTGTATATATATACATATATATATATATATCTTTTACCTATATACCTTTATTTTTTCCCTATTATAGCAGAAGATACTGGATAATCACTTACCACAATTTATAAAATGTTACCCAGAAGAGTCGCTCCATATAGCATTAATATTTCTTCCATAACTAAGATTCTTCTCTAATTCTATATATTAATTTATTTATTTGCTATTATGTTCTATAGAAATTCACCTTTACATTGTGAATCCCTTAAAAATATAATCCCTTAGAAATATTTTCCCTCTCTGGCTGCTTTTAATAAATTGGAAGACTTTAATTTTGTATTATAATATAGTAAAAGAATACATTCTTACATTTTTCAGTCTTTACTTTTATTTTCATGTTTGTATATACAGATGGGGTGACAATAGAAATGCTTAATTTAAAAAATATTTCTTATCAAACTTGTAATAATAACGTTGACTAGAGATATCACTGTATCTCATATTGTAACTCATTCTTTAAGATATTTAGACTTAAAAAGAAAATATACGCCAAGACAAAATTGTCATCTTTCTTGATTATTCAAAAAAGAATTGTGCATAAAAGTTGAAAATAGTTTTTGCTAAAGCACCTCTAAGGAAGCAAGAGAATTTTTGGCAATTCTTTGCCAATGAGGCTGGTGGTTGAATGCTAGAGCTCAAGTATATGGTGCTGCAAGGTCTCCCAAATTATTCTAGGGTACTTGGGTGCAACCAAGGATGTATCCAGTATGGATTTAATATCCAGTATCCAGTGTGGATTTAGTATCCAGTAGGACAGGATATGAATCGCTGGGTATCAAACTCTGAATGACAACATATTTCTTTATCTCTGTAATATCTTTTTGGTTCCCCAAACTGCTTCTTAAGTGGGTTTATATTTACTACAATTAAGTAATCAGGCAACTCCTTCTCCATTAGCACCTACCTATTTCTGGTCTTCCAGGCTGAATACATATTGTAGTTAAATACATTTCTTCAGCCTTCTCATATGAGACATTTATACCAATACATTTTATTTTCATAATAAACAAGAAGAGGAAGTTATAAACAGTAGTAAGATTTCTCTACACTTAATAAATAAATTCAAAGTTGGGAAAGGCAGAGGGGTGCAAATAATTATGTCAACTTTTAAGTCATTCAACTATATCTAAAAACATATATAAAACCCAGAAGCCATTTTAAAACTATTGATTTTAAGCGAATCGAGATTAGATGGACTATTATAGTTCAATATTAGAACTTCTGGAGTTAATGGATTCACAAAATTTTCCTTAGGAGTAAAAAGGATGCAATTCCAGAGAAAAATATATATTAATTTTTAATGTACTAATTTAAAAATCTTTGATTTTGTGAAAAGGTAATAAAGCACTACTTGTAAGTAGAAAATAAATATAAACACCCACCACTTGCCTCATTTATATTAGTGATGAATATTCCTCATAAATCTCTCAAAATATATATTGAGTTAAAAATAATCTATACATGATCAGTAAACATAAGGAATTAAGAATTAGTTGAGACTGGGGGGCCGGAGGGGTGTCTGGTAGAGAGCGGTAAGGCGTCTGCCTTGCCGCTGCCAGCCTACGACGGATCCCGTTTTGATTCCCAGGGGTTCCATATGGTCCCCCAAGCCAGGAGTGATTTCTGAGCGCATAGCCAGGAGTAACCCCTGAGCATCACCGGGTATGGTCCCCAAAAACAAACAAACAAACAAAAAATAATTAGTTGAGAAAAAAATAAAAGTAACTCAAAAAGAAGTATCATGGAAACCAGAAAATAGTGTGGGTATTAAGAGCACTGCTTTGCATATAGCTGACCACTGTTTGATTCCCACTCTCACATCGCTCCCTGAACAATCGGGGTGAACCCCAAAGAACCAGAAGTCACCTCTGTAACAGCATCACTGAATATGGGACATAAACCAAAAACAAGAAAAGAAGCATCATACATTGCTGTGCCATTATCTTAACAAAGAATGGCAAAGAAAACAATTATTGTAGCAAATAATAAGCTTAAAGATTAAAACATATAAAAATCACATAAATATCAGACTATAACACAAACATTATCTGCTCCAATAGAAAAACAGTAATTGATGGGCCAGAGTGAAAGCACAGCAGTAGGGTGTTGGCCTTGCATGTGGCTGATCTGGGATGAACCTGGTTTCTAACCCCAGCATCCTACATGGTCTCCTGAGTCTGCTAGAAGCAATTTCTGAGTGCAGAGCTAGGAGTTACCCCTGAGCACAGTCGTGGTCGAGTGTGTTCCTCCCCCCAAAATAAACAGAAAAAATTGTGATAGAGATAATTTGATATAATCGTTGAGAAACAACAGTACCTATTACTAGACATCAAAGATAGACAAGAATAAATTTTAGAATGAACAGGACTCCATGGTACTTATTTTTCGCTAAAATTTTCTTAACTACAACCATAGCAGATGCTTGTCCATCTACGTGTATGTATATTTAGTATAATGAGGTAGAATACATTGTTGAATCATAAGAAAAGAAAGTAGAACTGCACTTTCAGACAGCCTATGAATCAGTGAACACTGATCCCCAAACAACATGAATAGAGCATGGCTTTTCATAAGAACTCATAAAATATCAGATCTCTATGAAAAAGTTAATCACAATTCTCTACCAATAAATTTCATGTGATTTGTTTTGGTTAATCAACAGATGACTAATGTAATAAGTCAATCATTTTTGGTTCAGACAATATACAAAAATTTCCAATTACACAGTCACTTTAGACAGAAATTTTCAGACTTCATTTTTTGTCTCAATACGTGTTAAGCAGTTTCTTTTAATACAAGAAACCATTTATTCTTATTATGCTAATATTTATTAATCTTAACAACAAATGTAACCACATTCTGCCTACTGATGTCTAAATTTTCAGAGATGTAACAGTTACCTGCATAAGAGCTCAAAGCTTCCAGGATAATTGTATCAAATCATTCTGGGTCAAGAAGCACTAAACAATTTTGCTGGTTAATATGAGAAGCTGTTCTCTCTTCTGGACACCCACATGTTATTGCTATTGTGATGTATAAGCTGATTTTATAATGTATAATAATCACTCTAACGCTATTTAATGCTATTTATCTGCATAAGTTATTAACTGAGAAAACTGCACATTTAGAAGAGGCACTGAAAGCAATAATCCTCTAATAAAAGTGAAGTGCATTAAAGATGGAAAGGACTATTACCACAGGTAAAAATCCTTTGATAGTTCTGAATGTATCCTTATTTATAATTTAATCCCAGCAGGACAACACTTCTGTGTGCTGATTATCAGAGCAATTCTAGCTTTGGAGAGCAAAAAAATATCACACACACACACACACACACACACACACACACACACACACACACGCACGCAGTTAAAATAATCTAATTTTTCTTCATGTGATTTCAAAGCTATTGTCACTGTAGACATCTGAAAATTATTTCATTTAAAAATAATTCAGCTTATATATATTGTATATCATCTATATTCTTCTTCCTGATCATTACTATTGAGGATATTTAAGTGAAAGTATTATTTTTTTCCAACTGCTTACTCTTCTACCTGAAGTTATTTTCTTTGATTCATGATATAATACTATCTGCAATACAGCCAAATAAAAATATGAATTCATCTGGGAGAATAAACAAGAGCAATATGGAAATTTGTAAAGTAAAATCTGTCAGGAAGTAAAAGATCTCTGGGGAGATGTTGGTACATGCCTTGCTCTTTTCACCTCTAAGATACTGACTTGACTTGTGTTTGAAGTAACTGAGATTCAATTTTTCTGACTTACATATTTATGACATATATGTGACCATTGATAAAAATAGCGACCTACATTTATTGCACAAATTTCTACCGAAATTAGATTGTTGGATGACAATGTCGGTCATATGTGATATGAACCCAAATAAAACTACAGCAAGCCAAGAACATCACTGGAATTTATTTCCTTGAATAAACATTTGAAAACGTTCACTGAATTAAAATGTTTTACTCTTACTTAAAGTATTCATGCTTTGCTATTACTTTTATATGAACTCATCTACCTCAAGATAAATGGACAGCTATATAAAAGAAGGGAGAACAGAAATAAAATGTTTAGCCTCTCAATATCCTAAATAGGTGTGATTTTATTTTATAAAATTACAGAAAATATTTGTACTTGCATTTTACTTTTGAAATATAAAAATATAAATGTTATTATGGTAATTAACATATTTGTTCACAAAAGTTAATCCATTTTTGTTTTATATTTAAAAATGACAACTGATATGATATGAATGATATGAATCCTAAGAAAATAAAGTTGCATAGCAGGCAGTGCATTGCCTTGCATGAAAGCCACCTGTATTCGAACATCCTGCAGCATCCTATATTTTCCCTAGAGCAATGTAAGGAGTAGTCTCTGAGCACTGAACTGTAAGTAATCCCTGCGGACCTGCAGTTGTGTCCCCGAAACAAAACAAAAAAGAAAGTTAGTGAAAATCCTAAAGGTATGAGAGCATTCTGATTTTCTCAAAAATACATAAATGTCAGTTATTACTGATATTTGTCTTATAATATCTGCACTCAAAGAAGAAAGTAGAATCAAAAGAATACTTTTTTCAAGGTTAATGACTATTTTGTACATAGGTACCATATTTTCTGACTTATAAAACGACCTTCTACTTTTCCTGTAAAAATATAGGGTTTGTGCTTTATTTGCCATATAAGACTCCCTCTCTTTTAATGCACACCAAATGAAAATTCAAAAAACGTAAGAGAAAATGAGTAGAACCTAAAAGGTTAACAGTATATGTTTAATAAAGCTAGACTTTGGAATGCCAACGAATTATTTTACATTTGTCATTTGTAGTGAGTGACTGTGATTTTTTAATTGTGATCTACATTGAGAGCAGGGAGAGGGGCTAATCCAAGAGCAGCTGGCTGGGGTGCAGTGATTAATAGGACATTTAGAGGGAGACAGAGTGACTACTCATGTCCTATAAAAGCTGAACAGAGGACTGGGCACTGGAAAGGTCATCATCCAGCTGCTGGATGAGATGCAGCACTTGGTAACTCAGCTCCTCTGTGTGTGCTGAAAGATGAATCAGGATAAGCAGAGGACTGAAAACCAGAGATGATACTCTGCAGCTGGATGGGATGCAGTGCTCAGTAACTCAGATATTCTGTGTGTCCTGAAAGATTAATCAGGACAAGCAGAGGACTGAGTGATGATGCCTGACAGCTGGATGGGATGCAGCTGTAAGAGGGAGACGGGTCACTAGTCCCTGAAAATGGAGTAAGTTTCAGCATGCCGTATACTGGCATATAAGATGACTCCTGACTTTTAAGAAGTTTTTCATGGGTTAAACAGTCATTTTATAAACCAGAAAATATGGTGATTTTCATCTGAATTTTATTCAAATTAGGATTTCTCTAAATGTAGCTTTCTTGGATACTTAGAAAACATAGATTCCTTTCCAGGTAATTATTAGTTTTTCCAAATAATTATTTGTTATCTGAGTTTAAATATTCTTAAGTTGTAGTTTGAAACTCTTGGCCCCTTATAGATCATTCTTTTTTTTTTTGGGGGGGGGTGACTTTAAGCCATATCGGTTGGCATTAAGAGGTTACTCCTGGCTTTGTAATCAGAAATTACTCGGGGCAGGCTCTAGAGACCAGATGACATGCAGGAGATAGAATCCAGGTCTAACATGTATGAAGCACACACATAACGCTATGCTATTGTCTCTCTCCCCTTCCCCTACCCCCCGCTTGGTTATTCTGACCAACTGGGAAGTGGTTCAATGTAAGGAACATTGTGTACAGGAGGTCAAACTGGTATGGTTAACTGACATCACAGAAACTGTACTCTCCACTCAAGACTATTCTCTTCATTTTCATGTTTTGTTAAACCTAATGATAGTGGGTTTAATAAATCCCAACATCATTTTTATTTTTATTTATTTATTTGTTTGTTTTTGGGGTCACACCCAGCAGTGCTCAGGGGTTACTCCTGGCTCCACACTCAGAATTTGCTCCTGGCAGGCCTGGGGACCATATAAGATGCCGGGATTCGAACCAATGACTTTCTGCATGAACAGCAAATGCCTTACCTACATGCTATCTCTCCGACACCTAAAGATAAATTTTTAAAAATAAATTTATTAAAAAAATGTATCATAGTTGACATAACCGATCATAATGCATTTGTTTCAGGATTACAGGAATCAAAATTATCAAAAATATAAAGAAAGTAGGAGATTTAAAAAAGAAATAAAAAATAGAATTGGAAAAAGAAGAGTACATTAGCAGATATATTCATGACAATTATTGTATCACCAATAAAGTTGTTGATACAATAGCAGAAGCTTTAGAGTATTCCTTTTTTAATATTTTATTTTTAATTATGAGAACAAAGATGCAAAGAAAGAGGACAATGTAAAGTTACAGTGGAAGAACAATCACCCATAAACAGAATTCTCAGTAGTCCCATTGCTGATATCTTAACTTTGAACTTTCAACCAAAGAATATTAAGAAAAATAAAACAGAACCCATGTACAATTACTTTGTCCCTCAAGTCCCCAGATTGTAATACAGAATATTTCTTAGCAGCACACAAAGCAATCTAAATCATAAAACTTATGTAACTCCTTATACATTGAAGGCAAAGTACTTTTTTACATTTCCATGCACATGCATATTAGTTTAAGTTAACCTCAAAAGTTTATGTGGGTTGTTTTTCTTAAAGATTAGAGTCAAAGGAGCACAGTAAAAATGGTGTTAGAGTGGCAATTAATGTTTGCATAAGCCCACCAAAATATGAGGGACATGGAAAGGAAAAGCCGTGGCCTAAATACAAGGAGACCCTACCCCTGAAGTTTCCTGGCATAAGACCAACTCTAGGCTCCAGGCAAACTAGTTTGTCCAATCCAGGTCATTGTCTGTAGTGCCAATACACTTTTATTTATCACACAGTCTCTGTTGTTGGTATCATGTTTCTGTATTAAAGATCCTGGAATCTGCCTATCCTACATTGCAGTCAGAATGGTGCAGAGTGTCCTCTTGTTTCACCTCACTATTAAAGGGCAATGCAGAGAACCCTGTCCTGTAAGCAGGTTGTTGTTGTTGTCAAGTCTTCTTAGTGTTAAGGAAAGTCTCTTTTGAGCAGGTCGATGTCAGAGCCATGGTAGGGTCTTCCCTGGTAGAGCATTGCTTCTAGATGTTGTTATAAAAAACTTTGGATGTTTTGTAGATAGCTTCCCTGGTTCAGTGGTGAATGGAGGATGCCCATTCTTCTGAGGTTTTTTTCCAGGTCATTATATCAATGTTCAGGATGTAAAGCCCCATTGCACTACAAGATTTGTGTGTTCCAATATCTATTAGATAAGAACTTATTTGTATGTATAGTATTTTCCCATTTTAATGTGCCTATGCAAACAAAGAACAATACCACGTGGCATTATCGGTGCATGTGGGGGCCATAAGAACAAGTCCAACAATCCCCATGACATGGTTTAATCATAAGCATTAAACTGAGGGACTTTTCCCCAAAATTCCTTATTGAACAGCTCACAAAGAGAAGACAAAATAAAAAGTGGGTAGAATCATCATGGTAAAATAATACTTAGAAAGAGTTATAGCAGTTAAAGAAAATACACATAAAATATTCAAAAGACATATGTGTCCATTTTATGTCTTTTGAAATAGTTGGGGGTTGTTAAATCCAATGCACAACTTTGGTCTGTGATTAAGACTGTGTAGTACTGAAGTTAAAAGGGAAATGTGGGGTACTGATGGTTGGGGTGAGAGAGTTAAGGAGTAATGAGTTTTGTAGGGGTGCGTGAAAGGGCAGAATCTGTTGGGGCAGGAGGTCAGTTTTGGTGCCTAACAAGTTAAAGAACTGAGGGTAAAGAGGGTTAATTGAGGGGGAAGATAATGAATTCGGATTGGGAGATGAGGAAGTAGAAGGGGCTCTGGTGTGGAGGAGGGGAAATATTGGAGGGGCTATATACATTGTATAGATGAATTATTTATGGATTAGGCTTGGCAGTCAGAGAGGATCACTGTATAGGAAGTCACGTCTACATATACACTGATTATAGAGACCTATTTAAATATTATCCTCCAAATCTAGGAAATTCCATTTTTTCCCCTAGAAACAGTCAAGAATTAAGAATATTTTTGGGTGTTGTTAAAAAGTATATATGTTGCGCCCACGCGATTTTGAAAATGAATACTAGTAAGAAAAGAACTCCTGAATGGGGTCCAGTATGCATAGGGGAGGAATTTCTCTCCCCCTCCCTCCCCCCAGTGCCCGATTTACCAGGCGTGGCCCTGAAGACCACTCTGGCGTGGGGGGATCTCAGTTCCCTGGACTAAGTGGTCAGCCCAGGGGGCCTATGGCTAGCTGTCCTGCCCAGAGGCCCCAACATACCAGCTGAAGAGAAACAGAAGAACTGGCATGTGGAGTCTTCTGGGTGCAGCCCCTGCCTCTGTAGTTTGTTACATACTCCTTTTTTTAAGATAGTAGATAGACTTGAAAAAGAGGAAGATGTGTGTGTGTGTGTGGGGGGGCAGTTGTTGTTTGCAGAGGCACAGAAAAATATGGGAGAAATTGGAAGGAGAAACTATGGCCTAAAAACAGAAAGACCTCATCCTTGAAGTATTTTGGCATAATTTGGCATAACTCCAGGCTCCAGGCCTACTAGGTTGTCCGATCCCTGAGACATTCTGTGGTCCAAGTAACAGTTCATCACCATCACAGTTATTTCTGTCAGGTTTCTGTAGTTATAGATTCTGATTTCTGTACAGGTCCTATGTTGAAGGCTGTGTGGTGTATAACTTCTTCTGGTTTTTACTCACCATTAGGTAGCATTGCAGAGAATCCTGCCCTAAAAGCAGATCATTGCTGTTCCTAGTTTGTCATGGTGTCATAAGAACCATCTTTGAAGTAAGTCAGTGCCATAGCTGTAGTGTTAACAGTTTTTACTCCTAAATAAAGATATTATTATACTCTGGTTTCTCTTCAGATCACATAAATTTTTCACCTTTTACTAAATAAATATATTATTTAAAAAAAGACTTCTTATTCCTGGTGATGGTATAGGAAACCATGTTTGTTTCTGCAGATATTGTCTACGATTCAATGTCTGATCAACTGAAGTCTAAACCAAGTCACTATGCCAGGTGTTCAGGGTGTAAGGTCCCACTGCAGTATAAAATATTGTGTTCCTATCTCTATTAGGTATTTGTTTGCATATGTAATATATTCCCATTTTATTGTGCCTATGCAAAAAGTAACAGCTCCACAAGATATTACTCATGCATATGGGGGATCGAGGTATCAAGACCAACAATTCCCATAATCTTATTTTTAAATGGCCTCTAGAGAAAGACTGTCTCCTAGAATTCTATATAAACTAATTCCATAATGAACCCCAATATTTTTGCAAGAAAATGGTTTGCTTTGTATTAGAATATCTCAGAAATCTGGATTATATTTCTTGCTATCATCTTAGTGTCTGTGCCAACTGGGTATTTTGTCCACATTATTAAATAAATATTTCTTAGTACTAATCAATAAATGACAGTTCCACTATTCTTGAGATGTATGGATCTGAAATAAAAACATACTTTTTTTACATTAGCAACCTTCTGCCTTCTGACATTGCCACTGTTATTGTGGAAAATGATGCTATTTAATATATGTAAGTGCTGCTGTTTTGCTTAGTTTCCATAAAAATGTCATGATGCTCTTTAAAAACATATTCACTCTTTATTAAAGGTGAAGACACTTTTCATAACTTTCCATACTCAAAAAATAAACTGGAATCTTGCTGGTCAGGACTTAATTGAAACAGTGATGTTTGGTTTGATGTCATATGAATGGATCAAGAGAAGGACTGAGTAATGGGGATCATATCTTTTCTCCTAACCTCAATTTTATAAGAGCAAGGGCAAAAATGCACACAGTATCTAAAACATCTTTTGAAGAATCAGCTTCTGGAAATAACTAGAATTTGAGGAATGGGAACTCTATCTTTAACTAATATTAAATAAAATTTTTGTTATAAGTAAACTAATCAATGTTAGTGATTTTTTTCTATCTAGCTATCACACTAAAATTATTTTTTCCTTAAAAAAATTTTGGGGGACTAGAGTGATAATATAGCATACAGGGAAGGCATTTTTGCCTTGCAAATGACCAACCCAGAATCAGTTCCTTATATCCCATAAGGTTCCCTGAGCCCATCAGGAGTAATTCTTGAACACCTGCAGGTGTTGCACCAAAATAAAAATAAAATATAATAAATAAATTGTTCCTTTGTTGAGCATGTCCTTATAAAATATGGATACAACTTTCAAAATGATTCTGCAAAATCAATAGAGATAACATATAATATAATGTTATGATATGATATAATATTTCTGCACTGGCCACCTCTGGATGTATTTTTATTGTCTCTCTCCTTAGTGATATAGTCTTAGTAGTAGAGCTAGTAGCACTTGCAGTAAGTTGTAATAATTCTGGTAGTAAATAAAATTTGACATATATCTTAAGATTGTATTATACTTAAATATTCTACAAATTAATCAACATGACAACCTGTAAAGACTAGCTCTGACAAACCTCTTAAGAAGAATAATTTTGACATTTTACAAACAAGTAAATTAAAATTATAATAGAAGCTTTCCCTTAAACACCTAGCAATAAAAATACCAAATGAGTTTAGTTCAAATAGTTGAACTTCAGAATTTTTTTTTACTCTTTCTCAAACTTATGCTTACTTTTGTGACATTTTAATGAGTTTGTAAGTAGAAGTGGGGATATAGAAATATAGTTATTGGAAAATATAGGCAATTTCAATGAATATGGAGCCAGTCACATGTGTTTGAGATTCTGAGAATCTCTGTAAGGTTTGATAGAGAGAAATAATAAATACCCAAGGCAGTTATGATTTGCATGGCAGAAGAAAAGCCACAGATTAGAAGGCAAAGTTCTCATTAACATTTAAAAAAAGACATAAAAGGTTTAAATGTTAAAGTGTAGAAAAACAGAAAAAAAATTGATATATCTATGCTATGATCGAAGATATTAATATGGGTTCCCTCAATCATCTCAAGAGAGGCTTCAAGAGGTTGTGTATCTACCTGAGCTCTTGGAAGAGCAGGCAATGAGCTAAAAGTGGAGCCTGCATGATGTGACTATATTATATGTTTTTCAGCCTGCAGCATTGCAATATTCTTCTGCAATTCTTTTGTGTTAAGCATGTGTCCCCATTAAGCAGAGAGCTGGAAAAAAGTCCTCTTCAGACTTTTGTCACTAGCATAACCAACCAATAGATAAAAGAAATATTAAGTAACGATTAGCAAAGTTATATGTTTATTTTTAGGCTTTTATTAAGAGTCAGTCATCAATGGTAGTGGAGATTCATTCTGTATGTGGTCAAAAGAACTGTGAACATAAGTGCTTATAAGAGATGATTGAGGCCTTCTTAGGTTCAATGAAAATTTATATCAGATAAATAGCTTAAGCCATTATTCCTGAATTATAGAACATAAAATTATTTATGTGATATACTGTAAATGCAGGACATATTCTATTCTCCTTATTTTTCTTCTCACCAAAGAATTTTAGAAAATATAAAAAAGTGGAGAGTAAGGAGGAAGGCAAATGTACTGAGTGGAAAGAAAACAAATTATTTGGTGCTGCCTTTCCCTGACTAAATTAAGATGGGAGAAATTATGTTGAACTATGAAAGTGACCCTTTTTTCATTTTTTAATAAATCAAAATAATTGACTGAAAGATCTTCATAATCTCTAATATTTTAATGTCAGTGATTTGTCTTTAAGTTACATTTATGTATTTTGTTATGTTTATGCCTAATAAATTCCTAGTAATGAATGAGAGGAAACATACTTTTGAATAATAAATAAAAAATAAAATTAATAAGTAAAAGGAATTCTTGATTTTTAAATTTCACAGAAAGGGTGAGATGGTGTAAAGAGTGTACCCAAGGGATTAGTAATACATTTCTCTTGAGAACTTTTAAATATGAATGCATATATAATTTATTTGTTTTGCTTTTCTTACCACTCAGCATTGAGCTACTCTCATCTAAGTACTCAGTTTTTACTCCTGGCTGTGCTTAGGGACCAAGCATTGTCAGGGATAAACCCTGAACTCACACTATGTGCATATATACATGTGCTACAGCCATTTGGCTATCTCTCCAGGTTATATAACTTTTATTATGCTTTCATCAAATTGCATAAATTTTAAAAAATGATATATTTAGATATAGCTATGTGTCAGCAGAGATAAGAAAAGTAAGCATGGAAGTCTTTATTTCTTCATGCATTTTTTTAAATAAATCTAAGGTTAGGGAAAAATAATTAAATGTCTAGTGGTAGGCCTTTAAACAATAAAGCTTGTTTTAGGACTAAAATTATTTCTTTATTTCTTATGGAGTTGTTCCTCACCCAAAAGGATGAATTATATGCAGAAAGGGGAGGGGAACAAAATTTTATGTTTACATTTTATAAGTTTATGCAATCTTTATGTTGATTTTATTAAGTTATCATTTAAAACTTTTTTTGTTTGCTTGTTTTTGGGCTACACCTGGTGACACTCAGGGATTAGTCCTGGCTCTGCGCTCAGAAATTGCACCCGGTAGTCTCAGGGGACCATATGTGATGCCGGGGATCAAACTCCTTTCCAAACATATTATATAAAAAAACATTTGAAAGTGAAAGGGTTTATAAGTCACTACAAAGTCATTCCATTGCGATAAAAGCACTAAAAAAGGTGGTGGGAGGGTAAAATTCTTTCAGGAGGAAAGGAAAGCAGGTTCTTTCTCTAGAGATTTTTTTAAAAAAGGGCACAGATTATGAAGAAGCCAGCACAAGCCAAAGACCTCACCCAGAGGATTTCACTGTAGAAAGTTTCCTTTGGTTCATTCACAGCAATCAAACAAATCCAAAAGGAGTAATTCCAAAAAGAGAAGAGGGCATTTGAGGCAAAGTCCTCACAGAGTCCAGGGAAAGAGGGGAGCTTTATGATGCATGCAGAATATACTCTGCAGCCCTGGCAGACATCCTGCCTAAGAATGACTTTCTAACTTAAGCCAAAGACCTTGAAATGGAGACCTCTGGGTAAATGTGTGCAAATGTTGAACTAAATGCATCCCATAAAAATTTTAAGAAACAACCTTGCCATAGATACAAGCTGGTGAATTCATTATCTGATGGGGTTAACAGGGTTTCCTTCTGCAGAAATAAAAAAAATTAAAAGAAAGCACTGAAGGCTTCACTACTCTAGATTTGTCTTTAATAACATTCCATTAAAAATGACAGAAAGGCACAGCTCTCACAATAATTCAGGCTCAGAGCGGCACAGTTCTTTGAGACTCATGTTCTCAGATGAGTTTCTGTGGCTTTAATCACTTCCCTTCCTCTACTCACCCTCCCTTTCTCCCTTTCATTTTTTGGTTTATCTTTCCATCTATCTGACTATGGTTCATTTACTTTGATTAGCAATGGAACTAGTATCACATTTTTCAATAAGGCTTAGAGATTTCTTTAACTCTTTAGACCAAAAGTTACATAAATCATCTGTGCTATGCAAAAACAGGGATTTAAAATTAAAATGTGCTCATCATCTAGCTAGCTTTGATCAGTACAGGAACTTAATGTTCAATAATAATGCTAGAGACCCATCTTAGTTTCACAGTAACTGTTTTGTTATTATAACTATTCTCTGCAAAGTTAAAAAACCAAAAGGTATCTAGAATAAAAACAAACTAGGAACTCTAATAAAGACACCTCCATTATTGCTGTGAATTTCTCATTCATTTTTCTCCATGTTTATCTTGATAGATGATGAAATATTCTCCTCCTTTTTTAATTATCACTTGCCTCATAAGAGTCATGTAAATACAGAACCAGAAGATGAAATGTTCTTACAGTTGTTTGTGTACAAGTTCTATCCCGCACATTAACTATTTTGCACATTAACTATTTTTAGCAGCTGGTATGATTGCAAGTGTGGTAAATATACATGTGTCTAAGTATGTTTGTGTGTACAGTATGGAATACTGTCATAATGAGAGAACCAAATATTTATCTTTTCAAATAAAATACTATTGCTTTTATATGCATTATGAAGGTGAACGAGAACTGCTGTGCACTCCTTTGTTATTTTTTTCACTACAACTCTCATAATATGATTCTTGTAGCATAATATGATACATTTCAAGATGGAAGACTCAATTTACTATCTGTAAAAATCTCTGTCAAAGTGAGTAGAGTGCATACTTATCAGGCAATAGTAAAGTACTATGGAGTATTATGCACTGATGCACATTAGTGAATATAATCTTCCTAAAATTGTTTATCTCTTTGTGTGTTACATCTTTCTCTACCACCTAAATTTAAATCTATATATTTAACCTTTTTAATGACAAAATATTTAAAACATTATTAATTTTAAAGCAAATTCCAATAGAAAATATGAGCCTTAAAAATCAATGCTATAAAAAGAAAAATGAGATTTTAAATAATGTTCCATCTTTTTTGTTTGTTTGTTTTAGGGCCACACCTGGTGATGCTCAGGGGTTACTTCTGGCTATGTGCTCAAGGGACATGTGGGGACTGAACTGCAGTCCGTTTGAGGCTAGCACAGGCAAGGCAGACGCCTTACTGCTAGCACCACTACTCCAGCCCAGAAAATGTTCCATCTTTAAAAAACATATTGTAGAAACCAGGACAACAATGATCATTTGTTTGACTTTGCCATTAAACCCATCATCATGGCCAAAGTCCCACCTAGGTAGAAACATGTCAGGCTTCATACAAAAACTCCACAAGCAGAATTATCTGCCTGCTCTTACTTCACCCTAAGTCACATGTGTTAATGGGCAGTCTCATGGCTAAGAACACTGTAAACGCTTAAAAACTCATATAATTCTAATCCAGGTGGCTTAGACTCAGAAAGCATGACAATTACTCTTGATTTCTAATAACTTTGACCTTGAAAGAGAATAGACTGTGCTGTCTGGAAGAGAGGTTGATATGTTATAAGATACTATGGCCATATTAAAAATAGTAAAGGTAAATCTATTTTCTTTCTTTCAGAGAGAAGGAAGGATGGTTCTAAATAATGATGTCTTTTATTCAGATGTCTTTGGAATTCTTTTCTATGGAAGTTAGAAAACAGAATCAAATTAAAAAAAATAAGCAACTCAAGTGAAGGCATGTGAAGAAGTGTCACACAGTGCAGTGTTCTCCTGGGAGAGGATGAAGACAGTTACTATTTAGTGCAATCCTATCTGCTTTCCCTTTCCAGGCATTTACTTCCCTTATTGCCCTACCTACATCTATTAATCAAAGGAAAGATAGATGAAAGAAGGAATATTTAAATATAGTCAATACAGCATGGTTTTTGGAGAAATGACAGTAGTACAACTTAGTCTATTCCCGACTTAGTCCATGTCTCACCAAAACCATTAGGAGCAGTGAATTAAAATGTGTGTATTAACTTTAGGTCTTCACTGTTATTTTATAGATAGAATGAAGTTTTGTAAAAGTTCTCTTAAAGTTTATAAAGTCAGTTGAATTCTATGTTCCATATTCTTGTTCTATTTTACAAAATGTTTATATTTTTTGCAAACAGGCACTAAAATACTCAAAGTTGCACTTTGACAACTTCTCCATTAGAGACAATAAGCTACATTTTTTTTAAACACATGTCAATCTTATCAATCTTCAGCATAGCATTCTTCATTTACCAGGAATAATGCAGTGAAGAATTTTCTGTGATACCAAATTACCCAATAAAATTATTTTATTAGGGGACTCACAGTAGCTGGTTCTTGGATTAATTATCCTAGTTATTAATATGACTGATTAGTTCAATCACCAAGTAATGTAGATAAAGCTGCTTCAGACCCATTTTTTTTTGTCAGCAATTTATCCTACTTTTTTTTCTTATTTGGTTTTTAGGCCATCCCCACTGATATTCAAGGGTTACTCCTGGCTATGGGCTCAGAAATCACTCCTGGCTTGTGGGTCCATATAGGATGCTGAGGCATCAAACCGCACAGTCTGTCCTAGATTAGCACTGGCAAGGCAGATGCCTTACCACTAATGCCACCGCTCAGGCCCCAATTTACCCTACTTTGAAAACTTTGTTCCTTCTACTTTTTCCCTTTTGCAGTTACAAGTTCAGACAAAATATTCTCTTTTGAATAAAAGATAGATCAATAATAATATCCTATAAATTAAATATTCCATGTAGTGTCACTTGATGGCATATTCCAGTGAAAACCTTAGTCCATGGTCTCCAACAGAATATAACCCTTATGGAGTTTTTAATTAACCACTTGGGGATAGTCAAAATTAGCTCAATATACTTATCAGTATGCTGAATATAATAGAGAAATATCAGCTAACTTAGCAAAAATTTATGTATCACAAAATTATACAGCTGAGAGAAGTACAGCAGAAGGTAATGCTGAGTGGGAAACTATACTTGGACTTAATAACTGTACTGCAAGGCAGCAGTATGAACTAGCAATGCCTTATTATCTTTTTAGTTTTTCTAATTTCTCTTTTAATCACTTGCTAATTCACAGTCTGGTGTTATCTATGACAAATACTAGAGGTAGGAACTTTAAGTTATTAACATATCATTAAATACTTATTATGATTTTTTTGTACTTATCACATTGACTTTACAATGGAACATTCAAATACATCTCCTCTTTTGGCCAAAAATGAATTTATTCAAGCAGATTATCATGACTTTCATTAGAAAGAAATAGGCTCATTTATAAAAAAGTGTGTATGTGGCATTTAATAAAATGGTATTTCCCAATATAATGTCTGTTTCTTGCTATGTTTCCAATATACTTTATGCCTCTGTGATAAAACTTGGCCAAAGGAAACTAAATTTGACCACAAATTCTGGCCTAGTGTTCATGAGACCTAATCTCTAATCCAGAGGTGGTACTAAAAAGCTAGCTATACTTTAAGACACCTAACATTTTTATATTTTATATTTTCTAGCTGAAGTTAAGTCCTTTAGCATAGATCACATCTGAAGTATTTTTAATTTCTTACATTCTCTGATGGCATAATGGATATGTTCATTGTTATGTTGAGTTGAATGATTTTTCACATCTTACAATATGATAGTAAATGACTTTATAATTCTTCGCAGTAGAAATAAATTCAAGGATTCTTCCCACTATATAAAGAAGTTTGTGTGTTTTCTCTCTTTCCTTCTTCAAAACCCAGGTATTTCTTATGTCTTATCACAATTTCATGTATCCAACATAATTCAGTCTAAGGTACTTGAGACTTTGGCTGTGCTCCCAGTTGTGAAATAGATTCATCCTCTAGTAGACCAGATTTTAGAAGTTTTATTATTTTTATTTTCTTGGGGAAAATGTCTTTGACTCATCCATGAAAGTGCCTGGCAGAGCTCCTATTGTTATGGAGCAATCTGGTAGCAACAACTTTGCACTTTTTTTTTTTTTTGGTTCACACCAGACAGTGTTCAAGGTTTACTCCTGGCTTTACACTCAGAAATCTTTCCTGACAGACTTGGGGGACCATATGGGATGCTGGGATTTGAACCACCACCCTGCATACAAGGCAAGCAGCCTACCTCCATGCTATCTCTTGGGCCCCAACAACTTTGTACTTTTATCTATTTCTCCTCTTGCTACCTTTTGAATATCAACAAATTTCTCATTAATATTGACATTTCACACACAAAAAATTGTGTGACTAACAGGGACTTAATATATAAAGCAGATATAAGTTAATAAAAGAAAAAAATTGAAAAGAATTTAAAGAAACACAGACATATTGTTTGATATTATTTTCATTTGTGTTATTTGTATTTTTGTGTGTGATAGCATAGGTGAGACTCAGGACTTAAGCATTCCAGACATGCACTTTACCCTTGAGCCACTGTTAGAAATCCTATCAAAGGATCAGAGTGATAGCATAGTGATAGAGCGTTTTCTTGCTCGCAGATGATCCAGGATGGACCTGTATTCAATCCCAGGCATCCCATATGGTCCTCTGAGCCTGCCAGGAGCGATTGCTGAGCACAGAACCAGGAGTAACCCGTGAGCACTTATGGGTATGACCACCATTCCCCAAAAAAGAAATCCTATAAGAACACTATAATATTAATAAAATACAATATACTATATTATATATATAAGAGTATGCTATCCTTTACAAATGATATAAAGTAGAAGAAAGCTTGTTCTGCTCATCTGCATAGTATTAAGTTAATGTAAATGTATATATGATACTATATTTTGTATTTACTTAATTTATTCTCTATAAATAAAATGTATTTATTATAATTAAATGTAAATAGAGAATAATACCACATTGAAACAACTCATAATATCTCCCAAGATATTAATCCCCAATGCATCTAGGTAACTCATTAAATCCCAGATTTATGTGCAATAGCAATATAAAAGAACTTGAAATTGGGGTTAATCATAACTTCTCAAATTGTGATTATTTGTCACAAATGATATGCAAATGATAAAAGTCGTTGAATGGAATAAAAGACATCACATGTTTAATGAAAGGTAAGTAAGAAAAATTCTAAAATTCTAAGAAAGTAGAGATAAGGCTTTTAATTTCATCTCAGTCATTGCTTAGCAGTAAAGTCTAGAGTAAAGGCACCCTGAGCATTTCCCAGGATCACATTAAGAACAAAAAAGGTGGGGAAATTATTGGAGTTTATAATTTGTAGCATGTTTTGAAAGTATAAGTTTTGTTTAAAGATATTTTATAATTTTTATAGTATTTTTGTCTAGTCTCTTGATTTTCTTATATCCAAAAAATGACTTTTCAAACAATCTTCTTCTCCATCTATGTTTTCCAGTGAGGATAACTGTAGCTCTTACAAGGTTAAAAGGTTTGCTCATAAAAGTTCCTCCCTTGTCCTGAAAGTATTTATTTTCAAGATAGTAAACCAATAGCAAGCATTAGTATATCTCTGAATAATATAAATGTGCAATAACCAAATTTAATTATATGGTCCTCATTAAAGTAACATCCGAGGGGTGAGTCTTGACATTTTTTGTGTAAACCTAAAATATAAACTATTTAGATTTTCATTTATTTATTTATTTATTGTCTGTAATGAATGCACACTAAAAAGCCTCCATTTGTAACAGCTTTTATACTAAACATAGTTATTTGTAAACAAATTTCATTTTTGATATTGCTTTTCTCATTATCTCTAAAAAGAATCTTTTTATAGATGTTCCTATTATTGACACTGGCAACTTTATGATTTTTAAAGAATTTTACCTTTACTACTATTTCCAAATAATATTAAAAAACTTCATTTTTTATTTTATATTAAAATAGAAACTGTAGTCTTGAGTATTACCAATTCTCAAATCTGAAACTTTCAAACTATGAATGTCTATAAAATACATAACAATAAGGACTTATTCTTATAAGATTTTTTCCTCTTTCTTTGAGGTAGAAATTACATTAAGATAGCAGGAAGAGGGGCTGGTGAGGTGGTGCTAGAGGTAAGGTGTCTGCCTTGCAAGCGCTAGCCAAGGAAGGACCGCGATTCGATCCCCCCCCCCCCGGCATCCCATATGATCCCCCCAAGCCAGGGGCAATTTCTGAGCGCTTAGCCAGGAGTAACCCCTGAGCATCAAACGGGTGTGCCCCCCCCCAAAAAAAAACAAAAAACAAAAAAAAATGGCAGGAAAAAATTTAATTTGTCTTAACTTAAATCATAGGGGCTAAGAAATATTATTTATGGCTTATGTAACAAAATAGATATATAATAATAGATGAACATTTTATACTACAGAAGTGACTGATAAAGATAAATGAGAACAAATTTGTGATCAAATGAATTTGGACAACTATGACGTAATTTGAACAAGAAAAAAAATCAAAGAGAAAAGGGGATTCTAAGGCAATAGATGATTCTATATGTTTTTCTTATGTGCATCCACAATTTGAAAAAAATCACATATAACTGTAGTATTTTTAAAAATACTTTTATTTATCCAGACAGTTCTTTTTAGCTTCTAGTGAACAGCTATGTTAGACCAGTTCTACTATATGTCATAACTATTTGAGAGTTGATTGCTTTGTTGTTAATTTAGTTGTCACAATAAAGGTTTGAATAAATGCTTCAGTACATAATTGAATATTTTATCATAATCTTGAATATATATGTCCAATAAAATATGTAGGTTCGTAAACAAAATTTTAAGAATCAATAGGCATGACATTCAATTGATATATAACCACTTATCTTTGAACACTGGCTACAATCAATCCAGTTGCTAGATACTTCACATGAAGATTGCTATCTGTTAGAGACAGACTTTCATAAAATAAGGCACAGGGACATGTTTAAGGACCAAATTTCTGAAAATTTAGAGTCTTGCTTCTTTTTTAATCAAAATTATTTCAAATGTTGATTGCTAAGCCTTACTACAATCTACGAAAACATTTGAATACTCTAGGATTCAGAGCAAAACAATCACTTCCATTTCATGAAAGTCATTTAATGACTTGAACAAAGGCATATACAAATAAATCGAAGTAAAAAAAATAGTTTCACAGAATCGTTCTATTAAAGAATAGGGGTTCCTTTTTGGTTACCATAGCAGCAGTGATTTTTAAATACTATTCATGAAGATACAGAATTACAGTAATCAGTATAACCTATTGTGCTGCAAGGTATTAAAAGTAACACACAATATTACAAGTGTAAATTGCCATTGAAATTTAAATATTAAGAAATGTTATGAATCAGAAGTTAATTTATATGTTTTGAGGAAAAACCTGATGTGGGATTTTTCCAGGTAAAGACATTTCAGCATTAATATCAAATGACTTACGGAATCTGCACTTAACTTTTGAACCTCCAATAACTGAAAATGGGCTGTAGTGAAAAAGTATAATAATGGGTATAAAACTTCATTTGTTGCCAGTAGAACTAAAGTATAAAGTATTAAAAGTATTTATACAAGCCACAGGTCTAACAAAAGTAACTGTACCAGTTGCAAAGTTATTTCTTCCATATTTCTACAAAGCTTAATTAAAACTAACTGGCAAGGGATCAGAGAGAAGGTACAGAGGATAGGGTACCCTGGTTTAATCCCAGGGATTCCATAGGTTCTCCAGAGTTCACCAGGAATGATACCTGAGAACAGAGTCAGGAGTAAGCTATAAACACTTTCTGGTCTAGGTCAAAATTAAAAATAAGTACAAAAAAACAAATTGTCAAGAAATACAATTTAAGTAGCCAATAGGACAAATTTTGTCTCCCATACTCAGTGTACAAGATATACTGCACGGTCCACCTGGAGGATTCAACTATGTGAAAAACACAAAATTTATGAAATTCTAAAATAAATAACTGATAAAATAAAACATAAAAGTCATATTTTATAACTTAAGGAAAAAGAAAAAGTTGGTGACTAGAATTGACTTCACATACTTTTCAATATGTATTCAATACTAAAGTTTTTTTTTTTTTTTTTTTTTTTGGTTTTTGAGCCACACCTGGTGACGCTCCTGGCTATGTGCTCGGAAATAGCTCCTGGCTTGGATATTGGACACTGGGGAATCGAACGGAGGTCTCTCCTAGGCTAGCACATTCAAGGCAGATGCCTTAAGGCTTGTGCCACAGCTCCAGCCCTACTAAAATAATTTTAAATTCTGGATAAAAGCAATCTGCAAGTCGTAGTTTCCCTTTCTATGTTACTATTTTTCTTCTAGAAGGAGATTCAATGTAATAAAATGTTGATCTAATAACTAATGTTAATATTAGATTATATTACTATTGCACAACATCATTGAATCTACAGTTTTTGCTTAGATGAACCACTAAAAATGTATTATTTATTCTTTCTTTATGTCAACACTATCATTATTAAGTTAATGTGACTGTCATAGTATATGGATGTTTTATGTGGTCTATACCAAATTCTAAATATCAGTGGTAAAAGAGTAAGGAGATAAGAAGACAGAAGGAGTTAGCATATTCTAGTCAAAATTCATTAGCTTTGTTTTTAAGTTGAATTTACCAATAATAAATTAATAAAATTATGATAAAGTAATAAATCACCATTTAAAATTCAGAGTCTCATGCATTCTACAGAAGAAAAAAATCATTGTGTCAAAATTTTCTAATTTTATCTTCATTTTTACCATTCTGTAATATACCCCATCACTACCCTTTTCTTCTTCCAGAACCACTACTCTGTAGTCATAATAGGTTTCCTGTTACTAGCTCTATCATCATTCTCTTTAGGTATCATATCTCTGGCAGTCAAATTATCACCCAAAAGTGTCCTGGGACATGAGTTTTCAGCACATGTTCTCCTTCTCTTTACTTTTCATCTGAGTATCTACCTACAAATCAATCTATTTTTATGCTTTTATTGCAGATGTAAATACTAAAATACCACACAACAATTGTTTTACTATATTTTAAAATTAAAGACATGTCATGTATTAGATACTTTTCTCCTGGTTCCCACAGAAATTGCTGCAAAGTCATGAAGAGAAGGGAGAAGCCTTTATATTTATCTCTTGATTTTCTGCAAAAATTAAAAAGATTTCATCTCAATCTATAATGATATAGTTACTAATCTTGCATTGAAGAAAATTATTTCCATAACATTAGCTCCTTACCTCTTTATCAAAGTATGTTACATGTATTTTAAGAACTAATACCAATAAAAATTTTTATTTAATTTTCTAATTTTTATGCAGAACATGGAATGATTTTAAAGTCAAACTCAATTAAGTATTTAGAATATTTTAATTTGGAAGTACTTAGCTTATTGACAGAAATATTTAGAATTTTGCCTCTTGTCTGAGGCTCTTCTCTCAAGAAGCAGAATAAGATGCAATATATATTTCTAGATTTAAAAATTGGCTACTACTTACCCCTATCCCTATATGTAATATATATTTGACAACCTCTTAATGATCACAGAAGAAAGATGCATGCTGTATACAGTGATATTGAAATATTAAAGAAAACAAATTAGTTGGTTTGAATAAAACAGTACTTTATCTTTTTCATTTTTAACTTAGAAGTTAAAAAAATACATATATAATTGGGGTATTGGGACAGACTGATAGCACAGTGAGTAGGGCATTTGCTATGCATGTGCTGACCTGGGTTTGACCCTTGCCATTCTTTATAGTTCTCTGAGCCAGTCAGGATTGTTTTCTGAGCATAGAGCCATGAGTGACCCCTGAGTGCTGCTGATTATGGATCTCTCCCAAATAAATTTGGTACTGTTATTTACAATATGGTTGTGAATTTTTATACAAATGATTCAACCTAAAGAATTTATTAGAAACATCTCAGTTTTTTATTTTTTGAACATCCAAATATTCATCCCGTCTCATCTCTAGAGAATGACCACATCTAGGTCTTAAATTAATAAATGGGAAGAAGTGGAAGTAAATGACTTATATTTATAAAATAAAATAGCAGCTCAATGTGTAATATAGACTAAACCTTATATTCTAAAATTCATCAATTTATAACCTACCAAAAGATAGATCATACCTGTAACACTCATCATACACTGTAAAGAGTATTCATGAAGAAATTCTTAGAAAACATTATTTTTTAAAAACATCATAAAATTGTTATAAAACTGATAGGACCATGGTAATTTTTCTTTATTATCCATGTAATTAAAAAGTTTATGATGATGATAAGTTGTTATGAATTTAGGAACATCACAAATTTGGATTTTACTCACCGTAATGTGCACTTACACAATGAAAATATTTATTTTCATGCAAGTTAGATTTCTTATTTATTCTATGAACAGCTTTTGCTTGGCGTTATGGGTTGGAGACTGCAATATTTCATCATCTCTCTAGGTATTTGAAGCCATTGGACCTAGCCTAAAGGATAGAAATTCAGAGATTCCCAACTGTGGCTAGTTGTGCATGAGTCATGCAGAGTTATAAGAGTAGCCTACAGTTCAGAAAAGATACAAATGGGTTGTGCAGAAGTCCATTTCTGCTCTGGGAAGGCCTGAGAGAAAGATCCTTTAGCATCTGAAAGAAAGAATGCCTGTGAAGCCAACAGCTTGCAGCAACTGATGCCACAAGTCAAGTATGCAGTGTGCTAGACAGGTCAGGGAAATGGCCCACTTCTTGCAGACTCAGAAAAACATCTCTACTTAAGCCTAGGAAAAGGCCTATCTGATAAGGCCAACCCTTAAACCAAGTCTCTTGAGCCTCTCAATGTAATCTTTCATTCCCTTCCATCTCACCTCCCACCCTGAAGCCAGCCATTA
Organism: Suncus etruscus; assembly: GCF_024139225.1. NCBI lineage: Eukaryota > Metazoa > Chordata > Mammalia > Eulipotyphla > Soricidae > Suncus > Suncus etruscus. The sequence goes on along the minus strand of NC_064860.1, from coordinate 35,756,567 downwards.
ATACAGCAGGGACTGAAGAAAATGAAGTTGTAAAGCTCAGTAAATATTATTGAGTTTCACAAGGAAATGCTGCCCATTATGTAATACCCTGTGTAGAGGCGCATTTTGATTATATCCATTTAGTAGAGAGATGAAGGAAGAAGGCAGGCTTGCTGTGTTGCAACACTGCTATCCATCCCTTGCTCTGGCAAAGTTATAGAAAACAAAAGAAAAAGCTTTATCAGTTCTGAAGGGTTTAACCCACATTGCTTAAGTCATAAGGAACTGCATAATCAAATTGTAGGCAATCAAAGCAATTGTCCAAAAACATTAGAGTATGTTCAATGCTTTCCTGTTAATTTTATTTTAATATATATAGAATCACTTAATTTGCATCATTAATCTATCATATCTTTATTGGAGATCATATATGTTATCATGCAATGTTTTATGAAAATTTTTAGAAGATGAAAATACCAACCAACATTAGCAACGGAATATTCATTTTTAAAATATACTTCACTCAGAACATATGGTTCTCTCTCAGAGAAGAAAGAAAGAAAGAAAGAAAGAAAGAAAGAAAGAAAGAAAAGAAAGAAAGAAAGAAAGAAAAAGAAAGAAAGAAGAAAAAAAAAGAAAGAAAGAAAGAAAGAAAGAAAGAAAGAAGAAAGAAAGAGAAAGAAAGAAGAAAGAAAGAAAGAAAGAAAGAAAGACAGAAAGAGAAAGAAAGAAAGAGAAAGAAAGAAAGAAGAAAGAAAGAAAGAAGAAAGAAAGAAAGAAGAGAAAGAAAAGAAAGAAAGAAAGAAAGAAAGAAAGAAAGAAAAAGAAAGAAAGTAAGAAGAAAGAAAGAAAGAAAGAAAGAAAAAAAGAAAAAAAGAAAGAAAGAGGAAAGAAAGAAAGAAAGAAAGAAAGAAAGAAAGAAAGAAAAAGAAGAAAGAAGAAAAGAGAAGAAAGAAAGAAAGAAAGAAAGAAAGAAAGAAAGAAAGAAAGAAAGAAAAAGAAAGAAAGAAAGAAAGAAAAAGAGAGAAAGAAAGAAAGAAAGAATAAAAAAGAGAGAGAGAAAGAAAGAAAGAAAGAAAGAAAGAAAGAAAGAAAAACAAAAAGAAGAAAGAAAAAAGAGAGAAAGAAAGAAAGAAAAGAAAGAAAGAAAGAAAGAAAGAAAAGAGAAAGAAAAAAAAAAAAAACAACAAGAAAAAAAAAAAAAAAAAAAAAAAAAAAAAAAAAAAAAAAAAAAAAAGAAAGGAAAGAAGGGAGGAAGGAATAAGGAAAGAATGAAAGGAAGAAAAATAAGTAAGAAAGAAAAAAGGAAGAAGAAAACAAAAGATATTTTGCAATAATTTTCAGAGACAAAGAGAGGAAGGCGGAAAAGTCCAGCTCAAGACATGAAGCTCACTCCAAAGAGTGGTGAGTGTAGTTAGAGAAATAACTACACTGAGAACTATCTTAACAATGTGAATGAATGAGGGAAGTAGAAAGCAGTCTAGAGTACAGGTTGGGGTGGAGTGGGGAGGAGGGAGATTTGGGTCACTGGTGATAGGAATGTTGCACTGGTGAAGTAGGGTGTTCTTTACATGACTGAAACCCAACTACAATCATATTTGTTATCAAGGTGTTTAAAGATATTTATAAAAAAGAAAAAAAGAAAATAATTATTAAAAATAACCAAAATTTCTCAGAGTATTTTAATTAAAAATGACAATAGTTAATGGTAATATACTGAATATACTTTTCAAAAGTTTTGGAAATTAATATAATATCTTTAATATTTAGAAAAAATGAAAAAGTGTGATTTTAGCCATCACAAAGATTCTTCTAAGTTCAATGTCTTTAACATGAAAATTCAGGAATGGAGTTTAGTAATTAAAAAAAGAAAATCCATATATTTAAGTTTTCACCAAAGTGCATGTAATTTACTCAGGCTGAAAGTAATTCACTAAATTTAAAATATAGAGCATCAAAGTGCTTGTAGACTACAAATAAATATATGATGAACTGACAACCAATTGGAATATGACTGACAATGTGATATTTTGAGGAGAAGAATGAACTCTGTCTCATGGAGCAGTCCAAAAGTTAAACAAAATAAAAATCAATGAAGATGTAAACACAATCCAGTGAAGCAATAGACAGAATATGGTAATAGATTGTGTCATTATTTTTGTTTGTTTGTTTGTTTTGGGAGCCAACCTGGTGATGCACAGGGGTTACTCCTGGCTATACATTCAGAAATTGCTCCTGGCTTGGAGGAACATATGGGACGCCTGAACCACGGTAAGTCCTAGGCTAGCACTGGCAAGGCAGATGCCTTACTGTTTGCGCCACCACTCCAGCCTCAATTTAGATAGTTTTTATGCATTTACCTGTCCATGTTTCATAAAATACTGCTTTACAAATAATTATACCACAAGTCTAATTTTTCAAATTTTTATACAGGTAAATTTAACCCCTCTATATTACTATCTCTCTATATGTATGTTCATTTTACCTGTATTATTTCTATTTTCTATTCCCAATCTTCACATTTCCCAGTCTAAATTTTTCAATAACTATTTATATATGTAATTGCTTTTACAAATGACCCATTGCAACCCAGTTTCTTTAAGACCAAATTTATTCTACTAACTTTCTTTTCTTTTTTTTGGGGGGGGGCACACCATGCAGCACTCAGGAGTTACTCCTGGCTCTATGCTCAGAAATCAATCCTTGTGGGCTCAGGGGACCATGTGGGATGCCAGATTCGGACCACTGACCTTCTGCATTAAAGGCAAATATCTTACCTCCATGCTATCTCTCCGGCCCCTATTCTATTAACTTTCTACAAAAATAATAGTACAGCATATAAATAATCTCAGTTTATAGATAGTTCTTCATATTTTGTGAATTCTGAAATATACTAAAGTATAAATGAAATTTGCTTTCTAAGTCTGAATGACTCTCCTATAACTCTCTTTGATTAAACATAATAGCCATACAAATGTAAGTTTTTTTATCAGCTCATTCTGCCATAATATCTTTTGTGTATAGAACATAGTAGGAGACCAATATCTAGTTATGAAACAAAAATAAATAATACTTGAATAAATGGATAACTGAAAGAACAGCCAGTGTCATGGTAGGTAGAAAACTGACATTTCAGCAGTGGCTTTATTTGTGTTTCCATTAGGATAGTCAAGCTGTGAAGGGCTAGGCTACAAGTTAGTCACACATGTATGTTTTCCTCTATCAAATAAATATCCATAGAAACAAATGTTCTAAATTATATTGGCATGGCTTGTTTTGGATATAAATTATATATATTTGTACCTCCCTATGATTTGTTCTTTTTTATTTCTTTTTTCACCAGGTTGAAATTAATGTGTACCTAAGAACTGTGCAAAATGAAACAACTAGAGTGGCCTCAATCTCATTTAAATGCCTAACTTCATTTTGAGAGTAAATAGTAGCTGAAATGTGAAGTTGTCTCTAAGTTGAATTAAGCAAAGTACATAAGTCATGATTCCAGTAGAAAATATTTGGAGAAATAAAGACTTTGAGAAAAATGCCATATGTCATGATGTTTTTAAAGTAAGAAATACTAGGCATTGGTTTGTTTGTTTCTAATAAAAGCATTGAAGAATTTAATTTTCAAAAGATTGGTTAATATGGCACCAAAATATTTGATGCAAGTCTAGGTACACAGACATTTTGACACGTATAAATTTTATTTTTATGGATTTCAAATGCATTTTCATATATATTAAAAATAAAAATTAAACTAAAATTATATTTACTCTTCTGATTCAGATTTTAAATACAATGTCTATTACATTTAAAATAAAAATATTGAAAAAACAATATCCACTATCTTGCTATTACTTTAGCTTGAGGATCACTGAATTAATCTATACTGGTAAAAGGTATGTCAATTGATATCTAGTAAATTCTCAATGGAACATGTCCCCAAATAAGTGTTTGTGAAGTATATAGAAAGGTTAATCAAAAATGTTACAGTCACTAACTCTGGAAGCGAGTGATCTGTATTGCAGACTGGCATGAGCATACACAGTGCACAACAAATTTAACAACTGGATGCACAGGACAATATTTTACTTAGAGTTGATATTTTGGTTGTTATCTCAGATGGTCGTGAAAAGCAAGTGTGAATTAATGGAAGTGCTAAAAGAGACACATAGATTTAAGGGATCACAGCACTTGAATGTGGGTGAAGGGATATTAAATGAGGGGGTCAGATAAAATTTGTTGAGAAATGAGACAAATATTGAACAGACAAGAATAAATTCAAGGGGCAGAGCCACATAGTAGCAGATCGGGCATTTGCTTGTATGAAACTCACCCAAATTCCTGGCATCTCACATGGTTGACTTAGCCTACCAGAAATTATTTCTGAGCATAGATCTAAGAGTAGATACTGAGTACTACTGGGTGCTTTCCCCCCAAACACAAAAATAAACAAATAATCAAACAAAAATCTTCAGAGAAGACCCACAAAATTTTAATAACTTTTCATTAGTAAATCACACACATACTACTTATATTCTCTCATTAGCACTAAGTCTTATTGTTCTAGCTGTGAAAAGAATGTTCTTTGTAATGCAACAAATAATCTAATTGTTAAGCACAATTTGGAGACCATTTTTGCTTCTAAGGGCTAATTTTACCTGTAATAAAGTGGATATGTAATGATATATTTTAACATTTTTATAATCATAAGAAATCTGATAAGAAACAGGTATGTCCTTAGGATATGTCTAAGGAGTAATGGAGGGTTGAATGTATAGTTCATATGAGAAAGACTGCTAAAGAATGTCAGTTAAAACATTTAGACATGAAGAAGTTGCTCCATATAGAATTAAAACAATATGAAATCAATGAGGAAATGACTTAGTTACAATGTTTTAAGTTCAAAGTAGAAAAGATAAATGTGGGAATGAGGAAAATAATCGAGGAGAAATGATCTGCTTCTAATTATCCCAAATACAATCAAAGCTATGGGTTCAAGATGTAAATTTTAGAAAACTTTTTAATACAAATTAGGGTAAATGAACTTCAAGGACGCAAATTAAAGTCTTGTAATTTTTGATAAAGATATATACTAAGGCAATATATGTATGGAAACCAAAAATATGCAAGTGAGTCTGATATATAATAAATACAAGTTATGCCTAGAGGACATTAGTGGGAAATATAGACAATTAAAAGGATCTGCAAAATACAGTATCTGGAGAGATAAAACAGAGATTAACCCACTTGCCTTATGTGTAGCTGACTTAATTCAAGATCTGGCACCACAAATGATTCCCCAAGCACTACCAGGAGTAACTCAAAGTATAGAGTCAGGAAAAATTCTGGCACAGATTTAAAAGTATAGCTTGAGCATTATCAGACAAGACCTAAAAGGAAAAAAAATGGAGGGAAAAAATCAAGACACCAGTTTTCTGCTACTTTGAAGAGTATGTCCTGGAGAATAAATTCAGAACCTGAGTTTTAGAATACAAGTTAAAAACCAAGAAGAGAAGTACTTGACTGGAGGAATTTTTAAAATTTAGATGTTGTTGTACAGAACTGGAAATTAGAAATAATTAGCCTATATTAAAAATAAATGTCAAGGGACTGGAATGATAGTAGCATTAGATTTGTACAAGACCAATGATGCCAACTTGCCAACTTAATTTAATTTCTGGCATCCTAGGTGGTCCTCTTAGTCATTTAGGAGTCATCCCTGAGAAGGAGTAAGCTAGGATCACCAAAGCAAACACAAACTCAAGGCATAAAAAGCCTTCTATTCCTTAAGTGTATAGTTTCAAGATATTTTCCTATGTCTATTGTAAGGTCAAAGAATCACGGATTGTTTTAAAGCATACATGCATGTTTATATTACAGATTATATTATATATTACCATCACAATATACTCCAAATGAGACCACAGAGTTTATTGTAACAAAATACTATAACATCTGTTTTATACAAATAGATCAGTGAAAGGAAGCAAAGGTTTTCATTTAATGAAAGAAATGGTTGTCAATGGACAGTAAACAAACCATGTTTCTAACTCTAGTATTGCAGAATTGTGTGTTTACTCCATACCAACTCATTGAGTATTGAATAAATAAGACCTAAAAAGACATAAAACTTGAAACAAGATGTTCTCAATTCAAAAATAATTTATCAAACAAATCTACCTCTAGTCTCATTTCCCACTCCCCTCTAAATTTTACATATACTTCAGTCAACATATGAGCTAACTGAGACAAAAAAGAAAAAGAGGACAAGGAAGAAAGGGAACATGAAAATATAATATTGGCAAAGAACTGCAAACTTCTAAACCCAGTGAAAAAGATTTTTTCTTAATTTCACAAAAAAGCACATTTTTATATTCATCCCAGGCATTACATACAATCAAAATGGTCTCATAAAATCCAGCTATTAACAGGACACTAAAAATGGAAACTATCTACACTAGTAACTATTATAGAAGAAAATAGCTTTCCAAAAGATACTAGAGTTAAAATTGTTTAAAATATAATAACAAGTAAGAAGCATCGCTTATTTCCCAGCTTAAAGAATTGAAATTCTTCTAAATAGTAATTCCTTCCCATTTCACATTTTGAACTTATTCAGTGCTATTTTATCATAGGTTTTATGCTCAACTTATAATTTAAATTTTTATCCTTAACTGATTAAATACAAATTTCTTTATTTTATTACTGCTTTAAAGTAAAATTTATTTATGTATTTAAGAAACATCTACTTAAATGTACCAGAAATTGTACTAGATATCTGTTATCAGAGATGCAATTTGTAGCTTCCTAAATTTTGGATTGCAATTCATATGGAATCAGATTAAGTGAATGTAGAGGCCACCAAAATTTTGGCTAGAGTTAACACTTCAGAAACATGCAATAACCTATTTTTTTTCAAAATCAACCAAGATAAATGACTCCAAGATGTTCTAATAGCTTGCCCAAGTTGTATTTCCCTAGTCAAAAGGTATTTTTAATGGAAAAGTTTTTAAAATCTCTGGTACAATTAATGAATTCAAGTAAAATCCTTGCCCTGAAAAAATTTAAAATCTCATGGGTAGCAGAAGATACATAAACTTGAGAGATTATTTAATAAAGTAATAAGCACATCACACCAAACTCTTCACATTGCAATAAAAGTAAGGGCAAATGAATGTATGAAGGTATTTTTTTGATTTAAATATTTAAAGTCAGAAAATGAAAAATGTTTCTAAGCATTTCTATTAGGGACAGTATACAAGATGGATGATTTCCTGCAGATAATAGAATTCAAGTACAGAAATGTTCTTTATGTATGTATTCTTTGCAATATAAATTATGAATTATGATTTTAGTACATACTTAGTGATTCTATCGATTTTGTTCAGTATGTGTTATTCAATTCCAGGGTCACACATAGCATGATGTGTGACATGTTCTTACATGCAAGACAACTTCTTACATTTCCAATCCTATATGAATAATTTTATATTAGAATTAAAATAAGAAACTTAATAAATAACTTTGTTTTACTTATAACTAGAACTGACTACCTACAAAGTTGATGAGAGTTGCAAAATGGCTTTCAGATAAGATACTATTAGGGTCTGTAATTTGGGAAACCTGCCTGGACTTGGTTATCATTGAAATTTCCAGATTATTTTGCTGTCCAGCTTCCATGGCTGCAGGGAAAAGAAATGACTTGGAGAACTATAAAACAAAAGATATAATGCACTATAATAGAATCATTGTTTTCTGCATGTCTCTTGTACTATTTTCTGAAAGCAGGCACATTTTGAGTGAAAACAGGTTTTATGTCCAAGCAATAAAGAGGTATAACTATAAAAATATGTGTCATATCAGCAGGCATGTCTCTAAATAGAATGTTTTACCAAGTTTCCCATGAGGCATCTGAAGCCCTTTAAATTATAGAGTATATGAGCTTTCCTGCAGGGCAGCCTTTGAACTACAACTCATTGTCAATATAAAGAAGGAGCGGGAAATGAACCTTTCTGAAATGAAGGTTACATGTTCTTTGCTCAGCATTTCTAGAAATTTTACTTAAAATGGATACCATCTTAAAGTAAGAAAAGAGATTTACAATCAGTGTTGGTCAAGTGAATCTTAATAATTTTAATTGCTTTAATTTAGGGGAGAAACTTTACATCTTAAACTATCACATTTCTCTTTGCCAATTTGACTAGGGCAAAGTAATCAAAATTGTCCGCACTCACTGAAATGCACAAAGCAATGAAAAAAGTAATTCAGAAAAGCAGATAATCCAAGGATCACCTTTATTTAGTTTTATAACATTTTCACTTAATTTACATGCTAAATACTTTAATTGGTCTTTGGCTAACATTAAAACTAATTTGTCTTCTATCAAAGTAAATGAGTTCTGTAGCAGAGGCATGCAAATATTCAAATCTTCAGAAGAAATCAACTGGCTTTGGTCAATAGAGTACCAATAATTTCCAATTTTTAAAAAGTTATTTGAAACAGAACAATTTGTATATTTTCAGTTTTCTAGATCTACTTTCATTCTTGATGATAATACCTAGGGTCAATATTGGTCTTTCTTCTTCTTGTTGTGCCTATGAAGTAAATTCTAATGCACAAAAGAAGACTGGCACTGTTATTAAAAATACTAACACATTGAATATAACTTATGCCAATAATAAATTATTTGTTTAATGTATCAATAAATTGAATACTATAAAATAGTATTAAGAGATAATTTAATCACTTATAGAACAAATTAAGAGAAATGTTATGGTGTGGGCTGAAGAGAGTCATTATAAAAGGCTACTGCCTCGCTCTCTGCCTGGTTTCCTGCTTTCCTGCATGAGGCAACCAAGAAGACAACAAGGAAAATAATCTTCTCAGGGCCCAGAATAGGGTAAGCAGCGTCCAGCCAATAAGAGTGGAGCCAGAGGAGTGGCCATTCCACTTTGCTCAACTTCACTTCGCAATGTTGCACATCTTTTAGCCCATGAACCCCACCACAAACCGCAACAGTAGTAAAAACCACACTACAAACGTGGTAAAGGGGAAACAATGCAGGAAAAACTCCATGCATAGAGAATGAAGATGGCAGAGCTTAGTACCAACCACCTAGTTAGTCCATCAGATAAGGAGTTTAGAGTAGAAATATGAAGGATGTTCAGAGAACTCAAAGAAAGCATATCGAGCAGTAGAGACCAAAAAGATAGAAATCAGAAAACTCCAAACTAAAATAACAGGACTGAAAAACTCAATAGATGATGAAATGAAAAAAAAATTAATAAAAAGCCTCTCCAATAGAGTAACAGCATCAGTGAGCTGGAAGATAATGTGAAGAACAACTCAATATAGCAGAAGAGATTGGAAAAGAAACTTAAAGCAAATGATCAAACAATAAAAAAATTCTCAAATAATGTGAACACAAATATAAGTCTTTTATAAACTCAACAGAAACAACATAAGAATCAACATAAGAAACCTGGAGTCCCAGAGACCCAGGAAGAAAATACCATGAAGAATCAACAATCAAGTGCATCATTACAGAGAAACTCTCAGAGCTAAAGACTGCATGCAACCAAATACTACATGCCCAAAAAATATCAGCTGAAAGAGACCAGAAGAAAAACACCCCAAGACACATCCTAGACACAATGATGAATCCCACAGATCAGGTTAGAATACTGAAAGTAGAAAGATCAAAAAGGGAAATTCCATTCAAAGGAGCATCCTTAAGATTTACAGCAGTCCTGCCACAAGAAACCCTCAAGGATAGAAGACAATAGTGGGATATAGTGACAAAACACAATGAAATGAATGCTTCGCCTAGAATAGTGCACCCAGCCCAACTCACGTTCAGATTTGAAGGAACTATACACAGCTTCATGGATAAACAGCAGCTCAGCAACTTTACAAACTCAAAACCAGCCTTAAATGATAAACTAAAAGGTCTACTTTAAGGAAGGACAGGCCTAACAACACACCAAACTTATACACAAAGATGTCTCTAAATCCCATGACAATTATCTCTCTCAATGTCAATGAGCTAAATTCACAGTTAAGAGACACATAGTTGCAAAATGGATTAAGAAGCTGAATCCAATATTCTGCTGCCTATAAGAAACACATCTGAATAGTGAGAACAAACACGGACTCAATATCAAAGTTGCAAGCACACATCAGGAAGGAAGAAGGGAAGTATATAAATAGCTTAATAACACAGTTTATAAAATTAGAAAATTATCAACAAAATGAACCCAAAATAAGTAGGCAGAAGAAGATAACAAATCTTAGAGCAGAAATTAATGAAGTGGAAACCCAAAAAATCAATCTGAAAGATCAACTAAAGCAGAAGATGGTTTTTTGAGAAAATAAACAAGATTGATAAACCACTAACAAAATTCACAAAGAAAGGGAGAGAGAAACTTAATAAACCAGATTAGAAACAAAAAGGTGGAGATTACTACAGATAAATCAGAGATCCAAAGGGTAATTAGAAACTACTTTGAGAAACTTTATGCCATAAAACATGAGATCCTAGGAGAAATGAGAAAAATAAAGAAAATAAAAATAAAAGACATTATTGTAATAATGCCCAGAGACAATAGTATGAGGGCCGGAAGGAAGGACCAGCTCACGATATAAAGCTCACCAGAAAGAGTGGTGAAAGCAGTTAGAGAAATGACTACACAAAGAACTACCATAACATTGTTGATCAGTGAGAGAAGTAGAATGCCTGTCTCGAATTCAGGCAGGGAGTGGAGAGGAGGGAGAATGGAGGTGGGAATTTGCACTGATGATTGGGGATGTTCTTTCTGTTACTGAGGGCCAACTACAAACATGTTTGTAATCATGGTACTTAAATAAATACATTTTAAAACAAGTAACTATTCCCTTTCTCTAATTTGCTTCTCCTAAAAAAAAGATAAATGATAAATGTGAAGAAAAACAGGTTATCAAATTAATGCTAAGGTATTTCACTGCTTTATATTTAGAAATACAACTTCTGGAATGTAACAAAATAAACTTATTTCTGATTATATTTGAAATATTAGATCAGGGGTGGCGAACACGTGGCTCTCGAACTGCGTGCGGCTCCCGGCCAAAATGAATGCGGCTCTTTGCCTCTTCTCATTATTTTGTATACTGTGGCTCTTTGCCAAGTTTGGGTTTTTTTCTGCTGCTTCTGAGGAGGGACTTCTGAGGAGAGATCTCCGAGCCCGTAGTCCTGTCTCCCATCCCTCAGAAACAACTGCACGGGCCAGCGAGCAGGGGGCCCGTGTGGCACATGTTGGATCACATCTTACCGTTAGTTCTTAGTGTGGAGGACGCAGCACACCCTCACCATCACTGCAGGATTTTGACCCTCACTCAAAATGGCCAAATGCAATATGTGTTTAATAGATTATTGTTAAAATTATATGCTTTTGTTTGAGTGTCTTTTTTGGCAGGTCACTGTGTTGTGTGACTCTCTGATTCTCACAGTTTAAAATTTTGGCTCTTTGTGTCGAACTTGTTCACCACCCCTGTATTAGATATTTTACTTGGTAAAAACTAATTTAGCTTCTGAGCCTGTTTATTTTTTCAATTGTAAAAGTAAATTTACTGTACCTATTCTACACTGTTGTTAAAAGCAGAAATTATTAACATAATTATAAATTTCTTGAAACTTCAATATTACAAAAATATTTTCTATTAATCATCATATCTTTGTTCATGTTGTTTGTTCTTCTTATGATGCTTTTTCATTAAACTTGCTGTTTTCTTCTACTTTTCTTCTAAAAGCACAGATGTAATGTCACCTATTTAGTTTGCACAGCTATTTTTAAATGGCACTCTTTCTATACAGAATTAATTATGTTTTCATTTTCATTGTTAGATTAGTGAAGAATACACATTCCCAATATATTTAGCTAGACTTTTTTAAGATTATTAGAAAAGACTTTTCTCTAGAAATGTCACTTTGGTATGAGAATTATTTACAGATAAAGTTAACAGAAGTTCCTTAGTTTTAACTGAAACTTTTAACAGTAACTTATTATACAGAAAAATAAAAACGGAGAGTACTATAACTATAATTTTTCACCATAAATAACTCTTAGGAAGACCTACCTTTAAAACAATGCAAATATTATACCATGAAAAGTTCAACACACTCCAGAAAGAAATTGAAGAGAACCTAAGGAATGGAAGAACATCCAATGCTCATGGGTAGGTAGAATCAACATAATCAAAATGACTATCTTACCTAAACTTCTATACAGATTCAACACAATCCCTATTCAAATTCAGACATAATTTTTAAGGACTTACAACAATCAATTATATAATTCATATAGAATCACAAAAGACCCAGGTTAGACAAGTACATACTGAGAAACAAGAAGCTGGGTGGCATTCTAATCCACTGGTCTGAGACTCTGTCTTTGTTCCAGTGCCATGCAGTTTTGATCACTATGGCTAAAGCCATAGAATATCCAGGGATATACCTCAAAATATATGGTCAATTAATATTTGACAAAAGAGCCAAGAACTTAAAATGGAAGAAAGACAGTCTCTTCAACAAATGTTTTGGTACAACTGGATAACCAGCTGTAAAAAATAAAGATTGATCCATACCTCACACTTATGCAAAAGTCAACTCAAAATGGATTAAAGACCTTAAAATCAGACCCAGATCTATAAATTTCACTGAGAAAAATTAGGCAAAACACTTTAAGACCTATATATCAAAAAGTCTTTGATGATAGAATGCCAATGGCAGGAATTTTAGCATCAAACCTAAATAAATTACATCAAACTAAAAAGTTTCTGCATGGTGAAAGAAAGCCTGGTTAAAGCTAGAAGACAGTTAACAAAGTGTGGAAAAATTTTGCACTTACACATCAGATAATTTGATTTGTAGGATAAACAAAGCACTCAGAAAAATGAGCTCCAATAAAAACTAATAAAGCCATAGAGAAATGGAGAGAAGGGATGAATAGACACTTCTCTGAAGAAGACTGAAAGATGGCCAATAAACACATGAAAACATACTCACCTTCACTCATCATTAGGGAAATCCAAATAAAGACAACAATGAGATACCACCTTACACCAGTGAGAATGGCACACATCAAAAATAATGAGACAACTCTCTGTTGGTGGGGAGGTGGTAAAAACGGAACTCTCATCCAATGCTGGTGGGAATGCTGCCTGGTCCAACCCCTATCAAAAACAGTATGAAAAGTGCTCAGGAAATTCAGAATAGAGCTGCTATATGACCCAGAAATCACACTCCTGGGTATCTATCCCCAAGATTGAAGGACATTCATCCCAAAGTATGTATGCACTCTACTATTTATCACAGCACTCAGCACAATAGCCAAGATTTGGAACCAAGCTCAATGCCCAACAACAGATGAGTGGATCATGAAGATGTGGTATTTATATATAATGGAATACTACATAGCATTTAGAAATGCTACAACCATGGATTTTGCAGTAACATGGATGGATATAAAAGTTATGTTGAATATAATAGGCCCAAAGAAAATGATAAATACAAAATTATAGCACTTATCTGAGAGATCTAGAATATATACCATATATACATATAATACTCTATGAACAAATACAATGGTAATAGGGTAGAAACTCCAAGCAACATAGTTTTTAGGATTTAGCATGAAGTGTTCAAATAAAGTGGAAGAGGGCAGCACAAAGCCTCAACTATCCATTATACCATAAAGAACCCAGCAACAATGGAAAAAGTGGCTTAGAGTGAACAGGTATGCAATCATCCTCTAATTACAAAGATCTATAACAATGTCTTAAGGTATTTATCCAAAGAACCAGATGAAGAATGGGATGGAAAACTAGAGACTCTAGCTGCAGTGATTACAAACAATATGTTTTAACGCCCTAATTTTACCAACTATAAAATAACCCTTCAACTTCTTTGTCCAAAATGGCTCTTGAAAACAAAGGATGGACACCCTAAATTTACACCTCGTGCTCAATCATACTAGATACCATATACAGTGTCCATTATGATAATGTCTTAATAAAATAATTTAGCCAATTCCTTTTGTTTATGTCTTCCATTAGGTTCTAAAGCATATGATCATTTGAACCACTGAAATAGTCAATGGTGCACTACAGACTTACGTTACAGGTCCTACTTATCTAATACAGTTTTGCAAATTATCATTTCCTTTCTCTCTATCTCTCTCTTTTTCATATTCCTTTCTTCTGCCCTTTCTTCTTATTCTTCATCAACTCAATCTAGGTTAAATATAATTCACGATGTCAGTTTCTTTCTAGGAAAAGAACTACTATAATTAAGATGCAGTGGACAATACTACATAGGGTAGTCACCTCTTATAGTTCTCAATATCACATTGCTTTGTACTCTAGACGCAAAAGCTATGCATATCCTAAAATGCTCCAGCCACTATCTAACCCTAAAACTTTCATTTAGCAAGGCCCACCCTCATCAGTAACTAAGTGCCTAGAAATTGGTAAACCTTCCAATTCTGATGCATGGGCCAATTTTTTTAACTTACTTCTACTATATTTACTTATTTTTCCCTCCTCTCTTTTATCTTTTGTTCTCTCCTAATCTATATCTAAGCTAATTATTTACCTTTACTTAATTCAATTATTTCTTTAGAGCTCAGACCCATCCTATGAGGGGTAGGCCTCTAACAACAACTTAAGAATAGATCACTAATGTCTGTATTTATGTGGGCATGAGTTTATAAACAGTGGACTCCACTTTGAGTGCCAAACATAACTTGTAAACAATCCATGCTTAAAGTGTATATAGCCTCTCCTATATACTATTCCTTCTCCCCACTTCAGAAATCCTTCTATCCTTTCACCCCCCCCCCCAGACATGATCTCTTATCCCTCCTTATTTAACTCTCTTTACCCTAAGTTCTTTTTTTTTTTTTTTTTGGTTTTTGGGCCACACCCAAGGTTGCTCAGGGGTTACTCCTGGCTGTCTGCTCAGAAATAGCTCCTGGCAGGCACGGGGGACCATATGGGACACCGGGATTTGAACCAACCACCTTTGGTCCTGGTTAGCTGCTTGCAAGGCAAACGCCGCTGTGCTATCTCTCTGGGCCCTACCCTAAGTTCTTAACTCATTAGGTACTAAGACCAACCTCTTGCCCCAATAAACCATCACCCAGCTCCCAAAGCTAAAGGACACCATCTAAGCCCCTCAGCTCTTGCCCTCCAAGAAACTACAACAACATTCCTGCTGACTCATGCTGTGTGGCCCTTCTTCTTACACACCCCCAAATGTGGACTGTTGCATAATACCAGATTCAGCCCCAGAAGGACCCCCAGCACAAGGACTCTACCTTATCCCTTTCTGCTGCAAAACACTTATCAAACTCAACAAGACCAGGGTATGTGATGAAAATGTGCCCTGGATTCCACTCTCCACAGGAATATCTCAAAAGACAATGGCAAGCCTATATTTCCTTTAAATGTTTAATACATCTATACATCTGAGTCTGTTAATTCCCAAATGTAAGAGAGACTCTTACATCACTTTATTTTTCTTTAATTACTTTTTGTAAATGCATTTTTATATATTTTCTCTCTCTCTATATATATATATATATTTATATATATATATATATATATGTATATATACACACTTTTTCTCTTTAACTTTACCTGGTTTGGTTCTGCTTGCTATAAAAACCTACAAGAAAAAGTCTTGCCAGGAATGAAAACTCAGATGAAAATCAGGGCACAGAGATTGTGTAGCTTGACATTCTTACTCCGAAATGCATCAGCAATCTAACATGGCACCACTCCTTTTTGCAAAGGCTCAGTCCTAGGATCTGTGCAAAAAACAAGACCACCAGTTACAGAAGACTGATTACAACAATGATGGAATAGAACTACTAGGACAGTAAAGAGGCTATCCTAGGCTACATTCTATGACTTGTGCAAATACCAAGATCTCTAGGTAGAGGCCTGATTCTATCATCCAAAACTGAGCAGAAAGTTTTCTGGCACCAAAAAAGTCTTTGGGGGTATGAAAAGGGGCTTGTATGGAGCCTGTACTTATTCTCCTGAAAGTATGTTTCAAGGGAGGAGAAGCTCTGTATCTTTTAGACCAAGGGGATTCCCTTTCTAATTTCCCCAATATTTAGTGTGCCTATGCAAAAACAGAAACAAAAACAAAAAACAAACAAACAAAAACCTTGCCACACCAGCCCTCCTTCCTTTTTACTTTTCTTTTCATTCTTTCATTCTTGTGGTAATTGTTTGGTTATTTTATTTGTTGCTTAGATGCTTTTTTGTAGTTGCTGGTTTTGGCTTTTGTTTGATTTTTGTTTCTTTGTTTTATTTCTTGGTTGTAGGTTTTTTTTTTTTTTTGTATACTTTGTTATGTCTTTCTTCTTTAGTTACCCTTTCTTCTTTTTAAATTGATACTTATAACCTCTAGATAAACTGTCTCCGGTTTTTGTTTGTTTGTTGTTTATTCTTTTTTTTTCTTCAAACAGAACAACAGAACTTGAATTATCTTGTTCTGCCTCATAAATTGAGGGGAAAAAAATGGATGGTACCAGAACCAAACAGTCATATGCACATTGAATAGAAATAAAAAAGGATCAGACTTAAACACCAAACCCAAAGTTAAAGACAACAGAATAGATAGCCAATCTTCAAAAAGCTATACACAGAGAGGACCAGTTATCCTAGCAGTCTGGGGTGAAATAAAGGGGGATCCTGGGAACTGGGGTGGAGGGAGGACAACATTGGTGGTGGGAAGACCCTGGATTTAATGCCACTATGTGCCTCATATATTACTGTCAAAGATTTGTAAATTACATTGCTCACAATAAAAATTATTAAAAACAAATAAATAAGGGCCGGCGAGGTGGCGCTAGAGGTAAGGTGTCTGCCTTGCAAGCGCTAGCCAAGGAAGGACCGCGGTTCGATTCCCTGGCGTCCCATATGGTCCCCCCAAGCCAGGGGCAATTTATGAGCGCTTAGCCAGGAGTAACCCCTGAGCATCAAATGGGTGTGGCCCAAAAAACAAACAAACAAACAAACAAAAATAAATAAATAAAACATAAATATTCATTTATTACCTTTGAAGTCAGTTTCTACAATTCATGAGTGCTTTATCACTCTCCAGAAAGACCCAATCTCTTAAAGAGAGTACATGTCCACATTATCAAACAAACTTACAATCCAAACATAGTTAAATTTTCTATATAATATTATTATCCTGAATTTACATTTATTTTTTCCTCCCATGAATCTGAGAATGTTAATTTGATTATTAACTATTCCATGGAAGAATAAAAAAAGAGAAAATTTTGTCTTATTCCTACATCATTGTGGGAAAACTACATTAGACTCCATGTCACAGCTTGAGAATCTAAGTGCCTTTCTTTCTTTCATCAGTATGTAGCTTCCTCAAGATCAGAGGCATGTCTGGTGTCCATCTCTACTCCAATATCTAGGAAGAATCTGGCATACAAAGAAATGTTTAATATATGGTGGATGATTCAAGGGATGAATAAGCAGGTTAATGTCTTGAGAAAGCAGTTCTTTCTTTTTGACTTTGAAAATCCCAGGTTTATTTTTTCTATCTAGGAATAAGAATGTGGAATATATTCAGACTATATTTCATTATTCCTTATCATCAGCATTTCTATAATCTTTCTATGTTGCCATTCTAATATATACTATTTGTGCTACTAATGCTACTAATTGAACTGAGCAAAAAATCAGAATTAAAAATGAATGGAAAATCAAAATCAAAGGTTCTATTACTTATGTACATATCATTTGACCTTGAACAAGTAATTTTACCTCTTTGAACATGTAAAATGGGGATGATAATATGCATGCTGTCTCCTAATTCATAAGTTTATTTTAAGAATCACTTAGAGAATACAATGTTAGATTTTGGAAAGGAAGCATATACATATAAAATATTATCTTTATATTAGTCCCTTTGCTGGTAATGCTTTTCTCATTTTGAAGTTCATTTTTAATAATAGACATCTAATAAACTTATAGTAGACTATAATTTTTCATAAGATTAAGAACAACCTTCTAAACTTTCACTTTACTTCATGATAAAATTTCTAAAAAAAGAGGTTTAAAGTTGTTAAACAGTTTTTCTAGAAAGTATTGAAAGTAAGGACATGATTAATATTAAATTTAAATATACAAACATTCTCTTTCATTCTATTTATAAAGCATAAGTTACAAATCACATTAAATTGTCCACATACTCTTATATGGTTAATAGCATTTTCCAAATTTATAGACACAGGGATATTTAGGTATAGGAGTTCTTGGCATATATCCAACATGATCTGTCAAAATACTTTGCTTTCTTTCTCACCCAGAGCTTCCTACAAAACATTGGGAACCCAGTGTAGCTGAGAAAAATCTGGCCTACTTTCAGAAATTCTCAGATAATGGGGTGAAGAGTTCTGTGCTAGAGAAAATTCATCTCCTGCAACTTGGGCATTTTCTTGTCTGACCAGAATGAGAGTGAAGAACAACTTTTTATAAATGGAGAAGATAGTAACTTATATTTGCTTAACCAAATGACTCTCTTGTATTTTGTCTTTCTTGTTATTGTCACAATATTGGTCCTTTCCATTGTTTTCTGTGGCAAGTGTTTATTAAAGGGTAATTTCTTACAGTTTTCAGAAGCGACATTTTTGCCTCAGTTTAAGAAAGAGGATTATATGTTAAATAATACAAATATATGAACTTAGACTCTGAGAATTCTTTAGATATGAGATTAATTTTGGTCTAAAATAATGGAACCATGGCAGATTCAGAAAAAAACTATTTTTTGTTTGTCTTTAGGCCACACCCGGTGACACTCAGGGGTTACTCCTGGCAATGCCCTCAGAAATAGCTCCTTGCTTGGGGGACCATAGGGGACTCGGGGGTATTGAACCTCAGTCCGTCCTAGGCTAGCTTGGCAAAGCAGACACCTTACTACTTGCATCACTCCTCTGGCCCACAGGAAGAACTTTTTAATTTGTACATCATAGTGAATAAATTTACATTAAAAGGGGTCTGCAACAAAAAGAAAACTATTAGTAGAAACATCTACTTCTCAATCTTATTACTTTTCATCATGCATCCCTAGACCATTATCCATTTTCATGCATCAGCTTTATAAATATATAAGTATATATACATATATTTTTATATTTTCTGCCCATCTGCTACTTAAATTTTATTATCTTTGTAGTTTCCATATGTATCAAACTTTTAATTCTCCTGTTATTGATAATTAGAAGGGTCTAGAAAAATTAAGAAAAATGGGAGTTTTCCACAGTTTATATTTATAGTTATAAGTGTTTGATAATATGCACTATTCATTGTAGAGTTACAAGCTATCTATGACTTCCAGCCTTTGAGATATTATAACTGTGTTTATTTTTAATTTAATTTCTTTTAAGTCACTATATTTTCTTTTGGTTATTGTCTATAAGGAAATACTATAAACAATCATTATGTTTCACATGATTTATTCATTATCCAAAATAAAAGGTCTGTATTGTCTTATAATGTGAAAGAAACCCTATTGATCAACATGGTCAGTATTCTTTACCGTTGCAATAAATATTATTGCTTAGCGGGCATGCAAAGATTATTTGGTAATTAACAGAAAATAATACTGGTAATTCAAAGGTTCATTATTTTTAAATAAATTTAAAAGATTAAGATTAAAATGCATATAACACTTTTTAATATTGAAATAGTGCATTAGTTTATAACATGATAGGCTTTTCTGTTCATATAGATACTTCATACATTTACATAGCCACTACTAATCTTCCAGATGTTCATATATAATCAACATTCTCAAGATACATAATTTTGACATGTGAATAATTTATAGAACTCAATAAAAGCCCTGAAGCAGACCTTCAGGAAAGTTTTACTAGTCCCTCAATTTATTAGAAGAGTGAAAATTACTGAGTGCTAACCAAAATTAGAATTTTCACCAGAAATAAATTTTCTCTAGAGAAATCTGTTTCTATGACAGATTAGATACATAATAATAGACTCTCTTGGATTTGACTGAATGAGTTCTCTCCTCACTCAAAGGTCTTATCTTAAAGCTCAAGACCCTTATACATTCCTTAGCATTCAGGAAAATTATCTTTATATTTGCTTAATAAACTTGAAGTCCATAACTAGGAAGATTTCTCATATATAGATAAATTTAGGATTTTTTTCCATTTGTCTTATATTAATTTGTAATTGTATATATCCCAAATGATTCCAAAAGTGTCAGGAAAATTTTTCTCTCCTTTGCAACACAGCCGCTGAACAGGGGCAAACTAACAGGACTTCTAGTTCTTGATTTCCAGAACAAGTCTATCTCTGATTGACAAGACCTTCCCTCTCTTCACCAAACACACTTACTGTACAATATCAGAGAAAAAGAAAGTGCTTTTTGTCTCTCTGGTTTCATTATACATAACTCTTAGTCCAGTACACTTATCTCTGCTTTTATCAGCTAAAAAAGTTCTGTAAAGGTACAAAAGGGGAAGAATATTTATTTTAACCCTTCTGATAAGGAATAAACTTAACCTATTGGGAAACAGCCATTTCTTCATTTTCCTTCAAAATTGTACCAAGAACATCTTAAGGTCAGGCTGTAAATCATGCAAAATATCTTTATCTTTTTTGAGACAGACTTTTTTGCTTATATTATAATCAAGGACAAGAGAGGTCACAGAATTTTGACAATGCAAGCCCTCGTTGTGACAGGTGGAAGTGGAATTTTTAGCTGTAGAAAAAGCTTTTATAGAAATAAGTCAGGTTCACAAAGGACCTCATACTCAGCAAAGATTTGGTCCTTGACTTATCAATTTGGGTGTGCGGCTGATTCTGATATTCATTAAAATGACACATAAACAGAATATGTCACAAGCAACCTCTACCACTGATCAACTTTACAGTTAAGAAATGATCTATACTAGTTTGGTATTCTGGATACTTCATACATATAGCTTTTTGAGACAGAAACTTCAAATATTCCTGAAAAAAAAATCCGTTATTCCAGAACAAATCTGTGAGGTAGCTGATTTACATTTACTGAATTACAAAAATTACTTTAAAAATAATTGAGTACCAATGGATAATGTTACAAATTGTCCATTTCGTGGATCTTTTCAACTTTTATTTTATTTTTCCAACTCTGTAGTGTGAAGAAATAGTAGAGTGAAAATTTAGACAAAGTGAAGAGAGGTGACTAGAGAGTAACCTAGAAGTAGTGTGCAAAATGAAATGTTTAGTTATAGCTTGAAATTATAATTTGATTATACTAATGTTTACTTGTCTACTATATAATAACTAGATTATTAGACAAAATAAAAATGTAAAACTTAAGAGTTATAATAGTGGAGTTAGTTTAATTGTACTTTTAAAAAAAATATCCAGTCAAGCTAGCAAAAGTTATGGATAGACACTAGAACAAATGAGTGGGTAAGAAACTGTGGTATAACTACACAATGTAATACTATGAAATGTTTGAAAACAGGGAGTCATGAATTTTGCTTAAATATGGATAGTAATGGAGAAAGCTTTTCTAGGAAGATGAGTCAGAAGGAGAGGGGTAGACATATAATAATCACACTTATCTGTGGGGTAAAGATAAAAAGTAATATGGAAAAAGATAGTATGGTACAACAAATTTCCAGAGACAATAAAAATGAGGGCCAGAAGGAATAGTTCATACTTAGGAAATTTACTACAAATAGCAGGGAGTACAATTAGGACAGAGAAGGAACCATTCTAACAATTATAGTTGAAAATTATTGCTCTGGACAAGAAGAACTGGGTACTAAAACGAGATAAAGTGATATACATTATATAATACCCCTCATTAACAATTAAAAGTGGTATTGATATGCTCAACTAAAGCCCTTTCATTTTACCACTACAAATACTAAGCCTCTTTTCTTTTTCTCCTTACTTAATGTGTCCTCAAAAAAGAAAAAAATAATTATGTTTATCATAGGAGTTACTCATCTAGGGAAGGCTGGGTACAATGAAGGGAATAGATCAATTTTAAAAAGTGCTTCTTGAAAACTCTGGTTCAGTAACTCTGGAAGTCTCAGAACTTCTTCTCTCTGATCATCTGGAGGAAATAAATTCTATACATTCATATTCTAACATCTAGTATAAGCCTCTAGTCTGAGACAGCTGTTCAGTAGCATATCAGATGGCTGCAAGTGTACTTTTACCTCTGGCCATACTTAGTTCTTTCTCTTTTCTGCTTTACACTCTAAATTCTGAAGTTGCCTTTTCACATTTTTTGCCTTTGTGTTTCCTTCTTCATCTTGATCTTCTGTTTCCTATGCCTTTAATATATTTCTTATTCTCACAATTATTTCTTGGGATATGTGCGCAAAATATCTGACTTTAGAATCTTCTACTACTCACAGAATAAGCTATGCATATCTTGCGTCAAAGGTATATCCAAGATCTGGGGCCGAAGAGGTGGCACAGCGGTAGGGCATTTGCCTTGCATGTGGCTGACCTAGGACAGACCGAGGTTCGATCCCTCCAGTGTTCCATATGGTCCCCAAGCCAAGAGTGATTTCTGAGCTCATAGCCAGGAGTAATCCCTGAGTGTCACCGGGTGTGTCCCAAACACACACACACACACACACACACACACACACACACACACACACACACACACACACACACACACACACAGCATATCCAAGAACTTCTAAATCCAAAATAGTAATATATTGTGTATGGAGCTTGCTTTTCATGCAGACAAACTGGGTTTAATCCCTAGCATCAGTATTGTCCTTTGAGAACACCAGGAGTGACCCCTGAGCTAACAGGAGAGGCAAGATGGGCCCCTAAGCATCACTGTGTTTCCAAAAGAAAAACAAACATACAAACTTTAAAACAAGAGAATTCTATCAGGATACTAATCACAAGTAAAAGATTGGAAATGATCAAAAGAATTTAACAGGTGGAGAATACGATTTAATAAAAATAATTAAAAATTAAAATGTATCATTTTAAACAAATGCAATTATATACTTTTTACTTTAGTAAACAGAAAATTAATTTTAAAGGATAGCTTTGAAATTTCATAAATGCTATTGCTTTACAAATAAATTTCATCTAAGATAAAGATTTTATAGGTAGATTTTCCACAGTATTTGCTATTGATTGCCACTTACAATGAAAAGGACCAAGAAAAGCACCCACTCCGACTTATTTCTAAGAAAGATTTCAATAATGAGTTCAGAGTTAACATTCATTTTATGCTTTTCTTTTTCTTTTCTTTCTTTTTTAATAGTAGTATCAAATTTAGTCGTTGCCTGCATTTTTGTTTAATCCATAGAAGCTTGACCATGGGTACAACATATGACTCTGACTTTCTAAACCGTCCTTCAGTTAATCATCACAGTTGCTCAATACTTGAAATGCTCAGCTTGAACCACATTAAAATAAAATGCCCTTCAGCTGATGAAACTTTGCTGTCTGCAGAGATATTTTACTCTGTTGCTTGAATAATTACTCATGTATATCACATTAGAGGTACAGAGTGACTTCAGTAGGTGCTCCTAGTATCACCACATGGGGTACTACATTGATGTGCTGGCCCTTGCTACTATTAAAGTGGCAGTTGCAGTAACTTCATCCAATTTTGTCCCCTCAATAACTCTCTGGCACTGTCTGTTTTTGTCTTTTTTTATGTGAAGGCAAAATCCTTTGGCTTAAGGAGTTTGGGCACAGAATGACACAGGATGTTATGAGCCTGAGAAAAGTTAAGATTGATTTACAGACGCCTTAGGGAAAAACAAAAAGATGAGAAATTAAATAAAGTGAACATTTAAAAAATGTAAATGGACTAGTCCTAATACAAGTATCAAATGACTTAATTACCATTATACACATTATATAGCAAATTATTACACCTAAGTGTTTATCATTAGTGAGGCTCAAATATGTGAATTGTGCAAGGGTGTCAGCTAGTTGGAAAACAGTTAGGAAGAGACAGACAGATACCTTTCTCCACACTGTTTTTCTACCAAAATGTATGTGATAAAATGTGCTGCATCCAGCTCTGATTGTTCTTGTCTTTGTAATGTGTGCCATTCTCTTTGGTGTGAGATAGTACATCACTGTTGTTTTGATTTACATCTCCCTTATGATTAATAATGTAGAATATTTTTTTCATTTTCCATTTGGCCAGATGTAAGATTCACACCTATGCCTATTCCTCTAGGTCAAGGTCAATATTTTTCTACCTAAATCCCTTCTTGTTTACCCCTCTCTAACAACTCCTATCCCTACACACAAACACGTTTTAATTGATAACTATTTTTCTATGCTCATGAGGTATTTGCTTTTATACCTTTGGCTTAATTCACTTAATTTGACACTCTCTATTTTTATTAAAACTACAGCAAAAACAAGCATGTTTGTAATATAGGTGCCTAATTAAATATATTAATTAAAAAGATTTACTTCTTTGTTGTGCATATTATTCCATTATGTATAAGAACCCTGTCTATGTATATTAAAGAAAAGATTAAATCTTTTTAATTAATATATTTATTTAAGCACCATGATTATTTTCACAAATTTCAATTCTGTATGAACTCAAGATAGATTATTTATAGATAGTCTCTTAAATTATAATTTATTTCATGTTACATACATCTTTATAAAATATATCTATGTTGGAAAGAAAAGAACATCAAACTTTCATAAAAGCTTCCCTCAGACAACTAAGTTCCCCTTATACGATGAATAGAATCAGTGGTTATTAATTGGCCTCCAAAGAATTGCAGTTTCTCTGATTTTAAATAATGAATAATATGAAATATGTATCTAGTTATATGCATATGTGAAATGAAAATGACAATGTCATCAAATATTTTGTTCAAAATTTTGTCTGCCTGAAGATTTTTCAAAATCACCTATCTTGTTATTTATTTACTTTTTTTCTCTCTATAACTCTAGGCATTATAATTAGCTAATTTTATGGAGAAGAAAACAGAAGCATGAAACCATTATTCAATCAGTGAGTAAGAGAACTCTGACTCCAGAATTTATATTTTTGATATGCTTTCTGTGAATAAATATACAACTAAGATTTAGAGTTGAACACAAATACAGCAACTAGTAGTATTCCAAGGAATATTTATTATTAAGAAGAAAAAACTTCTCATTCAAAGGTTGTTCAAAGGAGAATATAAGTGTTCAGAAATAAAAACTTTAAAACAGAAAAGCGTGCCGCTTAAACAGATAGGTAAGATTAAGGATAATATTAGAGGCAGAAAGAGAGAAATCAAAAAATCAAAGACTTTGTTGGGAGAGACCTATTATTTATCTATAAAAAACCACAGAAGAAAAAAGGACAGGTAATTCCAAGTCTTGGCTGAAAATTAGAACTCAGATCTGATAAAACAAAAAATATAAAAATATCGTATTTCCACTGTTTCAATAGGACTCTAAATTAAACTTCTGCTCATTTTAAAATTGTTCGTGAATTAATTTCAGATGGCATAATTAAATTTTTGTACAATATTCTGTTTTTTTATCTGAATACATTATTTTAGGAATTGTTTATTAGTTGTGAATTTACTTTAAGACCATCAATTTATCTGACATATGGTAGAAAATAATAAATAGTTGTTGAAAATTAATAAATGTTTCAAAATAAAGAAACAAAGATTATGGTTGCAGGAAAGGCAAGAGAAACCATAAAGCACACAGAGGAAAACAGGCAGAACTCTCTATGACACTTAAGCTAAAGGATATAACACCACTGAACAAGTATGTAGAAACAAATATAAACAAATGATATGACATTAAATTAAGAAGCTTCTGCATCTCAGGGATAGCACAGTGAGGAAGGTGTTTGCCTTGCATGCAGCTGACCTCAGTTTGGTCTCTAGTATCTTATATGGTCCTCCAAGAACTACCAGAAATGATTCTTGAGTGCTGAATTAGGAAGTAACCCCTGAGCACCACTGGGTGTGACCCCAAAACAAAAACAAAAGGAAGCTTCTGAACCTCAAAGGAAATGTTTACCAGGATACAGAGACCATCCATAAAATGGGAAAAAAAGTGTTCACCCAATACTCATATAAATGAGTTATTATATATATGGGTTGCTATATAAGGTTTATAAGGCAATAGAAAGTTTAACAAGAAAAAAATATAATCCCATAACAAAGGCAACAAAGTTAACAGAAATTTTCTTAAAGAAGAAATATAGATGGCCAAAGGCACATGAAAAAAATGGATCACATCATTCATCATTAGGGAAATTCTATCATTAATCATTAGGGAAATAAATATAGAATGTATTATCACCTCATATCACAGAGACTACCTCACATAATAATAATAATAATAATAATAATAATAATAATAATAATAATAATAATAATAATAAGTGCTGGAGTGAATATGGAGAGAAAGTGACTCACATTCATTGCTGGTGAGAAGGTTGACTAGTCAAGCCTTTGTAGATTATAATAGGGATTTTCCTCAAGAAAGTTAAAATGGTGCTTCGATTTGACCCAGCAATACAACTCTACAAATATACTCTAGGGACCAAAACCATAATGCATAAAAGGCACTATAAACACCCCAAGTGGCCAAGAATAGATGAGTGCTATAGAAACTGTGGTACATCTACACTATACCATTACTATGGGGAATGATCACTCTGCACAAAAATTAGTAATTAAAAGGAAGTAAAATGACATGCATGATAAACATAAGGTAATATAGTTCAAAACTATGATGACTAAAAGGTAAATTGTAGAAGAAAGAGAGAGGACATGTTTAGCCAACATATTTTCTACAACTTCAGAGTTAATTGAAAACCAGAGCATTATAAATTATTCTCAGCAAACTAGATACTTGGGAAATGTTTAATTATACTGAAGCTATAATTTTGACTAACAAAATTAAAGCAAAAAGTCAAATAATCAAATGAATTAAACACAGTGTCATCATCACTAAATGAATATATCTAATTAAAGCCAATACCCACATAAAGACACAATTTAAGACAACAAAATTCAAATAAATAAAAAACTGAATAATTTAACACTGTTTTTAAAACATAGTTTTCACTATAGCATTTAGAAATGATAATCAAATGCAATAAGAATAGTGTTCATTTGACATATTGAATTAAACATATAATGATTTCTAGTAGAAATCATAACTCCCAATATTTATTTAATTAGGATAGCTCTTTCCACAAAAGTAAAAGAAATGGAGAATAAAGTAAAAAAGAAGTGAAAGCTAAGTTATAGTCTAAGTATTTTAAATCCTGAAATAGTTATAGGCTAGGTCTTCTATTGACACAAAAAAGTGGTGTGTCATTGGGGAATAATGTAAATAGTAATTTGTAAATGGAATGCATGTACCACACCCTAATTTTCTTTAAATAATAGTATTCATTTAATTCCTCATGAATCGATTACTTGTCTATAAAAGTTACATGCAAATTAGATAAAACTTACTATGCTTCCTTTATTCTATAAAAATGTGAACAGATTAAAGAAAAATTTCTGCAATTAGGGTATGTTCCTGTTTGCAGAATTATTTTTTCAGCCATGTTGGAAAGATTAGTTTCACGATGTCAGGCATCACTCCAGTTCCGATTTCACTAATCCTTTGTGGTGATAGCTATGTGCTTCCTTTTTTTTTTCTATATTCAACATCGAATATTTCAGCGATTTCAATATTGCCATTCATATTGCATATGGAAATCCATCCTAGCTAGCACTCAGAAAAACTTGTATCCACATAACTAATTCAGAAACAAAATTAATTAAAAAGAATAATTTAATTGACAGACTTTTCCTATTTAAACAAATATCTTCTTATAATAATTGTACCTAGAGAATATGTACATGAAATAGAAAAGGAATGTGTGTTAAATTCTTCATCTCCCTCTGGATCAGCACCCCTCTAAAGGTCAACTCAGTAGCCTCAGGTTTAATTCCCTTTCTAGCTGCTACTGTTCAGAGGTAAATGCTTGCTTTTTATTAAAAATCAAAAGCACAGGAGCTTGTAATCCTCTAGACTCAAAGTTGTTTTTTTTTTTTTAATAAAAATGGAAAGTTTAGCTCAAAGCAATAGCAGCTAAAATTAGAGTGAAATCAGCAGCTGCTCCCCAGGGAAAATGGAAAACCAAACAACAGTTTGTTTCATTCTCTGACTACAATTTATGTTGCACTCTTTACACCTTTAAATTTGAAATATTTTCAAACATTTGCATATAGCTGAAAAACAATGTATCAAGTTCATAATGCCAATCTTGACTCTAAAATTATGTTCGACTTCTGTATTTCAGGACAACCTGAAAGAAATATGCTATTATTCTTCCAGTGTTACATATTTGAAACATTAATTTATTTGCACCCCATTTAAATTTTTCTTCAGTTATCATTTTGTGCAACTATATCATTATTAGTGATAGTTGCTACATACCAGTATTAGTACTAGTTTCTGATGGTACCATGACATTGTTTTAACTGAGTTTCTCAGAAATAACCCTCAGAATGGGTGAGTAGTTTCATATTGAAATTAAGCTAAGATGTCCTTTATCTTCAGTTTCTCCAGCTTCACTCTAATTCTGTTTTCTCCTGCTTCAATATTGGCTCTATTCTGTAGATCTAGGATATTAATCAAACTCATTACAAATGAGTAATATAGTAATATTATTATATACATCTATCTATATACAAAATGGACACATACCCATATTCACATATATCTATACCTAAGCTATCAGCATAAAATGAATAAAATACATTTATTATTTTTAAAATAATTATTTTTTACCCTTTCTTTTTCATCATTTTTACCCAAACTATGGTAGTAGCTGTAGTACCATATGATTAGCAAATATTATAAGCCAACATGAATGAAATTCCATTCTTGGATAAATTTACTCAAAATTTTGTCCTTTTTCTTGCCTTCTAAGTTTCCTCTGACTGCCTTTAGGCTCGTTTTAAAGGAATTTGGGTTGTGTGTCCTTATTCAAACCTACATTTATGTAAACCTTCCTGATTCAAATGACTTTTCCTCTTTAATGTCTTCCTTTGGGGTGTGTCTCTCTATAATATACAACTTTTTTTAAAAAGTCAATCTTACTACAAATATGAACAGATTTACACATCAGAACACATGAATACTAACCAAAGCTATTATAAAGGGCATTCTTCTGAGATAATTATAGATACTAAGTACTATATTAGAAGCTTTGAGGTATTTTTTCTTAAAATCTCTGCAGTTTTAAGAATGTGTTTATTTCATATTTTATTGCTAAGGAAACTGATTGAGTTATTAGTTAATACTCTACTTTTAAGTAACTTGTTTTTTGATTTTTATTCCTTCATATATTTTTTTTTATATTTTGAGCATCTCTCTCCTGTGTCTCTCTCTTTTCAGGTTTTGAAAGAATAAAGAAAACAACTTATCCAACTAAATGACAAATATAATCTGTATTTAGCTAGACCTGAGGTGGAGAATTTGGACACTGAATTACACCTAGTTTCTTTCTTTTTCAACATTAAATACTTATTCTACAAAATTAATTTGTGTCACACTTGGCTTAGTAATATTTAACAATATCTGTGATAATAACAATGAATGTTTTGAGAAAGACATATTATAAATGCAATACTATTTCAAGAAAAGTCATGATATTTATGGCACATTAAAAAAGATCTGTAGTCACATTATTCTCTGAGTTAGGACTATGTTTCAAGGGTCATCAGTCCATATGTTTCATAACATAAACTGCTTAACACAAAGGGTAAGATAATATTTCCTGTCGATAGTAGTTTAGAATAATTAGACACATTTGAAGTATTTTAATCTCTTCTCAATTGCATTCTACACAAGCTATTTTGAGAACTGATAAACTGTTGACCACATCTGATATAGTAATTTTATGTGATGATGTAAAAATAAATTTTATTTTATTACACTATAGAAGTGTCTATCACCACTCCATTGAGATCTTTCTATGGAAACATTCTTTTATACTTTATGAAAACTCAACCAGGAACATCCATATATTTTTATTTAATATATTTTGAAGCTGTAAACATAGGTTTACTCTTTGTTTTACAAGAGAAAATATTCCTACTGGGTGATTCTTAGTATACAAATCACATGCAAATACTACTTCTCTCTTAATAGTATTTGAGCATGTTTATTTTATGTCATATTTGTAGGCTTATTGTTTACCCAGAAGATTTGTCTTATATATCTGGGCATGCAAAATTGTTAAAATTGATGGACTTGCTTTCTTTTGACAGATGGTAAATTTGAAACTTATTATAAGTCAATAAATCTTAAATTCCATGCTCACATAGGGGAATTTACCAGCTACTTATTAGATCCTATGCTTTATATCTAAATAGTTCAATCTTTTAATCTTTGTTTTGCTCATTTTTCTTTTGCTTTCCATTCCCACCTCCTTTTCTGTTTCATTGCATTTTCTTAATCCCTACACTTCTTCATTTTAAATTGTACTGGTTCTGCTAAGAGTGCATTATTCATATATTTTAAAACAAAAATTAAGTCAACTTAAGCTGTTATGTACAACAATGGGAAATAATATAATAAAAAACTAAAAACATACTGCTTAATCAGCAAATTGGTTTTAATGTGACCATTTAAGACAAAGTAAGTTTAACACAAATAATAGAAAGTTTTTCTAAAGATATACTCTCCAGTGAGCCAAAGAAGACCGAATATTCTGTTTAGAAGAAACAGGAATTAAATAGAGCAAAGATGCAGAAAGAATAACAATTTGTTAATACATATCTACCATAAATATGACTTAGATAAAGTTTCTTTTGTTTTACTTCCTAGTCCCAATTAAACTGAAATATATTCACTCTTACTTGAACACATGTTTTTTTAACTTCATAGCTTTAACTAATAATTACTTCTGTTTTCTCATAACGTCTGCTTTTTTGAAACTCTCTTTGTCCAGATACTATATATTTTAGGTTCTCTGTATGATTCAGATAAATTTTCTATTATGACTAAGCTATTTTATAGGAGCATTTTCATTTTTATTCCAGAGAAAATAACGTTTTATCTCAATTTTTATATCTTAGTTCACTTTAAGAATTTATTTCCTCATTAGAAGATTCTTTCTCTCATTCAGTTAATAGATATAAGGCCAAAGTGTGAATAAATAGTTGGGTCAGAGAGAAAGTACAGTGGATAGAGGGTACTTGCCTCCATAGCAATCAACCCAGGTTTGATCCCTGGCATCCTAGATGGTGCCCTGAGCATCACTAAGAGTAACCCTGATCATCGTAGTGTGTAGACTCAAAACAAACAAAGAAAAAAACCTTGTGAAAGGCTGGAGAAAGAGGGCAAAACTTAGTAGTTTGAGTGTTGTTGTTTTTTTACCAGAAAATGTAGATGAACTGTTGGAAAACCTCTCTCAGAGGCAACTGTGTTCCTTTAAAGTACTGTGGTGAGGATGTCTAATGAAACTTTTAAAAATAATTACTAGAAGATGAAATCATATTAATATAGCATAAATAGATCTGGAAGTGATCATGCTAATTGAAATTAATTAGAAAAGAAAAATGCCAGACCCTCTTACTTTTCTGTTTGTATAAAAAAGAAACAAACAATAATAATAGACAACATTCAATAATTCAGTAAACCTTAGACTGTGATGACAAAACTGAAATTGTCTTAAGAACAGTGAGAAAGGAAGAAAAGTGTTCAATGAAGAGAGTCAGAACACTGACATTTTGTTTGTGAGGGTAGTATTGTATTCCTAAACTATATAAGCATTTTGTGCCATTACAAATAAATATAACCTCAATAAATTATTTAATATTATAAATTATATAATAAAATAAATAAAATTCATATGACATATTATTATGTAAATATATTATTTAAATAATAAAATATAGAAAAATATCATATTTAGTTTATCATGCCATTTCCCAGATTATATAGTCCATTTCCCAGATTATATAGTCCAAATGTTACTCTGTTTATATGTATTACCTTTGTGTCCCTGTTTTTACAATTAGTGAAAGACAAAAATATTTAATGTAGTTTCTCAAGACTTAGGAAAAGCTTTGGGCCTGAGCAGTGGCACTAGTGTCTGCCTTGAGCAAGCTAGCCTATACTGACCACGGTTCGATCCCCCGGCAATCCCATATGGTTCCCCCAAGCCAGGAACAATTTCTGAGCACATATCCAGGTGTAACTCCTGAGTGTCACCGAGTGTGGCCAAATAAATAAATAAATAAAAGATTTAGGAAAAGCAAATTATTAGTCTACCTAATTTCTAATTACACTCTCTATAGGACATCACTAAGGTCTCTAATAAAAATATACCCACTTGCATATATTCCAGAGCTGGCCCTCAAAAATACTTTCCTACTTTCTGTGCTTCTTCATTTAGAATATAATCTGAGCTTCTACACGAAGATATGTTAATTATTACTCATAAAGAGACAAGAAACAAAGATCAAAGAGATCTTCAGATTTCTTCGATTCTAGAAATGAGATGTTCAAATCAACACCCAATGACACTTAAGTTGAAAAGATGCTTCTTTTCATTGAACGTTTAGACAATCAACCAGTGATTTTTCTGTTGAGAACGCTTTACTTTTGTTGTCAAGACAAAAAGAACACACTTCCTCAAGTAATATAAAATGATTGTTTTGGTGGTATTGATTAAATATTTTTGTGTTTGTCTTGTTTGGATCTGCTACTGGAAATTAAACATACTTGGTAATACTTATGACTAAAGTTGTTTATGTATAAAATGGACAGTTTTCTTTCTAGAGAGCCTGAGTTGTCTCCCAAAAAAGTATTGAGAAATATTATATGTACATGTACATGTATATATAATGTAGTATTAAAATTCTTTAATTATGGAGACATGATTGGGTAAAGACCACAATAATGTAATATTTTTCACCTCTGTACATCTTAAATCATTACCTTTATTTAAGTGTGATTTCAGCAAGTATTTGAATGTCTACATCAAACACAGAAACATAGAATATGGATAAAGAAAAGGTGTGGTTTTGTTCCTTCTCTTACAGAACTTAATAATAGTCTGCACGTGCTTCTCCTGCTTAAAGCCTCAATATTTATCCCAGAGTTATTTTGTCTGAAGTGTCACTGTTTACAAATTTAACTTAAAAAGCATTAATATCATTATTTTAGAGGAAAACGGTAAAACTCAGTTAACATATCAATTATCTAAAGCCAATTAGCAGAGTTCAGAGGGAAGATTCAAACCACTGTTCGTTTCAATTTATTTATTTTTAATAAAATGCATTTTTTAATTAAATAACCTTGAGAGACACAGTAAAAAATGTTGTTCATAACTGAGTCACAGTCATACAATACCCAATATGCTTCACATTGCTCATATCCGGCCACAAATGTCCTGTTTTTGTCTCACCCTCCTTTCCCTTTCCGCCCTCTTCATTCACTGCCTCTATTGTAGATATTCTCTTCCTCCTCTTCGTTCTCCTCCTCCTCTCTCTCTCTCTCTCTCTCTCTCTCCTTTTAGATACAATTCAAACTATAAATTTCTTTTCTTCAGTTTTCAAAAGTCTTTAAAATGAGTTAGCTCTGTCTGTCATTTGTCTATGTATTGAAAACTAGAGATCTAAGGAGGCATACATGCATAATTGGCTCCGATTGTGATGAATTTTAATCGAAAATGTGCATAAAATTATATTATTTTTCTTTAATCTTGTTATTAGTATAAGCCTCATGTGTGATAGGACAAAATGTAGCTACTTAAAGTCAAATCTCATCTTTGAACCAATGCTGTGAATTAGTATTCAGGGTTATATTATTTTTTAAAGATTAATAATATTCTATCTGGTATAGACAGGTAATTTCTAGTAAAAAGAAGTAAGAAAACCTTTTAGATTTTTTGAAAAAGAAGAGAGACCAGAATATATTATCATAAAATTTAATGCCATTTATCAATCAATTCATATGTTTTTATGTTGCTATAAATATAATTAAACAAAAAACCAAACTAAGGAGTCTTACATTGCATATGTTACCACACTTCTCAGTAAAATTAATAAAAAGAATAAAAATATAGGTTAGCAGCAAAGCTATTGGGTAGCATTTGAGAGATCCTGGGTTAATACCCATATCACATAAGACAAATGTTTTAATAAAACATAATTGCAATGTTAATATAAAAGTAATTATTATACATTCTGACTCTGGCCTTATTCTTTTTTAATAACATGAAGCATAACATTGCTTTAACATTCACAAATTCCTTTGAACAGGTGAACACTGTCATTCTATTTTTATTCTAATTCTATTTATTCTAATTTGTTCCATTTCCAGCTTGATTTACTCTTTTAAAGAAAAGCTAAATACATAAAAGGAAGCTAAAATACAAGCACTATAAAGGGTATCCTAAGAAAGGACATCATGAGTAAGAACTAGGAAATTAGAGGAGGGTGAAGTAATATTTAACTCAGTATTAGATAACTAGGTTTAGCTCATATTTTGCATTATTCTTGGTAATTAACATCCAACATGATATGACTTGCATAAAATTTTTAATGTGAAAATGAAAAGTTAATCATTAACACTTTAAAGAAAATGTATGGTAAAAATTACAGCAAAAAAAGGGATAACCATACTACAGAGTTATAAAGTTTCTTATTATGTTTCTATAGTATAGTTGCCATTTTCTTTTTATTTTCATTTGCCAAAGTTTTCTAATACACAAGTTTCAATAATATATGTTGGTATGGAATGGTGAAGATTGCAGAAACAAAGTAATAGGAATCAGGACTCCGAAACAAATTTGAAGATACTTTAGAGAATATCTTGGTAAGAAAGATTTAAAAAAGCAAAAGAAAGAGAGAAAGAGACAATAAAGAAGAAAAAGAGAGAAAGGAAGAAAGAAATAAGAAAGCGAGAAAGAAAGAGAAAGGAAGAAAGATAAAGAAAGAGGAAAAGAAAGGAAACAACGAAAGAGAAGGAAGGAAGAGAAGGAAAGAAAAGAAAGAAAGAAAAAGAAAGAAAGAAAGAAAGAAAGAAAGAAAGGAAGGAAGGAAGGAAGGAAGGAAGGAAGGAAGGAAGGAAGGAAGGAAGAAGAAAGGAAGAAAGAAAGAAGGAAGGAAGAAAGAAAAGTAGGAAGGAAGGAAATGGCATTTTTCTTGTTTCTTTACCTGTTTATATCTAACACACTAGTGAATTACTGCTTCAATAGACAAATGTAAAATGAACTACTAAGAGATCTTGTTAAAAGATCTACATTTTTATGTTACAGTCTGGCCAGAACAGATGTATTACTAACAAGCTACAGCCAAGACCAATGCTGAGAGATATGGATAATACTTTGATGAACACAATTCTATACAACTCACTATGGTTTCTTGTCTTCCATCTAACCCCAGGTACCTGTACTTTAAGTTCTAGTAAGAGCAGCTATTTATTTCCAGAGAACACCCTAGTAGATCATAATTTACATTTTAGTTCATACTAATTTCTCTGTTCAGAGTATATGTTAAAATATGCCAAGAGTTTCTTCTCTAAGATTTGCTCTTAGAAGTTTAAAACTTTTGGGCCATTGATCATATTTATTCAAAAGTTGCATATCAATATTACATGACTGAAACTCAATCATGAACAAGTTTAACCATATTATTTAAATAAAGTAATTACAATAAAGAAAAATTGAGATTATGTACCTTTTTTTTTCCACCAGAATGTGGACAAAGACTTATCAAGCACAGGAAACTAATCTACTGTTCTATATACTTAGCTTTTTCTGGCATGCATTGTAAATATTTAAGAATCAATTAAATCAGTTAAGAATCAGATGGGTGACATATTCTAATACAGATGATTATGCTTCTCACTAAGACACAAAACATACTCAGCAGTGATTTTGACAAATTTTAAAGAAAAGTTTAAAAATAAATGAACAGCAATCAATCTTTAAAATATTTAGAGTGGATTATATACTTTTAGACAAAGTGAATTAACCTAGAGAATATGCAATGTCCATTATGAACATTGGTGGTTTTCTTAAGAATTCAATAAGCATGCCTAAGGAATGGTGTAAAACTATCTCCCTCCAATTCTGAGTTATTCCTTATTTTTGAGGGATGATTCCCTCATTCATTTTTCTTTTAAATGCTTTTCAGGCCTCTTGATGTTTATTAGTTGAGAATTTAATGACCTAAGATAGTTATGTTTTCCTCATCTTTTGCTAAGGCTAGCTAAAAGGGTCAGAGGGAATCCATTATATGAAGAAAGACTTTCCTCAGAGTCATGAAAACATAAAAGAGAAGCCAGACCAAGAATATCTTCTATAACGTTCCCTCTACTTATTCCATTATAATTGCAAATATTCTTCTCTAGGTCTCAGACATCCTTTCTGAAGGTCCGATACCACTAGTGGAAACTAAGATTTAGTTTTCTTCACTGAATTAACTAATTGTCATAATGTTGAAAAGAGTTATAGAAGTGTTTGTGATCCAAAATGACTTAAATAGTATGTTCTAGCTTCAAAATACAAAGAGATACAAATTATAGGTTAACATTGGAAATAATATATTTGTTTATTATAAATATAAAATACTTCTATTATCATTAATTATTAGAATTATCACCTCAAATAAAAATGATTTAACATTTAATGTACTTCAGTGGGGAATCAGTAATAATATATTATAGCAGTTAGTAGTTAATGAGAAGAGATAAAGAGCAAGGCATCATCATTGTCAACAATAATAAACTGTCTATATTCTGGAATATAAAAACAAAATGAAGATCTGACACTGTTATACAAAGCTGATTAAAACAATCAAATCTTTATTCTGCAAGAAGAGCTCAACTTTATGGAATTATTATTTTAATAAGA
The DNA here is from genome assembly GCF_024139225.1 of Suncus etruscus. Classification (NCBI taxonomy): domain Eukaryota; kingdom Metazoa; phylum Chordata; class Mammalia; order Eulipotyphla; family Soricidae; genus Suncus; species Suncus etruscus. The sequence goes on along the minus strand of NC_064860.1, from coordinate 35,719,645 downwards.
TGAGTATGAAATAGTAAAACCAACATTATGAGACCAAAGAGCAATAAAGTTATAAAATAATACAACTCAACCAATTTATTGTTGCAAGATATAAATCAGGATACAGGAAGTCAGCATAGAATCCATTCTAAGATGCAAGACATACATTTTTAAAGCAACCACAATCGGAAAACAAGCTCAGCACTTGTCCCTCTAGGAAGTCACACGGATTTTTAAGTATTAGGGATAAGAATGGATATAGTTTACTAGTCATAATGCTCGATTTCAATAACAGTAATGACAGAAGTAAAATAAAATAAAATAAAATAAAAACTAGTAGTGGAATGCAAGTAATACCTGAGCAAAAGAAGATACAACCAATTACTTGGGAAATTGGTAAGGCAATTTCCTTTTACATGGCCCACCTAGGTTCAACCCTCAAAACCTCTTGTGGTCCTCCAATTCTGTTAGAAGAGATCTCGGGGCACAGAGACAGAAGTATGCCATAAACACTGTAGAGTTCAAAATCAAAAATTGAAAAAAGGAAAAATCATTATTTCTGGCCTGACTTGTAAGCCTGTCACTATTCCAGACCTAGATAGTATCCTATGAATATGGCAGTAAGGGTGAAAGAAAGGATAATAAAATAGTCCATAAATATTGGGGTCAGAGTGATTTTATAGCAAAATTGTCTTAGTGGTGCTGATCAGGTTTAATTCCCAGCATTTAGCTTATATTTGTACTTGACTCACCATGAATTATACCTGAATATAGAGTCAGGAGTACTCCCTGAACACTTCCAGAAACAAAACAAAATGAAAAATTATAATAAACCCAAATAACTACAATGGATGTTTTCCCACTGAATCTACGTACAAGTTTTCAATAATAAATTTATTTTTATACCTAAGATATTCAGTGCATTCTTTCATAAACCCAAGTACCAGTTCTCTAGCATCAATAAACTATATATTTTCTAAGTTTGCTGTAGAAATTGAGTGTATTTTCTTACTATTTAATATAAAAATGAACTATCATTATTCTTAATATATAACTATAACATGATATAAAATAAAGTAAACAAATTTTAATTTCCAGATCATTGTAATGCTAAATATCTTGGTCATCAAAAGTATGAGTAAAATAAAATATACAATGAAGATTTATGCAGCATAAGGCATTTTTGACTGACTAAAACGTATAAGCAAAATCAGGACAAAATCATGGTTTTTGGAAGGATCGAATTTACTTCAAATTAAGTTTGCTCTAAATAAATAATATGGGAAAATATATGGAACTTAAATAATATTTTTGTTAGCACTAAAAGTACATTTTCTAATTTAGAAGCCCAATAAACCTGACTTTTATTATCATTTAGAATTAATAAAAATCAAATATTATAGCACATAATAGCAATTAACAGAAATTTATGTGCAATGACTTTATAATAATCAATTTTCTATCAAATTATAAACTAAAGGGGCTGGAGCAGTGTTGCAAGTGGTAAAGTGTCTGCCTTGCCTGCGCTAGCCTGGGGCAGACAGTGATTCGATCCCCTGCACCCCATATTGTCCCCCAATCCAGGAACGATTTCTGAGCTCATAGCCTGGAGTAACTCCTGGGTTACTCAATGGGTCTGACTCAACCTCCCCTCCAATTTTAAACTAAAGAACTCATATTTAACTTTTTATTGACTTTTAAAATTTTTTGAAATTTAAAGATTTCATAAATCTTAATAAAAATGAAAAATTTTAGTGAGAAATATTGATAAACATGATTTATAGTCATCTGCCTTTTTATTTAAATAGGAGATGTTTTATACAAATGTTTTATGATACTATATCTGCAAATGCTTGACTACCCAAATGTCATAAATTGGTGTCCAAATAGTCAGCAAATACTCGAGTATGAGTATTCTCAGTACTCCACGAGTTCACTTTTTCTCAATATTATAAAAAATATTTATCATATAATGATAAACATTGATTTGAACTACTATGATATCCATTTGCTGCAATTTAAATGCTAGATGAGACTCAAATAATAGATTTTCAAATAATTCTATTTTATATTAAGTATTAATTGTGTACTGGGGATGAGGAGACAGTAAAGTATGAGGGGAGAAATAACAGGAATCAAATGATTGTTAACAGTTTCTGTTTTTTATTTTTCTTCTAATTAATTTATTTAAAAACAATTAACACATGTTCTTTGTACAGTGCTAATATATCAAAGCATCTCACAAAGTTAATTGGCTATCTGTTGGGACTTTACATTGATTAGAATATTAAAGTAGCCAATCTCCTGCCTCTTAAAAAAACTGAGGAAATTTATTAGTTATTTGAAAAGAATAGATTACAATATTCAAATATTATTTCAAGAATTTTTTCCATAACCAAAGAAGTCATTTTATTGTATTCTTCATTATATTTATTCCCATACTTTAAAATATTTTCTGACCTAATGAGCAATATCAGAAAGATTCTAATTGTTTCATAAAGGTTAACAACATAACACTATCAAACTTCAAAGATCTTTCTAATTGCGTATGGGTTCCCTGAAGGGTCAATGGCAGAGGGAAGTATGTGTATGCAAATACAAACCTTTAAGAACATGTTTCGTTTTTTCTCCAACACTGAAAATATAAGATCTAGTTTTATTTTTCTTTAGTTTTATTTACTGAGAAACATGTTTATTCATGTTAGATATTTCCAACCCAGATCTTAAATATGACTTAAACATTTTCATTTTTCATAAAACTCGTGCTAAGAAAGTTTAGGAAGAAAGATAATAGCATATGACTGTCCTAAATTCGATTCCCAGAACCACTTGGGATCCTTCAAATAAAAACAGGAGTGATCATTGAGTACAGATCCAGGAGTAAACCCTCAGCGCTGCCTACTATGGCCCATAGAAAAGAATTCACAAGATTCTGATGTATGTTGTTCAAATATATCTTTGAAGATACAGATAGCTGGATTAAGTCCAAGGAATCAAATAGTAAAGTAAGTGGAAAAATTACCAAATTGTGCATACAACGTTTTTTGTTTTATTAATGTTTTATTTTATTATTATTTTAAAATTTTAATGGCTTTATTTAAGCACCATAATCACAAATGTGTTCATTGCTCAGTTTGTCATACAATGTACACCATCCATCTTAATGCTCTTCTTGCGAAGGTCTTTGAAACTTTGGTCCTCGATTTTCCTACCCTGTACCAATTGTAAATGTGAAACTCTGGAATTAGTAATAACTAACAGATTGACCTAAGATTTATAGTTTAGAAAGTATGATGGCAGCCTCCTTGGAGAAGCCATCCAGTTGCATGCTATTGGCTCTGACTGGGCTGAACTTTAATAATCCCTTTGCACTGACAAAGACCCTGAAAAAAAATAATGGTCTAGCATTATTTGGAGTAGAGAATGCACATTAGACCCCTCTTGACCTCTACTCTCCTTTCTCTGTGTTGCCACACAAAAATATCACTTTTACATTATGTTTTTCCACCACTATCTGGCTGAAGACTTCCATTCATTGTATGTTTGTAAAATAAAATTGTTCTGAGTCATCCCTTATGAATATATATCAGTTTCCTGAGAAACAGTAATACTATGAATAAAATATTATATAACTTATCTGATGGGTATAAAACCAGATCCCTACCATTTCTTTGAAGCTGTTCTTATAACTTGTCATTTTCAAGCCAATAAAAATTTTCATATCTTTCATCTGTCCCAGTATTAAGATGACATCCTTCAGAGCTTACCTAAGACCTATAAATAATACAGAATAATATTCACTGTGATTTACTTCACCTATTTACTTTTTGTCATGGACTCTCTGCTATGAAGGATTTGAAGGACATGTTTCTCAATGATCAATATCTTATTTGTCTCCATATGTTGTTGGAAACAAGTCCTTTGATGGAGGTGGAAGATCGAATGCGGTAATAGTATAGGAAACATCTAAGATAGTGGAAAGCATTCAACCAAAAGGAGGAAGTGAAGCTAAAAGGTGGTGGAGTTTTCTATAAAACCCAATAATCAATATTACTATAAGCCAAAGTAAAAATAATTATATGTAATACTATATATATAGTGTCTCTTGTAGAATTATACTATCAGTTTACCAAATGCAGACATGATGACTCATTTGAAGGCATGATTTCAGCTGCCAAGTACTCAAGAAGTATAAAAAGTTGGAAGAGGATATCCAAACTCACTCCAAAAAATACTGATTCTGTCAGCCCAAATACCAGAAGGTGAGGGAACAGGGAAAGGGGAAGAACAAGTGTTGGAGAGATGATCACAGAGAAAGTCCTTAGCAATGCTGGCTCATAATTTGTCTTTAAGTTTGTCTATATGATTCTTCCTCTGTAAGATTCTGCTACTAGGGATTGATAGCATGACTTTTTTTTTTAGCTCTTCAGTTACATTTTATGGATTCTCCCATTTTCTAAAAACATTCTTTGACTTAGATTTACCATTGCTCTTTGATTGTTGAGATGTTAATGGTGGTGTTTTAGATTCCTGTTACTTGAGAGGTGATCTGTTGAATTGTTTCTATCAAATGAAAACGAATAAATGCATCTTTCTTTCATGTTATTTTCCTTACCATGCAGGTTTATTTGAGAATTCTGTGAAAATTAACAAGTAAATAGTCTGTTGGATTAACTGAGTTTTGTGACTGTATAATGTCTGAAAATTAGGCGTGCTACATCCTACCTGCCTAAAATGAGGTGATATAATTAGTGATGTCTGTGCTCAGATACTATACAACTCATACAACTGTCTACACTATTTGGGTTTAGAGGTGAGACAGATGACATATCTTGAGACTTTCTTGTCCAGGGGCTTGGAGCAGGTATTGGTAAGAAACCTGGGGTACCAAATTCACCAACTGGAGTGTGTCTCTTTGATTTTTAGCACAAATCAGTTTTCAGATTTCCAGAGAGAGAATTAGTTGCTACCTCAATTGTGAAATATGATGATGTCTAAGGGAAAAATAATAATAATAACAATAATAATAAAATCAATCAGCCATTTATCTAAACATATAGACTACCACCCTTTCTGTTCCCAAACCTTAAGGAAAAATTATTGAAGATAGCTGATAAGGCTCTCTGAATTTTTCACTGGAGTTGATCTGGGGCTGTAAATACGCAAAATGGCAATTTTCGTACAAACAAATATATAAGTATGCAAAAAAAATCACTGAGTGATACTGGCTCATTCATTCATAGTAGAGTGATTTTCAACTGACAACTTTAAACTGGTAAAAAAAAAAAATACCTTCTACGAGTATGCTTAAAGTCCTGCCATACATCCCTGATGAGATGAGAAAGAGAGCATCAAGGAGAGCTCTTGAAATGTAGAGGTGGCGATTTATAATATTTCAGGGTTTTCTCTCCAAAGCAAGGAAAGAAGTAGGGATGAAAGACAAGCAGCTTTATTGAGGCAGAAAATGCAGACATGCATTTGCAACATGCATGTTGGGGCAGCCCTACAGAGACTGGTTCTGACTAATGTCTTCTGAGAATATTTCTACATAACAAAGTGGAAAAACACTTCTGTGCTTAATGTTAGGCTGGCTGTCAACCAGGAGCGTAGGAAAACTAAATTCCCAAGATTTAATCCTTGATATTCAGCTTTTTAATATATACGATGGGACACAACTTTGATAAGTTTATTCTGTCCACCCAAGATGTTGTTTTGACTTCATGGTTGAATACAATGGTAAAATAACCAGAATCATGAGACTGTTCTTTAACACACATCACAACCTGTATTACGTCTATGAAATCTGATATGTAACTTTTTTTTTTTGGTTTTTGGGTCACACCCGGCAGCGCTCAGGGGCTACTCTTGGCTCTACGCTCAGAAATCGCCCCCGGCAGGATCAGGGTACTATATGGGATGCCGGGATTCGAACCACCGTCCTTCTGCATGCAAGGCAAACGCCTTATTTCCATGCTATCTCTGCGGCCCCCTGATATGCAACTATTAAAATTGGGTTCTACTTTCTGGCTTGTGAACCTGATGCTAAATTTAGGGAATAGTTGGTCAGTAGAATGCAGAGGAATTAAAACTAAATGATTCCCAGATACATTCTATAAAGTTAAAATGGGTAGTACCAGATAGTCTGAAAGAAATCACGAGGTGAAAAGTCCCAGTCTGATATTCTCACGAAGCCATCACTGTATGTAGTTTTTCAGACTGTTCCATTTGGATAGCAAATCAACAGATACTATCAGTGACCATATATCTAATTAAATATACTTTAATACATTATAATTCATTAAAGCTATCGCTCTGTCATCACACAGCCTAAAGCTTTTAATTTTCAGTGTAACTGAAGATTCTGTAAATCATAAACAAGCTATATTCAATAAGCTTTGCCCAAATTCTAAACTTATAATGTCTTGAGGATTACTTTTACAGTGCCAACTAGTGAAGCAGAACATGCAGCCTAACAAAAATCATACACAACTTTTTAAGTTAAAGAAAGTGTATATTGAGTGATACTCCAGGCCTTATTGTACCTGTCAGTCAATTAAAGACTATGTGATCTTAACGGGCAGGCGCTGTGGCGCTACAGGTAAGGTGTCTGCCTTGCCAGCGCTAGCCTAGAACGGACAGCGGTTCGATCCTCTGGCATCCCATATGGTCCCCCAAGCCAGGAGTGACTTTTGAGCGCATAGCCAGAAGAAAACCCTGAACGTCACCAGGTGTGCCCAAAATCCAAAAAAAAAAAAAAATCCAAACAAACAAACTAAGACTATGTGATTTTGAACTATTTAATTGTGGTTTCTGGAGATCACATTTTAATACATTAGAAAAATATATTTTAGCATAATGTTAAGAGTTAATAGACACATTGTGTACAAATTTGCCTGGCATAGAGCAGTTAAGGTAAAAATTAATTAATAATTTTATTATCTTTAATATTGTCATTGATAAAATTGTAACTAAATCTTAAACATTCTAGAATCAGGTTGGAGATGAAAGATTGCACATTTTGTCTAGAATTAAATCAGATCATGACAAACAAAATAGAAAGTCTCAAGAAAATTACAGACCAATATCACTGATGAATGCAAATGCAAAGATCCTCAACAAAATCCTGGCAAATAGGATTCAATGCCTCGTTAAGAAGATCATCCACTACGATCAAGTAGGTTTCATCCCAGGAATGCAAGGCTATTTAACATCCGTAAATCTATCAACATAATACACAACATCAATAACAAGAAAAATAAAAACCACATGATCATATCAATAGATGCAGAGAAAGCATTTGATAAGGTCCAACACCCATTCTTGATCAAAACTCTCAGCAAGATGGGAATGGAGGGAACCTTTCTCAATATAGTGAAGGCCATCTACCACAAGCCAGTGGCAAATATTATCCTCAATGGAGAAAAACTGAAAGCCTTCCCTCTAAATTCTGGCACAAGACAAGGCTGTCCTCTCTCACCACTCCTATTCAACATAGCACTGGAAGTACTTGCTATAGCGATTAGGCAAGAAAAGGATATCAAGGGAATCCAGATAGGAAAGGAAGAAGTCAAGCTCTCACTGTTTGCAGATGACATGATACTCTACTTAGAAAACCCTAAAGACTCTATCAAAAAGCTTCTAGAAACAATAGACTCATATAGCAAGGTGGCAGGCTACAAAATTAACACACAAAAATCAATGGCCTTTCTATATACCAATAGTAATAAGGATGAAATGGACATTAAGAAAACAACCCCATTCACAATAGTACCACACAAACTCAAATATCTTGGAATCAACTTGACTAAATATGTGAAGGACCTATACAAAGAAAACTATAAAACTCTGCTCCAAGAAATAAGAGAGGACACACGGAAATGGACACATACCCTGCTCATGGATTGGCAGGAGTAACATCATCAAAATGTCAATACTCCCCAAGGCATTATACAGATTTAATGCCATCCCTCTAAAGATACCCATGACATTCTTCAAAGAAGTGGATCAGACACTTTTGAAATTCATTTGGAACAATAAACACCCTCGAATAGCTAAAGCAATCATTGGGAAAAAGAATATGGGAGGAATTACTTTTCCCAACTTTAAACTGTACTACAAAGCAACAGTTATCAAAACAGCATGGTATTGGAATAAGGATAGGTCCTCAGATCAGTGGAATAGGCTTGAATACTCAGAAAATATTCCCCAGAGATACAACCATCTAATTTTTGATAAAGGAGCAGGAAATCCTAAATGGAGCAGGGAAAGCCTCTTCAACAAGTGGTGTTGGCACAATTGGATAGCCACTTGCAAAAAATTAAACTTAGACCCCCAGCTAACATCATGTACAAAGGTAAAATCCAAATGGATTAAAGACCTCGATATCAGCCCCAAAACCATAAGATATATAGAACAGCACATAGGCAAAACACTCCAGGACATTACAGGCATCTTCAAGGAGGAAACTGCACTCTCCAAGCAAGTGAAAGCAGAGATTAACAGATGGGAATATATTAAGCTGAGAAGCTTCTGCACCTCAAAGGAAATAGTGCCCAGGATACAAGAGCCACTCACTGAGTGGGAGAAACTATTCACCCAATACCCATCAGATAAGGGGCTAATCTCCAAAATATATAAGGCACTGACAGAACTTTACAAGAAAAAAACATCTAACCCCATCAAAAAATGGGGAGAAGAAATGAACAGACACTTTGACAAAGAAGAAATACGCATGGCCAAAAGACACATGAAAAAATGTTCCACATCACTAATCATCAGGGAGATGCAAATCAAAACAACGATGAGATACCACCTCACACCCCAGAGAATGGCACACATCACAAAGAATGAGAATAAACAGTGTTGGCGGGGATGTGGAGAGAAAGGAACTCTTATCCACTGCTGGTGGGAATGCTGTCTAGTTCAACCTTTATGGAAAGCGATATGGAGATTCCTCCAAAAACTGGAAATCGAGCTCCCATACGATCCAGCTATACCACTCCTAGGAATATACCCTAGGAACACAAAAATACAATACAAAAACCCCTTCCTTACACCTATATTCATTGCAGCTCTATTTACCATAGCAAGACTCTGGAAACAACCAAGATGCCCTTCAACAGACGAATGGCTAAAGAAACTGTGGTACATATACACAATGGAATATTATGCAGCTGTCAGGAGAGATGAAGTCATGAAATTTTCCTATACATGGATGTACATGGAATCTATTATGCTGAGTGAAATAAGTCAGAGAGAGAGAGAAAAACGCAGAATGGTCTCACTCATCTATGGGTTTTAAGAAAAATGAAAGACACCCTTGTAATAATAATTTTCAGACACAAAAGAGAAAAGAGCTGGAAGTTCCAGCTCACCTCAGGAAGCTCACCACAAAGAGTGATGAGTTTAGTTAGAGAAATAACTACATTTTGAACTGTCCTAATATTGAGAATGTATGAGGGAAATGTAGAGCCTGTTTAGGGTACAGGCGGGGGTTGGGTGGGGAGGAGGGAGATTTGGGACTTGGGTGATGGGAATGTTGCACTGGTGATGGGTGGTGTTCCTTTTATGACTGAAACCCAAACACAATCATGTATGTAATCAAGGTGTTTAAATAAAAAAAAATTATGCATTAAAAAAAAATAGAAAGTCTCTAGAGTTCTTCCTTCCTTCCCTCCTCTCTTCCTTTTTCCCTTCCTTCCTTCCTTCCTTCCTTCCTTCCTTCCTTCCTTCCTTCCTTCCTTCCTTCCTTCCTTCCTTCCTTCCTTCCTTCCTTCCTTCCTTCCTTCCTACCTACACATTCATTGTTCCTTTCTTCCTCTCTTCCTTTCTTACTCCCTCCCTCCCTTCCTTCTTTCTTTTTTCCTACACATTCATGCATTCTTCCTTCCTTCACTCCTTCCTTATTCCTTCCTTTCTTCCTCTCTTGTGTTCATACTTAATATACATGCCTAGCTCTGTAGTCAGGAGTTTCTACCTAGTAAATAAGGGACAATATGGTCCTGGAGATTGAACCAGAATTTCTCACATATAAAAACATGCTTTTCCCCCATTTACCTATCTCCCCAGACTATTACTTTACTGTCCATAAAAGCCACTGGGGTTCACATTATAGTACATTACAATTCCCATTAGATAAATATACTTATTTTATTGCTAACATTAATACACATATATTTATTAATGCAATATCTACCTACCTATCAAAAAATCTAAAGAATGCAACTTTTGGAAACCACACCCACAAATGCAGTCACCATGTCTGCATTTGACCACTTCCATAGATTTACTTTATTCTCAAAGAAGATATATAGCAATCCATGAAAATATATTTTCCTCCTCTGCTTTTTCCTTTTAAAATAATTTCACTTTAACTTACATAGAAACAAATATATTATGATTAATATGTCAACTATGTAATAAATAGTCTTTAAAGTAATTTATATTTTAGAAAAGAAATGAGCCTTTTGAATACAAATTCAAAATTAGACTGCATAAATTTCTTTTTTTTTTTTTTGGTTTTTGGGCCACACCCGGCATTACTCAGGGGTTACTCCTGGCTGTCTGCTCAGAAATAGCTCCTGGCAGGCACGGGGGACCATATGGGACACCGGGATTCGAACCAACCACCTTTGGTCCTGGATAGGCTGCTTGCAAGGCAAACGCCGCTGTGCTATGTCTCTGGGCCCGAATTTCTTTATTGTATAGTAAACTTTAAGAATTCTTTGATAAGTCCATATCCCTTTCTATTCCCCAAATCTAAACTCCCCATATTCAAAAACCAAAAATCACACTCAATTAAAAATATGCTTTTGTTAATTTTTTTTAAATATTGTGGGGACACACACCAAATTATTCTTAGTGGGCCATGTGTTATTAGAAATTGAACCAAGCATTTTCTATATAGCAAGTATGTGGTCAATACTTGGGGTCTATCTATGTTACCTGCTTTGTCATTTTCTTATATCTTCTAGTTTCAGAGATGGGAAATATAACTGATAGCTCTGTACATTTTAATCATTAGTCCCGTAATTACTACTGTGTCATCTGAAGAAAATAGAAGCTAAATGATCCTTTATGGATCTAAATAAATCCCTAAAATAAATAAATCACTAAAATACCTCTAAGAAAAGATATTATGATATTTAGCCAATTAATACAGTTATTATTTAAAATGTCCACATAATGCATAGGTAAAATTAATATTGAAAATAAAAAATATTAAAAAAACAACAAATACATTACTAAAATAATTTCAGTGAATTCACATAATTAAAATGAATTGAAATAGAAATAATATTCATGTTATAAGCAAAAATGACTCAAAACAATATTTTTTCTGTTACGGTAGACTTTATATTCCAATAATTCTCTTTTTAAATGACCTGCTGAGGATTATTTTCACTTTGTTAAATATCTTTTGAATAAGGAAAGAGTGAAAATAGCTTATTAAGTGAAGTTGCAATAGATAGGATGTGTAGAAGAAACAAACCACTAACATTCTCAAAATGTTGTATAAATTGACTCAGGGAGGGTACTGCTATTAATTAAAAGTAACAAAATATAGGGGACAGAGCAATAACGCAGTGGTAGAGCGTTTGCCTTGCACATGGCCAATCCAGGATGGACCTTGGTTTGACCCCTGGTGTCCCATATGGTCCCCCGAGCTAGGAGAAATTTCTGAGCATATACCCAGGAGTAACCCCTGAACATCACAGGGTGTGGCACAAAAAGCCAAAAATAATAAATAAAATAAAAACAGAAACAAACACAGAACACAATTTTATTTAGAATAATGAAAAATCATCAATGTAAAGACGGTCTCTTCAACAAATGGTTTGAGAACAATTGGATAACCAAATTTAAGGAATTAAAGATTGATCCATATCTCTCACCTTACAGAAAATTCAAATAAAAAGGATCAAAGACCGTGAGATTAGACCTGAATACATAATTCATTGAGGAGAATATGCAGAACACTCCAAGATTTAGACTTCAAAGACGGCTTCATTGGCAAAAAAAATTTAGAATCAAATCTGAATAAAAGTGACTACATCAAACTAAAACATTTCTGTATGGCAAAAGAAACATGGGCTAAAATTAAAAGACAACTAATAAAAATGAGAAAATATTTGCACTAAAGACATCAAATAAAGGTTTGATATATATCTATAAGTACAAAGTACTCACAAAAGTTAATCTCACAAAACCTAAAAACCCCATCATAAAATGAGGAAAGAAAATGAACAGATACTTTTCTGAGAAAGTACAAGAGATAACCAACAGACACATGAAAAAGTGCTCATCATCATTTATTATGAGGGAAATCCAAATTAAGATGACAATGAGATATCACTTCATTGAATATGGTACATATCTAAAATACTGGAAATGAATTGTGTTGACAGGGATGTGATGAGAAAGGAATTCTTCTTATCCATTGCTGGTGGGGATGCTGCCTGGCCCAACCCCTATGGAATACATTATGGAGGGCTCTCAGTAAACTAAGTTAATGTACCATTGATTACAAAAAACATTTTTTGGGTATCCAAGATAGAGAAAAAAACTGATCCAAAAGGATGTATGCGCACTGCTATTCATTGCAGCACATAGTAAAGTAGCTAAGAAAATCAACCTAGATATACAACAACACACAAGCGAAACATTAAGATGTGGCACATATATAAATTAAAATATTAGATAGCTATGAAGAATGCTATAATCATACAATTTGCTCAGCATCGATAGATCTGGTAGATAGTATGTTAAATAAAATAAGTCATACGAAGAATAAACACAAAATGATATCACTTATTGTGGTATTTAGAATAATTGCATAAAGAAATGCAATGGTTTAAATGAGAGCTCTCTCAAACATGCTTGTCCCAAGAGTACAGAAAGAAGAGAAATGAAATTGAGTGGAGTAAGAGAAACACAATCTGAAATAATGGATCCCGGGAGCCAAGTGGTCTCTGGTGTATTGTTGGTGTTAAAAAAGGACAGATCTAAATATCCAATTCAAAGTCAACAAAAATAAAATAATAAGGCCCAAAGTTTAACAATCCAAACTTAATATGGGTCTGTTCATCCAAAATGTATATTTCTCACTGTTGTGCATATAAGAAAATATGTGCATTCATCTTATCCATATCAAGAAATTGTCTCCAACTAAATGAAGCAAAAAGAAAAGGAAGTTTTTAAATAAATGTGCACTGTGTTAAGCAGTAACTAAAAGTTTAATATATTTCTCACATTTATATATGTGAAATATTTCTATACAATAGCTGAGGGATATAGATCATTCTCACATTCCTCAGATTTGTCTCTATAATCTCATTTTTGAAATTCTAACAGTTGGAAGATTTTACTGTACCAGTTTGCACTGGTAAAATAGCTATATCATAATATTGGATAAAGAATGGGCTCAAACTAATAAATGCTAATATTTAAAATCCCAGTCATAAGCATGTGACATACTTTAAGACACGATGTTGCACATGACATTGCATGAAAATACAATGAGCCAGAGCCCACTCTATTGGAAGGATGGTTAAAAGTGAAATGTAACTTAATATCCTTCTAGCTTTGACATTTATAGACTTCATAATTCAGTAACTAGAGAATAATTTCTTACTTCATGATTCAAAAATCAATATTGATGAATTCATATCAAAGTGAGAATGTGAGAAAGTGAGAGATGAAAAGTTGTTTTATCATGTATTAAGTATTTACAATACTCAGGAGACACAACTTGGTAATCAAGTGAGTGAAGAAATATGAAGAAATAGTAAATAAAATGTGGGCAATTTTTCAAAAGTAAATAAAGGAAGAAAGAAAAAGAAGTAACTGCAGCGACTATCTACCACATATGTACCTGGAAGAGAAGAGGAAAAAAGGTTAAGTTTCTGCAAACACTTGTGATATATTTGAAAAGGAGAGTATCTTGCCTCAGGGGCATCTTTAAGAAGTCAGATACCCGCTGTAGAGGAAACACAGTGAAACATTGGTCACGAAAGAGTCCCTAAGTTACACATAGAATAGGTTTGTGACCTTAAAAGTCATCAGTGTAGGCTGAGAAACTCCCATAACCAGTAGATCTGCAACTGACTGGCCTTCAGAGATTGATTGAGAAAATAAAAACAATACAATAATCACCAGGGTCTACTTGTTATTTATATTCTAATAGTAAAGAAAATAGCTTCTTAGGTTCCCTGTAATTTCCTAATACAAGAGCTTTGATGGAAAAAAGATAGTCACCTGAGGCAGCCAGTTTAGCCAAACATGGTCAGTAAAATGCATCATGCTGTGTCTAATATGGCTTATATTCGCCATAGGCAATCTTTATGATAGAGTTAGGTCACTCAGGGTTTACTGCTAGTATATTACTCTATGTTGATCATTAGTAGCCAAACAGAATAACTACTTTAGCTATGTTTTATATATTGCTTTCACTTTTAAAAAAAATAATAAAACACTTCCTTGTTCACCACAACAAATGCCAGACAGAATGCTGGACATTCTGACCTTCAGAGTAGCATGGACCAACATGCAAAAATTTTAGTGCTAAGCATATAAAAAGAAGTGTTTTCTGTTACCTGATTTCCTCAAGCAAATCTGATTATATTTCAAGAACATTTAACACTGCCAACTAGAAACCATGTGAGTTTGAAAGTAGTGGCCATATATACTACAGAAGAAGTAAGAAAAATGTCAACAATTTTTAAGATAATGCTGTGCAAAAGGAAACAGTTCAATAAATCAAGGGAACTGAAATATGGGTGATAAATTCATCAAATAGGTACCAGAAAAGAACCAGAAAATTAACAGGCTCCTGTGACAGAACATGAATAGAGTATCAAAATCCAAATTCAATCGTAGGTAATTTTACCATTTGGATTGACAGTAAGTATAGTGTGTTAAGTGTATTAACTTTTCTTTTTAGTCCAATTTAGCTGTAAGTGTTGGATATAAATATTTAAGTAATATTTAAGTATTTAATTACTTAAATATTTTAGTAATTAAATTGAACAAGGAAAAGGCAAAAATTCTCAGTCACATATAGCTTATGGAATAGATATGCTTTTAATACAAAGCAAAAATACTAATCAAAAACAAAGATAATATCAATCTTCCTGCTCAAATTGGGGAACCAAAGTTATTTAAAACTAAATATCTATACACATTAAAATACAAAAAAATTTGATTCACAATAATTTTGCCTGAAGGAAATATGTAGCTATACATTTTTTTATATTTGAGAAATCAATATCATAATACCATTGTCTTTGAGGGAATAACTTAATTATTTTATCACTGTAAAATTGGAGAAATTAAATTCCTGCAATTGCTGAGCCAGGACCACCTAGAGAGAAGGAAAAAAATTATATACTCCCTAAATTTCAGAAATTCAAGTATAGAACTTTTCAAATACTTTTAGTATTGAATGGCATAATTAAAATGGGATGTCCTCAGTAATTTAAAAAAATGTGGAAAGATACTAAGTGCATTCAATAATACAATTGAATCACAATTTGTATAATTTGAGAATATAGTTTTCTCAAATAGTACAGATTAATAGAACTGTTTCCTTTTTATTGACAAATATGTGAAATAAAATGTTTTGTTAATACCTAAATAACCTATATATAAAAATAAGTATCCCTTACATTTTTTAATGACATTAATAGTTGCTGGTCCATATACTAAGTTTAGAGGAGATATATAACCTAATGAGAGAAAAATTCAAAAGCAAACTAAATATAGGAAAATAAAACAAATTTGTTAGATTAGTAACTACTAGTTACTTTATACTGGAGTTGCCTTTTCTAAATAAATGCAGTAAGCCATCTATAGGAATATTGCATTTCAAATAAAGGGTGGAATTCTCATAATTAAATGGTTTGAATGTAGATTGTCTTAGAAATACATGTATTTTTAAATATTCAACAATTCCCCACATAAATAAATGTCAAACACTTTATATATTATGTAAATAAATGAACAAAAACTTAGGATCCTGAGTCAAAACAGAAAATAAAATTATTTTGATTATAAAAGACAATACTTCCAAAGAAGTATTATATTTGAACGGCTTTATATTGTTAGTTGTTCCCACTGATGACATTTTAATTAACTGTATTTTTATACCTAAAAGCATTCTTCACACTAAATCTAGACTAGATGATTCATTTTCAAAGAGTTAGGTGAAGCTTTTTATCAAATCAAAATGAGAGGAAAGGGGGGAAGTAAGTTGGTATTTTGAGTAGAGTCAATTTTATGAAAGATGGAATTGATCTTTTATTGGTGAATTTAATGTAGTATAACAGATACTGGTTTATAATTATGCAGAACTAAAATTTATGTACTGTCACTGTGCAATAACATTACTTCAATAAAAATATTTAAAGAGATGTGAGATGGCTCATAGCACTAGAGTGCATACCCTGCATGTGTGATCCTTGGGATTAATAATATATTTATGTGTTCTTGGCATTATTTGGCTCCACAAGTAACTCTACTAGTGACTGTCCTGCACAAGGTTAAAGAGTTTATAATAATAAATAAAAACAATGTTTATAATAATATAATATATAACAATATATAATATGATTTATATTATATTTATGCATTTAATATGTATTATATATTATATTCCTATATGATAAATTTAATTGTATATTATATAGAATATTATTCATGTTATAGTGTCTCTAATATATTATATATTACAATTGAATGCTATATGATATATAATAATTACATATTTTATATGATATAAATAACATACATACATAGTTTATTATATTATAACAATATAATATAATAATAAAATTATAAAAATAGTATATAATTTGAATATAATTGCCTTGAATAGAATTCTTAATGTAATTTTAACGGTTAATAATATATTTAAATACAAAGACAAAGGATTTAAGGATAAAACAATCTTTACTTATTATCGGTCATATTCTCCTTTGTAAAAATAAAGGAATATACTAAGAATGAGAGTGAGAATGAGACTATGGTTCTTGACATCTAAAATAAGTTTTTTTTTTACAGGCCTCAAAATTTATTCATTCAACCAAACATTCAGAAAATACTACTGTATGTTAATAATTCAGCTAGTAGGGCGCCTCCTTTGCTCACTACCAGTTCAGGTTCAATCTTGTCACCCCAGATGGTCTCCCAATACCAACAAGAATGATCCCTAAGCACAGTATCAGGAATACATCCAGTGTACAGACAGGAGTGGCTCCAAATCAAAATAAAACAAACAATAAAATCAAAAAACAAATCTACTGTGATGATTCAGTTTCTACCTATATCCTAGCAAGTTTTTTCTAAATATGTCTTGAAAAGCTTTTTTTCCTTTATTCCTATAAATCTTTTTGTTTACTTTTCTTTCAATTAAACTATCTGATTGACTGACATTAATTAGGTATTAATCAACTTATAGCAATAAAATGAATTTGTTAATGTTCGATTAATACTTCAACTTTGAAAATAAGTTCCTGAATTTAATAAAATAATAATAATATAATATATAGTCATATTCACTATTAAATTGGTGCTCCTAATTTAAATTGAAATTATAATAGAGAAAAGCAATTTGCAAATGAGCTGAAGTTCAGTTAGCTACAAGAATACAAGGAAACTAAAATTTCTAATCTTGCTTATATGTATTCACTAAACAAGAATTAAAATTAAGATACTTTCATATTTACAAAATAAAACAATAATAAAAACAAAATCCTTCCATCTATTTTTTTTGTATGAAAGTTTTGACAACCAAGGCCAATTTTTGCAGTTGTGCACAGTATTTGCTTCCTATCTTCAGCCTTAAATAGACACATATGGTAGTAAATAATTGCTTCAGAAAATCAATATTGATTCTCTTTAGACTTATAGTCAAATAAATCTTTAGTTGACTTTAACACGGTTAGACATAACAAACCTGTATAGATAACTGCCCCTAACTGTAATTGTTCTAGTCAGTAAATTAGGATCTCTTGACCTTTTCCTTTTACTATCTCTTTGACTATCATTTTAGTCTATGTTGTCTTTGCTTCTCCTTCATACACACATACACACACTATTCACTTACATCTATATCAGATATACGTTTTTATGGACTGCAAGAATATCTGTTTTAGAAATAATCCACGCAATTGATTTCAAGAGACAGAAATTGCAGATGATGTGATAGTGTGGTAACACAAACACAGCTCAAATCGAAGGGAATAGTCGTCCATAGTGCATCTACACTATAACTCAAGTGACTCATTTTAGAAACTTCAGATAATATTCTTCCTATATGTAATATTAAAAATTAAAAGTAGAAATTTAATATTTTGAAGATGAATAATGGTAGATTACTCATGAAGGGGAAAAAGACAAATTCAAATGATAAAAAATGCCAGAGAACAAAGATCAAAAGAATGAAATGAGATGGAAAATATTACTCTTCATCATTTCTTCACATTTTTTTTCGTTTGCTGTCAAACTAATGGTGCTCAGGACTTACTCCTAGTTTGGCACTCAGGGATCATTCTTAGCATGCTCAGATCATATATATGGGTTGCTGACATTTTGTCTTACCTAGTGTAATTACCATCTTTCTGGCCCCAATTCACAATTTTTTGTTACTGGGAGACCTTACAGGTTATTTTTTGAAATTAAAAAATAAAGGTCAATAATATTTAGAATTTTTATAGATCTCAGCTTGATTTGAAAGGTCTTGATATATCTGTTACCCCAAAGTAATTCATGATAGTACTCTTTTTACTGTTCTGCCAGAGAGAATCAGCATGGAAGGCACAAAGTCATACACATCTGGCCCATGTTTTATCTTCAGAATAAATATGGTCCCTGCAGTATTGCAGGAGATACTCCTGATCAAAAAGTCAAAAATAACACGTAGGTTTGGCTAAAAATCTGAAAAAGAAAATAAAGCAAACTAAAATTCATTGATAAAGAAATTTGTTACAATGTAGGCCAAACTATTTAAAGAGAAATGACAATTCAAAAAGTGTAAAAATATTTTTTATATGTCCTCCATTACTTAAGTATAGATTCATTTGCTTCGATATAGCTCTGTTTCTGAAAACAGTGCATTTGATTCCAGTCAAAAAACTTGCTTTGAATGTCAAAGTTCAGCTCAGCCTGGATTTTTTAGAAAAATTCCTTGTCGTATAATAAATGATTCTTTATTAGCACAATCACCCCAAATATAAAAATCTAATGTAATTATTATAGGACATATATGCTATATGTTCAAATATCCTTTCTCTTAAACAAAGTACTAACAAAGATGTCTATTTAATTTTATAACAGGTAAACTAAAAAGAATGGCTATTTTTTAGGAGAGTAGAAATCATTTTATTGAACTAATTGACTTAGTGATGAAGAGAGAGAAAAGGAGGAATACATGTTCCAGAATTGAAAAGGCAGAGAAAGGTAGGGGGTTAAGAGAGAAAATGGACCTGAAGCAGCAAGGCAAGAGAATGTCATTTTAAATCAACCTGCATGCTAGGAGCAGATATTTTCTAATGTCCATAACCTTAATCTTTTTTTTTTTTTTTTTGGTTTTTGGGCCACACCCGTTTGACACTCAGGGGTTACTCCTGGCTATGAACTCAGAAATCGCCCCTGGCTTGGGGGGACCATATGGGACACCTGGGGATCCAACCGTGGTCCTACGCTAGCGTTTGCAAGGCAGACCTCTAGCGCCACCTTCCAGGCCCCCATAACCTTAATCTTAATCTCCATAAACTATAGGTACAAAATTAGATAATAGATAATAGTCATCAATTAACCTTAATTTCTATTTTAATAAATGCATTTGTTGCAGATATTTTTCACATTTATATATATGATATATATCAACAATATTATAAATTCCTCACCAGAGGATTAATCTTTACAAGTAGCTATTTTCTAAGCAGCTATTCTTTTCTTTGGCTACTCTGTAAACTTAGTACTAAAATAAATGACAAGAAAATAAAAAAAAATCCTAATAAGGAAAATGAGCGACAGATACTCTAATTCATTGCTGGTAATAACATAGACACTAAAACTTGTTTCATAATTAATTGGCAGTTGTTTTCACATTTAAACCATCTATTATCTCTGACAAGTAAATCCCACTTTCATAATCAATACACTTGATTAAAAAGCAGGTTCTGGATACTGACGGCCAGGATTTGATTCCTGGCTCTCCTGACAATGGTGTCACTTAGGCAAGTTACTTTTTACCTCTGTTACATTTGCTGTTATTCTCATTTAAATAGATAAACATTAAACATACTATGCTCACAATTATTGCATGCCTAGAAAAATTCTAGTTTAAAAATCAGCAACTGTTTCTATTTTTTTGTTTGTTTTGGGGTCACACCTGGAGTTCTCAGATGATGCACTCAGGCATTACTCTATATGGGCTCAGGGAATCCCTATAGATGCTTGGGATCAAACTCTCGTTGGCCAAGTGCAAGACAAATGCCCTACCCACTATTCCATCACTCTGACCACAGCTTCTACAATCTTTATGTTATAGAAATAAATGAATGTATGAATAATAATGATGGCATACACTGTGAATATATAACAAAAGCATTATCCCATAACCAAATTATAAGCTATTATACATATACATATTTTTATGAGTAATATTTATATCTACAAAAAGTATTGAAAATTTTCTCTAGGAAATATATTTCTCAGAAATATATTAGGATAGAGACCAAAGTCATATATTATCTTCCATCAACACTCATGGACTTCACCACACTTAACTTTACTCATATATTTTTGAATAAATATATGTGTACATATGTTGTCATTCTGATAGTTAACTTCAGAAACTAAATGTAGGAAAAAAATCACAAAGAATTTCTCTATCTTTGTTTTCTCTCTTACTATCTCTCACCTCAACAGCATTCAAAAATAATATTTTAAGAGAGTTGTTATGCATCATTATAGAGCACTGAACTACAATTAATTCAGTCAATACAGTCAGACATAAATTTACCCTCAATTGGGCCTGGAGAGATAGCACAGCGGCGTTTGCCCTGCAAGCAGCCGATTCAGGACCAAAGGTGGTTGGTTTGAATCCCGGTGTCCCATATGGTCCCCCGTGCATGCCAGGAGCTATTTCTGAGCAGACAGCCAGGAGTATCCCCTGAGCAACACCGGGTGTGGCCCAAAAACCAAAAAAAAAAAAAAATTACCCTCAATTGCTTAAGTTTTAATGAACAGAGTATCCAAAACAATTTAATAAATTTAGTATGTTATATGGTGATAATTATAGGGAATTAAAATAAGTAGTTGAACAAAGGAACTATGTTAAGTACAATGGTCTCGAAGGATTCTAACCATTCACTATAAAAAAAAATAAAGGCTAAAACATTCCTGTTTCCAGATTCTGTAAATGGTCTATATTTTTTATGAAAATGAGCCATTACATAAAGTACTATCACAGTGAGCTGGAGAGATCATGCAAAGAACTGAGAGATTTGCCTGAAAGGTCCAAGCTTGATAATTAGTACCACATAGTTTCCTGTGATTTACTTGGACACAACCCTGAACATAGAGTCATAAATAGTCCCCAGGTACTTCCATCTGTGCCCCAAACCGAGCAAAAATATGTATAAATGAAAGGAGAGAGAACAACCAGATATTAAAGTTAATTACCTCCACGAAGATAGAAACTATTAAAGGATACATTTGTTAAAGGCTCCTAATACCATCTTCACATATTTTAATTGCTATAAAGATTGCTTTTGAAATTAAAATACCAGATAATCCAAACAAATATATCATACAGTACATGGATGAAATGGAAATTTAAAAAAATCAGATCAAGGGGCCGGGAAGGTGGCGCTAGAGGTAAGGTGTCTGCCTTACAAGCGCTAGCCAAGGAACGGACCGCGGTTCGATCCCCTGGCGTCCCATATGGTCCCCCCAAGCCAGGGGTGATTCCTGAGCACATAGTCAGGAGTAACCCCTGAGCGTCAAACGGGTGTGGCCCAAAAAAAAAAAACAAAACAAAAAAAAAAGATTAAAAAAAAAATCAGATCAATATATTTCCTTTTCAGCACATAGCAGACAATAAATAAATATTGGACAAATTGAAACACAAGTGTTCTCTTGATATGAGGTTCAGAAAGCAGCTGAGGACTTCCAAGGTTAAGTCTGGTGAAGTACACAAGTGTTGATGGAAGATACTATATGACTTTGGTCTCTATCCTAATATATTTCTGAGGGATTAACCTAGAGAAAATTTTCAATACTTTTTGTAAAAAATTTTCCCGTTAGAGTCCTGGCAAAGGCCTATGAATTTGTTGAGAAAATTCACATAAAAGAATTTGACCCAGCTATTTCACTCCTAGGGATATATCTTAGGAACACAAGAATTCAATACAAAAATCCCTTCCTCACACCTATATTCATTGCAGCACTATTCACAATAGCCAGGCTCTGGAAACAACCAAGATGCCCTTCAACAGATGAATGGCTAAAAAAACTGTGGTACATATATACAATGGAATATTATGCAACCTTCAGGAGAGATGAACTCATGAAATTTTTCTATACATAGATGTACATGAAATCTATCATGCTGAGTGAAATAAGTCAGAGGGAGAGAGAGACACACACAGAATAGTCTCACTCATCTATGGGTTTTAAGAAAAATAAAAGTCATTTTAGCAACAATCCTCAGAGACAATAAGAGGAGGGCTGGAACTTCCAGCTCACTTCAAGCAGCTCACCACAAAGAGTGGTGAGTGCAGTTATAGAAATAACTACACTGAGAACTACCATAACTATGTGAATGAATAAGGGAACTGGAAAGCCTATCTAGAGTACAGGTGGGGGCGGGATGGGATGGAGGGAGATTTGGGACATTGGTGGTGGGAATATTGCACTGGTGAAGGGGGGTGTTCTTTACATGACTGAAACCTAATCATAAGCATATTTGTAATCAAGACGTTTAAATAAAGATATTAATAAAAACATTGCCAGAATAAACTATACTTCAATACCTTTTGACAATGAATGAGGGGCATTCACTATGTACCATAAATGATGCAGTGAAAGATTTGTAATGCACTTTGGTCACAATAAAAATTAAAAATATGCAATTTTCAGAAAAAAAACAATACCTTTATTTTTGCATATTAAAATGCCTATTTTACATGGAAAAAAGAAAGGTTTGAGAATTAGGTTGGTGGGCAAATATACGAAAGTTGTGCACTGCTGGCAGCAAAATCAGCTCACATGATGTGTCTTAAACACAATACAATTGATTTGCTTCAGTCTTTTCTTTTGTTTTCTTCCATATGCTATCTTCTAGTGGAAGTGCTGCTGAACAGGAAAATCATCAAAAGCTAAACATCTGAAGGTAGAAGAAACAGAATGAGGATATGTAGAAGTGTCAGTTCCTGAATAATGAAGAGATGGCTTTAGCAGCTGACAGAGAATTGCAGAGAATTGTTCTTTGCTATGCTGTTAAAGAATTCAGAAACATTGTCTAGTGTCAGTAACATCCAGGTATATGATATAGTCCTTATTTCTTACATTGCTAGTAATGACGTCTCTTTAGCTCAATACTGAACTCAATATATTCTTTCCAATGATGAGAAAAATACAGAATGAATCACAGCAGGATCACTAGGTAAATAAAAGAACAGCCCTCACAACTATTGCTAACTTATTCGAATTGCTTTTGAAAATACAAAAGACATTGCTGATAGCCAGTATCATTTAAAACAAACTATCTGCTATGTTTCACATATTATTTTGATAACTACATTGGCAGCTCTTGAATATTTGAAGTACTAACAAGAAACCAAACACAATATATCCACTTCTTTATAGGGACAAAACCCAAGTTGCTTCAGTTTAAATATAACAATGTCAAAAACAACATTAATATTACCCTTCTTAAAATAACATTTGAAAAATCATCTTGGATATTATATAAAATAATATGTGATCCTACAAGACTTTAGATGAGAGGTTTTGATTGAGAAAAATCATCTTGGATATTATAAGTTATATGCAATCCTACAGGACTTAGGTGAGTTTTATTTGTCAGCTCTGTAGTCAGGCCTTATCAGATCTACAGAAATAACATAAATATACATACCTATTAAATATATAAAGAATCACTAATTCTAATATATCTCTAACATTAAAATAAACTTTCAACAGAGAAACAGAAAAAAAACCCCAGGTATCACAAGTCTCAGTTCAACAATATGGGGTTATCAAAGACGTTAGAAGAGGTGAGGTATTTTCACATAAGAGAGTAGTTGATAGAAAAGAAGACAATGACAGAGATCCAGAGTATGGATCTTGTGATTAAAAAAATAGAAAGGATATTTTTTTTATACACAGTATATATCATCACATGTATTACAAGGCATATGCTCAGAAAATGTCAGGGAAAGACATCCCAAAGCATTGGTGCCCAGGGTTGTATTCAAGAGGTCTCTGGTTATATAATCAATGGCAAATTGAGCACAAGTAGAAGAAACCCTGGACATCCCTCAGGTGTGCTCCCCTCTCAGATCATAAAAAGGAGAAATACATATCTATAAAATTAGATGACTGTTAAGTGAGTCACAGGTGAGGAGAGGAATAGGAAAAGGTCGACCATCTTTGCTTAGTTTCCAGTATTAGCTAGAGACAGTTCTGTGAATAATGTTTTGATTTTCATTTCTCCCTTGAAGTTTGAAGCTCTAATATGGAAATATGTTCTGAGAGAAAGATAAAGTAATGGTTCCTTTACCTCACCTCTCCTGAGACTGTTTTACATCTCAAAGTTAAATTCTCAAAAATGAGTTATCTCTTTAATATCTAAATTATTCTTTCATTTGAACATTTTTTCTTGTTGCTAATTATGAAATGAATGAATCATTTATTGTTTAAGTCGTGTGTATTTTGTTTCACAGACATCAATTGCTTCGAAGTATTACAGAATGAATTCATTGGGATCATTTTGCATGTGTAACAGATTCATTCCAATGTAAAATACCTGATCCCTATTCTTAATTGATGGCTATTAGATTCTCCCCTATGTCATTAGATTCCTATGCATTGATATGATCACAGTGTTTGGTGCTTTTGATTTGTTATTAAAAGGTAGTATGCTTCCTAAAAAATACTTAGGGGGCATTGTATCTACTGCTAGAGGTATTCAGCGAATCAGACCAGGATTCAGAGCTATGATCTGAAGAGGCAACGCTGTTTTAGTCCTGGACTGGAACACCAAGGTAACCCCATAAATATTTGGTGGGTTTTCAGAGTCATACCAAAAAATTTTGGGAGGGAATGTGGTATTGGATCTAATAGAAGTCAGTAAAGTAATATTATACTATCTTACAAATTATAGCTTCTTTTTTTGGTCCGTTTTAAGATCTGAAATTTTATATACGTTATTAACATCACAGATTAATATTCTAAAACGTATTCAGAGGAATGAGAAAGAGAACAGTAGGTAAGGTGCTTCTCTTGGACTTTGCTGATTCAGGTTTAAATCCCTGGTTCCAAACAGAATCCCCTGAGTAAATCCAAAGTAGTGCCTGAGAAGGGAACTAGAGGCACGAGTAAGCTCTATCACTCCTGCATGTGGAAATAAAATCAGTGATAATTATAATAATTATAATAAAATAATATATATTAATCAGTACTAAATATATGTAGTAACTTCATCTTTTCTTATATTCAGAATATATTTTGGAGAATAATAATTAGCAATAGTCATACTATAACTTCTCTGGGTATTTTTCTTAAATTAAAATATATTTCCCATAGACTGAAATGATCTCACACTCTGTAGGATGCTTGCCTTGCTTATGTTTGACCCTCATCATCCTATATGTACTCAAAACATGGCCAGGAAGAACTTCCTGTGTGCTCAGGAGTAATCTTGGATACCAACAGATGTGCCCCAGTTAATTTATTAATCAGATAAAACATTAGGCTTTATGATATAGAGAAGCAGCTTTGAGCAATCCAGGGTGAAGCAAGTTTTTTAAAGTAAATTTTAATGTTGCTATATAAGAATATAATTAGGTTATAAAAGCGTTGGGTAACTTAAGTCAAAAAATTCAAACAAAGAATAAATTATATTCCTCTATACTTGAGAAAATATTCAACAATTTCCTCTGTATAGTTCTGCCAATAAGAATTATAATTTGGTGGCCAAAAAGGTAGCACAGAGGTAGGGTGTTTGTATTGCATGCAGCTGATCCAGGACTGAGGATGGTTCGAATCCCGGTATCCCATATGGTTCCAGGAGCATGTCAGGAATGACTTCTGAGTGCAGAGCCAGGAGTAACCCCTGAACGCCACTGTGTGTGACCCAAAATTCAAAAAATAAAAAGGAAAAGAAAAGAATTATAATTCAAACCATATGTTAACTATACTTGATATTTAATTTAACCATTAAATATAAAATCTTGGTAATGTCATTCAATTGGTTAATGCTAATAAATTTTATTTAGTTAGTAAAATTGTATACATTTTTAATTTAGTGGTTATACATAGTTTATATATATTTATTTATATAGTTTATATATATTTATAGTTCAATATAGTTTAGTTTGAGATTTTCCACAGTACATCTCCAATACATTGAGGACACTATAAAATTTCATCAAACTAAATTATTACATAAAATTTTAAAATTTTGCTAATATTGGAATAAGATAAATTTTAATTTGTTACTGTCTAGAACAATGATAAATAAAAAGAAAGGAGAGAAAAGTATATAAAAGTAGGTATTAGGATACTGTGTAATAAAATTTATGTTATTGACATTTTAGCTCACATATTAATAGAATTAGCTGAAGTCAATATACTGAAATGAGAGATAACAAATTGGATATATTATAGAACATTTGAATATTCAAATGTCCTATATTAGCAAATAAGAATTTGAGTCTATTAATTACATAATTCAACTAAGAGAAGCTCATGAATATCTTGTAGAAGAACTTTATGATATAACTGAAAATCTAAGGGTCAATTTGATTTTTCTGGTTTTTGTTTTGTTTGATTTGGTTTGGTTTTTGTGTCACACCCAGCAGCACTCACGGGTTAGCCCTGGTCTGCGTGCAAGGCAAACGCTCTACCACTCTGCTATTGCTCTGGCCCCTTATTTTTTTCCTTTTTTTTTTCTTTTTTTTTAACACTATGATATTTACGGAGCATAAATGAAATAAATATTTTCAGAAGCTGTTAGGACATATCCTAACTATTTATCTTAACCTTAAAGCAGAGCTACTTAACAGGAGTATTTTTTCAATAGTTATATCAAGAATATAAACTAATAGCTCAGAAAGTAATTCAAAAGGTTCCAAAAACAAATAAAAAGCTACCAGAACTTGTGGCACACAGAAAAAATAGTATTTATAGAAACTTAGGTAGCTTTGAAAGCGTTCACCAGAAAGGCAGAAAGGGCCCACATAAACAACCTGACTGCATAATTTAAAAAACTGGAAAATGACCAACCAACAGAACACAAAGGAAGCAGAAAGAAAGTAATAATAATAATAATAATAATAATAATAATAATAATAAAATACTTAAAGCATAAATGAATATGGTTGAGTTTAACCCAAATAAAATCCAAAGCATCATTTTAATCAAGATTTGTTTTTTGAAAAAAAATATAAGGCTTGATAAACCACTATCAAGACTCAAAGAGAGATAAACAGTGAGAGAATCCTAATAAACTAAACCAGAAACAAAAAAACCCAATCATATTAAAAATTATAAATATTCTGAGAAAATAGAAAAGAAAGAAGAGAAAAAAAGAAATGATCAGTATTCCAAGTATCATCAGTGATTGCTTTTAGAAGTTCTTTACCATGTAAACAACAAAAAAATTCTACTGAGGTTAAGAGGGAAGAAGAGAATTGGGTACTGTGTAGCTAGAGTTGGAACTAACAATTTCACAAAATAAAACAAGATGGACAAAAATAAGGAATTCAATAGTATGCAGGAGTGGCATTTTTAAAAGAAAAAAGGTAGTTGTTTTTGCACGAATGAATAAAAATGATGGTGTGCAAAATACTCCAAAAAATTCTCCAAGAATGTAACTTTTTAATATATCTTTTTCCACTCAAAGTAAGCATATTCTGGAATTCACTAGCAAGCTAATATGTTATGATACCTGAGTATAGGAGTGTTTTAGCATGACACTAAATGTCTTGGACATATCTTTTGCATGTAGGAAGTCCTGGTGCAAATCTTTGGTACTTCGGGTCCTTTGATTACTATCAGAAATAACTCCTGAGCACCATAGAGAGAATAGTCCATAGGCACTGTTCAGAAAACTAAATAAATTTTAGCCTTCAGAGAATGAAAATCTATGAAACATTATTTTACTTAAGTTGAACTCTCTTTTTAAGGTGGGGTACATATAAATTAATTCATTTGTATATATATTTTTTCTTGAATTATAGTAAGTTGAAAGAGAAGAATTTTTAGGTGTGATTTTAAAAAATATAGGATCAAGGTTCTGAAGTCATTCCAATGGCGAGATTAATAAAGGCATAGCCTCTCTTCAATATAATTT
Source organism: Suncus etruscus (assembly GCF_024139225.1). Classification (NCBI taxonomy): domain Eukaryota; kingdom Metazoa; phylum Chordata; class Mammalia; order Eulipotyphla; family Soricidae; genus Suncus; species Suncus etruscus. The sequence goes on along the minus strand of NC_064860.1, from coordinate 35,691,081 downwards.
TGCAAAATCGTGCTATATTGAGCCTCCCAACTTCATATTGTAGAAAGTGTCAGAGATATATCATCTATAATAGTTCAAAATGATCACTATGAACAAGAACTGGGTACTAAAACAAGTAAAGTGATATGCATGATTCCCCTTTAGTAATAGTGTTGCAAACTTCTCTGCCTGAAAATAAAAAAGAAAAGGAAAAGAGAATAAAGGGGAGAGAGAGAGGAAGAGAGAGAGAAAGAGAGAAGAGAGAGTGAGTGTGAGAGAGAGAGAATGCTAAATGTCAGGAAAACATGCATTATATACACAAAGCCTTTATTGTCAGTCCGAAAATTGCGTGGCACCTGGAGAACAGAACCACATCATTGGGCATTAACAGGATGGCGTATCTTTATCCTAGTATTAAACCGCCAATCCCATTTAATCATATGACCCTGAGAAAACCCCCCCCTCCCTCAATACTGCTTAGGAATTCTCCCCCCAAAATGATTTTTACTTCCTTTTTTGTGTGTGTTACTCAGATGTTACTCGTGGCTCTGCTCTCAGAAATCACTGCTGGCAGGCTTGGAGGACCAAATGAGAAGCCGGCATTCGAACCACTGTCCAACCTGGGTGGGCTGCGTTCAAGGTAAATGCTGTACCGCTTGGCTATCTCTCTGGCCCCGCTTTTTACTTCTGCTGTGTGAATGTGTTACATACTTATTAAAACAACAACAAAAAATAAGGAAGGCTTCTATTTCAATGACATGAAGAAATAAAAAATATTTCTTATTTTTAATTATTCCCTTCATTACCTCATTTTCTATCAAAGTACTTTTAATGTTTCTTTAACTCTGTAGAAAATATTTCTCTTTCTATTTTATTTAACATTCATTTTTTTCCTTTTACTTTCTGTGACATCCTCTACTCAAAGTACGAGTAATTAATTATTCTCTGTTCTTATCTTTGCTTCTGCACACACTTTTTCCAGGTCTAATGACTGTGACTACATGCCATCTCAGAATGTGCAGGTCTGTAAGAAAAAAATGAACACTCTTAACCTAAAGGTAGTAATACCAGGCAAGAGAGTGGGAGAAAATTTGTTTCTGGTAAAGGCAGGTGGGTAAATAATGTTAGCTGCCTCATAGATACTTTTAAATTCTGTAATAATGTTTTTCACTTAATTAATAGTGTGAGAGAGTACTGTTGCAGACTCAAAGGAATGCACAATGTTTCTTTGCAGCTGAGTAGATGGAGGGTGGAGAAAATCCCGTTACTCTGTTTAGTTAGATACATACTTACATACAGTGAAGTAGAACTGAAAGTAGCCTTGCCATCCTGACTCTAAGACAGGTAACTGCAAAGGAACTGGAATCAGTTGACTGTTCTACAAGCCCCCCCCCCGATTGTTTTTATTTATACTAATGGAGAGCATCTTATCTTAAATATAAAAAGTTATTTTTTTACTTTATTCATTTTAATCCAGATATACAAAGTGGGAAATTAATAATATCATGTCAAAGGTTTTCTATATCAGTGATATCAGTGGCCATTGTTTTCAAAAGAGGTTAATACACCCCACACACATATATGATACACACATATACAGAGAATGAAGGAGGTGTTACTAATGACCCATGAGAGTCAGTAGTAAACTCAGCCTTATACGTGTTTGCTTAAAGAAAGTAGCTTTTCAAGGGAACACTGAGTGAGTTTCCTTATCTGAAAAGAAGGTAATAGGGCAAATAAGTTTGGAAGATTGTGCTCTAGATTCTAGACAAAGCAACAGACTAACTGAAAAATAACTATTACATATTTGTTCAGCAAAACATGGCCAAATTTTGTCTTTGGAGAAGCATAACTTTTTGTTTCCCTCATATGTTTTCTCTAAGTTATAACTGGCTTGAATATACTGTCTGTCCAAATGGATCCTTATATTTTAAGGAGAAACCATGTCCCAAATCAGCTTGGGTACTGTGAATTAGACTCACTCTCTTTGAGTATGATTCATATGGTAAACAATTAGTGAATGCGTGTTGCATAAAGAAAAATGGGCTATACATGAACTCGGGACTTCTATAGCTCTCCCTCTGGTCACACACACACACACACACACACACACACACACACACACAATGGCTCTAGCATCACAAGTAATTAAAATTTATTGACTGCATTTATTCCAATCATTTTTAAAATTTCAAGGCATACTGTATATTAATGTTCATATTAATGTATACACAAATACATCAGTATATACTATTGTGTGCACATGAATGCATATTTATATTATTTAACAAAAAATATAAAATATTGATAATAAATAAGCCTATATAAAATAAAAACAAATTTTAACAATAAACTGAAACTCAAGGCTAACATACCAAAATTATACTTACTCAGAAGAGAATCCCATAAGTAGTTATGGGATTAAAATGTGGTGTAATTTGATGTGTGTTACTAAGAAAAATAGATTTAAGGTCAAAATAATAAATAATGTGTAGAAGGACAATTTGAATCTTGGTGTTTATTTGTTTGTTTGTTTAGTTCCACACCTAGCAATTTTCTGACATTGCATTAAGGAATTACTCCTGGCTGTGCTTGGACACTATATGCACTGTTGAAGATTGAAGCAGGTCAGCTGCCTACAAGATAAACACCCAACCTTCTTTACTATCATTCCAGTTCCTCAAATTGATTCCTAAAGCAAAAGCATCGACTTTATACTAATAAAGGGAAATTATAGCTTTGTCATTTAGATAAAAAAGAATATCACATAAAGATATTTCTTATGAAATAAATCATTTCAGATTTATGAGGAATATAAGCATGACCTCTGCCTATAATGACTTTTCAATCTAAAGGTTGACATTTCTAGCACTAACATTTTGGAAAAGTTATAATGACCAAATCTTTCCAACTCCTCCCTATACTCATTGAATAATAATACTCTATATATACAGAATTATTGTGGAATATTTCTGAACTTTCTTCATTATGTTAAATTTGTTTTGCATAATTTAAGATATTAAAAATGTTATTCTAATAAACTATATAAGTAAAAAACATAGTCATATCTGAGGGAGGTCTAATGAAGTATTTGCCCTAGGTCAGTTTTTCTTATACCAAAAATGGTTAAGAGCATTTGAAGATTAAATACACCAACAGGATGATCTATCTACCTCTTTTAGAATCAAAGTCTGTACCACAATGAAATCTCTCTTATATTATAGTGATCTCTCCAGGTCTTCTATTTAATATCAACTTTACTAAATAGTATTAACATTACATATAAAAAGTATCATTCATATAGAGATCAAGTTATATTGTAGGGACATTTATAATGATCAGATTTGAATATATAATTTGTCTGTGATAGCTATCAGTAAGTAAAACAAAACAGAATGACTCATAGAATATAAAAACTTAAATATATTGAGAATCATAAAGGTTTCTTAAGTCATTTTAAATATAATCACAGTAATCTGTAATAAAGATAAATCTTTATTACTTTTCATTTTAAATGGTAACTTTTTCCTGAGAGGGTTGTTGCCTCCTCCATAGAGTTGGGGCCTCACTTCCAGTACTGGTTGGACTTACTCAGGTTGAAGACCATAAGAAATAAACTAGATGTTGCTTTGGCCAGGGGTCCTCAAACTTTTTAAACAGGGGCCAGTTCACTGTCCCTCAGACCATTGGAGGGTCTGACTATAGTAAAAACAAAACTTATGAACGAATTCTTATGCGCACTGCATATATCTTATTTTGCAATGAAGAAACAAAACAGATACAAATATAATATGTAGCCCACAGACCATAGTTTGAGGACCACTGCGGGAATTAAATTGGGGCGTCAAGTATATTTTCTTTCCAATCCATAGAAAGATACTTTTGAGTTTTAGTTAATTTTGGTAAATTGATGGGCATTTTATCATTACATAGGCATAATCATATTTTCTACTGTTTAACATTTTTTTCCATGGGTGGGAGGGTAAGATTTGGGCTACATCTGACAGTGCTCAAAAATCACTCCTAATTCTATCCTCAGATATAATTCCTAGTGGAGTTTTAGGAAACATATAGTGTTCTGTGAATTGAACTGTGGTCAGCAACCTGCAAGACAAGATAGAATATCCATATCTATCGTTAGTGCTCATAATGACCAACCTTTAAAATTTATAAGCTTTACAATCTCTATTACAAAATTTATTTTACTAAAGATGCATTTTTATTTTATTTTATTAAAATAACTTTGATCAACAGAATCCTTCATAATTGAATTATATACTGAATCAGAGCTTTTCCCACCACCTATGTCAACCTCTAATGGCCCCAGAGTGCATCCATTACCATCACCCTTTGCCCCTGGCCTGCCAGTAGAACAGGTTCGTTTAAGTTAAGATTGTTAAAGTTTAGGTCTTTTGATTCTATTGTTGTTGACTTTGACTTAAATATTTAGTTCTGTACTTAGTTATTTCCCCACCAATTCATCTGAGAGCATTTGGCCCCTGGCACCCAGGCTTTCTTTGATCCTTTATTTTTAGTTTTATTTTAAAAAATGTGAAAATATGTGGAATATAAAGTAATTCATGTCCGAAGGTTCTATTAAAAAGGTGGAAGCCCAATTTAAATAAGGATAAGAGATTTAAATAGTCCAATTAAAAAAAGGTGTCTGTGTGTGAAGATTTTTTTTTGTTTATTTTTGTATAGGCACAGTAAAATACTGGGGAGGGGGAAATAGAAAGGAAAATTCTTTTGCCTAAAAACAGTAAGACCTTACCCATGAAGCTTCCTGGCATACTACGTTGTCTAACCCCAAAGTCTCAGTGGTCCCAGTAAAAGTTCTTCACAGTCACGATTGTTCTGGTCAGTTTTCTGTCAGTAGAGATCCTGGTTTTTGTATAGATCCTAGGTTAAAGTCAGGGTGGCACGGAGCACCTTCTGGTTTCTTCTCACCATTAGGTGGCAATGCAGGGAGAACTTCCTTGAAATCATGCATGTTGAAAGTCTTCAAGGTGGCAAATGAACCCATTCTGGAGTAAATCAATGCCAGGGCAGCAATAAGACCATCCCTGGTATAAGACTGATTCTTGGTGCTGGTGCAGAAAACCATGCTAGTTCCATAGATGTGATCCAAGGTTCAGGATTGATTGGCCAATGTCTAATCTTCTGTAGCCTGAGCCTAGTCACAATGACAAGTATTCAGGATGTAAGGCCCCACTGATATATAAGATGATTTTGTTCGTATTTCTTTTAAATAAGAACTTGTTTCCACTCATAAGGTTTCCCCAATTAAATGTGCCTGTGTAGGGCCGGGCGGTGGCGCTAAAGGTAAGGTGCCTGCCTTACCTGCGCTAGCCTAGGACGGACCGCGGTTCGATCCCCCGGAGTCCCATATGGTTCCCCAAGCCAGGAGCGACTTCTGAGCGCATAGCCAGGAGTAACCCCTGAGCGTCACCGGGTGTGGCCCAAAAACAAAAAAAAAAAAAAAAAAAAAAAAAAAAAAAAAAATGTGCCTGTGTAAAAAGAAACAATGCTACATGATACTACTAATGCATATGGGGTAAAACTAACAAGCCAAACAATGCTAATATCCTGGTTCTAAAATGAACTTGTAGCACAAGAAGGACTAATCTACTAGAATTTCCTACTAGATAGGTCCAAACAAAAAAATAGGAATGAGGGAAACTTCTGCTACATAAGAAGATAGAAAATAAAAATTACACCTACTAAGGAAATTCGTTTAAAGAAATATTCAAAGGAGATATACATGTCTCTTTTAAGTTAAAGATGCAAAGTATTTAAGAGGGCCAATCAGCTATAGAAAGAAAAGGAAAATAAATTTAATTATGCCTTAGTTTCTAGATCTCTTGTCATGTTTTGATCTATTTTATCTTAATTGTATAGATTTTTATTAAAAACTATAATAGATGATTGTATACTTGTATTTTATTTGCAATCTTCTAATGTCAAAGACACTCTAACACAAACTTTAACTTACTAATCAATTTTAAGGTTCACTAGAATAAAATAAGTCTTTACAATTTTTTCTTAGTGAGATATAATTATTCTAGACTCAAGAACTGAATGACTGTTAGTTGTGTTCTTGATGGACATCCATGTAGATCTACTATCAATAAGGGTTACAAGAATAAGAATGTGTGATGAATGATTACTCTGAATAAATAATGGTCAGTCAAGACATAAATTACCTCTCAGTCATATTTATAGGTTCTGTAATGCTCTTTTTGCACTATTAATCTTTTGATACAAATTGTTTTTAATTCATATTTATATTTCAAAAAACATGCAAAATATTTTGATTTATATACCTACATATCTACTGGCTAAGTATTTTTCCTCATGCCAAAATAAAACTTAAAAGGATGTAGAAGAAAGAAAACACACTTCAAACCTGTCCCTGTAGGGTCAGTTAGAACCTATAAATATTTATAGAATCCTTCACTTAATGCTAAATCAGTCTTTCTAAAACCATTTTTGTCAATCAGTTCTCTGTTCAATAGCTTTTTACAGATCCTAAATAAAAAAAAAGTTTCTCGCTCTGTATATTAGATATCAACAAAAAGTATTTGCTTACTTCTATGAGACAAATTCAAATGGTTTATTTGCATTCTCTGCTTTATTATATAGTTATATATAACTACAAATAACTATATGAGAAACAAATTCAAATTGTATATTTGTATTCTCTTTTGTCTGCATTCTATTAGTCCTACCACTATTCTCCTTACTTGGTCAACATTACCATTAATGTTATTGGTTATTTTTTTTTCAAACTCACAACCAGTTAAACTGTCCTATTTGTATGCCAGTGATTGGGGCCAGCGAGGTGGCGCTAGAGGTAAGGTGTCTGGCTTGCAAGCACTAGCCAAGGAAAGATAGTGACCCTTGGCGTTCCATATGGTTCCCCCAAGCCAGGGGCAATTTCTGAGCGCTTAGCTCAGTAACACCTGAGCATCAAACGGGTGTGGCCCAAAAAACCAAAAAAACTTGTAGTATGCCAGTGATATAAACAGATTAAATACAAAAATCTATATTTCATAAAATGTAAGTTAATTTTGGATACAACACAGAAATATTAAATATATCAATCTTTTTATAATAAGAAAATATATAATAGAGTGATATAAAATTATTTAGGTAAATGGTAACATATAATTGGTGAAACTCAGTTTATGATATCCCATAGTAAATCACATTCTTGATGTCAACATTTCAAACTCTAAGACACAGATTCATGGCCTACTTCCTCTTTTTCTAGTGGGCTCTTAAAATTTAAAGAACTTTTGTCAGTATTTCTATCTTTCCCAGTAAAACCTCTAACCAGCCAAAGATATTCTTTATCCAACATACAAAGATCTCAAACTTCTACTCTGTGGAGTCAACTTAATATTCTAGAAGTGATCAAAACTCAATACTATGCAGTCAATCTGAGATCTCATGGGCAGACCCAGTACTTGGTTGATGGTTTATGTAGTGAATTATTTTTAATCCTAAAAGTAATAAAAGTTGGTATTACTTTTAACTTTTATTTATTCTAAGAATAAGGTAGAATTTTTCTAAATTTAGTTTCAGGTAAAAAATTAATAGGTCATCAATCTGCTGAGTTTCACAACTGAAAAGGTAAGCATTAAACAAGATTTATATATACATCTACTCAAATGCACAAATATATATATATACACATACTCAAATGCACAAATGAAAAGAAGGAAAACTCTAGGAATGATTTGCTTAAGAAAGAGAAAAGGGAGTCAGAGAGTCAGCACAGCAAGTATGACACTTGCCTTGTATGTTGACTAATACAAGATCAATCCCAGATAAACCAAATGGTTGCCATATCCCTAACAGAAGTATTCTTTGAGAATAGATTAAAGTGTAAGTGTTGAGCACAGTTGAGTGTGGCCCAAAATTTAAAAAAAAGTAAAGACAAGGTATAAATAATACAGTTTTTTCTAGATATATTATTAATTGTTCTCTAGTTAAAAGTAAAATAATTATTATGTCCCAACTATGTTATAGAAATGTTGTAAATTGAGATGCAATATGAAATGAAGTAATCATATATTCTATAAAGACCCAAGAGAGTATAGGATAATTTATTATTTAATAAATCTTTAATGAAAAATTATTTTACAATATTTCCTAAGAAAAAATTGGATGTCCAATGTCACCTTACTATGTTTTAGAATTATAGATTCATTTTTAATTTATTTTATATAAAGAGCCATGCCATGATCTGCATAGGCATACATTTCAATACAAATCCCACCACCAGTGTCAACTCTTTTCACATGCATCCTCACCTCTTGCCTGGCACCTTAAAAGGCACATTACAAAGTTTGGTGGTTTCTGCTTAGATCTCATGTTTTCAGTATTGTTTAGTCTGTGCTTTTGATTTATAACTATACCCCTTTCGAAAATAATCAATATAACCAAAGCCACATTTGTTTCTCCATTGTGTCCCTTTCTCCTCTACTGCGTAGATGTATTTCTTTCTCTGTCATCTCTAAGCTCAGGTATTATTTTCATATGTAAAATTTCTATGTTTCTGTCTAATTTATTTTATTTTATCACTGTGCTCTTCTTTCATAGTTATTCTTTTTTATTAATTGTGCAGTCTGGAATCATTCTGCTCAGTCGTGGATGATAAAACCAGGCCTTTGTAATTAGAGATTTCAGTATTTGCACAGATCATAGGATGGTGACTAGTGTAAAGTCTTTTTTTTTGTGTTTCTAGAAGTTCTCTTCCAACACTGTAATTTTAATAAGTCTTGGTTTTTGCACTCATTCTATGAAGCATAGATAGTATGAAGCCTAGGATAAAGTCTTTCATTATGTTTCCAGAAGTTCTGCTCAGTTGCAGTTGTCTCAGCCAGATCTCTGAGATTAGAGATCTTGATTGTTGTACAGGTAGTAGGCCAAAGCCTAGACTAAGGTATTTTTATTGGTCCCAGGAAAAGTTCTGCCCTGTCATGGTTGTCACAGTCAGTCTTCTGTTGTTATCTATCTTGGCTTTTGCAAAGATCAAAGGATGATGTGTCTTCTGATTTCTTCTTATTGTTAGGTAATGAAGTAAGACAACCTGCTTTAAACCTAGTTGTTGACATTTCCTTATTGTCAGGATGTCATATAAAAACTGGCGCATATTGGTGTCGAAGCAGTATTAAGAACGTACCAGAGGGAGTTGGTTCCTCGAGCTTTTGCAGAGAACCATGTCAGATCTATGTTTGAGGTTGAATGATCATTTTCTAATCACATGGTGTGTAAGTTAGGACCACATGACATATCTTCAAGTTGGGAGGCGCCCCTGTATTGTAAAATGCATGAGTTCTTATCCCTAGTAGATAAGTGCTTGAGTCTATATGTAATCCCCCCCCTTTTTTAGTATGCTTTTTCAAAAAGAAATGGTGATATATTATAGTGCTGGTACATTTACGGGTGAGAGTGTAAGGATCCATCATCTCTGTGCCCTGTTTTTAACCTGAGCTTTTATCCCAGGCAAGACTTTTTCTTGTAGGTTTTTGTACCAAGCAGAACCAAAGCAGGTGAAGTTAAGGAAAAGAGGAAAACAAAAAACTATATATATATATATATACATACACATATATATATACTCACAATATAAATATATATGTACTCACATATATAAATATATATACACTCACATATATAAAGGAAAAAATAAATAAAAATGAGTTTAAAAATGTAATAAAGGCAACAAAGTGATGTAGGAGACTACCTTACATTTGGGGATAAACAGGTTAAAAGGTAATATTATAGTGGTCTTCAACCTATAAAGGAAATATAGGTTTCCCCATTGTCTTTTGAAATATTCTTGTGGGTGGTGGAATCCAGGGCACATTTTAATCACACACCCAGGTCTTGTTGAGTTTAAGAAATGATTGCAGCCCTTTCCTGTGCTATTGGCTATTGATAACAGGTTGATTCCTTGCCAGTTGTATGTACAAAATTTAAAAAATGAGTCATCTAGCTGGAGATACAGTTTGAAGAGCTAAGTGTATACTTAGTATGCATGAGCCAAGGTTTGATTCCTCGCTCTTCATGGTCTCCTAAAACCTGCCAGGATTTACCTCCAAGTACAAAAATGGAAGCATTTTTTGAAGACACTCAGCTTTGGTCCAATCGAAAGAGACACCATAGTGATAAAGTTGATTTAAAGTAATGCTATGAGTGAGCAAGTAGATTAATAAATTGAACCCCTTCGCTGAATTATTTGCACCACTTAGCCTGCCTGAGTACTCACTCATAGGCACACAAAGCTCAGTTGAGAATAATTTGAGTAGATTTGGAGCCTCCTGAGAACTTTTGAAAAAGCCAGCATTAAATAAAAACAATAATGATGTTAGGAAAACAGAGCATAGTTATTCAGAGCATAACTGGGTTCCTACTATTAACAAAAATATGGCTTTTTCAAATTTTAAAGTGCAGAGAAAAATGTTTGCCCCTAGATTAGAACATAAATTATATGATTTAGAGTTCTGGCATCCCAGTAGTCTTTCTTTTCTTTTACTTTGATTGATATATCATGCTTTAAATATTAATACTTTATTTCAGGCATACATTATTACTGCACCACACCCACCAGAAAAATGCCAGTATCCTGCTACTGTCCTTAAGATTCTTCTTGTTTAAATCTCCAATACTGCATATTCAGTTCTCTTGATAAAATCTCAGAATTGTTTCCATTAGCAATTGCCTTTTCTCCTTATTTTGTATATTTAAACACTACATATAGTGAAGACATACAGAATTTGTTTTTCATCTGACTTATTTCACACAACAGAAAACCATTCAGTTCCATTCAAATTGGTGCACCAAAAATAAATAGTTTTTATATATTTCATAGAATTTAGTTTGATGTTGGACATGGGTGATTCCAGATATTGGTTGCTATAACTATCACGGCAATAAATATAGTTCTGCATAGTATATATTTGACTTAATGTTTTTGAATTCTTGAGATATATTTCAAAGAATAGAATATATTGGTTCATGAAATGTATTCTATTTCAACTTTTGCAGATGTCTTCATATTTTTTTCCCATAATATCTGAACCAGTTAATACTCCCATCAATGGTAAATGAGGGTTCCCTTAAACAGCATACTCAGCATTACTGGCTGTTTTAGGTTGTGTTTTATTTTTTAAGACTAGGTAATTTTTATTGTTGATAGGTGACATTTCATTGACATTTGATTTAAATTTTTCTAAAAATTGATGATGCAACTGATGACTTTTTCATATTTCTGTTGTTCGTTTGTGTATCTTCTTTGAATTAGTTTGTATACAGCTCTTCTACATCTATTTGAAATAGGATTTTCATTTTAAAAATTACTGAAACCCAACTACAATCATATTTGTAATCAAGGTATTTAAATAAAGATATTAATAAAAATTACCATAAAGCAACCTTAATTGATTTTCCTCTTCCTATTATCATTGCATCTTTTCTTTTCTTTTCTCTTCTTTCCTTTTCTTTATTTTTTTTTTTGTAACACCCATTATGTCTGAACCTTACTCCTAACTGTGGCCAGGTATCTTTCAATGGCAGGTCAGGGTTTTATATAGAGTACTTAGGATCAAAGTATGGTCTCACATCCTAAATATAAGGCCTTATCCCTATAATATCTTTCTGAAACAAATCACTATTGCTTTCTGACATGAAAATAAAGGTCATACAATCCTTATTGTACTACTCATAAATTTATGACTAAAATATAGTTCAACAGGAATCACTCTACTTTAGTTCTTGTTTTTATAACTGTATTTTAACTGTATTGTCATTGTACATATGTTTGCCAGGGTCAAGTCCTGACCAGATAGTGCTGGTGGATTGTTTACACTAAGTTGTGTGTTACCACACACCTACTTGTGGTGCAGTCATATATTGCTTATGGAACTGATAATCTGAGAAAGCAGAGTCGTCTGGCAAATTAACAGCAATCAAGATTATGATCAGCAAATGTGGCTGATATGGGATCAAACTCATGTTGAAAGACTGTGCCACAAATTATTCCACATACTATGGAACTTATACATTAAAATATTAATGGAATAAAATTTACAAGTAATTTTGATAACAATAAAAACAAATAAAAGTATTGAAGGATATATTTTAAAGTATTTATTAAATTAGATGCAGCATTCCTATATGAGAAAAAATAGAATAAAAGAATCAAAGTGGGTGACAAATTGGAAATGCATATTCTTGTTCTTGTTCAACAATGCCAGGTTTATTACAATGATTTTGGGCCAAACTGTCAGGACAATAATTAGCTCTAGTACTTTGACAGATCATTATGAGAACATTAGCAGGGCATTAATGAGAATTACCAATTCTTCACATATTGATTAAATGCCATAGTAGACTCATTAGTGCATTGGTGTCTAATAGCAATACTCTAACTAGAATGTTCCTCCTTTCTAAGATCTAAACTAGCTAACCTTTGATCAAGCATATAAACATACTGTTAAATAAATAAGTATAGATATATTTCACTTTGTTTAGGAAAAAGACTCATTAACCAAGCTAGAAAACTGGCCAAACTTTACTCAGAAAATAAATAAAGCACCATCCTCTGATTAAAATGATACATTTTGCATATTGAAAAAAAATTCATCTTCCAGAAAGAATGTTTCTAGCTTATCTCTACATTGCTACTATTTCAGCTATTAACTAAGGAAGATATTCCCACTTTCCTGTCTTTATTCTAAATAATAATTTTAAATTGTATACACAGCAGTCATCAATTGCATTGGCTTATGAAGTAACTAAAGCAGCTACTTTCCAGCAGTCTGTTCACTAAAGTTACTGAAAAGTTAAAAAAAAATTAAAGAAAAACTAACTTACTGCTGCATGATACACATCCTAGACCAATGAGTCATACTTTGGATGTGGAACTTCGGCATCAGTGTTGCTTTGTGTTAAACTCACAAGATGATCTTGCTACACAGTGGGTGTTCAAAGTGACATTTCCAAATACGTATTTAGGTCCATTAACCAGAATTACTAGGTAATGCAGATATAAAGAGACAAAACTAGCAAATCAGTAAAATTATCCCCAATATTGATGACAGATGGTGCATTGTTCTCAGTACATATGAACAATCTAAAATTCCTAAATAGAAAAAGGTAATATTGAGGGGGTGTTTTGTGATTTTTCCCCTTTTCTTAAATATCACCACCTGTCCACCCACACAGATAACACATTTAATTTAGAATCATATATTTTAGAAGGTAGAATTCTCTTACCCTATGTTGAAAGTGATCACATGCTTTCTAATTCAAAAAATTCAGCACATCTGTATTCATCAGCGATATTAGTCTGTAATTTTCTTTTCTGGTAGCAATTCTGTCTGGTTTAGGTATCAAGGTAATGTTGGCTTCTCACACCCCAGAAATTGGCACACATCACAAAGAATGAGAACAAGCAGTGTTGGCGGGGGTGTGGAGAGAAAGGAACTCTTATCCACTGCTGGTGGGAATGCCATCTAGTTCAACCTTTATGGGAAGCAATATGGAGATTCCTCCAAAAACTGAAAATCGAGCTCCCAAATGACCCAGCTATAACACTCATAGGAATATACCCTAGGAACACAAAAATACAAAAATCCTTTCCTTACACCTATATTCATTGCAGCAATATTTACCATAGCAAGACTCTGGAAACAGCCAAGATTCCCTTCAACAGATGAATGGCTAAAGAACTGTGGTACATATACACAATGGAATATTATGCAGCTGTCAGGAGAAATGAAGTCATGAAATTTTCCTATACGTGGATGTACACGAAATCTATTATGCTGAGTGAAATAAGTCAGAGAGAGAGAGAGAAAGATGCAGAATGGTCTCACTCATCTATGGGTTTTAAGAAAAATGAAAGACATTCTTGCAATAATAATTTTCAAACACAAAAGAGAAGAGAGCTGGAAGTTACAGCTCACCTCATGAAGCTCACCGCAGACAGGGATGATTTTAGTTAGAGAAATAACTATGTTTTGAACTATCCTAATAATGAGAATGTACAAGGGAAATAGAAAGCCTGTCTAGAGTACAGGCGGGGGTTGGGTGGGGAGGAGAGAGATTTGGGACATTGATGATGGGAAAGTTGCACTGGTGATGGGTGGTGTTCTTTACATGACTGAAACCCAAACACAAGCATGTATGTAATAAAGTTGGTTAAATAAAAAAAAAGTTTAAAAAATAAGAATTCAGCACAGTTAACCAGGGCAAAATTTCCTCAACCCTCTTATCCTTCCCCTCTCTTTCGAAGTTTGTATGTCAAAACAACACTGACTAGAATATGTGAAATGAATCATTGAGGTTCTTGGGGCCACACTGGCTGGTTTATAGGACAACCGGGGGTGTGTGTAAGACATTTAGCTCCACTCAGACACAGGATCATAATCTTTCTTTAATTGTCACAAGAAGTTCAAGAAAATAAAATGGACAAAATCAATGAAAAGTGGCATGGCAGAAATATGGTGCATGCATGAGTTTCTCTTGTCTGAAGCAGAGGAATGGAGTTAGGGAGAATAGAAATTAGCTGTCTAACCTTGTCCAAGATAATACCCATCTCCCAAATTGTTTCCACATCCATCATATGAAAAAGTTGAAAAAATTTCTTTTAACTTTCAGAAAGCAGTAGTGATAATTATATGAGATATCTTTTAGAGTTCCAGAGTAGGGTGTATTTAAGCTGACTTCAGCAATGCAAGGCAGTTCTCTGAAATTAAAAGATATATTTTTATTCTCTTACTACTTAAGAGCACTTCTGAAGACACAGGACTACAATAAAATATAACTTGGCCAAAGCCACTTGAATATCAAGGGCAAAATGACATATGAAAATTTTAAATCCAGTGAACCTCTACATTATTAAGATATTTCCAGTCTTTATCTATACAAACATAAGAATTCACAAGAATCTGAAGTATGCCTCTATTGCTTAGATTCATGTCTTTTAAAGTTTTTAGATATGTGTTCACAGAACATGCATCAAATCTATCCTTAAATACATACCTAGCTATCTATTAAGGTATAGAATGAAGAGGGTAATTTAAAAAGATAGTAAATGTCTTGGGAAATGTTTGGAGTAGCATACTAGATAAATAGGTTTGTTATGATAAAGTATCATAGGTTGGCTAAAATATAAAATATTTTTATGTATACCATTCTGGTAGAAAAAAACTAATATCAAGATCTTGACAAGTTTAGATCTCTGAGGCTTATATGAGAAGAATCAAACTAAATTTCTCTAATTCATGTTCTAGATGATGGCTTTCTTTTTATTTACACATCATCTTTCTTCTTAGATATCCTAATTAAAATAATATTTTCTTATAAGTATTATATGAGGTTATGGCCCAGTTTATTTAACTTTAATATATATACTAAATATATATTTTATATAGTAAAGTCAGATTCAAAAGCCTTAATAGACAAGATTAAAAAATAAATTTGCTTTATTTTGTATGGAAGAAAAATACAATAGTTTATTTTATAATCATGAAAATGTATAGGCAATAAGAATAAGTGATAATGGGTCAGCATGATGGCACAGCAGTAGGGTGTTTGTCTTGTACACAGCTGACCTGGGATGGACCAGGGTTTAAGTCATGACATCCCATATGATCCTTTGAGCCTGTCAGGAGCGATTTCTGAGCTCAGTCAGGAATTACCCCTGGGCACCACCAGGTGTGGCCCCAAAACAAACAAAGAAATAAATGAAAAAATAGGTGATAGATCTCATTTATTTATTTCTGCAGAATATCAACAAAATAAAGCTTAGTATAATAGCAAGAAAGTAAAGCTTAGTTGCTTTATTTGCATCAGAGCACTTCTTTATGGTGTATTCTATATTGTAATTGATAATATGGCTGGGGCACAACTAAATCTGTTTCCATGTCCTTAAAACAATCAGGCCAAATGATCAATACTAAAAAATGCCAATAGTCAACTAAAAGTCTAGAGATTCTTTAAACTTAGCTTACTCTTGGCATAAAACTTTCAAGGACTTCCTCATTTGTGTCCTGACCTTATTTACATTATTTGAATTTGTAGAGAAGCCTAAGTGTACTTTAGGGAAGCAATCCAACAGGGATTTTTTATTTTTATTGACTTTGTGGGGTTATTTTTCCCCCTTTGAAATCCTGTGTTATGCCATACTCAACAGTTCTTAAGGCTTAGTCTTTTCTCAGTGGTCTTTACTCAGGGATCACTCTGGTTACTTGAGGAGCCATAGATGGTGCTAGGCTCCAAATGGAGGTTCGATGGAAAATTATTTATCTATCTCTCCAAGCACTCCAAACTCCAAGGACCAATTTCGTTGTTCTTTCTGACACCCATTGATTTGAAACTCAATATGCATCCCTGTTTTGTTTTCTGTGTCTCTAAAATTCCTTTCTTGTTAACTTGCAGACAAGACAAGATTGTTCCTTTAAAAACACAAATTTGCCACCTTCCAACCTGCCAACAAAGCTCTTCTCTACCCACCATTTCCTCTGCTTGATTGTTTCTCAAGTGGTAGTGAACTTCTGTAACCATTTGGATTATAATCAGAGTTTTATATACATAAGGCACAAACAGCTTTATTTAGTTTCAACATTTCTCTTATTATCCAAAAAGTCTTCTTAAACACACATATGTCAGGTTAAAGGACAATCATATATTGGAATACCATACTACAACGACAAACATCCAGGTTCTTGCTACATCCATGGAACCTCCCTAGTTGTAAACAATACTTTATCATCTGATTTTTTTCCTTCTAAACAATAAAAGACTCAAATTTCTCAAACATGATAAACCACTAACTGATAATTAGGTTTTGCTATTTTTACATAGCAGTATTTGTAGTATTTAATAATAATCACATTAAATATATTAATGTATCTGTCCTGTGATCTTTTATTGAGTTCCAGTTTGGGTGATCATTTCTTGAGTGACAAATATTCAAAAAAAAAATGACTGATAAAAACATAAAATTGGGAGAAGGAATGATAGCTCAGTGGTAGGGCATTTGTCTTACATCCAGCTGACCCAGGATGAATCTGGGTTCATTCTCCAGCATTCCATATGGTCCCCAGAGTGAACCAGGGAAAATTTCTGAGCTCAGAGTCAGGAATAACACCTGAGCACCACTGTGTGTGGTCCAAAATCCAAAACCAAAAGAAGAAAAAGTTAAAATATGTTTTATTATTAGTCTTCAATTCCATTTTTCTCACTTGAACATATATCTCTCTTGTTTGTCCCTCAGTTTCTTTGCTTGCTTATTTTCACTCTGGCAAAGCCTGTGTTTTCTCTTGAACACACACTTTACTCTTTTTTTTCCTTACATTTTTCTAAATAACTTTCAATAAAACTACCTTTCTTCATCAAAATAAATAAATAAATAAAAATTAAATAAAATACAGTTGTTTTATTTGATGCTAACAATCAGAGAAGTTAGTGAACATTTATTCTTCAAAAACCCCCATATTCTCCCAGATTGAAGAGCAAGGTTTATGTAGATATACTGGGTAAGTAAATTAGTATAAAATGGGCATAGGTAGGTTAGAAAGTTCTCTTTTAGGTAATCCAAATGGCATTATTAGTTAATGAATCTTGGAGTTATGATGGTATGTTTTTTTGTAAAATTTTGAAATAAAATATATATATATATATCTGAGATATATATCCTGGGGTATATATAACAACATTCAAGAATTTTCCAGAAAGTTGATGTTACTCATTTCCCTCATACCCAAGATTGGATCTAATTAAATATTAAATGTACAACACAGTGGTTGGATAAATAGCACAATGAGTAAGGTGATTGCCTTTTCACATACTGACTTTGGTTTAATCCCTGACACCTATATAACCTACCTAGCCCAATCGGGAATAAGTCCCAAATACAGCCAAGGATGCCAGTCCACTTATTCCCTCACACTATTATAATATATGAAATACATGATACAAGATATCTGAGATATATAATTTATTGCAAGAGCAATATTTTAGAATTAAGAGATAAGGTAGAGGTCAAGAGCAAATAAGAGATTTTAAGAAGTACAGGAGAATTAAGATTAGGTCTCTGATGCTTATTTACTAACATTATTTTTGCTACATTGAGTCTAGGTTCATGAAATATTCTGTCAATATCTCTTTTCTAAAAGGAAATCTATAGAAATTGTTTTCCTGAGTTGCAGAGCATCGTACCTTGACCACAAAAAGGTAATTACTTTTGAATTATAAGTGCCAGTGTGCTGTAGTTTTAAACTCATTAAGCTGTGACTCAGAGCAGCTCCTTATTATGTTCAATTTCTAATATTAAAAATAAACAATTTTTGACAAAGGGAAGGCAATTGCATAGGAATCTCAAATGCTTGCTATGATGGCTTCTTAAACAGGCTGTGACTTGACCCTCATAGCTTCTCATATTATCCCAGTTTGCCAGGCTTTTTTGTTGGTTGGTTGATTGCTTTGTTTGGATTATACTCTATGATGTTCAGGATTTATTCCTGGTTCTGTGCTCAGGGATCACATCTGATGGGCATTAGGAAGGGCTTGAGAGACAGCACAGTGGTAGTGTGCTTGCCTTGCACGCAGCTGATCCAAAACGAAGGTGATTCGAATACTGGCATCCCATATGGCCCCCTGTGCCTGCCAGGAACAATTCCTGAGCACAGAACAAGGAGTAACCCTTGAGCACTGCCGGTTGTGACCCAAAAATAAAAAAAAAAAAAGAAAGGAAACTACATGTGGTGCCAGGGATTGAACTCTAGCTGGCCACATGAAAGAGAGGACCTATCTTCAAGAAAAAACTGCACTTTCCAAACAAGTGGAAGCAGAGATCAACAGATGGGAATACATTAAACTGAGAAGCTTCTGCACCTCAAAAGAAATAGTGCTCAGGATACAAGAGTCACCCATTGAATGGGAGAAAATATTCACCCAACATCCATCAGATAAGGGTCTAATAGCCAAAATATACAGGGCACTGACAGAAATTTACAAGAAAAAGACATCTAATCCCATCAAAAATGGGGAGAAGAAATGAATAGACACTTTGATAAAAAAGAAATACAAATGGCCAATAGGCACATGAAAAAATGCTCCTCATCATTAATCATCAGGGAGATACAAATCAAAACAACGATGAGATACCACCTCACACCACAGAGATTGGCGCACATCACAAAGAATGAGAACAATCAGTGCTGACGGGGACGTGGAGAGAAAGGAACTCTTATCCACCGCTGGTGGGAATGCTGTCTAGTCCAACCTCTATGGAAAGCAATATGGAGATTCCTCCAAAATCTGGAAATTGAGTTCCCATTTGACCCAGCTATTCCACTCCTAGGGATATACCCTAAGAACACAAGAATACAATACAAAAACCCCTTCATCACACCTATATTTATTGCAGCACTATTCACAATAGCCAGGCTCTGGAAACAACCAACATGCCCTTCAGCAGATGAATGGCTAAAGAAACTGTGGTACATATACAAAATGGAATATTATGCAGCCATCAGGAGAGATGAACTCGTGGAATTTTTCTATACATGGTTGTACTTGGAATCTATCATGCTAAGTGAAATAAATCAGAGGGAGAGAGAGACACACAGAATAGTCTCACTCATCTATGGGTTTTAAGAAAAATAAAAGTCATTTTTGCAACAATCCTCAGAGACAATGATAGGAGGGCTGGAACTTTCAACTCACTTCATGAAGCTCACCACAAAGAGTGGTGAGTGCAGCTATAGAAATAATTACACAGAGAACTACCATAATCATGTGAATGAATGAGGGAACAAGAAAGCCTGTCTGGAGTACAGGTGGGGGTGGGGTGGGATGGAGGGAGATTTGGGACATTGGTGGTGGGAGTGTTGCACTGGTGAAGGGGGGTTGTTCTTTACATGACTGAAACCTAATCACAATCATTTATGTAATCAAGATGTTTAAATAAAGAAAAAAATGTTAAAAAATAAGAAAGAGAGGGCCTTATTCATACTATTTCTCCAAAACCAGTTTTTCAAAATAATATTTGATTTTCCTACCTAAAAGTAAAATATGTAGCTATAAATCATAATCTCAAGCATATTTTAATAATTAAATTTTCCCTTTTATTTCTCCTTTTTTTTCATCATTAGCCTTAGAATTCCAGTGATTTCCTACAAAAATGTCTTATTGGTGCCAGTGAGGTGGCGCTAGAGGTAAGGTGTCTGCCTTGCAACCACTAGCCAAGGAAGGGCCGGGGTTCGATCCTCCAGCATCCTATATGGTCCCCCCAAGCCAGGGGCAATTTCTGAGCGCTTAGCTAGGAGTAACCCCTGAGCATCAAACAGGTGTAGCCGAAAAACAAACAAACAAAAATACTTATTGTAGTCTACTAACAGTGAGAACCCAAGTTGATTTATTTCTAAATATTTATTAGTATTTAAGAAGAAAAAAACTCCATTTTGAGGCTAAAACATGACTCCATTGTAAGAATCTACCACTCAACATCTTGCATATTCATAGGTACAACCCACCATTTGAGAAGTTACCATAGGCCTAGAAGATATAAGCCATATATAACTCAAACAGTCACCTTAGATAGATATGATCCATACACTGTCCTTCCAAAGTGTCTCAGGTTCTTTTTCCCATTGTCAATATAAGTCTGTCTGTGTTCCAGATGATAAATTAGAATAACATTCCCAGGACTAAGGCATGTAGATCATTGGTCTTAAACCACTAGTTCATGAACTAGTGTCAGACAACAGGTAAGAAAATGTAGAAAATCAAAGATCTACCCTTGATTTTAATTGTTAGTGATAGATTTCCATGTGGGAAAGGTGATGGTGTGGAGGTATAAAAAGGTTGATATATATTTTTTTATAAAAATGACTTCAAAAGTATAGGAGCAATCATAAAAGAGTAGATAAAGCCGAACATTGGACAATACTAGTATTTTTTGTTTTGTTTTGTTTTGTTTGCAGGTAAAGGTTTTTATTGATCAGATACTGTCACCAGGGCAAGCAACAGTGCTAGAGGTACAGAATGTTGCATGTTTGGGGAGTTTTTTTTTATAAATATAATTTTATTTTGAACATATTGGCTTACAAGACTAGGTTTTTAACTCCAGATTAAAGTGCAAGCAGAGATTTATTTTGCAAGTATTTTATTTACCTAATAAATTTTTTACCTAATAAATTATGTATAATCTCTTTCCATGATAATAAAAAGTTCTTAATTCTTTCATAAAAACATGTACCTGCTGACCACTAATAAATATTGATATGCACCAGCTCCCTAAAACTAAAACAAAGTTAATAGGCAAATTTACTTTATATTAACCTTGCCCCAAAGCCTAAATTTGTGACATTATTTTACCTTCCTCCTCCAAAGCCTAAACTTTATTTTGCTTGCTTCTGTAGGAAAAAAGTATACCTCAGGAACTAGGCAAGGGTTGATTTATCTTCTAGTGCATCTGGTCTGCCTTGTTCTATTTCTCATTAAAAATAATCATATACAATCATATATATATATAACAATTATATATATATATATATATATATATAACAAAATGCTTTCTGTGATTGTGTAGACAAGATCATTGTATTGGAGACTTAAAACTGCCAACTTTCCACCTACCATTTTGTTACCAATAAAGTTCTTTAATGATTCATCACCATGTCTCCTAGCTTATGGAACTAGAGTTTTGTGACTATATATGTACAGTCATATATATCTTGTTCTTTTCTCTAATTGCTATAGTTTATTTATCCTTTTAAAAGAAAGAAAAAATATATTATTTTCTTGTTTTAATTTTTTCCATCATTTGGTCTGGAGAGTTAGATAGGTAAAGGATTAGAGTGCATTGCAAGTTTTGCATAAAAGAAGTCCTGGTTATATCCCAGATCCACATAATCTATAAATTGCTAGAAGTGACCTCTGAGCTGTGAGGAGGAGTAACTTCCAGTGTCAACGAGTGTGGCCCAAAAACAAAACAACAGCAATAATAAACACCTTTATTATTCTGTCTATTACTTCAGCCAACTACCTTTTTTACATGTAGTGATTATATATCTATTTCCTTTCATAAAAATAAGAACTTCAAAGAGGCATGAATGATCTGTTCTATTTTAAAAATTAAAGATAATATAATCACAAAGCTCTCTTCCCACTGTTCACTTTAGATCAGAGTGACATGTTTTTGCCCCCCAAAGAAATATATTAGAGCAGTTCCAATCCTGAAATACGTGGCATGGAGCCCAGATTTTTCCTGGAACCAGCATGTTACCAAAGGGTCTGTTTCAAAGTAAACGTAGTTATAACATAGGAAGGCGGATTTGATAGTGTTTGATAATTCATGCCTTAACAGCTAAGCAAAGACGACTTATTATTAAATGCAAATAAAATGAAATGAAGGCTGTCTGGATGCAGATAGAAATTATACAAAGCCCATAAGCCACTCTAGAGATCTCAACTATTTAGACAGAGCACAGCGCTGAGAGCTTCCAACAAGCACAAATCCCTTCTTTGAAGGGATGCACCCTGATACTCATGGGAGAAGGACTCAGGTTATATAGTGTGCTCCGGAAGCTACAGTATCACTAAATGTGGACAATACAGTTATTTTGTGAAAGGCAAAGACGTTTTGAGTTTCTAAGTAGTTAAATCTCTTTTCTTTCTATAGTTACCTTACTCTTCTGTTGGCTGTTTTTTCTTGCTCATATGATAACTGCCTTTTCCTTATAGATTAAAAAACCGGTTTCACTGGAAAAAAAGTATATATGCAGAACTTAAAAACTATCTTTACATGAACAGTATTTCTTTGTGATTATTTTTGTTATTCTTGTTTTTGTTTTTGGGCCACACCTGGCAGTGCTCAGGGGTTATGCCTGGCTCTAACCTCAAAAATTTGCTCCTGTCTGGGTCTGGGGATCATATGTTATGCTGGGATAAAACCCAGGTCTGTTCCAGGTCAGCAGCATGCAAGACAATCACCCTACTTCTGTGTTATTTCTCTGGACCCTGATATTAAATTTATTAATAACTTTAGTGAAAGTCTTACAAAGCAATAAAATAAAACTTTCTTTATCAAATTGGATAACCTTTTATCAGTTATGATATTATGGATGATATTTTAAAGAAATTACAATACAATATATGCGAAACTATAGCAGAATCAATATTTATTTTCTGAAAAATTATGATATATGCTACTCACTAACATTAAACTTTAGTAATACTTTTGACAAGATAAAGTTCATATCATACATTATGCAATTCTATGCTTTAGGACATAATCATAGATTTCCATTCACAAAAGGGGAATATCTCAGCTGTATTTTCATAGCTTTCTGTTGTTCTTACTCACTATTTTCTGGGCCTGAGTTATTTCCTTCCTTTGTAACTAATGAAATTCACCACATCTCTAGTACCATATAGAATAAATGAGAAGTAAAATAAAGTCAGAAAAAACAAATGAACATTTGTTTTTTAGAATGTATAGTTATAATATGTCCAAATATAGCAAGGAGTTTCCAAATGAAACAAAACCATTAGTTATCTTTAGAATACCAAGAATAACTTAAAAGTTTTTTTTGTTTTATAAGAAAAACACTTTAACTTATTCTAACATAATGTAAAATCATATTTTATGAATCTACATGTCACACTACTTAAAGAAAATTATAGAGGAAAATGTCACTTAAAGAGCTGACAAATTTTAAAGTGATAAACAATAATATAAATGCATTCAATAGTAGGGCTGAGTATTTCATAGTTATGTAATTAAGAGTACTGGTGGGTCAGAAAGTCTTCTCTAGAGTGGATGAAAACTGAGATAAAATTTAATGAGATAATTATAAGGATTATGAAAGAAAAATTCAAATACTGGGTGAAGTTTCATTGTAGTTTAAATTTAAATAAATTTGAAATCCATAAGAATGTAGATACAGAATGACAGTCCAACTAAATCCACTTGAGGACTAATGAGAAACTAAGTTATATCTGTCAACCCCAGAACAGTAGTAGAGGACCAGAGAAAGTGAACAGTAGCTGAGGTAGCAAGAGGCAGCAGGAGCAGGGTGGCAGTCTCTTCTGCAATTCAGCGGTGACCATCCAGCTGAAGCAATCCAGCAGAGGATTGCAGAGAACCCTAGCCTTAAACTCAGGCTTTATATATCCCCAAAACAACTGCCCTCCAGCAGAAGTTATAAGTGTTGCAACAGGAAACTGACATTTATACCCTAAAAAGGACAGTAGCCCTTTTATGTCTGACCAGAGCCCATTAAGTATCAGTTTTCTTATCCATATGTTACCATAAGTAAGGGGATCCTTTAAAATAATGAACAAATAAGTAGTGATCAGTTTCTAGATCTTAATTTAAGGTGTTGCAGGTGGATGGTGTCAAAGACATAGTACTGCAGGTATAGAGCTTGCCTTGCATACAAGTAATACAATTTTGATCCTTGACATTTCAGTATGGTTTGCCAAACTCCTATTACCAGAAGCGATCCCTGAACACAAAGTAAGGAGTTAGCCCTAAGCACCTCAGAATGTGTCGCCTTAATAAAAAAGGATATTTCAGTTGAAATATATTCCGTGAGCATGCAATAAATGATTCTTTAGAATCTCATTTATACTTTTTTTGAGATAAAAATATCTCAAACAATTCAAAAATTTATTCTTTTATTGTGACCAATGTGTATTACAAGTCTTTCACATTTATATTTAAGGTTCAAAGTGACAGTGAATTAGGGCCATTCCCATCACCAGTGTTGTCCCCCCTCCACCCTGTTCCCAGCATACATCCCATACCTCCCAGTCCCTTTTGTATATAACTTGATGCCAGATTGGGTATCTTGATTCTGTTGTTGACGACTTTGGTTTTAGTGCTTAAGTCTGATCATTTTTTATTTCCATTCAATGCTCATACAACTGTTTGTTCCTGGTACCATCCACTCCCCCCCCCCCCTCCATTCATGAGACAAAACGAGATGATTCGGGGCCAGAGCGATGGTGCAAGCTGTGCCTTGCCTGTGCTAGGACGGACCAGGATTTGATCCCCCCAGCATTCCATATGGACCCCCAAGCTAGGAGTGATTTCTGAGTGCATAAGCAAGAGAAACCCCTGAGTCACTGGGTGTGGCTCAAAAATAAAACAATACAAAACAAACAAACAAAAAAGGATGATTCAAACCCTGTGTTTCTGTTGGAAAAAATTGGGGGGAGGGAAAGAAAAATTGCCAGGAGGGGTCTATCTAGGAGCTGTCATTATCAATTTAAAAGAAGAAAAAGAAAAAAAAAAAGAAGAAAAAAAAACAATTAGGCACTGACAAAAACAAACAAACAAAAAAAAACAACCTAAAACAACTACAAGAGAAAGGGAAAAAAGGGGTGGGGTAGAAGTAAGGAGGGTTGGTATGGCAAGATTGTTTCTTTTTTTTTTCTTTCTTTTTTTTTTTGGCATAGGCACAGTAAATATTGGGAAAATTAAAAAAAGAATTCCCTTGGCCTAAGACATATCTATTTTCTCCACTCTTGAAGCATATTGTCACAGGAATGTCTACAGGCTCTGGACATGCTCCTTGATGAACCCCAGAGTCCTTTACAGATTCCACAAAATGTTCTGTGTAGATGTGGTTGACAAAATCAGTCCTCTGTAATTAGAAATCTTTGTATTCTAGCTTTAAGACCTTCTTTACTAAGGGTCATATATTTGCCCTTTTTAGATCTATGCAATAGTCTGATACCAATGCCTAGTCATTTATAACTTTTTACTGTCAGGATAGATATATCAAAGTGTCCCATTTTTCTTGACCTCACTTTTAGAAAGGAACTATATTTATACAAGTCATACACGAGAAGGTAGTGCCATAAATCTGTTGTTAATGAAAGGATGATCAAAATCTGGGATATTTAGTACATAAGTAACATAAGAACTCATAGTAAATATATCAGCAATTATTATTTCTATAAAATTTGCCACACGCTGAAATGTCAGAATTTTCATATAAAATTTAAAAAAGATTGGATATATTAAAAGCTTTGTACATTGAATTTTACATGTTTAGTGAATGATTTGTGTCCTCTACCCTCCTTACCTAATTCGAACAATATTTCTAAAGTTTTGAGACTCCTGTTCATTCTTTTATTATAGATGATACATACATTACTTGACTTGCTAATTGTCAGGATTAGATTATTCTCTTTTCATTATCTCATACATACTATTAGTTTTCTTATTAGGTATAATATAATAAGTAAAAACTATAAAATGTCTTCTATATAAAATTACATGTATATAGATGCATTTTTAAAAATGGGTCAAATTATACAAGTGTAATCTCACAGCAAATTATAATCTTGTGATCAAAGGTTTGACCTTTGTGTCCTTCATGCCTGAAAGTTGTAGCCATTTAATATTTTTTTCAATAAATTAGGACACTTCTAATTCACAAGTAATTTATTCTATGCTTCCATCACCCAATAAACAAGACCAAAATAAAAAATTCAACCACTGTTATTTTTCAATAACATAATTCACTCTTACTGAGAAAAACATTTGGTGACTCATAGACTAAATATACTGTAAAAAACAGTTGATATCTGATTCTAGTTTAAAGTGATAATTAAGTACTTTATTTGTGATTTCATGAAGTAGAGCTAAAGTCAAATTTTGTCTAAAATGTCTAAGTAGTGAATAGGAATTAACGCATTCACTCATTAAGGTTCTCTTTGCAATTATATTTTGATGAATAATCACTTTTCATTTAAGAAAGATTTCTGTTGCATTCTAAAAACTGGTTTCCTGTAGAACTGCTGACTAAGGATAGACCTAGCTAGGAAAGTAAATGTATATATGTTACTTATATCGCCTCAATCTATAAAAGGCTATTAGAATATCTCAAAATACATAAGAAATTCTTTTAAAAAGAGAACAAACATCTCAAAGAACTTTGTTTTATGAAAGGTCATTTGCTCACTCAGTCCCCCATGTTATGTGTCATTTCTCCCTGGCTGTCCTGTAACAGAAATCCCCAGCACCACTGCCCATCTCTTAAACCTAAAACCACATAGAAGCAAACATATCCATGTGTTAACTTCATCTCTTCCACTCCACGAATGACAAATGTTTCTGTTTTTTTATATCTTGCCTCAAATATCTTCAAAATTCCCATCTAGGCAAATAGGAGCATGAGTTATTTTCCTGAAGGAACACTGACTAACATTGTTAGATTAACAGACTATACTGTAACATAATCAGTTCAGATCTCAGACAATTGGGAATGAGTCTCAAATCACTTTACTCACAAATCTTTAAAAACAATGAAGAAACAGAGGAACTCACATGCTCTGGTAGACAGTGACACTAATCCTAATAAATCATTGAGCTCAAACAAAACCTCAGTTCTCATCAATGAAGAACTAAGAACAATGCTCCACATAATGGCCAGGGAAGTAAGACTATCATTGGGAGAACAATTCAACCAACTGAAAGACTAACTTATTCAGGGAATCAAAGAATCCATAGAAATAGAATTGAAGAAATTGAAAAAATACAATAGCCAGAAGCTAGAGCTATAGCTCAGCTCAAGGACATTTGCCTTGCATGTGGCTACCCATAGACTGGCCCAATGTTATATTTCTCACATTCCATATGGTCCCGAGCCTCCCAGGAGCAATTTCCAAGTACAGAGCCATGATAAACCAATGAGCACCTCTGGTTGTGACCTTCCAACAAAATACAATAGCTAGCCATAACAACAAAATTCAACATGCGGAGGACCATATCAGTTATAATAAAGACAGAATATGAACCATCACCAAGATTGATATTAAAAATGAGAGTGATAAAAGTATGGAATAGGATGTAAGATTTGTGATATATAATAGTGAAAGGAATATACTTTAATCTATTGATATTTTAAAGCCCATTGTATAGTTAATTTTGTGTCTCTCTTGACCTGCCCCCTTCCTGGTACTGGAAATAGATTTGAATAAAGAAAGGAGTTCTGGCTTTTGGCTCAGGCAGTGGGAATGTGAAGCAGAGAGACCATTAGTGAAAAGCAGACTAACTCTAATAACACTCTCTTGAGTGATTTGTTACTATTTCTCTGCTGCTACCCTACTTCATCCGACCAGTTTGCCTAAAGAGTTAGAAACACAGCATTTGGGTTGAGATCACAACTTGTGTATTTTTATTTTATAGTAGTTGCCCAGGGAATTCCAAAGTAGAAATATGGAAACTTAGCCTTAAACTGGATGGTCAGATGCCTTGGGCTTTGGTAAGATGTCTTGGGTGGGTTCCTTGCAGTTTATAACTGGATATTGCATTCTGACCCAGAAAAAATGGACTTACTCTCAAGAACAAGAAACCATGCTTTCTCTGGTTCAGAGCCAAGGTCAACTCAGGGTCCTTCACCTTTAACATGCATTAAAAAAGTCTATATTTAGTGATGAAAAGTAGCTTAAATAATATTTCATGGTCTCATAATGTATGTTTTAAATACATATAGGATATTGTTTTACTCCCCCTTCTCAGTTTTAGCCAGTAAATGTCTAACATATATTGTTGGTTAAAATCAGGAAATGTTTCAAATTTGGCTTCAAATTTAAAATATAGAAAATATCCTATGTATTTAAAATATAGGACATCAATTCACACAGAAAGAAAGAATGAGGTAAGAAGTGAGTCTGAAAGAGAGATAAATAAGGGGGGAGAAAAAGATATGAGAGGAAAAGGAAAGGGAGGTGAATGAAGGGGAGGGAAGGGCAGAGGAGGAAAGATAAGGGGAAGAGAAGTAGTTACAGAACCTGAAATGTTACTGTTAATTTTTAATAGTAAGAATGGGTAATGTTTGTAATCATGGTGCTTAAAGATATTATTTTTTTAAAAAAGGGTATAAATATATAAATTCTTATCCGTGAATATATGGACTGCAACTTTTAATTTTATTTTTAACTAGAATATTGGAAACTACATCTGGCTGTGTTTAGGATTAATTTAATCCTGGTAATGTTGTCAGTGATCTCTTTTGGCTGGGCTAAGGGAGTCAAGGGATGCCAGAAATGTATCGGGGGTCAACACATGCAAGGCAAGCACCTTAAATCCTATACTTTCTCCCTAATATCTGATTGCAAGTTTTAGATTCAGCTTTAAA
Source organism: Suncus etruscus (assembly GCF_024139225.1). Lineage (NCBI taxonomy): Eukaryota > Metazoa > Chordata > Mammalia > Eulipotyphla > Soricidae > Suncus > Suncus etruscus. The sequence goes on along the minus strand of NC_064860.1, from coordinate 35,661,922 downwards.
TACAAAATAAAATTTAAATTGTGTAGTTCTTTAACATAAAAGGAGGTAAAATTGTAATTTTTATGTCAAATATATATGACTTGTTTGACCTTTTATACTATCTAAATGTGTAAAAATATGCCAGGTTATTATGAGATCCAGTTGACTGCAATGGTCATAATAAACTCCCCTGAGGGAAATTCCTTACTTTTTGCATTGTGGATCACATAGAAATTATGCAGATAAAACTGTGTGAAATTAATATGTGAATGAGTAGATACATGCAATAGACAGAGCAATTCAAATATGTTATGCAATAAAGAAAACTATTCTCTCATTATTATTGAGTACAGTGGCAATGTACTCAATACAGTAGCAAGAACTACCATAAAACACCAATATTCTGATTTAGTTCACTGTTCTTAGCAGCTAATTCTAAAGTGTTCATAAAAGGCCAAGGAATGATAAAAATTATTTTTGTTCTTTTTAATCTCAACTACAAAATTCTAAACATATAGGAAAAAATAAATCCCATCTTCCTATACAAATTTTTTTTTCATTTTGTTTTGGGAGGTGGAAGTTGATCCCTAGCCTGTAATGCTCAAGAAGCTAGTCCCAGCTCTGTGCTTGGGCTCACTCCCAGTTGTGTTGGGGGAAACTATGAAGTATCAGAGGTCAAGCTGAGCTTGTTATGTGCATTGATCAAGCATCTTCTCTGGTGTTAGTTAGGTCTCCTATTGAATTCCTATTCATAGAAATTTTCTTCTCGCTGATTGCTTATGATATCTATATGTATGGCATGTCTATTTCTCTCTCCTAAATGTTTTATGGCCTATTATCTTATATTGATATTATATACCCCAGGACCTTATATATAGATTTACATTGTACAAAATGTATTGTATAAAATAGTATAATTTATAATTATAATTTATAATTGTATAATATAGTAATATGATAGAAATGAAAAAATGTCAAAACTATTAAATAAAGTTTTACTTCAATAAAATTTTCAATGTAAAATAGTAAAATAATTATAATTTACTTCCTATTCATAGAAAACTCCAAAGTTCTCAAAGAATAAGCATAGATGAATGGTGCTTCTACAACATTTCCCTGAGTTGGAGGCCGAAGTAATTTACTGCTTTTAACAATAGTGTCTGGGCTGCAGGTTGGAAGTGTCTTTTATCATATTATATTACACTATCAGAATTGCAAGAATTTCAGATACTATATGCCATTACTTCCTAGACAGACAAGCTATTGAATTATTTCTATGGGGAAACTGAACCATTTACTTATCTTCCTGATAAGGGCAGAAGATAAGTAAGGAATGTCTAGGAGAGAGAGAGGCAGGATTTCTTTGAATGAATTGCAAAATTGCCACTCATTGAGATCTGACTGATAAACTAACAGTAACAAACACATCAGCAAAATGAAGTATCTCTAATATTATAAATATAGGAGAGCAGGTGTTACTACTTGACTTTGTATGAACAAAAAAGAAGCAAAATTTTATTCAAATGAGCCATCTTAGTAATCAACAGGAGACCTAAGTATAAGGTAAGAAAGGATAAATTTTAATGAATTAAAACTATGATTCTCATATAGGCCAGGTCATTGATACTCCTCTAAGATAAAGAATCCAAAAGAGCAGATTTTAAAACATACCAAAAATCATGTATTACTAAGAGATGGAGCAGAATATATCCTTTGAGTCATTCGGAAGGAAATTTACATAGTAACTAAAATGAACTACATGAAGGAGAGTATTAAAATGAGTAAAACAATTATATATTTTTGGTATATGATCTTAGAAAATTATTGGATTCATATACATAAACTTCGTGTCAATGTAAAACTAAATGACAGTATACTTGCATGATGGCTAAATTTCCTGTTTATATTTGAAACAGGGGAGAATCAGGTTTGGCCCCCTTGCAGCAGTGTCTGGAAACTACTCCTAGCACAGTTCTCAAGGAATGAGCTAAAAACCTATCTCCTACATACACATAATACAGACTTATATATATACATACACACAAATATATACACACACATATATATATACACAAATGTATACACACACATATATATATTCACACACAAAGAATGCCACCAGTTCTTTGAGCTTTTTCCCTGTGTCTATCTCTATGTTCCCTTTTAAATCTGATAAATATGACAAAAAATCTAAAAAAAAATAAAATACAAAACAACACACAATTCCTTTTTGTCTTGGAATAAACCTTTAATTGAGGCTTGTAAGATTCTGGGAATAATAAAGCATACAGACACAAATACAAATGCTCAATAAATTCACACAAAAAGAGATTTACCAAACTACAGAACACCTTTTCTGAGCTGAAAATCATACAATAGCTATAAGTCAAAATTTAAAACATAAAGTAATAATAACAGTTAATATTATCATCAAAGTTTATCAGTTTTCAATTATTAGGCATTTTATTTTTTGAGGTATGATTTTATATTTTTGTACCTTTTCCATTTTGATTATATCTCACTGAATCCCCTCTATTTGCAGAATGCATGCATTTGCTTTCTGTCTTCTTTCTTTTTTCTTTTTTTCTTTTTGGCCCACATACAGTGGCACTCCGAAATTACTCAAGACAGGCTTTGGGAACCATATGGGATGCTGGCGATTGAACCTGGGTTGACCACATGCAAGGCAAAAATGTCCTACCTGCTATGCTATTGCTTCAGACCCTTTCCTATTTTTATTGATACTTAAATCAAATTTCCCTTTACCACAAATTTCTGCAAATTTTATAGATATTATCACACTTGCAAGAAAGGTGGAAAATGGAGATCTGAAAGGACTCACAAACCTCTAAAAAACTCTATGACCTGTGTGTTTTCCACTATATTCCCATAGTAAAAAGAAAAAAGTAAATAAACACTTGGTCAATTTTGAAGAACAATATGTAGAGCAAAATAATAAAAGAAAAATGAGCTATCTTCAAGTAAAATATTGCAAACAGATCAGTGAGGAAGCAGTAAACAAGTTAGGAGACATTATAAACAGAACATGGAAAATGAAATAGCAAACTCATGGTTCTTTAAGTAATTCCTTGAACTTTACATGTTAAAGTAACTGATAAAAGTATGAAGAAATTTTTACTTTTTTAAAAAAAAATTTACTTTTACCTTCACTATAAGAATAGTTTTTAAATTCTTAATTCTTTAAGATGATTGATAATAATAATATAATCAAGTACATCTGCCTGTGAGTGGAACACAGAGAACATATCTACCAGTTCATCATTCGTTTATTTCTGTCAATTTGTCACTTTTTACTGTCAGTGCCAGTATATCATGTCTATAGCTATCTTTTCAAGTATGCATTCTCATATCTATGAGAAACAGATAAAGGGTATATTATTTTGAATTCATCCAGAAATATATTTGCCATTTAATGCAGAAATGTATAATTTTAAGGGGAAACTTGAAAGACGTTAGTTAATAGCAATTTATGGCCCTTAATTTAATTTCAACACAGACTTCTATAAATTTAAATATCATATATTTGATATAAATATCAAATATCATATTCCAAGTATCCAAGCCTTAAAGAACCACTATGCCAAAAAGCAAATAGTTAACAAACTTTGTTCAATCGTAGGATATTTGCTCCTTGTAGATGTGAGAATGGTGCCTGGTATGCATGCATGATTTACCTAGGCAATGTCAAATGATAAATTTGCATGGTAGGTTTTGTAAATTTTGCCAGATAAGACAATTCAGACTAGTGTCTATTAAGCCTGGCTCTTAAAATGTCACTAAGAGTATTTGTTCTTAGCTGACCAAACTAATGTTTGGAGGTATCACCATTCTAATGACATTCTGATAAGCTATAAGCTTTTTAGAGCACATCCAGACACTAAACAAAGTTTGTTAAATTTTATAATGTGTTAATGTATGAACCATGTTATATAAAAAAGTAAAGGTAAAAGTCAAATACTAGTGTATTGGCAAATGCTCTTAGAAATAACTATTGCATAAATGTTTTATCACATACTTCTTATAAAGAAATTAGTAACAAAATGTAAAGTCTGAGAAATCTATTTTTGGCAAAAAATTTAAAGAAAATAACCCACAAGTACTATTAATTCTCTCCTTCTTTACATACCTTAGTGTTATTTTAGATCAAGAGAATAAGGCTTAGAGTCTCCTAAGCCAATGATGACTTCTTGCCCTTTTGCATTTCTTAAAAGAATATTTTTGTAAATATGAAAAAAGAATAACAAAATTTACAAACAGTATATTTCACACTATTACTTCTTCATAATTATAAATTGGATTTGTATGAAAAGTTTACTTGAACAAAAAAAAACTAGAAAAAACTAGAGCTAGAGTTGGAGCAATATTATAGACGGTAAGGTGCTATGTGCTGCATATAATTGACTTAGCTTCAGTCCAGACCTGCATAAGGTCCCCTAAACACCACACAGAGTAATCCCTCAGTATAGAGTCAAGAGGAAGTCCTGAGTACACTATTCATTGCACAATAGCAGAAGTGAAACAATGCTTTCTTTGGAGAAATTCACTAACCTAGAAAATGTATGTAATTTAAAAAATTTGAAGTTTAAAGTGTATGATGATATGAATGTGAAAGGATGTTAAGTTTTTAACATTTTTGTACTTTTCCTCACTTTTTATAGGTAAAAATGCCTAGTGGCACTTTAAGGCACTGAGACCAATCCTATGACACTTGAAAAATTCAGCATTTCATAAAGTAGAAGCAATAAGAATTAAATTGAGTCTTCATTTCTAGAAATTTATTCACAATTAAATAACTAGTAAAATTGAAAAAATATTGTTCCACATTGATACATCCAACTTTTACTACTGCCTTAATAAAAATAAGCCTGCAATCTACAATATACAATAATAATTATTTCCTCCATTTTGAAAGCAGTCTAAGAGAATGTTAAACATCCAACAGCTACTTAAGTGTTTGAGTCTGACACAAGTCAATCATCGTTCAGTCACACCAGGAGCATAATAACTACAGAAAAGCATGACAGCTGGCAATTTCAAAATGAGTTAGCCTTCTGGTTGCAGGTACACAAGGTCCTGAATTGCTAAGGTATTCACTGGAGAATCATCTTTAAAGCTTTGGATCATAATCTACCTAGTAATATGAGACACACTGTCCCTAGGAATGCTTCTAAGCCATTGTGCAGAAATACAAAAGGCATGTTATCCCTATACATTATGTCTCTCCATATTTACTCCAAAGATCATATTTGTTTGCCAACATGTTAACCCATGAGTGTTGGAAGCTCTGCTGCCTTGTCACACATAATGCTTTTCTATTGTGTTTGTTTGTTTTGAGTGGGAGATAAATCATTCTGTTATCATAACATCTATTTTACAGATGCCCAGTAAAAACTTAACTACTGCTGTTTGTTAAAGCAATTTACCTCTGGATCTCTCAGCAGCCACCTAGGACATATAGGACACATGTGGACAACTGTGGTTTTAAGGTAAGATTTGGTAAAAATTATGAAATATTGACATAATATTTTTATTTACTGATAAGGACCTAATCAGAAATATGAAACATCTCTATGATGTCCTGCTTAGGCTCCACATCTTTTATGGTAGTATAATTAAGTAATTTATTTGCAAATAGAATATAATTTTAATAAATTAATTAATTTTCATTAATCACATCTTACTTTTAGTATATGTACAGCCAAATTAAGCACTATCATGTCTTACTTTTACAGATGCAAGTTAGTCATCTGCAACAATTTATACTCCTTGAAAAATGCCCTGTTACCTTGGAAAAGTAGTAAAGAGAAAGAATGAGTCCCTTAATTATATTCTTTAGAAATGGCACTAGTAAGGAATCAGGGTATGAATTTAGGATTAGGGTACATGGCTTGTATGAGCCTTACGTAGTTTCAAACCCCAGTACTATTTGGTCTTCTGGGCATCTCTGAAAGTGGCCTTCATTTACCCACAAATTGCAGGGTCCAAGTGCTGAAATGTTTACATAATTGACTGATCATCACCAGAAATGTTCTTGTTCTCCCTGAGCACTGTTTAGGAGGACCTTCCCAGACCCTCAAAACAGCACTAGTGAAACCTAGAAAAGCATATAATACATCCACTTATACTCAGAGGTCATTGGATAGTTTTAAAGCAAAATGTGCCACTGTTTGTTTACTCTCTAATAACGTAGAGTTAATTAAGACACAACTAAAGATGAGAAAGATGCAGAGAAAGAGCAGTACTTATTTAGTTAATTATAAATTATAAGGAATTTTCAACAGTGAAACATTAACTACTTGACCTTTTAAATGATGATAAATAACAGACATATGTCTAATTAAGTAGTTGTAAATGCTTTACAGGAGTCCAATATAAGGAGAAACATACTTATTTACAGGTCTGAAATGAAGGAAAGAAAATAGCATGTTTAAAAGCAATTCTCAAATAGAAATCTGCTCATATTTCTCAATAATGCTGCCTTTTCTACAGGAGCATTTTCCCTGAGGCTAGTGCCAGGATAAAGAGAATATTTAAATAGAACCTTTTAAAAAAACTTTTTTTTTAAATTCGGGCAGATCTTATTTTCCAATTCATCCTGCAATTTTATTACTAGAATATAATTTTTAATCACATTAAGGCAATCTACTAATTTTGCTAAATATCTCTTTAGTACCTAAGGCAGAGCTCTACTAAATTCTCAGCAAACTTACTTGGAAGAATCGATTTTTTTAATATATATTTAAGACCCTTGGCCCCCAACCATGCAGGCTTAGTTAAATATTGAAGCACCAAAAGGAGCTCATAAAAGAGAGATTTTTACACAAAGACCTCCAGTGTCATGTTATTCCTATGGACACAGGTGAAACTGAAGACACTGTAGTGCAGGAGGATTAGTGTTACAGGAAGTTCTTTGAACTTTCCTTCATCGCCTGCTGGAATTCACCTCTAAAAGTAACTGCTGGTTTGTAAAATCTTTGTAGGATTACCGAATTAGTCAGTCTTTGTGATCTTGGCACAACTTACCTTTGCTATTTTTGTATTTGTATCATCTGTTTTGAAATCTTCTCCTTAACTGCATTTCATACAAAAACTTCACAGCACAAATGGATTAGAGCAAAATGATAGGGGAGCAGACAAGTGCACATTTGGCCTCTGAGGGCAATTCTGTGCCATTCTATGATCTGCATCAGCTTTTGTCTCCTTATTCACACTCTGGACCCCCAATTTTGGTAATCCAGCAAGGAGGCACAGGATTTTCCCAATGCTTCCTTTCTCTGATGTTTCTTTTACTTTGAAGCATGAACAACAAATTATACATAATGGCGTCCTCAATTTCTCACATATCCTTTTATTTTCAATGGTCATCCTTCCCTTATAGGATTTACCTTTTTAGGTAGATTTTTGTACCCATAATACTCACTCGCAGGGGTCTTCAAACTACGGCCCACGGGCCACATATTGTATTTATTCCCATTTTGTTTCTTCACTTCTAAATATATGTGCATAGACATTTGTTCATAAATTTTGTTTTTACTATAATCTGACCCTCCAACAGTCTGAAGGACAGTGAACTGGCCCCCTGTTTAAAACGTTTGAGGACCCCTGCTAGAGTAATGTGTAGTTCTAGTAAGTAACATATACTACTATGGAGACTGATACTCTTACTATATCTGCTTGCAGGAGCTGTTCTGGTGGTGAATATGGTTGGGCACATATAGAAGCTTAATTGTTCATATATGATAATACTACCCAGTAATCAAAATTGAGATGCAATGTCGAATAATACAATAATACAAGGAGATAGGTTATATTAAATAAAAAAAGATAAACAAATCCTGCACTCTATAGAAAGTCACAAGGTGGGGCAACCAGTAAGGCGTCTGCCTTGCATGTGCTAGCCTATGACAGACTGGGCTCTATCCCTCAGAGTCCCATATGGTCCCCCAAGACAGGAGTGATTTCTGAGTGCATAGCCAGGAGTAACCCATGATAGCCACTAGGTGTGGTTCAAAAACAAACAAAAAAAAAAGTGACAAAGCATTCTCTTGATTTTGCCTTCCAGAAATTACTAAGAAATATACAATTCTAATAGTTCAGAATTCTCATTATATGTAAAAACATTGCAAATCCTTGTCTAACTGACATCTATATCAAATATTTTAACTCACGTGAGCTCCCTTTTTCTTTTGAGGAAGTGTTTTGGAGAAACAATGATGCTATTTAACTGAGAAAAACAAATTTCTTTCTTTCTTTTTTTTTTTGGTTTTTCGGGCCACACCCATTTGATGCTCAGGAGTTGCTCCTGGCTAAGCGCTCAGAAATCGCCCCTGGCTTGGGGGAACATATGGGACGCCGGGGGATCGAACCGCGGTCCTTCCTTGGCTAGGGCTTGCAAGGCAGACACCTTACATCTAGCGCCACCTCACCAGCCCCAAAAAACAAATTTCTAATGAAAACAACCTACTACCAATCAACAAAATAAATAGTACTGGCAGCAAGTTCCTTATTTTAGTGGGACCTCTAACTATCCACATTAACTATTCCTGGCTTCCTGTGGTGCTGGGCTATGTAGCACCACATGATGGTGTACAGAACAACAAATCTGCAATACTAGGCCAATTATTGTAAGGAATAGTCACTGGACCTACTTCTAGCACAGCTGAGAAACACTCGGTTGCCCACCCCCAAAAATAATTAATTACATCACAATTTGCTCTTGGGTTAAAATAAGGTGTCATACTACCAAAACTAATTAGTTTTCTTTAAAAAGTTAAGAATTGTGCATTATTAACTTACAAATGCATTATTTATCATATAATGAGTTGGTAACTTTACAAATATTTTAGAACATTAGGTATGTCCTAAAAATCTGAAAAAAGAAAAAAGAGTTCAAAGGCCTGTTAGTATTTTAGCCATAACGGAGCAGAAAACAAGGATTAAAACTGAGTTAAAGGCACTCACTAAAGTATTGGAAAAGAGTTAAAACTTCACTTCTTAGTAGTAATATTGATTTTTTTCCAGGAATCAGGAATCAAAAAATAACATAGCTGAGTTCTCAGGGATTATTCACCAAGAAAACTTGACTTAGAGTGTTGATTCTCAAAATATAATTTCTATAAATTAGTTTCTACAGTTCCATGTAGGAATTGTGAAATAATGCAAATGTTTGGGTTCCACATGGTGTTGAAATAGAAACATTGACTATTTGACTTAGTTATTTATGTTTTAACACAACATTCAGGTGATTTTTAGAAACAAGTCAAAATTATGAGAATCAGTGGTATAAAGTGACTTTAATGAGCTTAGCATTACCCATCCATGACTACTAACTTCTATAATACTCTAAATACATATGTTATATATAATAGCATGATGTTGTTAGAGGTACACAAAGTTATATTTCTAGATCTAGAGATAGGCCATACCAGGCAACACTCGTGCATTATGTCTGGCTCTATGCTCAGAAATCACTCCTGGCAGGCTCAGGGGACCATATGGAATGCCAGGGATCAAACTCAGGCTGGTCCCAGGTCGGCCACGTTCAAGATCCTAGGGCTATACTTTTGCTCTGGCCCCTATGGGTTTATACTTAATTTCTTCTTTTATTCTGAATATAGAGCAACATGCCACAATTGTATGTATAGAATACTATAGCAGATGGATGTGTTACACACATTAAAATTTACCACAGTTGAATTATAAACTTAAAACATCATCATAATAATAGCAATAATTTGTACTACATTACAATGCTGTTGATGTCATATTAACCTAGGCACTTGTGGAGAATGCAAATGAAAGATTTTGAAACATGTCAACAAATCTGTAAGCAAAGAATATGCTGAGAAGCAGCTTAAAGAACAGATCAATCAAGTGGGGTAAGAGAGTAAGGCAGGGGGCAAATGTGCACAATTAATTTTGAATTTTTCAAAAATAATTTTTATTCCAGTTCAAGAAATTTTCTTAAAACAATGGGATTCACAGAGTCTTTACTATGTACTCTTGTCATTCTAAGCATAGATATTATACATAAACTCTAAGAGGCAGACTTATCATTAAACCATATCATTCAACCATTAGTTTCATAGAGTGAAGGTCTATTCCACAAAGCCATTGTAGCATGGGAATGGTGGTGGATAATTAGTCAATAAATTGGCCAATAAATAAATCACTTGTTTTGAAATAAAAATATATATAATCAATACTTATTGAGCACTTTCCTGTGGCTAGACTGTGCTAAAATTGAAATCACAGTGATGAACAAGACAAATCTCAAGAAACTTAAAATATTAGTTTCTATACTGTTCCTTCTACAAGCTCTTTAACCCTATTTTCTGCACAGTTTTGTTCTCATCTTAAATTACATATTGGATGAACCCCCACTACTTTCTCGCATTCACTTAAACTCAGTACATACCTACCTTGAAAGAGTAATAGGCATCTCCCTCAAAAATTAAAATTCAGGCACAGCAGTTGGAGGTTTTCTTATCCTCACACTCCCAGGAAAGTATATTATCTCAGACTAATGATATAAAATTTACTTTCTTTCAGTTCAAATTCTGGTGTTCATTTAAAACCCTCTATTTTTATTATATTTCAGTACCTCTAACTTCCTTCCCTGTCCTGGGACAAACCATGTGAAGTTACCTACTACTAGAGAGAGGCTCTATAATGTGGTTTGGAGAGCTAGCAAATACATGGAGGAGAGAAGGTATGTGATGAAGCTGAATATTGCTGACGAGCCACATATACATTGTCTTTTCCTTTGGCCATATTTAATTGTCATTGACTCTTCCCTTTTCTTTTTGGTGAACCCCTAGCCATCCATTAAGGTCCAGAACACACCATCCATCTTACATGAAGGCACCCTCTCCTCCATTCTAAGTTTTCTCATACTCCACTATATATACTTCCCTCCTATAAGGATTCTTCTTCATTGTTTGGTAACTTATCAATCCCCTGGCTCTCCTTTATAGAGACATTTATTAATTCAGTGGGCAGACTTATTTTGATCTTCTTTGGTTTCTCAGCACTTTCAGTATTTAGTATATAATATGTGCTGTTAAACAGAAAGAAAAAGAGGGTGTAAGTATGAAGGAAGAAAAGGTTGGCTGGAAGAAAAGAAGGAAGTAGGGGGAGAGATAACGTGAAGATGGGGGTGGGACATCCAAATGATATAGCCATTAAGAAATTACCCTACACAAAGCTGATCTGGTACCTGAACACAGGAGTAAGCCCTGAACACACACAAACACACACATACACACACAACATATAATAATTAAAGGTATTTAAAAAGAATAATAGAGAAAGAGAAACCAGGTTAAAACCATATTGGAATCCCTTTGACCTGCCTCACATACATGACACAATCACTATTGAAAATTACTTTTCTAATTTCAATTTGTAAAAATCTATGTGCTCTAAGTTTTTACATTTTTTTTATTACAGTCCTACTCTCCTCAAAAGAAAATGTTCTTATTGTAATTCTTACCAGGGTCTCCTTTGAAACAGTCCCAGACATGCAGAAAGCCATTTAGGATAGAGAGTTGAGCTATACTGTCCATGCTAGAGGATGGCTAAATGGCTTGAGAAGAGAGATTAATCTATCTATGACATCTATCAGGATAGTGAGTCTGGCTGTGTTATCAGTTGCCTTCGGCAGGCATATTGTATAATATTCATTTTGTTTATATTTTTCTGCAAAATTTAAGTTTCTCTTTCCTTAAAAATCACTGGACTAATTGAAGAGGAAACCATAGGGAAAAGGACACTCATATTAGAAGAAGGAGAAGAATATGAGAAAGGAAGGAAAGATTTGGAATATATCTTGGACATATTTGCTGTTTAGTTTCATTTTTTTTTGTTTTTGTTTAATGACTGGCTCAGTTTCCTGTAACACTGAGAGAATAAATCACTTTGTTTCATGTGTCAATCCTGATTACGATAAGCACATGAAAAAGAACAAAGCAATTCCTTATTTCTTTAAAATTCCAATATTTAAAAAAATCTTGATTTTTTTTATTTTTTTATTTTTGACTACTAAATTCTCTAGCTCTTATATATGTGCTGTTGAGGGGTCACAGAAATAATCTGCAGGGTTCTTTTGTATATTAGAAGAAACATCCTAGAGTGACAGGCTTCTGGCAGGTTTGGGGGACCATATAGAATGCCAAGTATTGAACCCAGGTCAGTCCAGGTTGGCCAAGTGTAAGGCAAACTACTAGCTGTGCTATCACTTTGTCCTCAGTATTGTATCCTTTAATTGGTTCTTATCTTGTAGTTCATTTTTTTAAGTAGAGTGAAGTTGATATGCTTTTGATTATTTTGTTATTTTGTGGTTGCTTTGTTGTTTATTATAAGGTATTAATCATCTTAAAATATAGTACAAATTTCTTTTTATTAGTATCTTTATTTAAACACCTTGATTACAAATATGATTGCAGTTGAGTTTCAGTTATGTAAAGAACACCCCCCTTCACCAGTGCAACATTCCCATCACCAATGTCCCAAATCTCCCTCCTCCCCACCCCAACCCGCCTGTACTCTAGACAGGCTTTCTATTTCCCTCATTAATTCACATTGTTATGATAGTTCTCAGTGTAGGTATTTCTCTAACTGCACTCACCACTCTTTGTGGTGAACTTCATGTCGTGAGCTGGACCTTCCAGCCCACCTCTCTTAGTACAAAATTTCTTAATCCAATATTCATGACTAAGATTTAGGCATTTTTTTTAATTACAAAAAGTAATTTATTTAGTCAGTCAAAGAATTAACAAGCACAGGTATGACAAAATTGTGTATTAGGATTCAAATGTATAAGATCATAATGTTTGAGTAAACTGAAGATTTGTTTCAATATGAGTTTGTTTTTTATGATTATTAAGCAATCAAGAAAATAAACCAAAAATTCTAGGTCCTAATAGACTGAATTATAAATTTTCCAAACTTTGATGACTATTTGAATTGAAGATATAATTTAATAATATTGAATAGCATTATTTAACAAGTAGAGATTTACATTATTTAGGAATTATAGATTTACATAATATTGTTGAATGGCACTGACTTGACGACTTGCAGAGTAAGAAGCAAAGTGCTTTAGAGACAGTCAAGAACATGGTATTGAAATTTACCTGTGGATTTAAGAAAATGTTGAAGGTTGTGTGGATTCATCTGACAGCATAGTAAACAAAGTCTGATCATTCCCTTCGCTTGTTTTTGTCATGACAATTGATTATATCTGGTAGAAGTTTTTGGATCCACAGTTGACACCAGAAAAGTGAATTTCCTTTTTATTTTATTGAAACCATTGTGATACACAAAGTCCTTCATCGTTAAATTTTAGATATATAGTGAGTCAGGGCCATTCCAACCACCAGTTTTGACCTCCCTTTACCAATGTTCCCAGAGTGTGAATTCTACACCACTATTTTTTGGCCCCTTTACTGCCAGTATAAGAGGCCCATTTAAGTTTAAGCAGTTAAAGTTTAGGTCTCTTGATAATACTATTGTTGACTTTGACTTGGATATTTAGTTCTGTCCTTTATTTCTCTACCAATGCACCTGAGACTACTTGGCCCCTAGCTCAGATCAGTTCATTTTTCTTTTCTTCTTAATTCATAGAAAAATGCAGAAATAGGAGGTAAAACTAAGTAATCTCTGTCTCAGGTTCTATTAAAAAGATGGGGACCCCTATTTAAAAGATAAAAAAGAAAAAAAAAAAGAGAAAGGGGGTGGCAGGGAGATCACAGTAGGGAAAAAAGAAAGAAAAAACCTTTAGCCTAAAAACAGGATCCCCACCTATCTGAAGCATACCATCATAAGACCAAATAATCATCAGGGAGATGCAAATCAAAACAACTATGAGGTACCACCTCACACCACAGAGATTGGCACACATCACAAAGAATGAGAACAAGCAGTGTTGGCAGGGATGTGGAGAGAAAGGAACTCTTATCCATTGCTGGTCGGAATGCCATCTAGTTCAACCTTTATGGAAAGCAATATGGAGATTCCTCCAAAAACTGGAAATCGAGCTCCCATATGATCCAGCTATACCACTCCTAGGAATATTTCCTCATCCCAAGATACCTGTCCTTTCTTCTAACTACATGTATTAACTTCTTACTATTAAATATTATATTTATTTCATTTATTTAAAACAGTTTTATTATTTGATCCTAAAACAAGACAAAATGTTCACCTTGAGGCCAGAGCAATAGCACAGTGTGTAGGGTATTTTCCTTGTATATTCCTGGCAAAGAAAGGTAAAAGTTTCCCTTATTTTCATTTTTATTTTATGATTTTTAGTTAATCTCCAAGAAGAACTCTGCATTATTTTATTTTAATATTGTACCTAGTGATAAATGTATGGCTAGATGAATGAATAAGTGAGTAAAACTCTCCTTCCTACAGTTGCCTACTTCTTTTCTTGCCACATCTATACAACAGATTATTTTTGAATGCTATCATATGCCTCACTGCTATATAAAAATTCAAGAATTAAAATAGTCTTATATCTATCTGTGAATATAGTAGACAATATTTTTATCTCATAGGAAACAAGGCAGAAATGTACTAGAAGAAATTTTAAGTATCTTAGGCAATGAATGCTTTTACAAATATACATAAACTTCATGAAGCATCAACTTCTTGTGTAATAGGGACAAGAATATTAAAGATAAAAATCAGTCTTTCTCTCCTTTCAAATCTCTCTCAATTGTACAGTGTTTAAGGTGTTGCCTTAAAACAGGTTGCATATCTAAAAGTGCACATACCCACTGTGCAACAGCAAGAATGAATCCTGAGTATAGAGACACAAGAAAGCCATAAGAACAGCTAGATATAGCCTAACGACTAAATAAAGACACACATTCAATATTATGTAAATATGAATTAAAACTACAATAAGATACCACATAACCGTTAAATGGCTACATCAAAAATATATCAATGACTCGTGAAGATCTGTAGAACCTTGACCTATTATATTTTGCCAATATAAAAATACAATATGTTAGTATACAAAATATTGTATTAATTTATTAAATGTTTAGTATAAATTTATAATAGCTTTCTATATATCTATGGAAGTAAAATATGTACATAAGAAAAACAGTTCACAACTATTCATAGCAACATAGTTCAAAGTAGTTTCAAATTAATTATGATCACATGGCAAGTAGTTTCCATATAATATATAAAGCTTACAAAAAATTATAAAATTGTATAAACTTTATGGAAGATAATATCTCCAGTCAATAGGATTTACTGTATTTCTTAGACTACAACTATTTAAAAATGCAGCAGTTTGTTTTTCAAGCTTGCAAAATCTTTCAAATGGGGTGAATATATTCACTGAGTGGTGAATTATTAATAGGGAATATATAGCATAGTCACATCATGTGGTTATAAAAAGTCATGGGGGATGGCAACTCATTCCAAATTTTTGGAAATGAATATAGACGCTTCTTAAAAATCATTCCTTACTATCCATCTATCACATTTCATTGTACCTATCCTCAGGGTCCAAAATCTTTATTTTCAATAGGCATTTGCACTCCTATGTTCATTGCAGCACAGTTCACAATAACCAAAATGTGGAAAACACAACTTCCAATTCTCTTTGGGGGGGTGGAGGCTAGATGTGGGAATGCAGATGGGAACCAACTGGTATTGCCTCATCATCAAAAGAAAATATAAAATAAAAGAAGCAGTGTTTTCTCATGATTATAAAGGTGGAATCCCATCACTATATGAGACATTTGAAGCTCTTATTCCCAAAAAAGGAAAAGTTGCCAAAATTGAGCACAGCCAATATCCACCTCTCTTTTTCTTTAACCATCCCATTAACAAAGTGATTTTCTCTAGGTCTAGATCCAATTAAGAGCAAGGGCAGCAGAGAAGAGAACACTGAGTGAGGCAATGTTAAAGAGTTTGTTCACATTCCTCTGGGAATAGAGAAAGCTTTATTGGCATTTCTACCCCTCCTCCCCACTCCACTATCCACCTCCTAACTCCTTGCAGAAGGCATCAGGACAAAGAAGCACCCAGCATTCAGCTCAGAAACAGAAAATAAATACACTGGGAATACTCCATGGTCCCTGACTGAATACAAAGCAGTGATTCAGCAAAGAAGCTGTAGCCTCAGTAAGAACAGAAAGCCAGCAGGCAGTATCCACAGGGAGGAGGATGAGAGGGAGGGAAGGAAAGGGAGAGGAGAAAGAGAAGTGAGAGAAGGGAGAAGAGAAACAGAGAGAAGACAGAGAGACACACAGAGAGATGAGAGACAAAGAGAAAAGTCTGGACAGGTATAGGAAAAGAGAAAATCTTAACACCTTTACTAGTTTTCTTTCCATTTGTGATATCTTTCTACAATCATGAATTTAAAATTAATCGTAAGTAAATTTGAGAAAATGGAGGAAAGTGAAACAATGCTAAAAACAGGGATGGTTATTTATAAAGATGTAAAGTATTTTTTCTTAAAAAATTTTATTACAAAGGACAGATTGCTGGCCTTGCATGCGGGGACCCAGGTTTGATTCTCACTTCTTATCTGGTTGCTGAGAGCCACTGGGAATGATTCCTGTGCAAAAAAACAGATATATGCTATGTGTATCCCTCAAAGAGGAAAGTGAACTAGGATCTAATGCAGATGGTAGAAATCAATGGTTTAAAAAGAGAACAGACAGGGACCGGAGCAATAGTACAAGCGATAGGGCGTTTGCCTCATATGTGGCCGATAGAGGTTTGACCTGGTTCGATCTGCGGTGTCCCATACGGTTCCCCCAGCCAGGAGTGATTTCTGAGCACATAGCCAGGAGTAACTCCTGAGCGTCACAAAAAAACAAACAAACAACAACAACAAAAGAGGACAGAAAAAAAGAAGTAATGTCTTCTATGGATATTGCCAAATAAATCAGGAAGTTGTGTTGCATTCATATTCTATGGCCACAGAATGAAATTAGCTGGTTTAAAAACAAACAAAACAAAAGTTTGATCTGTACTTCCAGTATATATTGTAGGGATAATGTGCATGTCCTCTTTTGCTTCTTCACTAGGATTTGGTATGGACTAATTAGGCAATGCATGTGACATGTCTTTAGAAGTTAAAGAGTGTTAGATAAACAGTATTTTTTAAAAGTTGTTGTACAGTGTTGTGCTGCATAAACATTAATTCACAATTCAGTTTTGAGGCCAAGCAAGAGAGAATTGCTCATAGTTCATTGGGGAAATATTTAAATTTCCATCCAGTATTCAAAGCTAGTGACTAAACATTACTAATTTTTCATAACCCTACCTTCTCTAAGGGACAATTATAGAAAGGGAACAAGCAAATCAGAGAAAATTCTTGCTAATGAAAGTGGAATATTTTATAACTTAATGAAGGGCATAGGATAATAACAATGTCAGGTATAAAAGTTCATGACTTCAAAACAAACAAAAATGTACACAGATAAGGTGGAGCTCAAATTGGTTAAGTCAAAAATTGCCAAGATTATTTATAAATCTTGCAGAGAATCAGTTTTATACAGCTAATAGACTAAATATTTCAGTTTAAAAATCATATTATTTACCCAACAAAATCTATTGAACCTAGTGATTTAAATACCATAATAAGAATCTTGGAAAAGTCAGGATTTTCATTTTTCTGACTGATGGAACTCTATTTACAGCAAATAAGTCTGTATGCCAGCTTAATACTTTACATATTAAGAAAACTTTGAGGAGTGTGCCATTTTATTATAATTTCATTTATCCTACATACTGACTCCAATTCTTCTTGCCTTTCAAGTAGATTAAATACTCTAAATCACAACTGTATTGATAGGAAAAAATGGTATTTGTCTTACTCTTGAAATGCTATTCCCAAGAGGACAATTTCATTAATGAAAAAAAAATGGATTTTGCCAAACCAAATAAATTCTATTGTGGGGGCTGGGCAATTGGATTTGGTTTTGTCTTTAGGTGGTTAAATCACAAATATATCTCTTGTGAAGTCATCAATTCTGGGAATGCAATTATCACTCAAAATCAACATGAAGTAATTCCAAAAGAATTGCTCACCTTTATTGTTTACAACAGCATTACAGTTTTCAACACCTTATGTTTACCCATGAGTAAAAAGAAATGTATAGCCTACTCTTTCCCTTTTCCTTTGGGCCCATATGAATCATTTAATAAAGCATAGTAACAAATAGCTGCTACTTAGTCACTACCAAAGAAGAAATAATTGAGGACTTGCTACCTGTCTACACTATATCTGAGTAGTGAAATCAGGTCTTTGCTAAACCAAACCAGGATTTGTTAATAGTTATTTGACTATAATGTAATCATTCATTTTCCTTGAAGTCTTATTTATGCTTCTGTAAAGGGCATACAATGTGATGTACTTCCATAGGTACTTTTGTGATTGTATACTGATATAAGATTGATAAAGAAGGTCCTCACACCAAGATTATTGTGCAGTCACCACATTTTTTTATTCTCTGATTAGTAGAATATATAATAATCCAGTTGAGGATAAAATACTAGAATATATACAATCATCAGCAATACTAAATATGAGAGCAAGTTATTAGACCACTTTATGACAAAATGAGTGGACAAGTATGAAAGATTATGTTATGACTGAAGATCCTTTGAAATCAATGTCGATGGGATGTAGATGGAAGCCAAGTATAGTCAATTGAGCAAGGAATGGAACTCATGGAAAACTATCTGTAAAAAGAATCAAAACAGTGTTAAAAAACAAAGATGCTAAGACTATAATCTCTGCATTAATCACTGTTCACACTCAGTACTCAGTCTAGCACTTAGCCTAAAGTAAAACTTCAAAGCATGCAAAGTCAGTAATTATTGATTATATTTAGAATAGTCATAGTGGCAATCAAAAACTTCACTTTTTAGAGATACCTCACCAAGTTGAAAAAAATAAAAGGTAATGTTGTTGAAGATGATAATAATGATAGTAAGCTATAGTAGCACTGCTGAAATATAGAAGAAAAATATTCTGTGTGAATTCATGTTCTCTCTTTTTCCTTGTCCTAAACCTTGTAGCTGTCATCACCATATTCTCAAACATTGAAACAACATAGTACAGTTAGCAGCATAATGGGTTGTATTTTGTTGTAAATAAATATGCACCAGAGTAGCCTATACTTTAGTGGAAAAAAATTACTACTTTTAATGTGCCTCAATGTATAGAAGTAAGCCAAGAAATTTATAAACAAAACTCTTAGTAGATCACCTGCAATTGGTTTACTCTGGTTTCTGTGACCCCATTTCTATTCCAAAATGCTTTCTTTCCAATAATTTCTCTTTGCACTTACTTTAAGTTTTACTTAAGACCTTTAATTCAGCTCTTTAATTAAAAATATCCACAGTAACACAATAGCTACTGCAATATTTATATAACCATCTATACAATGATTAGCACTCTGTTTCTTTCACTGGACTGCTTTAATTTGTATAGAGTGTCAAAACAGGGTGATTATACTAACCACCTAGTTTTCATTTTTTTCCTTAATATCTCATATGCACTAGGCTTTAAATTATTCTTTGATAGTAAAATAGCTCATGAGTTCTTATGACTCATCTTTTCATGAAAATCGAGTCACTCAATAGTGACTCAAACTCATTTAGTCAATTAAATCCATCTTACTTTGAAAATTTGTTGAATTCTGTACATTCTTTTGTATTGGTTCCATATCTTTCCCATGTCTGTATTTGTAGACTGTATTTATTAAGTATTCTTAAGTTATGCCATACCCTATAATTTTTCCAAACATCTCATCTCCATTTTCTACCTACATTTTAATTAGGCCCATGCTTACCTGATTTAATACGGGCTAAAAACATTCTGATTAACATGAGCAAAGAAATTTACTTATCTTTTTTTTTTTTTTCATAAGAAAATGGAATCCCGTAGGCTGCAGCTGGACCCAGACGATCCCACACAGGATTCTGCTCCTCTCCTACGGGTATGGCTGGGAATCTGGGCAGACAATATGAGCTGGCCACTGGCCTCCTGGGTTGACCACTTAGTCCAGGAGACTGAGATCCCCCCCATGCTAAACTGGTCTTCAGGGCCAGGTCTGGCAACTGGGCTCTGGGGGGGAGGGGGGGAGTGAAACTCCTCCCGTATTCATACTGGACACCCTGCAAGGGTGTCTTTTCTTACTAATACTCATTTTCATAACAAATATACTTTTAAGTATTATCTATAAATGTTCTTTATTCTAGATGGTCCTAGGAAAGGAAACGGAATACCAAAGATTTGGATGATTACAGTAAAATAGATCTTAAAGTCAGTCTTTATGTACGAGACTTTCCGTACTGACTCCAAGCCGAAATCACAAACAATTCATATATATATATATATATATATATATATATATATATATATATATATATGAATATATTCCTAACTCGGTAGGCACCAAGATTGACCTCCTGCCCCAACAGACCACCTTCCAGCTCCTCAGTGAAAGACACCCTCTGGGTCCCTGTTCACATGCCTCGGCAAAGAACTACAATCAGCACGCCTGCTGACTCATGCTTGAGAGCCCCTCTCACCCCCACCAAATCGTGGATTGTTGCACGATACAGGAATCGACCTCAGCAAAACTCCCAGCTCAAAGGCACTATAATGGTCTCGTAATGCAGCAAAACATCTCTCAAACTCAATTCCAAGGCCTGTGATCGAAAAGTACCTTGGCTTTTACTCCCCACCAGAATATATCAAAAGACATAATTGGGAGTCTTATATTGCCTATAGGAGTTCAAGACCTGTATAACAATACATCTTAAGATGTGTATTCCTAAATATACAAGTAGCCTCCTCCACCACTTGTTTTATTCGAATACCTTCTCTTTTTAACTCAGTTTTATTTATTTGTTCTATTTTAATATATACATTTTTTCTCTATTCTTATCATTTTTGGTGCTGCTTGGTACAAAAACCCTTAACTGGGATAAAAGCTCAGAACAAAACCAGATAACAAAGACTGTGTGTGCAGCCTGTCATCCTTACCCAGAATAGCACCAGCAACACAGTATGACACCATATGTTTTTGTATGGGCACAGCAAAAAAAAAAAGGAGGAAACCATAGACACAGAAACAAGATCTTATCTTCTAGGGATAAGAACTCACTTTTTATAGCAGAAGGGTGCCTCCCATCCTGAACATGTGTCATGTGGATACAACCAGTCCCCAGGAGATTGGACAGTGTTAGTCTAAACCCAAACCCCAGATCCCCGACGTAGAAATGATACAGCTCCGGGCAACACCACCAGGAACTAAGCTCCATTGGGAGATTTATAATACTACTCTGGCACCAACTTGTGCCAGTTTTGATATGACAACTAGGAAAGGAAAATTTGACCTAAGATCAGGCTGTCCTATCACATCACCTAACACTAAATGGAAATCAGAAGAAATATTGTCCTTTGAACTGTAAAAAATAAGAGCACCAACAACAGAAAACTGACTTTGACAACCATGACTGAACAGAACCTACCTTGGGACTAATAAGGGAAACCTTACCCTAGGCTGTAGCCCAGGACACATAAACAACAACAACAACAACAACAACAACAACAAGATGTCTTATTGCAGAGGTCCAACTTAGACAACAGAGACTGAGCAGAATCTTTGGATCCATAATATCCTAAGCTTAGGCATAGGGACTGAACGAAAACAGGGAGCAAGTATTACAGAAGACTGAACACAACAACGGTGGATATGAACCTCTAGAACCTAGAGACTCTATCCTAGACCCTGACCTATAACCTGCACAAATACCAAGATCGCTAGCTACAGTGGCTTGATTTTCTCACACACAACCGAGAGGAAACTTTCCTGGCATCACAAAAAAGCATATGGGATGGGGTAATGAGTATTTATGGAGCCAGGGGTTGATCCCATGATGGTATGCTTCAAGGATAGAGAAACCCTGAATCTCTTAGGCCACGGGAATTCCTTTTCTTCCCCAATGCTTACTGTGCCTATGCAAAAAATAATAAAATAAAATAAAATAAAATAAAAGTGGGGGGAACGCCAAACCCTACCACTTCAGCACCCATACTTTTTCTTGTTTTGCTTTGATTTGTTAGTTTTTGACTTTATTTTCCTTCTCTTTTTTCTTCCACTTTTCTCTTTCTTTTTCACGCTTGTGGTTATTATTTAGAGATTTGTTTTTATTTTTATTTGCTGGGTCCATTTTTTTCTTTTTTCTTCCATTTTTTTCTTTTTTCTTCCATTTTTTTCTTTTTTTCTCTTTCTTCTTTCTTTTTTTGGTAGTTGTCACCAAATTTTTTTTCTCCCTTTTTCTTATCCTTTTTATCTCCAATGATGGTGGAATAGATGCTCAATCTACAACAAGCTGTAAAGTGGAGACCAGTTGCACTAGTTTTCTGGGGGGTGGAGGTGGGAGATATGGGATTTATACTGGGAACAGGGGCTGAGAGAGGACAGCACTGGTGGTGGAATGCCCCTCATTCATTGTCACTATGTACCATAAATGATGCAGTGAAATTTGTAATGCACTTTGGTCACAATAAAAATTAAAAAGAAAGAAAGAAAATGGAATCCAGTCAAAAAAAGCACAAAAATAAAAACAATTTTATATTTTGTTATAATAGACCATAGATTTCTACAATATTCATTTATGCAAGAGATACTTAAATTCTACATATAATGTATGGAAGCTCAGAATCTTTGCAATTCTCTATCTCTGGAAGAGGCTAGAGAGCTTAGAAACTGAATATCTAACCCTTTTTCTTGGTGATAAGATATAATAAATTGAAACTTTTCCCAGAAAGATTTAACTATAAAATATCTAAGACTAAATATTTAGTTTGATAACTCTTAGAATTCTTTCTCATTATCTTTTAACAAGCCTTCATTTGCTTTTGTGTTCTCTAGAATTTCCATTGAAGACTTATGACATATCTCACCTACATAGCTGATAGATCACCCATTTGGAGAAATTTTTGTTTTATTGAATGTCTAAAATTCCTTTCTTTCATTGTTATTGTTACTAACTATCTCTGTCTTTACACTTTTCCTTTGATTTTACTATTTGTGTTTCTTGAACTTTTTGAATTATATCAAAAATACTAACCAAAATGCCATATTATGTATATAATAATTCACTTAATTTCAAAAACAAAATTAAAGAACAGTGCATCTTTTACCATAAATTCTATTTAAAGTAAAGAAGAGGAATACTGATTATTTGTCACTATATGGAAAAATCCGGATTCATCTTCACTCTTATTTTTAAATTTAAAGTGTTTTTATCAGTTGAAGTTCAGAATAAATTAAACATTTTACAGAAAAATATTTATAAAGAAACAAATATAAGAAAGTAAAATATTTAGAAGTTGGTTTAAAAAGAGCTAGAAGTCAGAAAGTAGAAAATATAACCTATCTAGACATGTATGTATGCCATTCTTAGTGAGAATGTTAGTTATTTAAAATTAAAAGAGAAAATAATATATAGAAATTTTGCTTCAATATTTCTTTAGAATGCACTTGAAACCTAAATAAAGAAATAATACTAATAACATATATCTCAGTTAAGGAATGATAAATTTATTCACCAGCAATAATTCCCATGAGCACAGCTCCTGCTCCCATTCTATTGGACTTTATCCCTCAGGATGTTCAGAATCTTTGTCCAGAAAGAAGGCTCTCAGAGCAAAGAGAGAGGTGACAGAATTCTCTCAGCAATCAAATAAATGTATGGATGAATAACTTTAAACTCTAAATATCAGGCTCCAGAGTCAGAAAAAAGCTATGCAATTTAGAGGTACCACTATATTTTACTTTTTTTGTTGTTGTTTGTTTTTGTTTTGGGGTCACATCCGGTGGTGCTCAGGAGTTACTCCTTACTCTGTGTGTAGGAATCACTCCTGACAGGATCAAATAGGGTAAGATTCCAAATGGGATGTCATGGATTGAACGAAGGTGGCTGTTTGCAAGGCAAATACCCTACCTGCTAGACTATTGCGTGGCGCCAATATGTTACTTTTAGAGGGAGTAAACAAAGAAGAAAAATAATTTTAAGGTTAGCAACTTTATCAAAAAGTGTAAAAGGATATAATTTAGAAAGTTAATAAAAAAACATTTCTTAATTTTCAAATTTAGAACACAACATGATACTCAGGTGTTGATCAGAAGTGAATATCAGTGAGATGTGACTAAGAGTGGAAAAGCAGATCTCTAGTATAAATATATACTAATGAGTGTTGAAGTAATAAAGGTACTTAGAAGATGCATGAAATAATACCACCATTTGAACTGGTCTCTAAATAAAGCTGCATATAAAAGTAAACTTCTAAGACAATCTTTGTTTATAATGCTCTACATAGAAAAATGAAAGGTCAAAATATCTTCCATTTAAATAAAATGTAGCATCCTCTCTTAACATATTTGCATTCTTCAGAAGGAAAAACCATAACTAGCATGAATATTAAAAACCTCTGAAATTGATTACTTTATTTCTGAATATTTTATAAATGAAATTATAATAAAATGTCAATGAAAATAAAAATGTAAACAAAACACAAAAAATGACAAATTTTTAGAACATTACAGAATGCAGAAAAAAATTCACTCACTGAATTATGAGAGATTATCCACTTCAACCTTCCATAGAATAAAGTTTTTCTTCTGTATCAATCTATTTTAAATATAATTTCTAAAACAATGCTTATCTTGTCTCTTCATAAACACTAAAATAATTAAAAATTTGGGCCAGGAGAGATAGCACAGCGGTGTTTGCCTTGCAAGCAGTCGATCCAGGACCAAAGGTGGTCGGTTCAAATCCCGGTGTCCCATATGGTCCCCCATGCCTGCCAGGAGCTATTTCTGAGCAGACAGCCAGGAGTAACCCCTGAGCACCGCTGGGTGTGGCCCAAAAACAAACAAAAAAAAAACAAAAACAAACAAACAAACAAAAATTAAAAATCTACTTTCCTAGTATTATATCTCAGATACTTGGCATAACAGTAAGTCAGACTCATAACATAAATATATCTATATAGTAACTTTGAGGTGAGAGAGGATCAATATTATTATCATATTAAAATACTATTTTATAGATAAAGAACCTGAGATCAGGAAGCTATAAGTTGTTACCTGACCTTGTATATAAGTCAGAGATAGTTACAGGAGCTATTTGGAATCCTGAAAAATTCTCAGCATTAAGATAGTTTCAATATGTCTTAATTATTCAAGTTACCAATATTTATTTAATTAATCTTATTTACTTATTTAAGTTATCTGTTAAAATAAAACAATAGGTGAATACAAAAAAAATGTTCCTTTTTCTTTATCACTTTATCATTCCATCATCCCCCATTCATTTTTATTTCCACCCTTTATTTTTCAGTTTTAGAATAAAATGTGGTATAAAATACAATCATAGGAACATTTCATTTTATATGCATCTACAATGTGCTTCTTTGAGGCTTTTTATCATTTTTGCCGCATAATTATGTCCATGATAAAAATCTTATGTTTATGTCATATATGACGTATATCAATTATTAATTGTTTATATTATTAATCATTTTTGCATGATTATTCAATCAACTAAAAAAAGTCTAGCTCATTACAGCTCCATAATCTGTTCAAATATCTATCAGGGGAAACTTGTCTAAGTGCAGTTATTTATAGATATACTCCCCTGATCAACAGTCTGGCATTATTTTTAAATAATTTAAAATTTTTTTAAATTATTAAAATATTTTTAAATAAATCTATTTATCACATTATACGTTTATTGTACCCAAGGAATCCATATTGGTTCCTGTGATTAAAGCTTTCTTTTTTTTGAATGTATTAACAGTAAAGTTCTTATTGTTAAAAGAAGAAATTTTTGGCTCAGCAGTAGAGAGTGTTATGAATCTGTGAGGTACTGGGTTTGATTCCTATTCTTAAGTACCAAAACAAAGTAAAAAAAATGTATTTTTTCAATTAAAAATAAAATATTTTGTTGTAATTATTGATATGTATAAATGTTTGTACTCAATTTATGTTTGTACTGTGAAAGTGTTTTCACTCTACATATTTTCAAATGTTATCAACTATTTTCCTACAATACAGTGCTGACCTGATAATAATGCAATATGAACTTGCATAAGAATTTGTTTCTATTCTTTTTAGTTGCCTTTGCTACTATCATTTTACTTGAACACTTTTGAAATCTAAATAAGTTTCAATTCTACTTTGTGACTAGTCTTTTATCTTCAGTTTTTTAACTAATTGCTATATAACTTGATGATTTAAAGTGGAAGAAAAATAGAATTAATATCACAAATTTAAATCAGTCTTTACATTTTAACCCATTTTCACACCTAATAACCATTAATCATGCAACTTATTATACATCATCTTATAATACAAACAGGAAAATATTAGAAGATTTAGTGTTGGGGATGGAGAGACAATACAGTACACACAGTGTTTGCTTTGTATATGGCAAGTTCAGGTACTAACCCTGGATCCAATTTGGTCCCTTGAGCCCTGTCAGATGTGCTCCCTTAACAATTTTGCCAGAAGCAATCCATATTGTGATCCCAAAACAATAAATAAATAAAAATAATTTACTAAATATCCCTTCTTAGGCCTGCTCCCTTACATCTTTAAAAATAATTTAATTTTAATTTCCGTGACAATATGATAGTCAAGATTAATAAAAAAGAACTATTAAATCTCACTTATCTTACAAAGTAATTTTATCACTTGCAGGCTGCTTAATTAAAAATAAATCATAAATCAAAGAAACAAAGCTATTATGTGATTCTTCTTATATTCATAACTATTGACATTCTTGATAACCTGCAAAATGTTTTTCTTCATTAAAATATCCCATCATTGGTATGTTAGATGAACAGGGGTCTTAGTAAATGGTGCTATGACAAAATCAGCAATAATATTCACATTAGGGTCTTATGCATGCAAAATTTATATAAATTTCAACAAACATATATGTTTATTTATATTTATAAATAAAAGTTAATGCAAAATTTAGAAACAGAAAATACTGTTTAATATATCTATTCACTATGATTTTAATATGCTTCAGAACTACAATAACAAATTCAAAACATATATAGTTAAAACTAAATTTTAGTTTCTTTTTAATGTTAAACATTTACATTTCCTATACAGTGACATTTATTAAATAACATAGGAACTGTGTTTAGAGCGTAGACCTGGCTCTTTGTTAAAGAATCACTTTTATTAGTACTTAGGGAACCATAAGAATTGCCAAGGATTAAACAGGAGTTGACTGCTTGCAAAGCAATCTACTGTATCATGGAACAATCTCTGGCCCCATTCATTTATAAATATGTCATTCTTCTTTTAGCATCATACATTTATTGTGATGCACACGACCATTTTTTGTTTGTTTCGTTTTTGAGCACACTAGGTGACTTTCAGGGGTTACTCCTGGCTATGCACTCAGAAATCTCTCCTCTCTTGAGGGATCATATGGGAAGCTGGGGATATAACCGAGGTCTGTTCTGAGTCAGCCGCGTGCATGCACGACAAATACCATACCTCTGCACCATAGCTCCAGCCCCAACACAGGACCATTTTAAAACACAATTTAATATCAGAGCAACATTCTTATGAACATCGAGTAGAAATAAACACTAAACCCAAAGCAACTACAATAAAATCCATATCCAATCTACAAACACTAAACCCAAAGCAACTACAATAGAATCCATATCCAATCTACAAGAAGCTAGACACAAAAGGGAGCACTTTCATCTCAGAGGGCAAAGGAGGGACGATATGGGATGCTTGCTGGGAACAGGGGTGGTGGGAGGACAACATTGGTGGTGGGAATGCCCCTGATTAAATACTACTGTGAATGGTTTGTAATCCACTTTGGTCAAAATAAAAATTATTAATAAAAAAACTAAAATATAAAAGAAGGAACTAAGAAGAAATCATGTTAATTTTGAAGTTGAGGCAATAGAAGCTAATTTTCAACTTCCGTTACATTTTTTTGTGCAATTAAAGATTAAATTATAATATTTGTTGGTATAGAATGCAGAAAAGTCATTACCATACTTGTGGTTTTAATATTAGGTGTGATTTTATTATAATAGAATAATAAACAATAGTTTAGGGGTCAAGAAATATGTTAAAAATTTCACTATTTCTGTTAGTAGGTCAGCAATATAAAACATAATTTAAATATGCTTACCTACTAGATCATGTCCATGTATGAATTAATGGCAATTTTGGTTATTATAAGATAAAGTAAAGCATGAATTGGCAATATTAGGGACTTAAAAACCTAGATAGTAAATAGCACTGTATTGGTATACTGAAATAAAATGTAATAAAATGTAATGTAATATAATGTAATAGAAAAATCACACTTAGAAATCAAAAATCCAAACAATTTCTCCAATCAATGTTATCACATGTAGACATATTTATATCCATAGTTTATGTGTTAATTTTACTATATTTTTATTTTCTGTAAAACTTTAGAAAGGATATTAACTTTAAATCACTTCAAGATACAGAAGCTATACAGAAAAACATTGCCCATTAGTATGATAGAATATATAGCAATGAATTATGATATGACACGTTGTGGTGCATAGTTTCTTATGCTTATAAAGTATTTTCCTCTGACCTCATATAAATTATGCTTTTGAATACTATGACAAGATAGAAGAGGATTTTAGATTATAATCAAGTCAACAGTATATTCAAATATGCATTTCTTTAAGAGTGAGTAATGAGCTACATACACACTGCAAAATGCAGTTTGGTATTGTTATTCCATATGAATAATTACTGCGATTCAAATACAAGTGATTGTCTGCACCTTCATTTCAAAAGAAAGGAATAGAAAAGTGAATATAAGTGTTTCACAATTCTGTTCTCTGATCCCTGTTCTAAGGTTTAGTCCCTGAAAGCTCCACTCTAGTCACCACTAGAGGGAGAAAGGCTCAAGAGCTTCCTAGAGGTTATCTTTCTCCTATTAACAATTACCTGGGACAATGCTCCTCACTGAATATGCTCCACTTCAGCATAACAAGTAACTCTCTCTGTTCTGTTAGGAACAGGAACACACTTTGACTAGGGCCGTATGACTGAATTTCAGGATTTCTGTAATATATCACCACCCAACATTTTCATTCTATGGAAAGTTATTTTTTTAAAAGTGTAGCTATTGGGGCAGGAGACATAGCACGGAGGTAAGGCGTTTGCCTTCCATGCAGAAGGTTTGAATCCCGGCATCCCATATGGTACGCCCCCAAGCCTGCCAGGAGCGATTTCTGAGCATAGAGCCAGGAGTAACACCTGAGCGCTGCCGGGTGTGACCCAAAAAACAAAACAACAACAACAACAACAACAAAAGTTTAGCTATCATGGGAAATGCTGGATTTTTTTCCCCCAAGCAAATGGTTTTATCTATCTGGCAAAAGATTAGAACAGACTCAATCATCTCTGCTCATCTACAATATACAAGTTATATACATAAATCTAACAATTTATCTCTCCACTACCATTTCTTGCTTCAAATTATCTCCTCTTATTTCTTCTTTCACTAATCAGCATATTTAATAATTAGTATGATTAGACTTTATCATATTTTGTAAAAAAAATCTATCTGTGTTAGAACATGTACTAAGTGAAATTATAAGTAAAAGAACATGGATGTTTCCTTTTGAAATGTTGATAACATCAAACATGTGCTAGAGAAGACAGTACTTTTTTTTTGTTTTGTTTTGTTTTGTTTTGTTTTTTGGATTTTGGGCCACACCTGATAATGCTCAGAGGCCACTCCTGGCTATGTGCACTCAGAATCGCTCCTGGCTTGGATGATCATAAAGGATGCCGGGGATCAAACCATGGTTTGTCTTGGGCCAGCTGCGTGCAAGGCAAACTCCCTACTGCTGCACTATCGCTCTGGACACTACATATTTTAATTTTATTTTAACGTACCTATTTTAAATATTGATGAATATAAATTTAAGGTGTATATATGGTATGTATATCTTATCCAAATTGTATATTTCCCCATAAAATAGGAAAACAATATTAGTATGTTAAAACAACAATGCATTCCTGTGGTCACTGCTGTACTATTTAAAATAGGCAAGGTAAGGAAACAGCCAAAGCAATCACTAATGAATAAAAATAAGAAAGTGAAATGCACCCCTATTTGTACAAAATCAAAATAAAAATTTATTCAAAAAGAAAAGTCTGCTATTTGTGGCAAGATAGATGAACCTGGGGCTGGAGAGATAGCATGGAGGTAGGACATTAGCCTTGCATGTAGAAGTTCGGTGGTTCAAACTCAGGCATCCAATATGGTCCCCTGAGCCTGCCAGGAGCGATTTCTGAGCATAGAGTCAGGAGTAACCCCTGAGCACTGCCGGGTGTGACCCCAAAATAAATAAATAAATAAATAAATAAATAAATAAATAAATAAATATCGATGAACCCAGTAGCTGTTATGCTAAGTGAAATAAGCTATCCAAGAAAAAGAAAAATACTGCAAATTCTTATTTGTACGTGGACACTAAAAATTCAAAGTTACTGAAAGAGAAAGCTGAATAGTGTTTGCCAGGAATTAAAAAGTAGTAGTGTAAGATGACATCCTGATATTAACTTAAAACAAAGGCATTTTCCATCTTCCTCTTTCCTTTAAACCTATCTCTTTGATATGTAAAAGCCCACCTGAATTTGAGATTTTCCCCCACCTAGTGGATTTTGTACTGGGAGAATTAAGAAAGGTCAAGTTGGCTTGGCATTCTGAAAGACCTGGAGACAGAAGACTCCGTGACTCTCTCCTGGCTGACTTGCTTTGTTATGGCAACCTGCATCAGACGTATGTACCTGGTGGAAATACACTTATCCAATGATTTCACAACATGGGGATTCATTTTACAACTGGCACTAAGACAGTGACCTGGGGATCGAGAAGACCCCAGTGATGGAGAGCAACTTGACTCTCTGGTGGATAATCATCATGATGGTTTCTCGAACAGGACTGAGTATGCAGTGCACATCACAGGAACATCGGTTCACATGGCCCCCTTTCTGAAAGACTTCATGTAACTTTGGTATGGTTATTCAGCAGCCCAACCTTCCATGTTAGCAGAGATCACCTCAGGCGGGGGGGGTGGGGGGGGAAGCAGGCAGTGAAGGAAAGAGAGCTGAAGACTCCGAGAAGCATCCCAGAGTCTAACTTGCATTGCCTTTCTTCTACCAAAGTTGCTTTGTACAAGGAACTCGGTCCACCAACCTGCAGCATCTTATAGGGGTCATTGATGGGGTAGAAGCCAAAGAGAAAGCCCAATTGCAGGGGGACCTATAGTAGGGAGATGAGCAGGTCCGTACACCCAAATTCCGGCCAGGGTACCAAAGGCCTTTTCATCCCAGAAGACCCAAGCAGTCTAATACAGAAGGTAGAGATGGAGAAGATGGAAAATCCAAGTAGAGCCAAAGACCAATTCAGAAGAAGCTTTCACAATCACCTGTAACATTCTTCTAGATTAACCTCTCTTTTTGTTTTGTTTTGTTTTGGGGCCACACCCTGTGCTTGCTCAGGGGTTACTACTGGCTATGCGCTCAGAAGTCACTCCTGGCTTGGGGAACCCTATGGGACGCCGGGGGATAAAACCTTGATCCATCCTAGGCTACCTTGATCCATCCTAGGGCCACCACTTAGGCCCTTAGGCTAATCTCTTGATCTTATTTGCATTGGTCACTATTTTGCTAGTTAAACTGTGTATTGTACTAGTATTGATCTTAATAGCTAATTGTTTTGTTCAGTGCACCATTATAATCAGATGATTATGTATCCAACTTTAGTGGTTTAATATTAATTCCAGGGGAGTGTATAAAGTTGTTAGATTTTTAATGGTTCTCAGCTATCCACTTGGGAATGTTTCCCAGTTGCTGTGATGCTTATTTTTTTATATTAAGTAGCAACTTATTCTCAAATTATATCTGCAAAAATGTTCTACTATCTTTGTCCATAGAAGTCAATGGAAAAGGAACTTGGATACTATAGACTCATTATATTGCTCATTATAAGAATATTTTAGGGCCCGGAGTGATAGCACAAACAAGATTTTTCTACTTAAATATATCTGCAGAAAGTTTCTAATGTTTATGTTTCAGATAAGTCTATTAAAAACTTTCTGATATGTATAAGAAAAGAATATAAAAAAAGTTGATTGTTTTGAGAATAATTATACAATCTTTAACCTTTATCACGTTTACAACAAACTTTACTGTGACTATGTAAAATAAAAATAATAAACACTTTTTTTTTTTTGGTTTTTGGGCCACACCCTGTGACTCTCAGTGGTTACTCCTGACTATGCACTCAGAAATGGCTCCTGGCTTGGGGGACCATATGAGATGCCAGGGGATCAAACCTCAGCCAGTCCTAGGCTAGCACCGGCAAGGCAGACACCTTACTCTTTGCATCACCACACTGACCTCAAACACTTTTTTTTGTTTTGTTTTGGTTTCGGATCACACCCTGTGACTCTCAAGGGTTACTACTGGCTATGTGCTCAGAAATCACTCCAGTCTTAGGGGATCATATGGGATGCTCCGGGATGGAACCGCGGTCTGTCCTGAGTCAGCTGCGAGCAAAACAAAATCCCTACCACTGTACCATAGCTTTAGCCCCATAAATAACAAACACTTTTATAAGTACTGATCTGGGGTTCCCACCTCTGCTGCAGAACAATAAAATAAAACATTTGTTGCCTTTCTCAGTTTTTTATTGGTTTGGACAGAAAATTGTAAGATGGCACCCAGCTATTAACCAAAAACAACAAATTCCCTCTATCTTTCTCTGTCCTTTAAACTTATTGCTTTTATATGTAGAAACCCACCTGGATCATGCAACCCTCCCTTGCCTGGTGAAATTTGTACTGGGAGAATAAAAGAAAGGTCAGTTTGGCTTGGAGCTCAGAGAGACAAAGAAGGAGAAGTCACTGACTCCATGACTCTCTCCTGACTGGCTTTTTTTAAATCAAACCTTCAAAACTACTTGCACCAGACATGTTCTACCTGCACCAGACATGTTTGCCCGGGGGGTGGATATATGCATATGCTGTTATAGTACAATATGAGAATATATTTTACAATGTAAAAACAAGAAGATATTGGTCAAAGAGTACAAATTCTCAGCTGTTATAAAAATGGACATCAGGCATAGTCTGGTGGCTGTGTTTAATGATATCTAGTGTTGTATTTTTCAGGAAGTTGAGACTTCAAATTCTCTCCACACATACAAAACTGTAAGTATAAGAGGCAAATGTGTGTTGACTTTTAGTAATTAATTTACAGTGTTACAATACACATATTGTCACCACATTGAATATCTTAAGTATCATTTACTATGAATGTCATCTCCCTCAACAAAAGACTCAAGATTGCCATAGTACCCTGGAAAAAATTAGATTACCAAAGAAGAATAAATTAGGTATAAAATAGATGAGGCTGTAAAATACACATAAGAAAGAGCATGATAAAACAGGTTAGGGCCTATCAGATATAGAGGGTAACATAGGAAAAATTAGTATAAGAAGTTTCATGATTGTATTCTGTACTTTGAAGTGTTTTGGCTGCTTGGCTATGTGAAATATCCCAGTCTCAGCAACTTATGTGCCTATTAAATGTTATGTGCTTACTGTCTGTCCATGTCTCTGTCAACTTAAATACTGAAATTTTGAGTATATGTTGCAGAGTGATGATATTGTAATGAATAAATAATCATTAGAAAGTACAATGATACCTGCTTAGAGGACTGTACAGCTTGAACAGCATGTGTGTATGTGTGTGTTTTATTATAATTTTTTGTTACTATTTCCACTACAGGACCAGTTTGTCAAGATTCACAGTTTGTCAAGAATAAAGGGAGAAATGAGCATCATTTGGGCATACAGTGTAGTTGTTAAGATGAATGCTTTGCATTTATTGAACTGCTCTATATCCTTGGACTCTAACAGTAAGCCACTATCCTGGTTGGTGGACAATCATGAAGAGAGATACCCAGATTTAATTAGCATTTTATATAGACACCACCTTATATAAGTAGGGTAAAAAAAATCAATGCTATGGTGTACACACATTCTTGAACTCATGCGTAGAGAGACATACGGAAC
Source organism: Suncus etruscus (assembly GCF_024139225.1). Classification (NCBI taxonomy): domain Eukaryota; kingdom Metazoa; phylum Chordata; class Mammalia; order Eulipotyphla; family Soricidae; genus Suncus; species Suncus etruscus. The sequence goes on along the minus strand of NC_064860.1, from coordinate 35,627,733 downwards.
AAGTGAACTCAGTACAGTGATAAATGGAGAGATATCAAAGTAAATAAATTTATCTTGTTGTTGATAAGAAGTATTAGTCAGATGAAAATATACTTCTAGATTGATCTTGGAAAATGATAGGTCTTGTGTAGGTTGGTGAGTTCATGATGCAACTGAACAAAGTTATCTAAGGCAGGGGGAATCAATAGTGTCAGTTCTGAGTTCATTTCAGATGTTATCTTCTACTTCACCTCATAGCTCCTGAGCATGTCTCCTGATCGTGAATTGAGAGTGGAGAATAAATAAAACATTTTCTGAAAAATCCTTCATTGATAGCACTAGTTGAATAATATTTTATAGAAATATACAATATTTATTTGCAGAGATGATAGATAGATCATAGGAGAAAAAAGTGACAATAAAAGATATTGGAGAGGAAATGTTGGCATCAAGACTGGAGAAAATCATAGAGAAAAGAGGGGAGAAGATAATGCAAGAGCAAAGAAAGAGAAAAGTAGAAGAGGAAAAGGAGAAAAGATGGGAGAAGTTATTGGAAGGAACAAAAAAGAGATTTATAGTATAATCTTAGGTTAAGCAAAGGGAGTAATATCATGCTATAATGAAAAAACTTAGAAGAGATTTGTAGTGATACCGTAGAATAAAATTCTCTTCCATTAAATTTCATAATTACATAAAATGAATTCTAGTCCTCCGTAACTCAAGTATTTAGATAATAGTTTACATTTTACTTTTCTTAGTTACATCAGATTAAAATGAGATGATAAAGAAATTAATAAATCATTAATTCAATGTATTAATAAATTATTAATACATTAAGCCTAATCCTCAAGCTCTTTCCAACTCTAAATTTACACAAGTTTATCTGTCTTATAGCAATTATTAAAATCTGAAGCATATTGTGTTATTTTTGTGGTTAAAGTTAATCCCTCATTAACTTGAGAGATTAAATTTTGATTACATGTGACTACAAAGAGAACCTATTTTTCCTGCACTCCTGACACAAACTGTAGATTTTAAAATATGTTATAACATTAAAATGTAAAGTGATACAAACATCTTAGAGAAGATGACAGAAAGCAACCAAAGAAATAGCAATTTTTTTTGTAAATTGGTTATAAATTCAATGAAAATATTTAGTTTCTAAACGCTATTCTAATTATAATAGACATTATTTAAAGAATAAAGACAGACCCTCAAATCAATGAAATAGACTTGAGCATTCAAAAAATAACGCCCAGACAAACAATCAATTAATTTTGACAAAGGGGTCAAGAAATGCAAAATGGAGCAAGGAAAGCCTCTTCAACAAGTGGTACTGGGACAAATGGATAGCCATATGCAAATACAGACCTCTATCTAACACCACTCACAAAGGTAAAATCAAAATGGATTAAAAACCTTAATATCAGACCTGAAACTATAATGCATATCGAAGAAAGATTAGGCAAAACACTCCTTGAATTGAGACTAAAGACATTATCAAGGAAGAAACACCACTGTCCAAACAGGGATAGCAAAGATACATAAATGGGATTACAACAAACTGAGAAGCTTCTGCATGTCAAAGGAAATAGTGACTAGGGTACTAAGGTCATCCACTTAATGGGAGAAACTACTCACTCAATACCCATTAGATAAGGGTATCATATATAAGATATAGGAGGCTCTGACAGAACTTAACAAGATAAATACATCTGATCCCATCAAAAAATATGGGAGGAAGAAATTAACAGTCATTTCAGAAGGAGTACAGATGGCCAAAAGTCACACGAAAAATTGTCACACATCACAAATCATCAAGGAGATGCAAATCAAAACAACAATGAAATATCATCTAACACCACAGAGACTGGCACACATCACAAAGAACAAGAAGAATCAATGCTGGTAGGGATGTGGGGAGAAAGATACTCTCAATCACTATTGGTGGGAATGCTACTAGTTCAACCTTTCTGAAAAACTAGTCCAACCTTTCTGAAAAACAATATGAATATTCTTCAAAATAAAACTGGACATTGAGATCCCATATGATCTAGTAATAGCACTCATAGGTATATACCCTAGGAACACAAAAACACAATACAATAATGTCTTCTGCACTCCTATGTTCTTAATAGCACTATTTGAAATATTTAAAATCTGGAAACAACCCAGATGCCTGACAACAGACAAGTGGCTAAAGAAACTATTGTAAATCTACATAATGGAATACCATACAACAGTTTGATAAAATAAAGTCACAAAATTGCCTATACATGGTTGGATATGGAAACTATTATGCTGAATGAAATACTTCAGAGGGAGAGAGATAAGCAAAAAATAGTCTCACTAATATGTGAGATTTAAGAAAAATAAAAGACAGTAGAGTAATAATACCCAGAGACAATAGAGATGAGGGCTGGAAGGACAAGCCCATGATATGAAGCTTACCATAAGGAGTGGTAAGTGCTGTTAGAAATACAGTTACAGTACTATGATGACAATGATAGAGAGAGAAATAAAATTCCTGTCTTGAGCAGAGGCAGGGAATGTGGGAAGGAAAATGGGGGATATTGGTGGTGGGAAGAGTGCACTGCTGAAGGGGGGGTGTGCATTTATGGCTAAAACAATTACAAATATGTTTATAACCATGTTGTTTAAATAAAAAATATTATTAAAATCTTCTGCTTTTTTGTGTATTGTCATAAAAATAAAAGTGGGAACGTGTAAGATGAATTTTACAACATGTAATACTCTCAGTAGGTAAAGTATAAATTGCACCCACATTAAAACATAATTATTTCATATTCCATGACTATAGTTATGAGATCATTGGTTAAAGAGATGGAACTATGATGATAACCCCAATATATGTGTCATGTTATATACCTAAAGATTTACACTCATAGATATATAAATTAATAATGATTTGTAACTGTTATTAGATTTTTCAACTGAGTTGTTCAAGTCAAAAATGATGAAAATCAGAGTAATTGCACAGAAATTAAGATACTTGGCTTTCATGTGACTGACTAGTCTTCAAAGTATATGGTCATCAGAGTACAATAAGGAACTTTAGAGCTCAAAGTAAAATTGTTCTGTGAGCACCATTAAAAAAACCCAAAGTAAAATAAAAAGATGTGTATATGTTCATGTAATAAAATGCCATGTCTAGAAAATATACTATATGGTATATGCAATCATTTCCTAAACATATCTAATAAATATTTTATTAACACTGAAATTTCCTATTTATTAGTAATAAATTGTTCTTATTGACTTAATAACAATAACAAAAACTTTATGTCACATATTTATCCTAGAGACCCAAAGCTGCAAGGTTTATTTTTAGAGAGTAAGAATAGTAACTCTTCAAACTACTTCAAAAGTTTGAGTACTGACAACTTCTTAGTGAATGTAAACATTTCAAGTGACTTATAGAAGCCAAGCCACTTTTCCCTTAAATTTTGCACAAACATTTTACTGCATAATAAGCATTTTTTTGTGTTATGTTTTCTTCTTTCCCTAACTTCAAAACTAGAGAAATGAAGATCTAAAATTTTGAAAAGATATCTATTTCTATTTTAAACTTACTTGGTTCCTTATATCAATAACTTATTAGGCGAATGAGAAGAGGTTTTCATTATAAAATATGTAATATTTTATATTCAAAGTAAGCTTTGAATAGTAAAATATTTTATACTTTGAACAACTACATATATAAAATTACAGTATTTTGAAGTTTTGTGTTATGACATATGCAATTACTGTTTATACTCCATTATACATAGAATATAATTTTTAAAAAAGATATATTGGGATCAATTATTTTAAATTATATTTATAGACATATGATACTAATATAAGGTTATAGTGGGTGAGATTCTTAAAAATATTATGGCCAAAGATGATTTAATGGCAAAAGCACCTATCTTGCCACCCTGAGGACAATGAGGCCAAAAATTGAATCCTCAATTCCAAATGCCCACATATAATCTAAGATTTCAGTGTTGAAAGTTTTAAAATCCCGGGATCGACAACAAATTCCACATGTAATCTTTGTGTATCACCTCTAAATAAGCAAGGTAGATCACAAATAAATTGTGCCACACTTCCCTACCCTGTCTAGAAACTTAAAACTAAACTTTGTGAACACAACAAACACATGTGTGACTTAGGTCGTTGAGGACAACAGGAAAGATAAAAAAGAAATAAATTGTTAAAATCCATATTTAATTCTAGATAAGAATACATCTACTTCCCTTTTATTTACCAAGAGTCACATGTTTTCAGTTTTCCAGATAGACAGAAAATCTTTATGGGTGCCTGCTTGGGAGGATAAAAGATAGAAGAAACAGAAATAGAAAATTATCTAATCATTAAAGAATTTCCAAAAAGAGGATCAGGGCAGTATGGAGTGCGTGTGTGTGTGTGTGTGTGTGTGTGTGTGTGTGTATAGGGGGTTACATATGAGTAAGATTGATTTTCTCTGTTCAAGAATGAAAAAATAACTTTTCCACTATAGGGAAAGGGATTATCTCTGAGGAAAAAAAAAGTTCCTTATATGTTATTATGCATGCTAATATAATACAATTTTTAGTTCAGTGGATCAAGGAAAGAGTGTCAGGTGTGGTGGCTACTGTTATAACAAGCTTATGATTCATACTTTAATTTTTAACTTTGAGATGGAAGATAATGACAGTATACTTTAGCTTTTAGAAATGCTCATAACAGATTACATAAATCATGAAATCTTTTTAGGAAAACCACTGAGTTATTCTGAGACCTCATGAGCCCCTATCCATTCTTCACTTTTAATCTGCTAACTTAATAACATAATCTTAACTTTTCCCAAAAAAGATAGCAGCAACTAATGAAGAAATCAAAATTAGTGACGATTTGCCTACCAAAATGGATATTTAAATCAAAATAACTATTGAACAAATTTAGCATCAATTTTCAAAGTTAACACTTGTTACATGAATTAAGATTGCAAAGGTAAATGCTTTCCAGAAGTCAGTCAAGCTCTTGGTACTGGACCACCAAAGTGACAAACCTCCCTTGTCTCCTCCAGTCATTCACATTATTCAAAACCTGGGACTCATTGAGAGAAGTCCCTTCCCCCACTCCCCCTGCCATTTCACTTTCTCAGTGCCAGATCTCTACTGTGGCTTCCAATGAATCAAGTTCTCCTTCCTCTCCTCCCCTGGAAGCACATGCTCCCAGTGAAATGTCACAAATAAAGTAGAAGCCAGTCTTTCCCAGGCTGGACTTGTAAACAGAAAGCAAGAACACCATTCTTCACCAGGAAACTGACCTACAAAGCATACTGGATTTAGTTGAAGAGATTGTGAAGAAGGTCAGCTAAAAAATAAAAGGGAATTCCTTCCAGTTACTTTAGGTAGGCTTTAAACAATCTTGAAATAAAGCCTTGTCCAAGGCAAAGGGAAAAAAAAGAGGGCACATTAGGTGAGGTCCAGAAATAAAAAAGACTCTCACAGGTGATTTCTTGGCATGCTCTGTTTGGCTATTTTCTAGTTCCCAGAGAATAACTGATTCTATATTTATTCTCTGTTTTCACTGCCCTCATTTTCACACTGAAATGTGTACTAAAATATAATGCTTAAACACCTTCATCTCTTTTTTTGGCAGTAGTTATGCAGAAACAATATAAGGATCTACATAGTCTGCCTGCCACTCCGAGACATAAACTTCTAAACACTAAATAAAAATATGAGATTTTCTCCCAAGTAAACATATGCATGTTTATCTAAATCTTTGACACTTATAGCTTAAGAAACAATGATGAGTTGGAACTTACAAAGTTCATGACAAGTTAAATGAAAATGTGTATACAAAGCAATGATTTTCCCCATACACTTTTACAATTTTGTTTTCAGCTAATATATTCCTAAGTACAGCATAAATTATAGAGGGCTTCATAGTAAAGGGTTAATGATGCTAAAGAGTATAAATTTTCACAGTTGAGATACCATACTTAGGTGTTTGCAAAAACATCTTCTGCATCATGCCCAAATCTCTTTGCAAACAAATAAATTACTTTATAAATCTTATTACTCCATGTGGGTGAATATTACACAGAGCTCTGCAAGGCCAAAAGCTGGAAGGAAAAATCTGAGTTGGAGTATGATCTTTGGGATTCATCATCAGCCAATGATTAAGAAACAAAAAGAGGAATACTTACACATTAGAATTTGGACTGTTTTTATAATTCACAGCAATACACATGCAAAACACACACACATAAAACTACACACAGAGAACACACATTGCTCTTTTACAAGGCTAGAGATCTCAAAACAGGACACTGACAGCCAACCAAATTTATTTCTAAGAAAAGAAAAGAAAACTTTGCTGCTGTAGGCAGCTCTGCTTTAGAACTGCTCCCTGATGCCCCAGGGTTTATGCACTATCAGCTCCTTGCACACAGATTAGAGGGTTTTTTTCTATCATATACTGTTTTTTATTGCCACAACAAGCAATATTACCTATACAGACAGACTGACACTGGGCCATTGCATCTGAGTTAAATGAGCTTTTAAAGGATCTCTGAGGAGAACGTATTCTTCCATCTTTTTTCTTTTGTTCTATTCATATTTAACAGAAAATCAAGAAAACTTAGGTAACAAGGACAAATGTACTTACAGTGGCTACAGAGCAAAAGAAGAAAAACTGTGATATATTTTTATAAATAGGATTAAGACGAGGTTCCTTCTGAGTTTCTCTAGCTCATACTCTCTTATAGGGGTCAAACTCCCAAGGACTTGGGGCTCTTCCCTTTTAAATTTCAGTCCCAAACTATATTTTATAGTTTGGCAAAACTACTCAGAGATAAGGCTTTGAGGTCAATAATCAATTTGAAATATGCATTTTATGCCAGGTTAATTCTTTCCTAACCTCTATGCTTAACAGTTCTGTTCTTAAGTCTCAGCAATTTCAGCAAGTTTTTTCTCTTCTGTCTTATGTTGAATTTTAGTCCCAATACATAAAAGGCTCAGTCATCAACCCATCAACCAAAATTGTAAGACTGACTTATTGTCCTAACCAGGAGTGTCCCCTCCATTCACACACACACACACACACACACACACACACACACACACACACACACACACACACACACACACACACACACACACACACACACTGGAGATTGCAGTACTATGTACATTCCCTGAGAGCCATAAATCACCAATTCCTCCTCAGGAAGCCCCAGCCAAACTCTGAATTACAGTCCGACAATTGCAAAAACCAGAACACTGCCCAAGTTTCATTAACACCATAGGGGAAGTTTGTCTTCCTTGATCTTCCCAAGTTCCTAAGAACCAAACCTTTAACCAAAGCTGATGATCCTTGTCAAGGACCAGAAAGAATCCTTTGAAATATGCTGGCAGATAACTCTGCCAGTCTGTAAAAGACAGGGGCGCGTGCGCGCTCACACACCACACACAACACACCACACACACACACCACACACAAGGGCTTGCTCACCCACATCCCCATCCCCCACAAGCACACACACACACACACACACACACACACACACACACACACACACGCACGCACGCACGCACACAGCACAAGCCTGCAGGCTCAGAAACTGGAGTTCCAGAAGAGTATGCACATATAATCCATGCATGACAGAGCGCGAGTGGATGCAAAAACACAGACACACAGACGCACGCACATTTCTTCCCACACACATACACACTCAGAGGGGGGTGAAAAAAAGTTGCCCGAAAGCCCTACCTGAGGATGGCCGTGTCCCCCTGCCTCACGGTGATGTTGTCCGTGCCTCGGTTAAAATCCACGCTGCGAACGGGCAGTCCTGTGGGAAGAAGGCAGAGCAATCTCAGTAGGACCAGCGGCAACTGTTTCCGATCCGGCTGAACTCTGGCGACCATGGTGGCCTGGCCGAGGTGCGGGTCCGCGCTGGACTCTGGAGTGAATGAATGTGCGTGTTTGCTCGCGCCCGGAGCTTTTAGACACGGAGGGTTTGCATCCACAGCAGAGGCAGAGCGGGGCTGGGCCACTTTGGGGTCCTTGCCACTCTGCCAGTCTCTTGCACTCAAGGCTCTTTTCCCTCGGAGGCTTAACAAAGCCTTCAGAAAGCCCAGGCAGGGGAAGGGAAAGTGAAAGAAACAATTTTGGACAAGAGAGAACAGAGAGAAAATCCGGTAGAAAAAAAAGATGATCTGAAAAACTGCCCAAGGAAGGTGTGTTCTCCACTGTCTCTGTGTGGCGAGATGCTCCTTTGCCAGTGTGTGAATTGAGCTCCTTCTCTCTTTAACCTACTTTCCCAGGCTGCAAGGGAAGCCGTCACCCAGGCTGCAAGGGAGAGTAAAGAAACCCACACGACAGCAGCAGCAGCAGCCAGAGTCTCTCTCTCTCTCTCTCTCTCTCTCTCTCTCTCTCTCTCTCTCTCTCTCTCTCTCTCTCTTCTCTCTCTCTCTCTCACTCTCTCTCTCTCTCTCTCTCTCTCTCTCTCTCACTCTCTCTCTCTCTCTCTCTCCTTCACTCTCTCTCCTCTCTCTCTCTCCTCTCTAGCTCTCTCTCTCCCTCTCTCCCTTCTCCTCTCTTTTCTCTTCCTCTCCTCTTTCTCTCCTCTCTCTCTTTTCTCTCTCTCCCCCTACCCCTCACTTTCTCCCCCCTCTCTCTTTCTCTCTCTCTCCCTTTTTCTTTCTCTTCTTTCTCTCTCCCGCTTGGCTCAGCACCTCCCCCATACCCCCGATTCCTATGGCCCCTCCTCCACATCATCTCCCCCCCCCCCCACCGTTGCCCCTTGCTTTGCACAACTGCCCCTTCAGCAGCAGCCAGCCTCAATGAAAGCCTGATGCTCCTTTACGTTGTCAGGACAACAGCTTCATCAGAGGCCTGGCTGATTTGCTTAAGAAGAGGGAATGGATCTGAGAGGTACAGTCCTGGAAGGGGAACAGGAGAGAGAACCAAGCTTTCAATGATCAGAAGGAAGGACAGGAAGGAGAAGGGAACATGGAAAGAAGGACGACAGGAAGCATGGAGAGTGAAGGAAATCAGTGCTGAAACATGGGATAGGGAAGCACAAACTGGACATTGGAGTTTAAGATTCAAAGTTGATTTCCCAACTAAATATTCCTTACAACTGGCTCTTCAGACTCAGGTTCTGCTCAGAATTGCCTATCATCTGCACTTTCTGTTACAAAATTAAAAAGAGTTTCTTTTCTCTGCTTCCATTTATCCACAACCCCCAGCCCCTTCCTTCTTGGAGCCCCCTTGTGAGAGATGGATGGAAAACAATGCTGGTATTGAGTGGTCTCCGGTGTGAATGCATGGTTTGTTTTTTTCCAAGTGCCAGCCTCAGCAGCTGATCCCTCATCCCTAAATCAACCTCACTCTCCAGGAAAGCACACTTGAGGGATGGTATTAAGACATTCCTTTTAAATCTCATATTGCTGTTGCTATCCAAGTTTCTGCTGGGCACTGCCTCTTAAAATGTTCATAGACAGAAAAAGAAATGTGTATAGCAAAAAGCTTGTTATTTCTAGGGTGGTGCTAAGGCAGCACATAGCATCTCAGTGAATGGCAGACAGGTTATCATCATGTGCCATCCTTTCTGTTCCATGAGTCAAGTGCTAAGGGCCATACAAGACTTCAGTTATTAGTCATTCAAATGAAGGCTCCAACTTTGGACATCCCTCAAAATTGACACTGATGGTAGCTCACCAAACAAGGACTTTTTCTTTTCTTTTTCAAATGTTCTTAATCATTTGAACAATTTAGGACTCCAAATGTAGAGCAAAATGTTGTATTTATCATTCTTATCCATTTTCTTAGGCAAACCATTTCTCCTACTAGGAAACAACAAATATTTTTATACTTTTTTATTAATAATTTAAGTATATACAAGTAAATATGCATACCCAAGTCATCTCTCACTTACTTATGCAAGTTTTTAACAAAGGTTTTTTGAAGCATAAGACCTATTCCCCCAAAGATGCAAAGAATTTCCCTAAGGAATTTTTATCAACTAAAACCTTTATCCAGTCTAACAAATTATGTGAATATCTGAATTGTCACAAATTCAAGACTGCTGAAGTTGAACTGATTTTGTCTGGACTATAAATGTTTTTTTACATAAATCAAGCTATTGCATGTTGGGGTTGAAAATGGTCCCAGAATTAAATAAAATGTGTCTTTCCTCTAATTTATAGCTCAATTGTTTAAAAACTGGAGCAATTTAAAGGGTTAAGTCAAACCTTAAAATATATTATAAAAGTCATAATGTTTGGTACTTAGTATCAGTGGAAAAGTGTATTTCAATTGCCAAACAGTTTAAAATTACATCTTTACCAAGATAAGGAAATAAAGCAGAAGATCAATGGGCTTGAAAAGCTATGAATTTTTAGAAATGAAGGGTTGACATAAATGTCACATCTGCTTTGGGAAGGAAGTGTTTCCAAATGCCACATATGAAAAAGAGAACTGAGCCCACTATAAAAGCATAAGTAACTTTAACGACTAGAATATCTATTTTGGAGAGAGGTTGGGCCACACTTGGTGACACTCAGGGGTTACTCCTGGCTATGCGCTCAGAAACCTCTGCTGGTTTGGGTGACCATATAGGACACTGGGGGATCTAACTCATACTGAGTATGGTCTGTCCTAGGTCAGAACCTTCAAGGCAAACACCCTATGGCTTGAGCCACTGCTCCAGCCCCTAGAACATCTATTGTCATTGATGACACTAGATGAAGTTATGATTGATCCCCAAAGAGATCTAGATAGATTTGAGAGGAAGGAATAGCAATATCAAGACTATGTGTAGCTTCTTATATACAAATATTGCATGGTTAATAATGGAGGATTTTTATTTCTGGAAAAAAATAAAGAAATATGATTGTGCAGTAGCATATTTGGGGAAGAAACTTATTCAAGATATGGGTAATATCTTACATGTAATCTCAATATATCAGTAGCATTGGTCTGGTTTTAGGAAGAAGTATGAAGTTAACAAATTGGGCTACAAAATGATTTACCCAACAGAAGTAAAAATGAAGATTTTAAAGCAAATCACCCTAATCTTGAATTTGTATCTGTACTAATTCTGAGAAAATTACCTACTGAATTAATAAGGTTTATTCAAAATTATACTTTTATATAAAGACAAACTTTACCTACCTCCTTGGGAGAATGAATTTATAAATTTGTATTACCTTAGATAAATGTAATCATAATACTTATAAATAATTGTGTTAAATAAATATATTGATAATTATTATTAAATTGGTTATTATGTAATGGAAAAAAACATAGTAAGAAGACTACAAGTCCAGAGAGATAGTACAGGGATAAGTTGTGCCTTGCACTAAAAGGACACTGTCTCAATTTTTTCTAGTGTATATGGTTTGTTAAGCTAGAAATAAACCTAAAGATCTGTAGCCTCTCACACACAACTCCCCCCAAAAGAGACAAAACAAAATTAAGAAAAGAAGTCTATATTTATTTTATTTTAATTTGGTATATTTGTTCATTCAGATTTATTGAATAAGTTTTAAATTTTTTTAATTTATCATTTATGTTCAAATGTCAGTTCATATACAACTATCTAACCCAACAATTGGCCCAAAGAAAACTCTGTATCTAATGAATATATGAACATGGAGAGCTTAAAAACTGTACGATCAATAAAGTACTTGTCTGGCATGCAACTGGCCACTAAACATAACACCACATAAGGGTCTCTGTCAAAGAGAGTATTTGCTAAATACAGAGCCTGAAGTTAGTTCTGAGCACCTCTTAGTGTAGACCCAAACAAAAGCACACACAAAATGCATAAAGGTTTGTTTTTTCAATACAAGGTCACTAACATGATGTATATCACCATCTCCAAATCAATACATTTTGTGGAATCCTGTTTTTTCTTATCCATTCTAAGATCTAAAAAACTCAACTAAATTAAATAGTCAAAGCACATTGGTTAGTTTATGAGTGTTGCTAATGATCACTTTCTCAAATTTACTTCATTATTGACTCTTTTGAAAGAATGCATGAAGAAAAAAATAGTTAAGTTACTAAAATTTATAGAAGCTATTTTCCTTTAAACCACTATATACATTCTTCCAAGAGGGCTGGCAAAAATGAACATACTTTTAGGTTATTTGTGAGGCAAGTATAGCTGTTAGCCATATGAAACAGCCATCATCACCCAGGTAAGATGATCTTAACTACTACTTTAAAATAACATACTGCCTTTCTGCAAGAAGCTTTCGAAAATTCTGGTTCTCTCCAGGGGCAAATGCTAAAGAAAAAACAACTAGCTGATGACTGAGCACCCCAAGAAGCATACCGTGTTTATTCTTCTTTTGAGTTTTGTAAGGTAATAGGCTCACAGTAAATCCAGATGAATAATTTTGCTGCATTTTTTTGTGTTTTATATTACACATGTCTAATAACATTATTAATATACTAGTGCATTTCTACAGTTGTAAGGTGTTAACAACAATAATGTCATGTCTTCCTTTTACTTTCCTAAGTGAAATTAGCATTTCCATATAAACTGAAAGTACAGAATTTTTTAATACTTCTTAGGATGTTTTCTTGGCTGTTCTTAGTGATTCCATGAAAATTTAGCAGTATTCAAGGTTCTCAAGTATCTTAGTTTAGATTCAAAAGCATGACACTACCTGGTAGGAATTTAATTGAAAATTGGCTGCCTTGAATACAGTAGTTTCATTTTCATGTATGTAATTGCCTAAGAAACTAAATTTAACTTCATCAGTTCTATATTGCCCTAATCCTTTTTGAAGAAACTTTATTGATGCAGTCTTTAATTCATATTATATACAATCAAAATAACTTTTCATAATTTGTATTTAGTTCATGTATTGGTGCTTTGTGGTTATCATAGTAGACTCTGGCTTTGTTTATTCATTCCTTTTGGATAAAAAATGAATGTTTATTCCTATTCAACTCCATTACATCTTTGATATTCTTGAGTTGCTAATTGGGTCTTTCTGCACCCAAAATATTAGATATATAATTATATGTTATATTTAATTGTATATTATTAATTAGCTACTACATTGATAGGAACTTCTTTCTAGATTGTCCTCCCTACCACCAAATAGAGAAGATGGCATTGTTCAAACAATGCTGTTTTGAATTACTGTTGCTCTTTTACTTATCTGTCTCATATGAAAAGAACATGGATAGATGACAGTAGCAGCATAGCAGGATGTTAATGCAAGAAGGTAATTGGGCAATTAAATCTACTATTTTTGGTTGCTGTAGTGATTTGTATTCATACAATAAGAAAATGGACCAAAGATGAATGAGGGAGAATGGAGACATTGTACAATTTATACTCTGGCATATAGTGTAGGTTTATAATTCATTAATTAAATATACTTTTACAGATACGGTAGTAAATCAGGATGAAGACTCTGCTTTTATGTACTGTAAAATATATTTTTTTTGGCCACACCCAGTGATGCAAATAGAAACTAAACAAGTAAGTACTTTTAAAAACATTTTTTTTTTGTTTTGTTTTTGGGCCACACTAAGCAGCACTCAAGTGTTACTTCTGCCTCTGCACTCAGAAATCACTCCTGGCAGGCTCTGGAAACCATATGGTATGTTGGGAATTGAACCAGGTCTGTCCTAAGTCGGCCATTTATAAGGAAAAATGCCCAACCTCTGTGCTACCACTCTGCCCCTAAATTGTTTTGAGCAGAGCAAAAGCCTTGAGATAAGTTGCAGAAATACAGGTGTGGTAATGGTCGGTAATATGACCCTGGACTCAAAGAAAATTTTTATCATAATATTTATCAGCAGATATTTCCAGATAAAATAAATGCTATGTGCAAATGTTTTAGATAGTAAAAAGTGTGATATATACAAAATAAAATAACAGTCGGTGTGTTATTGGGGATTGTTGAATAAATGAAAAGGGAGTAGAAATTGAAGTGAGATTAATAAAGAAAAGAATTCAAGGTAAAGAATTGAAATTTTAAGATAGCAACTTAGAAAAGCAAAGGATTGAGGGCCTTAGAGGTGGCACAGTGGTAAAGTGTCTCCCTTGCGGGCGCTAGCCTAGGACTGACCTTGGTTTGATCCCCCGGTGTCCCATATGGTCACCCAAATCAGGAGAGATTTATGAGCACATAACCAGGAGTAATCCCTGAGCGGCACGGGGTGTGGCCCAAATAGATAATAATAAAAAAAAGCAAAAGGATGGGCTGATCAGTGTTTAAAAAGGCTCATTTAATATGTATAATTAACTAAGCATCACTAGAATGTTCTGATAGGAAGACCTTTGATAGGAACAATATTCTCTCATACGTGATCCATGTATTTTTCCATATAAAAAAGTTGTCCATGACAGTACTATTTTAATTTTGGTACGTCTTTACAGGAAATCAGTATTTATAAAAACAATAACTGGCAGAATGCCAGGTCGAGTGCAATTTACACCAGCTCATCAGAAAAACAAAACAAAACAAAACAAAAAAAACCACAAAAAATAAAAACCCATTCTATTACTTTTTGTCAGGTACAAATTTTGCTAATATGGTTATACTGTATGAATAAAATATAAGAAATTTTAAATTGAAGATTAAAGAGTGTCACTTAAAATGAGCAGATGATGTTTAATTTCTAAACTTTACTAAATATTTTCTTATATATCTTTATTTATTTAGCAGGCTCTAGCCCTCTTGCTAAATCTAAATGAAGTGCCTAGTTAAATATCTTGAGGCTATAAATCATGTAAATAACACTAATATGTTTTCCCAAGAGTTTACTGACAGTATTGAGCTTCAGGGCAAGTCTAGTGTTAGGTCATTATATTATTCAAAGGGACCAAGAAATTAGTGTGCTTAAAGTATCTTCCTGTTCTATTTATAAATCACATGCTCAGCTCTCTCTGCTCTTAGTAATGACATAGGAGACTGCATTGATGAGAGCAAGTAGAGTCATAAGATATGTCTCATCAATTGTACTCCCTGTATACAATTTATTAAAATAATCAATATTTTTGAGTACTACATTATGGCAGACATTGTGCTAAGCTCTGGGGAAATAACTGCACAACTGATGCCTTTTTTTGTGCAAATAGTCAAGGGAATATCATCTGTTAGTGTGTGTCCAAATTGCTTTCTACAAATAAATGTTCTTCCAGTATACCTATACTATTGTATAAGTATTGTATAGGTATTGTATATGTACAAAATCAAAACATAAAGCCAGTCCTACTTAGTGTTGAATAGTGCTGCAAAATAATAAAATTAGAGCTCAAATTAATAGGAACTCATCAAAGCCCAGGTAGAAAAAGCATAGGTAAAGATAACCTCATTGGTCTATCTTTACTTAAAGATAAATCAATGAATAACTGAATCCTAAATAAGAAAGCAGAATAGAAAGTCTGCGATAATACATACACATTTACAAATTAATAAAAATGGAAGTTTCTTAGATATTCAAGAGGTGTTTTTTGTTTTATTTGTTTTGTTTTTCTGCCACACCTGGTGACACTCAGGGATTTCTCCTAACTATGCTTTCAAAAATCGCTCTTGGTTTGGGGGACCATATGGGACGCCAGGGGATCAAACCGAGGTTCATGCTAGGCTAGCCCGTGCAAGTCAAATGACTGATATTGAAGAATTTAAGTTCACTTTTTTAAGTTGTTCAAAAGGAGAATGAAGGTAGGCAACATCAGATGGAAAGGATGGACATGAAAACCAGCATAAAGAAAATAAGAAGAGAAAGATTTACCTGAATAACAGAAAGGAAAAGGAAGAGAATATTAGAGATGTTTTGTAATGAAGAATTATGAATGCTCAAGGTGAAAAATATTTACTTTAATTATTTCAGAGTTTGAAGTCTACTTTAAGTTTTGGATGAGTAAAGTGCAATATTAACATATTAGGAAAATTAATTTGCTAATGGAAAATTTGAGATCAAAAGGAAAATAAACTTGAGAAATAGATAACTATTGATAGAATTATGAGAAATGATAAATATATTTATTAATTACACGATTGCTTTGTAATAAATTTAGCAATGAAATTGTCTCAAAAACTGATATAAATATCAGTGCAGAGTAAAGTATAGGAAGGATAATGGAAAGAAATTGATAATGTTAGATTAGAATTGACTTGATTCTTGTATACTGTGTCAGTGAGGTGATTGATAGATATGATAATGTTTTTAATTTTATTGTGTACAAAATAGGAACAAACAAGAGATATTTATAAGAAAGTGAGACATAATTAGATCCATGTTTTAAGAAAATAATTGGTGCTGCAACTGGAGAGTGTCTGAAATAAGTCAAAAAGTTTTGGTGTAGATATTGAAGTTGATGTCTCCTTTATTATATTATATTATTTTATCTTACCTTTCTCTTTCTTTTTGTACTATGGCATGATTTGAATTCAGAACCAAGACTATTGTGTGGTGCTTCTCTTTATTGCTTTAAGGGCTCACTGATATTTAATTTGACTTTTTTTTGTATTGTTATGCTGTTTCAATTACCTTTTTCAAGTCCTCTCTCAAACTGAGGCTGATAACCACTAGGACTCTGCCCATTTTCAGCATATTTTTATTATTTTTTTAAATTTTTTTTGCTTAATCTTTACCCCATTCTATTGCCTTTCTTTCCCTCAAACAAAACCACATAACTCGATTTATCTAGCTTAGCCTCTCAAATACAGGGAGAAACAAGGGAGGGCACCAGGACCAAACAGATGTATGATCACTGATAGTAAGCTAGACAAAGAGGGGACCACTTACTCTAACAGCCTGGGGGTTATGTAATGGTAGGGCATATGTGTTGCAGAAAGGGAATGGGGAAGCGGGGAGGACAAATTTGGTGGTGGGTAATCCCCTGATTCAATGTTAATATGTACCTAAAATACTAACGTGAAAGATACGTAAGCCACTATAATCAAAAAAAAAAAAAAAAGATAAGGTGGGGCTGGCGAGTTGGCGCTAGAGGTAAGGTGTCTGCCTTGCACGTGCTAGCCAAGGAAAGATCGCGACCGGGGTTCTATCCTCCGGTGTCCCATATGGTCCCCCCAAGTCAGGGGCAATTTCTGAGTGCTTAGCCAGGAGTAACCCCTGAGAATCAAACGTGTGTGGCCTAAAAAAACAAAATAATAATAATAATGATAATAATAATAATAATAAGGTTATTTACAAAGTTTTTAAAACAGAACAAGCAAAAAATGACTAAAATAGTTTATAGGACAATGTCAGTAGATATAGGAAAGATGTGAAAGCTTCAGAAAGATTAACAGAACTTGTAAATTGAAGATAGAGGAAAGATAGATACTAACATTTTTTATGAATGTTGCCCCAAGGGAAGAAGAAGTTAAATTAAGACAAAATTAGGAAATATTACCTTTAGAATCCTGCACTCAGATGCAAGGAAATAGTACAGAGGGTAAGGCACTTAGTTGCATGTGGAGAAATTGGGTTAAATATATGGTACCCCGGGGTCTGAGAGATAGCATGAAGGTAAGGCACTTGCCTTGCATGCAGAAGGTCAGTGGTTCGAATCCCTGCATCCCATATGGTCTCTTGAGCCTGTCAGGAACAATTTCTGAGCATAGAGCCAGGATTAACCCCTGAGCACTGCTGGATGTGACCCAAAACCCAAAAAAACATATATATTATATTTATATTTGTTTATATATAAATATATATACCACACATATATATGTATATATATATATATATATATATATATATATATATATATATATATATATATATATATATATATATATATATATATATATATAGCACCTCATAGAGATCCTCAAGCCCTGCACAGTGTCATGACTAAATGGAGACCCAGGAGAGTAACCTCTGAGAACTGCTATGTATGGTCACAGACACACACAAAAGAAAGTTGACTCATTTCCAGATTAGTATGCAAAAGCCTGTACCTTCAGATCCACCTGTTCAGGAAGCTTTTACAGAAATATGGCATTTTACACAGGATTTTTTCCTCCTAGTTCTTTTAAAAAACAAGCCCAGTAATCAAGAGCTTCTCCCTATATAATTTTTTGTATTTTTAATTATATTCTCATTTTTTTCAAAATTCAAATATGTAAAACTAGCATATGATTAATTAAAGTATATACCAATAGTGAATCTCCTTTTGATTTAAAAACAAATGTTCACGTAGCAATTAACTGATTTTATGTTTCAGTAAGAAATATAATTTGAGCTTGACTCCCTCTGCTGGTTACACATTGAGGTATCATGGACTTTAATAAACCAGATAAATAGAAAATTTCCAACATATTTAGTAATAATTTTACACATAAGTCTGGGGACTTTGCAGTTCACAATGCATAATGACACATAATAAAATTTGATGTTAATTGAAACTGTCTACATAAAAATTTTGTGTTATTTTATATCTTGGCAGAAAAAAAATACTTCTGACTCTCAAAATAATAAACACTTAAATGAAGTTAGGTATATCAGAGGAAAATGAGGAAATATTTATTTATAATTAAAAATACTGCATAAAGGGAAAGCTAAAAAACAAAAGATAATTGTTCTTAATAGTCAATTTTTACAGCTTCAACATGAAAACAGAATTTACACCATAATTTAGAATCACTGAATTAAGTTAATAATTAGATGGTACAAATCTCAAAATAGTGCTCTTGTTAATGTATATCAGGCTGTCTGCTTAACAATGTTATATGCTAATTTTATGTCATATGGGAAGCACTTATATAGGGATAAGTTAGAAATTCTTGTTTCTTCAAGGCTAATATGTATATCACAGCACAACAATCTATAACTATGTCAAACATGAACCTGTAAAGAGAAAAATATTATATATCAAATATAAAATAAATAATATGTTAAAAACATTTCCAAGTGTGTTCCTAAATGAATCAGTGGATGCTCTGGTCTTGGAATCTAGAACCATAAAATATATTATAGGATTCATGAGTAGTGAAGAGTCTGTCAACAGCGTTGAATTTCCAAGGATGTTAATATGCCTCCCATTGGCATTCTTCTGCAGGAATCTACAACTCATTCATTTCATACACTAGTCTCTAAACTTATCTCTCTTTGTTTAAGGCTATTTCTGTTTCTTCAGGAGGAAACATGATTAAATCCACTACTACTTATATATGAATGTCTAATGAATTCTGTCCTCTGAATGGTTTGAATATCTTTTTTTTATATAAATAGAGCAGTGAAATGTTTAGTTTGTTTTGTTGTTTTTGTTCATCTAGACCTACAACATCAATGCATATAAATAAATTCTAGTGTTTTCTGTTTTTATTGGGAGGGAGAGGAAGAAGATACAGGGAGGGGGCTAGAGAAGGGGACTCTCATCTCCTGATTTCCAGAAAGGAAATTCGGTTTGGGCCCATCTGTAGGGAGACTGGGGTCGCTGACACACCAAGTCCAGTTGGTTCCCCATAAGCAGACCCTCTCCTGCTGGACAGAATGTGCTCTAGGATGGGAGTTAGGGGAGATGACATGGAGGGAGCATGTAGAAGGGACCTTAGAACAGTTTGAATATCTTATAAAGAAAATTCTCCAAATAATGTCAATCTCAATACACAAATAATGTAGAGAAGACACTATGTGGAGGAATACTTTTATTTTACATTTTCTAGTTTTTATAAATAAATGAATTGAATTACCATGAGGTACACAATTATAATGTCTTCATGATTAATTTTTAGTCAGAAAACATCTTTCTTTCATGTGCATTCACTAATGGCTGCAGTTTCCCTCCTGCCCTCCCTGCCAGCATTTGTGGCAGACCTTTTTTTTTTAAATAAACTTATTTATTTAAACACCATGGTTTACAAAGTTACTTATTCTGTCATTCAGTATTTCATCACTAAACCTATCACAAGTGCAAAATTTCCTCCACCATTGTCTCCAGTATTTCACCCTTTCCCAAGCTTACCCTTTGACAGAAATGAATACTTAATATAGCTGGCTCAAAATAAATGGTAATGGGATTATCAGAAAAAAATTAAGTCATTGTGTCATTGTAGATTTTCTTTTTTTTATATTTTATTTAAATACCTTGATTACATACATTATTGTGTTTGGGTTTCAGTCATGTAAAGAACACCACCCATCACCAGTGCAACATTCCCATCACCAATTTCCCAAATCTCCCTCCTCCCCACCCGACCCCCGCCTGTACTCTAGACAGGCTTTCCATTTCCCTCATACATTCTCATTTTTAGGACAGTTCAAAATGTAGTTATTTCTCTAACTAAACTCATCACTCTTTGTGGTGAGCTTCCTGAGGTGAGCTGTAATTTCCAGCTCTTTTCTCTTTTGTGTCTGAAAATTATTATTGCAAGAATGTCTTTCATTTTTCTTAAAACCAATAGATGAGTGAGACTATTTTGCATTTTTCTCTCTCTCTCTGACTTATTTCACTCAGCATAATAGATTCCGTGTACATCCATGTATAGGAAAACTTCATGACTTCATCTCTCCTTACAGCTGCATAATATTCCATTGTGTATATGTACCACAGTTTCTTTAGCCATTCGTCTGTTGAAGGGCATCTTGGTTGTTTCTCTGTCTTTCTCTTGCTCTGTCTCTGTTTCTGTCTGTCTCACCCTCCCTCCCTTTTATTTACCTGTAAAATATTATTGTTTGCAATATTGTCGCTGAAAGAGTATCATCTATAACACCTTATCTCCTTTCAATACCCAATTCTTGTGGAGAATGAATATTTCCAACAACCATAGCCATAGCAGTCCCATCTCTGTCCTACCTAAACTTTCCTGCTATTTGTGGCAAGCTTTCTACCATAGATGTGTCTTATTGTCTCTATTGTCTCTGGATATTAATATCATGCTCCCCATACAGTGGAAAACTATGCAGCTATTAGTAAAAATGAAATAATAAAATTTGCTGATACATGATGGATACATGGATACTGAGAATATTATGCTGAGCAAAAGAAAACAGAAGGAGAGGGTACACCTAGATGATCACTTTCATTTGTCAGTGGAGGGATATTTAAATATGTGTTTTTTACTGGACATCATAAAAATCTGTTCATAAACAGAGCCTGAGAAGTGGCACAAGTGGTAAGGTGTCTGCCTTGCACACGCTAGCCTAGGACAGACCGTGGTGTCCCATATGGACCCGCATGCCAGGAGCAATTTCTGAGCGCATATTCAGGAGTGATCCCTGAGCATCACCGGGTGTGGCTGAAAAAAACAAAAAAACAAAAAATGTACAAACAAATAAAATATTAATTTGAAATATCAAGGAGAAAGTAAAAAATCTACATGCTGTTTGCTCTTCTATCCTGTGTTCTTCCTTGAATGCATGTGATTAATTTTCTCAAAGTTTCTTTGCTTGCCTGAGAGAAGCCTGTGATTTCTCTCTAGTACTTGCTTCTCCCTATCTCTCCCCCAATCTCTACATAAATACATTTCAGTAAAAATATATTGCTTCACACACAAAATATATACATGATTACAACCCAATTAATCATAATCTACATTAGAAGAAAATGTATAGGTCAACAATTCAACAGACTGAAAATAACATAAAAGGTTTTATACAGATAATAGATGTTTATCAAGAAATAAAATGATAGGCACAATAATAAAAATAATGTATAAGAATATGAAAAATTTAGATAATGTGATTATAAGTATGATAATTTATACTATACAATACATGAAAAATAACTACATATAGCAATTATTTACCAATTAAAATGTCCACATTTATTTTTTGTAGGAAAACAAAAATTAGAGTTCCTTTTATTATGACACTGACATTGACTTCAAGAAAGTATAATCAAGTATATATCTTGAGGAGAATCCATGGTGAGTGGTTATAAAGGCCATTTGTAGTATTGGAAGTCAAGGGATGACAATAGGAATGTTTTCTACTTTGAAAGAATTCAGTTATTAATATTATTTTGATTTAGGGTCTGAATGGCTTGGGTATAAGGAATAGATTAAAGAAGACATAGAAAATTGGCGAGCATGGAAAATAATTTAGATTGTGCCAATACGAAATGAAAAGAGAGTAGGTGAGCCAACATAGAGAATAAGAGAGACACCAGGGACAAAGTGAAGAAGTATTTTAATTGATTTCTTCTTAAGATACAATGTTTTATTGATCAATTTATGTGTGACAGATTAATAAGGGGCCTGTTTTAATGCATGCAGAAGATAGTGTAACATTATTTCTTGAGTCAAAGTATGACTGAAACTCAGTCCTAAACAGTATTGTAACAATATCTAAGGGTGATTCCATAAAAATTATTTAAAATAAACAATATTAAAAATATCTTACAGTATTGTTATTAAAAAGCAACAATTACTGTTGATTCAGAACTCACTTCTACCAATTTGACTTATATTATTTTTGGTCTGAAGTATTATTAGTGAGATGGTTGACTAATTAAATAACAAGAAACCACTAATCATCTACTGTATCTGGAGATGCAGTTACTCAGAATAAATCTTTCAGTGAGTTATCTCTAATGTTTTCTCTCTAATAAGTAATTTTCAACCTCTGTTCAGTAAAGATCAACAAGTAACTGGTTTAATTTAATTACTTAAATTAATGCACAACAATTCAACATACAAATTATTTGGATATATTATAAATTATAAGAAAATGTGGATGATAAGCACTGAAGTAACTTTCAAAAGAAAATATCTAAGTTCAAATTAAATGATTAGATATTCAGAGATTTGGGGAATAACAATAAGGACGAAGAATGAAAGTATTCAAATTATATTGTATTCACTGAATCCATCCACACTAGAGGTAAGAATTTCTGAAATAGATGTTAACTGAAATGTTTTTTAAAAGATATTTTATTAGAAAGTTAGAATTGCAGATATGTTTCTAAGAAGCTGTAGAACATTAGCATTTGAAAAATTATGGAGGCAAGTTTAAGAGAATCCAGAATAAGAAGAAATGCCAATATTAGGAGTTAATATGGAAAAAAAGTAGCAAGTGCTCAGACAAAAGAAAAGGCGAATTCTTTGAAATAAGTGGGAAACATTTAAATGAGAAGGGTAGAGATGGATTGTATGGTCTGAAAGGGCAGGAAAGGAAAAAAGAATCTAAACTAACTGCATTAGTAAACAAGGAGTGCTTATCTTGTACAAGTTCTTGAAAAATGGAAGTCCTAGCGAGGCTATTATCTCAGGGAGTTAGGCTTGAAAGGCAGTGACTTTCCTTAAAGTAACAGCAAGGAAGGATAAATGTGAGATACAAGAAAAGAGTCCAAAGGAATTGTTGATTAGCTAGATAAATGAAATGGACAAGATGAAGGTGTCCAAGATGAATCCTATGAATCCCTCGGCGATTCTTGAGAACAGGATAATTATTGATAGAGATCAGGGAGCCGAGAAGTCAGAGTGAATTGCATTGGTTAGGAGGACTGAATCTTTCAGAAGCTTCAGATCTGCCAGTTGGTTACCTATTGCTAGTACAGGGAGGGAGTGTACTTGCTTCTGGGTTCCAACATAGTAACTCAAATGAAGTCATTTGACCAAATATGAATAATTATTTAAAAAATTTCTAAAAAAACCATATCTGACCCTTTCTGTTTGATGCCCTTAATTTATATTACTCATATAGAAACATTAAGTATTCCATATTGTCTGCTCTCTAAAAATTAGACATTTATTGTGAAACATCTAAAATATACATATCATGCGGGCTAAAATGAGCTGACCTAAATTTTGTTCAAGTGAATTGTTTTTAAAATAGTTGATCTACACTCTGGGGTGTACTTCAGCTTTGTGCCTTAGCGGGCTAGTTGATCTTGGAGATGCTCTAGGAACCATACTGTTCGAGGGATTTCCTGAGTTTCTTTTAATATAAATTTTTGGGGGCTGGAGCAGTGGCACAACCCTTAAGATGTCTACCGTGAGTGCGCTAGCCTGGCGCGGACCCCGATTAGATCCCCCAGCATCCCATATGATCCCTCAAACCAGGAGCGATTTCTGAGTGCATAGCCAGATTAACCCCTGAGTATCACTGGGTGTGGCCCAAAAAAAGAGAAAAAAAAAATTTTGGTAGTTTGGGGCCACCCTAATAAAGCTCAGTTTTTATTGTTGGTTCTAGGTTCTGAAGTCACTCCAGATGGTACTAGTAGAAACATATGTGATTTCCAGGAATGAAACTGGCGTGGTTACATTTTTTAAAATAACTTTAGATGTTTTTCTTACAAGATACAAAGTATAACATACAATGTTCATTGAACTTGAGTATTATTTTCTAAATACTCTGATTACTTTTTTTTGCCTCATGTTAATTTTTTTAATTGGATTAGTAACTTTCAAAAATTCTATATCAAAACGCAGGTGTGTGTGTGTGTGTGTGTGTGTGTGTGTGTGTGTGCATGAAAGAGAGCAAGAGAAATAAAAGGTGAAAGAGAGAGAGAATAAAAGATGAGAAAAAGAACAATGGCATATAAGGCCTACCTCTTGGCTAAGGATTGTCATGTTGGAACTAGAAAGCAAAGGCACAGCAAGGGGAGTTACTCCTGGACCATAGTACATTCAAAGCCTCTCCTTTCAACTCTAAACCATAAAGCACAATCATATTCATTTATCTTTTTTTGTCATCCAAATGCTCTCTAGAGAGCTTTTTAGAAGAAAGATATTACAAATGGCAAGTATTAAGATAATGAACATAAAACCAATCAGAGGTATTCAAGTCTTTTAGATAGGAGTGTGTTGTTTATATACATTACTAAGTAGTTTGGATTAATATAAAAGGATAATGAAAATTTAGAGTAGAACCAGTTTAGGACATTTCTACATGTGTAAAGAGGTGATAAACATGCAGAATAAAATGGTTTTCTCTTCTCCAAGTGAGATTTTTTTTATCCAAAGTTTCAGTAGGCCTGCTACTAAGTCAGAAGACAATCAGAGGGAGATGTATCAACAAATGATTGCTATATATATAATGGTACTTTCATGTTCTCAAGAGAACTTCTCATATCAACGGCTAATAGCATCATTAGATGACAGATCTTAGTGAAATGAATTCTTTGTATATATACATATATGTGATTTTTCTAGTAAACAACTGTCATGGAATCTCTCCCTGTCATTGTAGAATAAAATCCATTTTTTAGCAATTTCAAATACTTGTTACCCAAATATTTTACAAGAAGCATTAAATGATCATTTGCTATTTTAATCTAATTCTGACAGATAATATATTATATACCATCACACACTGATATATGTAAAAAACCATTCAACATAAATAAAACAACTGGAAATTTGGTGACATTAACAATTAGATTTATAGTAAACAACTATTAAATAATTTATACATAATAAAAATAACTCATGTATAAGAATATAAACAAATTTAGATAATATAATATCTAGGTAATTAGCAGTGTTTAAATGTCAGGATTTATTTTATACTTAGGTACATGTCGCTTCCTGATTAAGCAAATAAAGTGGGTCAGAAAAAGTAAAAATGGGAAACTTGAGGTTTCAAGTCTTAGAGCAATGTTCCCAGATAGAAGGGTAATATGTCTGGTATTATCTTTAGTATTATACATAGTTCTTGAATTCAAGTTTTCATATTTGACAAATGAAAATTCTACAGATATTCAGATAAGAGTGGAAGATTTGGTACATTCCCACTGTATCTCAAGCCATTCAATTTTGCTGTCACCTGGAACTTGGAACTGTTTGCAGCACTGATTCTTTATCATCTCTACTTGCCTAGGCAGAGCCCTGTAGAGTGTTAGAATAGGCTATATGTCAGTGTCCTGTCTGTGAGCAGCCCCTTTTCTTATCTGAAATTTACAGAAAAAATGTTCACTTAACTTTTAAGAAAAATCTCAAACTTATATCCAAAGATATGTGTGTTAACAAATAACAAAGGATTTTGGAGCAAGGGATATTTCATTTGCATTTCATATTTATAATGAAGACCTAAATATTTTATTATTTTATGATAAAACAATATATCTTGGATCACTTCTTACCAACATTTTTTGTATCCCCTAAAGCATGAGTTGTATATCATGCAGATTGAACTTTATCTCTTCTTTATTTCACATATATGGGGCCCTAGGCATCATCATAGAGTATTTTTTTATGAATAAATAAATGAGTTTCAGAGATATTTGAGGGTTTACTTAAGGTAGTAGCATATATCATAGTGAAGCCAGGATAAAAAATAAACAACATATTTTCCTAGTTTTAATTTAAAATCCGGATCAAAATATCCTAAGAAATAGGTAAAGGGACACCACATTAATGTATGTGCTTTAGTATATAATTATTGCACCTTTAATTATTTAATCTGCAGAATTTACCTTCCTTCATTTCCTATACTCTGCATTTAATTTTTATGTATAAATATAAATTTTGTAGAACATTATAGACCCATTTTAAATACCATCTTTCATATTCAAAATCTTAGCCTTCCTACTCCTACTCAGGCGTGACTATTAAACATTTCTGCCTGGAAAACATGAATATCTGTGGCAGAAAAAATCAAACTTTTCTGTTTTTGAAAATACTTCATTTCACCTAGTTGAATAAACTATGAACAATAATAGCTAAATAAGTATAGGAACTATAGTATCTTTTCCTTTACACGTATTCTGTCTAGCACATTGCTCAAAGATGAATATTCTCCATGGATTTACAAAATAAAAACATTAATCTTATTGTAATTTTAGAAGTAATCTACTATAGCTACCAAGTTGCATTTTATTTTTATTCCTCTGAAATGTTTAGTAAAACATATAGATTTATTTTAAAATTGAGAGCAGAGGAGACATCCCAAGATCTTGGGCAACTGGAAAAGATCAGCACCCGGACCTGGCAATGCAATATTGTTTGAATCTAGTAGTGTTGAAGACTTCTAGTGGGTACTTCTAGTACAACAACCAGAAGTAGAGCAGTAGTATGAATGGAATAGACTTGCAGTGCTAGACATCAAATTCAGAACTTTTTAAGGTCAGAGCATGAGTTCTAGTCATCTTAGTAGTCTCCATTTCTTAATAACTTACTTTTAAGAAGCACATTGTATAATGTTGAATTAGAGCAGGTATTGATATTTTCAAAAGCATCATTGTTTTATTCCTTGAGAACCTTTAGTTTTTATTATTTCATTAACTTATCATTGGTTTACAATATTATGGATTTTCAAGGATCTAGCTTCAAACTTGTATATGTGTATATTTGTCACTATTTCCATGACTAAAGCATCATCTGTTCATCACAAACAAGCCTATCCTTTCTTTCCACTTCTCTTTCACAGCCTTTATCTCTGTAAATCACCAAAATTTATACTGAATTTAGGAGTTAAATTTTTAATAACAGATTAAATAAAACATTTCTAAAAAAACAAAAACTACACTACCACTTTCATTTCAAACTTAATCTTAGTCTGGAAAAAATATAATTCCCCAACATCTCTTTACCTATTGAAACATCTGCTACTGAATTATGAAGATGGTATTTTTCAATCTATTGATAGATATATTTTTTTAAAGGCATTAAGCACAAATTGAAATTTCAGGCCTTTTCTTAGAGGGTAATTCTTCAGTTGATGGTCCGGTTACTAGCCTGAAGATTTGTTATTGGGTAATATTTGGACTATCTCGTATATTCCTATACAATTAAAATTAGATTATTTATAGAAGATTACAATTTCAAAACATGTAAATGAGACCTTTGAGGTAAGATATTCTTTGAGGACAGATTATAAAGATTACTGAATCAAGGCTTTCTATACAGGTCTCCGGGATGGAAAGATGCATTTGCTGAATAGGGAAATATGGGGGAGAGATGGGCTACTATAGTGTTTGCCCTCTTTAAACACATGTAAGCTCTGTAGTTGCCCTCTTTCTGATTCTTTCTTTTCTACCACCCTCCATTCCCTATTAATTTATATTCAATATACATTTTATTTATCTAATATTGCTTAATTTTGTACTTCCCTATTATTTTGGAATAGCTCTCTTGTTTCTTTATATATTTACCTTAAAACATTTGAAGCATTGTGTTTTACATACTGTTCATAATAGGAGATCATGCAGATAATGTTCCAGCACTGCATACATCACGAGAGAGTTGAATTCTTTTTACCACCATTTCAGAATCCCCCCAAAATACTTCTCCCACCCATACTGTGGTCTTTGGCCATTTGGTATTCCTATATTATGATTTTTGTAATCAAAATATGAGAAAGGTCATTTTGTATCCTTGTCTTTTCTAAATTTACTAAGCTAAGTAGACTTCAGTTGCATCCATTTAAAACTTAATTGCATATTTGATTTATTCCTTCTAGTTGAGCAGCATTTCATAAAAATGTATGCTAAAGTTGATTTTTTGTTTGTTTGTTTTGGAGAGCATACCCTGTCATGCTTAGGGGTTTCTCCTGGCTATGCACTCAGAAATCGCTCCTGGCTCAGGGACCATATGGGACACCGGGGGATCCAACCATGGTCTATCCTAGATCAGCTGAGTGCAAGGCAAATGCCCTACCACTATGCTCTGACTCCAGAATGTAAGACAAAGTTGCTTTATCCAGTCACCTGAATATACACCTTGTGTCCCATGTACTTCATTGGATTACTGACAAATATTGGCTAATGAGAATTATCAAAACAAAAACAAAAAACAGGGAGCTGCAAGTTTATAAACTATTCACAAGAATTATAAACCTTGTCATTTTTATACTTTCCATAATGTTTTAAATACTAGTATTATTAATTGGATATGATTATATATAAAAACCAGAAAATCACTATTTTTAACAAAAAGAACCAAAGAAAAAATCAGATTCTAAAACAAGGGGTGAATTTGAAACAGATTAAAAATATACATGAACTTCAAAATGTAACTTTTCAGTAAGACAGACAAATAAGAGATTTTTGCTTATGTGACCTTAATTTGAAATTCAAATTTTTATTCTCTACCTTTTTGGTTATTAGAAATTCAAGTTTTTAATCTAAGTATTTTGATATATTAAATGAGATAAGGAATTAAATATTAAATAGAAATACTAAATTGGGAACATAAGGTAATACTTTCAGGCCTTTATTAAAATTGGCATAGACTTTGAAGGTTTCAGACTTGAGCAAGAAGGAGGAGATTTAGAGACATTCTAAAGTGGGTTCCACAAAATGATTAAAGAAGTTAGAAAAATTAACAGATGCCCATCAGTTTAGAGCCAAGCTGAGATTGTTGCTACATCAAATTGGAATCTGCCAAAGGCCTTAGGATATAATTCTGCAAAGTTAATATTTTTTAACTATGAATATCACCACAACTTCATTTTCTTGACAATGCCTTAATTAGCTTCAGGCGACTGAATCTTCCTTTAGCTATCTTATAATAGTCCAAACTATCCCACTCCTAACACCATCTCAACAGAGGCAAGGGGATGATCACTATTCTTTTATTTCTATTTATTTTATTTTTAAATTTTTATTTTGGCCAAAGTGGATTACAAATCTTTCACAGTAATTTTTTAGGTACTTAGTGATATTGAATCAGAAGCACTCCCACCACCAATGTTGTCCTCCCTCCACCCCTGTTCCCAGTATACATCCTACATCCCCCTCCTTTACCACCCAGGTTGCTAGTATAAGTGGTCCCCTCTGTGTCTAGCATGTATAATTATTTTTTTATTTCTATTCTTAACTCTTTGTCAAACTCTAAACTCAGCTACCAGGTACAAATTTTGACCTCCCATAAAGTCCTCTCTCTTCCCTCCATTGTCCTCCCAGAAATATCTTTGGCAGCTTATTAACCCTAAAAATTAGTATAACCTAGACAAAGTTCAAATAATCAGCAAATAATTTGATACTCTGAATTATATAAATTTCTGAATTTTATAATATGTATATATGTAATAATATATTTCAATATTATAAATGATGAATAGATAATAAAATCACTATAATATACAAATCTTCGTTTATATAAAATATAGATACCAGTTCTCTGTCTGATGCTAAGAATACAAGGACTAATCAGATATACTCTTATTCTCTGTCTAGTAAAGCAAAACATGTCACCTAAATGAATAGAGCAGCACCTTAAAAAGTTTGGGATATAAGAATAGGCATGTATAAAGGGAAAAGTGAATGTAAAATAAAAAGGTGTTTTCCTGAACCAGGAAAAATCATTTCAAGAAGAGTTATATGGCTAAAAGAAAGTTTAGCCAACTACTATTAAATATTAAGAGGTGAAGGGAGTAACATTGAGTAATAATTAGATTGTTCTATTCAAGGTATTTACCCCAGTTTTGAAGAAACACATTTATAGGGTGATGCAGAGAGATATACAGGAATTGATCACAGAGGTTTTGATTTACTCTTGGAGGGAACTGAATAATAACAAAATTAATATATTTGAATACAACATATGCAATCATGTGGCC
The DNA here is from genome assembly GCF_024139225.1 of Suncus etruscus. Taxonomy (NCBI): domain Eukaryota; kingdom Metazoa; phylum Chordata; class Mammalia; order Eulipotyphla; family Soricidae; genus Suncus; species Suncus etruscus. The sequence continues at coordinate 35,597,322 of NC_064860.1, read as the reverse complement.
CACTTTCTATATATCAATATACATGCATATCACAAACACATATTATACATCTTTACACTAGTAAGATATAATATTTATTTTGAAGAAATAAATAATCATTTAGTGGTCAGCTAAGTTAGAGCCATAATTAAAAATTGAAAATATGGAAAATAAAACTTAATTTTCCTATATATCTTCAATTCTCTAATGATAAAAGAAAAAATAATTTTATTTCCTTGAACCTCTTTCTATACTTCACAAGCATGAAAATTCACACACTTATTAAAGGGAAGGTCCAAGAGATGGGAAAAAATAGGAAAGAGAAGAAAATAATTTAAAGAGACTAAATGTGAGGTCTTCATTGACCTTGACACAAATCTGAAAGTATTTAATTACCACTTCCTTTTAATAAACATTTACCTTTTTAGATATTAATCATAATAAATTGTCTTAAGACTTGGGATAGAAAATGAAATGAAGCTCCTGATTGTTCCAACTCCAGAATACATTCCTCTCACCCTTCCTTTTTTTTTTTGGTTCACACCTGGCAGCGCTCAGGGGTTACACCTGGCTCTATGTTCAGAAATTGCTCCTGGCAGGCTTGGCGGACCAGATAGGATGATGGGATTCGAACCATTGTCCTTCTGGATGCAAGGCAAACATCCTATCTCCATGTTATCTCTCTGGCTCTGCACCCTTCCTTTTTTTGAGGTGGTCAAATAAATAAATGTAAGAATCAGCTTTCTTTGTTAGATAGTTACACATAACAAGTGAGGTTTTAACCAAATGTTTAGAATTTTAGAATCATTAGTAGGAATAAATTGTCTGAAAAATCAATGAAAGTAGGTTAATAACTTACAGAAACTTTATTTGCATTAATAAACTTTAAAAGTTCAGAATTTAAAATTTTTTGAGATAAAAAATTTGTTATCATGTTTTAGTGGTGTATTACTATACCAATAACATTCAACCACGAGGTGCAAGAAAACTATCATATAATGTGTTTTCCATAACTCAGTTGCATTTTTACATTTCCTTTCTCAACACTATATTCCATCTGGCAGTGCATATATAAATCACTGGGAAAATTCAAACTTGTAAAATACTACTTCAGCCTTAAATAAAAGGTAAATATAATTCTGGATTTTCCCCAAAGCTTTAAAACTCCCAATAGTTGCCATCTTGTTCCAAAACTAAGGAGAGATTTATGAGAATTTATATATATGAAATTTTGAATACCATCTTTAAAAATCATTTTTAGAAAACTATATCTTCATTGCAAAGGCAGGAAGTTTTTTTTTTTATATTCACATCTATCCAAACATTTAAAGTTTTAGGAGAAACTTTTAAATTTAGAAAATATTTAAATTCTCCCCTTCACTTTTGGTTGAAAAGACTTAATAAACTTAGATATCTATACAGTTGTCTCATTCAGGAAGTGAAAAACTGTATTTAGTATTTTCCTTTAGAAAGTGTATTGAATTGTTGGGAAAAGAGAACAAGAATGGATTAAAGTGACCGCAATAAAATTATTTGAATGACATTTTATTGATAATGCATTATGGATTTATAGATATATGGGACATTTTGTTCCTTAGGTTATAAAGTTGATCAGATTAAATTATATATATATATATCATATATCAATGTATATACAATCTTCTGATTTAAATTACATTTATAAATGTTTGTCAGGGATCCTCGAATGAGGACATTCGACTTAGACTAATGTTTGTTAGAATAATATTTATTTGTGAGACATATGGCACCACATATTCATATTTGTTTATGTTGTGTATATTCTTTGTAGATGTTAGTTTCTGATTTGGCAGTAATAAATTTTATCAACAATAAGCTACCATTTCCCTAAGGGTAGGTATTTAGCATTAGTTTTAATTCCTTTATCGAAATAATTTCAACTTCCTTAGAACTGTTTTCATTCCAAAAGCAAGTATGATATTGTTATGGCATTATTCTGAGATCATCCTGATCTCTGATTTTTCAAAGGATGATACTCCATATTCTCAGATTTTTAAAACTAGTAACCCAAGGATACAGTGCAGAGCAGAAGCAGAGAATGTCAAGAAAGACTTCAACAGAGGAAATAAAACTTTTAGTTGCTTTTAAAACTTAGTTCCCACTTTCAATTTTATTTGATAAAAGATCTTTTTTGTGAGTGAATTTGAAATTCCTGTCTGAGAGAACTTCATTAACTTGTTTCAGATCACTCAGCTAGTGACAGAGCCAGGATTAGAACCAGTCTCCAGAGTCTTAATCTACTACATATCGTTTCTGTCACTCTATACTCAGTCCTTCTAATTTCTAGTTTCAGGCTGTTGGCATATACCTACTATATTTTTAAATTTTCTCAGGTATTCTCCTTTTAAAAATGTAAAATACTGATGTTATTTTAAGTTATAATTTTTCCAATACATTTTTTGTCACTTCTGAGATTATTAGTCCATTGCCAAAGACTAAGATGGGGGCCATAATTACTTTGAATAATAATATTATCTTCCTCACCTAAAATGTGATTTCAAGGCATTCATCTTTACTAGATTTACATATTAACTCAATTGTACAAGTTTATAAATCACTATGAAGTATACAGAAAGAGAAATTGAAACTAAAACCAATAAATGAGAAATGGTTGCTCCAATGTTTTAACCATTATGATGCACAAGTAGGCTATATCCCTATTCCTCAGTCTCCTCTCTTTCTGTTTGACCACTCCAATTCAAGATGAGTTAAAAAAAAAAGGTGGGATGTTTTAAATTCTCACCTGCATGGTAGATTAATATGCTTTCCTGTGACATTTCAAATGACTTGGTTCCTTATTAAATCAGTCATGTATACATTTACAAATTATTACTTCACCTTGATAACCTCACTACCAAACTGCTTGAGCAAGTCCAAAGGACTGTAAGCTTTTTCCTAAACTTCTACCTACAATTCACATGGTTATCCACCCTTTCATTTAGGCCTTCTTTTCAGCCTATATATTTTTTTACTACATTTCAATACAATTTATAACATTTGGATCTTTCATTATTCCTACATTTTCTTTCCACCCATCACATACATATACATATACATATATCTGTTGAGAACAACCCTATGTAGAATTCCTCAAATTCTTGTACTTATCTTTGCCCATCTAAAGAAACTGAATTCCTATCATACCATTCATAATACCAAGCATAGGATATTTAAACACAACTTTAGGATTCAAATATAAAGCATATATTCTTTTATAAAAAAGTAACATAATGAATAGGATGAAGAATATGGATTTTGCTTTTCACATAGCTGTTCTAGGTTCTATCCCTGCTCAGGTCTCCTAAGAAATGCCAGGAATGATTCATAGAGTGACTCCTAAGTACTGTTGAGTATAGCTCCAAAACAAAGAATGAAACAATGGAATAAGAAGGAAATTTTCAGGCTGGAGTGATAGCACAGTGGTAATGCTTTTGCCTTGCACACAGCTACCTGGGAAGCACCCAGCTTCAACCCCAGACATCCCATATGGTCTTCAGTGCCTGCAAGGATAAATTTCTGAGTGCACAGCCAGAAAAAAACTGTGAGGGCCAGTAGGTGTGGCCTCAAAACCATAAAACAAAAAAAGAGGAAATTTTCTCAATATTGGCATATGTATAAATATAAAGTAATATTAGCATATATACATTTTCTTTGCTATGTTAAACACATGGTAATATAAATATTATGAGGCTTATAAATATTTTTCCTTCATATATCATATTTTTTTTTTTTTTTTTTTGGTTTTTCGGGCCACACACATTTAATGCTCAGGGGTTACTCCTGGCTAAGGCTCAGAAATTGCCCCTGGCTTGGAGGGACCATATGGGACGCCGGGGGATCGTACCACGGTCCTGATCCTTGGCTAGCGCTTGCAAGGCAGACACCTTACCTCTAGCGCCACCTCGCCGGCCCCCATATATCATATTGATGCAGAGATCAAGAAGTATTCAAAGGTAGGGAGCAATATATCCCTAGCAATGTAGTGAATTTTAATAAAAATATAATTAATTTACAATCTTATCACCATTACAATCATTGCTTGATTACTTGATTAAATCAATGTTCACTAATACTTTGGAGTGAACTATTTCTTGGAGCAGTCATCCCATACCCAGTACCACTTGGGTTTATTTTTCTATATCTAATTTGTAATACCAGTTAAAAACAGAAGGTAGTTTTCTTGCTCTACTATAAAAAGTTTTTGGTCATGGTTCTTGCCTCCTTACTGTGCTTTAAAAGAAAAGAGAAAATGCCTTCAGTTTGCTGGGAGCAAAAATATGTTCTTTGTCATCTGAAACTGTTCCCTGGATCTCACTAAATATTACTGAGCATACCACAATAGGTGTATCATTCTCTCTATTTGCAACAGAAAACTGGAATGCATTAGAGAAACTTCATACTGGTGGAGCCCAGCAGCCCTGGAAGCTTTGGGGAATAAAATATCTGACAGCAGGTGGCCTGGGTAGACCAGCTGTGTGGCTGTACATAGGAACTGCCACTTAACAAGTTAGAGCAGCTTGTTCTTATAGCTCATGGGGAGTTGGATACAGTTCTATTCCCTTCAGACACTCTGGGCTGAAGCACAAAAAGCTGGCATTTCATCATGTTTTGTGTCTCCTTTTTCATATGATTTTAGGTTGCATTTCGATTGAAAAATGTGTATTCAGGAGTGAAAATGTCATTCCCAGGAGGCAACGGATCAATGACCTAGAGTTCATATGTCAGTAACCTTCATCCTTTTTGGGATATGTTTGGTAACCGTAGTAACCAGCAACAATGCTTGTTAGTGCTTATTAGTGTTTGAAAGGTGATTTATAAGCATATAAATAATTGGCAGCTCATTAACAGGTGGAACTCCTGAACTCAGCTGCCTTTGGCAATTATCTGCAGAATTTGAGAGTTGTGTTCTTGTCCTCTGCAGCTGCCTGCCTGTCTGGCCAGAGAAAATCAACCTTGAAAATAAGCAAAAAACGAAACAATCCATCAATATGGTAACAAAAGCAGGCTATGTAACCAGTAGTGGTCACTTGCCTAATAAAAGCCCACAAGGACAGATGGAAGGGAGGATAAGGTGCCTACATTCAATTATTTCCCCACAAAATGTGCATACTATTTCATAAAAGCCCTTGTTTCTTGGCAAGTTCATTAGGAATAGTGCCAGACTTACATATGATGATGTTGTCTGACTGGAAGAGTCCCTTGCCTAAAAATATCTTCATAAAGCATCAGTCACAGAACTTGAAAGTATATCAAACTACATGAACAGTAGTATTGTCACTCTATGTGTGAGAGAAGAGAAAGAGATAGAACAAGAGGGAATGTGATTGAAATAGAAGTGAAGGAAGGAATGGAGGCGAAAAGGAGAAAAGGAAGGAAGGTGAGAATGAAGAAGGTAGGAAAGAAGGAATAAAGGAAGGAAGAGTGGAAAGAAGAGACATGAAAGATGGAAAGAAGAAAGAAAAGTAGCAAAGAAGGAAGAAAAGAAGGAAGGCATTAAAGAATAAAGGAAGTATGAAAAGGAGGAAAGTAATGAGGGAAAGTAGAAAGGAAGAAAAAGAAGGGCTGAAAGACAGAAGGAAGGGAAGTTGTATATCAGAGTTCTAGAAGAGATTGAGTCTCATAGACAGATTATGTGGATTGACACAATATGACAAATAAATTCACTGACAACCACTTAACTTTTGGATAAATTTTGTTAAATATTTAAATCTATAATCTTCTGAAATCTAAAATAATCAAAATGTGAAAGTAGTATACCACTGAGAATATCCATGACATATTTTTCTAGATTGTAGTTTTGTTATTTTGTTTTATTTTTGCTGTGCCACATATGGTGATTCTTAAGACATACTTCTATGTCTGTACTAAGGCATCAATTGTGGCAAAGCTCAGGAGCCCATATACTACTAGGGGATCACAATTGAGTCAGCTGTATACAAAGAAAATAATTCCTTTGTACTAGCTCTTGATCCTCTCAATCGCAGTTTTGACAGACTAGACATCACTTGGATGGCAATGTATTTGTGAGTTTAAAACATAACATCATATTTGCTTATACTATATAATATTTGGTACATTTTTAAAGTTTCTTAGAAAAATGTGTTTATTGAAGAACACATTCATCTCACTAATCCATAAGAAATCCTCTCTTGGGCTGAAAGACAGAAACAGTGTATAGGTACTGACTTTGTATTCAGTCAACTCCAGTTCAGCCCACCACATAGCAAAAAGTCTAATGAGAACTGTGAGGAGTAATGTAAGCAGAACTAAGGCACGTAAGCAGAAGTAAGGCATGAGTACAGCTAACTGTGGTTCAATCCTCCTCTGAAATAAAAATCAATAATATATTGATTGTGATCATCATGATAATGAAGGTAATATGATGAATTGGTGATGATCATTTCTTTTGTTATGAGGTTCATAAAAAGAATGGGGAAGAAACACAGAAATTTAATTAGAATATACTGCAATGGTAAAAAAATTATGATACATATATGGGTTTAGAGATAGATATATAAAATGATAGATACATAGATAGAAAGATGGATATAGAGATAGAGTTGATTGAGCCAGTTTCCCAATGGAATATAGCTATAAGAAAATGGAATATAGCTATAAGAATATAGCTATAAGAAAATGATGCAAATTTCCTAATGTGGATAAACCTAAAGTGTCATGCTGAGGAAGTCAGTCAGAAGGAAATCAACAAATACAGAATGATCTTTTCATATGTGGGATATAAAGAAGCATTGTAAGGGAACAACAAATGGCCAAGGTCATGAAAACTAAAGAGTTGATCTACAGAACTGAGCTTATACGAGGATACCTGGTAATGAAAGAATTCTGCAGGATATTGCTAGAATGAAGCAGCTATTTTAGTGATGGATGGTATAAAGTAATACACGAACTTTTTGCCTCATGAATTGAGGGGGGAAAATAAAAATGAATGATACCAGGCCCAAACAGCCATATGAACATTGAATGAAAATAAAGGCTGATCACACTTAAACATTAAATCCAAAGTCAACAACAACAGAATGGATACCCTATCTACAACGAGCTATACACAAAATGGAACAGTTACACTAGCACACCGGGGCAAAAGAGGGAGGTATGGTACACATGCTGGGAAAAGGGGTGGAGGGAGGACAACCCTGGTGATGGGAATGGCTCTAATTCATTGTCACTATGTACTTTATATATTACTGTGAAGTACTTGTTATTCACTTTGGTCACAATAAAAATTCTTTTTTAAAAAAGGAAAGAAATAATATATGAACTTATTATTAATCATATTCTAAGTGATGGTAACTAAATAAAAATGGGGAGGAACACAGAATTAGTAGATTTTGTTCCCCCAAAACGTGAAACTTTAGAAAGGGAAAGCATTAAATAGACTGAAAAGACAAAAAACCTGGAAACAAAAGAGCTAATCCATCTGCTTCCTGAATCTTTTTTTTTTTTTCCACCACCAGCATGAGCAGGACACCAATGTGCTTGTTACTTTTATTCCACCTTTCCATTCCCACCACCTATTTTTAGTTTGGGGGCTTGGGCCTATACTCAACAGTGCTACAATCTATATCTGCCTGTGCTCAAATAAATTTATAATTCCAGGAATTGTTCCTGAGATCCTGAGCAGGACTGAACCCAGGCCTAATTGTAAAACATATGCTCAACAGCATTGAAATAACTCTTCATCTCTCTTTCTCTCTCTATCTTTATTTTTAATTTGGTTTTGGGGCTATACCTAGCTGTGTTCAGAGGTTACTCTTGGGCTCATTGAGTTACTCTTGACAGGATTGGGGGTACCATGTGGATTTCTGGTGACCAAATCCCAGTAGGCTTCATGCCAGGCAGACACCTTATTCACTGTACAATCATTAAAAGCCCCCAATTTTATTTTCTAGGTCAAACTTCCAGTGCTCAGGGGATACTCATTATTCAGTGTTGTGAGTTATACTTAGTGTTCAGAGGAAACTCCAAATTTGGTGCTTTCTCTCTACATCTAATTTTTTTTTTAATTTGTAGTGACTTTTGGGAGCATGGAACAAGGCACAGGTGGTTTGCTGTTTAGGAAATGGCTTAAGAACATTAGTGTATCAGCTATGCATTGCCTTTTTGTTATTCAATAACTTCAAAATGTATATAGGCCAGTACTAAAGATATGTATATTTCAAAGCCAAAATGACTGATTATTCCTTCAATTACTTTAATTTATAATAATATATTTCCCCCCACTCAATCATGTACCTGCTTTCATTGATGAAGCACTAAACTCACTAAGAATCTCAAAGTGTTATTTGGGTTGATTAAACACTGCTCTATTTATGAAAACAACTTTTGTTTTAATAATTGGTAGTGGTTTTTAATTCTACCTTCTGCAAACTGGGAGTAATTAGCTTGATATTCACTTTGTCTTAGTAATAGTTTTAATACATTATAAGCCCTCTGAAAAAAAACTTGCAACTGAAAATAAGCACTCTTAACAATATGTCTAGGGGCCGGGCGATGGCGCTAAAGGTAAGGTGCCTGCCTTGCCTGTGCTAGCCTTGGACGGACCGCGGTTCGATTCCCCCGGCGTCCCATATGGTCCCCCAAGCCAGGAGTGACTTCTGAGCGCATAGCCAGGAGTAACCCCTGAGCGCTACCGGGTGTGGCCCAAAAACCGAAAAAAAAAAAAACCCCAAAAAAAACCCAATATGTCTAAATGTTTTTTTTGTATAATATCTAATTTATTTAACAATTATATAGCTATGCATTAAATTATTAAATTTGAATTAACATATTTAAAATACTAATTAATATTATAGTAATATGGGAATTAATAAGCTATGGAATTTAAATTATGTACAGAGTAAAAATTACTTGCCTATTTTATTCAGTTAACAGAGCTATCAGGTGGTGGTTTCATTTCCAGTTGTGATAGAATAAGTGAGTATAATTTTTAACACAGAAAGTAAAATCTTTGAGTTAATAAAATTAATTTTTCTGTAATCTCAGAAAGTGATATTTAAATAATATTTAAATATACTAAACTTAAGTCTTGATCATTTCATACCGAGGCACCAATTCATCGTCTACCAATCTTCCATATCTCTCTTGAAAACAAAGGAAAGGGATGAGAGTAGTCGTACAAATGTTAAAGCAGTTGCCTAGCATGCAATTATGGCCACTATAATCCTGGTTACTGGGGCCCAAGTTGTGATGTACAAGCACTTCTAGTAATAATAAATTAAGGGTGATAAAATAATAGAATCTAAAAGCATTTTTTATTGAGTTTTAGGCTACACACGACAACCTCAGAATTTACTCCTGGATTCTGCACTCAGAAATCACTCCTGACAGGATCGGATCAGATGGATCATATGGAATGCTGGGGATTGAAGTTGAGTGGGCCTAAGCAAGTCAAATGTCCTATGGGCTATGCTATCACTTAGCATTTTATAATTAAGAAGGGTTGATTAATTAAAAGTTATAAAATTTTAAATAAGTATGCATCCAAATAGGATTTCAAAATACATGGGGATACTTGGCTAAGTGAAGATCAGAAACATTCATATATGTAGTCAGAGATTTTATATAGCTGTGTATCAATCATTGTGTGCATAGAAGACTGTATTATCTCTACACATTTTTCACACTTTCACATGAGTCATTTATCAATATAGACTATATACTATAAAATTTCTTAAATATTTTAACAATTAAATCCAAATAGAATATAGCCCCAATCTATGCTTTAAAATTAAAAATTATTTTTAAAATTATGTATTAAATTATAAATTTGGAATATGTCACAAATAAATATAGATTAATCTGTAGACTAATCAAAAATTGTAGATGCATTTAAAATTTATTTATGATTCACCTAAGTTTCATAAAGGGATATTACAGTTTAATCGTTTGCTCTAGACAAGAGAAAGATTTAAAATAATTAATCAAAACTTTTCAGTGTATATAGATGAAAAATAATAAAGACAAAAATAAATAAAATAATATAAAGTGACAGTTAAAGACCAAAGCAATAGCACAGTGGATTGCATGCTTGCCTTTAGGTCATTGATCTAAATTTGATCACCAGCATCCTTATATCATCATCTAAGCCTGTCAGATGCAATCCCTGATCACAGGGATTGTGTAAGACTTGAGCACTGCAAGGTGTGGTTTCTTAAAATGAAGAACAGTGAATTTTCAAAAAGTAATTTTAACCAAAATGTTTAACAATATTAATAAATTTGGCAAATTTATAGTGAAGCTTAAGAAGATGAAAAATGCAAATATATAGAAGGAATAAAAAGCACATCGCTATATACTTACATTGAAAATGTACATTGATCAATTTTTGCCAATAAATTCTATATTTAAATGAAAAGAAAAAATTACTGGAATAGTAAATTTATCAAAATTGACACATGAGCTACAGGAAATATAAATAATTCCATAACTACAAAATAAATTGTATTAGTAAATGAAAATATATTACTGAAAATGTACTCTAGATTCACATAGCTTCACTGGAATTTTATCAAGAAACTGAAATAGAGTGATGCCAATACTTCATAGAAATAATTTCAATAAATAAAAGGATGGAATATCATTTAACTAATGTAATTTTAAATAAAAAAATGCCAAATACTGTCAAAAATCACAAAAGCAAATAATTATCTAGAAATAAATTCAATATATGCAGAATAATGCATCATGAATAGATTTTACCTTAGGTATGCAAACACTCAAATTAAAAATTAATATAATTCACATCACCAAAAACCACATAACTATAAATAAGTGTAGTTCATACTTAAAGAAAACTTAGCAAATTAGTGACACAATGAACATTTGAAACTTGACAAAGAACATATATACAAGTATGCATCTAATACTACCATTGTAAAATATTTTTAATCTATTCTCTCAAAGATGGTAAGAATTCCCCTTTCTCATCATTTATTTGGTACATTTTTTGAATTACTATCCTTCACAATAAAGCAGGATGATAAATTTAGATGTAAAGATCAGTATGCTATTTAAAACCAAAAATATTGTTGTAAATCCAGAAATATACTGAGATCCAAATATAAGAGATAATACAAAAAAGAAAATTTCTGATGAATTTCAATGAAAAATCCTCAAAATCACTTAGTTGATTAAATCCAAATGCACAACGAAAAAGTCTTACACCATGATCAAAAGAGATTAATATAATGCATTACGCCGCATCAGCAAAAGGATGCTAAATCAATAATAATCAATGTAGAAAAGGGTATTGACAAGATTCAGCACCCATTCATGATAAAAAAATCAATAAAATTGAGATGAAAGGAACCTTTCTCAACATAGTAATAGATACTTATAAGATATCTATACCAATATTATTCTTGAAAAGCAGCTATGCTCACCACTATACCACCAATGTACCACCCCCCAATATCATTCTTAATGATGAAAAACTAAAAGCATCTGCCACTGAGATCAGGCACAAGGCAAAGATACCTTCTCCACTCTTAAACAACATTATTTTAGAAATCATAGAAGCAGCAAACTGTCAAAAGAAGGAAATTATGTACATTCAGACTGGAAAAAAGAAAGTCAAATTATCTCTATTTTTAGATGACATTATGTATACTGTAAAGACACAATAAGTAAGCAAAAATGCTAGTAAAAGCACTAAATTAGTCCATCAAAGTGGCCAGCTACATGGTCAATACACAAAAATAGGTTACATTCCAATACAAATAATGGATCAGGGGACAAAGAGATCAGAGAGTTTATCCCATTTAAAATAGTGCCCCTAAAAATCAAGTTCTTACAAATCGACTTAAGGAAGAAATAAGACACTTATGCCACAAAAACTTCAAAGCAACTAAAGAAAGATATTGAAGTCCTTAGAAAATGCAAGAGCCGCATACTCCCAGCAACCAGAGCCACCACCAATCCTTCTTGCACCTGGGGTCCTTTCTCATCAGTTCTCATTTCCCAAAACAAGTGGGTGCTAGCTGAGCTACAACTGTACTTAATTTACCATGATACCACAATGCTCATAATTTTAGATTGTTTCTTGGAAAGGAAATGGAAAGCCCAAGACCTGCTCACAGGATAAGATGGCTTTATGAGCTATTCAAAGAACTGGATGAGCAAACTCAATGGTTTAAATGGCAGATGCCTACCTCACCCCTATACCCAATGTATATTGATAAAGGACAAAATAGAATAAAGAGGTCATGAAGAAGAGATATGAGATAAGCAATGGGAATGGGAGAGAGGTCAAGATTATTCGGGTGCATTGTTGATGTTATAGAAATGATAGAACTAAATAACCAAACTACAGAATCAAGAACACTGAATTTATGAGATCCAAACTTTAAATAAATGTCTTTATTTTAAACACCATAATTTACAAAGTTGCTCTTAACATAGCTATTTCTGGCTTTCAATGCTCCAACTTGTCACCAATTTCCCAAACCTTCTGAAGCCTGCCCAATGACAGTTAGGAATAATTTACTTAATGTTAATTGAATTAACAACAACAACAACAAAAACATTCAATGAAAATCTGTGAAAATTGTCATTGTTAAAAATGGAGTCATTATTTTAGTATCTGAAGATTTATTAAACTGTTCACTTTTAGTTGAGTATTTTGTTGTTGGTTTTGTTTGTTGAGCTTATGTGGCTTCTATTAAATTTCACATATACTTTGCTATATTCCTAATGGAAAGTCCCCATTTATTAGACATATCACTCAGCTGTATAACTGACTGTGAGGTGCAGGATGTGAGAATCCGTGGAGTGGGGCCGATGAGCTAAAATGACAGCAGCAGTGAAAGACCCTCCCGAGGAGTCCCAGGGTGATCATTTGTGAGACAGGTATATCCATGGCCTTTTTAGGCTTAGTTGGACGTTCTTTTGAAATTTAATCTATGGTGTCTGGCCAAGGCAGACATGGTAGTTGGCTCTAGATAGCCAACATGGCTGCAGGAACTTCTGGAGTTACAGAGATACTTGGGGGCAGAGGCCTGCTTTGGCTCCAAAGTGTCTCTGGAAAGGTCAGCTACAAGAACTGGAATACCCGGAGATTTTTTGGTTATTAAGTGTCTTGCAGAGATTAGTAGAAAAGCTTTGAAGCTGGGCTTTGGGTATGATAATTTGGAGAGAGAGAGAGAGAGAGAGAGAGAGAGAGAGAGAGAGAGAGAGAGAGAGAGAGAGAGAGAGAGAGAGAGAGAGACAGAGAGAGACAGAGAGAGAGAGACAGACAGAGAGACAGACAGAGACAGAGAGAGAGACAGAGAGAGACAGAGAGACATAGAGACAGAGAGACAGAGAGAAACAGAGACAGAGAGTGAGAGAGACAGAGAGAGAGAGAGAGAGAGAGAGAGAGAGAGAGAGAGAGAGAGAGACAGAGACAGAGAGAGAGAGAGAATAGTGGCCAGGACTTCAGAATGGCAAATAGTTGGGGATTTGCCTTTCCAGGGCCCCTTGGAAGGGTAGACTCAAAATTTAATAGCTCAGCTTAAAATGATGCTTTACAGGCAGGCAGATGGGGATGAAAGCTTTGGAAGGGAGTTCGAGAACAACGGTGAAGTGAAGTTGGCACTTGTGGTGGTAAATGTGAAGGAACATTGTATGTCCATAAGAATTGTGTATTTTTTCTATTTTACAGGAATATGAAGGCTACTTGTATATAAAATTTTAAATTAGTAGTCAAAAAGAAATTACTAGCTAAATAATTCTATACTAAACCATTTTATAATGTACATGAGATAGATGAATCCTATGAACAGTTACATGATTGTTGCAATAATATCCAAGTACATAATAAAAATTGAAACAAAGTATTTTAGATACCAGAGTTGAAAACATATAAATTAGTATAGCCATTAATATTTATTACACTAAATATTTTCTTTTCTTTATGTTTAAGCATAGAACAAGTAATCACCACAAATTGACTTTTATTGATTTATTTCATGATCATTTTATTTACCATTGCTTTAAGGTTTTTTTTTTTGAACAAGCAATATGAAGAAAATGTGTTATGTACTTGTTAAGTAAACAAACTGGGAGTGAGAGTGCAACTGAGGACATTGGTGGAAGGGATATCACCCTGGTGGTGGGATTGATGTTTGAACATTGTATCTCTCAGACACCTGTGTTATGTACAATTTTTTAAAAATCATAAGGGTAATCAAGGTGTTTAAATCAAATAAAAAATCATAATGGTTTAATACTTTTTTAAAAATAAAATCATAATCAATATAAATTACATTCTAAAATAGCATTTAAAATATACGTTAAGGTTTAGAAAACTAATTTAAAGGAATAAAAAATGTTAGAGAAGATATTTATATGAGCACTGATTTAAAGCATTTGTTTAAAAAGTATATCTTCCGAAAATCAAAACACAAATAATTTAAAATCCACTTTGGTAAAAATAAAAATGATTAATAAAAATTGATTTAAAATGAAACAAAATAAGATGTGAATACGTATGAATGCACTTGCATATGCACGGATACATATATCTCTCTAATATATAAGATAGCAATGCTTTCTAAAATTCAATTATATAATTATTATTTTATTGTTATTGATATTGTAGTTATACCTGTTTTTTATTAAGATTCATTATACTTAAAGAAATTTAAAAAAGATTCACTATACTTGAATTTCTTTATGATACCAATTAATTTAATACACAATATTTATGAGCAATTACTACTAATATTTATAGCATTGAATGCCACAATATATTGCAGATTAAAAGTCTACTGAGTTCAAATAACTTAATTTATTAAAAATTTGTAAAAACATCAGAATATAAAATTACACAAAAAGACCAAAATGCACTAATTATATTTTAAAAAATGACAATTCTCATAAAGTAATGATTTACTGTATAGTGAAATGTTTCAGAAACGTTTTAAAAGGACATAGGATATGAAATTTTTGAATTTGGGAAATTCATTTTGGCAAATTTTATCTAGAGTCATTTTCCTCCTTTTTGCATTTTACGCCATCTTAATCTCTCCTGTTTACTTCCTATTTTTTATCTTAAAAGACTCCTGAAGAGTGTTCAAAACCTCTTAGAATACACAGTGAAAATGTAAAAAAAAATCACTTACTTTTTGTTATTATAAATATTTTATAATCTTTTCATTATTATTTTTATATCCTTATTTAAGCACCATAACTACAAACATGTTTGTACTTGGATTTTAGTTATAGAAAAAAACACCCCCTTCACCAGTGAATCTTTTGTCATTAATTGTGTATATAAAAATTGTTAAGAATTTATAAATAAAATGCCAATTCTTTTTCCATAAAGCACCACATGCTCTCATTCTGAATTTCTCAGAGACTATTCTACTGTCTTGAATCATCCTGTAATAATTCCTTCTGTCCTTTGTCATTCTTCCAAGGTGTTCTTATCTATGTATGTTTGTTTTTTTTTTTAATCCTCATCTTACACTATTATCTTTCAATATTATTAGACTGGATTCTTTTGTCACAAAGGCTGAAAATTCACTGCCTATTTCTATGTTGCCAACATTTTATGTCCTTGTCATAGTGATACCCTAAATCCTTGACAGCAGATGTCAGAATCTCCCAAGCTACATTGTAGACCATTGAATTTTAGATTATAGCTAAATTCAATGAAGTTACTGGAAATTCTGATTAAAAAAAATGGTACTTGTGTTAATAGAGGTTACAGGGGGAGGGTTTCTAAATCAAAGATGTTGTCTTTCTAAAAATATAGATATTATTTTGCATATCATGTTCAAAATAATTTAGTTATTATTTTTAACTAGTTTGTTACTGGCAACAAATGATTCAGGAGTAGATAAGAATTTTTCATAATTAGATAGCAAATAATAGAGCTTAGATATAAAATTAAAAAAATGTCAGAACATTGAATATTTCTAAGAGCCTACTTATTGCTCATCCTCTACCAATTATCTTCAAAATTTTGTTTTACTTTTAAATCTTGATACACTTAGATACAAGTCTCATTATTTCCTGTTCTTTATTGTTTTGATTCCTTTGTCATTTTAAAATATTCATTTCCCCTATTTTTGTCAATATTGAATTAATACTTTTGAAAAGGATCAAAGAAATTTATTCATGTTAGTTTTAAAAAACTCAAAACAATCCTTAAAATACTCAATAATAGTTTTTTCTTGTTAATATTAAAAAGGGTTTGAACATTAAAGGAAAAGGTAATTCCTGAATGCAATCACGACACCTGGCAAAATCTAAAAATACCTCATTGATTTAACAGGCCAAATTTGTATCCATTATTAAGTCCTAATGTTATTGTGAATGCCCTATGACAGTTAATGTGGATAAGTAATATGCTTGTAGAATTACATGATAACTGAAAGAGACACTGATAGGCATTATTTTGCTCTTTTGATCCAGATTCAGGAAGGGACATTAAATTCATCCTATTTAGTTAAAAAAATAAAAGCAAGCCTCTCTTAATGACATTTGGATGGAATTACTGACATTTTCCTTTGTTCCAGTGCTACTCTTCAGTCAGACTCTATTATTAGGCTGTACCTTTGCAGACATTGTCATAGTTCCCACTGTGTCAAGATGATGATTAAAATAAAAATGAAAAATGATTTGGCAAAGTGTCCATTTTCAAATTATTGTGAGTAGAAATGCTTTCTACTCGATGGCCTGTTATAACTTATTTCATCTCCAAAATTTGTCTACAATTTAGAGCTTGGCAAATATTATATGAAGTAACAAAGGAATAAAAATTTAGGATTCCTTGTTTCAAAGTATAGTAATAGGGGGCCTAATAGAGCAAATGATAACTAATAGGTTAATGACAAGTGGAAATGTGTCTTTATATGTTTATATGTTTAAGTACCACCCTATGTCACCATATGTTATGTTACTTGAATATAGGATAATTATAGAGGTACTTGGTTGTTTTTGTCATTGCTGTAAGCATTCATTCAGTGTATAAGATGTCCTTACAAAAAGGAAAACTTACAACATACTTTTAGACAGGGAGAACATTATAAAGATAAAAACACTGATCAAGGTTATTTTTATACAATTTAATGTTTGCCCAAAAGTCCAGATAACCACCAGAAAAAAACCGAGGCAGAGGCTCATTCTCCTTGCTCAGCCCTTTGAAGGTACAAACCCTAGCTACAGATTGATCTCAGACTTCAACTTTTCAGAAATATATGACAGTATACTCACATTGTTTAAGCGACCCAGATTGTGTTCCTTTTTGTTAAAGCAGTCCTAGAATACTAATATAGCAAAATTTGGAATATGTCTTACAGAAAACTGGTACATGTTCACCTGACAGTGAAGAAAGATGAAAATCATACAAATATCAGGTAATATGGCAGAGATTAAGACAACTTTCTTCAGTGTAATTGGAGAATATTAAGACCTCCAATATCCTGATATCAAGGCATTTACAATGTGGATAAAAAAGGATTCAGAAGCAGAATATTTTAAATATTGTAGCAAAGTAAAGAGTGAAAAGGGCAAAACCTCTTTTTATAAGAGAACAGAGGTCAACAAAGCAGCAAAGCATGGCTATAGCTCCATTTTCATATCTAGACATACTATACTGTTAGGCTGGACCTTTGCATACACTGTCATAGTTTCCGCTATGTCAAGATGGCGATTAAAATAAAAACAAATATAATTTCACTAAAAATATATGTTGATCAGGAGTTAAATTATGATCAAAAAATGTTTAAAATTTTCTCACACACCTGTGTACATGTTTTAGAAAATTATATTTAGAATTTTATCAACCTTATAATCTCAATGCTTAACTCCAGCTTCATTATATTAAAAATAGAACAAAACATAATGAATATGTCACTAAACTATTTTGTGAAAATTAGACATACAAGATATCTACAGAAATTTATTGAATGCATTTCAGACTGAATCAAAACAAAACAACAATAAAAATGGACTATACCAAACTAAATTGTTTATGTATTGCAAAAGAAATGTGGACTAAAGACAGCTAAGTGGAATGATATATTTATAATCAATATATTAGTTGATGTCAATGATATACAAAGTCCTCATAAATTATTACCAAATATGGAAGACTGGAGTAATATCATAGAGGGTAAAAGCATTTGCATTGTCTGTAGCTCTCCAAATTTTTTTTAAAAAACCTCATCAAAAAGAGTAAAAGGAAATAAACAGACATTTTTTTCTCCAAGAAATACTAACAGATGGCTAACAGAAACATAAAAAATGCATATCGTCATTTATCCAAATCTAAAGGAGAATGATAGAGGTATCATCTTACACCAGTGATAAATGCAAATATTAAAAATACTGGGAACAATCTGTGTTGCTGAGGCTGTAGTAAAAATCTATCTGTCATCCACTGCTGATTAACCATTTTCTTCTTCAACCTCTATGGAAAATAGTACGGGAGGTGCTCAGTAAATTCAGAATCTAGTTGCCACGTGACACAAAAATTCCAGTTTTTTATCTATCCCCAGGACTGGAAAACATTCATACAAAAGGACATATGCATTTTACACCACTATTCATTGCAACATTCATTCAATAGCTAAATTTTAAAATCAACCTAGACATTAACAATAGATGAGTGAATCAGATCTATTATTCTCTCTATACACATATATACACACAATGGAATACTATATAGTTTTAAGGAATGATACAATAAAGCAATGTGCTATAACATGTTCAGATCTATGATATCATGTGAAAATATATAAGCCAAAAATTAATAATAAATACTGATGATTTAACTTATATATGATTTTAAAAAAGTAGTTTTTAAAATTTTTAAAATTTTTTATAAGTTTTCAAAAATAGTTTAAGATTACTACATTATTTTCCTCATGAAATGATTTACTGCAGAATGGCCATTCTCGGCCCCAAAGTATAGTGTGGAGAAAAGTGTTCAATGGGAGAAAGATAGATAAACCATTCAAGGTATGCATTTACATTTCTTCTTTAATATGTTGATTCCTATCTACTTGATGTTATTGTACATAGATTTAATGAAGAATGTACATTGGATTCATGTATTTTCAAGGATAGAGATAATATCGAATATATGGTGTAAACCACATTGAAATCATGAGTCAGAAACTTTAACAACCACACTAAAAAGGCAGGGTGAAATGAGGGAGTATGAGATTTAAGATCTTTAAATCTGAAAGGAGATTTACACTGGTGGTATGTTTGTTGTTGGAACATTTTATGTCTAAAACTCAACTATAAGTAAATTTGTAAATTACAGTGCTTTAATTAAAAAAGAAAATAGCTGAAATAAAGTTATCAAAAAGATAAAAAATGTGTAAACTTAAAATTATAAAATGAATAAACTAAATTAGAAAAATATTCAAATAGGCATACATGCATATCAAAAGAATAAACAATGGTAATGTGTTCACATATGCAAGGTAATGCTGTTTATTAAAATTTTAAAACCTTTCTGCTACTAGAGAAAATAGTAATACAAACAAAAAATTTGATTAAAAATGAATGGCAGGGGCCAGATAGATAGCATGGAGGTAAAGCGTTTGTCTTGCATGCAGAAGGACGGTGGTTGAATCCCAGCATTCCATATGGTCCCTGAGCCTGCGAGGAGCAATTTCTGAGAGTAGAGCCAGAAGTAACCCCTGAGCATTGCCGGGAGTGACTCAAAAACCAAAAAGAGCATGGCAAACCTGTAAAGAACAATGCTGGCAATGCTTTGCTACCTGATTTCAAGCTATATTTGAAGTTATTGTAAACAAATTGGTATGTCCATAAGTAAAGATCAGTATTCATTACACTTGCTCTTACTACAAATAAAAAGTATCAGAAATGTAATGAAGTTATTTTGAATTTATATACTCAAATGTATATAAGTACTTTTAATATATGAATAATACACATATATTATATACACAATTATATTTTATTATATGCATATATATAAATTAATGTTTATGCAATATGTACAAAGAATGGAATATTTTTCAGCCACAAAGTAGTTAAATATTGTAATCTGAGATAAGATGAACATACCTTAGGACATTATATAAAGTAATGCAACAAGAGAAATAAAAATACAAATATCTTAGAACATTATTTCCATGTATTTAAAGAGTAGCATAATGGAAATTTATTGGTGGTTGCTAGAGATGGGAACAAGTGAGGTGAGAAATAGATGAAAGAAATCAAAAGTATAAAATTTCAATTCCAAAATAAATGTGCTATAATGTATGGTACAGCAGCAAAATTAGTATTAAATAGCTAAATATTCCAGAATTGCAAAAATGTAAATAATCAAAGTTATCATAAAAATATTGCAGGTCTATATGGTGGGAATGATAAATGCATTGTCATGATAATTTAAAGTACATACTAATGTCATGTTGTATATATGAAACTAATATGTCAATTATACCCTATTTAAAAATCAGACACCTGAAGAATAGGTAGATTTTTAAAATAATATATGAATTTCATGCCACTTCCTCTTGCTGTTTTCTACCTCTGTCATCTGCTCAACCTAAAACTAACCTCCAGATTGGATCCATCACAAAAAAGTTAAAGTTTGATTGCAAGTTTGGAACTAGTTTGTTCTAATGAGTTCTTGCTTCCCTTCAACATATAAGAGAGTACAAAACATTGAATGATATGATTCAAAGGTAGATAATATATCTTTAATCTCTTCACTTGCTGACCTATTTCAATACTGTTCACTTCTCAGGGATGAGTAACAATGCGACAACTATGAAAGAAAAATACTTGTGAGAATGCCTATGCCTTTTTGAGATTCTAGGTCATTCCTCACCCTGATATTTGTAGTTTGTCCTAAATTGAAAAATGGTATCCAGAGTGCTTTATATAGGGTGCAATATATTTGAAAAATAAAACACTTTAGATATGCACATTATAATAAAAAGATGTAGAATGATGTAAGTTATGCTGCATATTTATAAAAAGATATTTCTACTTTAGCTGAATGGACACTAAGACATATATTGTAGCATTGTTTTCAAGAGATAAACATTAACTGAGAGAGCCCATTTACCTATAAGCAAAAGTTAAAAACGTTGGATATGAAGTATGATGTAAGAAAGATAACAAATGAATATATTGTGGAGGATAGAGGCTTTCCAAATATTGCTCTAGTCCTACAGACCCTGCTAGATGCTTCTCAGCTGACTGGGACAGAGAATACATTGACCTTAACCAGTTGCAAAGGAAATTACCCCATGTCAGTGTTTGAGTCAAAAAAAGAGTGCTCAGAGAACTATGAAGTGCTAAGGAGAGGAATGAATTTGACTAACTCAGGCATGTACTTTAAAACCTACACTATGTATTTGACCCCAGAATAAAAATTAAATTTTTATAAAATTAAATGAAACTGTGTAATTGTTTTCTCATGATATTTGCCAGTTTAAATCTGCATATCACAAAGAGCTGACATAGTTGTGCATCCAGAGCAGCAAAGGATTTCCATGTCCTATTGAGTACCTTGAAATTCTCACTTCAAAGCAATTAGGGGATGAGATAATTCAGAAATTCTTCAACTTTTCCCAGTGAGCTGACCTCATTTAAAATATGTAAATACAAACCTAAACCTGGTTGCAATGTTATTCTAATGTTCTGCACTGACAAGACCACCAAATATCCCATGATCATATTTGATAGACAAATACTTTTAACGCCAAAGATACCAAGCCCTGCCAACAGCAAAGGTTATATAATATAATCTGCATCTATGCTAAAATGCATCCTTTCCCATTTGCTCTTTTCTGTATAGAAACTGAAGAGAAAGATCTTTGGGCAAAGGGGCTGCAAAAGGATCACCTGAACTTTCATGGTCAAGTAAATACAAGTCTCAAGGTATATTACCAAGCAACTTACCCTGGAAGAGGATAGCTGCTACACCATTCTTCAGCACCAATGGAACACTATGTGTGAGTTTAATTCCTTCTATAAAGGTGTGGAAGAACTTATAATGAAGTTTAGTTTGCCTATAGAAAGAATTGAACTCATTCATGCAGAAAGACTCTAGTGGGTGTCATTTTCAGTGCATTCTTGCTGAAAAAAAAAAAAGTGATAACTACTGGTAATGCCCTTTTATTATCCCTTAATCCACTTGTTAGTCCTAGGTAGTAGTGGCTACCTCAGAAGTTCCAGGTTCAGCTGATACAGAGTGAAGATTATGTATAGAATCCCACTTAAAAATAGACTGGGATTGATTGTAGATATCCCCAAATCTCCAGAAACTGATCATCTTGCTTGTTAGAGGGAGGGAAGAGACAGGGACTCACTTTCTGAGGCTGGCAAAGCCCCCACCCAGGAAACCTGACTGATTTAGAAAAGCTATTTCCATGAGCATTTTATGTCTCCAGAGTGTACACTCCAATGTCTACAGCTCTTTATATATTGTGTTTTTTATTTGTGGATAATTGATTATTTATAAAATTTATAAGTCTACATATAATACTCTTAAAATAATGTGGAATAAAAGTTACAGAAGAAAACAAATAACAGAAATGAAACAGAAGACAGATGCATTACCTAGTACACTTAGGATCTAGGTTTTGTTCAGTCCCTCCTGCACTGCCAGAGGGGAGAAAAAGATGCAACTGAATTCAGAGGAAGCTGTACTTAAAGTCATAAAGCACATCTTACCAAATATAAGATTCCACACACCTGATATTCTAATTTCCCATTCCCTCCAATTCTCATCTATTTACTGTGACTTCTTAAACAATTTTAATAAGGTAAAAACAGTAAAAGTAAGAAATTAAGATTATAAAAGTTTTATCAAAAATTTGAATTGTGAGATTATGGAAACCATGCTTATTTTAATGAAATATCTACTTTTTGTACTTCCTATATTTTATTTTCCATATTGTATGTATAGACTTTCACAGATAATTATAATATAGTATTTTATGTAAAATTTAATCTAACCTCAATATATTTAGTTATAAAGGTGTGTGTGTGTGTGTGTGTGTGTGTGTGTGTGTGTGTGTGTGTCTGTATGTGAAGGGGTGTCCTGGTCTTTTATCTGAAGACATTGGAGAGGAGGTGGGGAAGACATGTAAATTTATTAATTGGTGTATTCAGCCAAGCAGTTCAGCAACAGAACATTAATTTTTACTTTAATAATGTGGTTTTAATTGAATAATTTGATGGTGTTGCACTAAATTGGGTTTGTTATTTAAAATTTCATTTAGAAAGATCACATCCCACCCCTTTTATAACTAATACCACCTACACTCCCACATAGCATGCTATCCATTTGGAAAGAGGCAGAGATTAAATTTCCATTACTTGAGAAATTCTTCAGTCAGTAAAATTATACATCAATACAGTGTCAGTTATTTTTTTTGAATAATAAAAAAAGCAGGGACTGGAGCAGTGGCTCAAGCGGTAGGGTGTTTGCTTTGCACTCATTAACCTAGGACAGACTGAAGTTTGATCCCCTGGGGTGCCATATGGTTTCCCAAGACAGGAGCCATTTATAAGTACATAGCCAGGAGTAACCCCTGAGCATCATCGGGTGTGGGAAGGAAAGAAAGAAAGAAAGAAAGAAAGAAAGAAAGAAAGAAAGAAAGAAAGAAAGAAAGAAAGAAAGAAAGGAAGGAAGGAAGGAAGGAAGGAAGGAAGGAAGGAAGGAAGGAAGGAAGGAAGGAAGGAAGGAAGGAAGGAAGGAAGGAAGGAAGGAAGGAAGGAAGGAAGGAAGGAAGGAAGGAAGGAAGGAAGGAAGGAAGGAAGGAAGGAAGGAAGGAAGGAAGGAAGTTAGGAAGGAAGGAAGGAAGGAAGGAAGGAAGGAAGAAAGGAAGGAAGGAAGGAAGGAAGGAAGAAAGGAAGGAAGGAAGGAAGGAAGGAAGGAAGGAAGAAAGAAAGGAAGGAAGAGAAAGAAAGAAAGAAAGAAAGAAAGAAAGAAGAAAGAAAGAAAGAAAGAAGAAAGAGAGTAAGAAAGAAAGAAATAGCACCCTTCTGCCTCTCTACTCTGCTGTCCTTCATTTTCGGCCTGATTTCACCCTTGGTGCGGCTCATCAGCCAGCCTGCCTTCCTGTGAACTTTCCGGGGAGTCTGCCTTCCCGTGAGCCTTCCATGGAGGTGAGTCGACACGCCCAGAAAGGGAGGAGCCACTGAACTTCGCTGGATCTCAGATGCCAGCACCATTCTGCCTCTCTACTCTGCTGTCCTGCATTTTTGGCCTGATTTCATCCTGGTTGCAGCCCATCTGCCAGCCTGCCTTCCTGTGAGCCTTCTGTGGAGGTGAGTTGACACGCCCAGAAAGGGAGAAGCCAGAGGAGCACGGTTGCTCTGCTCCCCTTCGCGACGGTGCACAGGATTTAGCCAATGAATACAATCACAACACGTAGAAAAACACGCAGTACTAGTGTGACAATGGGAAAACAACATGGGCCAGTGCCAGACATAGAGAATGAAGATGGCAACTCTGATGACTTGAACATGATCAACCACCTAGTCAGTCTCTCAGATAAGGAGTTTAGAGTTGCAATATGGAACATGTTCAAAGAACTCAAACAAAGTATAGAAGAGAAAACTAAAAAGAATCAGGAGAATATGAAGATAGAAATGAGAAAACTCCAAACGGAAATTTCAGATCAAATAACAGGTCTGAGAAACTCAGTAGATGAATTGAAGAAAAACATGTTTGAGATTTCCCACAGGTTAACAGCAGCTGAGGATAGAATCAGTACACTGGAAGATGAGATACATACAGCAGAAGAAATTGGAAAAAAGCCTCAAAGCAAATGATCAAACAATGGAAAAATTACTCAAAGAATGGGAACAGATGAAAATAGAAGTCTATGATAAGCTCAACAGAAACAACTTAAGAATCATTGGAGTCCCAGAGACTCAGGAAGAAAATCTCCGGGAAGAATCAACAGTCAAGAACATCATTAAAGAGAAACTACCAGAGATAATGAATACATGTGATCAAATCCTGCATGCCCGAAGAGTGCCAACTAAAAGAGACCCCAGAAAAAACACCCCAAGACACATCCTAGTCACAATGACGAATCCCATAGATAGAGACAGAATTCTGAAAGCAGCAAGATCGAAAAGAGAAATTACATTTAAGGGAACATCCTTGAGATTTACTGCAGACCTGTCACCAGAAACACTCAAGGCCAGAAGGCAGTGGTGGGACATAGTGACAAAACTCAATGAAATAAATGCTTCGCCTAGAATACTGCACCCAGCAAAACTCACTTTCAGGTTTGAAGGAACAATACATAGTTTCACAGACAAACAACAGCTCAAAAACTTCACAGACTCAAAACCATTCTTAAAAGAAAAACTGAACGGCATACTTTAAGACAAGGCTTACCAACAGACACACCAAACTTTAATATAAAGATGGCACTAACTCCCAGGACAATTCTTTCTCTCAATGTCAATGGACTAAATGCACCAGTTAAGAGACACAGAGTGGCTAAATGGATCAAAAAACTCAATCCAACCTTCTGCTGCCTACAAGAAACGCACCTGAATAGTCAGAACAAACATAGACTCAAAATAAAAGGCTGGAGGAAAATCATCCAAGCAAACAACACCCAAAAAAAAGCAGGAGTGGCCATATTAATATCAGATGATGCAAACTTTATACTTAGGAAAGTTTTAAGGGACAAAGATGGACATTTTGTATTAATCAAGGGATATGTACAGCAGGAAGAAATCACCCTCCTAAACATATATGCACCGAATGAGGGGCCAGCAAAATATTTAATACAACTGTTGACAAATCTGAAAAATAATATCAATAACAACACAATAATTGTGGGAGACCTCAACACGGCATTGTCAACACTAGACAGGTCAACCAGACTGAAACCCAACAAGAATATACTAGACCTGAGGAGAGAAATGGAAGTAAGAGGCCTAGTAGATATATACAGGACACTCCACACCCAGAGGCCTGGATACACATTTTTCTCTAATGTACATGGGACATTCTCTAGGATAGACTACATGTTAGCACACAAAACATATCTCCATAATATCAAGAGGATAGAAATTTTGCAGGCTGCCTTTGCTGACCACAAAGCCCTGAAATTATATATAAACTACAAAGGGACACAGAAGAAAAATTTTAACACCTGGAAGTTAAATAGCCTCATACTGAATAATCAGTGGGTCCGAGATGAAATCAAAGAGGAAATCAAAACCTTCCTGAAAACAAATGACAATGGAGACACAATTTATCAGAACCTATGGGACACAGCAAAAACAGTACTGAGAGGAAAATTTATAGCATTGCAAGCACACATCAGGAAAGAAGAAGGGGCATACCTGAATAGCTTAATGACGCAGCTCATAGAATTAGAAAGTGCTCAACAAAAGGATCCAAAAATAGGGAGGCAGAAGGAAATAACAAAGCTGAGAGCAGAAATCAATGAAGTGGAAACCAGAAAAACCATCCAAAAGATCAACGAAAGCAGAAGTTGGTTCTTTGAAAAAATAAACAAGATTGATAGACCACTGGCAAAACTAACAAAGAAAGAAAGAGAGAGAAACTTGATAACTCGTATTAGGAATGAAAAAGGAGAGATCACTACTGATATGGTAGAGATTCAAAGGGTAATCAGAAACTACTTTGAGAAACTCTATGCCACTAAAAATGAAAACCTGGAAGAAATGGATAAATTTTTGGAATCTTATAATCTTCCACGATTGAATGAAGAGGATGTAGCATATCTAAACACACCCATTACTATTGAGGAAATTAAGAAAGTAATCAAATGTCTGCCCAAAAACAAAAGCCCAGGCCCAGATGGATTTACTAATGAATTCTTTCAAACATTTCAAGAGGAACTACTACCAATCCTGGCAAGACTCTTTCATGAAATTGAAAAAACAGGAAAACTTCCAAATAGCTTTTATGAAGCCAACATTACCTTGATACCTAAACCAGACAGAGATGCTACGAAAAAAGAAAATTACAGACCAATATCGCTGATGAATGCAGATGCAAAGATCTTCAACAAAATCCTGGCAAATAGGATTCAATGCCTCATTAAGAAGATCATCCACTACGATCAAGTAGGTTTCATTCCAGGAATGCAAGGCTGGTTTAACATCCGTAAATCTATCAACATAGTACACAACATCAACAGCAAGAAAAATAAAAATCACATGATCATATCAATCGACGCAGAGAAAGCATTTGACAAGGTCCAACACCCATTCTTGATCAAAACTCTCAGCAAGATGGGAATGGAGGGAACCTTTCTCAATATAGTTAAGGCCATCTACCACAAGCCAGAGGCAAATACTGTCCTCAATGGAGAAAAACTGAAAGCCTTTCCTCTAAATTCTGGCACAAGACAAGGCTGTCCTCTCTCACCACTCCTATTCAACATAGCACTGGAAGTACTCGCTATAGCGATTAGGCAAGAAAAGGATATCAAGGGAATCCAGATAGGAAAGGAAGAATTCAAGCTCTCACTGTTTGCAGATGACATGATACTCTACTTAGAAAACCCCAAAGACTCTATCAAAAAGCTTCTAGAAACAATAGACTCATATAGCAAGGTGGCAGGCTACAAAATTAACACACAAAAATCAATGGCCTTCCTATACACCAATACTAATAAGGAAGAAATGGACATTAAGAAAACAACTCCATTCACTATAGTGTCACACAAACTCAAATATCTTGGAATCAACTTGACTAAAAATGTGAAGGACCTATACAAGGAAAACTATAAAACTCTGCTCCAAGAAATAAGAGAGGACACGCGAAATGGAAGCATATACCCTGCTCATGGATTGGCAGGATTAACATCATTAAAATGGCAATACTCCCCAAAGCACTGTACAGATTTAATGCGATCCCCCTAAAGATACCCATGACATTCCTCAAAGAAGTGGACCAGGCACTTTTGAAATTTATTTGGAACAATAAACACCCTCGAATAGCTAAAGCAATCATTGGGAAAAAGAATATGGGAGGAATTACTTTCCCCAACTTTAAACTTTACTACAAAGCAATAGTTATCAAAACAGCATGGTATTGGAATAAAGACAGGCCCTCAGATCAGTGGAATAAGCTTGAATACTCAGAGAATGTTCCCCAGACATACAATCATCTAATTTTTGATAAAGGAGCAAAAAATCCTAAATGGAACAAAGAAAGCCTCTTCAACAAGTGGTGTTGGCACAACTGGGTAGCCACTTGCAAAAAATTGAACTTAGACCCCCAGCTAACATCATGTACGAAGGTAAAATCCAAATGGATTAAAGACCTCGATATCAGCCCAAAACCATAAGATATATAGAACAATACGTAGGTAAAACACTCCAGGACATTGAGGCTAAAGGCATCTTCAAGGAAGAAACTGCACTCTCCAAGCAAGTGAAAGCAGAAATTAACAGATGGGAATATATTAAGCTGAGAAGCTTCTGCACCTCAAAGGAAATAGTGCCCAAGATACAAGAGCCACCCACTGAGTGGGAGAAACTATTCACCCAATACCCATCAGATAAGGGGCTAATCTCCAAAATATACAAGGCACTGACAGAACTTTACAAGAAAAAAACATCTAATCCCATCAAAAAATGGGGAGAAGAAATGAACAGACACTTTGACAAAGAAGAAATACAGATGGCCAAAAGACACATGAAAAAGTGCTCCACATCACTAATCATCAGGGAGATGCAAATCAAAACAACGATGAGATACCACCTCACACCACAGAGAATGGCACACATCACAAAGAATGAGAATAAACAGTGTTGGCAGGGATGTGGGGAGAAAGGAACTCTTATCCACTGCTGGTGGGAATGCCGTCTAGTTCAACCTTTATGGAAAGCGATATGGAGATTCCTCCAAAAACTGGAAATCGAGCTCCCATACGATCCAGCTATACCACTCCTAGGAATATACCCTAGGAACACAAAAATACAATACAAAAACCCCTTCCTTACACCTATATTCATTGCAGCTCTATTTACCATAGCAAGACTCTGGAAACAACCAAGATGCCCTTCAACAGACGAATGGCTAAAGAAACTGTGGTACATATACACAATGGAATATTATGCAGCTGTCAGGAGAGATGAAGTCATGAAATTTTCCTATACATGGATGTACATGGAATCTATTATGCTGAGTGAAATAAGTCAGAGAGAGAGAGAAAAACGCAGAATGGTCTCACACATTTATGGGTTTTAAGAAAAATGAAAGACATTCTTGCAATAATAACTTTCAGACACAAAAGAGAAAAGAGCTGGAAGTTCCAGCTCACCTCAGGAAGCTCATCACAAAGAGTGATGAGTTTAGTTGGATAAATAACTACATTTTGAACTGTCCTAATAATGAGAATGTATGAGGGAAATTGAGAACCTGTTTAGAGTACAGGCAGGGGTCGGGTGGGGAGGAGGGAGACTTGGGACATTGGTGATGGGAATGTTGCACTGGTGATGGGTGGTGTTAAAAAAAAAAAAGAAAAAGTATAAAAGATGCACTACAATTTAGGATTAACTGGTCTGTGTGCTGCTAACTAAAAAAAAAAAAAAAAGAGCCTAGGCTCCCCAAGAGTCTAGTGGCCTAGGTGCCCAACATTTGCATAACAGTACTAGGGTATCACGGAAAAAAAAAGAAAAAAAAGAAAGAAAGAAATAAAGAAAGAAAAAAGAAAGAGAGAAAAAAAGAAAGAAGAAAGAGAGAAAGAAAGAAAGAAAGAGAGAGAGAAAGAAAAAGAAAGAAAAAAAGAAAGAAAGAGAAAGAGAGAGAAAGAAAGAAAGAGTGAAAGAAAGAGAAAGAAAGAAAGAAAGAAAGAAAGAAAGAAAGAAAGAAAGAAAGAAAGAAAGAAAGAAAGAAAGAAAGAAAGAAAAATAAATCAAGAAAGATGAAAGAAAGAAAGAAAGAAAGAAAGAAAGAAAGAAGGAAGGAAGGAAGGAAGGAAGAAAGAAAGGAAGGAAGGAAGGAAGAAAGAAAAGGAAGGAAGGAGAAGGAAGGAGGAAGCAAGGAAGGAAGAAAGAAAGAAAGAAAGAAAGAAAGAAAGAAGAAAGAAAGAAAGAAGAAAGAAAATGAAAGGAAGGAAGGAAGAAATATAAGATAGAAAGAAACAAAGAAACAAAGAAGAAAGAAAAACACTATAGAAATATACTATCACTTTCATATATGTATTTTTTTTACTGTCCACTGAATTACATTATGATCTTTTCTTCAAAAGTAGGATTGTATATTGGAACTTCCCGTATGCTTGTCCCCTTATCAGTAGATGTGAGCAATGTAATGTGGTCATATTCAGCTCAAAGATACTATAAAATGTAAAAAAGTATTCTCCAAGATTTGGTTTTATTATTTGTGTTGTTTCATTCTCATGACATGTATTGTTGGATGCTGGGAAAAAATGAAAAGGACCTACTGCTCCTTAATGACCTCATAAATAGAATATTTATAATCACCTGACAACCTGTCTGTATATATCTATTATGTTAAAATATTTGTATGCATGATTCTGCTATTTATGCCTACCATTTTATATCATAGAATCATCTTAGTTGGGTCATTCAAAATACATTTAGTTTTTGTGTGTTGAGTATATAACATGTACAAAGCTTTTATAGTTTTATAAATGTATTTAATGTAAATAACCAAGATGTGAGATAGTCTATCATGGAAAGAATTGAAGAGATGGGGCTGGAGAGATAGCATGGAAGGAGGGCATTTGCCTTGCATGCAGAAGGATGGTGGTTTGAATCCCAGCATCCCATATGGTCCTGCCAGGAGCTATTTCTTAGCATAGAGCCAAAGAAACCCCTGAGCGCTGCCAAGTGTAACCCAAAAATCAAAATAAAAAAAAAATTAAAAGAAAAGAAGAATTGAAGAGGTAGATTGACCACGGCCACGTATTTTCTATTGAATAACGATGAGTTCTTTTTTTTAATATAATTTTTATTTTGATCATAGTGTCTTACATATTGTTGACAATAACATTTTAGGTACATATTTACATAAAGTCAGGGGGGATTCCCATCACCAAATTGTCCTCCCTACCCTTCCGTTCTGTCCTACCTCCCGTTTCTTCTTCCCTCACCCCCAGGGCGGCTAGAATATGTGGTCCCCTCTGTATCCAACCCACTGCTTAGTAGTCTTGCACTTGTTTGGTCTTTATGCCTCCCTTATCTCCCCCTCTAACTGTAGGCAGGACTAGCTAGTTCAAGTTGCGTGGTTTTGCCTGAAAAAGAGAAGATAAATAAACTGGGGTAAGAGTCTAATACTCCCAAAATGGGCGGAATCCTTCTAGAGGCTCTCATCATCGATTTGGGAGATGAAGGAGAGAAAGAAGGTGAAACACTCCACCAGTACCAAAAAAGTGTCAATTATCCAGTGAGGACTCCAGCTATATCGATAAGCACCACAAAAAACAGACGAAAAATAAAGCTAAAAACAAACAAACAAACAAACAAACAAGCCAAAAACACGCCATGGTCTTGAAATAAGAAACATGCCATAGCACATAACGAAAGAAAAGAAAAGAAGAGAAAAAATAAGTATAATTGGGGACAACGATTTCAATAATCACACCCAAACCGAGAAATCGACCAAAATAGCTAGGTAAATAAAAATAATAATAACAATAATAAATGAAGGTAAAAATATATATATATGATGAGTTCTTTTTAAAAAAAATGATGTGTTCTTAATCTAATATATCTCACAAAACTATGCTCTTAACCAGTAAACAAAATATAACATATATTTTTAAGGTGACAGTTATTTTCTCGGTGCTGGGATTAAAATGCCTGTTTCAAATATTCTTCATATAGAGATACAATTGTGAAAGTAGTACGAACTTAAATATAGAATCATAAATACCATGAAAATGACATAGTCAAAAATGTTGATGCTAAATTTTATTCCTGTACTAATAACTTTTGTTAAATTCATCAAAATGTCAACATCTGACAATAAATAAACATTGTGTGCTCTCTTACTGTAAAAAGACATATATTGTCTTTTGTTATATATATATATATATATATGTATATATGATATGTCTTTTTTACAGTAAGAGAGCAACACCAAGTTTATTCCCCAGGCCCCATCCTAGGATCAGCGCAAAGACCAAGACCACCAACCACAGAAGAAGGATTAAAATGACACTGAGGGAACAGAATTTCTAGAACCACAAAGAAAGACTTCATCATAAGTTCCAATGCCTGACCTGTGTAGACACCGAGATCTCTAGATACAGAGGTCTGATTTTATCACCCAGGACGGAGCAGAAGTCTTCCATACACCACAAAAGCACCAAGAGGAGAGTAAATGAACCTGGCAGGAGTCTATAGTTAATCCCATGACAATATACTTCAAGGGCGGAGAAACCCTGTATCTCTTAGGCCAAGGGAATTCCTTTTCGAATGACCCCATTATTTATTGTGCCTGTGCAGGAGGGAAGGAAAAAAAAGGCAAAAAGGCACAAAACAATTTTTTTTTTTTAGTTTTGTATCTAGTTTTTGTCGATTTCTTTGTTTTGGTGTGGTTATTGAAGTTGTTGTCTCCATTTATATTAGTTTTTTTTTCTTCTTTTCTTTTCTTCCTTTATGTGCTTTGCAATGTTTTTTATCTCAAGACTATGGCCTTTATGTGGTGCTTATCTTTATTGTTGGAGTGCTCATTGGATATTTTACTTGACACTTCTTTTTGTACTGTTGTGGTGTTTCAACCTCATTTTCCCCTTCTTCTCTCAAACCTAGGATGAGAGTCTCCAGAAGGACTACGTTCATTTTCGGCATATTTGATTTTTCCCCCCAGTTTAGTACCTTTCTCTTCTTCAAACAAAACCAAATAACTTGAATTATCTAGTCCCACCTCCCAATTAGAGTGGGAAATAAGGGAAGTACCAAGACCAAACAGGTATAGGACCTCTAAGTAGTAAGCTAGGCACAGAGGGGACCACTTATTCTAGCAGCCCCGGAGGTGAGGGAGGAGGATATGGGAGGTAGGACGGTGCGGAGGTGGAGGGAGGACAATTCGGTGATGGGAAGTCCTCTGTTTTTATGTTAATATGTACCTAAATATTATCGTCAATGATATGTAAGCCACTATGATTAAAATAAATATTATATTAAAAAAGACATATATCCTCAATGAACAAGTAACAAATTTTAGAAACAATACTCCTATCTGAAACAATGCCACCTTATTGTTGTTACATATTGTTTAACATCAAGTGAGATGTTTGCAGCCTTCTAAATAAACAAAGATATCGCCAAAAAGGTAAAAAGAGATATTTTTTAACATCTGCATACAGGTAGCAGGAAGTTTATGAGTCAATTTTGGAAAAATATAAACAAGCCAAATATCTTGCGCATTTTATTTGATTTGTATAAAGGATGCTCATATGTTATGACATTTCATCAAAAGTATAGAATGAAATTAGAATAGATTAAAATTGGAAATAAAAACAGTCCTTAAAAAGACAGTAAAGAAGACTATCAACTTCTGAAAGTACCAATAATCAGGAAAGCGTTATATCTGAACATTTCTTAATAAATACCACAGGGACTCACTAAGAGGAGGATTCAGTAGACTAGAGAGTACTTGAGAAGGAACCCATTACTGGGAGCAATGTACCAGGAAAGAAACAATTCCTATTTTCTACATTTAAAAGATTGGCGTTATGGACTAACACTCTCTCTTTATTTTGTCTACTGAAATATACATCCAATGAAGTGATTTTGTTTAAGGGTGGAACAGGGGTAAGGAACAGTGCAAAGGGCTGAGTGAATGATTTCATGGAGTAGTTGGGAGTTCAATCCCTAAAACATCGTGATCCCAAAGAACCACCAGATAGATCCATTAGCAAAATGTTGAGCAGCTGGGCTAATATAAGTACAACCCAATATTTAGAATCAATAACAGCATCAAAGTAGAAGATAGATGTTAAGTTACCAGGAAGGCTTATTAGAATTTTGAAGCTGGTAATTAGAAAAATTAGCTAGAACTGAGCCATTTTCACTGACAAATGTACTTATAGCAAACATACAAGGCTCATTTAGAAAGCATTTAATGAACTATAACACTCTGTAACAAATATAAAAGCAATACATTAAACCACAACTTAATTAAAATAATAATAAAATTACCACCATCATAACATGCTATTGATACTAGATATTAAAATCAGCAGTTTCCCTTAATAACAGGATAGAGAAAATATTCCTATTTGGCCTTAATGACATTCTAAAATTCTCACTCATAATTTACAGTGATATTAAGAAGTAGCTGTTTGGATAGATAGTTATATCCCAAAAGTAGAGACTTGAATAAAATGGGGTGTTATAAAAGGAGCCCTTGAGAAATCTCTCACCTTTTTGTCCTGTGCAGCAACAAGGATATATTGACACTCTACAAACAAAATACATTTTACAAGATTTCAAACATGCCAATTTATGAGACTGAGTAACACATTTTATATCAAAAAGCACTTTAAAAATCAGAAAGAGGGCTGGAATAAGAGCCTAGTGGATAGGGTGTTTGCCCTGGACTCTGCAGATCAGGCTTAAATCCCCAGCATCCCATATGGTTCCCCAAGCTTTCAGAAAAAAATTTCTGAATGCCTGACCATGAGTATCCCCTAACATCACTAGGTGTGACCAAAAATATCCCAACAAAATAATAATAGTAGTAGTAATTATAGTAATAATAAATCAAAAGGAGGAATATGTAATTTCCCAAAATACTTTTTTATTTAAGCTCAAATTATTTGTACTATCAATGAATAAATTCATTCTTATGAGCTGTCATTTTTTGCTAACCTCTCCTCACATGCACATTTCTTGAATGTAAAATATATAAAGCCAGTTTCTGAGGAACATAAAGTCCTTTTTCAACATCTTTATCTTCCTTTATATTCTTTTGACTGTGCTCACCTGATCAAAATGATTTTGTTCTACACCTACTTTAATATATCATCCAGTTCTCTATATCCTATATTTTTCTCCTGATTCCTATGAAATATTGACAACTTAATGTATAAAATTAAATGCCTAGCTTAAAAATCTCCTTGTATCTCTTTGTCATAAGGAGACCTCAAACACTTAAGCTTTTCTTACAGATTCTCCCTAATTTGGCCAAACTTGTTCTTTTTTCATTTAAGTATTACTTACAGCTCAGTATGTTTTATACAAAATAACACATCAACACATCTTTACATTTGCCTTATTATATTAATAAAATAGATTCGCAATTATGTAGTGATAAACACATCCCCTAAATGCAATGTTTCTGCCAATCCTTTGACTGAAATGCTAATATATATTCTCTTCTTCTACATGAGTTACATCTATATACTTTCTTTATATAGGTTGGAAGAACTATAATTTTTCAAACTTCTCTGATCTTTGTATCTCTTCTCTCATCTAGGTATGAAAGAGGATGTTGGATAGCCACTTGCAAAAAATTGAACTTAGACCCCCAGCTAACATCATGTACGAAGGTAAAATCCAAATGGATTAAAGACCTCGATATCAGCCCCCAAACCATAAGATATATAGAACAGCACATAGGCAAAACACTCCAGGACATTACAGGCATCTTCAAGGAGGAAACTGCACTCTCCAAGCAAGTGAAAGCAGAGATTAACAGATGGGAATATATTAAGCTGAGAAGCTTCTGCACCTCAAAGGAAATAGTGTCCAGGATACAAGAGCCACCCACTGAGTGGGAGAAACTATTCACCCAATACCCATCAGATAAGGGGCTAATCTCCAAAATATACAAGGCACTGACAGAACTTTACAAGAAAAAAACATCTAACCCCATCAAAAAATGGGGAGAAGAAATGAACAGACACTTTGACAAAGAAGAAATACACATGGCCAAAAGACACATGAAAAAGTGCTCCACACATCACTAATCATCAGGGAGATGCAAATCAAAACAACGATGAGATACCACCTCACACCCCAGAGAATGGCACACATCACAAAGAATGAGAATAAACAGTGTTGGCGGGGATGTGGGGAGAAAGGAACTCTTATCCACTGCTGGTGGGAATGCCATCTAGTTCAACCTTTATAGAAAGCAATATGGAGATTCCTCCAAAAACTGGAAATCGAGCTCCCATACGATCCAGCTATACCACTCCTAGGAATATACCCTAAGAACACAAAAATACAATACAAAAACCCCTTCCTTACACCTATATTCATTGCAGCACTATTTACCATAGCAAGACTCTGGAAACAACCAAGATGCCCTTCAACAGACAAATGGCTAAAGAAACTGTGGTACATATACACAATGGAATATTATGCAGCTGTCAGGAGAGATGAAGTCATGAAATTTTCCTATACATGGATGTACACAGAATCTATTATGCTGAGTGAAATAAGTCAGAGAGAGAGAGAGTAAAACGCAGAATGGTCTCACTCATCTATGGGTTTTAAGAAAATTGAAAGACACCCTTGTAATAATAATTTTCAGACACAAAGGAGAAAAGAGCTGGAAGTTCCAGCTCACCTCAGGAAGCTCACCACAAAGACTGATGAGTTTAGTTAGGGAAATAACTACATTTTGAACTGTCCTAATAATGAGAATGTATGAGGAAAATGGAGAGCCTGTCTAGATAGTACAGGCGGGGGTCGGGTGGGGCGAAGGGAGACTTGGGACATAGTTGATGGGAATGTTGCACTGGTGATGGGTGGTGTTCTTTACATGACTGAAACCCAAACACAATCATGTATGTAATTAAGGTGTTTAAATAAATTAAAAAAAAAAAGAAAGAGGATGTCAGGGATTGGTTTGGATATGTGCAAGGCAATTACCCTGCCTTCTGTTTTACATTTCCAGCACTTTGAAATGTACTGATCATAACATTTAAATACTGTTTTTTGTATATTTCTTCTACCATAGTTAATTCATTTGTTTTATTTTTTTAATTTTTAGAAACTACTGAAAATAGTTACTTTAAAATTGTCAGATTTAGTTTTCCTAAACAGCATGAGTAGGGTGAATATTTTTGAATGAAAGAATGAAATTCTGTACAATCACCAATTGTGACTAGGACATGAGGCCTGAAAATTGATATTTCTTAGGAATATTATTTGTATTTGGAAGTAAATCAATCGAAAGAAATTCTCAGGAAAATTAAAATATGTGCTTATTTCTACACTGTGAAATTAAAAGTTATGGGGAAAATATCTTAAAGTGAATATTTCTATAGTGTAACTAAAGCTTGAGTTCAAGCATGAAATATACATTATACATCACTTGCTTATGATATAATATGGATGTCTATGAAATGCACAGCATGTCTTACTTGATCTGAAAATGAAATATGTCAGACTAGTAGCCAAATAAAATGTGAAAGTTCTATAACTATAGAAAGATTTATTCTGATTTTTAAATATATCATATCTCATTCTTCCATTTTATCTTTATTGCTTACTCAGAAATTTATTTTAACTATAATGTAATACTCTTTCAACAGAATTTAAATTCAGTATTTCCCAGTTTCTCTGCTTAGTTAATAATTATAAAATTCAATAACTATTTACTTTTATAATTGGGGTAATACAGTCACAGTAATAGAAAATGGATTGAGTGTTCAATGCTGCTTATAGAGGACTCAATAAAAAGTTATAGCGAATATTTTTTAATATTCAGCTACTTAAATAAAATGTCTTACAGAATTTTCTTAATTACTATTTTCTAACTGCATGGTGAAGTTAATAATTTCTATTTTAGAGAACTCGAGGGAATTTAGAAACTAGCCTTGATTTCTTTATACCTCAATCCTCTATATAGCACATTTGTAAAGTTTGTTTAATTTAATCACTACTGGAGGGTTTTGTTGCTGTTGTTGTTTTTGTATGGTTTGTTAGCTTGATTTTCTGCTTCACGACAGCTGGAATAAAAATCTAAGTTCCTTCTACTACAGAACGTTTTCTACCAAGCTGTATATCTTACCACTTCATATGTCATGTTCATCAATAATTCTTTAATTTTAGAGAACTAGAGGAATTTTCTAACTAGCCTTGAAACTTTAAATCTTATAATACTCTCTATAAAACATTTGAAAATTTTGTACTACCTATATTGTTCCTCAGCTTATCATTAGATTTTGATTAGCCAATAACAAAATCTTTTGAACTGACCTATTATTAAGCTACTACAACAACAAATACTACTACTACTACTACTACTACTACTACTACTACTACTACTACTACTACTACTACTACTACCACTATTACTACTATCCTTGAAGTGGCCAGTATTGACTCTTTCTTTTAAGTAAATTTCCAATAATGTATGTTTTGATTAGTTAATATAAATTAAAGCTCAAGAGATCAGTTGAGAGATTTTTTCCAAAGACCAGGAAAATTTGCCTACATGCATAGATTACTATGTTTATCACTCCTATTTCAAAGGAATTAATTCTTTAAATAATAAAAATAAGTGTTCCAGGGAAGACCAGGTGTGCCCTAAAAAAAGAAGATATTTTAATATGAAATAAAAAGAGATTGAAAAAATTAAACACTTAACAACTATATTAAAATCTTGCATAATGTCTTTTAAATTATCCAGGTACAAATTAAAAATATGTATAGTTCTCAGGATAAGTGATCAACACTCTAAAGATAAATCCAGAAAAGAACTCATTTTGAGCTTGTGAATAGTTCACATATATTCACATAAAGTACTTTTGGAGAAGGGAAGGACCTAAGAAATAATTCTGTAGTAGGGCACTTGCTTTGTTTGCATGGTGCCAACCCAGGTTCCATCCCTGGCACCCTAGATGGTTCCCTGAGTCCACCAGTATTAATCACCAAGAAAAGAAGCAAGACTAAGCCCTGGTCACCACTGAGTGAAAATTAAAACAACAACAACAACAAAAAAAAACTAACAAAAATATTTGGGGTGTAGGAGTGTGGCTTTCCAAGTGTTACTCAGGAGTCTCAGGAGTTCCACTGGCAATACTTGACCAATAAATTAGTGATTTAAGTCAAGGGCTCAAAATATTGGGCTGCTTAGGTTCATGGATGCTAGGTGGCCACTTGAGAGGTTTTCAAGTCCTCAACTGCCAAATTGAAGGTCAGGTACTAGTATTCATGAGCTCCTTGCAGTTGTACTTGAGTCAAGGTATACATGAGGTTCATGTAGTCCTGGATGTTAAACTTAGGTCAAGGCATAACCAGTTAACTCTCTACCAGATTGTGTCAGATAACTCACTTAAATTCCATGACAAGAATAAGGAAAGTCAATAAAAAAAAACCTATAGATTAAATGTCATCCTTTTGAAAAAATTATATTATTAAATTTTTGAGAATATATAATTGCATAATATGGTATCCATGTTCCTTGAAATTTTGTTAAAACTTAAGATTCCACTACTTGTGAAATTTCAAAAATGACATTTTTGCAAGAATATTAGAATAGAAAGTACTGAGTAAATTACGGAAATTATTCCATCATTGAGTTATAGCAGAATATATGACATAGGAATCATTTTTGTAAAATTTTAGAAAGTAAATATTTTTGGTATTGCAGTTCTCTCTGTCCAAGATATTAATTCAACTGTAGAATCACATAATTCAACACAAACACTTTGTAAGTTAATGAGTACATGAAAATTATAAATTAATGGGTCAAATTTAATCTAGAGATAATTTTTCTTCTATCATCTAAAACACTTTAAAGAAAATATGATTGTAAAATTATCAGCAAACTTTGAAAATGAACTTAATAAGGAAAACAATCTTGAACATTATTTATAAAGAAAATAGAACATTTTGCCAACATTTAACTAAATATGAAATCATAAAAGAATAGTTTATGAGTTTCATCAAAAATGTTAACCAAATTGTTCACATTTTCAACAAAATGGGATATGCTAATTCTCTACATTGTATAATGTGTGAGACTGTGAGATTTAAAACAATGGTAGATTCTTCAGCAACTAATTTTTATAAAGTAAATCAGAATAGTCAGTAAATCAGAAAGTTTAAAGTTCATAATCGAAGGTCAAATTGATAATTCAGTGGGCAATAGGCTGCCTTGCCCATGACTGACTAGGTTCAATCCTCACCATCACATATATTCTCCCGAGCTCCACCAGGAATGATTCCTGAACACAGAGCCAGGAGGAAGCCTTGCAGATGGTCAGATATGACCTTAAAACACAAAGAAAAAAAGTATCTTTTAGGCCAAGAGAATTTCATATCTAATTTCCCCAATATTTACTGTGTCTCCGCAGAAAAAAAAGCACAAAATAATTTGGGGGGGTTGTTATTGTTATTGCTGTAGTTGTTTTCATTTTGTTTGCTTTGCTTTTTATTTCAGGACCATGGTTATTGTGTAGTGGTTGTCTATTGCTGTGGTGCATTTTGGATTTTTTGTTTGATTTTTTTTTGTGTGTTCTGTTTCTCTTCCTGTTTTCCTTTATTCTCTCAAATTAATATTTATAGCCTCTAGAAGGACTCCACCCACTTTTTGCTTGTTTAATTTTTACCCCATTTTATTTATTTTTTCTTTTCTCCAAACAGAACCACATAACTTGAACCATCTTGTTTTGCCTCTCAAATTGAGGGGGAAATAATGGAGGGTACCAAGAAACTTCTCTACAACTAGCCTACTAAAAGATAATTTTTTTTCTTTCCTTTTATTTATAATGGGAGAAACCCCCTAATGCTATAAGTGCATCTCAGGAACTTGGAAACACAGCAGTGTGTCTGTTTAATTCTATATGAAATAATTTTATTGCTAATCCACAGGAAAACATGGGTAGGCTCAGACATGGTCCATTGGAGATTCTCATTTTAATATATTTGAAATAAGGGGAAATAATTCCAGTCATGTATAATGAACCAATAATTCCATAGTCATGACCATAACATAAGTTTCATTTCAGAAAGTCTGGACAGTTCAATGGGCATTTAACCTTGACTTAAAAATAAAGAGAAATGAATAATAATTGATAGTAATTGACCCATATGATTTGAAAAAAATGTTTGCATAATTTCATTAAACTTCAATGTATTTAATACTGAGAATAAGCTATCACATTTTTCTTTGCTTGCCATACAAATTTCCACACAGATGCTAGTTAGAAAATACATATGTCTGCAATAATCTTAGTTTGTTGTCTTTTATGCAACTACTATGCACAGAACTTTTAATAAAATATTTTACTGTTATAGTTTATACATCCTATAATATTTTTATGTTCTATTTATTAATCACAGCTACTTGTTTTTATCATATTTCTTACAAAAGAGTTAAAATATTCAGTAAGAAAACTAAGTAAAATCAGAAAACTTTTAAACTGTACTTGTGCTTGCCCTTCAATTTTCTTCCATTTTAATATTTCTGTACTTTATAGTCATTTATATTTGATTTATGTTTCTCTTAATAGAGAAGGAAATTTTAGTTTTAAGCAAGGGTAGAGGGAATGAAGTGTGATTGATTGAAGATCAGGGAGGTTGAGTTTAAGATGCAAGCTCTGCTATTAATAGGTAGTGTAACCTACTGTCTAGGTCCTGATATTTTATTTGTAGAATTCAGTCATTTAATGACTTCTAAAAAATCTTATACAGCAGAGTAATATGCTCAAAGGAAATGTATTTTATCTTAGAATCTCTGAGTCCTTACATGGAGAAAAGTTGCTCTCTTTGAATATATTTACCCTTTTCTCACCCCTCTACTTACACTTCCCAATCTTTCCCTGTAAGTTGGTTTAAATGCTTCTCAATCAATCTCTGTTTTGTTAAATGTTATAAAAACACAAACACACAAAAAAACACAAGCTTATTGCAGATTCTCCAGAAATTTGATTACCCAAGAGTCTTAATCAAATACAGTGTAAAATTTGTTACGGTTTCAAACTTATGTATACTAAACTACAGATGAAAGATGATGACAATATATATAATGAGAAATACATATACTATTTGAATGTATATACATATTATATAAGAGATATACTTAAAGGGCAAATAAAAATAAAATAGAAACAGCAAAAATGTTATAGACATCTTTGTACTATACCACTCCTATACATGGTATTGTTCTAATATTATCCTCCCTAGGATGATCATTTTATGATGCCCATGGATTGCTGCTTCAAATTTAGTAGGTCAAATTTATAAAAAAAAATATGTTGAAGATGTTCTAAAGTTAAAGTGTCACTAAATTTTTTCTCTTATTTGTTCATCTATGAATCTATATATTTATTGATGCTAGATACTTCCAACTGATACTCAGGAGGACCAGAAC
Organism: Suncus etruscus; assembly: GCF_024139225.1. Lineage (NCBI taxonomy): Eukaryota > Metazoa > Chordata > Mammalia > Eulipotyphla > Soricidae > Suncus > Suncus etruscus. The sequence goes on along the minus strand of NC_064860.1, from coordinate 35,555,036 downwards.
ACTTATTGGTGATGCTCTACTGCCCATGAAGGTGGTGCAATACAAGGCCATAAAACTGCAAACCTATATGGATCCTGCAGTGCCTGAATTTCAAGGGTCACCTTAGCAATGCAGTGCCCTGAATCTGCAGTGGTATGCACACCAATCTGTGCTTAGAGGTCTCCAGGATGGCATTCAATGACACCTATAGGACAATGTGTTACAAGGAATCAAATATAGGACAGTGTATTATTTTCTTGTGTTCTCCTGAGATTTTTAAATACCACTATAACTTCAGAATAGTTTCTGACTATGCTAGAATTATATAAAGAAGATAAAAGTTTATTCTGTTGTCTAAGTTAATACCAATTAGTGACATTTAAAAAGTATAAATCGGTTGGTAAATTTGAAGATTTTAAGATGCTGTTCTTAACAATGGGAGAATAGGGTGATTGACCAAGAAAACTGGATAGGGGGTGAAATTAAAATTCAAATGATGTGCTAAAAACATAAATAGTAAATAATTGCTATATCTTTTTTTGTAAATTCTCAGAGGACTGTAATAAATATTGTTAGAGCAAATTCTTCTAAGAGATAGGCAAAAAATCCTAAAACAAAAACATCCTTATGAATATCTTGGAATCTTTCCTAAGAACAAAAAATTTAGCTGAAAAGGAAAAATTCAGGGGTAAAGTAACAGTACAGGTGATTGCCTTGTATAAGGTGAAACACATTGTTCTTTGAGCCCTAGGAGTGAATTTTGAGTACTTCAAAGTGTGGTCAAGAAAATTAAAAGTTATCTGCATAGACAATGTATGGAGATAACCCAGCTTTCCACAACAGAGTAGAAAATAAAAAGCTGTGCTTTCTCTCTTAATGGAGAAATGCTCAGCTATACAACATATGAATTATTACCTCTTTTTATGCAACTAGTATAGAACTAAAAAAATCATGCAAAGCAAAGGAATGATATTTTCAAACAGCTCCTTAGACTTCAAATATAGAACTGGATATACCAATCATGAGGTCAAGGGCAATGTTGGAAATACCAAATTAGAAGTGAAGGAGGGTTTTGTACTACATTTTTAGAAGGTAAGAAAAGAAAAAAAAAACTAAGAAAACCAAAGAGCTAGAAAATGTCCTATTTTTATAGTAATAAAACTATAAATGATTCTTGCATGCAGCCAGTCTAGATACAATTTGTAGGATAACCTATGGTCCTCCATGCACAACCAGGATTAAAATTTTGAGTACAGGGCCCAGAGAGATAGCACAGCTGAGTTTGCCTTGCAAGCAGCCAATCCAGGACCAAAGGTGGTTGGTTCGAATCCCGGTGTCCCATAAGATCCCCTGTGCCTGCCAGGAGCTATTTCTGAGCAGACAGCCAGGAGTAACCCCTGAGCACCGCCGGGTGTGGCCCAAAAACCAAAAAAAAAAAAAAAAATTTGAGTACAGAACCAGGATTACTCCCTAAGCAAAGCCAGGTGTAGCCCAACCATTTCCATTCCCTGCCACATCAAATAACTTAAACAAAGTGGGTGCACCAAAATGGAAATCAAACTTGGTGAATGTTTCTTCTATAATTATATTTGACAAAATTTAGGAGGAGTCAAACTATTTTAAGTACTAGAAGATAACCCATTTTCAGCTATTTGTCTTAAGTAATGAATACTTTTATGTATGATATGGATTTTTATTTAACTAGCTATACTTTCATGTTTTATAAACATTTATAAACAAATGTTTTATAAATAGTTTTAAGCTATTAAATCAGTGATGCATATTAAGATATTATACCATTTTGAGTATATTCTGAATTAGTCTAGTATATTACATTTTCATGAATTTAAAGATTTGTGTAGTTTGAATTCTAAGTGCCTTAGAAATCATAAGTTTAATTTTCTTTTCATTAAAAAAAGTAACTAAAGTTAATCATAATTTATAGCTAGATTTAGAAGACCAGAGAGTAGGTTATTTTTCTAAGATTGTTATCCTTGTTACCTACTAAGATAAAGAGATAGCTTTAATTTTCATAACACACAAAAATGATTTGTTTAACATGTTGTATTATCTTTTATGTTTTCTTCACTGTATTTTTATCTCTACTTATTCATATTCTTTGTACAATGCATCTTTCTATTGCTTGCACAGCCATCTGGAAAATGCAATGAAAGTGGGAAAAAGCCTTTACAGCATCAAAGGTAAATGAGGTTAAAATGCCCAAGGAAACAAAATAATAAAATCATGTACTAGAGGAGACCTTGGAAGATCTAATTTAGAATGACCACTGCTCTTCAATTCAAATTACACCTAAAACATTTCGAAGCTAGACTACTTGTAATTTTAAAAGCCATGGTAGGAAAAATAAATTTGTTGCCTTTTCAAAAGTTTAACAACTTTAGAAAAAGACTACTTTATTTCTGCATGTTAACAATCCTTGCTGTCAGGACATTTTCGGTTATATTAAAATCATTTCTGACAGCTTTTTTTTCCCCACATTCCTTTTTAATATAGCAGGGTAGATTTTTAAGTTACTATTTGAGGATTGCATTAGTTGCATAGTAGGACCAGTAGAAAATCATAGACTATGTGTCCCTTTCAAATATAGCAAGAAAACACTACTTTATGCAGAAGAATGTACATTGGAATCTGCATTTATTAAGTTAACATAAGGTCACTTATGGTGCTTAGAGCTTATTTTTACTTTATTCTTAGGAATAACTCCTGGAAGTGCTTATGGATAGGGCCTGGTTCAGCTAGGAAAATGCCCTACCAGTTGTAGACTTCCTTCTATTCTAGTCACATATTTCTTTTTAAAATTTTTATTCATCTCATATTTGTATCTGCTTAGTAAGAAATTCTATAGAAACGTCTTGGTTGGAATATGAGCTCAGGTTAAATTCAGATTATAGAGATTATTTAGCTTATTCTTTTTACCACCATATGCCTTATATATAGAAGGAGTATCATGTGGCATTGGTCCTTTTTGTATAGGAATACTAAAATAAGGGCCGGGTAGGTGGCGCTGGAGGTAAGGTGTCTGCCTTGCAAGCGCTAGCCAAGGAAGGACCGCGGTTCGATCCCCCGGCGTCCCATATGGTTCCCCCCAATCCAGGGGCGATTTCTGAGCACATAGCCAGGAGTAACCCCTGAGAGTCAAACGGGTGTGGCCCAAAAAAAAACCAAAAAAAAAAAAAAAGAAAAAAAAAGGAATACTAAAATAAGGCATTCTTTTTTTTTATAAGGCATTCTTACATGTAGAAAGAAGTTCATATCTAATAGAAATAGGAACTCATAAATTTACTAGTGCATGAGCACCTTTTATCCTGAACCTATGCAAAAATAAAAATCTTGCCACACCTGCCCCCTTTTTATTTGTATTTTCTAAATAGGAGTTCCTGACTTTTTCATAAAAGTTTAGAACTTGAATTATTTTGTTTGGCCTATTTTTATATCTTTCTACAAATTGAGAAAAGAAAAGAAAAAGTGGATTGGACCCAGGTGCCAAGTAGTCACAGAAGCATTGAGTAAAAAAAAAAAAAAGTCAGATTTAAATATTCAAGCCAAAGTCAACAGTAGAATAGAGACACAAACTCAAATTATAACAAGCTAAACACAAAATGGACTTGTTGCACTAGTAGTCAAGGGGGCTAAGGGTGGAGACATGAAATGCACGATGGAAACTATAGTGAAAGGAGATCAACAATAGTGGGGGAAATGGCCCTAATTCACTGTCACTATATGTTCAAAATATAACTGTGAAAAATTTGTAATTCACAATGGTCTCAAGAAAAACATTGAATAATATTTATTTTAATTATTCACACTGCTTTCAAATCAGTTAATAATAGAATTTCATAAGTAACCAATAGATGAGAACAGAATAGAATAGAATAGAATAGAATAGAATAGAATAGAATAGAATAGAATAGAACAGAATAGAATGGAATGGAATGGAATGGAATAGAATGGAATGGAATGGAATAGAATAGAATAGATAGAGTAGCATAGCATAGCATAGCATAGCATAGCATAGCATAGCATAGCATAGAATAGCATAGCATAGCATAGCATAGCATAGCATAGAATAGAATAGAATAGAATAGAATAGAATAGAATAGAATAGAATAGAATAGAATAGAATAGAATAGAATAGAATAGAATAGGTAACCAATGTTGAAACTCCAACTATTAGTATTCCTGCAACAATGATTCCCCAGGTCTCCCTCCTTGGCCCAACCTCACCTCCAGGGGTCTCAAACTCGTGGCCCACAGGCCAAAAACAGCCCTCCGTACAACATTTTGTGGCCCTGCCCTAGAGGAATCTTTTTTTGTTTTGTTTTGTTTTAGTTGTTTGGGTCACACCCCTCAATGTTCAAGGCTTACTACTTACTTTGCACTCAAGGTTCACTCCAACATTGCCTCATGTGGCCCCCAGGTAAGTTGAATTTGAGACCCCCAATAGCAAACACATTAAATAAATTGCTTATTGTAGATAAGGTCACATGCTTACACTAGCATTCTTGTTATTTATATATATAATATATATATATAAATACAGTTCCATGTCACAGAAACTACCGATAACATTAATCACTGCACTCCTGATTCTATTCCTAGTCAAGAAAGTCTTATCTCTTCAAGATCATACATTAATATTTAGTAAGGAAGTTAGAGTAAATGTATTATATATAGCTGGTGCCTGGTAACACATAGACAACTGAACTTTTTAAAATATGATACTAGAGACCAAATTAATATTACTAAGGTGGTCCAGTGGAATCTATCACTGTAGAGAGCAAATAGTAAGCATCCTTGGGCTCCAACAATGAACTATTTTGATAAGCTGAGTATTACTAGAAGTGACTGTGGCTCCTATAAATTCCACTGGGGAGGAGGTCAAAAATAGACGATAAATTAAATAAATAGGCTGACAATTATGTGCCATGTTCCTAAACCTTTAACACTTTTGTTTGTTTTCTTTTGAGGTCACACCAGGCTCAGGATATACTCCTGACTCTGAACTCAGGCATTACTCCTGAGCAGAGTCTATATGATCATTTGGTGTCCAGTGATCTAATCTGGTTAGTCACATATAAGGCAAGTTTCCCACCCACTGTATTATTGTTATAGCCCAAACTTAATCATGTTTTAAATGTTGTGTAAAGGTCTTTAACTGGTCTGGAATTTAAACCTATGGTTATATAGTTGCAGAAAGTGAAATTTTAGGTAACATATTGTTGTTGTAGTTAAAATATGGTCATAGTTGAGGAATGACTGTTTTTAAGTGTGATATAGCAAGACCTAAAGCCTGAAATGTAAGTATCAACAGTACTGAAAATCATGTTGCTTAAGTAAATTCACTAAAGAAAAATAAAATCTGAGGTCATATTGTCTTACAAGACTAAATAATTTGCATGTACATTATCATACATCTTTAAAATATCTTGCCATAGCTATCATTAAAGAACCAATATCCTTCATTCACAGTTGAAGTTTTGTGTGTTTTTATCACTATCTAGAATTTTTATCTTTGGCATCATTCCCTTGTTTTATTTATCTAAATGACTTTTTATTTTATTTTCTCTTGGCTTATTTTTTAATATGACACCTTTCATGTTCAAAGCCTGTTGTCAACGGAATGAAACATTTAATTAAAATTTTTATTTTGACTTAGATAGAAATTAATGAACTAAAATCCCAAAAAAGCCATCCAAAAAATCAATGAAGCCAAGAATTGGTTATGTGACAAAATAAACAAGATAAATTACTAGCAAATTTCTCAAAAAAAAAGTAATAAGAGATAACCCTAATAAAACAAATAAAAAGTGGAAGTGGTCAAATAACAACAGAAACCACAGAGATTGAAAGGATTAACAAAGATTACTTTGATAAATTCTATACTATGTAATGAGAGAACCTAGAAAATAATGAATAAATTCTTGGATTCCTGTAACCTCAAATACTGAAACAATATGAGCTAGAATACCTGAACAAACTTATTACTATTACGAAAACAGAAATGGTAAAGTCTTTGCAAAAGTAAAACCCAGACCAAGATTGATTTACTAGTGAGGCAAGACACCACAAAAAGAGAAAATGACTGACTGATATGCTTGATAAACACAGATGCAACACTTCTTAACAAAGTATTAGCAAATAGAATCCAATAACACAATACAAAGATTATACAGGGATGACCATTAGGATTGATCCCAAGAATGCAAGGATAGTTTAACTTATACAACTCAATAACCATAATACATAATATCAATAAAAGAAAAATAATAAAATCATATCAACATACATGGTGATAGCACATTTTAAAATCCAGCACACAGACACATTGTCTGGTTCCTAAATACATATTAAACACTCCTGCCTTCTTGAAATGTGTACTTTTATGCTGAGTTGTATATTGTGGCTCTCTTTACCATTGAAAAATTCTGTGAGCACTCTTGAACAAACTACTGATAAGCTTTTTGTCTTTGTGCCTGTTTTGTGTGTGTACATGCCCTGAGGACCATGCCTTATCAATATATATGGTCCCCCTGAGCATTGCCAGGAGTTATTCTTGAATGAAAAAAACAAGTTATTTTTTTCTCAAGGAAAAATACCCTGAAAAACTTATTTAGGTAGGTATTTCAAGGAAATATAACAGATTACTTAAAAGGTAAAGTTAAGGCAAATGAATAGTCTTGCTCTGGAATAAAATAAAATGTATCACTATATAAATTGTGTCTTTGACATATAAATATAAAAATTTTATTTTATTGATATATTGTTAATTATTTCTGTTATATATTTATTTGTTTGCAATTAAATATAATCATTCTAAGTATGCTGTTTATCTCATAATCTAGGTCCTATCATTGCACTACTTTTCAGTCTATAATAATATAGTCTCTATATAATAATATAGTCTCTAGTCTCTAGGTTTTAAATGATACAAATTGGGTCCAAAAGGAATATGCCAACATAAATCTTTACCTCTATAAGAATTCTATAGATAGCTAATTGACATCATTTTCTAGTAGACATTTCCAAAGAATACATAAAAATTATAACTTTTCATTTTAACCACTCTCTCCATTTAAACTGACCACTCTGTGATTACTCAGTTATCTACAATAGGTTACTTTTTTTTATTAATTATACATCTCAACTCATATAATATTTAAAATGTCATTTCTAAGTCCCAGATATTACAAGATATCGCCTTTGTTGGTTATTATCATGTGGTTGATCACCAACTCTTCCTATATGGTCACTCAATTTCTAAGACTTATTCCTGAGTTATTAGCCTGGAATAAACCTCAAGCACTGTCAGTGGTATACGAAAAATAAAAGAAAAGGAATTTAAAGAGAAAAATTATGCTATTAAATTTAATTTTGAAAATGTAGGAATTTATATTTCAAACTAAAGACCAAATGTCTTAAATAATTCTTGCATGAGTTGATAATGTGTTTAAATTATGAAAATAAATATATAAATTACCTGAAAAATGAAAGCATAGATAATAAATACTGAAGAGAACCATTTAAAGAAATAAGACCACTGAAACATAAAGTGGTAATTAAAACAAGATAAATATTTATTAAAAGTGACTGTGATTTTTTAAACTGTTTTGGAATAAAATCTAGTTTTGTATTTAAATAATATCTTTTTATGATATAACCTTAATTAAAAATAACATTTTAGGGGCTGGAGAGATAGCATGGAGGTGGTGCGTTTGCCTTGCATGCAGAAGAATGATGGTTCGAATCCCGACATCCTATATGGTTTCTTGAGCCTGCCAGGAGCGATTTCTGAGCATAAAGCCAGGAGAAACCCCTGGCTTTACATCTAAAGAGATATCATACATTCCCATTCAGTTTAGACTTTAATATTTTTGAAATATTAGTTTGATACTTAGGAATCATCTAAAAGTCACAGATTAAAATATCTTGATTATTTATCTGGGGTCAGAGAGATAGTTCAATTGTAGGGAGTTTGCCTTACACATGGCTGACCTTGGTGAACTTTGGTTCGATTCCCACATAGTGTCCCTAGCCTGCCAGGTGGGATTTCTGAGTTAAGAGCCAGGAATAACTCCCTCAGCACAAAACAAAATAAAACAGAATCTCTTAATTATCAATGAGGCTTTTTTTTTTTTACTGTTGATGTTGACTAGGAACAAACACCCTACAAGTAAACATTAATCTCTGTAAGGTCAGAAATTTTCTTGTTACAGAAAAATGTCAAGAATACTTCAAGCCAGGAGCGTCAAACGGGTGTGGCCCAAAAAAACAAAAAAACAAAACAAAACAAAAAAAGAATACTATTTATACTATTTTACACATTGCAGCGCTATTTACAATAGCCAGAATCTGGGAAACAAACCAGATGCCTAAAACAAATGAATAGATAAAAAAAAATATGCTACATATACACAATGGAATACTATGCAGCCATCAGGGAAAATGAAGTCATGAAATTTTCCTATAACAAGATGAACATGGTAACTATTATGCTGAGTGACAGAATGAGAGAGAAACACACAGAATAGTCTCACTCATCTATAGGTTTAAGAAAAAATAAACTGCAATATTGTAATAATACAGAGAGATAATAGCAATGAAGCTATGGCCCTGGGTATGAAGCTTACCACAGAGAGTAGTGAGTTCAGTTAGAGCTACACTGACAGTTATCATGACAATGTTAGTGAGATAAATAGAATGCATGCCTCAAATACAGACAGGGTTTGGATGAGGAGAGATTTTGGGGGAATTGTTGGTGGGAATATTGCACTAGGGAAGGGGGGGTTCTTTTTTTATAACTGAAACCCAACTACAAACACTTTTGTAACCATGCTGCTCAAATAAAGATATTAATTTGTGAAAAAAAAGAATACTCCTGACACATGGCAAAATATCAAAAAATTATATATTTATAGATAAATATATATATATAATCTGACATTTATATCATTATATATCAACTATTACTTATTTTTCTAAGTTCATTAAGCTTATTCATTCTGAATCTAATAGGTTATAATTCTAGTTGTTTATTTTTATTTAACTTTATTTTTGTATAATCATCATGCTTTTAAATATTAATTTGTGATTTGGTATAAGATATATAATGTTCCAACATTAATCACTTCACCAATATCCTTTTCCCTTCTACTAATGCCCCCCACTCCTATTTGATTCCCATCAGTCTGCTTCTATAGAATTCTATAAATTCTTGTAACAATTTGGAAACAGGTTTGCACTGATTAGTCACCTCTAAATTATTTAGCAATACATTTCATTTTTAGTTTGTATTCTCAGTTTTTATAATGTTTCTATAAAATGCTTAAATGCAGTCATATAGATTATTCTTCCCTCCTCTGTTCTACCACCCTGCATTATTATTAGCAAGTGATAGCCAAACAATTAATCACAGTTTAACTACAGCACTGCAAACAGGCTGTCAAAGAATCTAAAATAACTAGATCAGCTATGGTACAATCTGCTTATTTTTAGTTATCCCTGGATGGCACAAATCCCTTCATTCAATTCTCATTTAAATTGTAATTTTTTTGGAATTTTGGTCTCCTATTTTTATGGATTATTTAGGAGATGACAAAAGTTACAAGTAAATAAAACCACATTTAAGTATATTTACTTTTCAGAATTGTACTGAATCTCTAGAAATTCAAGAAATACAACAAGAAAACTTGTATTCAAGATAATGAACAAATCATTGACTAGCACTATAAAACAGACTCTAAACAAAAACTTCCAGGAACGTTAATAAAATGTCTAATTTAAATATTCAATGTTTCCACATATCATCCTTTTCTTATGTTTTATAATCCCTAGAGAATGTAAAAGAAAGGTGACCTATCTCTATAGTGATCTTACATTAACTATCCTAAAAGATAAATATTTAAAGATTAAATATTTGACATTTTTTGTTTCTGTTTTGTTTTGGGGTCACACGTAGCAGCGCTCAGGTTTTACTCCTGGCTCTGCACTAAAAAATCACAGGCTCAGAGAACTGTATAAAATTGTGGGAGAGAACCGCAATTTATCCTGGGTTGGCAATGTGCAAGGAAAATGCCCTACTAATGTACTATCGCTCTTGTCCCAAAAGATTAAATATTTAAAAGATAAACATTTATCCTAAAATATATATTCACGAGTAAGTTTTAAGAAATCAAATGTACAGAGATACTTTGAAAGCGAGATACATGTCAACTAAAACTGTAGAAAAATTGCCTACATATAAAATCAACGTCAATAAATTGTATGAAGCCTACTTGGATCCTGGATGCAAACCTAGAAGTTCAGTGACTTGGTTTAAGTTATTTGAGAGTTACACAGACTCCACATGAAGTTGTTTGGGTGTTATATCATGCTAGGAATCAAATTCAGGGCCTTGAATGAATTAGAAATGCCCTATACTACTTGAGCTATATCCCTGATCCTAACCCATATAATTCCGGATAGTTACTTGCCAGCGATTAAGAAGTTGGGATATGTATAAATATCCCAATTTATATATCTCAACAAGAAATATGGGATATATATAATATATATGTGTTATGCACCAGTTATTAAGAGTCATTTATTTAGACTATGGACATGGTCATTAAATGCTGGATGAAACATAAAGGTTTAGGAAATATGGGGAGAACATAGAAAACAAGTGATATAGTGTTACTTGATGGGTAATTTGGTTTGTTTCATTTGATTAGGGGTTTCATGTCTTCTGCTAGGCACAAATTAAAATACTGACTCACACAAGAAAAAGTAATGTGGTATATGTTAACTTGGATGAAATTGCAGGATATATATTTCTTAGTGAAATAGGACAAAAGAAGTTAGAAAAATAGGCAGAAGGATAAACAGAATGATCTCATTCATCTGTGGTATATAGATAAACAAATCAAGGGCACAACATCAATCAATAATGAAATTTGGCTAAGTATGATAAAAATATTGAATATTAGTTTATTGATTTGTTCAGCTGGATTTTGAGCTATATATTATCTAAGAGAAAGAAATGCTAGATCCAAATTGCCAGGAACCGTATGATATAAATTGAAATGACTTTGCATGGACTCACTAGCATCCGCATGGTTTGGCAAAAGGAGAATTGATTCGAAGGAGGGGTTTTCAATAATGACACTGGACCCCTAAAGGAGGTTGAGGAAGAAGGCTGGATAGAAGGCCCTATTTGCACTTTGGTGGAGGGGATTAAGATGGGAGTTTCCCCTTTTCTCTCCCAGTCACAAACCTGTCTGTCCCCAGCGGACAAAGGATCAGCAATGACACAAGAACACTGAAGGAGTCTGAGAAAAGACCCTGTTTGCATTTGGTGGACGAGATTAAGACAGGAGGTTTCCTATTCCATCTCAGACACAAACCTGACTGGCCCCAAAAGACAGATGACCAGTAAAGCACTGGAAGCCAAAAGGAGGCTAAGGAAAGGCTGACAAGAACTCAGTAATGAAAGTTGGGCACTGGAATATAGACCAGAGAATGCCAGAATTAATAAAGTTGAGGGGTAAATAAAGTGACTGAAAGAAACACAATAAAATAGGGGTAAGTATAATTTCAAATTCCAGTGTGTTGCTAAAAGAGGTAATATAATGCAGTAAAAACACTACTGTCTAACAAACAGTGAAGGGTAGGGTGAGAGAAACAGAATATTCAATCAGGAAGAGGTTTATGTGTACTTCATGTGGAGCATGAGTAATTTGAATTTTACTATATCCTATTACTTCAACAAGTAGAAAATAGAATACCATCCTGATATATATGTAAAACCATGTGATATATTGTTCTATAATATATTAAATTCCTTTCCACTTCATTTCTGTACTCTTTTCCCACACTATATTATTTATTATCTGAACTTATATACCTTTATTCTTAAAAATAAATGATATAGCCTAGAATGGCTGAACGCTTGAAAGGTTACACACATGTGGTGGATAGGGTATGAATATAGCTGATGTTTCCTGAATAAAAAAATAAATAAATGATATAACTCAACAAGACTGAATATTAATTCAATAAGTTCATATTAAATACCTGTTCTATATAAAGACTATTATTGGCATTGTAGATAAAATGGCTGAAAAATGTGTGATCTGTTTCTACTGAAGTATGGTCTATTTAAATTATACCATGTAAAGAATACAGGAGGTGACATATTTACTTCAATATAAAACATAAGATATTTTTGCACTTTCCCTTATATCTTTCAAGGTGAATTTTGAAAGTTTAGTTGTATGCATTTCCTCTTTGGCAGCTCTAACAAGTTCATATATAAAGTTGTGTAGAGATATTAAATATTAAATATCATAGAGATATCTACAGCCTAATAGGAATCATTCTAGAAAAGACCTTCCTAACTCTGTATTTACTGAGAGTCTATCAATGTATAATTTTTAATTTATTTGAAAAGTAAAAAATAACATGTCTTGTGCCAGGTATCAAGATACACTGGGAAAAAAAGATGAATAATATAAGATTTCTACCCTTAAAAATCTTACAAACTAGTCATAAGACTGACAAGCAAACAGAAAAAGTAATAAGAATAGTGACAGAGCCAGGATGTATAGCAAAAAATCATATGTGAGCAATGTCATTATTTATATGTCATCATACATTTGTCATCCTAAACTTTGGCAGCTAATACTCTAGAAGCACAAATATTTACTACCTTATATGTGGTTGAACTTTGATATCGAAAACTATGTTTTAAGTAATATATTTGGTTCTGATTTATTGATAGTTATTGATAATTTTCCACATCTAGTTGATGGTACAAATTATTACTCCCATGTTGCTAACACAATATTATGTTTTCTATATATACTGCAAACAAATTCTTCTATCATATTTATGACATAGAACTTGAATATGATTGTTTAGGTTTGTTACACAAAATCTGTATTATATTATTTATTTATAGTCATCATATTTTCAAATTTGAAATTTTAAGAAAATGAAATTAAAGCACACCATTTTATTTTATTGATTTGGGGGCTTTTCTAATGGTGTAGGAGCTATTCCCTACCATATTTAGCCAAAGAAAAAAAGAAAAGAACAATAATAGACATTATTAATATTATATAGACAAGAGATAAATGCTAATGGCTATATAAAACTTAAAAATGAGCATATAACAGCTTGTTTTCAAGGTTGAAATGAAATTAGAATGGAAAGAAGAAATTAAACTCGATATTTAACTATTCAATTTGTGAATTTGGTGAAGTAAATCTTCTGTGAATAGTGCAATAAAGGATACCTATGATATGTTCACAATTTAATATTTTATATCTTGCTAATTTCCAGATATATATTCTAAAAATCAAGATTAAAATGTATATGTAGGTGTCAAAGCAAAAGTATAATGAGTAGAGAGCATTTTCTTCTTATGCTGCCAACCCAGATTCAATCTTTAGAACCCCTTAAGCCTATCAGGAGTAAATTCTGAGCACAGAGAAAGGGGTAAACTCTAATCACCACTGTGAACCAAACATTTAAAAAAATAAAAAAACAGTTCATGAAACAGTTTCCCTCACACATGGTAGATTCCTCAGTAGTTTTATCTTAGATAGATGAATCTCTGAGATGAGATTTAAATAGAAGAGTTATATTAAAAAACTGATTAGAGGGGCCGGAGAGATATCACAGTGGTAGAGCATTTGCCTTGCACACAGACGATTCAAGACAGTGAGTGGTTCTAATACCGGTATTCCATATATATCCCCCTGCCTGCCTGGACTGATTTCTAAGGGCAGAGCCAGGAGTAAACCCTAACTGCAGCCGGGTGTGACCCAAAAACAAACAAACAAAAAGAAAGAAACCAATTAGAATTTTATTTTAACTTAATAAAATAACATTTTACTTGCCTAGTTGTATAAAAAGAAAAAAAAAAGAAACTCTTTCAACTCTGGATGGAAGTATTTTATAGGACATCTCACTTAACTGTCAAATTGGTGATTTTTCTTTTGTATTTCTTTTAATCTATATAAATTAGGGTGAGAGAGTGAGAGAGTGAGATAGAGGTGAAATAAAGTTCCTGACACATAAGTTGTGGGAGGCTGACATTGGTGATGGGAAATTTGCACTGGTGAAGGTTGTTGTACATTTTATGACTGTAACTCAGCCATGAACAGCTTACTCTGAAAAAAAAAACTGTATTTGAATAACCTTGTATCCATAGTATTTAAGTAAAAAACTATAATAAATAAAATCAAGGTTCAAAAATATTAAATAAGTTACCCTGTGCAATACACTCTGAATATAAAATCATGTTTTAACAATAATTTTCCTATCTCCCTTAAGGCAAGTAAATTTACTTTTTTCTTATTTTGGCCACACCCAGAGTGCTCAGGCTTTACAACTGGCTGTGTGCTCAGAAATCACTCCCAGTAAACTTAGAGGACTATATGGGATAACAAGGATTGAAACCAACGTGGCTACCTTAAAGGCAACTGCCCTTCCAGCTGTGCTGTTCCTCTGGCCCCAAAATTTTGAACAAATGATATGACACAACCCTACTGATTTAAAAACTCCACAAAATCAGACATAATGTTCAGGGGAAATAAACTTTAGAGAGACTGCCAGATTTGGTGATAGTTTTGGTATTTGCTCTTGATGCTCATGACAGTTCTGCCCCATAAAGAGGGAGTATGACCCATAAAGAACACTCTCTCTTGGTAAGATAAACCATGACTGGAGCTGAGCAGCTGTAGAGGGAATTAAGAATAAATCAATAAACTGCAAATAATCAATAAAATGCTTAATTTCTGTGCATAAACCTGTAATATATCTCCAGCCTAACATCGTCTATCTTTATCGAATACCTTTTTGCTGAAATTAAACTACACTGTTTCCATTTTAATAGGTTCCATGTTATTAAAATAATTTTTGCAAAAATCATTCAAATAACATAGTATTGTTTCCATTTTAACAATTCATATGCATTCATAAAAATTTAAATAGTCAAAAAATTTAAATTCTCAAGTAGATCATTCTTAAGAGTAGGACTATTAAAAAGAGTAGAATGAATATGCATGCATTCTTACTAATTTTAAAAAACCTTCTTGATTTGGGAGCTAGGGGTATACCGGTGGTGCTAAGGGCTAACACCTGTCTGACTCTACACTCAAGTGTCAGTCCTGGCTGGCTAAGAGGACCATATGTGGTGCAGGTAATTGAATGCAGGTTGGCTGTGTATAAGACAAATATGCTACCCTCCCACTGTACAATCACTCTGGCCCCATAATTCTAAAAAATTATTTTTAACAACCTTGGTTATCTGTCATCATCTCATAAGTGGACATTGCTGAGAACACTCTTCTTTAAGAATTTACTTAAAAATATGAAGTGGCAACAACTCCAATCTCTCTCATCTTCTTTTCTATAGACAACAAAGGCTCAAGTGGTTTCTATTCTAACTGCTGCGATTCATTTTCGTCTTATTGAGGATATTTTTCTGCTTATCCTCTGATCCACTGAGAGCCAGGTAAGAAAACCGATCAGAAAAAACAGGAGTACAGAAAAATAGGAAGACACTCAGAAAACCATTTAGGGAGAACTGTGAAAAATGTCAAAGAACTCTAAATCCTAGGTATTTTGATGTGGGCTTTGAGGTTTTACAGTGTTTTCTCAGTATACACTGGAGACCTTAATGATATTAACCATGTACTTCTTCCAGAAACAATAGTTAAAAAGGCTTCTTCAGACCTGGGTTTCTACTGTTTTTCCTTCACTACTCTGCAGTTTTACCTACACACATATTTATTTTTCTCATTACAAAATTGATAAATAGGAGCTTGAGAGAGTAGACTGAGTAATGTAATTGCTTTTCAGGCAGCCAAGAAAGGTTCAATCCCAGAATTACATATGGTTCCTCCTATACCACTAAGATTGATCCCTAAGCACATTTGCAAGAGTAAGCCCTAGGCACCACTGGCTGTTGTACCTAGACAGCAACAACAAAGTAACAAAATATATATCTATATATGCAGTTATTATTATTAAAATATTAAATATATTTTTGGATTTTATATAGTATTTAAAGTTAACATAAAGCTATATTTTGTATAGTTAAATTACTTTTTATAAGTACCAATATATACTTCATATTTAGTTCAGATTCCTTTTTGTTTGTTTTAATTTTGCTTTTAGAGGTGCTTAGGAGTTACTCCTAACTGCAATTGGCAGGCTAAGGAAACCATATGGAATATCAGGGATCAAAACCAGGTTGGCAACTTACAAGGCAAGTACCCTACTCACTGGGATATCACTCTGGCCCTGATTTTTTTTCATCTTAATGAAAGTTTCTGTTTTTTATAAAACATTATAAGCAGATGAATAGTTATTTTATCATTTTCATTTTTTTTTCAGGATAAGAATATATATTCTCCTATTCTGTTGGTCCTTCATCTATTTTCACTTAACAATAGACCTTGTAAATTTATTTTATTTTGTCATTCTACTTCTTTTGTTTTGGATCAACTGTTCAGTAGTTTGAATTTTTGTATCTTCCAAAATTTATCTGAGAAACCTCTGTTATATATGTTACAATGCTTTCACAATTTTGATGAATACTAGAATGAAGATAATTTTTGTATATATGTGTATTTTAGTGTATAATTTGTCAATTTTTATTGTAATATAAAATTTTCAGAATCAAGAAAAATGAATTAAAATTTAGTCTACAGCCATACCACCCTGAACGAGCCTGATCTCATCTGATCTCGGAAGCTAAGTTGGGTCTGGCCTGGTTAGTACTTGGATGGGAGACCGCCTGGGAATACTGGTGCTGTAGGTTTAAAAAAATAAATAAATAAATAAATTTTAATATGTGTCTGGGGAGAGAGTTAAAGCACTAGAGAATGTGCTTGAAATATATGAGATCCTGAGCTTCATCTGCAGCACTGAAAGGCATTGGAGTCCCTTTCTCTGTATCACCAGTCTTTGTATATACCAGCCTTGTGAATAGCCTAGCTAGGTTAAGCACAGAAAATTAAAGCCAGTTTCCTCATCCTATTTACAAAAAAATATTTATTCAAACCATTGTAATCTACAAAGTCCTTCAGTGTTGAATTGCAGATATTCAGGAAATCAGGGCCATTCTTACCACCAGTGTTGACGTACTTCCACTAATGTTCCCAGAGTGCGTCCTATTCTACCTGGCCTGCCAGTATATCAGGCCCATATAAGTTTCAATGGTTAAAGTTTAGGTCTTTTGGTTCTTTTGTTGTTGACTTTGGCTTGGATATTTAGTTCTGTCCTTTTTTTTCTTTACCAATGCTCCTGAGACCTCTTGGCCCCTAGTCCTCACTCTTTCTTTTTATCCTTTCTTCTTGGTTTTATAGAAAAATGTTACTGTCCATGCTTTCAATGCTCTGTTGTGTATGACACTGTTTTAACATTTTCAAAAATATTAAATTAAATAAATTTTCAACAGCTATAGTTAATATACTTTAAAAGATGGAAACCCATATACACTTATACTTATGGAAAATAAAAGATGCACTTCTCCATATATATACATATACACACACACACACACACACACACACACACACACACACACATATATATATATATATATATATATATATATATATATAGCTATCCCACTATCTTTCTATGAGGCTTTGATGCAAAGTATAAAATAAATCTTCAGGTAAATTGTCAATTGCAATCTTAAATGCTATAAATTCCAATAGTAGTTATGCTAATATTTAAAGAAAACCATATAAGGCCCAAGTTTAAATAAGACAATTTTACATAAACAGCTCTAGAACTTTAAATGATCTTTATTTTATGTCTCTTTTAAAGTATTTCACAAAACAACATATTATGTACTTCACTTAAGAGTACATAAATTCATTAAATTAAGCTTTAAACATGTTTCCTTTGAGACACACAAAAAGAAAACATTTGAATGATGCTATTTCATCATTTTCTCTACTGGACAAAGATGTCTTTGCTGATGGAGCGGAAATGCTTTGCAAGTCCATATTCTATTGTCTTAGAAGCTATTCTGAATGGAGCCACTGCCATTATGTGAATAAGTCATGCATGATCCCTGGGTATATTATCAGCCCCTTGTGGAACATTTTTACCAATGATGAAATGTTATTGTTGTCAGTGTCAGACATTCAGTCTTTATCAGTCTCCTTCTTGACAGCCCTCGTTATTCAAGCAGACTTGGGACATCTTCAAGGTGAGAACTTTCAATACAAGGTCAAGTGGACCAAATTTCTAACTATTGCTCAACCATTTCCTTTCCCTTTCATCAAGTCTCACAGACTCAACCCCTTTTACTTAAGGGATGCAGAAAGAGGTCAAATGGTAACATCATTCTCCTGAGATGTTAGAGACATCTAAATAAATTGTATAGTTTCTTCCTACCTTTTCTAAAGGCGTAAATTATGCACTTACTGTTGATATCACACATACTTATATTTCAAAGAAGCATTATTAGCAGTGATGTGTATGAAAAACATTAAGCTTTAAAGTAAACTTAAAATAAGTTTAAAGTAAGCTTTAGATCCTGAAGGATTTTTTTTTAATTCTTCCATATTTTAATTTTTTTTTAACTCTGGCCAGTTTATATTTCTAAACTAGAGTTCTCAATTTAAAATGAATCATCTACTACCTGTCTTGTAGAAGTGTTATGAAATTTAAATGTGATCCTACATATACAAAAAAATCTAATGCTTATTATCTGGATCATTATAGAAGCATAGAACATTTCCTTTCTCTTATACTTCATTCTTTAAAGATTTTTTTTTTTTTTGGTTTTTGGGCCACACCCGGCGGTGCTCAGGGGTTACTCCTGGCTGTCTGCTCAGAAATAGCCCCTAACAGGCACGGGGGACCATATGGGACGCCGGGATTCGAACCAACCACCTTAGGTCCTGGATTGGCTGCTTGCAAGGCAAACGCCGCTGTGCTATCTCTCCAGCCCCTTATACTTCATTCTTACTTTGTTTTGTGACCAATTCTGTTTCAACAGCTTTATGTTTATTTTTACTCTGAAGTCAGTGATAGCACGGTGAATAAAAATAGAACAAATCTAATCTTTGCATAATATTGTACTTTTCTCAAAGCTGAAACATTGAGCTAAGGCCCAATTCAATTGCTTCTTTGTCTCATAAGTTTACTTCTTATGCCCATATAATTCTGACTCACAGCTTTTTATGAACTACTAAATAATTGTGCAAAAAAGCACCCAAAGGGTTTAAGGAAGTAGCTGGCACACAAACACATGAGCATATCAGAATGTCAGTTATCTACATTTAGACTGGCAGATTGCACATGTATTATATGTAATTATGCATGTATTAGAATAATGATGAGAGCCCTTCAATCTCAAAGGAGCAAGCAGAATTGGTAGAGTTTATAAAGACTATAAACTGAATGGTAACAGATCTCCCATGATTATAGGGGCCCAAAGAGAAAACATTGATTTAAGAAAAATACTTATTTCCACATTTTTTAAATGGCATAATGCTGGTTTGTATGATTCAATAAGTCTCAGACTACAATTTCCTGTATCTTCATATATTATGTTTCTACAACATATGCACAAGTACCAATATATCTACTCCACAGATCATTAGATCTAGTTCTCCTTTAATACCTCTCTCAGTCTATTCTGTTACTTTCAGTTCTGTGGTTCTGAATTTATGGTCTTGGAAAACATTTATTTCCTATATGACAAAGATGTTCTATGATGTTCTAGTATTAATCATCTAATATAGACAGGTCACAAAAATAATAGCATTCAGACTGTATTTTTAGTAAGAGATACTTGACCAATAAATTGACTGATAAAAATTGATTAGATACTAGCAAATAACACCCGATAATATTGACACTTGTTATTTAGTTAATTGGAATATATTTTAAGAGCATGCTGTGAGGGGATATACACAGGAACAGTATCCAAAAGTATGTATTACTCTTATTCAAAAGTAGCATATATATTATTGAGGTCATACATTATGTACTACAATGGGTTTCATAATATTGTCATTCAGACAAATATTTTGTAGAGATCTATTATATTACCTTTAATAATGTGAGGACACTTAGTTTATTGGAAGAATTATGTGGTATTTCCCACTATGTAGTCATGAGCTTTGATTCTATAGCCATCTCTTTATTAATGTATATTTAAAATTGCTCAATTATCATTTAGACATTTAGGCAGTAAAAGTTATGTTGACTGATTGCAAAAGGATTAGTTTCTAAAATTTTGAATTTAACTGAGAAAACAAAATATTTATCAGAGATGTATACACTTCATTCATTCCTAAAATATTATCAAATACTCTATGGAAAGATTTTAGCATAACTCTCTAAATTTGAATTAGAACACAGAATCCAAGATTTATAATAAGAAAAGCACATTAGAGGTCTGGAGAGTTCTTAGTATATATAGTAAGGTGTTTATTTTGTATAGGGCAGACCTGTATCTTCTCCTTTTAGTTCCCTGTGGTTCACTGAGCACATTGGGGAGTAATTCTTAAATGTAGAGTTAGGAGTAACTTCTGTGTATTACAGATTTGCAAGAAGCCCCCCCAATTATATATATAAAATATATCACCATCTGTACAAAAATACATAAGAAAGCCTAATAAATGTATTCTTAAAGTACAAGTATGTTGTTTTTTCTCATATTATTCATTAAAATATAGCTAGGCAAATGGTATTATAATTATTGCATGATTATTACACCATAAATGGATTCTAGAAAATCATAACATAGATATCCCTAGGATATAACATTCTAAAAAAGTCTGAAATACTATTCAGTAATTCATTTCTCTCACATTAGAATTGAATTAATTCTTAAAATTATATGTTTATACTTAACTCTACTACAAGTTGACAAAGTATTACTAGGCACAAATTACTTTAGGTCTAAATCCAGACTTTTTGAGTTTAAACCCTGATTTTATTGACATTTGGAGTAAATTAATTATCTAAACTTTTGGAGAAGTCTGTGATCAATGTTAGTTCAGAGATTTAAATTATTTAATACATTTGAATTGCATATTAAAATGGTTGCTTAGAAACAACACAAAAATGTTAAAATTATTATCAAATTCATCGTTATTTCTCTAAATTACTTCCATAGTAAGAAAATAGTTAATAGTAATATTTCTAAAATATTTTATAGAACAAAAGAGTTAAAGCAGATCCTAAATGTAGCATCAACTGATCTGTAGAATCACTGAATATATGCTCATTAGTTAGCTAATAATTTAAAAATAAGTCAATAACTATATTATTAAAAAATCAAGTAACAATTATTTCTATATTTTTTTCTTAAAATTATTATGCCCCTAATTCACTTTCAATATTTGTTGAATGACAGCTGTGGTTGTCTTGCCTACAACTACCTACCATTGATGCCACCCATATGTTCCAGAATTTCTGAGTTCTTGTTTTCTTTTAATAAAATAATTGTCCTGTCCCATACCCACACCACCTCAACTTTATATTCTCAATTTATAGTCCAATGTAAAAAGTATACTGTTCAGTGATATTTGCAATACTCTTTTTCTTCCATATTCACTACATAAGTGATATAACTTGGTATTTATCCCCTGCCTCTGACTTAATTTTTTTTTAGATGCATTTCAATTCAATACAAATGTCCACAAACTTCCAAGACTTTTTTCCTTGTAACTGCATAGGTTTTTTTTATAGAGTATATATAAGCTCAACTTTTTTTGTTGTGTTTTGTTTGTTTGTGGGTCCAATGTGGTGGTGCTCAGGGATTACTCAGGTTCTGTGCTCAGAAATCACTCTTGGAGGACTCAAGGGAACATATGATATTCTTAGAATTTAAACTAGGTGAGCTAAAGCAAGACAAGCTCCCTACCCACTGTACTATTGCCCCAGCCCTAAAACTACTTCTTAATCCATTTATCTTCGTTAAACCTTTGTGTTACTCTCATATTTTGATTGTTTTCTAAGAAGTTGGAAGACCGTAGATATTCACATATTTTTAATATTCTCTTTTTTCAATAAATGTGATACAAAATTTAGTGATTAAAATTGCCAAAAGGACAATAGAGAGTCATGCTGTATGTACAGCATAATGAAATAAAAACTAAGTACTTATACTCTTTGTGTTTTCAACATAAGGCTCTTCTGGTTTGCTAAAGGATATAGGTCCTAAACAACAAAATAATATATTGGACGATAACAGCATACTTTATCCACAAAATTGTAATACAGTAAAACAGGGTATCCACCTCAAGGCCTAGAATAGTTTGTCTTTAAACTAATTAAAAGAGAGCTAGGAGAGTCCGGAGAGACAGCATGGAGGTAAGGCGTTTGCCTTGCATGCTAAAGGTCAGTGGTTCAAATCCTGGCATCCCATATGGTCCCCCAAGCCACCAGGAGCGGTTTCTGAGCATAGAGCCAGGAGTAACCCCTGAGGGCTGCCGGGTGTAACCCCCCCAAAAAAAAGAGAGAGCTAGGATTGTAGTTAAAGTGGTTTTTCACAAGTCTTAGGGCCTTATGTTAAATCTACAGCTCTGCATGCTCTTTGAAATAATAATAATAATAATGATAATAATAATTTCACACACTCTGCTATTTGTTTTATTGCATTTCTTTCTTCTTCAGTCACATGCCAACACATTTTAAATACCCATTATATATGTATATTTATGCAAATATACAAATATGTATTTATGCATGCATATATATCTATGATATGCATGGATGTGTATAAGATAAACATATATAGTGGATGTATGCTTATATATGCCATATGAATACATATAAATATGTATGTACCACTATGCCAACCACAGAGATATATACATAAATCATTGAAGTTCTTTTCTCTAGATCAGTGGTTTTCAAATAATGACCCAAGACTGCATTGGGTCAAAAGTTTAAAAAAGTTGAAAACTACTTTACTTGAGTCACCTATATTATAGGACAATAAAAAAAATAAGTTGCAAAGTTATAAGCATCGAAGTAAATGTATGATAAATCGGCCTGTGGAGGAGGAGAAACAAAAATATAAAAGGACCATAAAAGGACCTGAGCCAGGGAACAAGAGTTCTCAGGTGCTTTGGTGGAGAGTAAAATAAAAAAAGGATAGACTAAATATCTAAGCCAAAGTCAACAACCGTGGAAACAAAAGACCCAAATTCTATTGAACTAAACTTTTAAATGACCCTGTTATACTGGCAGACAGGGACAAAGGGTGATGTTTGAGATACATTGTGGGAACATGGTGGAAAGAAGTGGTGGGAATGTCTGATTTTGTATGGGAGACTCAAGGTGTCAAAAACTTTACCAATATTGCTATTTAGTCTGAAATAGGAGAAAAACGATTCATATTTACTTTGTAGGGTCTCAGTTGTGAACCTATTTTTAAGCTGTAATTGAATTCAGGTGTAAACTACTATACTATATTTTAATTATAGAGCAAATGTCATCCATATTCATGACCAGTAAGTAGGCAGTAGATGAATTAAGTAGTGCAACATTTGCATATCATACATACCATAATAATAAGATATGCCAAATGTCTCAATTGAAAAACAAACATAAGCCAATAGAACTATTAAAAGCTCAAAATTCATCTAACAATTATTATTCTCATATTGTTATCTTCTTACATTTTATGGTTCTTTCTGCTATGTTGGTGTGATTCCTGAAAGTAGATATTAATGTCTTGTAATTGTTTTTATTTCAAAAAACCCTGTGCATGATCAACCTTAGAATTGAAGAAAAGAAATAACCTTTTTAAAAAATATTTTGATAACTTACACTGTACATGAATGAAAAGAAGTATATCATAAATATGGCTTAAATAATATTACTGAGACTGAATATTATTAAAACACATTTATACAGTGTTTATATTTAAAATTTATTGTACTTCATTTAAAAGCAGACTCTATTGCTTTAGTCAAAAGAAGCATGGGACTTAAATGTACATGAGTATATGACTGATAATTAAAAAGTAGAACAATGGCATCCTAGTGGAATTGTTGAAAAGTTAAGACTATTTCTTAGAAGGGGAAACATAAGCACTGTCTGAAGTTCACAAATTTCATACTCCTTAAGAACTTCTAGAGTCTAGAGTCTAGACTCTAGACCATAAGACCATGAGATGAATTTTAAAAAATCCACACTCCTGATACTCAATACTTTGTGGCCTTAACCTAGCCAATTGTTGTGAACAAGAGCACTCCTGGAAAATTCTTTTCTCTTAGTGGGCAAATGTTTGATACTTTTGTGGCGTATCTCTAAAAGACTTGAGTTCTGAAAATCCAAGAAAGATGGTAGTATAGGTAACAGAAACACAAATAGTGGGAACTTTTATTGGTGCTTATCTGGTATTTCAGAAACAAATGTAATGGGTATACTTCAATAGGAAAAAGGAAGCGAAAAGGAATTGACAGTACAGAGAATCTATTTTATTGCAAAGTTTAGAATTTTCATTTGAATATCGTTTCTATAATTATTGCTAAACATAATATCCATTTTATGGCTGAGAAAACTGAGACAAAGAATATTATTTACAACTTAAATGACTTAGGGTAATTTAGTGACAGATCTCAGTGCTTATTATTCTAGTGCACTATTTCCTATCTGGATTAAAAAAAAAACAAGTTCTCTCTATTCAAACATATTTTCACAATAAATGACATTTGTGATTGAGGTAATAAAATATGTTTACTATATTTTTTTGTTGTCTGATTTTTTTTTTTGGTTTTTCGGCCACACCCGTTTGATGCTCAGGGATTACTCCTGGCTAAGTGCTCAGAAATTGCCCCTGGCTTGGGGGGACCATATGGGACGCCGGTGGATCAAACCGTGGTCCTTCCTTGGCTAGCACTTGCAAGGCAGACACCTTACCTCTAGCGCCACCTCACCGGCCCCTATTTTACTATATTTTAAAACCTCAAGTAATATGTTGAGGCTAATAATTTAATTTAATTTATGTTAGTAGGAAAGAAGTTGAAAGTAAATTAAGTGACATTGACAATGTAATTGATGTTAGAAACAAAACAAAAATAAAAAACTCTTTAATTATTAGAAACTCAATATTCTAGTGTCTATCAACTCAACAGAAATATTATTTCTTGAGTCTTCTAGGTTTTATTAAATCTAGTCATCATTTAGATAATTACATAATTTCTTTGTGAGGGGTAACATCAAATATAAGCTCAGACTTGAGAAAGAAATTATGTCTAAAAATAATGATTCAGAAAATATTAGAATGTGTTGATGAAAAAAATTAGTACTCCTAGTATATTGTACAAATAATTATTAATATATTAATAAAATAGTATCATAACTTTATATTGTTAAGATTAATAAATCTATGAAAACAAACAAAATCTTTAATTTTTGTTAGCAATTGAACAAAGCTGTTAAAATTTATTATATGTCTAGGACTGGAGATTATATTTCCATTAGTGAACATGTATTAGCATAAGCAGGAAAGTAAGCATATGGTTTAAAATATTTTATCTTTTCAGGCTATCCATTCTTTTTGCCCAATAATTAAGTCATTTTTGATTTATCATTAATTTAAGCTTATCCTTAAATATCATACAGTCTAAATAATAACTTTTATGTTATAGTTGCTTTGGGTTACTATACTATATTTCTTAAAACTAAATTGACATCAAAGATATCACCTGACATTTTAACACAATCTAGGACATATTATTTTTAGTTTCTGTGTTACACGCAGCCATGCATAAGGTTTACTTCTGACTCTAGGACTAAAGATTAGTCCTGAGGCCTTCATGATGTGGATCATATTGGGTGCTGAGGTTAGAACCCAAAATGGCCATCTGCAAGGCAAATCCCCTGACAGTTGTATTAACTCTCCAGCTCCAATGTAGATAAAATTTTTGTTTTTGTATAGGAAAACAATCAACAGTCTCAGGGTTTATTCATGGCTCTGCAGAGATTTCTCCTGGCTCTGCACTCAGAGATTGCTTTGGGAATCAGGGGACCATGTAAGGTGCTAGAGATTGATCTCTGGTAGACTGTGTACAAGGGTATCACTCTACCTGATGTACTATTTCTCAGGGCTAACTACATTTTCTTTTGTTTGTTTGTTTCTGGGTCACACTCAGATGTGCTCAGGCTTCTCCTGGCTCTGTGCTCTGTGCTCAGGGATTACTCCTTTCAGGCTGAGAGAGTGTCCAGGATTGGACTGTCCAGGATTGGATTGACTGGAGGGTCCAGGATTGGACTCAGTTAAACTATTTGCAAAGCACCCTATCTGCCATAAAATTGCCTAGACACAAAATCTATAAATATTTAAATATTTATTTATTTTAATTTTTCATTAAATACATATAAATTACAAAGTTACAAAGATACGTATATTGTTCTAGTATCGTTCCCTTCACCAGTGTCCACTCTTTCTATGTTCTCAGTCCCCTTCCCACCAAAAAAACCTATTTCTGTAGTTGGCATTTTTACCATTCTCATTGTCTTAATATTCCCTTCCCTAACTTACACTCCCCTCCCTCACTCCTGTGGCAAGCTTCCTACATTTATCCTCTGCATTTCCTTAGCTGTTGGGCATTTTATATTCCTGTATGATGTTTCTTTATATCCCATGTAAATCTTTTCTTCCTCTGACTGATTTGTTTCAACAAATACTCTCCAGATAGATTCACATTGCAGCAAATATATAACTTTATCTTTTCTTACAGTTAAGTAGAACTTCATTGCTTATATAAATCATAATTTATCTAATTATTCATTTGTCATCACTTGGGTTATGTTTTTATACTTTGGCTAATGTATATAGTACATACTGAACATAGGTATGTAGATAAGATTTTGGCTCCTTGGGGCATTTTCCCAGTAGTGGAATTTCTGAGTCATAGATAAACTCAATTTCACTTTTTTTATGATGTTCCATTTGCCTTCCAAAAAGATTGGCCCTATTCCATATAATTTTAATAATCCTGCTTCCTCTCTTTTTCTATCAGTTTTTACTTTCCCATCCATATATGTGTGTATATCAAGAACATTTAAAAATAAAGAACTGGATTCTTTTTAAAACCAATGCCTCATATTAGTGAGTATATTTCCCCATTTTTGGACAAAATAGACACTCCTTGAAAATGGTCTTCACACAAGATTGTCATTAAATTGGTTTTTTAGATTGCATTTTGCATTTACTATCAGGATATATTCTGATAGGCTGTCATTTTTCCCTAGAAAATTATGAAATGATGTTAAAAATAGTAAAGCATAACAACAGTACTCAGACTTACATATCTATCCCAAATGAACAGAGTCTAGAGATTTCTCTAGTACTTGTCTAAATAACCATGAGTATTTACAAGTCTTAGTTCACTCAGCATACAAGAATACTGGTAATAAAAATAGCTAATGCTTTATAAAGTCATGGAATAGATAACATTTAATGATAACAAATTTTTGACCTTTAAATACAAAACTGAAATTACCAAGCAGTTTTTAGGTTGGGGGAGGGGAGGCAGTAGAAAAGGTCAAACTAATGGTGCAGCTAAGGTCTGAAGCAATTTGGTGATGCTGAAGGTGTAAGTAATTCTCTTTTACCCAAAGCTAGGGATTATCAAATTGCTTAAACAGGGAGTCAGTTCACTATCCTTCAGACTTTTGGTAGGACATATTAAAAAAAAAAATGAACAGGGGTCAATCGGTGGCACAAGTGTAGGATGTTTGCCTTGCAAGCGCTAACCCCCCCTTCCCCGAATCCTATATGGTCCCCCAAGCCAGGAGCATTTTCTGAGCGCATAGCGAAGAGTAACCCCTGAGCATCACCGGGTGTGGCCCAAAAATCAATAACAAAAAAAAAAAAACAACAAACAAATCTTATGCATACAGCACATCTATTATTTATTTATTTTTAATTTTGGGGACACACTCTGTGTGACTAAGGGGTTACTCTTGGCTCTGCACTCAGAAATTGCTCCTGGCAGGCTTGGGGTACCATATGGAATGCCGGGGATAAAACCTGAGTTGATTTCTAGTTGGCCTTGTTCAAGGCACATGCTCTTTTCACTGTGCTATTGCCCAAGCTCCATGAACATATCTTATTTTGAGTTTAAAAAGGAGGCGGGGACAAATACAACATTTAAAGTGAAGAACAAGTAATGTTAAATCAACAAAATTACCAGTACTTCAATGGGAACTATAGAGTTTATTTTGTGAGTTGTAGTATAAGGACCCCCTGCCCAAGACTGAGAGGAGGAGTCAAGAAACAGAGAGAAAGAAAGGAGTAAGAGAATGTGGCGCATATCATATACATGAGCACCGGGACATGTTGGCTGCTAAACAAGGAGAGGTAGTGGTGGCAAAAACACCTGATGGGCTAGATAAATCTCTTTGGTTGGCCACATATGACCTTAATTTGGGGACCCTGTTCAAAGCCAGGTAAGTTGATATAATTGTAACTTTTTTTAATTCTTTTCCTTTTATTTAAAGAAAATATATCCTATAGTTGATATAGTTGATCATAATACATTTATTTCCAGATAAGTGAGATCATAGTTATTGAAAAAAAGAACAAAAAGAAAAAAATTAAAATGAAGAGAATAAATTATAAAAAGAAGTATAGTGACAAGCAAATTTCTGAACATTATTTTATCTCAGTGAGGTCGTAAGAAACTACATTTGATTTCCTATAAGTAGAGCAAAGTTATTAAAAAATAAAAGATAAAATGAATAAAAGAAAAATAAAGAGAAGAAAATTTAAAAGAGATAAAAGAAGTACAGAAGCAAGCAACTTTGTGAAAAATATTCTATCTACAAATAACTCATTAAGAAAATAGCAAAATGTTTAAATATTTTTATTTGAAACATTTCAACTTGGAACTTTTTAAACTTTTAAGTTTTTTAAAACTAATTTAAATGACGATTAAAACAATCAGTAAAAAAATACATACTTTTCATAAAGCCCTGTTTTAAATGTCACATAAGTATCAACACATGTAATTCTCATTTCCCATGACATTGCTACCATCACTATGCCCACTGTGTAACTGATTCAAGTTAATATCAGAATTCAACTCTATCCCATCTGTGTAAAAGTAAAGTGGACTTGGAAAGATTTAGCTTGCATGAAACAATCTAGATTCAATCTCAACCAACTGGAAAATCTTTTTCTGCTGGGCATATAAGAAATCACTAAGAAAAATAATAATATATGCATTGGTTCTCAGATAAATAGAGAAATTCCTTAGAAATATATTTACCAAACATGTGCTTCCTCCAGCATCTGTAAAAAAAGCACTAATCTAAAAAAATATCTTAAAGGCGTTCTCAAATTTCACTATGATAACACATGACCTAAATTTTTACCACTTTTTTTTTTCTAAATAAAATTTTGAACTGGAGCTGACAGACAGTACAGTAGTTAAGGAGCATACATTATATGTAGCAGTCTACAATTTGTTCCCTAATCAATGCCATTTGGGGATCTTTACGCCCCAAGCACCAATGGGATGGCCAAAGTTATCCTTAGCACAAGGTTTAAGAAGCAGAACTCTTTCACAGAGTTGTCGATGTGATTTATTGATAATTTCTGGAAAGGGACCTTAAGTTCTCCTAACCAATGCTTCAGAGACTCCCCATTCACAAAAAAAGAAGAAAGAAAAAGGAAAAAAAGATGAACTAACATAAGGTTACAGCAATGAAATTTCTGTCTTCATAGCATATATGGCATAAAAGCTAACATAATAGGTGTCAGAGAGGTCATTATATGTCATGTTCAGACCAGAATAAGCATTATGACTTAAATGTAAGAATGTAAGGTTCATACAATGAAAAAATATTATTGCTGTCTTTAGAAAATATGGAATTGGTCCTTGGAGATGGTTTAATAGGCTGAGTACAGGTGTTGTATGCTGGTACTGCATGTTCCCTCAACACCGCTAGGACTGAACCCTTATATCTGAGCCAGAAATAGTTCATGCGTACTGCCAGTTGTTGAAAAAAAAAGGAAAGGCAGGAAAGAAATGAAAGGAAGAAGAAAGGATATAAAGAAAGAAGGGAGGGAGGAAGGAAGGAAGGAAGGAAGGAAGGAAGGAAGGAAGGAAGGAAGGAAGGAAGGAAGGAAGGAAGGAAGAAAGGAAGGAGGGAGGGAGGGAAGCAAGGAGGGAGGGAGGGAAGGAACAAAGGAGGGAAGGAAGAAGAGAAGGAAGGAACAAAGGAGGGAAGGAAGAAGAGAAGGAAGGAACAAAGGAGGGAAGGAAGGAAGGAAGGAAGGAGGGAAGGAAGGAGTGAAGAAGGGAAGGAAGGGAGGGAGGGAGGAAGGAAGGGAGGATGGAAGAAAGGAAATTTTGTCTATAATCACACAAATTTGGTGAAAAATTAAGAATATATTATTTGTGTCGTTAAAAATGAAGAAATTTACTATAAATTTGATGTCTTTTTATTACTTCCTATGAAAATTTACTTTTTCTCCAAGTTATGGTTGTGACTTTGTAAATGGGGGCATCCTAGTAATTCTTATTTTTAAAGATATTGTACTAATAGATTTTATGATGAAATCACACTTCTAATTTGTCTGTGATATTTAGCACACTGATTAAAAAGAAAGTTGTAAAAAATTTTTTTGAAAAAAAAATAATTACAGAAATACATAGGAGTTTTTCTTCTGAACATCCCGGAACTAAAGTTTTGAATAATGCATGCTCCATAAATCTAAATGTCCCTCTATGCCACATTTTAGAACAGGGAGAGAAAATAATAGCTACTGTCCACACTTATCACCCAATAATAAATTGCAGGACTCCTCTGTGAGGTGGCGATTAATGCAAAATGCAACACGAAACACATAACAAAATAAATAGTTTGACTTTCTTGGGTATTATCTCTCTTCTTTCCTTCACATTCTTCTCTTTAAATAGAAAATATAAATCTCTAAAATACTCCTTATTATTTTATAGAATAATAGTGAAGACAAGCGAGTGTCTCAGTCTATTCTAAAGAGACAGAACAGAATAAAAGAGAGAGGAGAGAGAGAGAGAGAGAGAGAGAGAGAGAGAGAGAGAGAGAGAGAGAGAGAGAGAGAGAGAGAGAGAGAGAGAGAGAGAGAGAGAGAGAAACATGCAAACAAAAACAGAGACTGAGAAGTCAGGGGCAGAGATTTCAGCACCACAAAATTCACTTGAATTCATGGAAGATAAAGGGAAACATCAAGATGTTGAATGGCAATATAGATTTAGGCTCCAAACACAGACATGAAACAAGCCATTTATTAAGAGGGTGAATTTGAAAACAATGTTGACTGAGATCATTTTTATTCTATTTTGAGGTACATACCAAGTTAATTTTAATAGACATTAGATATTGTTTAAATATAGTAAAATTTATATACAATCAAAAATCGCTATTAGTAAAGATAATAAAATAGTCATTCAAAAAGTAAGAGATTAAACTCTATCATCAATAGCTACTATCTATATTTGTACAAACCCATAAATACTTCTGAGCCCTAAGTAGGAATATCATTCATTGATTCTTCCCAATATAGTTTTTCTGTTCACAACATATATTAGTTTATTAAAATTTTCACCAATTCTGAACATATATATCAGTAGTTATTTTGTTCAAATTTGAAATCAAGGTTTAAAAGACTAAGCAATTTCCCTTACAGCACATTTCTATGTAGCCAATGTAGGGTTGAATTATTTTTCTAAATAATTTCTGCACTTTCCATTATGCCATATATAATTGTTAGATTAATATAGGTGACTCAGTTAACTTTAAATTTTAGACAAAATAAAATTATTTTTCATATAAGCAATCCTACATATTTATTTAACATTTTACACTATTTATTGAAAATTGTGATAGTGGGGCCAGAGTGGTAGCATAGTGGTCAGCCTTGCATGTGGCTGACCAGGACAAATGCAGGTTTGATCCCCAGCATCCCATGTGGTCCCCAAGCCAGTAGAGATTTCTAAGTGCAGAGCCAGGAGTAATCCCTGATCCCACAGGGTGTGCTCAAAAAAAATAACCCATAAATATTGTGATAGTTTATCACTAATTATTTAAAATAAAATGTTAATTGGGTACATTTTTATTCACCAAGGCTGGAAACCCTTGATAAATATACAAGTTTATTGGTAATTTTGAAAGAAACCAAATCAATGAATGTGAAATTCATTCTATCAAAGGACTAAAAAAATAGCAGCTATTTCATTCAGTGTCAGCATGTACCTGTACTGTGTATTAGGATCATGTGAAGATTATTATT
This sequence comes from Suncus etruscus, assembly GCF_024139225.1. Taxonomy (NCBI): domain Eukaryota; kingdom Metazoa; phylum Chordata; class Mammalia; order Eulipotyphla; family Soricidae; genus Suncus; species Suncus etruscus. The sequence continues at coordinate 35,522,773 of NC_064860.1, read as the reverse complement.
TTTCAAAATATCTGGCATTAAGCACAGTAAAAGTATAAAAGTTTTATGAAATATTGGGGAATGACTAAACTGACAAGAGTTATGTTAGATTTAAATCTGCCACTCAACAGAAGGAACTGGATGTTGTCTAAGCTCTCATATTTTATTACCTTCTTTACTACACATATTCAATCACAGAAGAGGGGGTAAAATAAGATTATGATTTCCTCCACTCCCCACCCCTTCATGATATATATGAATATCCTTGTTTCTATTCACTGTACAGAAAAAACACTGACTCTTCTTAGAAGTTTCCTTCCAAAAACATCTTTTCGTAGATTTGAATTAAAACATTTGGCTGCACAAATGAGACTGTATTGTCCTTACCTAATAATATATATTTTTGCTATCTACTGGGATACTAATAAAAAATATGAACTTATTGTCAAAGACTGCTAATTAATTTACTAAGTAAAAAAATATTTTAAATTATCTTGAAGAATTTAATTTCATTTTGTTAGTAGACCAAAAGAAAAGATGGTCAAAATCAGGTAGATTTTTTTGTTTTGTTTTGTTTTGGGGCCATACCCTGTAACGCTTAGAAATCACTCCTAGACTGGGGATTCACATGGGATGCTGGGGGGGTCAAACTGCTGTCCATCCTAGGTTAGCACATGCAAAGCAGACGTCTTACCGCTTGCACCATGCTCTCGCCGGAGGTAGATGTTTTTATATTATAGATATTATATTAAAATAATGATAGTAATATTTCACTCTACTTTATATAATTGATATTACAAGATAAGTACTCTATCACACAATTTCATTTACTCAATCATAGAAAATTAGCAAACCCCATTACTCTCTTACTATTCATGAAGTATATTTTATTTAAAAACAGTAGCCAAATCTGTTGTACAAAGCCTTTTTTAGTAAAAGACAAAATGGATTAACAAAATCCACCAGCATAGAGTTTATGTGACATCTCACTCCAACTCTTGTATTTTATTATTTTAAAGAATTAATTCATGTTTTTCTCTTTATTGCACATCTTCTTACCCACATATCGGTAAATATTAAACCAGGACACACACACAAAAATTACTTCATTTGATCTATGTTTTTCCCAAAACTTACTCTAAAACTGTATAATAAAAATATCAAATTATTTTTTAATTGTTTTATTTTATTTAAACACCTTGATTACATACATGATTGTGTTTGGGTTTCAGTCATGTAAAGAACACCACCCATCACCAGTGCAACATTCCCATCACCAATGTCCCAAGTCTCCCTCCTCCCCACCCGACCCCCGCCTGTACTCTAGACAGGCTCTCCATTTCCCTCATACATTCTCATTATTAGGACAGTTCAAAATGTAGTTATTTCTCTAACTGAACTCATCACTCTTTGTGGTGAGCTTCCTGATGTGAGCTGGAACTTCCAGCTCTTTTCTCTTTTGTGTCTGAAAATTATTATTGCAAGAATGTCTTTCATTTTTCTTAAAATCCATAGATGAGTGAGACCATTCTGCGTTTCTCTCTCTCTCTCTCTGACTTATTTCACTCAGCATAATAGATTCCGTGTACATCCATGTATAGGAAAATTTCATGACTTCATCTCTCCTGACAGCTGCATAATATTCCATTGTGTATACGTACCACAGTTTCTTTAGCCATTCGTCTTTTGAAGGGCATCTGGGTTGTTTCCAGAGTCTTGCTATGGTAAATAGTGCTGCAATGAATATAGGTGTAAGGAAGGGGTTTTTGTATTGTATTTTTATGTTCCTAGGGTATATTCCTAGGAGTGGTATAGTGGATCGTATGAGAGCTCGAATTCCAGTTTTTGGAGGAATTTCCATATTGCTTTCCATAAAGGTTGAACTAGATGGCATTCCCACCAGCAGTGGATAAGAGTTCCTTTCTCTCCACATCCCCACCAACACTGTTTATTCTCATTCTTTGTGATGTGTGCCATTCTCTGTGGTGTGAGGTGGTATCTCATCATTGTTTTGATTTGCATCTTCCTGATGATTAGTGATGTGGAGCATTTTTTCATGTGTCTTTTGGCCATTTGTATTTCTTCTTTGTCAAAGTGTCTGTTCATTTCTTCTCCCCATTTTTTGATGGGATTAGATGTTTTATTCTTGTAAAGTTCTGTCAGTGCCTTGTATATTTTGGGGATTAGCCCCTACCCAAAACTAAGTTTCACGAAGTATGATTAAAAAATTACATTTATTTGCTCTACTCTCTTTGAAGCTAGAATTTATACACATAGATATTAAAATTCTTCAAACATTCCAAATCTTTCCTAATTTTTTGCCTGCCAACTGACTTGGTTACTACTGTAGCAGTTAAAAACCATTATCATTTATATCTTTAGAAATATTTTATCTGATCCAATATTGTAAGATGATGAGCAGAAACAGAACCTTGCCAAGAAGCAATATATCAAAGCATACATGATATCTAATCAAATGTTCATGCAATTAAAAGAATTGTATGAGTGAAAAAGAGATGGACTTTTTAAACTCCCTTTATTTACAAACACAAATAAATTCAATAATAATATTTATAATCTGCATGCTGTGAAGGTATATTTGCCTTCCTCTTCTTTAAAAATTGTCATTATTTACCAATAAAATTTTAGTGCTAAGTCCATAGTGAATAATACAACATACCTAGGAATTCACCCTCATATACACATTTAAGCATTCTTCAATATCATGTATTATTAAGTATTAGAAGATTTGGAACAAGTATGGAGAGTGTTGAGTAACACATTTACATAAAATTATGATTTTTGTGACTAGCAAGTTTGATATATACACTATTAAGTTTTATTCTAGAATAAAGTTATAAAATTTAATAAAATACACTATAGTGTGTATGATGCATCATAAAAATGGTTTTACAATAGATATCTTACTAGTTCTTCTATTTTAATAGTGTGATTCATGCCTAACCAGAAATTTTCTGATCCAAGACAGCCTGTTTATAGGACAAATGAGATATCATATCATACCGCAGAGACTGGCACACATCATAAATATCAAGAACAACCAGTGCTAGCATCGATGCAAGTTTAAAGGTACTTTAATTCTCTACTGGTGGGAATGCTTTCTGGTCCAGGCTTTTTGGAAAAAAATTGTATATTCTTCACAAAACTAGAAATTGAGCTACCATATGATCCAGTAACACCACTCCTAGGAATGTATTCTAGGATCAAAAAACAAAATGGAAGAGAGCCCGCTGCCTTTATTGCAGCACTGTACTTAATAGCAAGAATCTGGAAACAACTTAAGTGCCAAAGATCTTATGAGTGCCTAAAGAAAATGTGACCACCAGCTAACACCATATACGAAGGTTAAAATCCAAACGGATTAAAACCTTGATATCAGACCTGAAACCATACGGTATATAGAACAACACATAGGTAAAACACTCAATGACAATGAGATTAAAGGTATCTTTAAGGAGGAAACAGCACTCTCCAATCAAGTAGAAGCAGAGATAAACAGATGGGAATATATTAAGCTGAAAGCTTCTGCACCTCAAAGAATATAGTACCCAGGATACACCAGTCACCCACTGAGTGTGAGAAACTATTCACCCAATATCCATTAAATAAGGGGCTAATATCCAAAATATACAAGGCACTGATAGAACTTCACAAGAAAAAAAGTCTAATCCCATCAAAAAATGGGGAGAAGAAATGAACAGACACTTTGACAAAGAAGAAATACAAATGGCCAAAAGGCACATGAAAAAATGCTCTACATCATTAATCATCAGGGAAATGCAAATCAAAACAACTATGAAGTACCACCTCACACCACAGAGATTGATGCATATCACAAAGAATAAGAACAAGCTGCGCTGGTGGGGATGTGGAGAGATTGGAACTCTTATTTTCTGCTGGTGGGAATGCCGTCTAGTCCAACCTTTATGGAAAGCGATATGGAGATTCCTCCAAAAACTGGAAAATGAGCTTTCAAATGACCTAGCTATACCACTCCTAGGGATATACCCTAGGAATACAAAAATACAGTACAAAAATCCCTTCCTTACACCTATATTCATTGTAGCACTATTAACCATAGCAAGATTCTGGAAACAACCAAGATACCCTTCAACAGACAAATGGCTAAAGAAACTGTGGTACATATACACAATGGAATATTATGCAGCTGTCAGGAGAGATGAAGTCATGACATTTTCCTATACATGAATTTACATGGAATCTATTGTGCTGAATGAAATAAGTCAGAGTGAGAGAGATAGACACAGAATAGTATCACTCATCTATGGGTTTTAAGAAAAATGAAAGACGGTTTTGCAATAATTCTCAGAGACAAAAGAGAGGAGAGCTGGAAGTTTTAGCTCACGACATGAAGCTCAACACAAAGATTGGTGAGTGCAATTAAAGAAATAACTATACTAAGAACTATCAAAACAATGTTAATGAATGAGGAAAGTAGAAAGCCTGTCTAAAGTACAGGCTGGTGTGGGATGGGGAGGAGGGAGATTTGGGACATTGGTGATGGGAATGTTGCACCTGTGAAGGGGGTTGTTCTTTACATGACTGAACCCCAAGTACAATCATATTTGTAATCAAGGTGTTTAAATAGATATTAATTAAAAAGAAAATGTGGAATGTATTGTGTATAATATACACAATGGAATACAACTATTGGAAAAAATAGTCTTTTAATTTGCTTATACAGATTAATATGGAGAGTATTATGCTGAGAAATTTGAGTCAGATAGAGAGGAACTAACATAGAAAAATCCCACTCATTTGTGTGATATAAAAAATATGTACATGGTAGGAAACTTGCAACAAATAGCAGAGGAATGCTGTTAGAAAAGAGAAGGAACCATTATGACAAACATTGTCAGAAATTACCTCTCTGAATAATTAATGGGTGGTTAAAGGAGATAAAGTTATGTACATCATACACCTTCGAAAAGAGTATTACAAATCACTTTGTTTGAAGAGGGAAACTAGGGACATTGATGGTGTAAAAGTTCACTGTTGAAGGGTATTGTACATTGCATGACTGAAACTCTATCATGAACAGCTTTGTACCTGGAAAATATATATTATGATCAACCTTCTAATTACAGTGTTTAAACACAGTAATTTAAAAATGTTGCATTATTCAGTCTCTCAGTATACATCTCACTAAATAAAATGTAAATAATTGTGCTATTTATCTATATAAACCTATTTATATATGCAAATCTAGATATTTAATCTCTATATATCTCACATCTATCACCCACTACTCTCTATTTTCTTATAATTCCTAATACTAAGATATACTCCTAGCAATTTCCTAGTAGGTGATCAAACAGCTCAAGGATTATAAATGAGATTTTTTTTCTCTTGAGCAAGATTCCATTCTTTCCTAGTTCATGTACTCTAATCAAATAGTTCACTCAATAGTACATGATGTGTGGCAAAAGAAACAGAAGATGAAAGTAGTAAGGATACAGGCATATTTCTGAATTTATATGTTTTTAAGTTTGCCCATGAGAAATATAATTGTGTTTGAAGATCAGAATTTTGTACTGTCATGTACGCCATGGCTTTCAAGAAACACACAAGCACATAATCACTCAAAATATAACATAGTGGAATATGTAAGAGCATTACTATAAGTGATGTGATTATAAAACTGTGGCTAACAGTAAAGAGAGAGTACAAAAGATGAGAACTTGTAGTCAAATGAAATAATTATCTATAATTCTGATTTTCCTTGATAGTATTCCTGCTACCTTAAAATGGCTAGAAACATCAACTTCAAGGTAAATGAAAGTTTCCCCACCGTTTTTCCAATGGAATAATCATTAGGCAGCATATAAATTAATGATTTTGTTTTATTTTAGGCCACACCAAGTGATGCTCAGGGATTACTCCTGGCTATGCACTCAGAAATTACTTTTGGCTTGGGGGACCATATGGAACACCAGGGGATAGAATCATGATCTGTCCTGGATCAGCCGCAAGCAAGGCAAACATCCTACCACTGCGCAATGGCTCCGGCCCAAGAAATTAATGATTTTTCACTATTCCATTATCTTTAAGTAAATATCTCAATACAAATAACAAGTTATCTAATAAAATATAAAATATATTTAAATCATTTAACAATGTAACTCATAACATATGCTAAACAATCTATTATATGTATTAAAGATATGTAATACACTGGGCTTCAGAACATGTGCAGATACATGTAATTATTACTATAGTCAATTTTAGAACATTGTCGTCACCATGAAAAAAAACCTTGTGAAGTTTATGCTGTAGCAAAATTTTTCAAAGGGAAAAGTATTTTATGTTCAATGTCTATGAGCAAATAACAAAGGAGTCAGGAAATTCACACTAAGAACACCACGAACAAAATATTAACCAATAGTAAGAGGGTGAGAATGGACTATTTGTTAGACAGTCTGTAGAACAATCTATCCAAAAAGAAGGACTCATATAAAAATAATAGATGAAATATTGAGAGAAAAGGTATTGGTCAGGCAAACCAAAAATCATCATAAAGTATGCTAATAATATAAAAAGATCCCAAAAGTAATCAGAATAAATAGAATCAAAGGTATTTTAGAAATATCATGAACACAGGGCCCGGAGAGATAGCCCATGGCGTTTGCCTTGCAAGCAGCCGATCCAGGACCAAAGGTGGTTGGTTCGAATCCCGGTGTCCCATATGGTCCCCCGTGCCTGCCAGGAGCTATTTCTGAGCAGACAGCCAGGAGTAACCCCTGAACAACGCCGGGTGTGGCCCAAAAACCAAAAAAAAAAAAAAAATATCATGAACACAAGCTAGATTGAAGTTCAAGAAAAGAGAAAAATATTTTTTCCTTTTTGTAATAATTCACACCAATGTTGCTGAGGCCTATTTTACCACTAAAAAATAAATGTGAATATAAAAAAATAGCATAGGCCGTGGATAGATTAGACAAATGAGTGGATAAAAGAAGTCATAATAACAAATTTCAGTCTCAATTTATAAGCACAGTCTTATGAGCATTTTGAAGTTACTGCAGAGTATAGTAAAATTGATTGAAAGACATCAAATAAATATCTCTGCAAAAGACATTTTATAAAATAAAGGCATAAAAATAGCTTTAGAAGCATACTGTCATTTATTTTGAAATATATAAGCACAAGAAGCTCTAAAAAAGATATAAACCAAATACTAAAAGTGATAGAGAATTCATGATCAGACATACTTCTATGCTGGTGTGGATCTGGCAAAATAAGGTGACCTGTGCTCTATATCTTCCTAATTCCTAAAAGCTCTACCATACCAAAAGTAAATACTAGAAGAAAACAAATGCAATTGAATCCAGCTGTTTAAAAAATAGCTGGTATAGATAGATGATAGATAGATAAGATAGGTAGATAAATAGATAGATAGATAGATAGATAGATAGATAGATAGATGATAGATAGATAGTTAGATTGATTGATTGATATGGATATATTAGCAATACAGATACATAAAATAAGTATGTTTAGAGACCTTGTTATAAATAATATTACTTTTTTTTAAATGTGGTATTTCTGTTTATTTCGATATCAACAAAGTATCTAAAACCCCACTGAAAGAAGCTTTACATACATAGCTCTATTAATCATAAACCCAATATCTTTCTCTAGTCTAATTTGTGATATTTCAGGCATACTAGATTTATTTCAAAGATACAGAGAAATTGAAAATGTTTGAGGAGGTCAAGATTCCCTTAATATAAAATTTAAAATTTTAGATTATTTAAACTTTCTTTAAACAAAAAATAGATATTATTTCCTAAGATTTTTTATGAAATAGTTTATTTTTTGACTCCCAGCAAAGTGTTAAGCTCTGTTTAATTTTTAAGTGAGGTAGTATCAATTTTAAGAAATATAGAATAAGAAACATAAGTTAGTTCTAATATATACTTCAAAGAAAAATTGTCATATACCACAGGAAGTTTTGTAAAAACATGGATGAGGAATCTGTTTATTTTTTAATAATTAAAATGTTTTACTTTATAAATATTGTGTTAACTATAAATAACATATTACTTTCTAAAAATATTTATATAGTTATTTATTTTTATGGCCACACCCAGTGATGCTCAGGGGTTACTCCTGGCTGTGCGCTCAGAAATCTCTAATGGTTTGGGGGACCATAGGCGACACTGGGGGATCGAACCATGGTCAGTCCTACGCTAGAGCGCACATGGCAGAGGCCTTACAGCTTGTGCCACTGCTCTGGCCCTGTTCCTAAAAATATTTTAAGAGGGTCCGGAAAAATAATAGAGTGAATAAGGTAGTTGGTTTGCAGATGCCAGCCCAGGTTTGATACAAATTACCCCAAGCCTGCTAGGAATAATCCCTAAATGTAGCTGTGTCAGCAAACAACAACACAAATGTAATAATATACCTTACTTCTTTTATACCAGTTAAATATTAGAGTAGGTTAGGAATTATAACTTATTCTATTAAAAGTGGATGAATGCATTTTACTCTATCAAACATTTATTGATTGATTGATTGATCGAATCACTGTGATATAGAGTTTAAAAGATGATGGTTGAGATTCAATCATACAATGTTCCAATACCCGACCCTTCGGCAGAGCACAGTTCCCACATCCAATGTCCGCAATTTCCCTCTTTTCTTCCCACCAAACTGCCTCTATCAAAGATACTTTTCTTTTCTCAATTTTTCCATTTTAGGCACTGTGTTTTGCAAAACTGTTATTGAAGAGATATCATGAATATCATATTACCTTCTTTCAGCACCCACTTCTTTCCAGAATGATCTTTTACAACAATCATTATCAGTGGTCCTAACTGCACTTTCCTCAACCCTTCAAGATGGCAAACTGTCTAATATAAATTAGTCCTTCTAGAAGTCCTACTCTTCATTGTGCCCTCTGGGGTATATTCACATACCATTAGGGCTTTTTTTCCACATCTTGCAAATTAATGTAATAATTTTATCTGTTCCTCTCTTTCTGACTAAATTTACTCAGTATGATACACTCCATGCATATCTAGATAAAAGCAAATTGCATGACTCACTTTTTCCTAAACAGCTGGGTAATATTTCATTCTGCACTCAGAAAAAAATTGTTTGTTCACTGGGGGAGGGGACAAGGCAAATGCCTTACTGCTGTGCTATTGCTCTGGCCCTAATATTTCATTCTGTAAAAGTATCAAAGTTTCTTTATCCACTCATCTGTATGCAGACAGGTGGGTTGTTTTCAGATTTTTGGCTATTGTGAATAGTGCTACAATGAACATATGATTGCAGGTGCTTTTTCTGTGTTGTGTTTTTGACCCACCAGAGTATATTACCAGGAGAGGTATTGTTGGGTAGAATAGTCTATTTTTAGTTTTTTTTTAAGAAAGTTTATATTATTTTACAAAAAGGCTGAACCAGTTGACATTCTCACCAGCAGTGAATGAGTCCCTTCTTCCCTGCATCCATGCCAGCATTAGTTGTTCTTACTCTTCATTATGTGTATGAGTTTCTGTGGTGTGCAGTGATATTGCACTGTATGTGTGTATTATTCCTTCAGGGATGAATAAGAGTCTGGATGGGTAAATTATTATTCATGAGGCATCATTTTCATTGTTTTTTCACTATATTTTACCAAGGTCATGGGTTTGGAGATTTTCTTTAGGTAAATCTGCTATAAACGTTAAGGATTCTCTTGTGCATGTAATTTCATGGTTGAAATTCTGGCCTTACATATTCAATATAATTAGGATTTTACTTGGGGAATTGGATCACACTCAGAGATGTTTGGGTGTTATTTTGGCTCTGTGCAGAAGTTGCTCCTGGGAGGTTTGGGGGACCATACGAGATGCTGGGGATATATCTTAGGATAGCTGCATAGAAATACCCTACCCATGTGCTATCGCTCCAGCCACTCATTCTATAACTATGGTTTTCATACTAATTAGTTTGTATTTTAGGTTTTTTACTAGTGTCTCTTTTAGCTGGTTCACTTCAGGTCTCTAGGACATGAATACATGCATTTTCCAGCTCTGAGAACTTCTCAATAATGATGTCTTTGACTGTTGTTTCTTCATAGAAGATGTCTTCCTGGCCTTCTGGAATGTCAATATTCTTTTTTATGTTTGTCTTAAATTTATCTCAAAGTTCTCTTGCTAGTTATGCATTTTTGAGGCAGTTTTTTAAAATTTGCTATTGTTGTATAAATGTTTTCTGCACCTTATCTTTGATCTCACTGTCTCTGTCTTAACAGGTGTTACTTATTCTGCTTACTAGGCCTTCTAGTTAACTTTTTATTTTGCCTCCCTAATTTATCAGTTCTGTCATTTCTGAATTTTTCTTTTTTGCTTTCAAATCGTCTTGTGATACATTGATATACAATCCATTATTTCTTTGCACTAATTGAACATCCTAAGCATTTACACTCTGAAGAGAATTTAGGTAGAAAATTATTTTTGATGAGATCTTCAGCATTATAATCTTCACCCACATATTGGGTTTTTTCCTTTACTATGTGTTCTTTGTAGTTTTGAGGTGCATCTTTCCTGTCACTGTCAGAGATTTCCCCACAGCTAGCAGGTCTCTGGAGAGCCTTATGCTGAGGAAAATTATCTTGTGGCTGCTTAGATTAGAGACCTCATGCTTGGGAGATTAAATCTCTAAAATTTCCTCTGACCTGTGAGTGGAATGGCTTATACCACTAATGGCACAGAGTTTCCTATCATAGCCAATAGCAGCAGGGGAATCCTTTGGTTTGTGGCCTCTGGGGAATCATGCAAAATACATACTCAGAAGACATTTATTTTTAATGTTCCTCTTTTATATATTTAGCTTCAGTCTTTGGAGCACCAAAAGGATTGCTCTGTCACTGCTACAGGAGCACAATAATGATTAACTGATTTAGCTGTCAAAGTTAGGTAGAGAGAGAGAGAGAGAGAGAGAGAGAGAGAGAGAGAGAGAGAGAGAGAGAATAGTCTGAGAGCACAAGACCATGATTTTATTTGTAAACTGAAGAGCCCCTTTGTGAAAAAGAAAAGATGGAAGACCACAGAGAGATAAGTGACTATGCAAATTAATATGTCTACAACAAAACATGTCATATAGGAAGTTTCAATATTCTAAATACCCTTTACTCCTTATGTATATTGATGAAAATTTGCTTAAAGATTTTAAAGACTGCTGCTAAAAAATTATTAGATATGTTACAGACTTTTAGAATACAGTCTAATTGTTCATTGAATTTTTCTCTGACTTGATTCTACAAAGAGTTTATAAAAAATATTTAAATTTTGTATTTTATTTTTTTTCTAAAAGTTAAAGTAAAACCTACCACAGAGGAATGCTTTGGAAAAAAGACAGGCCACAATCTAATAAATAAAAATTATATGCTATTATATTAAAATATAGATTTTATAGTATTTATTGTCCTCTGTATCAGAAGATTTGCACAATATTATAAGTTATTTTAAAATAATTTCAGTTATTCACAGTTTATATTGTTTAGAGTTGTTCAAATTCTTGCTCTACCACATATTTAAATAATAAATGATACCAGAAATTTTTTTTTGTTTTCCTATACTGCTAATGCCTTGAATTTAATTGTGATAGACTGCTTCTAAAACCAAGCTACAATATTGGATATTTTTACTTTAAATATAACCTTGTTATCAAATTTTGAAATGCAAATACTGAATATGGTGATATATTGAAAGTTTTTATATTTTTGTCAAATCACTCTTAATTTTCTTTCTGTGGTCTAAGTAGGGAAAGAGAAAATACAAACAAATTTTATAAAAGATTTTATTGCAATAATTTGCAGAGACAAAAGAAAGGAGGGCTGAAAGTTCCAGCTCATGACATGAAGCTCACCAAAATAGTGGTGAGTGCAGTTAGAGAAATAACTACATTGAGAACTGTCATAACAATATGAATGAATGAGGGAAGTAGAAAGCCTGTCTAGAGCACAGGCAGAGGTGGAGTGGTGAGGAGGGAGATTTGGAACATTGGTGATGGAAATGCTGCTCTGGTGAAAGGGGTATTCTTTACATGACTGAAACCCACGTACATACATGCTTGTAAACAAGATGTTTAAATAAATTTTATTTTTAATTTTATGTTTAAATTATAAAAACTTATGTCATTGCTCTATAAAGTTCTATTCATAATATAGGAGATTTTTTGACTTATAAAATTATTATAATAATGTGTGAACTTATTTTTAAAATGTAGTTTAGGTACAATAGTACAATAATAAATAAAAATAAAATAATAAATAATAAAAATAAAAAAATAAAATAATAAAATAAACTAGTACAATAGTAGTAAGGTTTACAATTTTAGTGTACATGGTTAGTGTACCTTGACCACCACCAAAATGTCAAAACCTCCAATTTTACCTTCCCCAAGATAATGTCCCCCACCATATTGCTAATATCAGTACAGTTTTCAAATTCCAAGAGTTTGTTATCATATAAAAATTCTGTTCACTTTCTTTATTTTACTATATAAGACGAATGAGTAGAATCAAGCAATATTTTCAAACATATATGAGACACTGGTAAAACTTTACTAAAATAAAAATTCAACCCCATCAAATAATGGAAAAAGAAATTAGCATAAACATCCTCAAAGAAATGCTCTGCACCACTAATCATCAGGGAGTTGCAAATCAAAACAATAATAAAATATCTTCTCAAAAAAATGAGACTGCACAAATCTTAAAGAACAAGAACAGGGCCCAGAGCAATAAAACAGTGGAGAGGGTGCTTGCCTTGAACCTATCTGGGTCCAATTTTAAACATCTTATACATTCCTGCAAGCACCAACAGGAATAGTCAACATGGTGCAGAACCAGAAATAATCCCTGAGCATTAATGAATGTGCCTCTTCCTGCAAAAAATACAGGAACTACTAGTATTAGTCAGCCAATGTTAATCAAGTATGAACGGGCTCATGATTAAGTTTTAGTCACACAATATTCAACTGTTCAACCACTCATCCCTTCATCAGTACCCCTACCTATGTCCTTTTTGTCTCCAAGTAACCATCCTGTCTCTACTCTGGCAGACTAAATCACACAATTCACCAAGTCACATGGTTGAGTTTATATTCAGACTCAAGTATCTTGGTTCCAAAGTCCATATGTCTAACTAGTAACTATGTTCAGCTATTTATGTCATCTGGTAAATGAGTAGTTCTTATTTTAGTGGTATTCAGAAAATGATGCCTACCATTTTTCCAATTTTTTCTTTTCAGTGCTATGCTACATAAAGACATACAAAATTCCCATCCTAAGAAAATATACACATTTCTATAGAAAGCCTTTAAATTTTCCAAGCAGTTGTAAAGTATAGCAAAATAAAATATTTGAATAAAATATTAGAAAGTATTTCATAAACAATGGAAAATCATATAATTTTTATTGTTTTATTTGATCAAAAAGTTGCTGCCATGCATTCAGTGCAGAGTACTACAAAAGAGTTAATAATCTATAATTTCAGGATCTTGAAAGATAATACAGCATGTAGATTTTTTAAATCCCCAGCACTCTCTGTGATCTCCCATTCCCCAATAGAAATTATCCTGAGCACAAAGCCAGGAGTAAGAACATGACAGGTCTTACTTCTGGCTTTTCACTCTGGTATCACTCCTGGCAGATTTGGGAAATCATATAAGGTGATCTGGGATCGAGCTGAGGTTGACAGCATGCATGATAAGTAGTATACCTGCTCCAGACTCTGAGAGAAAATTATTAAGAAGTAATAATATAGTGTCCATTATATTACATAGAGATTTCTATCCTAGGCATAACAAAATACAGAATCCTTTTAACAAGTCCAGCACATATGAACATATAGTCATATATGGCAATCTCCAAAATACACTTCCAGGAAGGTGAGAGAGCTTTGAGCCATTCTGCCACTCTCCCTTTTTTTTTTCCCCACACACACAGCAGTGCTCAGGATTTATTCCTGGCTGTATGGCTTGATGCTCAGAGGTCAGTCCTGGTGGTGCTCAGGGTCTATACGGGTTGACCGCATGCAAGGCAAAAGCTGTACTGGCTATGCTATCATTGGCCCCGAACCCTGAGCCACTCTTAAAGAAATAAATCCCAAAAATTGCCAGTATGCTGACAGGAAAATATGTGCAAGAACTTCTAAACACCAGGAAGGATATGACTCAATATTGCTTGAGTGTGAGGAAACCAAATTTAGCAGAATGAAAGACTGGCCCAAAAGTTAGGTAACAAGTGATGCCACTGGCAAAGAATGTTGTGGGTAGCTGACAGAAGGTCTTGATTTCTCATTTTTGAGCAAAAATGTGGTATTTGGACTGTTCAGGAGCCAACCCACATTTGTGGATTGAGGGAAGGAGAGAAAGATTAAAAAAAACATCTGGGAGTATGTAAAGGATAAATTTTATGTAGGAAAAACCGAGGTTAATAACTCAAAGTGAATATGCCTTCTAAGATCTAGTTTGTAATATTAGTGATGGTGCTAAGTCTGAGAAAGACAGCTGAGAACGGAAGCAGGATACAGATTAAAAACTGTAAGAATTCAAATTTTGCCACTTCAAATAACTTATCATAAATGATAATGTAGGGCCAAGAGTAAAAATATCTAGAAATGAATGAAAAGGAGGGACTGAGTGTGTGAGGATAGGGAGAAGAGATATGAGAGAAAGGATTGAGGTACAAAGGAACAGAACTCTATGTATATGTCTCTATCCTGCAATTTATCTAAAAGAATCATCAGACTAATAAGTCACATCACTAAATCAATTCTACAACAGTTCTTTTTATCTTTCAATTACTGCAGTAGCACTGGCTTCATATTTCTTATATATCCATAGCCTATTGGGTACTGGCATGCAAATCTATCATATCTTTGGCAGTATCAGAGGATGTATGTTGTACAGGAAGAAACAGCAGGTGCTAATCAATAATTGGGCATCACAGAACAAGATAACATATTGATTGCATTTTTGCTTCCATATTATCAAGGAGATGCAGCTTTCCCCTCACATATACGGCAGAGATATTTTTTTGAAATATGTGTTGACTGTGCTTAACATTTCTCATGAATATTTCTAACACTCATTCACAATGCATGCAGGTGTTAACTAAAGTTTAACAAATGCACAGGTGGGTATGAGCGCAATGTTTGTAAATCATTACTTTGTAGAGCACCTTCATTTTTCAAGACCCCGTAGCATAGCATATGAGGCAGGGCCGACTTGGCTCTATCCATCTTTTAATAGTGCATCCCAGGAAAATAGAAAATGATGGCCTCCCAAATCTCCACATTAGTGAACACAAACTCAGCCACACAATGACATCTTTCTCCTGAAAAATAATGATACAAGCTGTCTCCATTACTTAAGAAAGCCAGAGCTCACACTGAAAGGTGTCAAAAAACACTGTATTATCCCACTTTGCCTGGAGCTTCCTTGACAGCACCTTTCCTGCCATAAGAGTGGATTACAGGCAAGATAGTAATCAGCCAAGAAGTCAGTAAAAATAGACTCTTTTAAGATCAGGGTGTGAACCTGTGAAAATCATAAAGAGTTTACCACCATTCTGACTAAGGGAACAATTAGCTCCCTGCTGCCTTAAACTAACCAGGAACAGCATGGCTTCTTGGTATGGGTTGGTGCAGGGCTGAGGGCGTTAATTAGTCCTTTGATGAAAACAATGATGAATGCTCTACAAAGCCTACTAAGTATCAATTCTGAAAAGCTCTCAGGAATTTTAGTAAAGGTGGCATAGGAATGTAGGTGCCACAGAAACATGAAATAGAGACCAACTAAAAGGAGAGTGAGAGACAAACAGTTGAAAAAGAGGAATTAAAGGAAGTAGATGATGATGTGGGCACCATAAAAGGAGAAATAAGACCTAAAATCAAAAAGAAGAATAGAAAAGGTCCAGAAGCAAATTCAAAGAATTTAGTTAAACAAATCCAATTCAACACAGGAACTCTGAGATGTCCAGCAACTGTGCACAATTATAGTGAAGGATGATTCCCAAGGAAGCAGCAAGGAAGTTCTCTTAGGCTGAAAAACAGCAGGTGTTCTATTATTTCTCTAAGTCTGCCCACCTGCACCCCTAATTAACGTAGGAGACTCCTACCAAGTAACACTGAGATGCAGAACTCAAGGAAGACCCAGGTTGAGGAGAACCAGTGTTGCCACGAAAATCATAGAAAGTGTGTGTGTGTGTGTGTGTGTGTGTGTGCCTGTGAGTGAGTCAGTGAGTGAGTGCTGTGTGTTTGTGTGTGTGTGAAGCAAAATAAATCCAAACAGGAAAAGAGCCACCATTACAAGCCTATTGCTTCTCATCACAGTTATATTTGTCTGTCGATAGACAAATGAAAAAATCAACGCTTGGTCTTCCATCAAAGATCATGGTATCCTTACCAGATTGGTTGCCAGTGCTTTATGTTAGTTTTCACATTTAGGTACCTTTGGAGCTGAAGTGATTTTATAGCTTTGCATTCAGCTGATGCCAGATTAGTCTCAAGCACCCTAAGCCAGGAGTCCTAAACCCAGACTGCATGCCCTTCAAAAGTAAAGAAAAAAACTAATGCGTTTACATTATGGTAAAAAAATTCAAAAATTATCATCAATATGATAGAGTTCAAAAGTATACCTTTTTTAATCCTTATAACATTCCAATGAGAATGGTATTATTATTTCCTATTATTATTTTATACTTTTTTAAAATGTTGATGCTGGATTCTCACATACATGTCAAGGCAAGGTAAATAGAGAGTTGCAACCCAGATGTGTAGACCCTAAAGTAAAAATGTGTTTCTCCTAATTACACTTAGAGTGACTTCTTTTTTTATATCTTTATTTAAGTAACATGATTACAAACATGTTTGTAGTTGGGCTTCATTTATAAAAAAGAATACCCCTCAGCAGTGAAATCTTCCCACCACCAATGTCCCCATCTCTCTTCCCCCCTATCCCCTGCTTATATTCAAATCAGGCATTCTATTTCTCTCACTCACTGCCATTGTCATGATAGTTGTTGGTATAGCCCTTGCTCTAACTGCACTCACCACTCTTTGTGGTAAGCTTTATATCTTGGGCCTCTCCTCATCTCTATTGTCTCTGGGTATTATTATAATACTGTCTTTTGTTTTTCAAATTTCACAAATGAGTAAAATTATTCTGTGTCTATTTCTCTCCTTCAACTCATTTCACTCAGTACAATAAACTCCATGCCCATACATATATAGAAAAATTTCATAACATCATTTTCCTGTCAGCTGCATAGTATTCCATTGTGTAGATATTCCACAGTTCCTTTAGCCATTCATTTGTTGTTAGTCATCTGGGTTTTTTCCAGATTCTGGCTATTGTAAATAGTGCTTCAATGTTAAAAGTGTGCAGAAAAAATTTTTGTATTGTATTTTTGTGTGCCTAGGGTATATCTCTAGGAGTACTAGTTACTTTTCTATAATTAAAAATAAGTTTTGCTAGGAAACCTGTATACTTTAAGGAACTTATAAAATAGATTAACAGCTTATGATAGACTTTTTGTAAGGAGTGCTTTCTAATACCAGTTTTCCAGAAGTACCAGGAGGTTTGTGGTTGGTGCCTGCACTCACCTTCCAAAAAATGTCCTGGTGATGTCTGCCCAAATAATGGCATATCTGGAGTTTGGTCAGACTGGTATCTCTGCAGAGAGTCAAAGAGGAGTGGTAAAGTATTTGCCAATGTAGAGGTCATTGACTAAGCAACGATTGTGTGTGGTGGTTGCAGCAGTCCTGGCTTCAGCAGGAGGGACTCACCCTCTCCTCTCTAAATTGCCACTTTCAGCTGAGTAGCTAGTATAACCATAATTTCTCACATCTTAGATTATATATCTTTGGAGGACAGAATTGGTCTGATACAGACATGGCAGCTAAATTTATGGGCATGTTTTCAACTGCCATAGCTTCATCAAACATACAGTTCATAAAACTGTGAACTGGAATCAATTTACCTGGTTAAAGACACTTATTTACTGAACTACAAGAAGTTTCTTTGTGTAATTTCAACCAATTTTATTTTTCTTCAGTACATTTACTATCTCAGCAGAGACTATTCTCACTCTCCAGGGAAATGCTGCTGCTTAATCCTTTTTTTTTAAACTGGTCTTTCTGCACCATGCCTCCTTCCAAATAATTTTTGCTTTCTGTAGCTCCTATCCCACTTCTATACTCCCTCCCTATTGATGCAATTTTCACTGTGGCTACTTTGGAATACCCTAGGGGAACCATAGATATCCATTTGGTCTCTGACTGAGAATGCAAACTTAATCTATAATCTTAAAGTAGTACCAATGCTCAGACGAGGAATCCCTCTGGATATCTTAAATAACAGAGATTCCCAGGCATTGACAACTTGTTTCTAAATTCTACTCCTCCCTAGGATCTCCCTTCAATTTTCTCTTTACTCTATAAAGAATGCCCTAGATGCTAGCTCAGTTGTCTAACAAACATGGCTGATGTCTCTAGAGTATATTACACCTTTTCTTAAAAAATAGAATTACATATAGTGCCTGACTCCTAAGGACTGTAATTTTGAAAGAACTGTGAATCTAAACACAGCTTTACTGCAGCATCTTATCTATTATTCGAAGCCACTCTTCTCTCTGCAGTAGATGAATTTTCAATAACATCTTACCAGTATGTAGTCCTTTCATATTTTTCCCTAATGTCTATTTTCTATAGAACAGAGTAGTGTTTATTGGATATCCTTAATCAGAATATGCATCTCTCTGAACAAATCATCCTTGAGTTTCTTTCATGTTGAAAATAAGTTATAAAATTACTAATAAGGTTTAGAAAGTCCTATAGATCTGTTCTCTTTCTAGTTGTTCTAGATGTTCCTTTCCAGTCATAAAAGCCAGCTTGCTATTACTTAATCTTGAGTATTCACACCATGTCACCATCTAAGGAGCTTAGCTCCTGCTATTGTCTTCATTTAAATTATTTTTCTTCTTAAATATCACTTCAGCAGCAAAGCTTACCATGCCAACCTATTCTATATATAATTTTTTTTTATTTAAATTTAATGAAGGTATTACCAAATTCACTTATGATTGACTTTCAGGCATATAATATTTCAAAATCAAATCTTTTACCAGTTTCCATGCCATTCCAACAATGATTTACCCACTCTTATTTTCCTCCCATTAACCAGTCTGCTTCTACTAGAAGTGCTATAGTTTACAGTACTATTGCTAATAGTCTCATATATAACAGCCTTTCATGAAATAATATAGATTGACACTGTTTAAAAAAATCTTTTAATTGAATTTCCATTTAATTCAGAAAATTACTTATTGAAATATAACACAAGTACCCCAAAATATGTACACAATTTCTTTGATTTAAGATGTTCTTTATTTTTTAAAAAATAATATATCTGAATTTGGATGCCTCTTACAATCTAAGGTATCTTATAGTTGTGATTATAGTTCTCAGACTGAAATACAGACAGGTATTTCTGTAATTTCTCATGACTCTTAGATAAATAGTTAGCCTAATAATTCTCCATTTTTAATTCTGTGCTATAATTAATTTTTATTAGTAAATTGCTCTGTTTCTTTCTTCTACTCAAATGTAAGACCCATTATAAGAGGACTTTGAATGTCTGGGGTTGAAATTTTACCCCCATATCTAGAAGTCTGCATGACACCATGCAAGTATTTAATGAAAGTTATCTCTGATTATTTATTAATTCATATACTATTATACTAAATGATTTTCCACCATATATCTAGCATTAAAGGACATTTAAGGGTACAGTTATATAGTACAGTTAGTAAGGTGATTCCATTCTACATATCTGACTCAGGTTCAATCCTTGATACTATGAATGATTACCTTAGGCCAATAGTTATCCCTGAACAGAGAACCAAGAGTAATCCTTGAGCACAGCCTGGTATGGCCCAAAAATAAGACAAAAAATATTAAGAATATTTAAGAAATGAATTCTAGATTCTAATATACTATAACAGAGAAAAGTAGCCTTTTCCAAAGTTTTGTGCATAAAATATGGAAATAAAGAACTAAGCATTTCTTGAGAAGTAATAAACAAGTTTTAATTGGGAGAATACTGGATATTGAATCCAGAATTAAGCATTCAAAGTCTATACTCTTTCTTTTTTTTTTTTTTTTTTTTTTTTGGTTTTTGGTTTTTGGGCTACACCCGTTTGACGCTCAGGGGTTACTCCTGGCTATGTGCTCAGAAATCGCCCCTGGCTTGGGGGAACCATATGGGACGCCGGGGGATCGAACCGCTGTCCGTTCCTTGGCTAGCGCTTGTAAGGCAGGCACCTTACCTCCAGCGCCACCGCCCGGCCCCTGTCTATACTCTTTCATTGATATCCATCCCTGGTGCTTTATAGACACAATTAAAAATTATAAAATAATAAAATAACTTTTATAGGCAGCTGGAGAGGTGGCGCTAGAGGTAAGGTGTCTGCCTTGCGAGCACTAGCCAAGGAAGGACCATGGTTCTATCCACCAGCATCCCATATGGTCCCCCCAAGCCAAGGGCAATTTCTGAGGGCTTAGCCAGGAGTAACCCCTGAGCATCAAATGGGTGTGGCCCAAAAAACAAAAAAATAAATAAATAACTTTTATAGTACAAATGTAAAAGTAAGACTAATGCCCTATTAACACTATTGTTTGGAGAATATGAACTTTAAGAAAAGACATTGTCAAATAATAGAAAATAAGTTTCCCAGAACTAGTCTTAATTTATTCAAAGCTATAAAAATAATTATATATGTTAGATATAATTGCATATAAATATATATATATATATATATATTCTACCTTAATGTGTGTGTGTGCTTATCTACCCAGAAGGAAAAAGCTGCTAAAATCCTGACACTTTTCAAGCACATCCATTAGCAAAGCATCTATTCTATGCACACATTCTTACATGGTGAGAAATAGTTTATGATATTTATATTTTATGGGTATTGGAAAAAAGTTTTAAGGTGTCTGTACTTCTACATTAAAGACATATTCATCTAACAAAATATAAATTTATTTCCTTCACTTTTGCAACTCAATACAAACTTGAAATTTGGAATGGGGTCTCATGAAAAACAGTTCTGAATTTGTTTATATATGAACATCAATAGCAAATTCTAAGAAGTCATTTCTTAATCATTTGCCAAAAATTTAATGCTTTCAATGTTCTTCTATAGATTTGAGTGTATGAGTGCTTTGTGGAGGGATGACAGAGTTCCTTGTAGAAAAGTGGGTGCTTAGACTGGCAGATGTCCTTGTGAAAGTATTCCCTCACTTAGGTTATATTTTCTGTTGTCTACTTTAAGAGCCAAGCCAATTTTAAAGAAAATTGGATAGAGAAAAATATCCTGAAACTGAAGCTTTCTGTGTCAAATACTGCACCTTGGAGCAAATTTACACAGCAGGAATAGAAAGGGCAGGTAATACCATGACTGACATACCCTTGGGAATAGAGAGTGTCACGATCAACTTAATATATTTTTTGTCATGGCAGTAGGAAAACAAAAACAGAAAGTGGTCCCACTCAAAATGTTGTACTCTGGGTAAGTCCAGAAGATAAAATTTCCCTCGTCCCGGACAAGAAAAGACAGCCAACTCCCCTGCGGACTCATGCTGCGAGGCCCTCCCTACCTACTCCCCCTAATGTGGACTGTTACTTGAATCCGGACCTAGGTCCAAAAGTATCCCCAATGCAAGAACTCTTCCAAGACCTCCGTGCTGCAAATTTTTACCAACCTGAAGAAGGTCAGGGGGTGGGATAGGAAGATGCCTGAGAACCCACACATTACAACAAAAACCCAAAAGACAATGGGAAAAACTGTACTTCCAACATAGGCATAGGACCTGTAATACACCACCTCGTTACCTGCTCTCCCCCAAATGTAAGGTAGTCTTTTGCACCACTTTGGCCCTTTAAAACCTTCGCGAACTCATTTTTCTTCTTTTCTTAAATTTATTTATTTTTTTTAAATGTTGGTCCTACATATACATTTGCGAGCACATACATTTTTATTTATTTCTTCTTTCTTTTTTTTTAATTTTAATTTTAATTTTTATTTTTATCATTTTTGGGTATGTGACCTGTGTCTGTTATACCCTCTGTCCACCCCCAGCTACACCGACAATATAATGTAGCACCACTTCCCCCTGCAAAGACACACTAAATAAAGGGGAAATCTTACATATATATATATATATATATATATATATATATATATAAAAACAAAAAGAGCTCTTATCTACTAGAGATAGGAACTCATAGTTGTTTACAATACAGGGATATCTCCTACCTTGAAAATATGTCATGTGGAATCAGCTTAGACCTCAGGTGATTAGATACCATTCATCCAGCCTTGAAATCTGGATCCCAGACAAAGGATTGGCACAGCTCTTCACAACAGCTACAGGAAACAAACTCCATCTGAGCCAGCCTTAATACTGCGGGGTCAACAACAAGGGCCAGCTCTAACATGATATCCTGACAATGAGGAAAATGCGAACAACTTGTCCTGAGAGCAGATTAGCATACCTTACCAGCTAACGACAAGACAAAACCAGAAGACGCGGCACCATTTGGTAGGCCCAAAAGCCAAGATCGTGACTTACAGATGACTGGCTACTAGAACCACGACCAGACAGTATACACCTTGGGCCCAATATAAAAGCCCTAGTTCAGGGTTTGCACTATGACTTGCACAATAATCATGATCCCTAGTCCCAAAGGTCTGACAGAGACAACTGCAACAGAATGGGGCTTCTGGAAGCACAAAGATGCTATCCTAGGAGCCATCCTAGGTTCAGTGCAAAGACCAAGATCACCAACCACAGAAGATGGATTAAAACGACACTGAGGCAACAGAACCTCTAGAACCACAAAGACTGACTTCATCATAAGTCCCACCTCAGGATCTGTGCAGATACGGAGACCTCTACACACAGAGCTCTGATTGTATCACCCTGGACAGAGCAGAAGTCTTCCACACACACAAAAAAAAAAACACCACCGGGAGAATAAATGATCCTGAGCAAAGTCTAGAGCTGATCCCATGACAGTATACTCCAAGGACGGAGAAACCCCATATTTCTTAGGCCAAGTGAATTCCTTTTAGAATGACCCCAATATTTACTGTGCCAGGGCAGGAGGGGAAAAAACAAAAATACAAAAACCACAAAACCTTGGTTATTTCATATATACATATATTTTTCCCTTCATTTATTATTGTTATTATTATTTTTATATACCTATCTATTTTGGTCGATTTCTCTGTTTGGGTGTGACTACTGAAATCGTGGTCCCCAATTATACTTATTTTTTTTTTCTCTCTTCTTTTCTCTTCTTTCGTTATGTGCTATGCCATGTTTCTTATTTCAAGACCATGGCGTGTTTTTGGTTTGTTTGTTTGGTTTTTGGTTGTTTGTTTTGTTTTGTTTTGCTTTGTTTTTCATCTGTTTTTTTTTTTTTTTTTTTTTTTTTTTGTGGTGCTTACCGATATAGATGGAGTCCCCACTGGATAATTGACTCTTTTTTTTTGGTACTGGTGGAGTGTTTTAACTTCTTTTTCTCCTTCATCTCCCAAATCGATGATGAGAGCCTCTAGAAGGATTCCATCCATTTTTGGAGTATTAGACTCTTACCCCAGTTTATTTATCTTCTCTTTTTCAGGCAAAATCATGCAACTTGAATTAGCTAGTCCTGCCTACAATTAGAGGGGGAGATAGGGGAGGCATTAAGACCAAACAGGGGCAAGACTACTAAGTAGTGGGTTGGATACAGAGGGGACCACATATTCTAGCCGCCCTGGGGGTGAGGGAAGAGGAAATGGGAGGTAGGACAAAAACGGAGGTGTAGGGAGGACAAATTGGTGATGGGAATCCCCCCTGATTTTATGTAAATATGTACCTAAAATGTTATTGTCAACAATATGTAAGACACTATGATCAAAATAAAAATTATATATATTAAAAAAAAAAAAAAAAAAAAAAAAAAAGAAAGAAACAAAAACAAAAGCTATGTTCCAGTCTTTCAACTCTAGCCTTAACTTTCCGGTATTTGCATTTGAAAGTTTTACAATATCTTTGAAGGGAGACACTTGAGATTTTTCCGCTGCTTAGAGTATTTGGTTCAGTGGACCTCAGTGTTCCTAGGACAGTTGATTTTTTTTCTGTCTCTTTCAGATACAAGAAAAGCTCCTGTGTTACAACCCAGTAACATGTCAGCAAGATACTGCTCCACTGACTTCTTTTCTCCTGCTCACTGACTGTTCAGAATCTGTTCAAACCTATAGTAGACTTCTTTCATCTCTTGTTTCTCATAGAATGCACAGGATAAAGTATGGGATGATCTAATTTAAGAAAAAATTCTCCCACGTTTATTATATTTATTCTTGAAGAAATTATTTTTTTTTGGAAAAAAAAGCATCATTATAAGGAAATAAATAGACATCTCTCCAATCAGTTAAGTGGAAGGGCAGGAATTTTGTGCATTGCTGTTTTTAGTGACTAATATATTATATATCTTCTTTTTATTCAAGAAGCCCATTTTTTTGTTTTGTTTTGGTTTTGGTTTTTCGAACACACCTGGCAGCGCTCAGGGATTACTTCTGGCTCTACCACAGAAATCGCTTCTGGCAGGCTTGGGGGACCATATGGAATGCTGGGATACCAACCACTGTCTTCTGCATGCAAGGCAAATGCCTTACCTCCCTGCTATCCCTCCAGCGAAAAAACCCATTTTCTGCTGTGTTTCTGAATACCTGAAGGTCTCCTCAGAGGCCTAAGGAGCGCACCCCAAAAAACTGTTAACTAGCGGCAGCAGAAGAGCGCTCCGCTTAGCTTCACGGCCGCACACTCTTTCTAACAATGAACCCCACACAACATGCAGGAAAAACCACACTACAAGCGTGACAATGGGTAAACCTTGCAGGCAAACATCATGCACAGAGAATGAAGACAAAAGCTTGGATAACCTAATAAATTCCAACCACCTGATTAACCTCTCGGATAAGGAACTTAAAATAGCAATATGGAAGATGTTTGAAGAACTCAAAGAAAGCATAGATTGATCTCAATAGAACACAAAGACAGAAATCAGAAAACTCCAAACTAAAATAACAGATCTGAAAAACACGGTAGCTCAACTGAAAACTTCAATGGATGGCCTCGCCAGCAGGGTATCAGCAGCTGAGGAGAGAATCGAAGGACTGGAAGATGTGATGCAGAAAAACTCAACACAACAGAAGAAATTGGAAAAGAACCTTAAGACAAACAGACAGGCAATAGAAAAAGTACTCAAGGAATGCCAACAGATGAAAATAGAAGTCTTTGATAAGCTCAACAGAAACAACATAAAAATCTTTGGAGTCCCAGAGACCGAGATAGGAGATCTCCAGGAAGAATCAACTGTCAAAGACATCATCAAAGAGATACTCCCAGAGTTAAAGACTACATGCAATCATGCCCGAAGACTACATGCCCGAAGAGTACCAGCTAAAAGAAACCCAAAGAAAAACACCCCAAGACACATCCTCATTACAATGACAAACCCCACAGATAGAAATAGAATACTGAAAGCAGCAAGATCAAAAAAAATTACATTCAAAGGAGCATTCCTAAGACTTACAGAGGACATGTCACAAGAAACTTTCAAGGCCAGAAGACAGTGGTAGGATATAGTGACAAGACTGAGTGAAATGAATGTCTCACCAAGAATACTGCACCCAGCCCGACTCATGTTCAGGTTTGAAGGAAGAATACACAGCTTCATGGATAAACAACAGCTCAGAAACCTCACAGATGATAAACCAGACTTAAAGGAAAAACTGACAGGTCTACTCTAAGACAAGAGTGACCAACAAACACAGCAAACAAATCTACAAACATGACATTAAATCCTATGACAATCATCTCCCTCAATGTCAATGGACTAAATTCAACAATTAAAAGACACAGAGTGGCAAAATGGGTCAAAAAGATGAATCCAACCTCCTTCTGCCTACAAGAAACATGTCTGAATAGTCAGAACAAACATAGACTCAAAATCAAAGGCTGGAGGAAAATCATCCAAGCAAACAACACCGTCAAATAAGCTGCGGTGGCCATATTAATATCTGATGACACCAACTTTATACTCAGAAAAGAGGTAAGGGACAAAGATGGACACTATGTACTAATCAAGGGATATGTGCAACAGAAAGAAATCAGACTATTAAACATTTATGCACCCAATGAGAGACCAGCAAATTTTCTAATACAATTACTGACAAATCTGAAAGAAATCAATAATAACACAATAATTGTGGGAGACCTCAACACGGCCCTATCAACACTTGATAGGTCAACCAGACTGAAACACAACAAAACATATCAGCCCTGAAAAGAGTAATGGAATAAAGAGGACTAGTAGATATATATAGGACACTCCATCCCAAAAAACCTGAATACACATTTTTCTCCAATGTACATGGTTCATTCTCCAGGATAGACTACATGCTGACACATAAAACATACCTCCATAAAATCAAGAGAATTGAAATATTGCAGTCTACCTTTGCTGACCACAAGGCTCTGAAATTAGATGTGAACTACAAAGGCATACAGAGGAAAAAATTTAACAATTGGAAATTAAACACCCTGCCACTGAACATCCAGTGGTTCCGAGATGAAATCAAAAAGGAAATCAAAACTTTTCTGGAAACAAAAGACAATGAAGACACAAATGCCAGAATCTATGGGACACAGAAAAATGGTCCTGAGAGGAAAATTTATAGTTCTGCAAGCACACATCAGGAAGAAAAAAGGGGCATACCTGAATAACTTAATGATGCAGCTCAAAAAATTAGAAAATGACCAACAAAAGGAACCAAAAATAGGGAGACAGAAGGAAATAACAAATATGAAAGCAGAAATCAATAAAGTGGAAAACCAAAAAACAATCTGAGATCAATGAAAGCAAAAGTTGGTTCTTTGAAAAAATAAACAGGATTGATAGACCATTGACAAAACTCACAAAGAAAGAGAGAGAAATCTGATAACGCATATTAGAAATGAAAAGAGGGATATCATGACAGATATTGCAGAGATCCAAAAGGTAATCAGAGACTACTTTGAGAAACTTTATGATACTAAATATGAGAACCTAGAAGAAATGGAAAAATTCTTGGACATTTATAAATTTCCACAGATAATTAGGGAGGATGTAGCATATCTAAACACCCCCATCACTATAGAGAAAATTGAAACTGTAATCAAACATCTGCCCAAAAAGAAAATCCAAGGTTCAGATGGATTTACTAATAATTTTTTTCAAATCTTTCAAGAGGAGCTACTACCAATACTAGCCAGGCTCTTCCATGAAATTGAAAAAAAGGGAACACTCCCAAACAGCTTTTATGAAGCCAACATCACCTTGATACCAAAACCAGGCAGAAAGGCTGCCAAAAAAAGAAAATTACGACCAATATTCCTGATGAATGCTGATGCAAAGATCTTCAACAAAATCCTGGTGAATAGGATCCAATGCATCATCGAGAATATCATACACTCTGACCAAGTAGGATCATTTCAGGAATGCAAGGATGGTTTAAGATCCGTAAATCTATAAACATCATAAACAACATCAACAAGAAGAAAAATAAAAATCACATGATCATATCAATAGACGCAGAGAAAACATTTGATAAGGTCCAACACCCATTCTTGATCAAAACTCTCAGCAAGATATGGATGGAAGGAACCTTTCTCAATCTAGTTGAAGCCATCTACCGCAAGGCAATGGCAAATATTATCCTCAATGGAGAAAAACTAAAAGCCTTTCTTCTAAATTCTGGTACAAGACAAGGCTGTCCACTCTCACCTCTTCTTTTCAACATAGTACTGGAAGTTCTTGCTATAGCGATCAGGCAAGAAAAAGATATCAAGGGAATACAGATAGGAAAAGAAGAAGTCAAGCTCTCATTGTTTGCAGATGACATGATACTCTACTTAGAAAACCCTAAAGACTCTACCAAAAAACTTCTAGAAACAATAGACTCATATAGCAAGTTGGCAGGCTACAAAATTAACATACAGAAATCAAGGGACTTTTTATACACCAATAATGATAGGGAAGAGAAAGAAGTCAAGAAGGCAATTCCATTCACATTAGTGCCACACAAACTCAAATATCTTGGAGTCAACTTGAACAAAGACGTGAAGGACCTATACAAAGAAAACTATAAAGCCCTGCTCCAAGAAATAAGAGAGGACACATAGAAATGGAAACACATACCCTGCTCATGGATTGGCAGGATTAACATCATTAAAATGGCAATACTCCCCAAAGCATTATATAGATTTAATGGGATTCCCTTAAAAATACCCATGACATTCTTTAAAGAAGTGGATCAAACACTTATGAAGTTCATCTGGAACAATAAACACCCTCGAATAGCTAAAGCACTACTAGGGAAAAGTAAAATGGTAAGCATTACATTCCCCAATTTTAAACTGTACTACAAAGCAATATTTATCAAAACAGCATGGTATTGGAATAAAGACAGACCCTCAGATCAATCAGTGGAATAGGCTTGAGTTCTCAGACATTGTTCCCCAGACATACAATTACCTAATTTTTGACAAAGTAGCAAGAAATCCTAAGTGGAGCAGGGAAAACCTCTTCAACAAGTGGTGCTGGCAAAACTGGTTAGGCACTTGCAAAAAAGCAAACATAGACCCCCAGTTAATATCATGTATGAAGGTAAAATCTAAATAGATTAAAGACCTTGATATCAGACCTGATACCATAAGGTATATAGAACAACTCGTAGGTAAAACACTCCATGACATTAAAACTAAAGTCATCTTCAAGGAGGAAACTGCACTTTCCAAACAAGTGGAAGCAGAGATCAACAGATGGTAATACATTAAGATGAGAAGCTTCTGCACCTCAAAAGAAATAGTGCCCAGGATACAAGAGCCACCACCAAGTGGGAGAAACTATTCACCCAACACCCATCAGATAAGGGGCTAATATCCAAAATATACAGGTCACTGACAGAACTTTACAAGAAAAAAACATCTAATCCCATCAAAAAATGGGGAGAAGAAATGAACAGACACTTTGATAAAAAAGAAATACAAATGGCCAAAAGGCACATGAAAAAATGCTCCTTGTCACTAATCATCAGGGAGATGCAAATCAAAACAATGATGAGATACCACGTCACACCGCAGAGATTGGTACATCACAAAGAATGAGAACAATCAATGCTGGCGGGGATGTGGAGAGAAAGGAACTCTTATCCACTCCTGGTGGGAATGCCTCTAGTCCAACCCCTGTGGAAAGCGATATGGAGATTCCTCCAAAATCTGGAAATTGAGCTCCCATTCGACCCAGCTATTCCACTCCTAGGGATATATCCTAGAAACACAAGAATACAATACAAAACCCCCTTCTTCATACCTATATTTATTGCAGCACTATTCACAATAGCCAGGCTCTGGAAACAACCAAGATGCTCTTCAACAGACGAATGGCTAAAGAAACAGTGGTACATATACACAATGGAATATTACGCAGCCATCAGGAGAGATGAAGTCATGAAATTTTCCTATACATGGATGTACATGGAGTCTATCGTGGCTGTCTCAAGTACAGGTGTGGTTGAGGTGGGATGGAGGGAGATTTGGGACATTGGTTGTGGGAATGTTGCACTGGTGAAGGGGGTGTTCTTTACAGGACTGAAACCTAATCACAATCATATATGTAATCAAGATGTTAAAAATATTTCCTTCTTCAATATTACTAAGAAAGGTTATTATATATATTGAAATCACAGCAAAGAAAGTGATAATAATTTAAGTAGAAATTTTCATTTAAGAAATATTTGCCATGCATGTGAAAAATAAAAAAAAAATAAGCCCATTTTCTAAATTCACATCATGCTTATAATTTATAGACAATCTTCTCTTCTAAAAATTGGTTTTTATATGTATCATGGAAAATGTCTCCTAATGTATAAACTTATATGTAAGATATTATAAGCTATTAGTTATTTATTTTATTATTATGTTTTTTTGGTTTTTGGGTCACACCTGGCGGTGCTCATGGGTGACTCCTGACTGTCTGCTCAGAAATAGCTCCTGGCAGTCACGGG
The DNA here is from genome assembly GCF_024139225.1 of Suncus etruscus. Lineage (NCBI taxonomy): Eukaryota > Metazoa > Chordata > Mammalia > Eulipotyphla > Soricidae > Suncus > Suncus etruscus. The sequence goes on along the minus strand of NC_064860.1, from coordinate 35,492,592 downwards.
GGACCACATGGGACACCTCGAACCAACCACCTTTGGTCCTGTATCGGCTGCTTGCAAGGCAAACGCCGCTGTCCTATCTCTCCGGGCCCTATAAGCTATTATTTTAATATCCATATAATAATGAGCATCTATGTACAATATACTTACTGTTCAACTAAGAGACTTTTGCACAATTGAATCAGAATCCTTAAAGGAACCTTGGAACCTGAATTCTTATTACATATGCTTGATAATTTGGATATAATTGTTGTATCAACCAAACATTGGTTAGCCCCTGTTCACTAATTTGACAATGCCATATGAAGTTTATGGAAGAACTTTATTAATTTCAAGGTATTTTTTCATGAAATTTATTATTCTTTATTTCAAAGAAAGCTATATTTATTGTTTTAGTACAATGGGGGAGGTATTTTGGTACTATGTCTTAAAATACATTCATTTTTAAATATTAGTATAGCAATATAAAATATGCTAGCTGTAGAAAACTCTTTTCTCACTTTCAAACATGAGGTTTAAAAGGCTAGAACAGAAAAGAGTGAGAGAAAGGCAGAAAAATCGCTAGGGAGACACTGAATGTGAGTTGAAATACACAGGGAACATGAGTATATCAATGTATATCAATTATGAAGAACCCAAATCCTATATTCACTAGAAGTAGTATATTAGCAATATCTATGTAATACCTTTCAGTTTACAAAATATTTTCTAGAACAAGTGTAATATTATGCTCATGGAAATGTGACAAAATTCAGATGAGCAAAATAGATTTAGTTGTCAGAGTGTCTGATATTTTGCATGAGATAAAATGTAAACTTTTATTAGTTTTTATTTGAAAATGAAAGTAAGACTCAGTAAATTAAGTAGGTTGCATCCTCACACCTAGTTAATAAATTCACAGTGACTAAATCTAATATTTTGGCCCTTAATCCCACATTTTAACATTTGCTAACTATCTTTCAAAGGAAAAGCTGGATATAGTTAAATAAAGATCTGTTACTTCAGAGATATTTTTAAATTACATTGAAAGTATATATCTTTTTATTTTGACAAAAGTCTCTGCAAAAGAGTCATATATTATCATGGACTCATTATTGACTCATATTATTATCTATTATCTAAAATATGTCTAAAATAAATCACAATAAACCTATCTCATAGTTTCCCTCATATCAATTGGGCTGCCCAACAATTGTTTTTTATGTAAGATTTTAAACTAATCCAGAACACTGCATGACTCAATTCCTTATATATATCAAAAAAGGAAAATTGTAATTTATTTAAGCAAAGAAATAAACTGACCATATGCTTCAAGAGCTTGATGGATACTGAGGTGTGACAATATACATATACGAGGTGCACGTACAGACCACTTTTTGCATGCTGGAAGTTGTTCAAGATGAAGCTTTTTCTTTGAGACTACTTTTGATCACAGTACTACTTTACCCATGGCCCTGCCATTGCTCCTTTGAACAAAATATAGAAAAGAAAGGTAGGTAGGGCTGAAGTTATAATAAAGATGGAAGGATGCTTGCCTTGCATGTGAACCTGGGTTTAAACTTTAGCATTTCATATGGTCCATCATATTCCACCAGGAGTATTTTCTGAGTAAGAGCTAGAAATAATATCTGAGCATCACTAAGCATAGCCCAACATCAAACAGACAAACAAAAATAAAAAAAAAGCTTCACAAAGTTGTTAACTTAGGACTGAATGCTATGTTAACCTAAGCAGGAGACCTTCCTCAATAAAGGCCAGCATGAACTAAAACTTTAACTTGAGTTTATCCACATATACAGTATACCCCAAGGTACTTACTCTATTACTGACTGTATACTGTGGGTATTAATTTTATTATAGTTATCTTAAAGAGTTTACTAAGTAGTCTAATAAACTTGTTATGATATACTTACAGAGAATATATACATGTGTATTACTATTAAAATAAAAACTAACAATATTTTATTATGTCAAATTTAGTGCTTTCACCTGTATCAATTTATGCTGATTCTGAATGCACTGACTCTATGTTAAACTAGTAACACTACAGTTCTATCGATACCTTGATACTAGTCTCATAGCACTTCTTAAGGCTTTGAACAGAAACATCTACTTTTTCCCATTGGGAATATGCTACAATAGAATTAAATCACCTCTACCCTCTCCTGAAAAACTAAAATGCACCAAACTGTGATAACCTTAAATCTTTTGATCTAAGTGTTAAGCAACAACAGTTAGAATTCCTAATGTGAGATTTTTCTTCTCTCACTCTCCTAAGTATTGAATTCCAAATTACTTGCTTAGCACTTGGAACATGTTTTCTACATTAGTTGAGAGTCTGTAGAGGAGAAATATTGACACTGTGTACACTAAACTATGTCTTCCCCGTACTTAGAGGTTAAAATCAGAGAGAAATTGTGATCAATCCCTCATGGAGCTTTTAAAAAGCCAATGTGTACAAGACTCTGGTCTCCAGAGAAGCTTCACAACATGCTTATTAAGTGAAAAAAGTCACTAATGTTTACCAAGTGGCTATGTACAAAGACAACCTGATCTGGAAAGAATTTTAAACTTTGATCTACAGATTCCTTTTCCTTTTGTCCTGTGGCTTTTTACTTGAAAGCTAGGGCAGATAAGCACTGCTATCATCTTTCTTTTTTTCTTTAATAGAGTAATTTGTTTTTCCTTAGGCTTTTTTTAATATTCATAACTCAGGACTCCCATTTATCTCACCCTATTTCTACATAAGTCTTTATAGTGTGTATGGTGAAATAGCTGAGGGTTAAAAGGCGATTGTGTGAAATTAAAATTTAGGAATCCAAACAAAATAAATATATATATATATATAAAAATTAGGAATCCAAACAAAATTCTGAAAAGCATTCACTCTCCTACCAGCCTTTAGTTCTTTGAAAACTCTTTATTTTTAGTAAGGAGATATGTAAATTTCTGTGCACACATGGATTAAATATACCAAACTCAAGTTTGGTTTTTTCCTATATCCTTAAATTTAATATTTCTAGAAAAATAATTTCAAAGTTGATCTATAGAGGGGCTAGAGAGATAGCACAGTGATAGAGTGTTTCCCTTGCACACAGCTAACCCAGGATGAATGGTAGTTCAAATCCAAGTACTACATATGGTACCCTGAGCCTGCCAGGAGCGACTTCTGAGTGCAGAGTCAGGAGTAACCCCTGAGTATCTCTATAGAGATTGTCCTAGTGTTACCACCACCCTTGGCCCTGAGTTTATATTTCTATGACAAGTTTTCTCCTGTTAATTATCTTATCTTAGAGCCTACAGCTAATGAGCACTGCTGGGAGTAGCACCCTTAAAAATGATATATAGTCATTTTTTGGTATTGGCTAGTATTTTCCTAACTGCAAAGAAGATAACTCCAACTGTCAAAACAGTTTAAGGAAAAAGTAATCTTGACTTCCCAATTCAACAATTCAAAGAGAATCTAAGGTGAATTTGCAGCTTAGTTAATTAAGCATATTTAACTTTCTCATTTCCTCCTTTTGTTTGTTTTTAACCTCTTTTCCCTCTCCTTTTTTTCCTTTCCTTTTCTCTGTATCCTTATTTTCTCTGTTTTCTCTGTAATTTTTAAAAGTAAATTAGCAAAATTAACAGTCATTTCTATGTAATTGGATTTTATAAATAAGCCCAGAGTTCAGCCAGAACCATTATTATTCAATAAATTTCTGACTGATGTTATCCTACTAAGATATATAGCACCTGTGCCCTAATTTTCCTCAATATTTAATAAAAGAAGTGACTTCAAGCTCTTTAATGCATTAGACCAAGCCAGTCAGTGTTTGCTTTGGCTGGTAATCAAGTAAGTGTTATGTTATGTTTTTTATTTTTAATCAATTTTAACATTTTACTATAAATAAACTGATAAGGCTGTGATTGTAATAAAGCTGAATATATAAATTTTAATATTTATTTAAGGGCCATGATTAAAAACGTGTTTGTAGTTGGGTTTTACTTATAAAAATAAAAACAGCAACCCCCTTTCACCAGCGCAGCATTCCCACCACCAATGCCCACCATGTCCCTCCTTCCCTAAATTTTGAAGACAAAAAGACCTAAGAATATATATGTATTTTATCAAGAACTCTGTAAGTATTCAAATCATTTCTCTAATTCCAGAGTTCTAGATTCTTACACTAGCCTAATTTCCTTGTCATTATAATTTCAATATTTCACCCAATACTTTTTTTAATATGTATAGAGATAATGAATGAAAAGGGAAGATAATAAAGTATAATCTAGACTTTTGAATAACTTAAACAGATGGCTTTTTCTGTTCCTAATACAAAACTAATATTATCCATACTTAGTTTCCTGTGAATAATAATTTCTTAGACAGATATAATATTTTGAAGCATATCATTAAAACAGAATCCTTATTCAGTATGTCTTGTCTGCTCACCATATAAAAACTACTACATTTGCTTATGTAGATACAGATAAAAAAGGTAAAATTCATGGGTCAATGCAATGAGATATGAGGGCATGACTGTAACATTTATGAATGTTAAGAACACATAAGTTAATATGTCTCTCTCTAAATATAAATCTATGAGAATTATGGACTGGATAGATAGCATGGAGTGAGAATTATAATGCTGTTTTTTGTGTTTAGATTTAACAATTATCAACTTCATGCATGGAAGTTACAGTTACTAATTTGTCTTGTTTTCTCCACTTATAATTCATTTATATATAACTACTAATTAGCTACTGTTAGTAAACTTTGGCATGTGCACAAATCAATGTCTGACAGATTTTGTTCCTCTCGTTCACTGTTTTCTGTAGTTATAGACATATAAGGAAAGAAATGGTTTGGATGGCTACTGTTCCAAGAAGCAAAAATATTCCTCAATTAGAATAACTAATTGGAAATATTCGTTTTACAACAAAAGCAGTCATTCTATTTTAAAATATTTATGTTTCAATAAGTATAAATGTTTACATGGACACTGAAAGTTTGGTACACTAGTTTACACAATAGATGTTCAAGACTTAATTTCCAATATAAATAAAATACTGGTTCTTTACAGAAGAAAATAACTCAATTTTAGTTATTTCAGAGAAGTATTTGATTTTAAAAGATACTTTAAATCAACCCTTCAAATTCCTTCCCCCTTCTATAAATGAATTTAGAGAAAACTGGGTTAAGGTTTTAATTTGCTCTGGCATTTTGTTCAGGTTAAGTTGGAAATAGATATTGGCTAAACATTCTTCAGAAATTATTTGTTCCACTGATGCAATAGTCATTTATTATGGTCATTTTCTGGAGCAAATTCCATTATCCTATATAACCTTATGAGAAATTCCAGCAAAATTACAAAGAAGTAAGCCCTTGCAAAAATTATTTGTTAAATTCAAGTCTGAAGTCTAAGTTTAGGTTGTTTAATTCACAAGAAAATAATGTTATTATATAAATTACTATGATTTTTTTAAACTTGAAAGTGAATACAATACCCATCAGATAAGGGGCTAATCTCCAAAATATACAAGGCACTGACAGAACTTTACAAGTAAAAAACATCTAATCCCATCAAAAAATGGGGAGAAGAAATGAACAGACACTTTGACAAAGAAAAAATACAAATGGCCAAAAGACACATGAAAAAGTGCTCCACATCACTAATCATCAGGGAGATGCAAATCAAAACAACGATGAGATATCACCTCACACCACAGAGAATGACACACATCACAAAGAATGAGAATAAACAGTGTTGGCGGGGATGTGGAGAGAAAGGAACTCTTATCCACTGCTGGTGGGAATGCCGTCTAGTCCAACCTTTGTGGAAAGCGATATGGAGATTCCTCCAAAAACTGGAAATCGAGCTCCCATACGATCCAGCTATACCACTCCTAGGAATGTACCCTAGGAATACAAAAATACAATACAAAAACCCCTTCCTTACACCTATATTCATTGCAGCACTATTTACCATAGCAAGACTCTGGAAACAACCAAGATGCCCTTCAACAGACGAATGGCTAAAGAAACTGTGGTACATATACACAATGGAATATTATGCAGCTGTCAGGAGAGATGAAGTCATGAAATTTTCCTATACATGGATGTACACGGAATCTATTATGCTGAGTGAAATAAGTCAGAGAGAGAGAGAAAAACGCAGAATGGTCTCACTCATCTATGGTTTTAAGAAAAATGAAAGACATTCTTGCAATAATAATTTTCAGACACAAAAGAGAAAAGAGCTGGAAGTTCCAGCTCACCTCAGGAAGCTCACCAAAAGAGTGATGAGTTTAGTTAGAGAAATAACTACATTTTGAACCTCCTAATAATGAGAATGTATGAGGGAAATGGAAAGCCTGTCTAGAGTACAGGTGGGGGTTGGGTGGGGAGGAGGGAGACTTGGGACATTGGTGATGGGAATGTTGCACGGGTGATGGGTGGTGTTCTTTACATGACTGAAACCCAAACACAATCATGTATGTAATCAAGGTGTTTAAATAATAAAAAAAACACATGCTCACTTTTTCCAATCCTGTTATAGACTACCATTAAGTCTTTAATCACCCAATAAAAATATTATAATATCATTTAAGTTAATCACAATATAGTCACTGAATTTCATTCCACTAACATATATTAAAATTGAATAATTTGGGGGGTCACAGTTGTTGGCACACAGGGTTTATTCCTGTATCTGTTCTCAGAAGTCGCTTCTGGCAGGTTTGGGGAACCATATGGGATACCGGGATTTGAACCGGGGTCTGTCATGTGTTGGCATGCAAATGCCTTACCGCTCTGCTATTGCTTCGGACTCAAAATTGAATAAATATTTGAGTTAATATGTTCAGGAAATATTCTGACATGGATTGTATTCTCACATATTATTTAATATTTTTAAGATTTAATAAGCACTTAAGTATAGAAAACTGAGTCAGAGAAGATGCATAACATTTATGAGTACTCTAAAACACACAATTAGTTTTTTGGGAAGTCTGGAGGAAGGGTCTCAGGGTTGTTTTGAGAAGGAGGAGGCATATTGGTAATGGGTGTGGTATTAGAAATAATGCATTAGAAACTATTATTAATATCATTTTAAACTACCCACTGTCAATGCAAAATTAAAATAAAAGCAATTTTAATAAGACAGTTAATTAATACATAATCTAAATCTATAATTTTCTTATTCTACTTGTAGGTTCTGTATAATCACTTAACCTTGATAAAAGTAAATAAAACGAATGCATCAGTATATTCAGTTTAAATTATGTCACCGCAAATGATTACCTGTGAGTAATGCAAAATACATTCAAAAGAGATGAAAATGAAAGAGCTGGAATTGCACAAATATGCATGTAAGTAGTAGTGAAGAAGCGACTACCATTAGAGCTCTAAGGTATCAAACATATTGTTGGTTTTGGACTTTTATATTTCAACAGTGTGAACTTTTTTCTATGTGTGATTAGAGCACTACAAGAAACATTTTTGACTACTATCTCTTATAATAAGCTAAAAAATACTTTATCTTATTCCTTCTTCCATCTTTCTCTTCCTGCTAGTGTGCTTATCTCACTCACAGGCAGGCATGGTGGCTCTTAGCTGCCAGTATGTGTACTCTCAGTCTAATATTTCCCATAGTACTTTGCACTTTTTAAATCATCTCTAATAGGAAGAGTCTAAACATTAGGAATGTTATATAGAAACCTATATACCGAAACCAATGACAGATTTCAAGCATCAATTATTTTAGAATTCCTGAAAGTTAGAACAGACTAAGAATACAGAGGCAATTTGCTAAGACTCCCAAGCAAATTTTCATTGAGGCAGAGCAAGGTATGATTCTTCTCTTTTACTTAATCTTTTACTTAATACCGTCCAAATGAGCAGAGACACATTCTGAAATAATTGAGAGAATTCAGGAAGGTCCAGGATGAGAATGAGTACAACATAGCAGCAACACATAGAAAAATAACACAGCTGCAGACTTTTCTCTACATTTAGTGCCACTTCTGGTATACTTGGCACTACTCCAATACTAAGAGGAAGCAGTTGTGCTTGAGGAGGAGTGTTCCAAACCATTAGCCAAATCCCAGTTTGAATGTTAACATCTCAAGGTTTAATAAGAGAACTGCCATTACTACACAAAAACACAGATTTTCTGTTAATGTCAACCCCAAGTTTCATGCCATTTGAAATAGGCGTTGGATCATCTTTCCATTCCTGTGTGAATCATTTATGTAGGTGTGTATCTGTGAAATAAGGTCATGCTATTTCCTAGAACTGGATGCATGTCAGAGAAGAGTCAAAAATAGATTACACCAGATCATTTACATGAGTGTGTGTTGTATAAACTTAATTTAGAACACATTTTAGCTATGAAAATTTAACCTGGTATTTCCAAGAAAATAAAAGGCATTACATTAATAGCATTTTAATTTATATACAAAAAGTATTTTCCATTTTATTACTCATGCATAAAATATCACTTTACAGATAATCTATAAAAACTGGTAATTTTAAACTGAATGCTTCAAGTTTTAGTTGACTTTTAGGTCATTGTTACTACTTTACTTTTTCTTCTTATTCCAAATCATTGTGTTCTATTTATAGTTATATTTGCTTATAAATGAATTTTAGTCAGTTGACACTGAATGATCTTGAATTATTATTGATATTCAGTGGTATCTTGCATTTGAAGAAGTCTTGTGAGACTTAACACTAATGCTGATTTTATTATTGTTATTGTTTACAATTGTGTGAGCCAGTTAATTGGTAAGAGGTCTGTTCTTAATGTTCTCAGTATGTTATCTTATAAAGCAGGGGTGGCAAACAAGTTCGACACAAAGAGCCAAAATTTTAAACTGTGAGAGTCAGAGAGCCACACCACATAGTGACCTGCCAAAACAGACAGACACTCACACAAAAGCATATAATTTTAACAATAATATATTAAATACATATTGCATTTTGCCATTTTGAGTGAGGGTAAAAATTCTGTTCGCCACCCCTGTTAAAAAGTACAATTCTTTCCACCGATTTATCATATAGACAGTTAAGTACTGTTATTACTTAATATAAAAGTGGAAAATAAGATGTAAGGAGGTTAAATCACTAAATAGTAAGTAAACCATCTTAAAAATGAAGGGGTTACATATTTTCTACTTGACATTAACTTCTCATTTCTCATTTCTTCTACACAATTGCTTCCTCTCATATAATCTTTTTGAATTCCAAAATGACAAAATAAGCATGTATTAAATGTATTAAATGGTAAAGCACCCAATCTTCCTTAATATCCCCCAAATGCACTTCATGATATCATCTCATATTTCTCACTACTTTTCTCACTACTCATTACTTTTAGTAATATGGTAATGCATGTTTTTCATATGTACTGATATCTTTAGGATATGTGTTTCTAATCTTTTTTTATAGAAACCCTTATAATTTCCATCTCAGTTCAAAATCTATTTTCTCTGAAAAGTTATCTTTGAGAACCCAACCTTACAATACTCCAAATATCTTTTAAGTCACTATTATTTTTGTTTGTTTTGGGGACACAGCCAGCATTGCTTAGGTCTTAGTCCTTGTTTTATGTCCAGGGAACATTTCTGTCAGACTCTGAGGAAATAAGACATATGTGGTGCTGAGTGAACTAGGAGCAACCACATACAAAGCATACACCTATCCACTCTACTATTTATCCAGCCCCAAATCCTTAATTTTTAATCAACACCTTTTTTTAATGCTTTATTACTCTGTAAATCTAGCCAAATTACACTGTATTCACAAAATATTATTTATATTTCTTAGGGAATATAATAATATTACAATCAGAGGCTATTATACTCCCAAATATAATTTTTTTTTTTGCTTTTGGGCCACACCTTGTGACGCTCAAGGGTTACTCCTGGCTTTGCACTCAGAAATTGCTTATGGCTTGGGAGACCATATGGGATTCTGGGGGATCACACCATGGTCTATCTTAGGTTAGTCACATGCAAGGCAAACACCTTACTGCTTGGCCACCGCTCTGGCCCCCAAATATAATTTTAAACTAAATTTTAATTTTAATGTTTAAGAAGTATTTATTAAATCAAAACACAAATTATCAACTTGTAAATATCTCTCATTGAAATATCAGTTTACCTGAATTAGGGTACACAATTAGCTTATGTTATGTTGCATTATATAAAAGGAAGTTTGATGCAATATGCAAAATTATAAAATTTTACAAATAGGATACAATGTTTTAAAAATAAAAAGTTTAAACTTAAGCATTTATTTGGTAGCAGTGAGCTCTATTTTTGATAAGCTTAGATTTTATGCACCATCATCAAACCACCAGTGAGTACTCCTTTTTAACATAATTCAACTTTAAATTTCTGTCCAATAACAAAAAAATACATAATTTCACAATGTTGTCTATAGGAAAAAAGTTTCTGAATCACACAATGTTTAAAAATACTATTTTTGACAACTTTGGAAAGATGGTGTAAAGTTATCCCAAGATCATCACACACTTGTTATATCTGGGTAACTGCTAGTTGAGGACAAGAAATGAGAACTGAAGGTCAGATTCAAAGCTTTAGACTTTACTCTGAAGAAGGAAATACTGATACAGAGGAAAATATATGAATATACAAAAACTCAAATAACCCTGAAGAATTTAAAAAAAAATCATGTGATAACTTTATTGGGTTAAAAGGTCTAAGAAAAAAAAATGAAGTCAAAGAAGGAAGAGTTAAAATGAACATTATATGAACAAAATGAAGAATAAAAATTAAATAAAAGCTTGAGGTCAGAGAAAATATATAACTAAACACATTATATGTTTTTATATTATATAAAATAAGCAAAAATATGCATTCCTAAAACATGCATTAATATTGTGTAATATTTTTCCTTTCTACATTATCTTTCCAACCATCTTTCCATTTTTTAGTAAAAGGGGGAATCCTGTCTGTATGGTCTCTGCAGCCCTTCAAGAATGCTCCCTGGGGCCGGGCGGTGGCGCTAAAGGAATGGTGCCTGCCTTGCCTGCGCTAGCCTTGGACGGATCGCGGTTCGATCCCCCGGTGTCCCATATGGTCCCCCAAGCCAGGAGCAACTTCTGAGCACATAGCCAGGAGTAACCCTTGAGCATTACTGGGTGTGGCCCAAAAACCAAAAAAAAAAAAAAAAAAAAAAAAAAAGAAGTGCTCCCTGAGCACATGGCCAGGAGTAAGCCCTGAGAACTTTCAAGCATGACACCCAAAAAATACAAAATACAAAATATCTCCACTTATCCTCATAATTGGAGATATTACAGAGGATTTGCTTTGCCATTTTCTGGCTTGATCCCCAGTACTGTAAATGTTACCCTAATGCACAGCCAGTAGTTATCCCTGAACACAGAGACAGGAGTAATAGCTGAGTACTTCTAAGTGTACACCATCCCAAAAAATTTTCCTAAGCTAAAATATTTAAAATGGAGCCATGTCAAATTTCTCTCAAGTTATGATTAAAGAGCATTTGAAAATATCCTACCTGAAAATACAAAGTAATAAGATATATATTTCCCAATTCTTTCATATTTCTTCAAAGTTAATTGCACTGAAATAATTTTAAGGCAATCAAAGTGGACAGAGTTTTATTCCCTGAAACTGAAAAGTCATTTGTATATGGGAATATTTAAAAAGTTACAGTGTATTCCATTCAGGTAGTATAAGATAGAGGCATAATATTTAATTTTTTATTTTCAAAAGTGTATTTCTGATTCAAATGTTATTGTTAAATAAGCAAGATTCTTACTTTTTGAAAAAAAAGGCTTTGACGGGGAAGTTCTGACTTTAATAAATCAGATATCAGTTCTTCCTCTAAAGGATGTACATTTGATATTAGTTTAAGGCTAAAAATCATCTGGTGAAAAACTTAATTTGTAGCCAGATTCACAACAAAAAGCTCTTATAGAAAGAAATAACTTTGGACCTTTCCCTCCACCAAAGACATGGCCCCCCACTTTTCCTTTTCGCATCCCCCTCAACTGGCATATTTCATACTGAATAACTGTTCTCATTTTCTTTGTTTCTAATGTCTTTAGGTACTCGCTATACCACCATTAATAGTAATAACACCAAATGTCTTTTTTTTTTAATTTTGTAAACATTCTGATGGTGCTTATTGGTTACTCCTAGCTCTATGATCAAGAGTAAATCCAGGTATGCTCAAGATATTTAGTAACAGGAATTAAAGCAGAGTTGACACAAGCATCTTAAACTGTCTCACTGGTCCCATTCCCAAATGCAATTCTATTATTCTATTATTATTCATTTCAAGAACCATTTTCAACAGGTCTTATTTCACTTGGAAGCTAAGGAAAACAACTTATAGGAATACACATATACATTTATTTATAAGTAAATAAATATTATGCCACTAAAGCACAATATCAATTATGGATATAGAAATGTGTTGTAATCATATGGACAAAATGTTAGATAAAAGAGGAAATATTTTGAAAGTTTATAAATTATCTAAAGTGGGAAACCAAATGCTTTTAATACTTGCAATTCCCTGTTAGTCTGTGTCTATTAGGTGACATCACTACAATTCCCCTAAACTTATGAGTCGTTGAAATTATTCCTATCCTAGAAGTCTGTTTTCTGTCAAGTTATAATCTGCCTTTTTACATTGCTCAGGATCATAATTATTTTATAGTGAAAAGTTAGTAGATGAAAACAGAATGATCTGCTTTTCTCCAAGCAATTCAAAACCTGAAAATTAGATGTCAACATTCACTCAGACTTAGCTCTGTTAGCTGTATTACAGTAATTACTAAATGCAAATGCATTTTTAATTCTCAGCTTCATACCTATTCTACACCAATTTGTTAACATGCAGAGAAATGATGCATAGGATGGGTTTGTACTAGTTTACTGGTAGTACTTATATTCGAAAAGCCTCCCTTGTCATTCACAGTGCCTGCCCAAAGCAAGTCTAGCTGAGATTTTTTTAGGTGAGTACCCTCAGATAGGGATCATGTCAGGGCTTCCAGAATGACAATCGCCTCCAGCATAAGAGGCTAAGTGAAAGAAGAAGCAAAACTTAGGAATAAAACAAAATATAAAATGTATAGAGTATTTTAGGAAAGACTTCATAAAACCATATTTTCTTAATAAGCTCTTTATGAGAGCTGATTTCATGGAAATTATTTCTAATTACAAATACTATTCTGGTTAGTGACAATTCTAGGCATAAGCAAAGGAAAATGGCAATCTAAAATATATCTAGTACTTTCCTGACACTGATTCATTACCTGGAATGCTCTTTCTTGTCTTATGAGACTGACACTACAGTGTATAGTCTTAGCAGTATTGAGGCTCCACTAGATCCACACTCAATAGTGCTAAGATGGAAGGATGAATGCAGGGAAAGAGCTTAAAAGCTGGGCCTTACAATACCAGACAGATTCTCTCTGACTGGATGCTATGACACTGGACCTATCTCCTTTCCACCAACCCACAACCATATGAATATTTTTAAAGATAGAAAACTTAAGTTAAACATTAAATCTGAAAAAATATAAATGGTCAATCGCAGGGGTATGGACTATATTATTACACTGTTTTTGAGTGTCCGATATAAGATATTCTAATTGTGCATAGACATGGTTTAACAATAATCCTCTACTTTCATAACTGCTAAAACACAAAAGCCACAAAGAATTATTAAAAATATCCTTGAGAAAAAAAACAAGTAGAAAAGTTAAAGGCATGCTTAAGAGTTCTGAAAGCAGAGACATGAAGGCAGAAACTAAGTTCATGTTGGATACTATTTTATGCCCAATATCAAATGTGACGTCTAAAAATGTATTAGGAGATCAATAATCTTGTGAATGATTAAAGGAATTTCAGAGTGATTGAGAGAAAGGGGATTACCCTAAAATCAGATTCTAAAATATCTGTTAACTAAAATAGAGATGTTAGCTAAAACATCTTCTCATAACAGATGAATAGGCAGCTGCTTCTTCTGAGCTACTTTATATAATATCTTATGAAATGAGTGAATAAATGAAGAAATAGTTTAAATCATTAGGGCTATTTTTTTCTGTTTCCATTTTTTGGAACCACACCTGTTTGTGGTCAGGTCTTATTCCTGGCTCTATGCTCAGTGATAAATCCTGGTTGTATTTAAAGGACTCTATGAGGTACCTGGAATAGAACCTGGGTCAGCCACTTGCAAGGCAAGTGCAAGTGCTGTACTTACAAACTGTCCCATATATGATGTAGTTTAAAGAACATGAACCTCCAAAATAGGGTGAAAAAAGGATCTGTTAACTGAAATAAAGCTGCTGTAGATCATCTCATAGCAGATGAATAAGCAGGTACTTCCCATGAGGCACATGATATTAAGGAGAATTTATAGGCATTAATAAATTATATCAAGCCTTTAGGAAGATTAAATGAACATAGTCATTTATAGAAGTGACCTTATATAGACTGACAAGTCTTATTGAGAGGTTTATTAATTTCCTATAGAACTTATTCAAAGGATAATGATGTGACACCCAAGACTCATCAAAACCACCATTTGCTAACCACCCTTTAGATTCAAGTGGGAACAAATGGTTGAGCTAGGAGAAACCTGGAGTGTGCTGTAAATATTGACCTTGAACAAGTAATTTTATATAACTGGTCTTCTTTAAAAAAAATGAATGTATCAAATGTCAATGACATTTGGGTTACCTTCAACAGCTTTAGTTCTGTGGTTTTAAAAGCTAAGTATAAACTGGGGCCTGAACGGTGGCACAAGCCATAAATCTGTCTTGCCCGTGCTAGCCTAGGACGGACCATGATTTGCTCCCCCAGTATTCCATATTGTCCCCCAAGCCAGGAGCAATTTCTGAGTACATAGCCAGGAGTAACCCCTGAGCTCACTGGGTGTGGCCCAAAGAGCGAAAAAGATAAAAAAGAAGATAAGTATAAATTTCAGATGGAAATAGGATTTTTATATGAATGTAAAAATTGTTGTGGACTATAGATTTTAATAAATCTATTCAAAGTAAAAATTACTCTATGGGTGTTTTAGAGAAAACACATACGAAACAGCTACTTTTACTAATAAAGTATTAATTTTTAAAATGTGTAATTAGGGGGCCCGGAGGTATAGCACAGCAGTGTTTGCCTTGCAAGCAGCCAATCCAGGACCAAAGGTGGTTGGTTTGAATCCCGGTGTCCCATATGGTCCCCCGAGCCTGCCAGGAGCTATTTCTGAGCAAACAGCCAGGAGTAACCCCTGAGCACCGCCGGGTGTGGCCCCCCCAAAAAAAAAGTGTAATTAGGGGCCGGAGCGGTAGCGCAGCACAGTGTTAGGGCATTTGCCTTTCACAGGGCAGATCTAGATCTAGGAGTCCCATATGGTCCCCCACAGTAGGAGCAATTTCTCCCTGAGCAAAACTGGGTGTGGCCCCAAAACAAAAAAAATTAAAGAGAAATATCTTAGAGGAAGATATTCAATACTCTTATATTAGATATTTTGCATTACAAAGATTATAAAGAAAGGAGAAAAATTAAAGTGTGAGGAAAATTTTCACTGTGATTTTTCAGAAATAAAAGTTAAAAACAATACTTATTACTTTAGATCCTATTGTCCTAATTATGAAGTGTAGCAAATAAATAATTACCTTGGACTGCTGTTAAGTAAAATTATTTAAATATGATCTTGGTTATGAGAAAAGTAAGCTTTATGTTGAGAATTTGCACATGAAAGACATAAATTTTGATACAGAAATGAGTAGAAAGTATTTTATTAAATAAGATCACTATTAAAACAATAAAAATGTATTTGTATATGTCAGTTATGGTGTACATATTTTTTTAGTTTTCTTCAACATGTTATACTGCATTCAGGCACCTGTTATCTAAATAATATTCCAAGGGGGAGCATTAATAATACCATTATAAACCTCTTGTTTTCAACCTTTGCACTCTTATTGAAAGATCAGTCATTGAAAAATGTTGATGTACAATATGTTTTATTGTGTCATTATTTAAGTAACAGTTTCCTCTAACAGATTTATCTATGTTTTCATAAATGATATAAATATTGAAGCACTTCTAATAACAATATAGTTGATTCAAACAGAAGCAACTTCAAGCAAAATTCCAATGTTTTGGAAATTAATGAGAACAGAGTAGAAATATAGAACATATTTTGAATGAAAAGACAAGTGCTGAGTGTTTTCCATTCCTATAAGGTAACAAAAGTGGTTCATTAAAATATTAAAAAGTAGGCTATTTTTGTTAGTTTAAAAAATATGAAATAGGGAACTGTTCAATGGATATAGTTTCAGTTTACAAAATATTCTGAAGATATTTTGCACAAAAATGTGAATGAATATATTTAAAGCTACTGTGTGGGAGGCCAGATAATACAATATCTTAGGTTCTTACAATGCACGGAGCTGATAAAAATTTGATCTTTAACATTCCATATGGTCCTGTCATGAGTGATCTCTGGGAATAAATCCAGGCATAAGTACCCTGACTATCACCAGTTATGACTCAAGAAAACAAAACATCAAAACTCTATTGAATCAAAATTTTTAAAATGTTAAAGTCAACATTACAATTTATTTTACTATGCTAATTTTAATTATTAAAATTAACATCTAATAAAGCTATTTGATCAAAAATACTTAAGCATGTTAAAGAAACAGATGGAGAGCTCTCTTTGATGCCAAGGAAGGAATCATTTATATATCATTCATTATACATTTATACTAGAAACCTAGGAAGCAATATTTGCAAAATGAGTAGTACTTAGAAGACATATCTGCCAGATGCATTCAGGGAGCACAGATCCAGATTCTCCTACTCAAGAACTCCAATCAACTGAACCCTCCTTTCTTAGGGGGCAGTCACACTTTCTGTGAACAATGCTCTTCCCATCTGCCATTCCATTGGCCTCCATGGCCATGAAAGGCAATGTGACCCTTTATAATTCCCTTGTGACAAATGGACTCCCATGTGTGAAATAAGCTTAAACTCAATTAAACAAACTGCAGTGCCAGCAATATTTCATTAAATTCTTTGGCAGCAAAGACAGCTGTAGGCAGTCATTCTTTGTTTTTTTCCCTCAAAGTTCTGGGCAAATACTATGACTTTTGTCCACAACATATCAGTAAAGGGGCTTCTCCAGAATTACGTCCTGAAAAATTGGATTGAAACTTTATGAATGTCAGTAAACAACTTCTGGTCCATGCAGGAAGATGAGGAAAAATAGATTTGGTCGCATCTCCTATCAGAACTATAAAGGAATTGGAGGGAAAGAAAGAGTAGTAAACTTGACATTAATAGTTTTCAGCAGTTCTGACAAGCCAAGAAACTTCATTCACTCATCATGCATTTTCCTTTCTGCTTATTTTAAATGCAAGCTCCTTACTTCAAGCCTGACTGACTTTCCTCTTTATTCAAAGTAATTGGGATCCTTAGAGGCTTCCCAGAAGGAAACATTTGCCTGTTGTATCATCTCTGGTGCTAATGTTAGGTAGAAGTTTGGACTGTATTCAGTATCCTTTGATATCACATTGGGGACTGGGAGTGTCTGACTGATGAAACCCAAACGCCCACATAGGAGAAAAGTTACAATAACAGCTTCTCCTCGCTTATTTAGATCATCATCCATTTAAATTATGTTGTACAATAAAAACAACTTTAAAGTCTTAAATCTGAATTATCAACATACCTTGAAATATTTTTAAATTTTATAAACCAACCTACATGTATGTATGTGCTTATACATGAAAACAATAAGCACACATTGCAATCACTTTGATTACTTCTTGTCATCACTACCAAAATGTTTGAGAAATCTAGGCTTTTAATGAGCCACTTAGTATTTATTGTTCTAATTTGGTCTGAGTAATATAGTTTATCTTTGTGAAAATCAACTAATAAATTTAATGACAGCTACTTCAAGTTGGGATAGATATAAATGTCATTAAATGAAAACAACACATATATAAAATTTTCATAGTAAAAAATGAAAAGAATGATTTTCTAAAAAGTCTAAATCATCAGAGTTAATTTAACATGAATAATTCAGAGATATTTTTCATCAATACCATACAACATCTAATTGCTTCACCCTTTTGATATTGTCTGTATAAGCAATTGGGGAAAATGTTATTTAAAATGATCTCCAGTCTTCAGAACACATTTTCTTTTTAATTTAGCAGAATACCTTACTTTACTATTCATGTTGAAGATCCAGATTTCAATACAAATAGTCCTGTGTATTTAATTATATATTTTAGTTGAAGAAATTTGATAAAATTTGATAAAAAAAGTCAACACTTTGTGTGCTTTCCTTGTTTTATTTGTTTTGCAATTATCTTATTAGAATTGGTTTCACTATCCCTAGGCTTGCATTTTAGAAGGATTTGAGTCAAGGAGAGCATATATATATGTCAATATATATATATATATATGAAGTTATATATATATGAAGTGAAATGTTAAGTCATCAATACATATTTGTATATTTATACAAAATTAGTATATTTTCTCAAAAATTAGCTGCTGTTAATACTTATTTTTCAGAAACTTGGAGAATTCAAATCTGAGAGTGATATATTCCTAAATTTTTTCATCGTATGACCCTGATTGATGAGTTTCACATTTGGAGAATACCTGTCATAGTAAAGAATCCATCAAAAGGCCATTTTAGGGGTATATAAAGATTAAAGCTTTGATGAAATAGGAGTAACTCAGACATGCATTGGGAAGCTTGTCAGAGGTGTAGTATAGCTTTTAGGTATATGTTTTAACCAAAGTAAACATACCTTTATAATTTACATTCTTTTTATTTTCCTAACACCATGTTTTTGTCTGATTTTTGTTTTCCTGCCAAGTCAATTTGTTTCTTTTTTAAAAAATTATTTCATGAGTGGAGAGAACTCTCTGTATCATTCTTTTCCTTACTCCTCTAACCTGGAGTTATAGAGAAAAAGCATGTCTTTTAAAGAAACTACAGAAAGAAAAGAAGCAAAATAAGGCCCTTTAGACACAGTGTTCTTGGCAATATACTTTAGAGACTGCCAGGAAAAAATGATTAATTTCCTAGACTTCGGCTTAGGGACCGAGCAAAAACATGGAGCACATGATACAGAAAACTGAACACACCAACAGTGATGGAACAGAACCTCTAGAATCGTAAAGACTCTATCCTAGACCTTGTCCTAGGACCTGCGCAAATACCAAGATTGCTAGCTAGAGTGGCCGATTTTTTTCATCCACAACCGATAGGAAAGTTTCCTGACACCACAAAAAAAAAACAAAACAAAAAAAAAACCAAAAAAAAAAACTGGAATATGGCAATGAGTATGTATGGAGGCAGTGGTTGTTCCCATGACAGTATGCTTCAAGAGTGGAGAAACCCTGAATCTCTTAGGCCACGGGAATTTCCTTCCTTCCCCAATACTTACTGTGCCTATGCAAAAAAAAAAAAATGGGGGGAACACCAAACCCTGCCACTCCAGCATTCCTTTTTCTTGTTTTGTTTTGTTTTATTTTGTTTTGTCTGTTTTTGATATTATTTTCTTTCTCTTTTTTCTTCCACTTTTTTCTTTCTTTTTCGTTCTTGTGGATATTATTTGGTATTTTTTTAGTAGTTGATACCAAATTTTTCTTCTCTTTTCTTTAACCTTTTTATCTCCAACAGAATCACATAACTTGAATTATTCAGCCTCATAAATTGAGGGGGGCAAATGATGATACCAGGACCACACATATGAACATGTAGTGAAAATAAAAAATTATCAGACTGGAACACCAAACCCAAAGTCAATGACAACAGAATAGATACTCAATCTACAACAAGCCATAAAATGGAGAGCAGTTATACTAGTATTCGGGGGTGGGGTGGGGTGGGAAAAGGAGGGAGATATGGGAGACATGCTGGGAACAGGAGTGGAGGGAGGACAACATTGGTGGTGGGAATGCCCTTCATTCATTGTCACTATGTACCGTAAATAATTCTGTGTAATGCACTTCAGTCACAATAAAAATTAAGAAAATAAACAGACAGAGTTTTATTCAAAACAGAACAGGTAAACTGGCCTCAGAATAAAGCTTTTAATAAAAGCTCTGCTGAAACATTTGGGGAAAAGGTAGTAAAAATTTATAAGCAGCAATTATGTTTATTTTGTTGTATCTAATAATGGAAGGAAAGATAAGGCATACACATCTGTGAACCCTGTAACTTTGTTTATTGCTATAGAATGGGAGAGGGCATAAGTGGCATCAGTGTAGGGAGAATGTAAAAGCCACATTACAGTTTGGGAATAGATATAAGTGTATATTCAAGAGATAGTGAAAAGAAGGATAGAAGTGACAGCAGTAAAATTATTTCTCAGCAAGTGACTTCCTATTATCAATTTATGATCTCTGATTATAAAATGATTTGAGAAGTTGATAAGACTAAAGATTTACTCTTTCATCATAATACTTTAAGCACATTTTTTCTCACATTGCTAAAAAATCCATTTCAGTTCCTGACTTAGATCTTTTCCTTCCTGGACATCACAATCTAATGAGTCCTAGACCTCAAAAAAGATGATTTGCATTCTATTGTCTTCTGCATGATATTTCTATTTTATGATAAACCTGCCTATAAAATAATTACTATAAAAGCTATAAAACATTACATGAAAATAAAATACATGTAAGTGAAATTGCTTAAATAGACAATTTAGCTTTTAAGACCTGCTTAGAGCATCATCAGAATTTCAGATGAAAGACTAAAACCTGCACTCAATAAATAACACAAATCCTGATAGGTTAGTTTGAATACAGTTACTGTAAAAATAGGCCAAGAATGTGTCATAGCTTGCTTAGAAGTGCAATATTACTAATTTACATATTTTGCAAGTTATCACTGAGATTTGATTATTTGTCCAAGTAATGTGTTTCGAGATATAAAAGTTTAATGGGTTCATAGTCCACTGCACTTTCTGACATAACCTGTTGACACATTCTAGTAGATTTTAATGCCTTTTCACACTAGACATAGTAATACTGTATAGTAATTAAGTTTCCCTAAATATCTGCAGAAATGAGTGCTATTTAAACTGCTTAACTATTGATTCATTCATATCAGTTAAATGACAACTATGTTTCTTAATTAAACAAGTCAACAAAATCATGTCTTAGCTTACATCATTTAATTTAAGGTAAAATACTAAGAATATACCAAACAATAAGCTTGGAATTGATCATAATATATCCATTTTGTTTTTGTTTGGGGGCCACATCCAGTGAGGCTCCGAGGTTACTCCTGGCTTAGGGGACCATATGGGACGCTGGAGGATCTAACGAGGTCCGTCCTAGTTCCGAAGCGTGCAAGGCAAACACCTTACTGCTTCTGCTACCGCTCAGGCCCCCACAATATATTCATTTTTTAATAATTGTTGAGTTTTAAATAATATATGACATCCTATTATATTATAAGGATATAAATTAAGATTAATGTGAAAATTATTCAATTTACAAAATATCCCTTGGAATTAAAATGAAAATTATTGAAAAATGTAAAGGTTGTGTCACACATCTTCAGTTATTTCAAAATACAATCTTGGAGAATCATAAACAGAAGTTTATGTTGTTTTAAATGTAAATATGTCTTAAGTAAAAATGAAGCATATTGTAGTTCTCAAAGAATATCTTATTTTATTTCTTTAATTATGTATCAGCCTGAAAATATTTCTATCCTTCAAGACTTCATAATCTCTAGGAAAGACATGTAAACCATATATCTGGTTTTATGACCTTTACATTTATTTATCTACAAGATGACCTGCTTTTTAGAGGCTCTTACAAGCTCACTTCAAAACAAATTTTTTTCTCAGAATTTCTTTCATAATTCTATCAATTACTGATTTTATACATGATTTTACTTAAATTATTTGCAATTTTAATGCTGTTTTTATGCTACCATTTTACTCTTTGTAACTGAATAATGAATAATTTATATCATAAATAAATGCTATTTTTTTACTCTAAGTCCTCACAAAGGGACAGAAACTTTATAACTAACAACTCTACAGGTCCCTAACCATAATGATCACAAAATCACAATATAAATAAATATAAAGTACTAGGAAATCTCTGTTTTTACCAATATTATAACTCAAAGTCAATGAATGAATGAATGAACAGGTATTAGAAACACATCCAATACTAGGAATCAAAAATAATTTATTTTTGCAACTTATATTTTAAAAATGGACTATGTGAATATTTTGTATACCAGGTTATCAGAGAAACAGAATAAGACTAGTGGTGCCATTTATACTAGCATGTTCTCAGTTTTTGTGCCTGTCATATTTTGATTTTTTTACAAATTAAATTATATTAGAATGACGTGTAATCATGTTGCATTTTAATGTTTGGGGTGCCATAGATCAGATAAAGGAGAAACTTAATCTATAAATATATATTTTGACTAAAGCACTGGATGGCATTTCCAATTTCATCCATCTTTTGTACCTTCCCAGTTCCTGAGATACAATAACATAAAAAATTAAAGTAAATAATAATCCTACAATGCCAAATGCTAAATTTATTCAAATCTTTACTAGTCTTCCAAATGAAATAAAATATATGGAGGACTGAGCAGTGGGGCATTTGCTTTGTGTGTGTCTAATCTGGAATTGATCCTGGTTATCACATATAATTCTTCTCTTTGCCAGTAATAATCCCTGGGCACAACTCTGAATATGGCTGACAAACTAAAAATAAATAAATAAAAAGAAATTGATCTCATTGAAAATGTAACGCATATTAAAACATAAATATGCTGAAAACTGGTTTTGTCTCTCTCTCTCTCTTTTTTTTTTTTTTGACCTAACATAGCAGTGCTCAGGTCTTAGATATTTGCTCAAGGACCACTCTTAACAAGGCTTGAAGGACAATATGTGGTGGCAGAGATCAAACCTAGTCTGGCTGGATGATAGGCAAGCATCTCACTCAAGTTACCTTGAGAAGTTCAAGACTTCTTTAAATAAAGTATCTCCATATGTGGTGGAAATAGCAAAAACACTAGAATTAAAGATAAAATATTAAAGATATGACTGAAATGGTGAGTGTTTTTTTCATATGGATCAGAAAAGAATGTGCTTTTTTGAAGGAGAAAATTTCGCTGATTAAGCTGATTAAAAAAGCCTGGAACTCTGGCCCCACAAATAGTCCCCTATGCACCACTTGAAGTGGTTTTGAGCACAGAACCAGAAAAATGCTGGCTGTGTCCCAAAATTAAAATTAAAGATGTACTAAGCATTGTTTAAGATTATTATTTAAAAACATAGATAATAAAGCAGAAACAAAATGTGAGAGCAATTTTGAAAGAAGCCCTATGTGGGATTAAGTGGCTTCAAAAATCAGAACAAATTATATAAAAATATTTTTTTCTGAAAAGACAGAATGAATCAAGTAAATTTTGTTGTCTTAAGATTCTCATGGAAATCTTTGTCCTCAACTATTATTATTAACAATATTAACATCAGGGGCCGGTGAGGTGGTGCTAGAGGTAAGGTGTCTGCCTTGCAAGCACTAGCAAAGGAAGGACCTCGGTTCGATCCCCCGGCATCCCATATGGTTCCCCCAAGCCAGGGGCAATTGCTGAGCACTTAGCCAGGAGTAACCCCTGAGCATCAAATGGGTGTGCCCCCCCAAAAAAATCAACCCCTCAAAAAAACCAATATTAACATAAGGTAAAACAACATGAAAATATAACTTGCTAAATGTTCAGATGAAATTTAATAGTTTTTAACAAAAGATATTAAAATTACTTTTGCTCTGGATGTGTTAGACATTCAGTAATGTGCAATAAACACTACTGCTAAATACTATTGTATAGTATATCATGGCATTTTGTGTACTGGGGAACCAAATAATTTCTCTGCTATGATATTGACTTTATTTCACTGATTTTAAACTGGTTTGTTATCATTTTAATAAGGAAACTAAACTGAAGAAAAAGTTGACTATGCCAGTGTATTAACTTAGGTCAGATAATTTTTTGTAAATTCATATCCAATTGCTCTCTTTTAAATAGATGAATATGGTTGATAAGCTGATCATAGACAATGTCATAGTTATGACCATCATTCCTAGGGAACTGACTCATATTATTATCAAGACTCTTCATTTACACTGCTAACTGCCTTTGGTAAAATGATCCCTTTCTTTTTATTCTGCAAAAATGGCTTGTTTCTAAGGCCAGAGTGATAGCACAGTAGTAGGGCATTTGCCTGCACACTGCTACTCGGGATGAACACGGTTTGATTCCCAGCATTCCATATAATTCCCCAAGCTTGCCAGAAATAACCCTGAGAGACACTGAATGTGGCCCAAAAGCAAAAATAAAAATGATGTGTTTCTATGGAAAAATATGTAATTTGTGTTGTATTAACATTCCTGATAAAACTTTAAATATCATTTTAAAATATTTTCTTTTTGATATATCACATTGTACAAAGTTGTTTCTTATTCTCAATGTTCAATCCTTTGACCATTTTCTATAACTTAACAATAATTTTCTGATTTATATTCTATTATTTGTTCCTCTAAACATTTTATTCTATACTTTTTTAGAAAACTCATTTTAAAAACTGCATTTCAATTTTATCTCTATATGGAAAAAATAAAAAATATATAATATGGAAAATATAAAATCTATTCATATATATTATTGACCTCTCTCATAATTTATATCCATATTTTCACAGTCTCAAGTCATATCAATAGGATATTTTTCATCCATAAAAATTTAATGTCTAAAAACAAAACCTTATCTCAGTGAATTCATCCTTTCCTCCCTTTATCTGTCAGTGTATTACCAGAAAATCTCGCATCAATTAAAATTATTAAGAAATACTTTATATATATTCCACTTATATCTTATACTTATTAATTTCATCAGTGATAAAGTCATGCTAATATTAATTCAGAATTACATCTCACATCTGGTACTTGCAATATATTTATACCATTGGCACAACACATTTCATATTACTTCACATCTGGATACTGATGATGACACATAATAATTTGGTGAGCATCTGCTATGTGCCAGATACTGCTCGTGCTTTTCACAAATGCTAAATTTTCTATACACTCTCTCTAAAAATATCATAAACTCAACTTTTAGATTAATACTCATAATATTTTAAGTTAGCCATCTATTCCTTGCCTGGGAAAAATTACCTATGGTTTATTCAAGGGTATCATATCTATATTTCTTCACCTCTTTCAACATAAACACTATTACACTGAATCTATATCTTTGTTCATAGCTTTGTACACTGTGATTTTTTTAATTGTCCTTAGGACCAATGATATAGCTCAGAAAACATACACCTTGATCTGTAAGATGAATGGTCAGTCCCCATTTCTGCCCAAACCCCCAAAACCAGTTATTAAAATTTCCCATTCTCATATTTTGTGACATGTTTTTTAGTTCATCTTGTCAAAATATTACATTTCCCTCTCTTTTTTCTTGTAACTGGCTTTGACTAATCAGACAATAAATATGATTTAAATGGAATCTGGTTAGAAACTGCAATTGGGAATTGACTACTGTTATTATATTTAGACCTTTGGAAACACTGTTTTAATGAGCTCAAGTTGTCATAAAGGTAGAAATCTTTTATATTGAAAAAAATCACTAGGCACAGAACAAGGCAAGCATTAACAGCCGTGTGTAAACCATTTGTATTTATATATATATAACACACATATATAGTTTATATATGCAGGTATTTATATTTATATATTTATATTGTATATATACAAACACACACACAGTATTTAACCCTGGGACTTGCACATGCAAACCAAGAACACTGCCACTGGACTACATCCCCAGTCTTAAATAAATTGTTACAAGCAACTATATTTTGGCAAGTTTTGTTATATAGTAAAAACAAAATTCATTTTTATTTAATTTAATTATTTTATGACCTTAAATTCAAAGTTCCATGATGTCTGTTTGCAAGTTGTTAAATATTTTAAATGTACTAGTAGTTTTCAGATTATTTTATTTTCTCATGTAATATTGTCATTGTTCTTTTCATAGTTTTTAACTTATAAGGCTCTTGAGTATATACTGTCTGACTGAAAACATTATCTGAGTATACATTTATTTTCTCCATGTATGTAAGAAATATAGCATAACTCTTTAAATCTTAACATTTGTTCAGAACATTTCAGCATTCTTTTGCTAAAGTATGTATTAATAAATAAACATCTATTAAATTATAAAAAAACAAATGCTAAGTTGTTCTAGTATAAAAGTAAGTTGAGGGACAGGAGTGGTGGCACAGTGATAGGGCATTTGCCTTGCTCACAGCTGACCTAGGACAGACTCTGGTTGGAACCCCCAGCATCCCATATGGTCCCCCCAAGCCAGGAGCAATTTCTGAGCGCATTGCC
Source organism: Suncus etruscus (assembly GCF_024139225.1). Taxonomy (NCBI): domain Eukaryota; kingdom Metazoa; phylum Chordata; class Mammalia; order Eulipotyphla; family Soricidae; genus Suncus; species Suncus etruscus. The sequence continues at coordinate 35,466,120 of NC_064860.1, read as the reverse complement.
AGGAGTAACCCCTGAGCGTCACCAAGTGTGGCCCAAAATCCAAAAAGCAAAAAATAAATAAGTTAATAGTCTATATATACACATATAAATATAATTATATATTTGATATATAAGTGTGTATGTGTATAAATATATGCATATATTATATATGTTATATATGTATATTTACATATATGTAAGTCTTAGTTTTGTTTTATATTAGTAGTGCAAGCAAATAAACTTTGATTATAAAATGATTTGGACATTTGACCAGATCAGATCCTGGAACATTAAAATTAGTTGTAATTTATAAACTAAGGAAATATGACTAAAATGTGAACTTACGTTAGTCACAGCATGTAAATGTTTTATTAATTAAAATAATACACAAATGTAATATATTAATAACATAGACAATGTAGTGTTTAGGAAATGTGGATTTTCATATTTTTAATATTTAAAAAAATAAATAATTTTTTTACTGAGCTGTATGCCTGAGGATTTTATTTTTCTTTAAATTTAATTCAATTAAATCATTTTCACTAATATATTGGTTGAATTCTATGTAAGCACTGTGCTATACAATACTGTCAGATATACAATGTTTCAACAACATATCCCCATTAGACAGTCAAAATCCTTCCACTATGTCACTTGGTCTTTTCCATTCCCTCCACTTTGTCCTCCAGAAAAATTTAGTGTAATATTTTATTTTTGTGTATTTATTGTGTATTTATTATTTGTGTATTTATTAAAATACTGTGTACATCCTATATTTTGTGATGATCTAAAAATAAAAATAATCTAATATTTTACAATTAATAAAGAATTCATTAGAGAGTACTGTTTATTGAGAAGTTAATATATCTTTATAGGCACTATATGTTAAATCTTATTATTTATAAGGCACATTATAACCTCCACTTTATAGGTAACCAAGTTAGTTTCAAGTAAATGTATAATTTCTCAAAGGTCAATTAGCCAAGAGTGGTATATATATATATATATGTGTGTATATATTGATATATATTGATATATATTGGTTTTTGGGCCACACACTGTGACTACTGGCTATGTGCTCAGAAATTGCTCCTGGCTTGGGGGATGATATGGGATACCAGAGGATCGAACTATGGTCCGTCCTAGGCTATCTTGGGTAAGGCAGATACCTTACTGCTTGCTCCACCACTCTGGCCCCAAATCTTAATAATTAAAGAGGATGTTACTTATACACCAAGCAATTCCCCCTTACAGAATAGTTGGAATACATTTCGATCATTGAATTAAAACACTTCTTATATAACTAAAAAAAAAAAAGGCATCATGAGAGTAACCAAGAACATTGGTACTGTTGATATTTCAAGAGGGAGAAAGTGATTATTGGACTACATAATAGAAAATGTTAAATCATAAACTGAAGCAATAAAAATTTAATAGATGAAAAGCAAGAAAAGTAATTTCATGAAATAAATAAATGGAACTGAAACCCCACTAGATTTGTATGAGTGAAATTGAGTTGATCTAGAATGAACCCCTGGTAGTGTTTATATGAGAATAGTAAAACAAAGTTAATGAAATAAAAGATTCTTTTTCTCTTCACTGCCTTTTCTTTAAATGCAGAATGAACTTCAGAAAAATATTGTCACATAAAGAAATTTTAATTCATTTTTTAGCCAGATCCTTCTTGAATCGATTTGGTCAGAGTATTAACAACAAATAAACACATTCACACACATGTACACACAACTTAAAAAGTTTGAGTTATTACAAAGTGAACATTTATTAAAATCAATACTGATATATTTATGTAAAATATTTAAATTTTTTGAAAAGTACTAACCCAAAATCAACACTATATTAGCCATGAGAACCCAATAATGTAGTCTAATCTTTTACTGTGTTGTGAATATCTGTTTATATATCTACTTTTCCTATTACATTATGAATTCTTACAGAACATGCAAGTGATATTGAGAGAGATAATCTCTTCCTATAACACTTAAATTATGGCTTCCTTTAAATTGTTGAGACATGAAATACTCAGGCTGAAAAGTGATTGTTAATATATAGAGTAGCAAAACCAATTTATTTGTGCTCTAAAATAAAATATTTAAAACCTTAATTGTTTATTCTGAGAGAAAACATTTCTGAAAACTAAGCTTACAAGGTCTATGTATATGTCAGTCTAAAAATTGTTGAGATAGAAGTATTTTAAGGAAGAAAGAATGTTCTAATGTTGCATTATTACCTATCAAAAATTGAATCCGTACAATTTTTATTTACTGAAAAATATATGGATCATATACCAAAATCAGTCACTGTACTTTATGCCATTGTATCACAAATTTAAAGATAATAAACTCAGTAAAAGTGAAATCTGATGGATATATATGTGGAAATCAGTCTTTATAGAGCATCTACTTTGTATCCACTAGCAAATCAAGAGTGTGGTAATATAGGCTGAAGATAATCTGACCTTTTTTATAATAGCTCCATTTTATTATAGCCCCATTAGTTACACATATAAATTATATTTAAAAATAGATATATCAAGTAATTGTGTCTTAGAAATACAAAGTCTTCACAAGTGTTTCACACATAAGTACCATTGATATTATGAGCAAATAATTTTTTAGGATTGAAGAGATCATGTGGGTTACATGACTTGCAACTGACCCTGATTTGTCCCCAGCCATATACAGGCCTTCTAGCATTTTAGGGAGCAACCCCAAATACAGAATTAATAATACTCCTTAAACAATGCTTCAACACATCCAGAAGGAAAAAAAAATACCATACATGGTACCAGGAATTTAACCCACATTGCTGCATACAAGGCAATACTATTTCTTGGGATACTATCTGTAATTTCATACTCAGGTTATGGAAAAAATTTGTATAGTAAATTATCATTAACATAGTTTTAATATAATTACTTAAAGAAAATAGAAAACTTTAAAAAAATAATTGAGAAAAGTACAGTTTATTCCAAGTTGAGATACATTAAATATTGAGAACTTCAAATCACAGAAGTCTGTCCTCCTCTATAAGATTCTATCTTGTAAAGATTGTCATGAATATTTTTAATAGAGAGGAAAACAGTATCTGTCATGGAGAACGCAAACAATGCTTACTCAGGAACTCAGAAATTAATGCCTAGAAAATGATATTCATTTTTAGAATCAATCAGATGCAGATGATAACATATTTATCATATTAATATATAGAGCAAACATATAGGTCACTTTACCAAAGTGCTTGTAAAAATGTCTAGACAACATATGTATCTTTATTTCTTCCTCTTTCTTTTAAATGGGGGGAGGGGATAACACCCGGCAGCGCTCAGGGGTTATTCCTGGCTCTATGATCAGAAATCGCTCCTGGCATGTTCGGGGGAGTATATGGGATGCTGGGATTTGAATCTTCTGCATGCAAGGCAACCACCTTGCCTCTATGCTGTCTCTTTGGCCCCCTATTTCTTCTTCTTTCTGACTGGGCTATTATTTCCATGCCATGTTTACTCTTCAATAAACAACTCTTTTTTTCCCCCTGGTCTGACCCACTATACGCTTGTATTTCGACATCCATTTCTGACGGCAAATCTAACACTCCGGAACATAACATTCAATCTATCTTTCACATGTCAGCCAGTAAACTTTATGTTTCCTATCTTCTTTGGTTAAGAAGCTAATCCCAAGTTATGATAAGTAGATCCAGGCTAAGCCTTTAAAATCTGATAATGGAGGCTAGTACCACTCCCTTTAATAGTTTGATCAGTGGATAATGCCTTAAAAAAAAAAAAAAGAGGGACAGAATTAGAACTATCTGTGTCAAACCAAAACAGGAAATATTGTTGCAGAACTTTAAGAAAGAATATAAGGGGCTGGAGAGATGGCATGGAGGTAGGGCATTTACCTTGCATGCAGAAGGACGGTGGTTCCAATCCCGACATCTCATATGGTCCCCCATGCCTGCCAGAAGGGATTTCTGAGCGTAGAACCAGGAGTAACCCCTGAGCGCTGCTGGGTGTGGCAAGAAAGAAAAAGAAAGAAAAGAAAGAAAGAAAGAAAGAAAGAAAGAAAGAAAGAAAAAGAAGAAAGAAAGAAAGAAAGAGAAAGAAAGAAAGAAAGAAAGAAAGAAAGAAAGAAAGAAAGAAAGAAAGAAAGAAAGAAAGAAGAAAGAAAGAAGAAAGAAAGAAAGAAAGAAAGAAAGAAAGAAAGAAAGAAAGAAAGAAAAGAAAGAAGAAAAGAAAGAAAGAAAGAAGAAAGAAAAAAGAAGAAAGAAAGAAAGAAAGAAGAAGAAAAAAAAGAAAAAAAAAGAAAAAAAAAAGAGAGAGGGAGGGAGGGAGGGAGGGAGGGAGAGAGAGAGAGAGAGAGAGAGAGAAAGAAAGAAAGAAAGAAAGAAAGAAAGAAAGAAAGAAAGAAAGAAAGAAAGAAAGAAAGAAAGAAAGAAAGAAAGAAAGAAAGAAAGAAAAAGAAAGAAGAAAGAAAAAGAAAGAAAAAATATAATCTTTCTAAAAAGGGATGCATAGAGATCTGGTGGTGGATTTTACAGTCATAAAGTGTTTCAAATTGTAATTTATATAATCATTCAGAAAGTCAATTTAATCATTATTAGCAATATAATAATTTTAGCCTAATATTTTGAGTTTTTCCCATAATCGTACTGGCAAAGTCATAAAGTTATCGGGCAAAATGTTCATCACAAGTTTCTTAACAGATACCTTTTCAAAAATAAATTCACAAAAATAAAATTAAATAAAAACAATAATACACTGTATTTAGCATTGTCAACTGATATAATAGAATTGGAAAATTTGCTACAATTCATCATGGGGTCTACCAGCCATTAATGTATTGATAATTTTTATTCTTTGCTTAATTTCAACTGAGACCTCATTACATCCTCAGAATTAAACTTAATGATGAATGAGTATTTTTACATTAGGACTATTTTAAAGGTTTAAATTCCAGTGATCGGCCACCTTTTGTTTTTTTTTTTCAACTGAGCCAAATCAAGCCAAAACCATGATTGAAATTTATTTTGAGAGCCGCACAGGGCGCGCACTGACAGAGGCTAGGAGCAGAGTCCTGACTCCTGGAGCAGCCGCCTGGCACACAGAAGAGCCAAATTAAAAGTGTAAAGAGCCACATTTGGCTCGCGAGCCGCAGGTTGCCTACCACTGCTCTAAAGGAATGAATTGTCCATAATGTCATATTTGGTTTTTTGTTGTTGTTTTTGGTGTTGTTGTTTTTTTTGTTTTTGTTTTTTTCAGGCCACACCTGTTTGATGCTCAGGGGTTACTCCTGGCTAAGTGCTCAGAAATTGCCCCTGGCTTGGGGGACCATATGGGACGCAGGGGATCTAACAGCGGTCCTTCCTTGGCTAGCGCTTGCAAGGCAGACACCTTACCTCTAGCGCCACCTCTCAGGCCCCTTGTTTTTTGCTTTTATGGGTTTTTGGCCACACTCGGAGACGCTCAGGGGTTATGGCCGACTATGTACTCAAAACTTTCTCCTAGCTTGGGGGACTATATGGATCACAGGGAATCGAAGCTAGGTCCATCCTGGGTCAGCAGCATACAAGAAAAGAGCCCTACTGCTGTGCTATTGTTTTGGCCCCATAATGTCATATTGCTAAGCACAGTAAAAATAGCTAGTATCTAGCAACAAAAGGAATCATTTTTAGAGTATATAAAAATATATATCCCACAAGGGCCGGAGAGATAGCATGGAGGTAAGGCGTTTACCTTTCATGCAGGAGGTCATCGGTTCGAATCCCGGCGCCCCATATGGTCCCCTGTGCCTGCCAGGAGCAATTTCTGAGCCTGGAGCCAGGAATAACCCCTGAGCACTGCCAGGTGTGACCCAAAAACCAAATATATATATATATATATATATATATATATATATATATATATATATATATCTCCACATATTTTAAATTATATAGAGGAGATGAAGGAATGACATATGATTATAAAAGGACAAAATACCATCCGATAACTATAATATAATATAGTGTCTGAATTTTGTTTCATAAGCCCAGTATAAATATTACTAGGAAATATTTCAACACATTGATTATAGAATTTCCAAATTTCCACCAACACAGCATATTGGAAGACAGTCAATAATCTACTCTTTGTATTGTCTATAAGAAGTATCATTTTTATTTTTTGATACTAACCTATTTGGCACAACAGCAATGTACTAATGATGTTTCAATGTAAAAACAAATAACTAATATTTATTTGACTTTAGGAAAGATAATATAAGAGATACTATAGAGTGATAATGGACTAGTGAGGGTAAATTGGCAGTCTTTTGAATAAAGTGAATATTAACAGTAGAGATGAAAGTAAAGGGTTATTCTTCAATTGTTAAAAGTCTAAGCAGAAAGTGAAGCAAGAAAACCAATAGGATTATTAAATAATAACAGTTGTAAGGGGTCATCATAGCAAATTTTCTGTAACTGGAGTTTTGCTAATCTCCCTCTAACTCACATGGGTAATAGCTTTGACTCTTGTAAGACTTTTTGAGATAATATATATTTTAGCAAAAATAGCTACATTGTAAAGAAGGATATTTTTCCTTAGAGTCTTTAAAAACTCAAAACAGCATTTGGTTAGTCACGATTAATATTTGGAAAAAATAAATTTTATATTTTATTGCTTTTTTTATGTATGACTCAACAAAAACATTAGATAGAGATATTGTGTGTGATGAGTTTGGTATCTGGTTGCTTCAAAAATAAGACTGAAAAGTACCTCATTCTAATTCAGAAAAATGCATGTCTTGAGAGAAAATATTGTTTTATTACAGATTTTATATAACCCTCAAAACAGCAGACAAACTTAACTGTCAACTTTCTGCTTGCTTATTTTAAAATTACTTCCAGAGAAGGAGATAAGTGGTAAATAAATACTTAACCATAATATTTTAAATAAAAGCTCTTATATTCAACATGAGCACACTGTAGCAATTAGATTACCTCACCCCACAGGCATAAGAGGCTATGGGAGGTCAAGCATATTTGACTGGGATCACATTTTCCCGATTTCTCTCATTTCTTTAATATTTATGTAGCGATTTGCATCACTTAACAATTAGTTCAAACATTACTTGTTTTCTGAAGTCTTCTTTGACCATTGCCTCCCTGATCATTGCCATACTCAGAACTCCATTATAAATAACCTAATACCTTCTATCCTGAACTTCTTCCCGCCCACTTCAGCTATGAACAGAGTTGATCCTTGACCCTTTTTTTAATTCTAAAGGGTCCTAGAATAAAATGAAGAAAAGAATGAGGGAGCATAGGGCTAATATAGATTGAATTTTCTTCCATACCAAAATCCAAACTGTTTTAAAATATTCATCTAAATAAATCAACTATTTACTATTTATATACCAAGATTTAACACCATTGTTATTCCTTACACAGGAATTATAATTCCTTCTTTAATTATAAAGATAAATTAAACTACTCTTAATGAAAGGACAAATAAAAAGAATAAAAGAAAGGCAGTGAAAGGAAGACCCAGAGAGGGTAATACCCTGACCAATGCCAACTAATGAACAAATTAAAAGGACATGAAGACAGTCCAGTGATTAAACATATTCCACTGCTGTTCACATCATGATTTGTTGTGATTATTGTAAGTGGAAGAGGACATAATGAAAAGAGAATTATGATCTATTATCTAAAGTTGTTTTTATACATTGATTTGCTTGTAAATGTTTTTGCTTTTAGGAATAAAGTTGAAGGTATTTTTCTTAGACATTTGTCAAATTTATCACATCAAGAATTTGAAGATTTATATCAGGTAATCTTTACTCTGCATCGTTTCAGCATACCTGTATATCAGTCTTCAATGATACATTTAGCACAGTAATAATTTAAATGCTGTATAAACTTTGCTACTATTTTATTCTTTTTTTTGGGGGGGGGCACACCCGGCGGTGCTCAGGGGTTACTCCTGGCTGTCTGCTCAGAGATAGCTCCTGGCAGGCTTGGGGACCATATGGGACACCAGGATTCGAACCAACCACCTTTGGTCCTGGATCGGCTGCTTGCAAGGCAAACGCCGCTGTGCTACCTCTCCGGGCCCTCTACTAGTTTATTCTTTAGTCTACATTCATTATGCCAATAAGAATGAGTGTTACGTTAAATAAACTTATATTGCGTCAAAAAAATAGGACATGAAGACAAATTAAAGTGATTATTAAACATATATATGTTGCAATATATATTGCAATATATATTTATATAATTGCATCATTATACAGTGATGCTATTTTATTAATTTGTGAAAATTTGTGGAATTTAGCAGATATAATCTGACTTAACAGTACACATGCTTACGACAGATGATGATGGCAGCAGGAAGGATGAACTGTTTAGTCTAGAGACCGAAGTGATGAACTGCAGTGATGAGAAAAATTGAAGAAGATGCCACATAGGCAGTGACAAGATGCAGTGATTCTTCCTACATGTGATAACAGATGATGCCTTAAATTTATGGATCATTGAGAGATCATTTTGTCACAAAGAAAGCTTGGTTCTAAAATAAATGTAATTGCATTGTGTTATATACCAATCAGAAAGTGGTTAGTTTGACAAGTAGGTTCTCATTAGGTTCTCATATAGGTTCTTCTGCTTCTAGAAGGTAAAATTAAAAATTCTTGCACCAGTGTTTGAGAGTCCTAGAGGAAAGCCCTAGGTTGAATAATGTGATAACATCTAGTCAGTCACTACTCTCTGAATTCCTCTAATTACAGGCCGAAGTAAAACCTCACATTCAATAGAACACTTGTTCAATGATCACTGGAGTATCACACATATTAGTTTCCCATTCAAAATGAGTTGCAGGTTCTTTCATAGAAAGTTATTTCAGAAATACAATTGCCAATTATGGAAAAACTTTCTTACATGGAAGATCTAGCCTTTGAATTAAGATGAAGTACTATAATATATGGGAGTTAGTTAATATCACTATTTAGGGTGTGAAGTTCCAAAATCTGAGTTGCTAAGAAGTTTAACTCCCTTCCAATTATAGTTCATACATACTTGGGAGATTTTATGTCTTTATAATTACAAAATATCACAAAACCATAAATAATGTGCCAATAATCACATATTTTACTAACATTTGGGTTACTACTGTAGACAAAGGTCGAGTTTTGGGAATCTATTAATTTATTTAACACAACAAACTTATAGGCTGTGGCTATTTAAATATAAATGTGAGCCATACATAGCTAAGCTTCATGTTATTCTTAAATATAATTTATGTTTTGATCAGCTAATTATCAAGTAGTACTCAAAAACTATACACACTAAGGCTACAGATTGCAGATTATAGATTTACATGCCTTTAATAACATAGTGAAGCCTAATGGAGGCTTGAAGAAAACATGTTAGCATTTACCTAACTTTGTTTTAGGACAGTAAACCATTCAATTATAAACATGTCAGTTTGCAAGTAGAACTTGATACCAAAAAATAAAAGAATTTGTTTAAACCAAATATAACTTATAATGGGGTGAGTGGTGGGGATCTGGTTATGTAGAAATCCTAGGCTCCCCTCAGAGAAAAATGGATCCCTTCAGCAGAGGAGTATTTGTAGTCTTTACAGAATCTATAGTATTTACAGAAGAATTTAAAGGTCATGATGAGATTATAAAAGGACCACCAACAGTGCAAGATTTTTTTCTATGACAATGCCCAGATTAAGTTTTATGTATGCACAGAAATCCAGGCTAAAATAATTTGGAGAAATTATATATAGCCTCTTCCCAAAAGACATTCTAGGCATTTGCTTCCTTGCTTCAAGCCTATGTTTTATTCCTGAACATCTATTTAATAAAATCAATTCATCCTCCCAAAATAATAATCATATAATAATAAGGCACTACGCTCCAATTACTTTTTTATTTTGGGATGATTCTCGAGAAGACCTAGATTTATTACATATGCACCAATAGATATTTGTGTATTTAAAAGGAATTTTTCCAACTTTTTGATAAGCATAAAGTCTGTTCTGATTGCTAACTAAAATGTTTTGTTGGTCTTCCATTTATCATGCTATCACTATCCTACCTGTGCCTCAAATCCATAAGTATAATCTAAAATTACTGAGTCATATCCATGTATGAAAACATGTCCAATGCTTAAAAACAAAATGTAGACTGCTCTCAAATGCAGTTCAGGAGAAATGAGACAATACTTGCTTAACTGGCAAGGTTTCCTTGAAGTCCCAATACCAATTTATATTATTTGTTCATATTAGTCACTCATCTCCACGTCAACACATTAAATATACACTGTTATATACTCCAGTGTAATATCTTTTTACTTTGTAGCTGTTATAGTCCCAATACAATGATTAACACTTATGTTAGGGCCAGAAAATGATCTCTATAGACTGAGACAGAGTAAAATAACTCTAAAGGCTAGGCATATGTTTCAGATTCAAATGACTGAGGTTCAATTACCACTGCATAGTTCCTCAATCACTAATAGGAATTATCCTCAAACAGAGAGTCAGGAATTGCTACTGAGCACTGATTGATATGGCACACCCACTCTCTCAAATTCTTATCACTTATAAACTATTGTAAGATAACCAAAATTCATAGCCATCTTGTGCAAGTCTTTCAATCTGTACTGTGAAGTATCTCCCATGCAATAGTTTTTTTTTTTTTTTTTTTTTTTTTTTGTGGTTTTTGGGTCACACCCGGCAGTGCTCAGGAATTATTCCTGGCTCCAGGCTCAGAAATCGCTCCTGGCAGGCACGGGGGACCATATGGGACGCGGGATTCGAACCGATAACCTCCTGCATGAAAGGCAAATGCCTTACCTCCATGCTATCTCTCCGGCCCCCCATGCAATATTTTTTAAGAGGAAAAATACAATAACACAGAAAGCCAGAATATTAGTTCATGTATATCAATGTTATATTCTGCAGCTTCACGAAAATTGTAAATTTGGACAAACCTTGTGATATATGAAGAAAATATTCAAAATATATTGATATAGTTGAATAATTCATAGGATAATTACCTAGATTTTAATCCCCAAAATAAAATTTGAATGGTTACTTTAACAAAAATGTTGTAAAACTTTAAATGAAAATGATTTAAGGGGCCGGGAGGTGGCGCAAGAGGTATGGTGCCTGCCTTGCCTGCGCTAGCCTTGGAAGGACCGCGGTTCGATCCCCTGGTGTCCCATATGGTTCCCCAAGCCAGGAGCGACTTCTGAGTGCATAGCCAGGAGTAACCCCTGAGCGTCAACGGGTGTGGCCCAAAAACCAAAAAAAAAAAAAAAAGATTTAAGTTATTTGATATATATTCACATGTTTTTCATATACATTTAAGCAAATGTGCACATCTTTATTATTTACAAAACTCAATATATATATGTAAAAGGGACAATTTTATTTGTTCAATATTTTTAATTTTGGGGGAGGGACTTTTTGGGCCATCCCTGGTGAGGCTCAGGAGTTACTCCTGGCTATGCACTCAGAAATCTCTCCTAGGTAGGGGAACCATATGGAGCACTGGGGCTTGAACCAAGTCTAATCTGGATCTGCCACATGCAAAGCAAAAGCCCTACCACTGTGCTATCACTCTAGCCCATAATCTTTAAATTTAAAGAACTATTTGCATGGAAAGACATTTTTAAAGTTTGCCTGCTGAGTTGACATAAAATTCTTCGGTATCTGAATTCATAGTGGCAACCTGTCTTATTACTTATATAATAATCTGAGAAGCCCAAGATAGTCACTGAGTTCAAGGACTAGGAGACTGAGCTGACAGCTGTCATTTCCAGTTGTTTCAAAGGGACCCTATTTAAATATCCAAATGCAGCTTAGCTTTACCACTATCTTGCTTTTAAATTGTGTATTGGGATTTAAAGTGTTTAACCTCTCTGAAGCATATTTAACAATTTCCATGACATAAGATCACAATAATTAGTATTCGTAAAGAGATTTGGGATTCTGGATGAAAGCAGTTATAAAAATGCAGAATACTAGAATTTCTCTGTAACAAGCTGCAATTTTAAACAAAATAAAAATGGAGTAACGCAATATCCTGAAAAGAATCAAAGAAGCATAGTCACCTTAAGCCATATCTTAACAACAATATTTCTTCCTCTATTTTTCAAGCAGAAAAACTTTAGCAAATATTTTTATGTCAAATATATTAAGTCAACATTTTTTGTAGATAGATACATGTGATATTTTTCTTTTTTCTTTCCTGAAAGATGGGATTATGCTGAGCAGTGGAAGCTGTCAGAAGTCAAATTCCCTGACTCCCAGAATGGGTACTTGTAATTAAAAGCTTAGCTCACCTTATCCTCCCAGTTTCCCAGGCGAAAAGCCAAAGCCTACATTTAATTGCATATATATGTGTGCATGCTTCTAAAACCAAAGCTCCAAAGAGACTCAGTGCTTGGGAAGAGAGAAGGCAATATACATACAGATATTTGACACAGAGTCTAAAATAACTATCAGAGAAAGGGGGTTGATGAGACAACAGACATGTGACATTCCATTCCCTTTTGATTTGTTACCTGCTAAAATGGGGAATAGTTAAAAACAAAGCAGTCCAAGGATGCTGTATTTGCATGAAGATATGCCATAGGCATTTTTCTTCTTCTTTCTCTTTCCTTTTCTCTTTTTCCTTTCTTTCTCTATTTCTTTCTTCTTCTTTCATTTTCTCTTTTCCTTCTCTTTTTCCTTTCTTTCTTTCTTTCTTTCTTTCTTTCTTTCTTTCTTTCTTTCTTTCTTTCTTTCTTTCTTTCTTTCTTTCTTTCTTTCTTTCTTTCTTTCTTTCTTTCTTCCTTCCTTCTTTCTGCTTTCTTTCTTTTTTATTTTTCTTTCTTTCTCTTTCCTTTCTTTCTTACTTCCCTTTCTTTCTTTCATTATTTCTTTCTCTCTCCTTCCCTTTCCTTCTTTCCTTCCTTTTTTCCTTCCTTCTTTCTTTCTTTCTTTCTTTCTTTCTTTCTTTCTTTCTTTCTTTCTTTCTTTCTTTCTTTCTTTCTTTCTTTCTTTCTTTCTTTCTTTCTTTCTTTCTTTCTTCCTTCCTTCCTTCCTTCCTTCCTTCCTTCCTTCCTTCCTTCCTTCCTTCCTTCCTTCCTTCCTTCCTTCCTTCCTTTCTTTCTTTCTTTCTTTCTTTCTTTCTTTCTTTCTTTCTTTCTTTCTTTCTTTCTTTCTTTCTTTCTTTCTTTTCTCTTTTTCTGTGGTGGTGATGTATTTGGCCAGAGTTCTGTCAGAACTGGGGTGAGAATGTGGCAGATACATTATGTTGAAGGAGTGAAGTATCAAGTTAGTCCAGTGAAGTCTTTCTGTGATATGAAAGGAAGGCCTGATGGATTATTAGAAAGAAAGCCGTTCTTGTATCTAAATTTTGGTTATCCATAGTGTGGGGGGAGGAAAATAGTATGATATAAAAAATTCTGGACCAGTGACCAGATTATCTTCTTAAGAGGAAGAGGTAGAGCAAAATTTTTTCCAGGTACTGAAGAGATAGTACAAGGGTAAAATCTCTGGCTTCATATGTATCTGTCCCACATTCATAACTCAGCACTATATACGTTGCCAGTATCAGCACCATAAGTGACCACAGATACAATGTCTTTCTACTTTCTAAATGAATACTACTTCTAATAAAAGCTAATAACCATTAAATAGGAGATGTTAATAATGAGCACTAGGGAACTAAAAATTATTTTGATAAAAGTAAGTATGCCCATGCTTGTGTGTGTGTGAGAGAGAGAAAGAGACAGAGAGAGTTAAACACAGAGCTTCTAATTATTATGGAGAATATTAAAACCTTCTCACTTGATCCATACACCATTGTAAATGAGACTCAGTGATGCCCTGGGCTATAGAAGAGAACCAGAGAAGGATAGATTAAATATGAATTTAAGAATTACCTTATCTAAACTCAGTGCCTGGTAGACTGCAGGTTCTTTGTAAGATAGTGCTAGATAAGGATTCAACCCAGTTTTGTACAAATACCGCTCCTAATTTCCAATTAGGTGAAGTGAGCAGTCAAAGTTGAAAGGTTAGTACATCATCACCAAAAGAATCCCGCTCACTTTTCCTGGAGCAACATTTAGCACTCTAATATGCTACCTAAACTTAGAGAGCAATATGGCTATTTGCAGGTCAATGAGAAACTGCAAGCTCAGGCAGGCTTTTAAGAATGGATTAAAAAGTGGGATATAAAAATAAACATATGGCCAGAGTGATAGTACAGCTGGGGCTTTTGCCTTGCACATGGCTGACCTGTTCAAGCTCTGGCATCCCAAATGGTCCACTGAGACTACCAGGAATAATTTCTGAGTGCAGAGCCAAAAGTAACCCCCTTAGCACTACTAGCTCTAACCTCCGAAACAAAACAACAATAACAACAACAATAATATGAGAATAACACCTACAAACAATAAAAATGAGGGCCAGGAGGCTGTCTATGGTAAGAAGCTTGCAACAAAGTGTGGGGGTTGTGTGTGGGGGGTGTATGTGTGTGACATTGAGTACAGAGATGATTGAACTTAAGACAAAGAAGAGGCTGTTATGACAATAACAGTTGGAATGATCAATCTGGACAAGAAACATGTAGTTTTAATATGCACGATGCCCTCGCAGTAAGAGAGTTGCAAACCACTTGCCTCAACATGGTGGTTAAAACTATGAGAGAAAGTTAAAAAAAAGAAAGTGTCTGCCATAAAGACAAGGTAGCTGGTGGGAAATTTGGAACACTGGTGATAGAAAATGAACACTTGTGAAGAAACATTGTATACAGCTCAACCATCAACAACAATTTAACTCTGTAGCTTATGGTGCTTAAATAAAAAAAAAAAACGTACAGAAAACTAAGCAGATTGTATTTGTATGAAGGTGATTGTGAACAATGTTTCAACATTGCTATTTGTATGACAACGGGATGTTTTACAGCCAAAATTCCGTTCGAGGTGGGGAATGCTATTCAAGAAACTGAAATTGAATAGAGATTAAAAGATTTAAGGGCTTTAAAATACAAGTCACTAGGTATCACTGAAGTAAGTGTGCCTGTGGAGACCAGAGCTTCACAGCACTAATACTGCACTTGAATAAGTGAACAGCCCAAATTGCCCTCCAAAATTGGCGACTTTAATTTCCCTTTTGACTCTCATTGTTTACATAATCCTTAGAGGTCTGACCTGAATGTCTTCTAGTAAAATTGCTGAAGTAACCTTTATCCCCTCTCAGGGTTCAACCCTCCACCAAACATCTATTTTACTAAAGACCTGCTCAGTTTGTACCAAATAATTCCTCTAAATTAATCGTTGATAAGATTTAAGAAACATCTTCTAGGGGCTGGAGTGATAGCACAGCTGTAGGGCATTTGCCTTGACCCAGGACCAACCTGGGTTCAATCCCCGTCGCCACATATGATCCCCTAAACCAGGAGCGATTTCTGAGCACATAGGCAGGAATAATTCCTGAGCGTCACATGGTTTACCCACGCCAAAAAAAAAAAAAAAAAAAAAAAGAAAAGAAATAACCTCTGATTTGGATTTTTCTTTCCTTCCTTAATTTTTCCCTAATTCTTTCTTTCTTTTTTCTTTCCCTCTTCCTTCCTTCCTTCCTTCCTTCCTTTCTTCCTTCCTTCCTTCCTTCCTTCCTTCCTTTCTTTCTTTCTTTTTCTTTTCTTTCTTCCTTCCTTCCTTCCTTCCTTCCTTCCTTCCTTCCTTCCTTCCTTCCGTCCTTCCTTCCTTCCTTCCTTCTTTCTTTCTTTCTTTCTTTCTTTCTTTCTTTCTTTCTTTCTTTCTTTCTTTCTTTCTTTCTTTCTTTCTTTCCTTCCTTCCTTCCTTCCTTCCTTCCTTCCTTCATTCTTTCTTTCTCTTACTTCTTTCTTTCCTTTTCTTTCTTTCTTACTTATTTCTTTTTCTCTTTCTTTCTTCCTTCTGTCCTTTCTTTCTTTTTTCTTTCTTTCTTTCTTTCTTTCTTTTCTTTTCTTTCTTTCTTACTTATTTCTTTTTCTCTTTCTTCTTTCTTACTTCTGTCCTTTCTTTCTTTTTTCTTTCTTTCTTTCCTTTCCTCCCTCCTTCTTTCCTTCCCTTCTTCCTCATCCCTCATCCTTCCCTCCCTATCATAGGCAAGAAAATGAATATAAGTTGAGAAATTCAGACGTAAATATAATGAGTAGACAAATAGTGCTTACTATCATCCTTATTTTTCCTGTTATTTTAATCCTTAAACTGAAGTTCTATAAAGGAAAACATTCCATGCCTTCAGAATTACTGGCTCATTTTATTTGTCTGCTTCTGTATTTATTTATTTAGAAAGCTTTCTATGTGGTGCTAAGGAGATCCAGCAGTGATTCTTAGTGAACTGGGCCTGTGTTCAATGCTAGGGCCTGAGGATCTGGGCCACGAGAGTCCTGTGTTGTTCAGGGAAACCACGGATATGCCCACTGATGCTTGTGGATATTTTATGGTGTCAGAAATCAAAGCAAAGACAGATTCATGAAATACACATGTTATAAGCTCTTTACTATCACTCCAACACCATATGCTTAAGGGTAAAATATTAACAAAATTTCACTGAATGTAATAATTGATAAATTGGTGGTTGAAAGTTAATTTGGTAGTCTGGAGTACATGCTATTTACATACCTCCAACAGCAACCCTCAAGTACTAACTTGGAGTGTAATTACATATGATGATTTCATAGATAGATAGATAGATGATAGATAGATAGATAGATAGATAAATAGATCCAGAGAGATATATCACACCCTGAGCATCATCACATGTGAACTCAAAACAAAAAAAATGTATGTAAATTGAGGAAAGCTGTTCTATTAAATTATTAAATAAACCAAGTCATGCTTTTCTTTACAGTGTCTCATTGGGATTGCAAGGTGCCTTGTTAGATGGTTTAAACTTAAAATCTTACTCCTTCTTTTGCGAGAAGCTTATATGGATTTACAGAAGGCCATTCCTTTTTTTAATAGAAATTCTAATCTTAAGTTCTGCACTGAGTCCCTGTTTTCTACCTTGAAGAAGCTCCTTCTGATGTTTCAGAAAAAAAAAAAAAAACATCTTTGTTGTTCTGTTCTCTCTCATCCTCTGCTAAGAAGTAGGAAATCTGTCTCTGAGTAGTTTGCTCAGCTTTCTCCACTATATTTTCTATTGAACAAAGACACACTATCTCCTTACTTCCAATGAACATAAAACCACAGATTTATTGATTTATAGTTGTTTGGTGAATGTCTCCTAGCAACTGTCAAAGATACAGAAAAAAGAGACTTTCAAATCATGGACTCCCTTAGAAAATACAATAATATAAAATGCTGAATTCTTTCTTTTGTTAAACAAAAGGTAACTAACATCAAACATTAGAAGGGTAGTGAAAATAGGAAAATAAGAGAAAATATAGAAAGTCCATCTCATAAGCTTTATATGGATTTATATTTGTTATATGTTGTTATGATTGGTACATTATATAGAACTGTGACTATTCTTCTGATACCTTTTATAAGAGTTGTTCAATGAAAACAGTGAGTTCAGTAATGTAATTGTAACTGTTCAAAGGAAACTTGAATTTTGGTTAATAATACCTGGTTTCCTTTACTGAGTGAGATCCTAAATTTATAAGGATATAATCTGGGTGCTGACTATTAAGATAAAGGATGATTAAAAAACTCTAGATTATCTTTAGCAACCCAAAATAAGATTCAATATCAAAATCAGTTCATCCCATGAACAGTTTTCAATATTATTTGCGGTTCATATTTAGACCCTGGTGAATACATATATTACTTACATTTTAAAATGTCTATACAATATGGCAATAATGAGACAAGTATTTTATGTTGGTTGCCTTTTAATAATGTGTTGTTTGAATATTCCAAATTAACCTAAAATAAGAGACAGATACTAAATAATCTGGGTTCCATGTTATAGTCAGTGTATTAAAGGCTAACGTAAGATCTGTGGATATTTTGAAATGGCAGCATTATTAATAATAAAAGGGAAGTGGCAGTCATATAAAAGTGATACTAAACAATTAGCTCCTCTTTTCCAATAATAAAACACCAGGTTTTGCTGTTAGTGTTTTCCCAAAAGTTTTATTTTCTTTAGTAATGTGTAAGAGGAATTCTGTACACAACAATACACAAAGAACTACCTGGAAATGTCAAATAAAAAGTGAATCAAAACCTGTAAAATACGTTTTATGAAGATCAAATAATTATAATTGTAGATATATGCTATGTATTAAAACGTAAACCTATTCCTATAAAGAGTATATAGAAAGGAAACTACTTAAACCATTTAATAATCTCTTAGTATTTTGCTTTAATTTATAAAATATACATTATTGTTGCCTGTGTGCATGACACAGTTGGGGGGCCAAATGTTCAATGAATGTGAATTCATTATAAAATTAGCAGTTTTTGAGTTATTAGTTTTTTATGTTTGCCTAGATTGATTAGAAAAAATAGCTCAAATATCTTATAATTTGGAAAATCAATATAGTTCTAAATAAACATACACTATTTTAGGATCAATAATTCAATTAAGATGATAAACCAGAATTAGATGTTAAATGTAAGAAGATATTCATCAGAATACAAATATCAAATATGTACTATTTAAAAATAAAGTCAACCATAAGAAAACTTCGGATATCTAGAACCACTATTGGTAAGGTAGGGTATAATTAGCAGTGCTCAAGACTGCCTGGGTAAATACTTAAACCACCCAGGATTTGAAACACTACAATGACTTCTTGTATCCAGGGCCTTTAACATGCCAAGCATGAACTCTTCCACTTAATATGTCTCTCTTGCCCTCCAAATTGTATCTGTTTTGTTTTGGGAACACAGTCACTGAACTCAGAAAGTCCCTGGTCTTTCTCCTTCTTGCACTCTCTTTGTTTGGTGTTGCTTGGGGATCTCATGTATCACTCTAGATCAAGAGCCACTTGGCTGTCTGTTAAACAAGTTTCTTATGAACTATAATATGTCTCTGACAAAGAGAATTTTTAATAAGGTCTATATTATTAAAATTACTATAAAATAAAACATAACCAAATGCTTCAACTTTACTAAAGACATGACAAATCACAATGACATTAACATACTAAGGAATTGTATGCAAATAGCTAAAAAGTTTAGTAGGGCTATTTATGTTTACACAAAAAGTATCTCTGTGTAATAATATTTAGAAGGATAATTAGTCTATGGTGACATAGAAATTTTTATATATAATGTAGGTTACTGAAGAATATTATAGAGTATTATATAGCCCTACTATATAATATTTCAATAATAATAAGGAATATATATTTAAAATTTATCATCAAAACTAGTAAATATGTCTCTGGATCGATTTTATTTTTTGATGGTAGGCTTGGGACACACCTGGCTGTGATCATTACTTATTCCTGGCTCTGTGGTCAAGGGCCATATCCAGTGCTGGAAATAAGACCAGGGTTGTACAGATTTAAATCTAATGTCCCTGTATATATTTCCACCTCCGACAATTAAGTTTTATAAGAGCTTATGTTATCTATTTATCCCCTTCAGATAATTCATAACTATATAGCAAGCACATGTTTTCCTTAAGATAGTGTGAAAAAAGATACATTCAATTATAACAAGAACGAATATCTTCAATATCTTTCAAGTTTTAAGCACATCAAAGGATAAAATAGATTCCAAATTTATCTATCAACTTCTATAAAGAAAAAACACAACATAAAGAACAAATCACTTGATTCATAGCCTTGTTTGATACTCATATTAATGTGAATGTTATTTGTATTAAAGTATGCAGCACAGACAATTCTCCCAATTCCCAAAGGCCAAATCAAAGTGATTTTTAAAATTTTTTTCTTAATTGTCTACTTGCTTTTCTTCATTTCAAGAAAATTACCATTAAATCTTACATTTAAAAGAAAGGCATTTCTGAAAAAGCTGATACCTAATCATGTATTATCAAATTAATTTTATTTTTATTTAAATTTAACTAATTAATATTATTGTAAAAGATTATTTACTGTAGAGGAAAAGGATAACTTACTATATATTTACTCATGTATATTTTAGCTCAGCTACTTATATTAATTCATAATTTATTTTGAGGTGTCTTTTGTTCTTTCATACCAATTTTAGATTGTTCTATTTCTTCTAAATATGTTTTATTTACATATATTATGTTGAATCTGTATATCATTTTGGCTATGAAAACACTTTAACAATGTTTATCTTACAATCCATGAAAATGGAACAGAGTACATTTTTTGAATCTACCTTTTCTTTTAACAGTATACTATAGTCTTCAATCTGTAGATATTTTACCAACTTTTTATGTTTTATCCCAAGTATATTTCTTAATTTAAGGGTTTTTTTTTTAACTATATTTTGCTTCTATTGGACCATACCCAGCTTATTCCTGGCTCGTGGTCAGGGATCACTCCTAGTGGAGGTCAGGGAAACATATAGGGTACTGGAAAATCAAGTCTTGGTTAGGCATGTTCAATGCAAGTACCTTAACTGTTGTATAATTTCTCTAGTCAATAACATGTTTCTTTTAATTGCAGAAGATATTAAAAATATGAATAGTATTTAACATACCAATATGGATTATATTCACTACTATGATTTATCAACATCACATGACAGTGTTTTAAAAATTGTATTTTGGCTTCCATAACATTCATTAAGCACATTACAGTAAAATGTGATTTACTTACATGAAAAAGTAAAAGAAATAAAAATTTGTGTCATATTCAGATACTTTCTACATACAGTGTTAGTTTTTTCTTTTAGTTCTGTGACACCATTTTTTTCAGTGTGTAACTGAAATTCTAGCAAACTTTATGAGAAGATATATGATTTTCAAACAGAATTATATTCATTCTCAGCTCTATATAAATTAACTATACAAGAAGAGAGACTACAAAAATAAATCCTAGAGGTGCTTATCATTTTATCTTCTTGCAATACTTAATGTACATAGATGAAATACAAATGAAGATAGGGACCTATATAATACTTCCCCACTTGAATTTGTAGCTGCTCCGCACATCTGCTTGACATGTTGGCCAAGAGTTCCCACTTGTATGTTCTGCATAGAATATTAATGGTATGCAAAATTTGAATCCATTTCTTTTTCTTTGCATTTTAGGTAGGGAATACATTAAAATCCTTGGCTGAATTAGTATCAAGTAGCAACCTCACAATATATAAAAGGTAAAAATTCAACCATACAAGTGTACATTTAATATTGGAGAAAATTATTGCTCACGTGCCTTAGAACTTGAATATTGACATTCTATTATTATGTCATTTTACTCTTAAATATGGTACCTGTCAAAGTCAAAGTTGCTAGGTTTTGCTAAGTTTCTTGTCATTAAACAAGGGCTTGATGGAGCCTAACACACGAATCAACATAAACCTAAAAAGCACCAGAAAAGCCAAGAAAGTGCTGCAGCTGCTACAAGATAAACTTTTAACCACTTAATAGAATTTCTTAAATTTAAACTACTAGTGATCAGTTGACTGTCAGTAAATGTCAAAATGATGGTTACTTCTTGGTATCTTTTTGATTTGCAGTTTTCTCATTATGTTTGGTAATTGGAATGTTTTTATATTATGTAGCTATTTCCCCATAACAGATTATTTACATTTTGTGCAAGGAGTTTTGCAGAGTGTACATAAAAAATTATGTAGTTTATTTTTTTTTTGCAATAACAATATATTTTTAATTTATTTAAACACCTTAATTACATACATGATTGTGTTTGGGTTTCAGTCATGTAAAGAACACCACCCATCACCAGTGCAACATTCCCATCACCAATGTCCCAAGTCTCCCTCCTCCCCACCCGACCCCCGCCTGTACTCTAGACAGGCTCTCCATTTTCCTCATACATTCTCGTTATTAGGACAGTTCAAAATGTAGTTATTTCCCTAACTAAACTCATCACTATTTGTGGTGAGCTTCCTGAGGTGAGCTAGAACTTCCAGCTTCTTTCTCTTTTGTGTCTGAAAATTATTATTACAAGGGTGTCTTTCATTTTTCTTAAAACCCATAGATGAGTGAGACCATTCTGCGTTTTTCTCTCTCTCTCTGACTTATTTCACTCAGCATAATAGATTCCGTGTACATCCATGTATAGGAAAATTTCATGACTTCATCTCTCCTGACAGCTGCATAATATTCCATTGTGTATATGTACCACAGTTTCTTTAGCCATTCGTCTGTTGAAGGGCATCTTGGTTGTTTCCAGAGTCTTGCTATGGTAAATAGTGCTGCAATGAATATAGGTGTAAGGAAGGGGTTTTTGTATTGTATTTTTGTGTTCCTAGGGTATATTCCTAGGAGTGGTATAGCTGGATCGTATGGGAGCTCGATTTCCAGTTTTTGGAGGAATCTCCATATCGCTTTCCATAAAGGTTGAACTAGACGGCATTCCCACCAGCAGTGGATAAGAGTTCCTTTCTCTCCACATCCCCGCTAGGACTGTTTATTCTCATTCTTTGTGATGTGTGCCATTCTCTGTGGTGTGAGGTGGTATCTCATCGTTGTTTTGATTTGCATCTCCCTGATGATTAGTGATGTGGAACATTTTTTCATGTGTCTTTTGGCCATGTGTATTTCTTCTTTGTCAAAGTGTCTGTTCATTTCTTCTCCCCATTTTTTGATGGGGTTATATGTTTTCTTCTTGTAAAGTTCTGCAGTGCCTTGTATATTTTGGAGATTAGCCCCTTATCTGATGGGTATTGGGTGAATCGTTTCTCCCACTCAGTGGGTGGCTCTTGTATCCTGGGCACTATTTCCTTTGAGGTGCAGAAGCTTCTCAGCTTAATATATTCCCATCTGTTAATCTCTGCTTTCACTTGCTTGGAGAATGCAGTTTCCTCTTGAAGATGCCTGTAATGTCCTGGAGTGTTTTGCCTATGTGCTGTTCTATATATCTTATGGTTTTGGGGCTGATATCGAGGTCTTTATTCCATTTGGATTTTACCTTCGTACATGATGTTAGCTGGGGGTCTAAGTTCAATTTTTTGCAAGTGGCTATCCAATTGTGCCAACACCACTTGTTGAAGAGGCTTTCCCTGCTCCATTTAGGATTTCCTGCTCCATTATCAAAAATTAGGTGATTGTATGTCTGGGGAACATTTTCTGAGTATTCAAGCCTATTCCACTGATCTGAGGACCTGTCCTTATTCCAATACCATGCTGTTTTGATAACTATTGCTTTGTAGTACAGTTTAAAGTTGGGGAAAGTAATTCCTCCCATATTCTTTTTCCCAATGATTGCTTTAGCCATTCGTAGGTGTTAATTGTTCCAAATAAATTTCAAAAGTGTCTGATCCACTTCTTTGAAGAACGTCATGGGTATCTTTAGAGGGATGGCATTAAATCTGTATAATGCCTTGGGGAGTATTTCCATTTTGATGATGTTAATCCTGCCAATCCATGAGCAGGGTATGTGTTTCCATTTCCGTGTGTCCTCTCTTATTTCTTGGAGCAGAGTTTTATAGTTTTCCTTGTATAGGTCCTTCACATATTTAGTCAAGTTGATTCCAATATATTTGAGTTTGTGTGGCACTATTGTGAATGGGGTTGTTTTCTTAATGTCCATTTCATCCTTATTACTATTGGTGTATAGAAAGGCCATTGATTTTTGTGTGTTAATTTTGTAGCCTGCCACCTTGCTATATGAGTCTATTGTTTCTAGAAGCTTTTTGATAGAGTCTTTAGGGTCTTCTAAGTAGAGTATTATGTCATCTGCAAACAGTGAGAGCTTGACTTCTTCCTGTCCTATCTGGATTCCCTTGATATCCTTTTCTTGCCTAATCGCTATAGCAAGTACTTCCAGTGCTATGTTGAATAGGATTGGTGAGAGAGGACAGCCTTGTCTTGTGCCAGAATTTAGAGGGAAGGCTTTTAGTTTTTCTCCATTGAGGATAATATTTGCCACTGGCTTGTGGAAGATGGCCTTAACTATATTGAGAAAGGTTCCCTCCATTCCCATCTTGCTGAGAGTTTTGATCAAGAATGGGTGTTGGACCTTATCAAATGCTTTCTCTGCATCTATTGATATGATCATGTGGTTTTTATTTTTCTTGTTATTGATGTTGTGTATTATGTTGATAGATTTACGGATGTTAAACCAGCCTTGCATTCCTGGGATGAAACCTACTTGATCGTAGTGGATGATCTTCTTAACGAGGCATTGAATCCTATTTGCCAGGATTTTGTTGAAGATCTTTGCATCTGCATTCATCAGCGATATTGGTTGTAATTTTCTTTTTTTGTAGCATCTCTGTCTGGTTTAGATATCAAGGTGATGTTGGTTTCATAAAAGCTATTTGGAAGTGTTTCTGCTTGTTCAATTTCATGAAAGAGTCTTGCCAAGATTGGCAGTAGTTCCTCTTGGAAAGTTTGATAGAATTCATTAGTGAATCCATCTGGACCTGTGCTTTTGTTTTTCGGCAGACATTTGATTACTGTTTTAATTTCATCAATGGTGATGGGGGTTTTTAGATATGCTACATCCTCTTCTTTCAACCATGGAAGATTATAAGAGTCCAAGAATTTATCCATTTCTTCCAGGTTCTCATTTTTAGTGGCATAGAGTTTTTCAAAGTAGTTTCTGATTACCCATTGAATCTCTGTCATATCAGTAGTGATCTCTCCTCTTTCATTCCTGATACGAGTTATCAAGTTTCTCTCTCTTTCTCTCTCTTTCTTTGTTAGGTTTGCCAGTGGTCTATCAATCTTGTTTATTTTTTCAAAGAACCAACTTCTGCTTTCGTTGATCTTTCGGATTGTTTTTTGGGTTTCCACTTCATTAATTTCTGCTCTCAGCTTTGTTATTTCCTTCTGTCTTCCTATTCTTGGGTCCTTTTATTGAGCATTTTCTAGTTCTATTAGCTGTGTCATTAAGCTACTCAGGTAAGCTCCTTCTTACTTCCTGATGTGTGCTTGCAAAGCTATAAATTTTCCTCTCAGTACTGCTTTTTCTGTGTCCCATAAGTTTTGATAGTTTGTGTCTTTATTGTCATTTGTTTCCAGGAACCTTTTGATTTCCTCCTTGATTTCATCTTGGACCCACTGGTTATTGAGCATGAGGCTGTTTAACTTCCAGGTGTTAAAGTTTTTCTTCTGAGTCCCTTTGGAGTTCACAAATAATTTCAGAGCCTTGTGGTCAGCGAAGGTAGTCTGCAAAATTTCTATCCTCTTGATCTTATGGAGGTATGTTTTATGTGCCAGCATGTAGTCTATCCTGGAGAATGTCCCATGTACATTGGAGAAGAATGTGTATCCAGGTTTCTGGGGATGGAGTGTCCTATATATATATCCACTAGGCCTCTTTCTTCCATTTCTCTCCTCAGGTCTAGTATATTCTTGTTGGGTTTCAGTCTGGTTGACCTATCCAGTGTTGACAAAGCCGTGTTAAGGTCCCCCACAATTATTGTGTTGTTGTTGATATTATTTTTCAGATTTGTGAACAGTTGTATTAAATATTTTGCTGGCCCCTCATTCGGTGCATATAAGTTTAGGAGAGTGAATTCTTCCTGCTCTACGTACCCCTTAATTAATATAAAATGTCCATCTTTGTCCCTTACAACCTTCCTGAGTATAAAGTTTGCATTATCTGATATTAGTATGGCCACTCCTGCTTTTTTATGGGTGTTGTTTGCTTGGATAATTTTTCTCCAGCCTTTTATTTTGAGTCTATGTTTGTTCTGACTATTCTGATGCATTTCTTGTAGGCAGCAGAAGGTTGGATTGAGTTTTTTGATCCATTTAGCCACTCTGTCTTTTAACTGGTGCATTTAGTCCATTGACGTTGAGAGAAAGAATTGTTCTGGGATTTAATGCCATCTTTATTTAGAAATTTGGTGTGTGTTTTGGGTAGTCTTGTCTTAGATTAGGTCTTTCAGTTTTTCTCTTAAGACTTGTTTTGTGTCTGTGAAGTTTCTGAGCTGTTTTTTTGTCTGTGAAACCATGTATTCTTCCGTCAAACCGGAAAGTGAGTTTTGCTGGGTATAGTATTCTGGGTGAAGCATTCATTTCATTCAGTCTTGTCACAATATCCAACCACTGCTTTCTGGCATTGAGTGTTTCTGGTGACAGGTCTGCTGTAAATCTCAGGGAAGCTTGCTTGAACGTGATTTCCCCTTTTGATCTTGCTGTTTTCAGAATTCTGTCTCTATCTGTGGGATTTGTCATTGTGACTAGGGTGTGTCTTGGGGTGGTTTTTCTGGGGTCTCTTTTGGTTGGTACTCTTCGGGCATGCAGGATTTGATCACATATTTTCTTTAGCTCTGGAAGTTTCTCTTTAATGATGTTCTTGACCGTTGATTCTTCCTGGAAATTTTCTTCCTGGGTCTCTGGGACTCCATTGATTCTTAAGTTGTTTCTGTTGATCTTATAGACTTCTATTTTCATCTGTTCCCATCCTTTGACTAATTTTTCCATTGTCTGCTCATTTGCTTTATGTTTTTTTTTCCAATCTCTCCTGCTATATGGAATTGTTATGTATCTCATCTTCCACAGCACCAAGTCTATTCTCAGCTTCTGATACCCTGTCCCAGAGCTTATCCATTTTGTCATTCACTTCGTTTACTGACTTTTTCAGTTCTGTTTGTTGACATGTTATTTCAGTTTGGAGTTTTGTGATTTCTGTCTTCATATTTTCTTGGTTCTTATTAGTGTTCTGTTCAACTTGATCCATGGTTTCTTGGAGTCCATTGAGCATCTTCCATATTGCTAGTCTAAAGTCATTATCTGAGAGGTTGATTAGTTGGTTGGTCATTATCTGGTCCTCAGAATTGTCATCTTCATTCTCTATGTCTGATGCTGGCCTGCGTTGTTTCCCCATTGTCACACTTGTATTGTGGGTTTTTCTACGTGTTGTGGTGGTATTCATTGTCTATATGATGAAGGCAGCACACTCCTCTGGCTCCTCCCTTTCTGGATGGGCTGACTTGCCTCTAAGGGAGGGGAGTCCTCCGTGGATGAAGTCTCACACTGGGTCAAATCTTAGGCCCGAGCATGCAACAGAGAAGACAGTCCAGAGAGAAATGTTTGCTTCTGTGATATAGCACCATTCTTAGTGTAATTTTTTCTTCTTGTTGCAATGGTGTTCTTTCCTCCGCTTCGCTACGTGGCCATGCTCCGCTGGAGCCTCTTTTTGCCTCACTCGCAAGAGTTTCACCCAAGAGGACAGTAGACAGACATATACAGGTCAAACTCACAGTTTTTCACAGTTGGGCCCCACTGGGCCAGTGTACTTTCGTGGATTTTCCCCGCCTGGTGTCACACACAGGGAGCCGGCTTTTGCAAAGTCTTGCTGGTTTTCATGCTCTGTTGTCCCTCCCTGAAAATGGCCTCTGGGCGAGCGAGGCTTCTGGAGCCTCTTTTTGCCCCACTCGCAAGAGTTTCACACAAGAGGACAGTAGACAGACATATACAGGTCACACTCACAGTTTTTCACAGTTGGGCCCCACTGGGCCGGTGTACTTTCGTCAAATATGTAGTTTATTACTCCTGGAATAAAAAGTTTAACATCTTAGGAGAACATTTCAAGATGTATCTTCATTTTAGGAAACTATGTTTGTGATCATATTCAGTATTTACAAATTATTAAAGAAAGAGTGATATATGCAATGGAATGATTTATTGGGGTTACAATACTAAAATAGCACAAAATCAGTATTATTCTTAATTGTTTACTTTATATGACAACATCCATGTGATATATTATTTGACAATTTTTAAGGTAACCTAACCTAAAATATATTTCTGCAAGCTAAACTAAGGAATTAGAATGTATATTATTTGCATAGTCCTGATAATAGAACTTTGCATATGTTTAAAAAAAGTGGCTTGTAGTTTTCTTCTTACAATCTCTAATGCAAAAAAAAAAAAAAGTAAAAGTCAGGGCTGGAGTAGTGGCACAAGAGATAGGGTGATTGCCTTGTGCCTGTGTGGCTAACCCAACACTGACCTCAGTTCAATCCCTGGATTCCCATATGGTTCCCCAGCCAGGATCAATTTCTGAGTGCATAGCCAGGAGTAACCCCTGAGTGTTACCTGTTGTGGCACAAAAATCAAACAAAAACAAAAAAATCAAAAGAGGAAAACAGTCTACTGTAGTACTCTGTGTTATACCTTCTTTCCTACTTGATCAACTCATAAATCTGTGATTTTCTTAAGAAACATATTAGAATCTTTGACATATTTATGAGATATACCATAATCAAAGTTTTGTTAGAGTTTTACAAATAGATATATAAAACTAGATAAATTATTTTACTTAGAAAATAAGTCATCAATAAGACTAATGCAATAAAATTGCATCCATATAATAAAATCTTTGTGATGCAAAAAATACTAAATGTATAACAATTTATAAAAAGAATTGTACACTAAGACAAGATATTTTGGGGGGTGGTTTCGGGCCACACCCGTTTGATGCTCAGGGGTTACTCCTGGCTAATCACTCAGAAATTGCCCCTGGCTTGGGGGGGGGGCATATGGGACGCTGAATGATCTAAGCGTGGTCGCAATCTTTCCTTGGCTAGCGCTTGCAAAGCAGACACCTTACCTCTAGCACTACCTCGCCGCCCTAAGACAAGATATTGCAGCACAAAAATGTGCTTATGATGTTTCTATGAATTGACTAAAAACTGATCATTTACATAATGATAGCCTGTCTTTGCTGCAGCTTGTAATAGTGGTGTGTAAGTGTTTTTCTGGAAATTGAAAAATTTAGATTAGGTGGGATCTTGTTACAGTAGATGTTATTAAATCAAAAGAAGAGTGTTCGAAATCAAAATTGTTGGATGCAGAAAACAGAGCCTGCATTATTTTCCATCAAAGTTTCTTTAAAAAAAGAGAGAGAGAAAGAAAAGAAAAATAAGGCCAAAAGGAGAGGCCTGGTTCCTTTTGGTAGTACCTGAGAGAGTAAGCCCTACAGTCAGGGATTTCCATGAAATGTGTGCGGTGCACCACTCAGTTCCTAAGAATGCTGAGGAACAAGATTTGAACAATGAAGAAAAAAGTCTCAAGCACTGGAAAACTAGGTTTAGAGTTGGATGGAGTCCATTTGTTTCAAGGGCTCGGAAGGTCAAGTGGAATGAAATGGAAAGGCAGAGGGAAGCAAGGAGGAAGGGTACAAAAAGAAAGCTCAGCTTGGTGCTGATGCAGTACTTTGGAGAAAAGGGACACCTGGCATAGGCTACATACTAATTTTCTTATTCCTGCTGGTAGAGAATTAGTTTCTAATATACCACCAGGCCTGAATCTTAATGATTCAGGAATTAGGCAAAGCTGAGAAATCTGTTGGGAGCTCTTCAGTTTCCACAGCTGGGAGTACAGTGGCAAGCACTGACAAAGAAGTCCATACATAGCAGGGATCTTCTTTTATTTTAAGAAATTTTAAATATATGGGAGAATCCATTTAAAGGAACACAGTCACTGCTACAAAAATGCATAAAAGTTAACTAATTAGAGAAAGCGAGTCTATGCAATGACTTTTTAAAATCAGTTTCAAAATATATAAGTCACACATCAGATTCAGATATGAAGTCCAACAATTCTTCTGTAGCATCTATCATGTGTTCAATATGCTCCAAACACAGTTTTACAGAAAATATATTTCTAGGGAGTCATGCAAATTAAGAATTCTGCTCTCAGCAACATTACTTACTCATTTTTTTTTTTTTTTTGGTTTTTGGGCCACACCCGGTAACACTCAGGGGTTACTCCTGGCTATGCGCTCAGAAGTCGTCCTAGGCTAGCGCAGGCAAGGCAGGCACCTTACCTCTAGCACCACCACTTGGCCCTACTTACTCATTTTTACTGGAAAAACGTGGTGTAGTTGTGCATACAATCTTTATTTTCCTATCCAATGCAAACTTTCATTGTTCGGGACGCCTACATCCATGCAGTATGTTGACATTACTATGGGTTATAGCTTAGGAAAGGTAGACTTTCTTCTGCACAAGGACTATTTGCATACACATTTGCTTCCTGAATGTAATTACCAAACAGCAGGGGGCCTATACTCAGTTTCACAGTTCCTCTAGTAATCCAGACTATCAAACTGTCAGAGATATGACAGTTTATTGAGTTGCTCCAATACCAACTCATAAAATTTGTTTATTAATTTATATTGATTATATTACGATCTCTTCCAGTTTATAGTCTGGGTAGGGCAATTGTACCTTGATTTGTTCATAATGCTTTCTAATCACATTTATGCAGTACAGTTTAACCATATTTTTTTCATTCTTAAAGATGAATGTA
Organism: Suncus etruscus; assembly: GCF_024139225.1. NCBI lineage: Eukaryota > Metazoa > Chordata > Mammalia > Eulipotyphla > Soricidae > Suncus > Suncus etruscus. The sequence goes on along the minus strand of NC_064860.1, from coordinate 35,435,807 downwards.
GCTCCCTAAAGGACTCTCAAGAGAAAAAATAAAGAGCACTTTCCACAACACAACTAATAAGTGTTAGATAGGCGCTGCTGGTTTTAATTTACTGGTTCAATTAGATATAATTTAAGAAATTCCTGAATGTCCTCATGACTACTCTAACAGATGTTCCCATTCTTTGCTGTTTCAATTCCAGTCATTGAATGTGTAAAAGTAAAGGACAATAATATTATCTACCCTCTTGATAATTTACCCTATATCTCTGTCATATGTAGTAAATTAGTCACTCTTTAAATATAGCACTAAAAGCTCAATATGTGCTTAGTGTGTCTGAAGGTATAATACATGTTAAATGCAGACATGATTAAAAGACTTGAAAAATAAAGTTTTAATTAATTTTAATGTGGACTATATCTTGTTTTGATAGCAAGTTGAATATATTTAGCAAAATAAAAGATTACTAAATTTTCTATTTTAATTTGCTTTTATGTGGTTACTAAAATTTGTAATCATGTATGTAGTGAATTAGTTCTAATTCTATATTTTACTAGTCAATAAAATAATTTGATTGAAACAAAATCAGTAAGCAAAAGTCTTATGAGGAGTCAAGGGTTAAAAGAAGCCAGACATGAAATATTATAGAAAATTGGAAAAACTATAAGTAATCAGGCAGGATTTTTTTTTCTTGTCTACCAAACCCACACATTATTAAAATACTCATGAAAATGTATGTCTTTGATGTTTTTAATTATTTAATTAATTTGTCTATAGTCTAAAACTATTAACTTTGTATTAGAAAGTAATACTTTTATCTATTTTATTTATTTTATTCTTTTATGTTTTAATTTTATTTTACCTTGACACTTTAGTATACATTTTCTGGATTATGAAATAATAATATGTAATATAATATATAAATCATACCCCAAAACATCATTTATTAGGCCATATTTACATTTAATTAGAAATTTCTTTCTAACTACTTTATAGTCAGGTTGTGTAGTAATTTTTTTTATAATTTTTATTTTAACCAAAGTGGATTACATATCTTTCACAGTAAATTTTATGTACATATTAACATTGAATCAGGGGAATTCTCATCACCAAAGTTGTCCTCCCTCCACCCCCGTTCCCATCTTGTAGTAATTTTTATTTCTCTTTGGGCCACACCCTGTGACTCTCAGGGGTTATTCCTACCTATGCGCTCAGAAATCGCTCTTGGCTTGGGGACCATATGGGATGCTGGGGACTGGATCTGCCGCATGCAAGGCAAATACCATACATCTGTGCTATCACTCTAGCCCCAGTAATTATTTTTGAACCTTTTTTTAACCCACTCACATTTAAGTTACAGGCAAACTTGTTAAGTACATTGGAGATATTCTTGTTTGAACTCTCAGTGTGTACATATTGGTCCGTTTTTATGACAATTTCAAGTTCCTTATATAAATCCAGAAAAGCATTTAATATTGATTAGTCTTGATTTTGTTTCTGCTGATGGACTTCTCTGATCATTATTGTTTAGATTTCTTGTCATTTTCTTTATCACTGTGAGTTTTTTTTGTTTGTTTGTTTTCTTCTTTTTTCTTTTTTTTAAATTTTGGTCCAACCTAGTGATGCTCAGGGTTTTTACTCTGTTATGTGCTCATAAATCACTCCTGGCTTTGGGGACCATATGGGATACCAGGGAATCAAAACTTGGTTCATCCCCGGTCAGCCGCATGCAAGACAAATGAAAGCCCTACCGCTGAGCCTGTTTTCAATATTATATTCTGCCACTGACTGAGTGATAAGATAAATAAGTGGAAGTGATAATGATAATTGAAAGATGCAAATATAGTACTCTCTACATTATTCTATGTAAATTCAATTTATTTCTAGGATTTTCCTACCTATAGTTTAATAATGCTTATATGTATCTACTTGACTCCTAGTATCAAGTTGTTTGAAAGTGGTAATTTTGTTGATTTGCTATATTCTCAGATTATTTGGAAATTCTATGTATCTTCAAATAGTCTGTACTTTTACCTTTGAATTCATGTTTTTTTTTGGGGGGCACACCAATTTGACACTCAGGGGTTACCCCTGGCCATGCGCTCAAAATTGCTCCTGGCTGAGGGGACCATATGGGACGCCAGGGGATCGAACCGCTGTCTGTCCTACCCTAGCAATTGCAAGGCAGACACCTTACCTCTATGCCACCTTCCCAGCCCCTGAATTCATATTTTTATCTGCAAAAAAATTCTTCCTTTTCCCAGAGCTATTGTTCTGACAAGTAGTAAATTTTTATTTTATTCTTGTCAAAAAGGTACTTTTTTGTTGGAAACCTTACATTATTCAAGACTAGCCCAACTTCATTTATATGTGTCTAAATAGATCATTACAGTATTGTGAAACTAATTAAATAATTAAACTATTTAATTATTGAACCTATTAAAGTATTTTTCTCTTATGCACTTTATTTTATTTCTAATAATATATTTATTTAAGCATCATGATTAAATCATGTTAATATTTGGGTTTAGTCATAAAATACACACCACCCTCCACCAGTGCAAACTTCCATCACCAATGTACCCCCCATCTTCCTCTTCCTCCACCCTCATCTTATCTTCAAGACATGCATTCTATTCCTTTCACTCACTACCATTGTCATGATAGTTGTTGGTATAATTATTTCTCTAACTGCATTCATCACTCTTTGTGATAAGCGGATAGTCCTTTCAAAACTCATCTCTGTGTCTCTGATTATTACCAAAATATTTTGTTATTTTTCTTAAACCCCAGAGATGAGTGAGACTACTCTGAGTCTATATGTCTCCCGCTGACTTATTTCACTCATCCTACTAGTTCCCATGGCCATCCATATATAGAAAATTTTCATGACTTCATTTTTCTTAATAGCTGCATAATATATCATTGTGTAGATGTGTACCATGTTTTATTAGCCACTCATCTGTTTTCAGACACCTGGGTTGTTTCCAGATTTAGCTATTTATAATAGTGCTGCAATGAACATTGGCATGTAGAAGGCATTTTTGTATTGTGATCTTGTGTTCCTATGGTGTATCTCTACGAATGATATTGCAATATCATAGTGGAGTTATATTTCAAGCTTTTTGAGGGGCATCCATATTGTTTTCCAGAAAGGCTAGACTAGACAGCATTCTCACCAGCAATAAATGAGAGTTCCTTTCTCCCCACATCCCCACCAACATTGGTTTTTCTTGTTCTTAGTGATGTGTGCCAATCTCTGTGGCATGAGATGGTACCTCATTGTTGTTTGATTTGCATATCTCTAATTATTAGTTATGTGGAACATTTATTTATGTGCCTTTAAGCCATTTATATTTCATCTTTGGGAAGCTCTTATTCTGTCTTCTCCCCATTTTTAAGGGTTGATTTTTCTTTGTTAAGTTCTGTCAGTACCTTGTCTATCTTAGATATTAGCCTTTATGTGATGGGAATTGGGTGAATATTTTCTCCCATTCGGTGGGTGAACTTTGTGTCCTTGTTACTATTTCCTTTGAGGTGCAGAAACTTCTCAGTTTAACATAGTCACATTTATTTATCTCTTCTTCTACTGTTTGGACAGTGCTGTTTCCTCCTTGAAGATGTGTTTAGTCTCAATGTCAAGGAGTGTTTTGCCTATGTTTTCTTCCATATACCTTATTATTTTCTATCTGATATCAAGGTCTGTAATACGTTTTAATTTGACCATTGCATATGGTGTTAGATGGAGGTTCAAATTTGCTTGATGCATGTGGCTAACCAGTTCTCCAACACTACTTGTTGATGAGGCTTTCCTTGCTCCACGTTGTGTTTCTTGCCCTTTTATCAAAAATGAATTAATTGTATGTCTGGGGAATATTCTCTGAATACTCAAGTCTATTCCATTGATCTGAGGATCTATCATTATTTCAATACCATGCTATTTTTTTTCCTTTTTTTTTTTTTTTGTATTTTTTTAACCACACCCAGCTATGCTCAGGGGCTCTTCCTAGCTTTGCTCAGGACGCCTTCCTGGCATGCACGGGGGGGCCATGTGGGATGCCGGTGACCGAACTCAGGTCGAGCGCGTGCAAGGCAAGCGCCCTACCCGCTGTTCTATCGCTCCGGCCCCACCATGCTATTTTTATGACTATAGCTTTGTAATACAATTTAAAGTCGGGGGAAAGTGATGCCTCCCATCATTATTTTTCTTCAGGGTTGCTTTAAATATTTGTTCTAAATAAATTGCAAGAGTGTTTGCTGTGTTTGTTGGTCTGATTTGTCTTAAAGTAGACATATCAGGTTGCCTTTCAAGGTTTATTATGAGTCTGTAAGGCTTGAGCTGTTGTTTATCCATAAATATGTGCATCCTTCCTTCAAATCTGAAAGTGAGTCTGGCTGGGTGAAGTGCCCTTGGCAAAGCATTCATTTCATTTAATTTTGTCATTATATCCCCCCACTCTCCTCAGGCCTTGAAGATTTCTTGTGAAATAACTGCTGTAAATCTTAAGGATACTCCTTTGAATGTAATTTTCCTTTTTGATTTTGCTATTTTCAGTATTCTATCTCTATCTATGGAATTTGTCATTGTGATGAGACTGTGTCTCGCAGTGCTTTCTATGGATATCTTTTAGCTGGTACTTTTTGGGCATACAGGATTTTGTTGCTTGAACTCTAACTCAGTGATTTTCTCTTCAATAATCTCCTTTACTGTTGATATTCCATGGGGATTTTCTGTTTTACTTCAATGATTCTTATATTGTTTTTGTTGTGTTTATCAAAGACTTCTATTTTAGTTTGTTCATGTTTTTAAGAATTTGTTTTATGGACTTATCATTTTTAAAGCTCTTTTCTAATATCTTTTTTTGTTTGGAGTTTTTATTCAATCATCTTTCAGCTCTCTGATTCTGTCCTCAGCCATGTTACTCTGTTGGAGAAGCTTTCCAGTTAGGTTTCCAATTTGCCTACCAATTTTTTCAGTCCTGTTACTTCAGGTTGGAGTTTTATCATTTATATTTTAAATCATCTAAGTCTTGTTTGTGGTTCATTTAGTTTCTTCCATGTTTTCTTTGAGTTATATAAGGATCTTCCATATTTCTTCTCTAAAGTCCTTATCTGTAAGGATAGATGGAACTCTCCGGGTTATCATAGATGCCATCTTCATTCTCTATGCATAGTGGCGGTCTGCATTGTTTCCTCATTGTCACACTTGTAGTGGTGTTTTCTGCCTATTGTGCTAGGGTTCATTGACTAGGATAAGTATGCAGCCTTCGAATGGAGCACACTGTTCCTCTGAACCTGACCTTTGGATGCAGTGTTAGCGCACCTCTGTTGATGTGTGTTCAGCAGACTTTGCATTTGTGTTGATGTGAGTTCTGGCACTAAGGGGTCAGTAGGGAAAAATGGCCTTTAATGGTGCTTTTATTTATCTTCTCTATATGCCTAAAAATCATCAAGGTGTGATGGAGTGATAGAACAGATGTTAAAGTTTTTGTTTGCATACAACCAACGAATTTGATTCCTGATACCACATTCCTCTGAGCACAGATATGAGGAGACAGCCTTTCAAGTAAACTAATCCAACAAAAAACATACAATAACATTTGCGAGGCAAGAAGCTCCTAGCTCTATTATTTACAATAATACACTCAGTTTGCACTTTGGCCAATAAATAGTGTTCACTAATAAAAGGCTATTGCCCATATTAAAAAATAATGTCTAATTAATATAATGAACAGATTTCTGGCAGTTATGGAATTAGATCTGTATCTGAAAAGACAACAAAATTTTATCAGATGAATAGATATTGTCTTTGACAATGGAATAATAGAAGCATATGGCAAAATATTGACAGAAATTCAGGACAGTATTCATGGGCTAGTTTGGAAGCATACCAAATAGATAAAGAAAAAAGTGTAAATTATTGTATGTGAGATAAATATTTGTTTGAAAATCTTGGATTTCCAGGGTAATTTTGTATATCACTTTATTTTAATAATTTATTTAAATGTTATGGTTACAAAAATGTTTATAGTTGGGTTTCAGTCATTGAATGTACACTACCCTTCTTCATCAGTGTAACTTTTTAAAGAAATGAAAGATTAAAGATCATTAGTATTTGGAAAACAAGTCTATGATTGAAGATGTTTGTGAAAATGTAACATTAGTACGTATTATAATCTAACTGAAGATTTGATTACTTAACAATGTTAAAATGTAAAATATTTCAATATATACAAATTATTTGAAAAAAAAACACTGGATAAAAAGTAAAAATAAATGGCAACAAAATAATTTAAAAAATGAGTTTAGCATCTAAATGAGGCAAGTAGTAACAATTGAAATCAAGCCAAAACAGAACTTGAATATAAACCACAATTTTCTTCAAGCATAAATGATCACTAAGAACCTCATAATCCTGCTAATGGGTAAATATGGCCATGTGTGTTTATGAAAGCAATAGTTTAGTCTGACTCAGAAGTCATTCTGTTTTTGAATCATCCGGAAGAACATTTAACTAGCTCTCCCACCCAGGCCCATTTTGGTTAGAGAGATACAACCAGAAGATACAGCCCAAAGTGTCATTTTCATCAGGGCAATTGTACTGGCTTAAAGGAGTCTTAGAAATTATGAAAACTTGATCTTCCTTTCCTAAAGAATGAAGGGCAAGAAGATGAAATGATTTTGAATCATCAATCATCAAGGACAGTCATTTTCTCTATATGTCCTAAAAATCAAATCATTGAATAGAATTGTATACAAGAAATACTGGTTTGAATAAGAACTCGACAAAATGGAAAATGAAAGAAAGGGTTAATCAAAACTTAGCTTTTCTCAATAAAAAAGATGGATTAAATGTTTTAAAAATTGTGCAGTGATGTTTATTGGATACATAAGTTTCAGTGATGTTTATTGGATACATAAGTTTCTCCTTGCAATATTTACCTTTAGAGCCTACTTTCATATTTTTGAGGTAAAGTGCTGTTGACTGTCGCATAGAAAGGAGAGAAGAAGGGCCCGGCATGGTGGCACTAGAGGTAAGGTGTCTGCCTTGCCAGCACTAGCCTAGGACGGACCACGGTTCGATCCCCCGGTGAACCATATGGTCCCCCAAGCCAGGAGTGACTTCTGAGCGCGTAGCCAGGAGTAACCCCTGAGCGTCACAGGGTGTGGCCCAAAAAAAACAAAAAAAGAGAAAGAAGAAAGAAAGAAAGAAAGAAAGAAAGAAAGAAAGAAAGAAAGAAAGAAAGAAAGAAAGAAAGAAAGAACGAAAGGAAAGAAAGAAAGAAAGAAAGAAAGAAAGAAAGAAAGAAAGAAAGAAAGAAAGAAAGAAAGAAAGAAAGAAAGAAAGAAAGAGAAAGAAATGAAAGAAAGAAAGAAAGAAAGAAAGAAAGAAAGAAAGAAAGAAAGAAAGAAGAAAGAAAGAAAGAAAGAAAGAAAGAAAGAAAGAAAGAAAGAAAGAAAGAAAGAAAGAAAGAAAGAAAGAAAGAAAGAAAGAAGAAAGAAAGAAAGAAAGAAAGAAAGAAAGAAAGAAAGAAAGAAAGAAAGAAAGAAAGAAAGAAAGAAAGAAAGAAAGAAAGAAAGAAAGAAAGAAAGAAAGAAAGAAAGAAAGAAAGAAAGAAAGAAAGAAAGAAGAAAGAAAGAAAGAAAGAAAGAAAGAAGGAAAGAAGGAAGGAAGGAAGGAAGGAAGGAAGGAAGGAAGGAAGGAAAGAAAGAAGGAAAGAAAGAAGGAAAAAAGAAGAAAAGAAAGGAAGGAAGGAAAGAAGGAAGGCTTTATACCACATTGAATTACTTTTTGCTTAATTTAAATTTAGAAAATTTAATATAATGACAGAGCTCTCAGAGAACATTTTTTCCTCTAAATTAATGAAATGAGAGACACAGGCACAAAAGATATAAATAATAGACAGCTTCAGAGTCCTTGTTCTTTATATTTCTGCCACACAAATGTTGTGAACAAGGGTGTACTACTTAGGACATTTATGTAGGATATATATGTTATTTTTGTTTGGTTACTCCTGGCTCTGCTCTCAGAATTGTTCAAGGATTCATAGAGGGATAAAATTTAGGACATCTGTGTGCAAGGCAAGTACACATCAACTGTACTACCACTCAGTTTCTTAGATACATGAGTTTCTAAGTGACACATTGTCTAAGTGACATCCATTTAAGGTTCATTTAGAGTTTTATCATTGTATAATTTAAATTTTGTTCTTTTTAGTCTTTCTAACATAATCCTTTACAAAACCCTTAGATTTTCTTACTATATATATTATTAAAAATAATAGTAGAAATAGTGTTGTTCAATATTTATTTGAAATAGCCTGGAAATTAAAATAATTAGATTCAAGTGGCACTTTGATAATCCTAAAATAGGACCTGGTGATTTAGAAAGTCTAACTGTATAACTACAGATTCTGTACATTGCTTAATACAACCATCCCTCTGGGTACAAACAGGATTCAGAGTTATTAAATTCAAATAAATGATTAGAGGACTAATCAATTAATCTTGGAGGAAATACATGTAGTATGTTTTATGCCACGATGATGGTACATCTCAATTTTATGAGGAGAAAGTACATGGTTGATATGCATTTAGATCCTTCCAAACCTCTGTCAATGTATTTTATTTTTCTGGTCCTTATATATGTCATTTAAAACAAAAATGTCTTTTATTTGTTGATGTTATTTTTGGGGGACACACCAGTGGTGGTTGAGGATACTCCCATCACTATTTTCTGGTGTCGTTCCCACCTATGCTCAGGAAAGCCAAGTGATACCAGGGAATAAAACCTGGTCCTTCAATATGCAAAGAATGCACTCTGGGCATTGAAACTATCTATTTGGCCCCCAAAGAAAACGTTAATAACAAATCACATAACTTTCCTGAGATCTATGTGTTATAGTAAACTATTCAATTTTTGTGGGTCATAAAACCATTGAATTGATAGAGTCGTGGGAGTGACGTAGGTGCAAATGGCATCCAAAGAGCAATGTAGGTGGGAATGCTATACTTAAACTTTAATAAATTTCTGATGATAAATTCAAGTATTTAGTATTAGAATTAAACTGTACTATACCAACTGGTGTCACAGTAACCACTATTTACTTGTGCAAGGTCAAAGATAATGAATGCTAAAATGAAGGGTGAAGAAATATTTCATGTAATTTTAGCACAGGTACTTGAAGAGAAGCATGCTGAAGAAATCTGGTAGATTATTTTTCAAAGAAAAAATTATTGGATTTAAAAATATCTACTTATGAGTTTGCTAGTTTGTCTGATTTTAATGGAATTACAATGATAAAAGAGTGCTATGACAGCCTTATAACCTGGTTGCCCTCAGAATCTTCAAAATCATTATTCACTGTGAGTATAAACTTTAGAAATAGATTGAAAAGATTCATTCCAGGTCAAATTTGAGCAATATAACATCTCCTTATGTCTCAAAAAAAATTCAAGGCCTGTAATATTAAACTATACTTTGTACCTAAAATCCAGTTCCATTTTCTCCTTCATATAAAGCCTGCTGAAAAAAATTCCAAATCCCTAAGTATTCATTATCATTTGTGTATAGCATTTGATAAAGAAAGGAAAGATAGAGGCAGAGGCACTGGTGGACCTAAAATTAGGGTCCTGGTCTCATACCACGTTTAAAGGGTTTGTGTTTCAAACAGAAATGATTATATCAAGCAAGAAAATAATAATAATAATAATAATAATAATAATAATAGTATAAATTAAAAAATAAAAGAACAATTATGTCTCTTCTATCTCTAAAGGAATTTAGACTTTCAGCATGATTAATTCTCTTTGATGAAAGTCTAAGGAAATGAGTTGATTTTAAAGGAAGATGCTAATTTTCCCATGGTCTTTATTTCACAATAGGCAAAGGGCCAGCTGTCTGGTATCTCTTGTCTCCTCCATGCCTTTCTTTTTTCTTCCACATGGCTAAAATGAAAGGTAAAAAATGCACACTTTATAAAATGTTTCCTTTAAACTACAGAGATAGAATAATATCTTCCTCCATTTGGTAAAATTAATTCGCATGAAAAAAGGAAATCACAAAAGACAGATTTGTGAAAAGCTATTAATAAAATATCATAAAAAGTAGGACATGAAGCTCTTTATACATCATCAGAAGTAGGGCCAGAGGGATAGCTCAGTGGTAGGGCATTTACCTCATATGAGGTCTACCCAGGATAGTCCAGGGTTCGATCCCCCGCATTCCATTTGGTTCTTTGAGTCTGCAAGAAGCGATTTCAGATCACAGAACCAAGAATAACCCCTTAGAGCCCTGGGTGTGCACACCTCAAAAAAACCAAAACAAACAAAAAACAACACAATGAAGCTGAAGTTTGGGCCAGAGTGATAGCACAGTGGTAGGGCATTTGCCTTGCATGCAGCCGACCTCGAAAGGACCTGGGTTTCATACCCCAGCAGCCCACATGGTTCCCAGAGTGATATCTAAGTGAAGAGCCAGGAGCAACCCCTGAGCGTCAAGAGGTGTAGCCAAAAATCATAAACTCATCAGAAGTAGCAGCACTGTTACTCATTCAGCAGTTTGTTCAGAGAACCCAATACACTGCCCTCTTTCTTTCTTCAAAATTTTAATTAAATATTTGTTTGATGTAAGGAACCTGGTAATAATGACTATGTAATATCTATTTGCTTTTCAAATGTGTAAAGGAGTAGTCAGATCTGTTTCTGAAGCCAGCAGAAACTGCAGATGACTACAGTACTTCATTGTATATTGAGTATTGTTAACTGGAGAAAAATTGCTATTATCCTGAGAACAGAGAGGAGAGGTTAGTGAGGGGGAAATCACTAGTATTTCTTTTGGACTATATGTATTCTGAAAAATGGTATCTGAGAATTTGTGGCTTATTGTCTATCAATAAATACGTATATCTATTGCTTGGAAAATTTTACCTATTCCAGTTTTCTACTTCTTCTTTCAGCTACTTTTCATGTACAGCAACACACTTTACAAGATATATACAGACAATTCAGACATCATATCCAGACAAAATCTGCAATAAACTGGAGTCAAACTTACCTCGTCTATCCTATATGTTTTAAAACATTCACAGCATTTGTGAAGTCGCAGTTCTTTTATTCTTCTTTATGCAAGAAAACCAATTCTATACATATTTAATTTATGAATGCATCAGTTCTTGGGTGACCAGTAGAATGTAACTATGAATATGTCTAAGTATATGATGGAAATTTGAAATGCAGACTTGGATTCTATAGAGTAGTGACAGAGGGTCTATACATGACAAATAGAAGTAATAAGTAATATTCAAGCTCTTCATGATTCACATGCAACTTCCACATAGCATCCTGCTGATGATGTTAAGTTGTTAAAATAAACATGACAAGTGTTAGTTATCAGCTTTATTAGATACAAGCAAATAAACCAAAACAATGGTCATCCTTTATATATCATCAGGACCCTGAATATGGTGACAGTCGCACATAATTTAAATTAAATTTTTCAGTCCTTCATTTTTTACTTTTTAGAACATGGCTTTTAATATTAAAATGTGAATATGTTGTAGCACCATGTTCTAGTTTCTTTACCTATGAAAATGAAGATAAAGTTGTTTACATTGGAGGCTTATTGTATGAATAAATGAAAAGTTATTTTAAAAAGCTCAGCATGAAGGCTGGCTTTTAACAAGTGCTAAAAATATTTAGATCACCGTTTCTGCAGAAAAGTCACAGTCTTCTTAGATTTAACTTATCTTAATAAAGAAGGAACAATTTAGAATACTTAAGCCAAGTCAAAAATGCTTTCTTTTTGAAGTGGAAAATTGTAATGTTTAAGAAAGATTTGTTTCTTCATTTTCAACTCTTCATAACAAGGTTATAAACTGTTCCCTATATAATCATATGAAAGAGAAGAGTTATAAAAAAGAATAAATGTGCCCCTTTTTCTACTACACTGTCATTTTTTTGTATAAAGATCATCATTCACATGTTTTTATCTGTCCTGAGCAAGGCCACCTTCATATACCTAATCACCAAGAAGCAGCAGGCAGCAAACATAAAAAAATTTGATCAACTTGCTAATTTTTATTTTAGTTTATAGTTTTAAAAGTGAGATAAAAATAAACTATTATTTCATAGGTTTTATTTTTTAAAATATTAAATAGCTTACTATTTTTTTGACAGTTAGGTAGTAGTGGAGGAGGAAGAGGAGGAAAATGAGAGGAGGATGAATAAAAGGAAATGAGGTATAAAAATAAAATGTGAGATAATCCAGACCCAAGGAAAGACAAAGAAATAATGCCAGCAAAATATTTCTGAACATATATCTGTGTGTATTTATATATATAAATATACATATAACTATATATAGTTTATATATATGTATATATATAAACTAATAGAAAGGCTAAAATCAGAGAGAGTAAAAAGGGAAATATTAAGCAGGAATACAATAGATTTAAATGTATAAAATAATATAAAAATCTCACAGGTTTAATTAAAATCACCATTGTTTAAAATGTTTTTTTTTTAAGGGAAACAGAAAATTGGTGGTGAGAATGTGAATGGTGATGTACATTCTGTGACTGAAACTCAAACATGAACAATTTTTTTTGTCTAGGGTGTTTAAATAAAGTATTTCCTTATAAATAAATAAATAAATAAATAAATAAATAAATAAATAAATAAATAAATAAGGCCTAGAGAGATAGCACAGCGCTGTTTGCCTTGCAAGTAGCCAATCCAGGACCAAAGGTGATTGGTTCGAATCCCGGTGTCCCATATGGTCCCCCGTGCCTGCCAGGAGCTATTTCAGAGCAGACAGCCAGGAGTAACCCCTGAGCACTGCCGGGTGTGGCCCAAAAAACAAAATAAATAAATAAATAAATAAATAGTTAAACTTAAGTGTCCATAAAATAGAAGAAAGATTACATAGAACTGGCTTTAATATGCTCTTTAATGGCCTTTACATCTAATGTAAATAATAAAAATTGCTGGTGTGAATGTGTTACCGGTGAAGGGAGGTATTTTTTATGAATTAAGCACAACTATAAACATGTTTGGAACCATGATGTTTAAGTAAATATACACTTAATAAAATAATAAAATAGTTTCTTTCATTTACATACATATTTCCATTTTCTAAATATATCATTTGTAGAAATTTTACATTTCCAGAATGCAGCTTAATACTTTCATATGTGCATAGGGACCACCACCGAAGAGTCATTCTATCATCACCAATAAACTTAAACATGAATGACATACTATAGGTATTAAGTGTCAAAAATGTGTTTGGAGACAAATTCAATGGGCAGGGAAGACAACATAATTGTCAAATAGGCTTAGATAATATTTTATGGCTTTTCTTTCTTATTGTGGTGTTGAGGACTGATTCCAGAGCTTCACACACTTAAAACATGCACTTTACTATAAACCTCTTTCATGACCCTCCACATTAATATAAATTCACACTATGAAAACAATTAACTAAAAATAAGTGAATCTAGTAATTGAGAAAAGTGTTTACACAACATATGTCTAATAGAGAGTTAATTTTCAAAATATATGAATAACGTACAAATTAACACAAAAGAAGAAAACCTATAATCCATTTGAGAGTAGAAATAAAGTAGGTGTTTAAAAATTCTGGATTTTCATTAAGGACTATTATGAGCTCTATTTATTGTGTATAAATAACCAATAGAATTAGCCCAACTAATAATTAAATCTCCTTCTTTTAAGTTTTCTTGCAAATGTCTTTAGAGTCACAAAACAACATTTTTATTTTTCCTCTTGCCTTTTCTTTTTCAATTTTAAGAGATGGTGTCTTTGGTAATATAGAATAGTTGTTAAGTAGATTTTTTTTGGCGTGTAAGTAATCAAATTAATTTTAGATGACTTGGCAAATGTTAAGACATCAATGTGTTTGTTTAGAGATGCACCAATTAGTGGTTTAGAGTTTTGAAATAGTATCATGATTAAATAGTCATACTTAACAATCACTTCCAGAATGAATTTATGAACACCTTGAAAGATAATGAAGTATTTTTTAAGATAGGAACAGAATCTGATGGCAGTACTGATAAAATTAATGATTGGGGTCTAGAAAGATAGTACAGTAGGTAGGGTCTTTGCCTTGCACATGATTCACCTTGACAAAACCAATTTTGATCAAGAAAAATGAAGAAGAATATATGAAAAGAAGATCCTTTGTCTCAGTGGAAAAATTAAAATATAACAAATATTTTGTCAACACGTGTGAACTACTTTTCCAAACACAATTCTATTCTGTATTATTTGCTTTCATGTCCTTCCATGAACCATTCTAGCTTTAGGTATTCCATTTTGATTGTTCTAATGTTCTGTGCAAATAATGCATCCTTACTTATATTTTAAGATTTTTTTTTGGGGGGGGGCCACAACCAGCAATGCTTGGAGCTTACTACTGGATCTAAATATAGAGTCATTCTTGGTGGTGCTCAGGATATCATCTAGATTCGTAGGTACTGAACCCTGGTGGGCTAGAAGAAAGGATGTGCCTGCTGGTCTATCTCTTTGTTCTCTGTGTTACCTTGTAAATTGTGTTTCTCAAAACTTAGCCCTGATTCTTCTATTTCTCTCACTCTTAGAAACTTAACAGGATTTTCTTTTCTAATACTATGGTACCAATTGCCAAATATGAGCAGATGACTAACACTTATATACACACAGATGTCTCCTGAGCTTCAGGCATGAATATCCAACTGCCTAATTAAGTGCTTATCACAGGCACTTATGAAAACTATCATGTTAAAGCTAAAATTTTCTTCTTCAACAAATTTATTTTTACTTATCATCATCTCAGTAATTGTTCAAGTCTGAAAGTTATTATCCTTTGACTCTTATTCTGTCACCTCTTCAATCCAATCAGTAAGAGAATCAATCCTTTGGAATCTATCACAGAATACTCTCAAATCTTTCTGTTTCTGTTGTTACTGGCACTACTGTCATTCAAGGCAACATTATATTTCTCCCAGAGAACTATAGTGTCCTCCTAATTGGTCTCCTCATCACTGCTGTGACTCTCCTCATATCCTTCTTCTGGATAGCAGTGAGAGCAGTATTTCAGAAATGTAATATCGCATAAACGTTTCTTTTGATCAGTTTTCAATAGCTTTACGTTTTATTTCAGATGTACTTAATCCCTCTTCCCCCTACACAGTTAATGTCCACATCTCAAGCTTCTTGCTCATAAATAATTTTTCAAATATATCAAATGCATTTCATGTAGACTGTTTTTAAATCTATGGCATTCTTACATCCTTAACATCTTAACGCATAGCAATGTAACAATCAAAATAATTAAGTTTATCCAATAAAGACTATGGAAAGCCAACAAGCACTTGAAAAGATGGCCATTAGCACCAAACATTGAGAAAACATAAATTAAAGTCACAAGTGAAACCTCTCAAATCTAGAATGTCTGTTGGCTGTTAAACACACACACACACACACACACACACACACACACACACACATGAGATATGAATAGTTGACAATAAAAAAAGTAGAAAAGTGAACACCATTTAATTGTTAGTAGAAATGTAAATCAGAGGGCCTAAACCATATAGTACAGCAGGTAGGCTTTGCATGAGGCTGAGCTGGATTCCATCCCTGGGATTATATAGGGTCCCCTGAGCCTGCCAGGAGCAATTTCTAAGCATAGAGCCAGAAGTAACTCCTGAGCACCACCAGCATGTCTGAAAAAAAAAAAAACCTAACAAAAAAGAAACATAAATATGTATAACTACTATGAAATACAGTATGGTGATTGACAAACTCAGACATCTCTTTAATGCCAGGCAAAAAATTTAAATCAAAATTCATTAAAGACTTAATTTTAGAATTTGAAAGGTACATAGCATGTAAGAAAACTCCATGAGATTGAAGCTAAAAGCATCTTTAAAGATAAAATACTACTGGCCAAGCAAGTAGAGGCAAAAATAAACATTTGTTTACTATTAATTTGTTGGCTACATTTGTTTGCATTTGTTTACTGAGAAGCATCTGCATCTCAAAGGAAATAGTGACTAAAATACAATGGAGTGAAAGAAACTATTAACCCAATATTCCTCTAACAAGAGATTAATACCTTAGAAATACAAGGCACTGGTAAAACTTAATAAGAAATAAAATCTAGCCCCATCCAAAAATGGGAATAAGTAAATAGACATCACTAAGAAGAAATACAGATGGACATTTCTCCTCATTTTTGGATGATGTTAGATTTTTTTTTGTTAAGTTCTGTTAATACTTTGTATATCTTAGATATTAACATCTTATCATATGGGTATTGGGTGAATTGCATTCTTGCATTCTGTGGCTGACATTTTTATCCACGTCACTGTTTCTTTTAAAGTGAAGCAGCTTCACAGTTTAATGTAGTCCCATTTGTTTGTCTTTGCTTCCATTTGCTTGGACAGTGGTGTTTTCTCTTTGAATATGCCTTCAGTCTCAAAGAAATGAAGTTTTTGCCTATGTTTTCTTCTATGTATCTTATAGTGTGGGTTCTGATATCAAGGTCTTTAATCCATTTCATTTTATTTGACCTTGGTTCATGGTGTTAGACAGAATTCTGAGTTTTATTTTTTGCATGTGGATGGACAGTTGTCCCAACACCATGCGTTGATGAGGTTTTCCTTGCTCCACTTTGTGTGTCTGTGAACATTCTCTTAGTACTCAAGTCTATTCCATTGATTTGAGGGTATGTGTTACAAAAATATGCTGTTTCAATGACTATTGCTTTAATAAAATTTAATATTGGGGAAAGTGATGCCTTCGATCTTCTTTTTTCCTAAAGGTTACTTTAACTATTTGTTATCTTCATTTTACAAATGAATTTTAGGAGTTTTTGATCAGCTTCTTTGAGGAATGTCATGGGTATCCTTAGAGGAACTGCATATATCTGTATAATACTTTGGGGAGTGTTAGCATTTTAATGATGTTGATTCTCCCAATCCATGAACAGGATATATATCTCCATTTCCTCTTATTCTCTTTCATTTACTGAAGCAGATTTTAGTAGATTTTTTTGTATAGGTCCTTCACCTCTTTAGTTAAGTTGACTCCAATGTATTTGAGTTTCTGTGGCACTATTGTGAATGGAATTTTGTTGTTGCTGTTGTTTTGGGCCACACCAGTAGCATTCAGAGGTTATTCCTGGCTCTATGGCTCAGAAATCACTCATGGCAGAGGCAGGGATGATCATATGGTATACCATAAATCGAACCACCTTTTGTCCTGAGCTGACTGTATAGCGCAAATGTCCTTCCACTATGCTATCTCTCTGGCCCCTTAAGGATTTTTAAGAATATTTTTTTTCATTATTTATATATAAGAAGGCCATTGATTTTTGTATGTTAATTTTGTAGCATGCCACTTTGTTATGCCAATTCATTGTTTCTAGAAGCTTTTTGTTAGAGATTAGGAATTTATAACAGTAGTGGCAAACAGTGAGAGATTTAGTTCTTCCTTTTTTATCTATTTGCCCCTGATATAATTTTTAATTAATATTTTATTTAAACACCTTGATTACAAGCATGATTGTGGTAAGGGATTTAGTCATGTAAAAAGCACCCCCCTTAACCAGTGCAACATTCCCACCACCAATGTCCCAAATCTCCCTCCTGATTGCTATGGCAAGTACTTCCAGTACTGTATTGAATAGTAGTTGAATTAGTTGAAAGAGGTGGCAGCCTTGTCTTATGCCACATTTTAGAGGAATGTTTTACATTTTTCCCCATTGAGAAAAATATTTGCCATGGACTTGAGGTAAATGGCTTTGACTATATTTATAAATGTTCCTTCCATTCATATTTACCATTTCCACAAAGGAGAAATCCAGCTGGCCAAAAGGCACATAAACATAAATCATTAATCATCAGGGAATTGAAAATCAAAACAACAATGAAGTATTATCTCATATAACAAAGGCTAGCAAACATCACAAATAACAAGAACAATTGCTGGTGTGGATACAAGGAACAAAAGGAACTCTCGTTCACTGTTGATGGGAATGCCATCTAGTCCAGCCTTTCTGAAAAACAATATGGATATTCCTCAATAGTCTGGAAATTGACTCCCATATGATCCAACAATATCATATCTAGGAACATACCACAGAAACGCAAAAACACAATACAAAAATGCCCTTTGCATTCCTATGTACAATGCAGCCTATTTATAATAACCAGAATCTGGAAACATCTCAAGTGCCAAAGAATAGATGAGAGGCTAAAGAACTATGATACATTTACACAATGGAATAATATGCAGCTGTTAGGAAAAATGAAGTCATGATATTTGCCTATACATAGATGGATATAAAGACTACTATTCTGAGTGAAATGAGCCAGAGGGAGAGGGATAGACATAGAATAGTCTCACTCACCTGCGAGATATGAAATAAATAAAAGACAGTATGACAATAATATCTAGAGATAATAAAGATGAGTGTTGGGAGGACAAGCTTATGACATGAAGTTTGCCGAAATGAGCGATGAGTGAAGTTAGAGCACTAATTGCAATGACAACTACCATGATAATGTTAGTGAGAGAGAGAAAGAGAGGGAGAGAAAAGAGATAGAAACAAAGAGGAGAGGGGCCGGGCGGTGGCGCTAAAGGTAAAGTGCCTGCCTTGCCTGCGCTAGCTTTGGACGGGCTGCGGTTCGATCCCCCGGTGTCCCATATGGTCCCCCAAGCCAGGAGCAACTTCTGAGCACATAGCCAGGAGTAACCCCTGAGCTTTACCGGGTGAGGCCCAAAAACAAACAAACAAAAAAAAGAAACAAAGAGGAGAGAGGCAGAGTGACTATCTAAGAGACAGGCAGGGTTATTTGGTGTGGGAGTAAATGAGGGACATCTGTGGCAGGAAGA
Source organism: Suncus etruscus (assembly GCF_024139225.1). Lineage (NCBI taxonomy): Eukaryota > Metazoa > Chordata > Mammalia > Eulipotyphla > Soricidae > Suncus > Suncus etruscus. The sequence goes on along the minus strand of NC_064860.1, from coordinate 35,416,919 downwards.
TTGAACTGGTGAAGGGTGGTATACATTCTATGACTGAAACTCAATTGTGAACTTTTCTAACCATGCTGTTTGAATAAATAAATAAATTATAGAAAAAGAAATACAGATTAAAATACATGATCAAATTGCAAAAAGCTTTGCCTGAAAAAGTTTCTCCTTATTGGTAAATGGCTACCTTCTCTATACTGTCTCAATGTGCTTTGTCTTCGTTCTTTATCATTTGATCTCTCTGTTTTATGAAAACACCAGTTATATAGCTTTAGAGGTCATTCTTCTGACACTATTTCACCTTTTTTAAAATATCTTTAAATTTCATATATTGGAAGAAACATACTCTATATTAGTGTGGTATTGTGATATTGTATTCTGAAACATCAACAGTGTTAAAAACACCATGCATAAATAAAATAATTATATTCTAATATATTGTTATTTTAAGTAAGGGATCACTTTGGGCTTTTGCCTTGCATGCAGCCAACCCAGTTTGATCCACAGAACCACATATAGTCTCAAGATCCATGAGAAGTACACACTGAGCACAGTTAGGTATAACAAAAAAATGTAAATATGTCAGTTGAAAATCAGTCTAAGTTATTCACATATATTTACAGATAATTCAATGTTTAATGAAAACCATGAAGTATATAGATTAAAATATCTCCACTATCTCTTCTTAATTGAAATTTCTTTGTATATTAGGATTCTTTTTTGCTTCAAAATTGTTAAAAGCTAGACTTTTATACCATCTCTCAATGAAATGAGACGTATTTTTGTAAAGCATGAATTACCTAAGTCTCATTTAACTGATGAGAAATGTGGAGATTAGGAATATATTGTCATGCCTCAGATATACTATGACAAATTTCCATGGCAGTTACAGAACTACAGCTCAGAAAAGGGAGAAAGCTATATCCAAATGAAAGCTTGTAAAGGCATTTAGAAAGGCAAACAATAATTATCTTGCACTTTTAAATCAAGATACACAAGCTAAGACCTGCAAATTATATGCCAAAAATATTATTGTGATATTGGCTAGACATCTGGATCTTAAATTTATGTGTTATCTAAAAATATTTATATCCTTAGTAAGCTAGATATCTCTGTAAATATTTATTCACATATAATGAAGAACTGATTTCACTGTTCACATTAGATACATTTTTAAAAATATATTCTCATGTGGAGAACAATTTACTGTAAGCACAGTATTCTAAGAAATCAAATAGTCCCCAGTCATATTCAAACAAAATAGAAGAATTTCAGTCAAATCCTATTCCACACTATACACACAAACATGCGAACATGCACACACTCACTGGCATATTTTTTTGTTTTAATGAAACAATTCCAAAATTTTCATTTTACTTAAGAAAATAATATCAGGGCCAGAGCAGTGGTGCAGTGGGAGGTTATTTGGTGTTTAATTTGGTTTTTAATTGGTTTAATTCCCAGTGTCCCATGTAGTCCTCCAAGCCAGGAGCGATTTCTGAGTGCATAATCAGGAGTAAGACCTGAGCATCACTGAGTCTGGCCCAAAAAATAAAAACAAAAACAAAACAAACAAAAAAGAAAAAGAAAATAATATCACTGCTAAGGATTTTTTAATTTTCTTTTTTATTTTTTTATTATAATAATAATAATTATTGTTTTGACCAAAGTGGATTACAAATATTTCACAGTAATATTTTAGGTACATATTGACATTGGATTAGGGGAATTCCCACCACCAAAGCTGTCCTCCCTCCACCACCACCACCACCACCCCATCCCCCACCCCCGTTCCCAGCATTCATCCCATATCCCCCTCCCTTACCTCCCAAACTGCTAGTATAAGTGGCCCCCTCTTATTGTATAATGTGTATCAATTCCGTTGTCATTGGCTTGGATTTGTTGTTCAAGTTCGATCATTTTTATTACTACTTAGTGATCATACAACTGTTTGGTCTTGGAACCCTCCAGGGATTTTTAAAGAATTTGTCAGAGTAAAGAATTATGTTCTTGGAAACTCTTTGTGTTGTTTAATTCAGTGGTGTCTAGAGTTGGTGATTATTATTAATAGGCTTCTTTTTGTTGTTTTGTTTAGTTTTAGGATTAAATCAGAGGTGCATAGGTTTTACTTTTGACTTTGAGTTCAAAGATACTATTGGCAGAGCACTTGGTATCATATGAGGTATTGGCTATCAAACTTGAGATGACTACTTGCACTGTAAACATACTACCCACTCTACTTTCACCTGGAGCTCGGTGTTTTCTAAAAATAAAAACAGGTATAAGATCAGATAAACATATGTAATAAATAAAGTTACCACAAAAAGGAAATAAACAGTATCTAGATAATTTTAAAAGGCCAGGTATTACTAAACTTCTTTACGCTGCAGTGGGAAGAAAGAGAAGCAAAATGAATAAATAGACTACAAGTGATATAGGGACAATGGTGGAGGATTTGGGGCACATTAATAGTGATGGGAGGCTGTATCTTTATACATAAAACTATAAATATAATAACTATTGTTATATTAGTATTATGTCATATAAATAACAAAACATAAAGTTGGTAAATTTTGTAGGACAGTAGCAGCAAAACAACTTTAGGACAATGTATAAATGCTTCATATAAACAAAGTATAGGATAGACAGAAAGCCAGATAATTTTATAGATTTGTAGAAATATTCATAAAATTTAATTAGTGTCATATTATCCAAATCTTTGAGCTATAGGCATTTTATAAATCCAGGCAAGCAAGATCATACAGATAACAAAACATTCCATTTTGAAATCAAATTTTAATGTGTCCATCACTAAAGTACAATATGTATCAGTACTATCATGCAATTTTATAAATGAGAGGATTAAGATCATCTAGTGAGTTGGCACTAAAATCATACTCAAAATCCTATATCTTAAATTTAAAATGTATCTTCTCTATCTTATATGGTTGTCATAAGTTACTAGCAACATGCTGTAGTGAATGTTGTTGTGCTATTCTCTTCCTCAAAATATTCTGCTAAGAGATATTGAGATTGCTAGAATGAAGTTTAGAAAAATAAAGAGAAATATGGTTGTTTTTAAGAAGCAATGTTGTGTATAAAAAAAATAAAATATAGCCTTTATAGTCCTATATTAAATTTGAATTCTGTTTTTTAAAATCCCATTGCCTGAATGACCTATGAAGCAGACTTAGATTAACAATAAAATAATAGAAATAACTACTTACAGAAGTATAAAGGATTTAAGTGTGATTAGATAAATCTATCTTCCAGATGTTGAAAGTAAGCTATTTCAGTTGGTGAAGAGAAGAAAATGAAGTATAAACTAACAGAAATGAGTAGAAGACTAGAAATAGAAGATGTTGGAATAGGGAGAAAAATGAGAATAGAATAAATTCCATATACGGAATAGAGAGCCAATGGCAAGTATAGTAGAAGATAATCAGCAGGGTAATAAAGACTTGATCATATGTTACCATTTTTATGCCTTATAAGAAGTATATATAAAGTATATAATTTTGGAGAAGAAAAAGATAGTTGATGAGGATATGGCACTGCGATTATTCACAAGGGAGAAGATGAGATTCCATGCTACGCCAGAGATGGAAATATCACCTTAACAAGCATGGACAGCCCCCAATGGACTATAAAATTCATTTAGTGGCTGTGATAATTCAAAATAGATAGGTGACATATCAGTAACAAGGGAGGACATACATTTTAATTCATGAGGCTCATCAGTGTCCTGGTCAGAAAGGGACAAACGCACTACTTTCCAGCTCAGTAATTCAATTTAATGGGAAGAGAAAGCATTTTGAAGTGGCACTCATTAGCACTTGATATCTTTTAAAAAATTACTTCATAAGAGTATTTGCATGTTTGTGCATGTGCAAATGGAATTAACAGATTCATTCTTGGAGAAGGAGTGTGGGTGAGTTGCAATCAGAAAATTTTTGAATTATATATAAGTTAACACCTCTCATTCTCAAAGAAATTGTTTCTTCACTGGAAGTCTGAAGACATTATTTCTACATTTAGTAAATGTAGGATTTACCAGACTTCAGACCTTCATAGGAAAAGACTCTGTGTCACATGAACATGACTAAAATGAAAAAAATATTCTCCCTAAAAGAATAGTCTGAAAACTAATTTAGCTTATTTTGAGAAGACACACAAAAATGTGGATTTGCTAAAATTCTTGTAACAGACACACTTTGTGTCATTTTACTTATATTAAACCTCTCTGTAAAAACTATTATGTGTTTACAATATAATGACTGTATAGACACATTGTCCAAATGAATCAGATTTAAATAATGACTTTTTGTCTAATCTCTGTATTCCAAATGACTAATATTTTCTTTATACTTCTAATTTACAATTCAATACAATCTAACAATATAATAGATGCATTTCTATTAGTTATAGAAAGTTCTACACATAATTGTTGTATTAATGATTTCATAAGGGATACAATAATTTTCAAAAATTTTCTTGCTACTCTACTTTCTTTCTTCTTCTTTTCCATTTTATTTTTCTTTCTGTTTCTTCAATAATTTTCTTTAAGTTTTGCTTTATGGGGGTTGTTATTCAATGACTGAGTCCCAACTGCAAGCATGCTTGTAATTTTGAAGAATAAAATATTTATTTTGAAAACAAAAAAGTTCTCTGGAAGCAAATGTATCATGATTAACTATGTCAACTATGTGATGCATTTTCTTTAAATTAAAAAAAATCTAAAACAACTGAAACTAACTTATTTAGGAGACATGTATTGTCTAACATGTCTCAAGCATTATTGTAAGGGCAGGTATGTCAGTAAACAAAAAGAGACATGCACATGCATAACTCTTAAGGAATCTACATTCTAAATATGTTAGGTAAAATGGAAAAACAGAATAAAAAGTTAATCATTTGTTTATTAAATTCAATTATTTATATCAAGTTTATTTAATAAAAAGTAAATGAATTTTAGTTCTATATAGTTGAATAAAACAGGGAAACTAGGTAAGATGTTACCAGTTGAAGATTTATAAACTATTCAAAAAAATTTTAGAGGTGCATGTAACTAGATATAAGAATGAAGGAAGACTGTGGGTACTAAACCCCATGTTAAATTTCCATGGCACATACAAAAGAATATCTGTAGACATTACATTACTATATTAGAGTTTCTGGAATAATAGACAAAATTAAATTTCTTTTTTTGTTTTGTTTTGTTTCTTTGGGTCACACCCGGCAGCACTGAGGGGTTGGCTCTATGCTCAGAATTCGCTCCTGGCAGGCTCCGGGGACCACATGGGATGCCGGGATTCAAACCACCATCCTTTTGCATGAAAGGCAAATGAATTACCTCCATGCTATCTCTCCGGCCCCAAAACAATTAAATTTCTTAAATTGAGAATGATCATGTTTGGGAACAATGGTGATGGGAGTTGACACTGATTATGGGATTGGCAGTGAAATATTTTATGCTTAAATTCAATTATCATTAACTTGTAAATCATGGTTATTTTACTAAATTCAAATTCCTATAAAACTATGTTGTTTTATTTTCAAAATTATACTTGTTTGCTCAGATTATAAGTTTGGTTTTGTTCTACCATCTTTTTTTGAACAATTCAATTTTCGTATGCTATAATTATTAAGCCTTATTTTTATCATGAGGAAAATAAAATATCTGTAACCCATCATAATATTGATAACCATGTAATAAGTAGTTATTGCATAATTATTGGAAAACAGTTATTTCAGTGCAATTCTAGGTTACCAGTGATGAATACAAACATCCTATGCTTTTATCATCTAAGGTGTATTCATTTCTAGCCCTATTAAAAATTTATAGATATAATATGGCATTAATTATTAGCCTTGGGCAAGTTGTTCAGATTTAAATGCTCTGTGTTGGTCTCTTTGATTAGTCAACTTTACAAAGACAGAGGCATATCAAACAATGTCTACAGAGTAGTTCTCATGCATAAATGCTGCACTAAAAATCCCAAAACTTATGAAATAGAGATAATTTGAAATGATCATGAGATATAAAAGAATGCCCAATGTTAAAATGTTATTTAAGCAAATAACCTAATACATAATACATAAGTAAATTATATACATCAGAAAGACATGTGTATATAATATATATGGCAAAAATATAATAATTTAATAAAATCGTATATAATAGAAAAAAACAAAGTAATCAAAACTTTTAAAAATAATTTTTAAAGGGCTGAATAAAGAAAGGAGAAATATAACATTGTTCAAAAATATTACATTGGGATATAGTGTTGTTCATCATTTTAACCTCAATGACAGTCTTCTTATTGCTATTTTTCCTCCTAGAACAACTTTCTCATTAAATTTTTCAGTATAAGAGAAAGAAAGATATAGTTTTTATGAATAACAAAATATTATCATAAAGAGCTAAAAACATCCAATCAGGTAATCACTAAAAAAATAATATCAGCTTTAAGGGCTGGAGCAATAGCACAGTGGTAGGGCATTTGCCTTGCACACAGCTGACCCAGGACAAACCTGGCTTGGAACCGCGGCATCCCATATGGTCCCCCGAGCCAAGAGCGATTTCTGAGTGCATAGCCAGGAATAACCGTAACCAGGTGGGGGGCAAAAACAAACAAACAAAAAATAACTTTAGGGGTCAGAGCGATAGTACACAGCTGGTAGGGTAGGGTATTTGCGTTCAAGAGGACAACCTGGGTTCACTCCCTGACATCCCATAGGCTCCTTAAGCCTGCCAAGTGTGGTTTCTGAGTGCAGAGCCAGGAACCAGAAGCAACCCCTGAGTAAAGCCGGATGTCCTCCCTCAAAAATAATGTCAGCTTTAACCTTTCTTTTTTTATTTGCATATCACACTTCCACTTCTACATCTCTAGACTCAACAGTCATTTCTCGATTTTCAATCATCTCATACTGATCTCGCTGTTCTAGCTCTATTCATTTCCTAATAGCAGTCTGTTTTTCATAAAGTTGTCAGAATCATCTTTAAAAATCCTCAAAAGAAAAAGACAAATACCATATTATATCACTTATATATAATATAAGGGAACGAGTAAAAGAATTAGACAACCCCAAGCCTTAAATTATGATTAATAAAACTCATTGGAAGTAGGCTAAATTGGAAAGTAGAACAGAGATTGGATACTGGTGAAAGATCTTGGTATTCTGGTAGAAGACTTGGATATACCAAATAATGTATTGTACTTCTAAATCTACAAAATCAACTTTGGGGTTTAAGATTAGATTGCAACAATCACCATATTGTTTCTAGTTCTTTAGGATATTACTTTGTTATTCTGTTTTTCCTTCTCTTGAAAATTCCATTCCTATTAGGTTGTCTCACCTCATAGAATAAATACTTAATCTGTCATTGATTCGACTTCCTATTCACTTTCAAAGTTCATCTCAAAAAAAGATTTCTTCTAGGAAAACTGTTATATTTCAGGTTAAACATATGCCTCCCTGTATTGTCTTAGAACTCTTTCTATATATCTTTACTTACAATAAAGTGCTTATTTTTATTATAGGGTCTATGATAGTTATGATATAAAATTGGCATACAAAGTTATTTGTTGTGTGAATAATTACTTGCATGTTAACCAACATACTGGACTCTTAAATGTAAACGATAACATTACCAATTACCTTAAAGAATAAACCATTCATTATATTTGGTTATGGATTACTCTATTAGTTTATATAGTAGTTTATATTGCACAAATAAATATAATTTTATATGGTCCAGATATTTCACTTGTACTTAAATTTGTATGAACTTGTTTATTTCTAAGCTAAATTTGAACTCCATTTGATGCCATATCAAATTCAATGATATAAATTGCTTAGAGATGGAGAGATAATGCAGCAGGTAAGATTTTTTTCTTTCTCTGCCAATCAGGGTTCAATATAGTCCTCTGATCTCACCAGAATTCCCGAGAGCAGAGTAAGGAGTAACTCCTCAGTACTGTTGGGCTTGACCCAACATCAAAAGAAAACAAAAATACAAACTACCTTTCAATTAAATAAAAGGAGCAGAGACTTACAAAAACTGTAAATTTATTTTTAAAATGTCACAGTCACTTTATAGAGCATCATAAAATTTAGTTCAGGTACTTAAAAAATAAATAAATATTACTGGCAGTCTAAGCAGTAGAGATGAACCTGAAAGGATTATTTAGTGATCTAAGATTCAGCTCGGCAAATATCTTGAATCTTTGCTTAAAATCCAGCCTGGGTCAAGATAACCTGTCATTCTCTAGAGACTGAGTTCTACCTATCTTGGAGCAACTCTGTGTGCATATGTGTTTCTATGTGTGTGTTATTTATTTTGCTCTAGGGCACCATGTACTTTATGAAACCTCATGGGATTTTTTTGATAGATGTTAATGCTACACAGATAAGCTTAGTAGAATTCAAAGAACTCTTGATAAATAACTGGTAACATTGAATAATGCCCTCAGGTTGTTAGTCATTCCACTAAACTCAAATTCAGTTAACTCTTAAGAAGTTAAGTTGGCTAAAAATCTAAGAATGCCTCTTCTCAGGCCCCCTGCCCAAAATGTGTAATTACTATCAACCAATTTTGCATGAAAACAATCTGTTTCTCAAAAAGAGTGAAAAATATTTGTTTTCCAAGTCTTGGAGAATTACACAGTGTAATTCTGATTTCTTTGTTTACAACCTTTTTCCACTAGACACAAATGACAATTCAAATAGGAGGCATCAAAACAACTTCAAAATTTTATCACTGATAATTATCTTGTTGATTGAAGATATTAGTAAAAACAATATTCAGATATTTTTATCATATAAAATAATTTAGTCAATAATACACTGGAAAATATGTACACCATTACCTTGGACCAACATCTAATTAGTCTTATTTCTTAAAAGAGTTCTATCACAATCTAAATCCAGTTTATTTTACTTTTTGATCACACCCGATGACACTCTTGGCTATGAGCTCACAAATGGCTCCTGAATTGGGGGAACCATATGGAACGCCAAGGGATAGAACATACAAGGCAAAAGCCCTATGGCTTGCGCCACAGCTCTGACCCCTAAATCTAGTTTTAAGTGGAAAAATAAAAGGGAGAGAGATTTTAGGATATCAACACAAATAATAAAATTAAAGTTAAAATTTAGAGGGGGCCAGAGATATAGCATGGAGGTAAGACATTTGCCTTTCATACAGAAGGTCATTGGTTCGAACCCCAGCATTCCATATGGTCCCCGAGCCTGCCAGAAGCGATTTCTGAGCTTGGTGCCAGGAGTATCCCCTGAGCACTGCCGGGTGTGACCCAAAACAAAAACAAACAAACAAACAAAAAAACCTAATAAATACTCAGAACATTAAATTTTTTTAAAAAAATAAGATTTAGAAAGGTTATAAATAAAATAAGAGGACTACCCAATCTCAAAGTAAAAAGAAATACAAAATTAAATTATTTTTCTGATAAGTTGTAATAGTGTATTAGCTTAGAGATGAAGTTGTGCAATCATATAGAAGTTAAAACCAATGAAACTATATTTAGAGGTAAGACAAAGAACTTGTCATCATAGAAAAGAGATGAAGAACTTTAAAGGTAGGCATATATCAGTGGACAAATTGAATTTCAGGCTCTAAGGATTTTGGAATCAATCTGAAAAGTTTTCCTGAGGCTTTTTAATGGAATAACAAAGCAAACAACTGTATAAATTATGACTGTCTCAACCCAAATATATTTCAATTCTTTCTTCAAGTGTTACAATATATTCTTGAAGTTACTTCTGATGCATAGAAATCCCTGGCCATATCAAGAAGACTGACGTAAATTTGGACTATTTTAACAGCTGGTCACTTTTTCAGTGGGAAGCAACTGAAATAAGTTACCTTTATTGTACATCATAAGACATGTAATTAAGCAAAAATTTATCTTCAGAAAAATTATTCAATAAAAATTGCAAGGCTAATGTATAATCCAGTGAGAATAGTGAGGTGCTGAGGATTCAGCCTGGATTAGGTTCATGCAATCAAGTGACTATATTATATCTTCAGATATGTTGACACATTTTAGACTTCTAAGCCTCAGAGATATAGTACTATAACTATTTTATTTCAACCTACAATGACTATGGTTAATTTGTTATAGCAAAAGGAAATTAATATTCAGGATAAACTTCTTCCTACTTTTCTTCTATAGGATTATCATATGTTAACAATTTTCAAAGCATGTATTTTTCTTAGATCCTTTCAATTGTTTTGTGCTTATACCTACTATATTTTACCCATCCTTTAGCTTGTTATTTGGGTTCATACCAACTGGACCCAGAAATTACTTCTTCAGGTACTCATGAGGTCATATGTAGTATGGAGAATAAAACTCTTGTAGAGAACATGCAAAAGAAGCACCCTCTCTGCTTTCCTATCTCTCTTTGCACTCATTTACCATCTTTTGAGAGACACATTATCAGAATCATATATGAGTTTACAGTTAAATGAAAGTAGATATATGAGAAATGAACTAAAAGTTTTTCCATTTCACAGAATAAGAAACATTAAAAAAGAATATATGCTTCACTTATGAAAATGATTGGTACATTTTGACTTAGATAAAAATTTCAAAAGTGTTTTGTTAGTTGTCAAGTGCATAAAAGGAAAAAAAAGCTATTATTCCATACAGGCAACGATTATTAAAATAAACTGTGATGTCTTCAAACAAAATATTATCTAAATGGATTTATTCTGTGGGCATATCATCTTTAAGTACTCATGCTAATGGAGCTAAAGTTGGATGCCTAAGTCTAGATTAGAGGTTATTACTTTGTGAGTGATGAAAACTATTAATAACAGCAGCATAAAATTTAGACATTAGAAAAACTGCTTAAGTAGAAAATGAGATAGAGAGACCAGTTAATAAAATAAGGTGTTACAATGACTCAAGAAAATAAATAATAGAGATCAGTTTAAATTATTAGAGGAAAATGAGAGAAATACATGTGCCAATCTAGCAACTTGGGACTCCAGACCCTCTAGTTGCACTGCCACAATTCCCCCATGCTTTGGTCCAGAGAGTTACCAATTCTGGTGACTGTCTTTCCTCTGAGCTCAAAATCACATGATATTAACACATTTGCATGAACACATTCCATTATATATCTTCTAATTCTTTGAAGGTGGGTTGTAGCACTTTTATCTCTTAGATTCAGTTAACCCAACAGAGTAAGAAGCTGGTTTTTTGCATACTCAAGTAACTGTGCTTGAATAGAAAAAAATAACCTGAAATACAAATTATTATTAGTCACCACTTAGTATAAACAATTCAACAGATCACATTTTCATGTAATGAGAAGCCAGAAACACCACTATTAAGACCTACAAATACAAAGAACAATGGGAAAACTAAGTAATTCAACTGGTGTTGTGGATAGGGAGAAAAACAGAGGCAAGTCTGAAAACCCATCAAAACACTTGAGCTTGGTTAATGATGTCCTAAAATCAGCACTTGATGCATTGGCAACAGAAATTAAGAAAGCACCAGCCATCAAAACTGAGTAATCAATTAACTCAAAGAACTCTTTCATAAAATGAGATAATCCATACAAATGGAATTGAATGAGCTAAAGGACATTCTAGTACGCTATAACAGCAGATTAATACAGGGAAAATTTTTTCTAGATAAACATGCAGACAAATGACAAACCAACATAAATAAGAAAGGTGGAAAAGAAAAGAGACAAGCGGATGGAATAAAATGTAAGGTATTTATTGAACAAAGAGGAATAATCTTAAAATCATAGGATTGCCAGAAGTTGTTTATAAAGGGAAAGGGGAAGAACAAGTATTGGTAGGAAGAATCGCAAAACACTTTCTCATTGTCTGAAAAGGGGCAGCTGCATAAATTTAAGAGGTCAAAAGAGTACAAAATAAAAATAAATTCAAACAGAACAATACCATGACATATGTAATCAAAATGAGAAGAGAGAGAGAAAGTGAGAGAGAGAGGGAGAGAGAGAGGAAAATGGGCTTCTTGAAGGAGTAGTAGAGAAGAATAAAAAGGAAAAAAGCTTAATTTTAAAGGAAAGAATATAATACCCATACTAGATTTCTCATATGAAATGGTACAGAAAAGAAAATAGAGGAATTATCCATTCACATTACTGCATGAAGAAACTTTTCAACCTAAAATTCACTATCCAGCAAGCCTTATATTTGTATGGGAGGGAGGGATAAAAATATTTTCAGACAAAAAAGAACTAGCAACATCTGAGATAGTAAAATCAACTCTAAATTAACAATTGAAAGGTCTCTATATAAACCAAATAAACAATTGTAGAAGCATCAACTCTACAGAGTAAACTGTAATAACAGCCCTTTTTGTCAATTGTTTCTTTGAATGGCAATGGACTAAACTATCCCATCAAAAGACTTAAGTGGAGGGTTGTGTTAGGAAACAAACCCAATCATTTACTGTTTATAGGAAACACATATAAAAATCTCAGAACATACACAAGTTCAGAGTAAAAAGATGAAAAACTATTGTACATGCCACTGGACAACAATAACAAAAATGTAGGATAGCCACATTTATATCAGAATAAATTGCATTCAACCTCAGAAAAATAGAGACATGATGTACACTATTCATTGATCAGAGGAACAATAGGCCGATAAGTACTAACTCTAAGCAATATATACTCAACCAATATTGGATCATCAAAGATTGTAAATCTTTTTCTCACAACCCTATAAAATCACATGATGGAAACATGATATTAGTGGGAGATGTCAAAGCGCCACTCTCAACACTGGATAAATTCATGAAGTAAAATATCAGTAAGGACATAAGAGACCTAAGAGATAAACTAGAGGATCTGGTTTATACAAGGACTTTTATCCTCAAAAAGCTGATCATATATTCTTCTCATAGCAATCTATGTTAGTGATGATGTGGTGAAAATGGAACTCTCACCCATCTTTATAGGAAAAAATATGAAGGTTTCTCAGTCAACTCAAAATTAAGTTGCCATATTACTCAACATTTCCATTTCTTTAGTATCTATTCTCAGAACAGAAAAAACAAATAATGCAAAACAATGTAAGCACATCACTGTTTATCACAACACTCAGTAAAATAGGTTGTAATCTACCTAGATGTAAAGCAACAGATGAGTAGATCATAAAGATGTGATACACATATAATGGAATACTGCAAAACTGTAAGGAATGTTATCATACAATTTGCTGCAACATGTATCGAACTGACAATAACATCTTAAAGATAACATAAAGTAATGATTTAAATATATATTATCTAGAATACTCTTGGCCCCAAAGAATAATGAGGAAAAATTGAATGGAGGAAGAAAAAAATGTAATAGGGAACAATATTCAAGGGTTCTCTGGCACATTTGCAGTGTTAAGTAAGGACAAGTCTAAGCAGTGGTGCTAGAATAAGCATCTGCCTTACAAGCGCTAGCCTAGGATGGACCAAGGTTCGATCCCCTGGCATCCCATATGGTCCCCCAAGCCAGGAGCAATTGCTGAGCCCATAGCCAGATGTCACAGTGTGCGCCCCTCCCCCTAAAATAAAATAACACTGAAATAATGAGACAATGAGACTCAAACTTTAAAAACCTAACTTAGAAAGTTACCTGCTAAGATGGCAGTCCAGGGTAGAGAAAAGTATGGGCTGGACTCTGGGAACATATTTAGAAGGAGATTGACACTAGTGATGAGATTGATGAGTAAACTTTTTATGTGTAAAACAGGTACAATAACTGTCGATCACAATGCTTTAAGAATATTAATTTAAAAATAAATATCAAGCTAAACCCACAATACTTAAAGTTTGGTTGCATATCGAAGAAAAAGAGAGAAGTTAAGAAAAAAAAATGTGAGGCGCTGGAGCAGTACGGCGTCTGCCTTGCATGAGCTAACCTAGGACAGACAGCGTTTTGATCCCCCAGTGTCCTATATGACAGGAAAAAGCACCAAATTTGGACCCGGAGAGATAGCACAGTGGCGTTTGCCTTGTAAGCAGCCGATCCAGGACCAAAGGTGGTTGGTTTGAATCCCGGTGTCCCTTATGGTCTCCCGTAGAGACAGCCAGGGGTAACCCCTGAGCAACGCTGGGTATGGCCCAAAACCAAAAAAAAAAAAAAAAAGAAAGAAAGAAAGAAAGAAAGAAAGAAAGAAAGAAAGAAAGAAAGAAAGAAAGAAAGAAAGAAAGAAAGAAAGAAAGAAAGAAAGAAAGAAAGAAAGAAGAGAGAGAGAGAGAGAGAGAGAGAGAGAGAAAGAAAGAAAGAAAGAAAGAAAGAAAGAAAGAAAGAAAGAAAGAAAGAAAGAAAGAAAGAAAGAAAGAAAGAAAGAAAGAAAGAAAGAAAGAAAGAAAGAAAGAGAGAAAGAGAGAAAGAGAGAAAGAGAGAAAGAGAGAGAGAGAGAGAGAGAGAGAGAGAGAAAGAGAGAAAGAGAGAAAGAGAGAAAGAGAGAAAGAGAGAAAGAGAGAAAGAGAGAAAGAGAGAAAGAGAGAAAGAGAGAAAGAGAGAAAGAGAGAGAGTCTGCACAATGCCACATGATCACAAAACAAAATGGTTGAAACCCAAACCAGGAGCGAATTCTAAGTACATAGCCACGAATAACCCCTGAGCATCAATGGGTGTGGCCCCAAAACAAACAAACAGAAAACAAAAACAAAACAAGAAAGACATGTGTTTGAGGCTTTGATAATAAGTCTTGATTTCTGTATGACATTATCAGTATTATCTTTTTGAAAGGAAAGCACATATTTACTATATAGAAAAATATAACTTCTACCTTTAGCATTGTATTAAACAACTGATTGCTGATACATGAGACAATTTTTATAGAATTAAAACTAATATTTTATTGACCAAAAACGATGCATGTTCATATCAGATATGATATTTAAAGTATAAAATTACCCTGAAGGTCAATCAAAATAGCTCTAGGCAAAGGCATATTCCTTGGGAATAAATTAAAAAACTATTGATATTAGATATTTTCCCTAGCAGAAAACATTATCTTCAATTTTAAGAAAAAGATACTATCTCTCTTGTATTCTGTTTATTTAATTTTAGGCACAACTCTTAAGTAATGTAGAATTTTAATATCCTTGTTGATAATCTAATGCTTAGAAGAATTGAGCACCTAAGTGTGTTTGTAGGAGTGTCTTCACAGAAAGATTTTTAAAAATCTATTAAAATGTATTCAAATGTCTCTGAAGTTTGAGCAAATTCTCTATAGTACAATTAATGACTAAAAATTAAAGATACAAAAATGGGAACAACACAGCTAATTCAGTCACAGTGGTAGACATGACAGAATAACAAAAATGTTCATTTGCCAGAGCAAAATATTCTCAGCCAAAATGGATTTTTATTCTATTTGAATCTTGTGCTATTCCAATTCACTAGCTAATATACTTTATTTTGACTCTATAGACAACTGTAGACAGAAAAGTATCACTCCATGCATCTGATTTTAATAGCAAAAGAAAGTAAGGCTGCCAAAATAAAGTCCCTATAACTGAAACGAGTATCCTAAGACCTCAACAACATAGCAACATACTAAGGGGTTTCGACCAGGTTGTGTTGAGATCATTTGGCAATGTGTAGATTCACTCCAGTTGGAGAAAACCCTGTGTGAGAATTTTCTGGATGATTTTATTGTGCTTTCCTGGCATAAAGCAATAACAAATAATAGGTCACATTGTAGGAGTTCATTATTAACACATGGTAACTGAACAAGAAACTTGGTGCTGTTTCCTGGAAAAGAATGCATCAAATAATATCATTTCAAGGACTTAATCTTGTGAGCAGAGTCAGAAATTGCTTCAGTATTTCTTGAGCATGAAAAACTCAGACAGTAAATGATTTATTGTCCTGATGACATGGAAGAGATTTTAATATTTGGGGGGAAAATTAGATCTAT
The DNA here is from genome assembly GCF_024139225.1 of Suncus etruscus. Classification (NCBI taxonomy): domain Eukaryota; kingdom Metazoa; phylum Chordata; class Mammalia; order Eulipotyphla; family Soricidae; genus Suncus; species Suncus etruscus. The sequence continues at coordinate 35,400,982 of NC_064860.1, read as the reverse complement.
TAATCCTGGCATGTGTGAGCCTTAAACCCAAGGAAATGAAGAAACATTGATCTAATATATGCCTTTTAAAATATAATTACATATTCACAACAAAACACACAGCAGCATTCAAACCTAGCATCCCCACATGGTTACCTTGATATAAAATCCTGTTTTTTTTTAACTCAATACTGATTCTTTTTATGAAATTGGTCATTTTTAACACAATGCTTCATCTAGCAGTCATTAAGTTAGATCAATACCCTCAGTAATAACTTTCTAAAATAAATAGAAGAGTGATAAAGGCAAAAAGGGTAAACATAAAAGACCCCTTTGTGTAAGAATAAGGAAGTGTGAACACTGACCATTGGTTATCTGGATTACTTGTCAAAAGCAGATATTGATAATGCTGTTCTAAGAAGTATATGTATATCTGCATTTCTAAGAAACTCTTGAGAGGTACTGCTTACAAAAGATCCCACTGTACTCTGGATAGTATTTTTCTATATTTCAGAAAATTTTGACCACCAAAATGATATCTGTACTACATATACTTCTAGTTTCCATTCAGATTCTTTTTTACAGAATATAATATTATGTCTCTTTAATATCACATCATTCTATATTTCAGTCCATTTTTTTTGAAAAAATACTATAAATATACCTATATTTTTTTTTCAGAAAGAATAAACTCTCTCTAAAAGCACTTCCAGTTAGGCTGTACACAGGTATTGCAGATTTTTGCAAGTCTTTTTTTAAAAGACATCTTATTGCTAAACTACAGAATGTGCTACCTACCCTTGCTAAAAGTACAAGAGAAAATGTCAGAATTCTGTTAGGGGAGAGGAAATTCAACTAGTGAAGAGATAAAGCAAGATTGAAAAACTCCAAAGAGTAGCATACTGTATTAAAAGAATAACCATTCCAAAACTTTTGAAAAACATTAATTAATGCTTCAGTTCCCTTATGTGAAAAATCTGATCAGACCAGAAGGTCTGTCGTGGGTGGAGTATTCAAGTCTGCTTCTGCTGATGTCTAAATATTTCTTCAGCTGAGGAAGAAACATTTCCTGTAAATCTTATGCATAAAAACTAGACACGCTTGCCAAATAGAAAGATCTGAAGAAAACTAAGGTGTAGAGAAAGTGGAGGGAATAGAAGAGGCACTTTAACACCTGCTTCCTCCATTAAGAGGCACTCCTCCTACTAAGAGAAAATATTCAAGTCAGCTCTTTACTTTGTCCTTTTTCCATCTCATCCAGAAGTGGTGATGGTTGGGAAGAAACAAGTTAAAAAGCAAAGAAATCAAATAGATACATTGAAAGAATGAAAGCATTGTTTAACACAATGGTATTTAATTTACCCAGTTCTGGACTGAGTCATTCTAAACTATTGACATTAGTGAGAAAAATCTTATTTATCCTTGGGCTAATATTGTCCTAGTTTTAGATTAGTCCACATTTACAAAACAGAGTGTGATCTAAATTCCTAAGGATGTCAGTATTTCTTTACCTTGCTAAGGTGAAAGGCAGTATTGGTCAGTCTGTATGAAATAGGAACATAACACTAAGAGCACTTCCAGCTCTCATGTAGGAATCAAGATGAGTTTCTGAACAAGGAAAGAATTGTCATCAGAATAATAAATTACCTATTTATGCACATTAAAGAAATATAAAATCCTATTGAAAAAGGGTACTCATTTGAGTCAATAAAACCATAAATATATTTATTAAGCATAGCTGAATCTAATACGTAATTGTGCACTAAAAACAATACAAGAGCCTTAGAAATAATACAGGGGACAGGGAACTTGCTTTGCACATGAGCAACCAGTATACAATTCCTGGCACCCTACACCAACCTGTGAGCCATACAAGGAGTGATCCTTGAGCATAGTCAAGAGAATGCCCTGAGCACTGCCTGATGTATCCCCCAAGCAAAATTCAAACAAACGAAAGACAGTCAGAAAACAGAATGTTATCTTTGAGCAGATAGAACAAACTAATATACTTGAAGTGATTTATGAAGTAATTTGAAATAGCCTCTTATAGCAAAGTATTAAATATTAAATTCTTCAGAGTTATATATAACAACAAAAATAAATCATAGGTGGGAATAATCAATATGAACTAAAGTAAAAGAGAATAGAATTTTGTGCAAAGGACTTATTATTAGAATCATAATACCTAGTAGAACCATGTAATATGGAGCCTGAGTTTGGATTCTTTTATATGCTAAATATGAATGACAGTAATTAGTATCTCATAAGATTACTTAACAAGTTAGATGCAATTAAAAAAAGAAAAAATATTTTAAAGTGATATGCACTTTCTGCTTTATTGTTATGAATAATTAGTCTTCATTTCATTGAAATGAAAGGTAGATACATGCTATACTTAAATTCTTCTTTAAGTAGAGGGGATGGAGGATTGTTTAGTAGATTTATCAGAAAAAGCAAATGAAGAAATAATTACTAAGTACAGAAAGACAAAGACCACATAAAAATATAATAAATACAAAGGTAGATTATGCCCTATTTAAGAAAAGAAAATTATTGGGGGCTGGAGAGATAGAACAGTGGTAAGGCATTTGCCTTAGATGCAGAAGGACAGTGGTTCAAATCCCGGCATCCCATATGGTCCCCGTAGCTGCCAGGGGCGATTTCTGAGTGTAGAGCCAGGAGTAACCCCTGAGCACTGCCGAGTGTTTCCCAAAAACAGAAGAAAGAAAGTGATTGCAATTTACAGGTTAAATGGAATAGGGTGAATGAATGCAACCACATGCTCCTCAATAGTTGACTCTAGCAGGTTTTCATCACTGTATCTGGTTCTCACTCTTCCAGAAGCTCACAGAAAAAAAAAAAATACAAGGCAGAAGAAAAGAAAATGTAGAAAAAAGATTGTTTGACTCTGTGCTTTGATATAAGGGAAAGAAGAGGAGGGGAAATGAAGCAGCGATTAGAAAATGTATTAAATTCTTCCCTTGCCTAAGGTTAGGAGTTTCTGCACTTTACTATATTTTCTTCTAAGCCAGGGAAAATACTTTACTCCATGGCCACAAGCAAGGTGGTATGGATTATAAGAACATTGTGGGATGAAAATTCTGAGAGTGTAAACGGTAGATAGTGAAGATACAGAATGAACGAAAATACAGTTAGGAAAAATAAAATAAAGGATTAGTAAGAAATAAAGAAATGCAAAAGAAATGACAAGAGAAATTTTGTTCCTTGTGTATTATGTTAAAATCAGAAATACTGTCCCAATTTTCAAAGACTTCAAGTGGATTTTAAAGTGAGTCAAACCTAGCAATGATCTTAGTGGATTATATATTATACAAGAATAGCCTCTGCAATAATTCTTATTTGCATAGTAAAAATAATAAACTTACTACTAATTAAAAGCCTACTATGTGCTCAGTATTCTGATGTTTATAATCATCAAATCTTTAAATATTTATTATAATATAATATCATTTGCTCAGAAAGGCAAAATTCTTTGAATTACTATCTTTCATATAAATCCTCACATTCACTAAAGCCTAACATTGTAATGAAATTAAATCCTGTATTTATACTTTTATAATACAGGGCATTTTTAAAGGTAATTTTGCCTATTCTAGTTAAAAGGTAGCAGAGAAAAGAAAGATTGCTAATGAAAAGAAAAGTACAGAGAGGAAAAATACCCAGAAATAGTATTCTAGTAATCCAGGCTCCAGAGTTTTGAAAAAAAGATTATGTATAACCATAGGAACTTAATTTTTTTCCTGGAGCAGTTCCAATGATAGATATGTATGGGAGAATTTTAAAAGTTATGCTTAATATTTGAGGAAAAAGTAGAACTCCATTTTTGCTTTTTTTTAAAAAAATATTTCCAATATACTAAAAAGGGAGGCTACTCCTGGCTATGAGTTCAGAATAGCCCCTGGCTTGGGGGCCCATATGGGATGCCGGGGAATCGAACCGCGGCCCTTCGTAGGTTAGTTAGCAGATACCTTACCACTTGCCCCTGGTAGCTAGATATTTAAAGTAAAAACTAATTTAAAGGTATACACACACACTCATGCCCTCTGGGCAACTAGTTTTTGGGAACTATAAAGTGTAACAAGTTATCTAGTCCAACCTCATCTCATTTCACAAGTGAGAAAACTAAGGTCCAGAAAAATCAAATTACTTATCCAACTCATTTTATGCAGAAAGCCACAATCCTAAGAGTTTTCTGAGAAAATTCAAGTAATATTTTCGAGATTACCCATTGATATCGTCTTAAAGTGGTGTCATTATATCACTTAAATATGCCTAATACTACAGAAAGTATATTTATATTGAAATAAAACAGTTCAGATACATAGTTTTTGACTTATAAAACAATGATTAGGAGGGTTTGATTACTCACAATGTTGGAGAAAGTATAGGTTTTCTAGTAATATAAGCACAGTCATGTATTATCCAAAATTATACTTATATTGTGGGGTGAGGTTTCCAAATTTATATGCTTTTTTATATTTTTATTCCATATTGTGAATCTTGATGACATAGGAGAGTTCTAGCACTGTGTTGCTTCCTCTTTCTTTTCCCAATTATCAACAAAATATTCTTTTCGAGAAAAAAAAAAGATTACCTTATTAGTTTTTCAAAATTTTCTCCCAAAAGCTTAATTAATTTTAAACTAGTTTTGTCTTCTTCAGTGATGATGATCAAAAGTAAGTGTAAGAATATGTTCTTGATTAATCCACCCACACCAAACTCATTCCTATTGTTTAATAAATTAGAAGCCTAGGAAACTTACTCTTCCTTATAATTGTAATACAAGGAAACTTTTTTAATGCAAAATTACTGCAAAACACAGAAAAATTCTAAAATTCAAGGAATGCTGTGGTTGCATATTGATTTTGTAAGAACAGATGGCCCACATGTCATGGGAAAGTGTACAATTGGTAGTGCCTGTGCATTTACTTATTTTTTATCTCCTACTTCCCTCTTTCTGGATACTTAGAAAAAAAAAGAGGTTTGCCTTTAGTTATGAAGCAATTTAGCAATTTCAAAGTCCTAATTTAGTGGGCTATAAGCATCTTTTTTTAAATACCCAATGAAATCTGAGAGCATAGAAGATCCTGATTTTAGGGTTTGTTTTGAAAAAAAAAAGATAGATACTGAAAATAAGGTATAGAGGATTATAGAGCTTTGCTTCTATGTCAGGAACTATTGCAGATATATATTTATTATTTCTGCCTATATGTCTATATCTGGAAAAAACAGTTGCATTCTAGTATTCTACAAGCACAAAATAATATTTTGTGCAAAGTAGGGATTTGTTATGTCTGGTCAGTGAATAAATGAATGGTACATCTGCCAGTACTTTATCTTCAAAATATTGCTAAGTAAGTTGAGGTTCAAAAAGATTAAATGCTATGGGCTGATGTGATAGGACAGCAGGTAGGGCATTTGTCTTGCACCTCCTGACCTGCATTTGATCCTCACTACCCATATAAACTTCTGATCCTCACCAGGATTGATCTAAAAGCATTGAACCAAGAGTGAGTCCTGAGCACAGTCTAGTGTGGCCCCAAACCCAAACAAACAAAAAAAAATATTTTTTAAAGATTAACTTCCATGATGATAAATTAGACACAAGGCAGATACAGAACCCAAATGAGAACTGTCTACCTTCTACCACCAGATTCCATTCTCTCTACTTCATTGTCTTAGTAAAAATAGAAGTGGATTAAACTGACACAACAAATACAGAGATGAAACAGTGCATAAATATTAAGCGCATAAGACTTTGATTCTTTTTAGTCCTCAATAATTTTGTTGGATACAAAGGCATACTGTATAGTCTGCAAATATTAAAAAAAAATCAGAGCCATTTGCTAAGATAACTCCTATTTTACCAGAGCAGGCTGACGATGCTGTGTTTCAGGTATTGCAAAAAAAAAATTGCAAAAGAAATGAACTATCTAACTGAAAACTAGTTAGCATCTCTGATTATCTGTTTCATCATCTGTAAATATTAAATTATGAAAAATAAAAATGACAAAGGGATATTTCTATATAACATTCTATAATTTTTCTCCAACTACATTTTAAAAACTGAGAAAGTATGTCGTGTTTTACATTCTCCAAACTAAATGAACTTCATTGAATATTTTAAATTTTACATTCATGTCTACAGAGTCTACTGAAGGGTTGATGCAATGTTTTAACCTTCAGACACATGAAAAGCCAAAATTGGTTTCAGTGGAATCCAGTAGATATATTAATATATATAGAGATGTATAGGTATATGACATTAATATATAAATAAAATATATGTATTTATAAATAAAAATATAAACAAATACTCAGATATTTTATTTATAAACATTATGTATTTAGTCTATATTGAGATACATATAAATATATTAGATTATACATCTATAAACATATTCATAAATATATTTTATTTTTATATACTTGTATACATTAAGACTATATAAAATACATTAATTTTAATATTTCATATATACCACGGGTCCTCAAACTTTTTAAACAGGGGGCCAGTTCACTGTCCCTCAGACCATTGGAGGGTCTGACTATAGTAAAAACAAAACGTATGAACGAATTCTTATGCACACTGCATATATCTTATTTTGTAATGAAGAAACAAAACAGATACAAATACAATATGTGGCCCACAGGCCATAGTTTGAGGACCACTAATATTTACTATATTAGATTTTATATATATTAAGCATATTTAATATATATAAATATATATAAACATATATTTACAGATTTATTCATTGACAGTGAAAATATAGTAACACATTGTATATGATTTTAAAGTTTTATTTCTTATTTTAATTTTTTCTTAATTGTTCATAAGTAAAGTTCTTTATGAACAAATATGTTAATAATTTGTTAATAAACAAATTTGGGCTGTGGCTATTGAACAGTGTTAGCCAATCATTAGAACATTCCGGTAATTTTTTATGACTCAGAATAATGGGAAGTTTTCATAATGGGAGAGACAGATAATTTTAGTCAGTGAAAAGGGATAGTAATGAGAAAAATAATATAGTAATGAATAACCGTTAATGTTGCCTTCATGTTGAGAAATTATTAAGAACAAGTGGAGACTTGTATTAAATTAATACCATAGGTCTAGTCTAAATAGAACCCCTGTTCACTTTAACCAAAGTCTTCATATAAAATTGTATGTATAATATAACAAAATAATTTTGTTTATAAAAGAAGCAGGAAAGTTGAAGTTTTTATATAAAAATTTTTGGTATTCAAGTTGTCTCAGTTTCATAAATTATAGCATAGTTATTTGCGGGTGAGATCTAGACCCCATAATGACATTGTTGGCTTACCTGTATTTAGACCTTGATTTCTATATATTCAATCATAGACTTTGTTAATCCTTGTATATCTCGATTATGTGTTCTTACTAAAATTTATTTTAGAATAAAAAATAAAAAGGAAAATGTGAGTGAGTCAATGAGCAGAGCACTTTAGGAATATATATTTTCGAGTAGTATACATATGGATAATGCAATCTGGGAAACATTTTTAAGTTTTAAAAATTAAGAACATGTGTGTATTTATTTTCCCTGGCAACTTTAATGCTAGTCAATATACATGCTCTGAAATAATATATTTTTCTTCTTTAGAGAACATAATGACAGATGGGCTTACTCAACTAAAAATGTCAGCACATTATTGATCAAGCATCTACTTGATTTCTTAATAGCAACATATGAATTATGATTTCTCTTTTCAGGGAAGCAGGGACCATTGTTATTATTCAAGAAAATCTGTTGGCCTTTACCCATGTTTCACATAAAATATTATTTCAAGATGCTTATATTTTTATAATTTTACAATGTTAATAGATAAGTAGTAGTTTTTATTTCTAACTCATATTTCAACATTCTGACTATTAGACCATACTACCTGCTAGAGAATGAGATGCACCTCATTAAAGATAGCTGCCATTATTAATGATACAGCACAGTTCAATAAGTGCAGTAAAACTTTAAACATAAGCATAAAGCAAAATGCTAAAGATAAATTAGAGTTTCAGCAAAACTTAGCTTTACTAAAGCATCTGGATGAATTACATATATTCAGCTTCAGTTTAGTACACTAGAAAATATTGGATGTTGAATAATAACTATAAAATTTCTACCTAACAAATATGTATTAGTCTCATTTGTCCTCAAATAAGCTTACATCGAAATCTTGGAACATTTGAAAACATTTAAAGAAACTGTAAATAAAAATTTACGGGATTTATTTCTATTTTTCAGCATTTATTGTAAATGGAGTATTATCTGAATTAGCATAGTATAAAAATAATGCAAATGTCTCAAATTACTTGATCCAAATTTGCCTTCTGCTTTAATATTGAGTAAAGTAGCTAAAAACATATCTCATGATAATATTGTTTATAGTTTACCATTTTTCCCCAAGTGTGAGAAAGGGCCTTATTTATACCATTATGCTTCTATGTTTCTCCATCTTACTAAATGATGCCATATTCTGCTTTTTTCACCCAAATAGCATCTGCTAGTCACAAAACTAGAAACACATCTTTTAATTAAATGTTTATCTTATTTCTCTAGGGATTCTAAATTTTAGAATTATATTCTCAAGATTCACTATTTATTTTCCCTTTATCTTGGGCCTCAATATACATTCAGCATGCCCTCTGAAGTAAAAACCATCCCATCTGGCTGAGAAGTGATGGACACAGCTCCTTAATCACACTGTACCCTATGTTCTTGGCACCTCGGTACCCAAAAGATATCAATAAATTGGACAGAATTCAGAGAGCAGTGAGGAAAATGATTAAAGAGATAGAAGCATTGACTTATGAGGAAAGATGAAAGGACAGAATCTGTATAGTCTGGCAAAATAACAACTGAGATTGCGTATGATTACTGTCTGTGAGTGTTTGAAGAATGTAAACAGCAAGACGAAAGGGAACTTTTTAGAATAGTCTAGGGAATAAGCAGAGAAACAAAACAAGCAATTGAAGAAATAGAAGCAGGATGCTAAGATGGGATGTTTGCTCATCAGTTGCAGATTCTGATGGCTAACATAAAAAAGATTAAATACATCTTGTATTTTACAATTCAGAATGGCATTAAAAATAGCAAATGAAAGAATAAATAATTGCTGCTTTTATAGGTATACACACATTGTTTGAACTAACTTTCTCAGTTTACCAGCTGATTCTATATTCATTATCTTAACACATCACATAACACAACACACAACACACTCTTATGTTATTATTATTTAATCTTAAATCAGAAAAAACAGTAATTTCTGCACAAGTATTGAGACAAGTCGGAATATATATATATATATATATATATATATATATATAGGTCTGAATTTGTAATGAATTTACTCTCATAATGCCCCACAATTCATAATTTTATTATAACATATTACATATCTATTCACTGTAGAAAAGGAATGATAGACTGATAAATAGTCTATATCCAAACTTTTATGAGTACTATACTAGTACTCATGACTCATTACTAGTACTCAATCCTCATGACTCTGTGCAATGGGGGGGATTCCCTTTAGTTCTCTGGAGGCCATGTGATGTTAGGTATGAAATCTGGGCCTCCGGTGATGTAATGTGTCCACCCATTAAGCTATATTTCTAGAACTCAAGATTCTATTTTTAAGTAGCATTCTGGCTTCACATTGCCCATTCACTTCTTTCCTGGTGTATGGAGACATGAAGTTATATCTATCTAGGAAACTATCTGTGCTGAGTAATATTTAAATGTTACATATACTAACTGTAACTATATAGATGATATGTAATATCTTGTTTTTTAAAATAATGGTGTCACATAACTTCAAAATTATATGATTAATAGGTTTACTTATGCTTCATTATCAGATCCTATTTTGTTTGGTTCCTGTTGGTTTTTTTGGTTTTGGTCCACACATGACTATGCTCAGAACTTACCCAGATCTGTGTTGAGTGGTCACTATTTGCAGACTTGGGGGGCCATATAGAGCACTGAGAATTAAACCCAAATTAACCATATGCAAAGCACAAACGTAAGCATGAATTTTATTCCTGCTTCAGTTATCTGGTCATCCATTTCCTTTTCATAATAAGTTCTAACATAACTCTGCACTCTAAATAAGCTAATTTGAACTTTTAGATCATTTGCAGTTGCAGAGTTGATACTATCTAACATTTGTAGCTCTTTGTGAGGATATTTAGTATAAAATGTAAAATTCTCATTTAAGAAGGGTATCTCAAATCATTCTTTTAACAAAAGAAGAAGAAAAAAGCAAAAAAAAATGTCTTGCATGCCAGAGGCCCCCAAATCAAGGTCTAGCAAATAGCATCAATAAGCAGTAACCAAATATGCACAGGATAAAATCATTGAACATAACTGTGTATAGACCCTTAAAAATGAAGTTTTCAAATATCATTTTGTGTTTGTTGCCTGGTTTCAGTTTACAACTCCTCTCAAGCCTTTAAAAAACACTAGATTCTTCATGGGAATATTACAAAACTGTTAGATACTTTATAGGAATTTACCTGAAAAACAAGTCACTACAAGCACTATTATTTTTAATTAAAGGGGGAGGGGATGGGCCACATCCAGCAGTGCTCAGGGGTTATTCCTGGCTCTGAGTTGAGAAAATATTCCAAGCAGGTTCATTTTGAATGCTGGGGATAGAATCCAGGTCATGCTATCATTCTGGCCCTAGCACTACAATTATTTTTGTTTTGTTTTGTTTTGGTTTGGTTTGGTTTGGTTTTTGGTTTTGGGGCCACACCCAGCGGTGCTCAGGGGTTCTCCTGGCTGTCTGCTCAGAAATAGCTCCTGGCAGGCACGGGGGACCATATGGGACACCTGGATTCGAACCAATCACCTTTGGTCCTGGATCGGCTGCTTGCAAGGCAAACGCTGCTGTGCTATCTCTCCGGGTTCAGCACTACAATTATTATTTTATATTTTGGGTCACACCTGGTGACGATCAGGGGTTACTCTTGGTGATGTGCTCAGAAATTACTCCTGGCTTGGGGACCACATGGGACTCTGGACGATGGAACTGTGCAGTCTGTCCTGGGTCAGCCAGGTGCAAGGCAAACGCCCTACTGCTGTGCCATTGCTCCGATCCCTACACTATTATATTTATTTTTATTTTTTAATAATCTCTTTAATTAAACACCATGATTACAAACATGATTGCAGTTGGGTTTCTATTAAAAAGAACACCCTCCTTCACAAGTGCAACATTCTCACCAACATTCCTATCCCCTGCCTGTATTTTACTTCTCTCACTTACTAACATTGTCATGGTAGTTGTTCATTTAGTTATTTCTCTAACTGCACTCACTGCTCTTTGTGGTGAGCATCATATCCTCAGTTGGTCCTTCTGGTCCACATCTCTGGGCATTATTACAGTAATATCATTTATTTTTTCTAAAAACCCATAGATAAGTTAGACTATTCTGTGTCTTTCTCTCCCTCTGACTTATTTCACTTAGCATAATAGTTTCTATGTCCATCCATGTATAGGAATTTTCATGTCTTCATTACTCCTGATTGCTGCATAATATTCATAATATTTTATTGTGTATATGTACCACAGTATCTTTAGACATTCATCTGTTGAAGGGTATTTGGTTGTTTCTAGAGTCTAGTTATGGTAAAAAGTGCTGCAATGAATATAGGTATGAGAAAGGGAAATTTTGTATTGTGTTTTTGCGTTCCTTGGGTATATCCCTAGGAGAGGTAAGGCTGGTTCAATGGGAGCTCAAATGTTTAAATTTTACTCTGGGTTTCTATCATTGATTAACTGAACTAGATTCTGAATGATCTATGTAGCATCTTGTTGCAAAGGAAAGTGGCTTAATTGCATATTCCCTGATTTATATTCTTTTCCTGTTTTAATTTGATTTTTCTATTATTTCTTGAATTTTTCTGGACATGAAAGGAGAGAACATATTTTATTCATTAGAAAAATCAAGAGTATCATCAGGTATCAACATATCATAGAATATTGAATTAACATTATTTAAAAATAAACAAATCATTAAAAAGATGTATAAAAAATCAAACGATTCTTTATTGTTAAAGTTTTAAAATAATTTTCTTAGGCTGAAGAAATAGCACAACATTAGGGCATTTGCCTTGCATGCAGTGGACCCGGATTGACTTGGGTTTGATTGCAGGCATTGCATATGGTCCCCCGAGCCTGCCAGGAGCAATTTCTGAGCACAGAGCCAGGAGTAACCCCCGAGAGCCAAAAGTGTGGTCCAGAAACAAAAAATAACAACAAAAGCCTATCTAACTAAATAATAATAATAATAATTTTTCTCATCATGGAAAACTGGATATTAGTCAAAAAGTATGACTTGTTTTAAAAATTAAATTTAATATAATTGTATATATGAAAGTTATGAAAAAGGAAATATAACCTTTTATTTAACCACTATAGTTTTTATAGTAAATACAAGACATAATTTAGTAAGCTATGATTTTAACAGGACATTGTTAAAAATATATCATTAAAATAATGACGTTGATTTGGAATAAATTCTGCCTATTAGATATAAGATAATAGCAAGCTTTTGGTGGCATATATTATTGGACAATCTGTCTCAAACTGTATGTCCTTGGACAAAATGTTTCTAACTTAAATGTCCATGTTAATCACTGAGAAAGGTTTTATTAAAGTGCATGTTTTGATATATAAAATCTTAATTTTCAAATTAGATACCCAGTTTCTAATAAGTTTATAGAAGCTGATATTGGTGGTACTGTTCCAATGACTATGCAAACATGGTATTTTTTTTCTTGGTTGTTGACTTGAAAGTGCAAAATAGCAATAGATCACTCATATATTTTGCAGGAAAAAATTACTTTTGATTTACATTTGTCACTTTATATGATACTAACAGGATAATTTCAGGTAATAAAGTGGGAAAGTATATGTATAACTTTATTTACTTTGACTTACAATGCTTTCTTGCTTTTCATTAAACCTCTAATTTTATGAATATGTGTCTAAGTCCTTTACTATAAAACACTATTTTGTAAAAGTAGAATTTATAGAGAATTTATAGAGAACTTAGAATTTATAGAGAACTCAGCTTGTCATGAAGGTAGAGTAGATGCACCTTTGATAAAAATATTGTTTTCTAAAATTTAAAATGAAAACCTTTTGTAATTTATTTTTTTATGTTTAAAAAAAGGGGAAAATATTTTTTTAGCTTTTTTGGTGCAGGCACTGCACCAAAAGAGAGGGGGAGGGAGGGAGGAAAGAAAGGAGAGAGGGAAGAGGAATCAGTAAGGAAACTGGGGATACTGGTGGTGGGAAATGGACACTCATGAAGGGATGGGTGTTGAACATTTTTGACTGAAACTCAATTAAGAACAGTTTGCAATTGTAATTTATGGTGAATCAACGAAAAATTATTAAAAAAAAAAAGCTACAAATACTTTCCAGGAAGTTGTGTCAAAGATGATGCCTTTGTTGCACTCACAGAAAGGGTGGAGGGGGAAGAAGCAGTGAAATTCCTTTTCTGCCTGAACTACAGCAACTTAATGCCACATCTTACACCTTCTGACAGAAATGGCCCAGCTCAATGATTTAAACTTATCAAGCTCCAAACCACCAAATTTTTTTCAGATCTATAAGTCCAGGGCTGCATGGGCATGTGGGACTGCTCAAAATCTCAGTATTTTATAGTAGTGTCATCCCAGTTATTATAAGAAATCTGGTCGAAGTTATATAGTAATCAACCAAACTCAGTAAGCCTAAACAGTAACACAGAAAGATCAACTGACACCAGCCACAGCCCAGTACATCCTTAGACACTGACTTTAATAACACCAAGGAGAGTTTAAGAATCATTTCAATGCAGCATATCTAAACAGACCCATCACTACTGAGGAAATTTAAGTGATAATCAAAATTCTTCCTAAAACAAAAGCCCAGGCCCAGATGGATTCACTGATGAATTTTTTCAAACCTTTCAGGAGGAACTACTACCAATCCTTGTCAAGCTCTCTAATGAAATTGAAGAATCAGCAACACTCCCAAATAGTTTTTACAAAGCTAACATCACCTTGATACCAAAACCAGAAAGAGATTTTGCATAAAAGGAAAACTACAGACCAATATCCCTGATGAACACAGATGCAAAGATCCTCAACTTGACATCTTTTGATCTAAGTTTTAATAATTCTATTTACCTTTGTGTTTTAACAAACTGTATGCAGCAAATTTCTTTTTGCTTCCATGGAGCCAGACTATGTTGGTAAGCCAGAAATTGGGGACACAGGTGAAAAAAAGGTCACACTGGTGGTAGGTTGGTGTGTAAATATTTAATACCTGAAACAACTGTATTATGAATAGCATAGTACATCACAGTGTTATAATAAAAATAACAGGGAAAATACAATGAAATAAGGAACAAAATGTGCTTGTCTATATATATCTTTAATATATATATTTTTGCATCTTTCTGGAGGTTCAAATGCAACCTAGAAATAATTAAGTCATCACCAAATTGAAAAATGGCTATTTGAGTTGTGAAGGGAGGCTGAGGGGAGTAAAGTAGGATCTATTTAGGTTCAGTGAACACCAAGGAAACATAAAGCTTATTTTACTGTTTGTTTGTTTTCTGTGAAGTTCAACTTCAAAAAACAAACCAAGAGATACAAAGGGAAAGAAGTGACTGTTCTGACAGAAAACAGGCAAGCATCTCCAGAAGGGATTAGTCCCTCTGCTTCAAAGTAACCAAAACAAAGAGCTGTGCTGGCTTCACTGGAAGCAACACCTGCCCATCAGAGGAGGATGAGCTAATCAAACAGCACACAGCGCCTCTGTGCAGGATGCCACAGTCTGAATGGCTAATAACCAGAAACATGTTTCTTACTGTCAAGCTTTCACTTTCTAAATAAAATTCACTCTTCAGGAATCACGGAGAAAATTATTAGCGACATTCATTGCAGATCTTTTCTCCCTTAGCCCCAAAGTGTATCACTGTGTATGCCCTTATTGTCATCCTAGGGGCTGCCTTGCAGCTCAGTTCTAGCAGGGCCTCCCTCTTTCACAAAACAGTTTTAATTCTTGAACAGCTTACATTGCTGAAAAATGCTTCCTTAAATTGGAGCCAAAATTGAAATTTAATTTATCAAGTTAATTTTGACATTTGGAGAATGTCTTATTTCAGTTTCACACGGAGAAACCTTTAAATAGAGTGATAGGTACTATATCAAAATATCTCTTCTTCCATTGAATAATCTCCTGTGGTCATTTCTATTTTTTTTTAATTATTAAAGCCATTGTGATTTAAAAAGTTATTCATAGTTGTGTTTTAGACATGTTCCCAGGGTCTTTCCCATGACACCACCCCCAACCACAATCTCCTCGTATAACAGGCTCATTTTTCATTTTGTCTGTTAACGTTTGGGTCCCATGTTTTAATTGTTTTTGACTAGGACTTGGATATTTAGTTTTGTTGTTTCTTAACAGTTGAGACCCCTTGGTCCCAATGCCCCTTCTCACATACTTGTCTAGTTCTTCTCCACTCAATTTCTTTTCTTCTCCTCCCTGTACTCTGGGGCCTAGAGTATTCTCTACAAACCCCATTTAAACCACAGCCTTTCTCCATGCAATTATTCTAAATATCACATATTTGTGATATCATGCACAGATTTTAAAACCATTCATCTTCATCTAGTTATCTATATCTCGTTCAAAACATATTGACCAAACATGACTTCAGATACAATATAATTAGTATATAGTAAATATAGATTTTCTTTGCCTCTGACAGAGGGCTGTATTTCTAATAATTCAGTATAAAAATACTCTACTTTTTACTCTAATTATGTCAAAATTTGGCATCTCTATTTACAGAAAGTAATATTATGTCACACATCTCCTAACCTGCCTTTTGCAATTGCTTTAATTTAAGAGTTCACATTTGTTTCCATAGATTTTCAGCTTGTTAGCTTTAACTCAATGTTTAAACCGATAGTTTTCTTAATTTTATACTATTACTTAGAACAATAACTATCACTCACAAATTAGAATTTTGACAATTTAATAAGTAGGCCCAGTATTTTGATATCCAAATTACTGCTAAACCTTCCAAATAGAAAAAATTGACTAAAGTGGGTATAAATGCAAAGTGATTAAAAACTTTTAGTTTAGGGCCAGTAAAGATTGAATTTCTGATCTCCTTTCAACAACTCTCTGCCTCTTGCCTTAAATGTAGGAGAACATATTAAGGCTGCAATTTTATTGTTTCTCATCACTTCTATTTTTCCTATTTTGAACAGATATCATTCAATACTCAGGTTATTATTCAAATAAGATAAGGCTAAGGATAAGTCATTTTTTGCCAGAGCTCTATTAGTTTAGTTTTAAAATCCCCACTATTCTGCCTCCCCACTTTGATTCTGTTAGGTTAACAGAGGGCCATATGCACAACATTATCTCCCATATGCTAAAGCATATAACATAGATGTGTAATAGGAAAGTTCTATTATCAAAGTTGTGAAATTATAATTTAAGGTTTCATATAACAAAAAAAAATGTTCAAATACAAGTCTTTTAGAACACATCCCAATCATGTCATTAAATGATACATGTCTGTATACAACATGTATGAATGATGCGCAAGGCCTGACTGTTTATAGTGGTTGTCCAAGGAGAGTAACCTGGCTCATAGTTTGGTAATTTAAAGTTGAGACTAGAAATAAAAAATAAGAAGAAATATTCTTCACGCATATATTTAGGATTATTCCTTAACTAAAAAATAAAATTAAAGTTCAAACATTGGTAACTTCATAAGACAATATGGTATAACAGTAAATCAGCAATTTATGCTTTCCGTCTGCCCAGAGACTAAGCTTGTGTTGAAAGCAAAATTCTCAGCATGATAACTAATCAGCAGATTCTCTCTCCAAACATCCCCTGTCTTTATTTTCAGTTGCTTGTTACTTGAAATCACACCGATTTATCCTCCCTCACAACTCAACCCACAACTCTCATTGCCTGACCTGAGGCATGGATAGCAATTTTCAGTGTAATCAGCCAGAGGATGTAATCAGTGCAATTAACAGATGGATTGGGAATACTACATGGAGCCTAAATTAAAATCCCACTAAAATTACTGTACTGTATCTGTAAATATCCACACTAAACAAATATTTTGGGGATAAATTTATGGCAGTGTGATAATAATTTAATGGAAAATTTCTGATGAGCTCCATCCCATTCTGAGCTCAACTTTAATTCACTGGTACAATATATCTACTTCTGCAATGAAACAAACTTAAGGTAACCTGATGCTACCCAAAATACAAAATACCCCTCTCCTTCCCTTATTCTAATTTCATCTACCACCTTATATTTTATGAATAAATCAAGCCATTACAGGGAATCATTTTATAGTTTCAATAACACTAAAAAAACACTAATGTATACCTTTAGCCTTCCTAATTTAGCATAGAGATAGTCCATATAGGCAAGGGAAAACTTCTCTTCCTGTGAATTGAGCTTATTTCTCATATGACTTCTCTAGGATATTTCTCCTTCATTATTTCTCAGCCTGTTGCTAAATATTACCTTGGCAAAGGAAGGAAGAAAGGAAAGTAACATATAATATATGGAGAGAGATGTGGAGAAGACAAACAGGACAATATAATATAAGGAAGTAAAGAAAGAAGACAGAGAAAGAATGCTAAAATTTCTCTAATCTACCACTTCCCTGAAATTCCTTCAATAGATTTGTCTTTTCATAGCATAATATCCTATATTTTAGTCAACTTTTTGCACACATAACCTGTTTTATAAGGTCACATTATAATATAATTGTTTTCACTAAAAACTCCTTTTTCACTAAAAACTCCTTTTTCACATTCTATGTTCTAATATTTTATAAACTGTATTCTATGATAATGGCCCACTAGCCGATATCAATCTTCTGATTTCTTCCTAGCCCACTAATTTCTTTCACCAAACATCTTTGTGCAATTCTTGGCCAACAGAATTTAAAAGTATTAAAGATTTTTTAATATTTCTATGTATCCTATTTTCTTTACCAACACATAGTTCATATTAATTTTACTCAGAAATATGACCATAAGTATAAATGCTATGCTGTACATTCACATTATTTCTCCAGTCCAGATTTAGCCTATGTACTAAATATCTATGCATATCTATACTTAGATTTCTACCAGAACTCTCTCAGACTTAATATATGCATATGTTCATAGTTGATTCCTAGTGCCATATCTTAAATAGGAAAAAGCTATTGAGCTGAATAGACAAGTTAAACAATCAGAGCATAAAATGAAATAGAGTAATATAATTGGAGTAAAGAACTGAGAAAGTTTTAGGTTATTAATTGTGCTTGTGATCATAACATGAAATTTGAAAACATAATATATAGGAAATGAATGTGCTTGGAAAATACCAAGTTAAATCCATTATTAGTGCATTAAAAACTGAAGTTAAGTTGAGTTTAATTGAGTTATAGTAAAAATATAATAAGAGCAAACAAGATACTAGGAATCTGTATATTTTGCTGGTTAGCTACATGAAGTCTGAAGTCATTTAGGATGGATATAGAATTTATAGAGAATAACTTAAAAGAAAAGTAGGGAAGAAGTGGCATAACACTTAAAATATCTCTTTTTTTTCATCTTTCTGACATTAGATATTATTTGGGAACTCACAATGTGAATTAGGAATAATTTAAATTAACTTGTAAAATAATTATTATCTACTTCTTCAGAGTATTTTCTAGGTAAGTAGTATACTTGGGAGTAAATAAAAAAATATTTCCCCTCCAAATTTCCAATTTGTTTTCCCCCCAAGGGAAATTTTCAGGAGAAAATGACAAGTTAACAGGAAAAGAGTGGGTATATTATAATTGGACATGGGTCAGCTATAAGTGGGAAAACAAGTGGTATGAATAGAAACTTTTTCGTGTTATAGAATTAGCATATATAATTTGGTACAAAGGCTTAATTGTGGCATGCCTTTCATTGTCACTATGAATGTGTGCCTTCTATTTCATAATCTAACAAATCATTCTAGTTTTATAATCGCAAACTTATTCCAGCCAGTAGGAAGGAAGATGGAGAAGAAAAAAATATGCATCTTACGTTTAAGAAAAATGCCTACAATATACAGAAGCTACATTCATAGCTATTGAGCATAACTTAGTCATTATGGAACATATTTTTCTGTATGAAGATAGGTATGCAAATATATATATATATATATATATTATCTTTTAACTCTTTTTTAAATGAAAATTTCTGCCACTGAAAAAAATTATCAGTTCTGTCACATTATTACCTAATAATGCAATGGTTGTTTTTGCTGAACAATATTACAAATATTATACTACTGTGCAATTGACAGAAATAAATATTTATATAGTAAATTTTATTAATAATTGTTTATCTAGGGGCCAGCGCAGTGGCACAAGCTGTAGAGCCTTTGCCTTGCATGCACTGATTTATGACCAACCATGGTTAGATCCCCCGGCATACCATATGGTCCCCCAAGCCAGAGTGATTTCTGAGTGCATAGCCAAGAGTATTCCCTGAGAATCACTGGGTGTGGCCCAAAAAGCAAAAGAAAAAATGTTTATCTATTATTATTTTAAATATGTATCATTTTAGTAGACTCTAAATTTCCAAAATATATTGATCTTGCCTATGTATTTAATAATTTTTAATTTTATATCACTATTTTTTTGATGTTGGGCTACACCCTATGATGCTCAGGGGTTACTCCTGGCAATGCGCTCAGAAATCACTCCTGGCTTAGGGGACCAGATGAGACACTGAGAATCGAACCAAAGTCTCTTCTGAATCGACCGCATGCAAGGCAAATGACCTAGCACTGTGCTATCGCTCTAGCCCCTCTTCTATTACTATTAATTGATGAATACCTAAAAGAAAATTTTAAAGTATGCTGACACCTATATTTTATTTTTATGGGAGGTCACAACTATGATGCTTAGGGCTTATTCTGGCTCTTCACTCAGGCTCTGTACTCTACATTCACTCATCTGATATGATCAAGGGATCATTTATGGTGCTAAGGATAGAACCTGGGTTGGGTGGGTTCGAGATCAGTGCCCTACCCACTATCTACTCCCCTACCCTGGACCTCTAACTTTCTTAGTCTTCTATAAAAACAACAATGCTAATGATTATACAATGGAATCAAAAAGCTGAGTGAATGTAAAAATATTGTAATCCTTCAAATTTTATATTTAAGCAAAGTTTAAGCCCTTTTTATACTGAAGCACATCAAACTCAGTGCATAATGAACCTCTGTCTTAGAGTTTCTTCTCACTTGTGAATATCGATTCTTGAAAATTATTCCTACAATACACAGACTTCTATCCATTTCAGATTTCTGAAAAAGTTTCTGGGCTCACATAAGAACCATATTTTATGAATATGAGTTCTTTTTCAAAGCAGGAAAATATCAATAGAGTTGTGTATATTTTGACTGTCTCTTGAAAACTTATTCTTAAATGTGAAATGCTAAGTTACAGAGTGAGCAATATAAGTAGAGTTATATCTTATCATTAATTTAATCATTTTTCAAGATGTAGGTTATATCGACATCATGGTGAGTAAAGACATAGAAGAATGCTGTCTAGTGTATTCAGTACAACCACTTTTAGCCATTGCATTATCTTATTTAGTTTAGTTCTTAAACTAAATCTGTCCAGAGAGAATCTAAAGTCACTGCTACATGCTCTCAAATGTGTGTATGTAGGTGTGTGCAGGATAGATCATTGATTTCCAAATTCATTTATAATTTATATCTGAAGGCACCATACCTATTCCACAGCCATTTCAGTACTATGTGACATGAAGATGCAAAACAGAACAACCCTAGAACGCCACAGTTGGGCAGTGTTTCAACCACTGTTTGTTGTTTTATGTTTGTCCTTTGGAAAAATGTGTTCCTATTTTATTTCAGTGTCTTTGAAGTAATGTATTTTTCAGTTCCTACTATCCATTTAGCCCCTTCTTTCAGAGGCCAGGTAAACTGAAAAAGAGCAACTGTGCATCCATAACCACAGCTGGCAGCCTGGATTCTGGACCCATAATCATGCCAATCAGCACTTTCTACAAAAACCTTTTCAACACCCCAAAGCCAAAGGCCCCAGTTGATGTCACCAGATTTCTCTTTCAATACAAGTCTTACAATTAGGAGTCTTTGTGAATTTTCCCCCATACTTATGTATTATGATAGTTATTTAGGCTGCACACAATAGTATCCAAGAATATGCTTTCCCGATCCATGCCTTCCTCCTACTCAGCAATGTTGCTAAAAAATGCAGAGACATTCAGTGAAGGTCATAAGCAATGTTGGTAGTTAAGGCAACGTAACAGTTTATTTTCTTTCTGCTCTCTGGAAATAAGCACACTATAGAAACCTCTGTGGAGCTACATGCTCTGTCCTGAGGCCAATCTCTCATCTTGATGCTCAAAACAATCTAAGTATTTTTCTCAAATAGCTTGGCCTTCACAAAAATTAAATGCCCAAAACCCCAATAACAGGGCATATACATAATTACTTTTAAAATTTTTGAAACACCTCACTAGAAGGAAGTGGTCATTTCTAATATTATCTGTAAACACATCTGTATAGCATTTGACAGCTTAACAACAAATGGGTAAGATAAGTAAAAGCTGTGATCATCTATTTTCCTGATACAAAGCTGTTTACCAAAGCATCAATGCCCAGTAGTGAAGTTGGAAATAAAATATCAAAATTGAGTATGAATTCATAAATAAGTCATTCTTGATTAACTGAAAAAAATGACAAGATATTTTAGCACAAGAAATATTGTGGCATCCAATATTAATCAAGAAACAGTAAAAAAAATAAAGGATTTTGTTAGTTTTTCACTCCAATTAAGATATTTTAATTAAATGTAGAAACAGAAGAAATTATGAGAAATGTTAATATGGTTGCTTAGAAAAAAGAAACAAATGCAAGGTGTTATTATATCAATTAAGGCATATCATCAATATTATACAGAATATATAAATGTTTAAGTTTCCATAAAGAGAATAAGTGGTATGAATCATTCCTGGTGACTATTAGTTCTTATTCTGACCTCCTTGCCTTGCATCAAATCTGGAAGATCTGACAGACCATATGGAAAATCAGGGATGGGAACAGGATTGAACATGTACAAGAAAAGAATTTTATACCTGTAATATTTTTCTTATTCCTCTTAGTACTTTTGATTATTTAACTTTTAGACTAAAATATGAATCATAAAATGACAATATGAAACATATAATATAAAACATCAGAGAATGGGTCAAAGTGGTGGTGCTGTCTTGCCTGCACTAGCCTGGGATGGACCTCGATTAGATCCCCTGGCATCCCATATGGTCCTTCAAGCCAGGAGCGATTTCTGAACTTATAGCAAGGAGTAACATCGAGTGTGGCAAAAAAAGAAATCAGAGGCTGCTTAACATCACTTTCATATCTATAATCTTCTTCAATTAGGAATATAAATTGAGGTGGGATAGATTACTTTGCTTTAAATTATAGCATTCAATTTGAGTCTTCTCAAGATTCACCTTAGATAATTCTTGCAGCATTTAATTTTTCATTAAGTTTATTCTAAATCCCTGTTCTCCTTCAATGAGACTGAATTTTTAATCTTACCTTTCAAGCTCTTCTCACATTATTCCATTTCATTCCCAGAGAAAAACAAGACAGAAAAGTAGTAAGAACTACAATAAGATGCTGGTTTGTATGTCAATAGTGCCTGCATTGTACTTGGTTTTATTCCCAGCTACACATGTTGAAGATAGAGTGGCCTCACAGCATGAAGATGAACTCTTCTCTATCAGATTTCACAAGAAAATGAAGAGAAAAAATTTTATTTTTGTACCCTTTCTTCATCTACCCTGTGCTGAAAATTTGGTACTAAGAATTTAAAGTACTTCTGAACTTCTAAAAACAATTTTGCATTTACCCAGAATATTTTATGCCATCTTTGACTAAGGTAGTGAGCATTATTATAGACTGACATGAAATTAATGAGTTTTAGGGGCTGATAGGCCAAATCCAGTTATCATAAAGGCTATTCCTGTCTCTGTGCTTGAGGCTTACTTCCACTGTTACTTGGAAACCATAAAGATCAAACTGGGTCAGTTACATGTAAGGGACACATATGTCTCCCTTTCCTTTCTCTCAGGCCCTTAAACATTATACTTAAAATAAAATAATTCTACAGAATTTATCTTCTGAATATTGTTGTATAGGTGAAAGTAATTAGATATCTTCAAGAACATAGAAGCTGGTTTTATACTAACAATGAAATTACCAGGTACCAACATTGGTTTGAAAAAATTAACAATTTATGAAAGAAACAAAGTGAATTTATAATATGTTTATAGTATATACATGATTTAGAAAGGCCCCAGTTTAAGTGCAAGGTTTGAGCAAATGTCTATAGTAGCAGTATTAAGGAAAGAAAGGTGAAACCAAGTTTTTTTATTTGTTTGTTTTTGTTTTTATGTTTTTGGGCCACACCCAGCAGCACTCAGGAATTACTCCTAGCTCTGAGCTTGAGAAATCACTCCTGGCAGGTTCTATGGACTATACGGGATTCTGGGGATTTGGGGATCAAACCAGAATGAGCGGCATGCAAGGAAAATGCCCTATTTGCTGTGCTATTGTTTGGGCCCCCAGATCATGCTATTCTAATCATTTTAAAGAAAGAATTGTTTGAGAAGCTTCACAAAGGAATGATATCATTGTATAAGCAGAATAATTCAGGCCAGAAGGGTTATTAATGAACATACAGAGATCTCCACTTGGCACTTTTTAATCTGTAGATCATATTATTTCTTGTTAATCTTGACTACCAAGAAAATCCACTTCAATTACACTGCTTTCTCTATATTTACCATGTAACCTTCTGATTAAAATAGCTGACTCCCCATGTTGATATTCTAACAGAGGAAAGAAAGCAGTGCAAGCTGACATGAAATTTTGGTCTGTGTGGAATTCTCATTAACTTCTCTATGCCTTCATTACCACACTTATAAAATAGAGTTAATAACATTGTGTGTGTGAAAATTAATATACGCATTTACATCAGGGTTAGACATACACTTGAATTCAAATTAAATGTTAAATTTTATCACTGTTGTGGCAAGTTATTATGCTGACAAGAAACAAAGTTAGAGAAACAGGGCTCAGTTTGCCACATTTTATCTCTGAGAACATGAGAATAGAGAGTAGGCAGGATATTGAGACCCTAGGATGTGGTGTCAACCTTTAATAGCTACTTCTACTTTATGAAGCCTGAGTAAAACTGTATCCTGTCTCCAAATATATGCTTCCTATGTTTTTCTTATATATTCTCTCAAAAGAATGTGATGTTTTGTTTTAAGTAGAGCAACATGTTCTCAAGAATGAAACTACTTTTTCTACAAGGGATCTATAGCATTAAACAAAAATAATTTTGTATTTCAAATGATACAAAAGTGATATGGGATTACATGAGTATGGTATTTTTGTAGAGGAAAAAACCACAGATTAGTCATCCATAAACTTTTGGGGGATTCTAGGAATATAATGAACATTTCTTCTACTTACTGAAAGAGAATGAAGAGATACTATTAAGCAATCAAAGTTGAAATTTAAATGACTCAGAATTCCCATAAATTGTGCTCTCCCCTCCCATCTACCGACTTTATCTATGAATTAGGGCAATGTAAAAATAGACCAAATGTTTGATTAAAAGAAACATTGCTAATTTCTAGAACTATAATGATATTTGATTAGAATTTAAATCAGCCTTAGGTTTTAAGCACCAGAGTGATAATGCCAGAGTGGATATGGAGTTTGCCTTACATGTGGACAATCCAGGTTCAATCCCAGGACCCCAAATGGTTCCCTAACACAATCAGAAATCATCCATGATCACAGAGTACTCTCTTGAGCTCTGTGTATGGTCCAAAACAAAACAAAAAAATACTTAGACTTTAAAGATAAGCACTGAAATATTTTCAGCTGAGATGGCATAATGATTATGCCTTTCAAATTATTGAAAAGAAGTGACATAAAATATTGAAGTACAATTATTTATGACTTTATAATTGTTAAAATTTGTTGTGATAGTGGTCCTTCTACCATTCTATTCACTTTTAATATGTTTAAATTTTTCATTAAAATGTTGGTTTTAAGCCACTCTATCTTTTTTCTTTTCTTCAAACAGAACCGCATAACTTGAACCATCTTGTTATGCCCCTCAAATTGAGAGGGAAATAATGGAGGGAACCAGGATCAAACAGTTGAATGATCATTAAGTAGTAATATAAAAGGATCAGTCTTAAACCCCAAATCCAAAGCCAACAACAACAGAATCAATATCTAATCTACAACAAACTAGACACAGAGGGGACCACTTATACTAGCAATCTGGAGGGTAAGAGAGGGGAATATGGGATGCATGCTGGGAACTCGGGTGGAGGGAGGACAACTTTGGTGGTGGGAATTCCCTGATTCAATAATAATATGTACCTAAAATATTACTGTGAAAAATATGTAATCTACTTTGATCAAAATAAAAATTATTAAAAAAAGAAATATTTGTTTGAGGTAAATAATGCACATTCCAGCCTATTATGCCCATAAGCACTTACACAAATGTTTAAATACACCCACATAAAAAGATACAGGTGGGCAACTTAAAGAAACAAAAAAGCAAAACTAAATTCAACATAGAGCTAAATGGAAGAAGTATATAACATGATATTTTGTATTGATTTCAAAAATACTGTCTTACATGGTGCAAAATTATAGTTTTATCAGTGATAGAACAAAGTTTTGAGAAAATGATGATTCTTACCACATATTTACCAGATAGGACAACACTTTCTAATTTAGAGCAATAGAAATCAACAGAAAATAGGAAAAGCGGGGACACTATTAGGAAAGAGTATTTCAGTGTTGTAATCCAGCTCATGGTGCAGCATAATCAATAACTAAATTGGGTGTAGAGTGTGAAATGCAAATTTAATTATGATTTACAGAGTAAAACTCTAGCTCTTTCTGTATACCAATCTCTCACCTTTACGAGTTTTCTTTCAATTGCCAAACCTCTCCACATCAATTAAGGTTTGCACAATTGTTATCTTTCAGCTTCAGTAAAATTTTACTCCCTAACACTCTTATTTTATCACCATATCTGATTGTATTGTAATTTTATCTGCCTGTCAGTTTATTATCTCTCTCAACTAAGCTCAGAACCTTTAAAAAAGATTCTTAGTTTTCTCATAATCTGGGTGTTCTAAGTAAATTTCACAAAGACTAATTTATTATATATAAATATATTCGCATGATTGTGTGTTTGTTAAGAGAGAAAGGATAAACAAACAGAAAATAGAATTGAACAGTGTTGAACCTGTACACATCACTTAGCCTCCACAGGTTGCATTATTTTTCTCTTATTTCAAAACAGAACAGTTTAATTTACCTCTACCAATAAATCTAATTATCTTTGACCTATACTAAGTATTTATTTGGTATTCTGTGTATGTTCTAAAATTACCTCTAGTGTGTAAATTTTAACATAGCAAGTTTAGAACACCATTGTTTAAAGATATTTCTCTTGCTTTCTTGAATTCTTATCTTTTAAAAATATGGGGTATGTGATATAGCCCAGAAGAAGTATGTTGTAGATATTTGTAATTTTATATTTTATTTATATATATAGTCACTATGAAATTACAAAGTTATTCAATACTGGGTTTCAGGCATACTGCGTTTTATCACCAATCCCTTCACCAGTGTTCACTTCCTTCTACCAAAGCCAGTATATCCCCATTGCTTCCCACCAGTCTGCTTCTAAAAGAGGCATTTATTATTTTATACCACAAATGTACAATATTGAAAACCATTGTGTTTAATAGATAAAGAAAGAAAGAGTGAGAAATAAGAGAGAGAGAGAGAGAAAGAGAGAGAGAGAGAGAAAGAAATGTCTGCCACAAAGGTAGGCAGGGGAAAGGGCAGGGGGTAGGGCAGGAATGAAGCCTAGGATATTGGTGCTGGAAAATGTTGCTGGTGAAGGATGTTGTATTGTATGACTGAAACTCATGAACAACTTTGTAACTTGAAAAAAAAGTCATGAAAGACAATGGAAAAAATAAAAAATAAATTAAAACATACACACAAAGATGGCGGACTCGGTGGCAGAGAGGGCATGGAAGAAAACTTGGGAACATTGGTGGAGCAAAGTTGACACAGGTGGTGGAATTGGTGCTGGAGACTAAAACTCAACTATGATGACTTTGTAAATTACAGTACTATAATACTTTTTAAAAATATATATAAATAAAGTTTTACACTGTGGCTAACAGTACTGTTGCTGATAAAGAATTAAGAACTTTTATATTTTTCAGTTTTAATCCCTATAAGTAAAGTTGTACTTTACAACTTGACAATACTGTTAATGTTAGGATTATGTGCAAACAACATTCCAAAATCACCCTCTAACTACTGTGTCCTTTTCCTCTCATATAGCCCCTCAGCATATTCCCAGGTAAATTTTTATGTCTATACCCAAATCTGTCAACGATGGTAAGCTCCTTTCAGTAGACCAGTTCATTCTGTTACTGTAGATTGTTTGTTATTTTCTTACTATGCTTCTTTATATCTCACATATAAGAGAGATTAAAAAATTATTTTAGGCATTATAGTTTACAAATGCTATTAATGACAGGGTTTTACGCATAACAAATTTTCAGCATTAGGCCTTCTACAGTGTCAATTCTTTACCATTGTCCCTTCACATCTGTCCCCACTTCCTTATTCTCTCCCTCTGCTAAGCTTTCTACTGAAGTCAAGTTAGATTCTATATCTGTCTCTTTCTTTTGGAAGATTTCACATAATTTAGTATCTTCCAGTTCCATCCATGTAGCAGCAAATTACATGTCTTTATCCTTATTATAGTCAACTTATATTTTTTTTTCTTTCTAAAACCATCAATTTTGGGGTACATTTGGCTTTTTATTTTAGGTTAGGGCTATTGCTAACAATATTGAAATAAACATAGTGGCTAAAATGTATTTTCTGAAACAAAAATATAGTATTAATAATGTTAGTGGTACCTTATGATAGATACCCAGTAATGGAATTGCTTGGACATAAGAAACTCAACTTTGTTTTTGTTTATTTGTCTCTTATTTTGATCATTGGCCCACACTTAGTAGTAGTCCATCTCTGTGCTTGGGAATCACTTCTGGGAGGGGATTGGGGGGCTGAGGGTTTATACGGGTGTCAGGTGTTGAACTCAGCTAGATTGTACCCAAGGAACGTATTTGACCTATCATACTATCTCTCAAGTCCTTCAAATTTAGTTTACTTATAATTTCAAGTATGGTGAACCAATTGATACTTCTATCAACAGTATAAGATTGTTCCTTTTCCCCATGTCCTTGCCAGCACTGGTTGTTCTTACACTTTTTTATATGTGCTAGACTAATTGTATGAGAATCCCTCATTATCGTTTTTATTTGCAAATCCCTATCAATAAATGATGTGAAGCATTTGTATGTCTTCATTGTGGAAGTTTTAATTTAATTTCCCTCATTTTTGATGGGGTTGTCTTTTTGCTTTTTCTTATAAAATACTACCAGTGCTATAGATATCCTATCTTTTTAACACTTTGTTTGATGAGAACTTGGCACTTTTCCCCCAGTCTGTGAAATGTTTTTTTATTCTGATTATTACTTATTTTGTGGTGCAGCAAATTCTTTGATTTAATTTGATTTAGTTCCACTTATCTTTGCTTTTGTTTGGTTGGAAAATGGCATGGAATTTTGAAGATACCTGTAGGTTCAATGGCATAAAGGGTTCTGTTTATGATTTCCACAATGTAATTTATAGATTCAGTTCTGATCTCGAGATCTTTAAGTCATTTTTGATTAACTTTTGTGCATGGCGTGAGAACGGGATCAGAGTTTATTATTTTGCATGTGACAAACCATTTTTCTACACTTTTGGTAAAGAGGAGTTCCTGCTCCACTTCGTATTTTTAGCTCCTTTGTCAGTAATACCTACAGATTCTATCTCTGATCTTCTCAGTTCTGAGGTATGTGATATCTTAAGTGATATCAATCAACAATAATTTTTTTTTGTGTGTCACTTAATTGGTTGTATTTCTTTTTCTTTATACCTCTTAGTGCCATAAATTTCCTAGCAGAAAGCTAGCAGCTTCATCTAGGATATATATATATATATAAACTCAAAAATATTGACTAAGAAGTTTCTTCTTTCTTTGTTGTTTTTTTTTGGGGTTTTTGGGGGGTCACACTTGGCAGTGCTCAGGGGTTACTCCTGGCTCCATGCTCAGAAAATCGCCCCTGACAGGCACAGGTGACCATAATGGATGCTGGGATTCGAACCACCGTCCTTCTGCATGAAAGGCAATTAATTGCCTTATCTCCATGCTATCTCTTGCTCCTGAAGTTTCTAATTCTTTTTTTTTTTGTGTTATTTTGTTTTTTCGGGCCACACCCGTTTGATGCTCAGGGGCTACTTCTGGCTAAGTGCTCAAAAATTGCCCCTGGCTTGAGGGGACCATAAGACCCTAAAGTTTCTTCTTTTTAAGAACTTTTTATCAATCTGTCTGTTTGCAGTTAATTCCATTCTTTCTTGTTATCTCAAAAATAATAGAATAATTTCAATATTGTTTTTATGTTTTTTACACTTTGTAGATTTCCACTTATTTTTAAATCACTCATTTATTGATAAATTACTTCCATATCTTGACTATGATAAATAATGCTGCAAATAAATATAGGGGTACATACATATCTTTTTTTTAAATATAATTTTTATTTTAATTATAGTGGCTTACATATCGTTCACAGTAATATTCCAGGTACATATTTACATTGAATCAGGGAAATTCCCACCACCGAATTGTCCTCCCACAACCACTCCCATCCTGCCTCCCATATCCTCCACTCTCCCCCACAGGGGGTGCTAGAATGTGTGGTCCCTTCTGTGTCTAGTTTATTACTTAGTGGTTTTATAGCTGTTTGGTCTTGGTGCCTCCATTACTGCCTCCTCTAATTGGGAGGCGGGACTAGAAAGTTCAAGTTATGTGGTTTTGTTTGAGGAAGAGAAAGGTAATATAATGGGGTAAAAATCAACTACGCCAACTATGAGCAGAGTCATTCTAGAGGCTCTCATCCTTGGTTTGAGGGACGAAGGGGAAAAGAAGAAGGTAAAACACCACAACAGTTCAAAAAGAGGAATCAAATAAGATATCCATTGAGTACTGCAGCAATAAAAATATGCACCACATAGTTGCCATGGTCTTGAGATAGGAAATATGACAAGGCACAAAGAGGAAGAAAAGAAAAGAAGAAAGAAAAAGTAAATATATAATTTAAAAAATGGACAACTACTTCAATATCTACCCCAAAACAAAGAAATCAACAAAAACTAGATAAAAATAATAAAAAATTAAAAAAATTAAAATAAAAAAGAAGGATTATTTAGTGTTGATTTTTTTTGTCTCTTCCACCCCCCTGCATAGGCACAGTAAATATTGGGGTCATCCGAAACGGGAATCCCCTTGGCCTAAGAGATACAGGGTTTCTCTACCCTTGGAATATATTGTCATGGGATTATCTATAGACTCCTTTCACGTTCATTTACTCTCCCCTTGGTGTTTCTGTGCCATAAGGAAGACTTTCTGCTTCGATCTGGATGTTAAAAACAGACCTCTAAATCTAGAGGTCTCAGCAATACAGGGGAATCTTCCCACCTTGAAAATATGTCATGTGGATCCATCTTAGACCCCAGAAGATTATACACCGACCATCCAGACTTCAATCCTGAACCCCAGACATAGAATTGACACAGTTCTTCACAACAGCTACAGGAACCAAAGCCCATCTGGGACATCCTGAATACTAATCGATCTCCAACATGAGCCAGTTCTAATATGATATCCTGACAACCAGGAAATTGGGAACAAATGGACATAAGAACAGGTATCCTACCTTCCCAACGAATGATAAAACAAAATCAGAAGACTTACCACACTATGGGCTGTGCAAAAGCCAAGAACGTGACCTGCTGATAGAACCGTGACCGGGCAGTATGTATTCTGGGACCAACAAGAAAGTCCTAGTCTAGGGTTTGGTCTACGTCCTGCATAACAATCATGACCTCCAATTCCAGAGTCCTTACTGAGGCAATTGCAACTGAATGGGTCTTCTGGAAACATAACGAAAGACGATATCCCAGGCTCCATCTGAGTTTCAGCACAAGGGCCAAGACCACCAACCACAGAAGACAGATTAAAATGACATTGAGGAAACAGAACTTCTAAAATCACAAAGAAAGTCTTCATCATAAGTTCCACTCCTTGACCTGATTTCCACTTGTCTAATAACTCTGAAATTTCTTTCTCTCCCTGCCTTTGTCCCCAGTATATATGATACAAGTCACTCCAGTTTTAGTCAGTCATATTGATATAAATATATATTTCAAAAATCAAATGTGATATTTTATATTACACTTGTCAAAAGACAACTTTAATTTTAATGAAGAATGCTTTAATTTTTTTAATCCTGATGAAATATATTTTCTTTGTTTTTTGGGCCATACCCGGCGGTGCTTTGGGGTTACTCCTGGTTATCTGCTCAGAAATAGCTCCTGGCAGGTACGGGGAACCATATGGGTGGCCGGGATTCAAACCAACCACCTTAGGTCCTGGATCAGCTGCTTGCAAGGCAAACAGCACTGTGCTAATCTCTCCAACCCCTGAAATATATTTTCTTAAACGTTTGTATCTACCATTTACATACATATAATATATATTTTTCTTTTTCTCAATTATTTAATTTTGCATTTTAATTTGTTTAATTTGATTTTTGTTTAAGTTAATTTCAAGTTACATTTATTTGTTTATCTTTTAGTTTTTGGACCACATTTGGCAGTGCTCAGTGCTTATGCTCTGTGCTCAGGGAATTGGGTCACACTCTTGGCATGTTTGTGGTACCATATGGATGATGGATATCAAACTCAGGTTGATCACATAATCATATGTGTAATGTAATTGTGGAAGGGCGATCTAATACACTTTTGCATAGTTGCGCAAATAATATATGCACAAAGCTTTTGGGAGGAAAAGGTAACTTCTGAGTTAAATACAGTCAAATGCATTATACCACATTAAAATAAAGATATGGGGGCTGGAACAATAGTACAGTGGGTAGAATGATTACTTTTTCTCAATTTGAGTTTAACCTCTGGCTCTCTATCTGTTCTCTGAACTCTCCAGGAGTGATCTCTGAGTTCAGAGCCAGGAGTAAGCACTGAATATTGCTGGCTGTGTCCCAATAGCAAACAAACACAGCAAATATAACAATATGGGTCATGTACAAAACAAGAATATCAGGAAACTTATAACAGATGGAGTTATCCATCTGAATTGCTAAGGACTTCTTACTGTTATCAGTGATTATTGTTACTGATGGGTCTTGTGATCAAATTATTCCTTCCAAAGCAAGACTGTATAATTCATTGTAATTCAGTTTCATAAAATTTTCCCTAGCCAGATATTGTTCTGTCATAATTCTTATATTATTTATAAAAATCTGTTTTGGCCCTTACTTACTAATGCCAGGAAGATAAAACTGAAGGCTTTCACAACCACACGTGCAGGAACTCAGGCCAATAGTCCTGGACTAATCCCTGTCACTCATGGTCTTCGGGCAGATAAATCTGTTCCCTCCACAAGGAACACCTAAGTAGGTGCTTGGTCCAGTTTTTTAAATGTCCTGTTAAATGTGACAATAGCATATCTTTAAACTTGTAAGTATTTATGTCATTTTAAATGATATTACTCCAATTTAGAAAGAAAGAAAAGTGAGGAAAATGTCTCAGAGGTAATAAGGTAAATGTGCAATTAAAGCTTCACTTTATCAGAAATAAAATAAAGTTTATTTTCAATAAATTTTAGTATGTGCAGTTTAAAACTCTGAAAACCGTTGCTACTAAAACTATCTCTGTGCTCACTTTTAGCAGTACTCAGAGGACCATATAAAGAACCCTAGATAGTTGAGATTTGGCCATGTGTTAAGTAACTACTTGAACTCCAAACTCCTTTTTAGGTTCCAAAGGCAAGGGTGTTTTAGGGGCCAGAGATGTGGCACAAGTGTAGGGTGTCTGTCTTGCTTGCGCTAACCTAGCATGGACCATGGTTTGATCCCCTGGTGTCACATGTTGTGCCCCAAGCCAGAGGTGATTTCTGAGCACATAGCCAGGACTAACCCCTGAGAATCAACCGGTGAGGCCCAAAATAAAAAAAAAAAAGAGGCTAGGGTGTTTAGGGTGTTTTAATAATTTGCATCTCTGTTGTACATTAATCAATTTCTTCACAGCAAGCATAAGGCCATGGTGACACCAAAAGAACTGAGAATATAGAAGGCATTTACATATTTTCTTTTTTACAAAATGTGGAAAAAAACCCCAAAATACTAACTAACAACTTGGCAATTTGATGCTTTAGGACAAGCATTTGAAAAATATGCACACCTGTGAACTCTGAAGCAAACCATATTGAACATAATGTTTGATTAATCACCAAAGTGATTACGCTAAGTGGCATCCACAGTAATTTAAACAGATATATAAATGGTTTGTAATTACAGGATATTGGGCTCTATAATTCATTGCTTAGCAGAGAGGTATTTGTTGTGTAATTACTGCATCTTTGTGAGATATTTGTTGTGCATTTATGGTTTATTTTATCCTAAGATAGAAGGCTACTGACTGTCTTTGGCCTGTCTTGCCTAAACTAAAGTGGACTTTAATAAAGGATAAAGCCTCAATTACCTTGTCAGATGAAGCTAACAATTCTGCATGAGAAGGTTGAGAATTTAAAGAGATTTATGATAACACTATTCAAAACGCAAATATAGCTAATACTTGATTTTCCCACACCTCTGAAAAGTAGCATTACTATAGCTAATAATGTAGCTCAAGAGCTATGTATAGTTTAATTCAAGTCATGGCCCACAATTGACTTGTTTTGTGAAATAGTGGAGTATGTATTGATAAAGTTTGGTAGTAGAAAACTATACCCAATGTACAGGGGAAAATAATATATCTACCCCCTGCATAGATAATAAAGATAATAATGCAGAGCTGAGCTGAAATAAAAAACTGACAGGGAAGGATGCAGAAAAAT
This sequence comes from Suncus etruscus, assembly GCF_024139225.1. Classification (NCBI taxonomy): domain Eukaryota; kingdom Metazoa; phylum Chordata; class Mammalia; order Eulipotyphla; family Soricidae; genus Suncus; species Suncus etruscus. The sequence continues at coordinate 35,366,712 of NC_064860.1, read as the reverse complement.
CTTTCAAATATAACAGTTGCCTATATTCTCTAAATATAATGAATAGATTTATTCATGTGAAACTTGCTGCTATGTAATTGTATCCGATTGTCTATTTCAACTACCGTAAGTGTAGAGCAAAAAATAAGTGCTATGTGAAAAGTAGAAAGAGCAAAAGAAATAGAAAAATGAAATTTAGATTCAAGATATGGACAGTATCAGATAAGTATTTCTGAATAATAAAAAAATACCCAGGAGTCATGCACAAATAATACAGTTAACAGAAAAATGTATTAACCAAGAATGAAGCACAAATAATCCAGTTATCAGAAAAAAAAATATATATAGCTAAATAAGAGACTAGCATCTGATAGTAAGTGGAAATTGTGAGATTTCTGAATTTCCATAATAATGACAGTTCTATAGATAAAGAACACAAGTGGGTAGAACAATACAGGGCTTAAAGAGGCACAGTTGGCCTGAAGGAACTCAGGAATACTTGGTAATGTCTTTGGGAGAGATAAAGACTATGAAGAGATAATCTCTTTTATGTACAATCATGTTCATTTATAGACATTATAATGATTTCACAAAATATTTTGAGGAAATTATGACTAAAATAATAATACTATCTAGATACTAGTAAGAGAGATTTGTAGTTCTTAGAAACAAAGAACATAATAAATACATTTAGGCAAAAGAGAGAAAATGTATGAAAAACATTCTAAGTTTAGGATACTCACTTTTTCCAGTTATAGCAGAAAATAAATTATATATGCATATAAAATAAAGCTATGCTGCATGCACATAATCTTATTGTCTTAGATGTGAGCATAAAATGTATTGATAAATAGAAAAGATTAAGACTTCCCTAGGTTACTATGGAAATTAGTCACTACTGATAACAAACTGCTTATATTTGTTGCAACTCTGTTCTTGTAGTAATTGAAAAATCCTAAAAGCTATGCCATGACATAAAGGTAAATTGATATTATTAACTTGTTGAGGATGGCATACTTTAGACATTTCTGGTATTTCTTTTAGAAATTTTCCATTTTAGATCTTGTGGAATGCTGGAATTTTTTAATATTAAAGACTTACGGTGAAGGATCATTTTAGATTTGATTAGGGACTTAAAATATTAATTTAAATAGTTAGGTTACTTGAAGATATTTGTACATAGGAAACAATATATTTAGATATTCAGAAAAAAAATGCATATTATAATGGTATTTTAATAAATTTCAATTTCAAACACCCTTATTCATTGTGGAAATAAGCATTTCTGCTAGACAAAGAGATAGTATAGTGGGTGAGGCACTTGCCTTGCATATAAGGGTTCCTGGTTTAAATTTATAGCACTGCCTATGGTCTGCTAAATTTACTAGGAGTGGTATCTGAACACATGGCAGAGAAACCCCTAGAAACACTTGAGTGTGATTAAAATAAAAATAAAAATAGGGACCAGAGCGATGGTGAGGAGTGATAAGGCGGCTGCCTTGCCTGCACTAGCCTAGGACAGACCAAGGTTTAATCCCCCAGCGTCCCATATGACCCCCCAAGCCAGGAGCGATTTCTGGGCACATAGCCAGGTGTAAACCCTGAGCATCACAGGGTGTGGCCCAAACAAAATAAAACAAAAAAGTAAAAATAAATAAGTACATAGTAAAACTTAAATAAGACTTCTAAATCTCTGGTAATTTTCATTATTCCATAAATGTTAATTAAGTATTTTTATTTCGTGCTTTTTATAAAATGAAATTCTTTACAAACATAAAATTTTCATCAAGCACAAATCATAAATACTTTAAAACATTTTTGATTTTTTTTAGTTTAAAGATGTGAAAACTTTTCTATCATGTTTTCTTTTCTTTCAATTTCAACTTTAACCTTTCTGTCCTCTACAGCAACAGTCTCTTTTGTCTTTGCTTAAATATCACCATCTCAATGAGTCCCTCTTGAACTGCCCTTTCAGAACTGCAAACTTTTCCATGATTACCAACCCTGCATTTTTGTGCCACCTCTTCCATGCACTTTTTATCAGCAGTGAATTAATATTAAAATAAAATATTTAATTGTCCACTTATTTTAGGAATCAATCTGAAAAATGCAAGTTTTACAAGACACCATAATTTATTCCCTCTGGCTTCCTGTACTTAGAAAACTATTTAGCCTTTAATAGGCTACTATTACAATGTCTGTTAAATAAATGAATCTACTTCAATTATTTAAATAATAATTGTATGTGATTTTTAAAAATTTTTCCTAGACTGGGATTTTGTTTTGTTGTTGTTATTGTTTGGCCACATCTGGCCATGCTCAGGTCTTACTTTTGACTCTACACTAAGGAATGCACTCCTAGATATTGTGGGACCATATTTGATGTTGGGGGTAGATCTCAAGTAGGCAGCAGACAACGCAAGTTCCCTATCTGCTATGCTATCTCTATGGCCCCTGCATTGGTATTCTTCACTAGATTAAAAAAAATCTTTTCTATCAACTGCTTAATTAATTCCAAAAATCTCAAATTGCATACCTTAAACTCATTACCCTTATTTCTCTAAATCTCCTCATTACCCTTTCTACCTTCTATAATCCCATTTAATTTTTTCTGAGCTTACTTTTGAATCATGTAAACACAGAATCAAAAACTTGAATTATACCATATGTTCTCTTAACTCTCATGCACATCTGTTGAAGAACACTTTTTAAAATACATATATTGAAACAACAATGTGCCCCATTTAGGGTCTCAAATCTTAGGACTTTCTACAAAAATAAAATAGAAATCTGGTCATCTTTCTCTCTCTTATTGTTGCTCTCTCTTCTTCTTTCTCTCATTCATTCTCAGCGACAATTCTTTTTAATATAATAAACAAACACTTCTATGATTTAAGCTTCACTCATATCAAAAGCAATCTTATCTTCAATCTTTACTTTGGCTGACAGTTTATTTAATTTAAACAGTTTTATTCATATTCATCCTCTAAATAATTATGCAGTTCTTTGTGGTGCAGAAGCTTCTTATTTAATATAATTTCATTTATTCATGTTTGCTTCCACTTGCTTGGTCAGTGGTATTTTATCCTTAAATATGTCACTAGTTTCTATGTCGTGGAGATTTCTGCCTATGTTTTCCACTGTGGACCATGAGATTTCAGGTCTGATATTGGGGTATTAAAGCTATTTTGATTTGGCCTTTGACTATACTGCAGTACAAGGTCTAACTTCATGTTTTTGCAACTGGCCAATACGTTTTTCCAATTGCATTTGGTAAAAGGACTATCCTTGCTCAGCCTCATAGATTTTGTTCTTTTATCAAAGATTAGCTGGTCCTAGATAGTTAGAAGTTATCCTAGTTAGAATTAACACATAATTTTATAAGTGAATATCACATACCTATGAATTTGGTAGAAGAAAAAACAGTGACAAATGAAAGGAATTTACTTCTTTTTTGAATATATAAAAATAAATGAAAATATATTTAAAGTACAAGGATATTACAATGCAATTACTTTCTTAGAACATTTGAATCTATTATGAGTACCATGTTTCAGGGTGAATAAAGGCAAAGTCTAATAATCAAGAGTGAATCTAAAAATAAGGGAGAAAAAATACTGATCTGAATCTGCCATTTTAAATTAGTTGTTTTCATTACATATCTCTATATTATAACACTAAAATGCATGAACAACTGCTATTGATCTTTCTAGTTCTCCCAAAGATTTTAAGCTTCCATAGTCAGAACTATGCATTTTGATCATTATAAAAATAATATTTACCACCATTTCTGACAAAATTTTGTCATGATTGAGTTTAAAAAGATAATGACCAAGATCAGGGAGATGGCAATGAGAAAGGAAGACAGAGGACAAAGTTCTAATGGACAATTTTTTTTACTGAGGTGGCTCTATCTTGCCTTGCAATATTCCAGGCCTGAGCTCAATGCTAATTTATTATATACTATCTATTATTTCATCAGGGTGTCTTCCCTTTTCTTGCTCCTCATTGCTAAATTTCTGCATCAGTGCTTGGCTGGCTTTTTGGTAAGTAAGCATTCAATAAATCCTGACTGAACTATATTTTAGGACTAAGCTTTTGACAGTCACTCTTGCTGTTAATCAATTTGAATAGTATCCTTAAAATCTATACTTATCTTCCTGTATATCTATACTCCTTCAAAATGCTTCTCTCAGATAACTTCTATCCCATCCACCTAAGCCTGCTTTATTATAAGTACCCACCACTATCCACAAGCTCCCAATGCTCTTTCATTTTTGTAGACGTCTACAAGATGTTCTAGTCTTAGTTACTTGTTTTATATTTTTTTAATATTTTTTTCTTTATTTAAACATCTTGATTACAAACATGATTGTGATTAGGTTTCAGTCATGTAAAGAACAATGCTCTTTGATTCAAGTTGTAAATAAACACTTTGGCTTTTCCAGGCAATTCTCTATGCAGTCTTCTTTAAAAGGATAATTTCTTGAAAATGTGTACCTTACATCCATCATTCCTTGATACCACCAAATGACTAAAGGTAGGATATTTTTTTACTTCAGCCAGTTAACTATCTTGGCCTGATCAGAAAGTTAAGGCTCTTATTTGAATGAGCTTTGAACATCATTTCTGTGATTACTATATATTGCTTCAGTACAGGGAAAGTGAAATATTAGGCACATATAAAAAAGTACATATATATTTATGTGTAAACATAAAAATGTATTTTTGATAAAAGATATATATGCACAAATATGTCTTACAAAATATTGAACTGTATAGTTAAAGCATGAAGAGTAAAACAAGTACCTGAAATTTCACAATCCAGAGACTATCTTTGCCAACGTTTTATAAATATATGTCCAAAATTATTTTTAAGTTTGTAAAAATGTGAGTATACTTATGATTACATACATATCCACATACTGAAATTAGATTTTCATATACATTTTTATATATATGTTGACATTTTTATTTGTTACATTTTCTTTAGGGCCATGCCCTATGTTACATAGTGCTTGCACTTAGCTCTGCACTTAGAGATCAGTCTTAAAGAATATTAAGGGACTATATAAGATTCTGGAGACCAAACTCTACTTGTTCTTGCCACTAAACTTTATATTTTAAATTAAAAAGTATTAGGGTGCTCTTATCATAACACATGATAATAGCATGTTAAATGATATTCTCTATTGTGTCTTATCAATATTCAGCAATTCCTCATAATAAAGTATTTTTCCTATTTCATTTTGTAAACATACTAATATGCTTATATTCTGCTCATCACAGCACCTTATCTAATTTAATATTCCAGACAAATTTAATGAAAAAGAACTTCTAATTCAATGATCCATAAGATTTGTAAATTTTAAGTGTTCTGATATCTTAATAAATTCCTTTCCTTCAGAATTATGAGTAGCAAAAAATCATGACAATATTTATAGATTGCTAACTATATAAAAGTTCTAATCTGACACAGAGTCATTATAAAAAGTACTAATTGCAGCAATATTTTCCAAACAAATATGTACATTCAGATAGGATCAACATTGAATATTAATGCCAGCTAACTACAATACCCTTTTTATTTTTTTATTTTAGGCTAGACCAGGTGACGCACATGGTCATTCCTGGTTATGTGTTCAGAAATTGCTCCCGGCTTGGTGGACCATATGGGATGCCTGGGGATCGAACCACAGTCCATCCTAGGTTAGCGCATGTCAGGCAAATGCCCTACCTCTTGTGCCACCACTCTAGCTTCAGCAATGCCCTTTTAAATGCCACTTTTAAAGTAAAAAACTGCTAAATGTGGTGCTGAAGTCAAAATTTATGGTGTTCAGAACTAAGTAGGAAGCTGTAGACTGAAGGACTTAAGCATAGAGTATAAATTTCTACGGCAAGAACAGAATTGGGTTTTTCACACAGTATGTTTTTAAATTTTGCATAACAGAATTAATTATTGTAGCCTTTCTAAGTTATCTATTGTACTCTAGGCTGATGGCTGTGTCACTTTTGATATCTCAAAAATGCTAAGATGAATATAAAGTTAATTAACATAAACAAGGAAAAAGAAAAGCATCACTTTCAAGTACACATATTTGAGATATTTTATATTTCTGTGCCCCTGGTGGCTGCAATTTGTCCCTATTGTACATACATATAACAATTTAGAGTTAAGTGAATATTTGGTGATCTAAAATGTTACATATTCTCAAAGGTGAAAGAAATTTGGTTGCTGTGGGAAACAGAACTATGAATTCCTAATTTTTATGTTGCAAAATCTAAATGATCAGGTTTTGTTAGAATCATATTCTATGTTTAAGAATAGATTGTTCCATTGTTGATTTCAAGAAAGAATTTATTTCACATACAATATATTTAAAGTGATAGGATCTATTCCAAATTGAATTGGCCAGAAAATATGAGTTCTTTATGAGATATAAGTGTCAAGCAATAAAACTGCATTTTTATTCTAATTAAATAATTTATTCAAAATAGAAATTAAATAATTATTAAATTTTAATATGAAATATGTATGTCTATAACCTATACGTTTATCTTACTCAAAGATATGTAAGCATAATTTAAAAATACCTATGCACCGCACCCACAAACACAGTCACCATATTCAAACCAGTCTCAATACCTAGAATCAATCTTTTCTCAACTGAGATGTAAACCGAGCCACGAAAGATCATGGGCAAACCATCCCACAAAGCAGAAAGTTGGCAATCCTGGGAGGAGAGCGAGAGCCAAGCCCCCTCTCTGCCAAAGCCACACTTGCTGTCTTCTTACCCAGAATCACCGTTTTCCAGGTGGCTTTGTCTCATCAATTACACTCAGTGATTGCCTTTGGTGACACAATGTGACCTAACTTCAGGTATGATGGTTTTGTGACTGATACCACCAGGTTTTTTGGGAGTGAGTGCAGGCACTCTTCCCACCTACACCTTATTCCTTAGGCCTGGCAGCTAAGTACACACCCCTAAAAGTCATAGCATTAGTAAGACTGCTTTGAATTTCTGGACAACTTCATTTGTTTGATGCTGTCATCCCTTTAGAAACACACCAATTTAGTTTTGGGATTTTTATTTTGGGGGGCGGCACCCCCAGTGAAGCTTAGGGGTTACTCCTGGCTCTGTGCTCAGTAATCGCTCCAGGCTTGGGGAACCAGATAGGAGGACTCTGGGGGATCAAACTGTGGTCAGTCCTAGGTCAACCACGTGCAAGGCAAATGTCCTACTGTTGCGCCACTGTTCCAGCCTCCTTTTGCATTTTCTTTTTTCTTTTAATAATATATTTATTTAAACACTTTGATTACAAATATGATTATAGTTGGGTTTCATTCATGTAAAAAACACCCCTTCACCAGTGCAACATTCTCATCACAATGTCCAAAATTTTCTTTACATAAATTTTAAATTTAAAAAATACCATCCAAACCCTTTTTCTGATGGCTGACCATGTTACCTGCTTTATCAATAAATAGGCATTATTTTTATTTTCCTGAATAAAGTAGTTTGCTACAGGCATAAATACATCTTATCCAGTTCTTGATCCTTAAGATAATTTTTATTTTCAATTGGTTAGAATTTAAAAGATTAACTAAACATTTTGCAGAGAAAAAAAAATGACAAACTTAGATTGAGCCCAGTCATGTCTCTGGAATTAAATAATCAATTTTTTTCTATTGCATCCTGTAACTTCTGGTATGTCATTCTAACTTATCAAATATCTTTACTTTCTAAGAAAAAAAACTAGCAATGATAATCTATGAAATAATATGCTAGTGATAGTGATAATAATGAATTGTACACAGCAATTTTATATACATGAGGTAGGCCTTCAGCAGGCTCAATATTTAGACTGCAGCAGAATTGAATAATTGAAGAATTTGTATGTGTGCTGTTCTGAAAATGGAATAGGAAAGTCTAATTCAAAGACTATGTATCATGGCAAGAACTTATTTTAAATATTACCTCAACTACTTCTCCTGGCAATGCTACAAAGCAATATTTTTTGTTATCCTTATTTTACACGTTAAAACTTTAAAGACACAAAGAGGTAATGTAATATATTAAAAGCTTCACTGCTATTGAGTATATACATAAAAGGTGAAACTTGATATAATTAGACTGCTTATTTTCAAACATGATGTTCTGAAGCCCTATGGGAAGAAAATAGATACCAAATTATACTTAGAGTATTAAACTTGAACAAGGAAACCTCTTCTCTGTGTTCATTCTTGGTTAATCATACATATTTTTCCACAACAAATATTTTTGTTTTTATTTGTTTGCCCACACCAGCAGTGCTCAGCGCTCACATCTGGATCTGTGTCCAAGAATAACTCCTGATGCTGCTCAGCATACCATCTGGGGTGCTGGGAATTAAACCTGGGTCAGCCATGTGTAAGGCAAGCATTCACCTGTTGTACTGTCTCCCTCCCTGGAAGAAAGTATATACCTTCTTAAGATATGTTAAAATCTTTAAAAACTTTACAGAGAAGAGCTAATGTCAACCATCATTTTCAGCAATAAAAATAAACTTTAAAATATCAACTTGGGGCCAGAATAATAATAAAGAGATTAAAGTGTTTTCCTTGTATATGGTGAACTTTGAACTCATCCCTAGGACCCCATACTCTGCTCCATCCCAAAGAATTACCGGAAGTGATTCTTGAGCACAAAATCAGGATTAATTTATGAGAGCCAGTGTGTGTTAATTCCTTAAAAATTAAACAAAATATCAATTTGTAAGTCTTTTTTTTCTTTCTTTATCAAGGGGCTCAATATCAAGATCCAGCTTCTTCTCAGGCAAGTGATATATTTACCACTGAGTCAACCCCCACACCAAAATTTTTTTTACTCTATTTTTATGTGTTGCTTAATTTCCAATTGTTTTCTCCACATTGCTATTTATGATTAATTTCTAATTTCAAAGCATCATATTCTGAAAGAATAGTTAATATAATTTCTATCCCCTTGCTTTTAGGGAGATGTTTTGTGACTCATTCTGCTATCTTTTAGAGAATGTCTATATGAAATGGGAAAACAAAATCTGTACTCAACTTCTGGGCCTATCGAATCTTCTAGGCATACCTCTTTCATTTCTTTCTTTGAGGCTGGTTGCTTTGTTGACTTTGTGCCTAATTGATCTTGTCAGCAGTGACAGAGGACACTTAAGTTCTTCTCCCAGTGTTACATTACTTTCAGTATCTTCCTTCAGTTCTCCTACAGATCTGTTAGTGTTTGTTTTAAGTATATTTATAGTACGTTTTTCTGTGTATATATGAGTGTGAGAAGTATGAGTTCTTGATATTGCAATCTCTTGACAATTAGGAAATAGCAACCCCTGACATTTTAAATTTGAAACTTTTTTTTAATTCTAAGTCTATGCTGTCACTCTTTTAAAGGAAATTGTTTTCTTTTAAGAGTTCTTTTTAACCTTAGAGTCTGAGACTTTATTTGATGTATTTACATGTGTCTTCTAAGTAGTATATATTGGGTTTACTTTTCTGATGCAACTTGCCACTTGGACTTTTGATGGGTGAATCCTGACCATTAATGTTGAGTGAGTTTATTGTTGTGAAGGAATTTATTGTCTCATCACTTTGTAAAATTTATGTGTGTTGGTTTGTCTTGTCTTCTAAAGAAAGTACAACTAATTTTAAAGTCTATTTTCAAGATTAAGAACTTCAAACACTTTTGTTTTTTCATGAAGCTGTGTATCATTCCTTCAAATATAAATGTAGTATAGTTGACTAGTATATTCTTGATAAGTTAATTTCAGTTAAGAATTTTTGCTTTCATTTTTTTTTTAGTGTATCACCTTTTCTTCTGTTCTGTAGAGTCTCATGTGATAGTTCCTTTGTGAGTTTTAGGCAAATTCTTTTGTATGTGATTCTCTTGTTGGATCTTAATTTCAATATTCTATCTCTGTCACTAGTTTTTCATATTATTATTAGAATGGGTTTTGAACTTAATTTTATCTTTTTACTGGGACCCCTTGGAATTCCTTGATCTAAAGGAAAATTCTGTCATTGACTCTGGGAAATTGTATATCTGTAATTTGTTTGACTAGTCATTCTTTATAGATTTCACCTTTCAATTCCTCAGGAACTCCAATTATTCTCGTACTGTTCCCCTTGAACTAATACCAGATACTTTGGTGTGATCTTCATTTATTCTCAAACTTTTTCCCATCTTTTTTTTCTAGATATTTATTGAATTTCACCTTGGAACTCACCAAATTATTTCCTCATCTTCCCTTACTGATGCTGAAATCTTTCACTGGGTTTTACTCCTCCTTAATTTCACTTACCATATTCTTCAGTTCTGTCACTTCTGATTGAAGTTTTCTTAATTCTGCTTAGTTACTTGTGATTTACTGACTATTTGTGCCATCATTTCTTTGAGTTCATTAAACAGCCTTGTCAAGGGATGTCTAAAGTCATTACCTGAGAGGTCATAGAGATAGTTGCTACTTTGAGAAACTTTTGAGCTATTCTGTTCATCATTAAGCTTTGTTTATTTTTTACTCAGCTTCCACATTGTGTCTACTGTCTTTTCAAGGTGAATTTTTTGTTTTGTTTTGTTTTGGAGCCACGCCCGATGATGCTCAGGAGTTACTCCTGGCTATGCAATCAGAAATCGCTCCTGGCTTGGGGGAACCATATAGAATGCCGGGAAATTAAACCGTGGTCCTTCCTAGGCTGGTGCGCGCAAGGCAGGCACCTTATGCCCTGCATCACTTTGGTCCCTCAAGGTGAATTTTTGTAATTTGTTCCTGTGAGAACTCTGAGAAAAATTAGGTTTAATGTTGATTTTTTCATTCCCTGTTGTTTCCCACAGTGATTTTTTTTTCTGTTTCTAGTTTGATATTTTCAAGTCCAGTGTGGTTAACAGGCCTACTTTCAGTACAGTCTTGGCCATTTCTCTTCCCTGGCTGTGATTAAAGGATTTATAAATTTTTCACCAATCTTTTAAGGGATTTTCTGTAGGCAAGCAGAGAATAAAGTATTTGAAAACAGTAAGTACTACACTCATCAGTGAGTTCATTAAAGGAGATCTATGTGTATACAGTGTGAAATACAATCAGTAAAGATGTCCTGTACCTGCTTGTGTATGCTAAGAATTCCGGGTACAAACAATTATAAGGAGAATTCTGAGAAGGAGGTAAAGTTATAGGCCTATACCATTGTACAATAAGTGGAGGATCGGTGGTGTAGATGTGGGCTGTTAAATATAAGCCAGTAGAGTGGAGGCTTCTACTCTAAGATTATTTTTGAGAGTATTCAAGAAAAACCTCAGGGTCCCACATGCATGCAAGGCAATTGCTATTCTTTGACACATACATAGTTTTTACTCTTATTTTGTTGTTGTTCTCAGAGCCAAGGTTTGAACCCAAATTTCCTGTATTCAAAACATATACTGTACCAGTTAATCCTATCCCCAGCTCAGTTTTTCTGTTGATAGTGATTCAATAAGTTTCCCTTATAAACTACATTTATTAAAAATGTACGTAAATATTCTGGAAAAAAACTATAGAGGTTCTGTGTGATCAAATTATCTCATGGAATTTACTGAAAAATTACAAAAATATTTAATAGAAGACATATATACAAAACCATATTTTCTGCTTCACTGTTTAAAATAGGTAAGAACTGAAACTTACGTTCCATCAACATAGAACTTATGAAAAAGACACACAAAAAATATTATTCACCAAACAAAATGAATTCCTGCCATTTAAAACAAAATGGATGAACCTAGATAGTTACTGAAACAATTAAAACTAATAATAATAAACACCATAAAACCTCACTCATTTGTTTTATCGAAAAGCCAAATAATTAAACTAAATAAACCAAACTCAAAACTCTAGCTGATATGACTTATGAGTGGTTACCAGATGGTAGGATAAAGTAGGCTCTGTAAAACATATAAAAGAGGTTAATTTATTGGGTAAGACATAATTATACTTTTAATGGTACTTTTAATTTTACTTTTAATGTTCATTATACAGGGATTTACCTTCAATGCTGAACACATGGAAAGTATAATAATACAGTGCAATTTTAATAGACCTTTTGTTGTTGTTATTGTTGTTTTTGGGCCACACCCAGTGAGACTCACGGGTTACTCCTGGCTATTTGCTCAGAAATAGCTCTTGGCTTGGGGGACCATAGAGGACACCGGAGAAGATTGAATCGTGGTCCTTCCTAGGCTAGCGCACACAAGGCAGATTCCTTATGGGTTATACCACCGCTCCAGTCTCTTTCCTGAGACTTTTGACCATTTTGATGTCATACTCTTAAAAGAAACTTATCATATGCCTCAATTGAAATACTTCAATTGAAATACCTTGCCATCTCTGCTTCAGTGAAACCTTTCCATAGATTGTTTTAGTTACCTCAATGAGATATATATTGCAGATATATTCTCATGCATCAAAAAATGTTAGATCAAGCAATGTACCCTAATTCATATGATAATCACAGCAGTACAGAGGAGTTTCAATGTATAAATTCATCAAATCCTGTAAAATAGAAACGAAGAAACAAGATTTAATTTTTTTCAATCATAATTGTAAAATTTCTGAGAACCCTTTTTCTATTATTTTCAACTTTCATTCATCACTTAAATTAACCTCTGAAGCTCTCTGGCCATCATATAACTGAGAAACTATCTGGTCTATCATTGGTACCAGTGCTCCAAGGAGGTAGAACTCAACCCTAAGCACCAGGTCTCGGCTGTAAGCTGGGCAGAGCCTCCCACAGATACTGAAAAGCAATTAATATTGTGAAGGGGCTTTTCTCCATCACCCCTTTCTATTTTTCTGTCTTCCAAAGTTGAATAAAAAGTATTTGATAAAGTGATTCTTTTTCAGCCAACCACTAGAGGGAGAAAATAAATAAGAAAAAAAAAGTTATTAGCATGTATTCCCAGCACTCCAGCAATCATTACAGATTCACAGAACAGGGAGAACAAAGTGATAAAAGTATATTTGAAGGGGTTGGGTATCTGAAGGCAAGCTGGAAAAGGAAAATGGGAAAAAACATGTTATCCATGGGCTAAAATTTCTCCACGGTTTTAGAGCTTAGTGGGCATTGGAAGATCTGTTAAGCTTTTCCTGTCAGAAAGAAAACCTCAAACCCTTAACTCAGAATTTGAATCAATGGGAATAAGTCCCCACTTTTTCCATAAAAGCAAATGGTGTCTTGAATTCTACCAAGGACACGTCTTCACAATAAGTTAAAACTGTAGGTAACTTAAAAAGTTAAGTAGTCAAAAACCAAGAACACTCTGTTGAGTAAATAATAATAAAACCAACAACAATGAAGAGCTCTAGAAAGTATAGTAGCAACTCACTTGAAAAAGAGGTTGAAAACTGCAAAAATATAAAGCAAAAAGAAACTTGAGAGAAAAAAAAATCTTAAGACATCAATCAAGGAAAATGTAATGGGTTCTCACTAAATGCATTTTACCCACAAAAACAAAAACAAAAAGTTCTCACTACCACTTACAAATAGAAATATTAGATTTATATAGCTTCTTGAAGATATCATTGCAAAGCCTTATATCCTAAAATACTGGCAATATCTAGCAGTCGGTAAAGCATTTTTCATACTTAAGGAGATGTGAAACTAAGGGGTAAAATACCCCTTTTCAGGGCTGAAGAAATTGGGTAGTAGGTATATGGTGCCTTCCACTAAGCCCTCCTAGGCTCTATCACTGGAAAATTATATGTTTCTTTTAGAACCAACAGCAGGAATTCCATAGTACAGAGCCAAGAGTAATCCCTCAACATTATCAGGTGTGGCTCCAAAAATCACAAAACAACAACAACAAAAATACCCTTTGCTCCTAAATGACATACTGAACAATATCTGACTCTAAATGTGGTGAACAAGAAAGCAGTCTGATTTTCAACTATATAATTCAGTACCACATCAGCAGAGTATGATTCATCAAATATCAAACATGAATGTAAAGTTCTGTGATAGTGAGGGTATATGGCATTATGGTATCATACAATAAAATGACTCCCTTAAAACATATCGTCTATCTCATTCTTGATCACACTTCATCTACTCTCCAATCCTGTCACTTCTGTGTACCTGAGTTAAATTTTATACACCATAATTAATTATGTTATCTTTTCTAACCCAATGAAATGTTGAAACTTTGTGAGGCAGTAATAAGAAGGCATTCCTCACAGCCAAATTCAAAATGTGAGGGCAATATGTTCCCAAAGTTTCTGAAGTGTAGAATGTGAAAAAAGAATAAGAGTGCCGCCAATAAATCCATGATGAATTGCAATTTGGAAGTCCAAATGTGGAATTAAATAAAGATTACTTTCATTCACAGAAAGAAATTGCTTATTCTTCATCTCAATTCTGGTAGACAACTGATGACTTCTAGACTGTTTTGATCTTTCCAGACACTTACTCAAATAAATTTATACTACTTCAGTGTCTTAAATTCTGACTATCATTAAATCACAAGAACCATGAAAGAAACAGTTCAGAAAGTATGAACCAATGTCTATAACTTTGCTCAGTATTATGGCTACATGTCTGGATATAACTCTAGCTTTCTTTCTATTTATTTTTAATTTGAGGATCACTTCCCATCCAGGGCTTAAGGGGCACAAAGACCATTCCTCATGAGATTTGGCCCAAATATATAGTTCCCATAGTTAAGTGTATAGGCCTGAGAATGCACAATTGCTCAGGCAACAGATTTCAAGGCTCTTCAGGGAAATCCTTATGGCAATTACAGTGCCAACAAGGCCAATCTCACTAAAGCTCAATTGTTATGTGAAGCAAGGGGTTGAATACAGGGTCTAGTACTTGCCTGCTCTTTGTTTTTTCTCCTAATCCTGTGACACAATAGCTAACTCTCCTGAGATACCTTTACTTTTTTTATAAAATTAAGCACAGAGAAATAAAAAACTTAGGTATACCATATGGTAGAAAGTCACATGTACAATATAAAACCAAGACCAGAAGAGATTTAGGACAGGAACATAGACTTAATTACTAGAAGGAATAAGAACTAAAAGTTTAAGATAAAGAAAATTGTAAAATAAATAAATAAATAAAAATAAAAAGCATTACTTGTCATAGGGACTCGACTTTGACAGCCTAAGATTATTGGACATCGACTGTCCAACCTCAAACACCAGATCTCAACTTTAGAACTGAAATAGTTCCTTTTATTAACACCAGGAACCAAACTTGACAACCACAACTGAGCATAACATTATCTGGCACCATAGAAAATAAAAACCTCAGGGTTCGACATGAGCATGCGCATAGCCTATAGTTGATCCCAGTACAGTATGCTTCAAGGGTGGAGAAACCCTGTGTCTCTTAGGCCAAGAGAAATTCTTTCATAATTTTACCAATTACTGTTCCTATAAAAAAATAAAAAATAAAAAAATCTCGCCACACCAGCTCCCCCTGCCATTTTTTCCTTTTCATTTTTTTTAAATTGGTGTAGTTTTCTTTTTTCTTTTTTTTTCCTTTCTTTTCCTAAATTTAAATTCATAGCTTCTACACAAGGGCTCATCCCTGTTCTTTTCTTTTTCAACAGAACCATAGAATACAAACCAGCTTGTTCTGCCTTATAAATTGAGGGGTTGGGGAGTGAATTGTACCAGGTACAAGCAGTCTCATGAATATTGTCTAAATTTAAAAAAAAATTAACCCTAAAACCCAACCCAAAGTCAAGGACAATAGAATCAAGAGACCCAAACTACAACAAGCTATACACAAAAGAAATTTGTATACACTGGTGTAGTATATGAAAAAGTTTCCTTAAGATTATTCTTAGAATTGTTGTATATAAAAGTATTTCCTTAGGATTGTTCTGTGACTATTGCCCCACCTAGCCCTTCCAGGTGGGGCGCTGTGGAGTTGGCAACAAATAGCTTGATGGACAGGGGAGAGGGGTCCTTTTGCGAAAGCTGCAGGCTGCAAGAGGATTCTCTCGCTCTGGATTTCTTCCAATCCAGATAGGAAAGGAAGAAGTCAAGCTCTCACTGTTTGCAGATGACATGATACTCTACTTAGAAAACCCTAAAGACTCTATCAAAAGCTTCTAGAAAAAATAGACTCATATAGCAAGGTGGCAGGCTACAAAATTAACACACAAAAATCAATGGCCTTTCTATACACCAATAGTAATAAGGATGAAATGGACATTAAGAAAACAACCCCATTCACAATAGTGCCACACAAACTCAAATATCTTGGAATCAACTTGACTAAATATGTGAAGGACCTATACAAAGAAAACTATAAAACTCTGCTCCAAGAAATAAGAGAGGATACACGGAAATGGAAACACATACCCTGCTCATGGATTGGCAGGATTAACATCATCAAAATGGCAATACTCCCCAAGGCATTATACAGATTTAATGCCATCCCTCTAAAGATACCCATGACATTCTTCAAAGAAGTGGTTCAGACACTTTTGAAATTCATTTGGAACAATAAACACCCTCGAATAGCTAAAGCAATCATTGGGAAAAAGAATATGGGAGGAATTACTTTCCCCAACTTTAAACTGTACTACAAAGCAACAGTTATCAAAACAGCATGGTATTGGAATAAGGATAGATCCTCAGATCAGTGCAATAGGCTTGAATACTCAGAAAATGTTCCCCAGACATACAACCACCTAATTTTTGATAAAGGAGCAGGAAATCCTAAATGGAGCAGGGAAAGCCTCTTCAACAAGTGGTGTTGGCACAATTGGATAGCCACTTGCAAAAAATTGAACTTAGACCCCCAGCTAACATCATGTACGAAGGTAAAATCCAAATGGATTAAAGACCTCAATATCAGCCCCAAAACCATAAGATATATAGAACAGCACATAGGCAAAACAGTCCAGGACATTACAGGCATCTTCAAGGAGGAAACTGCATTCTCCAAGCAAGTGAAATCAGAGATTAACAGATGGGAATATATTAAGCTGAGAAGCTTCTGCACCTCAAAGGAAATAGTGCCCAGGATACAAGAGCCACCCACTGAGTGGGAGAAACTATTCACCCAATACCCATCAGATAAGGGGCTAATCTCCAAAATATACAAGGCACTGACAGAACTTTACAAGAAAAAAACATCTAACCCCATCAAAAAATGGGGAGAAGAAATGAACAGACACTTTGACAAAGAAGAAATACACATGGTCAAAAGACACATGAAAAAATGTTCCACATCATTAATCATCAGGGAGATGCAAATCAAAACAACGATGAGATACCACCTCACACCCCAGAGAATGGCACACATCACAAAGAATGAGAATAAACAGTGCTAGCGGGGATGTGGAGAGAAAGGAACTCTTATCCACTGCTGGTGGGAATGCCGTCTAGTTCAACCTTTATGGAAAGCGATATGGAGATTCCTCCAAAAACTGGAAATCGAGCTCCCATACGATCCTAGGAATATACCCTAGGAGCACAAAAATACAATACAAAAACCCCTTCCTTACACCTATATTCATTGCAGCACTATTTACCATAGCAAGACTCTGGAAACAACCAAGATGCCCTTCAACAGACGAATGGCTAAAGAAACTGTGGTACATATACACAATGGAATATTATGCAGCTGTCAGGAGAGATGAAGTCATGACATTTTCCTATACATGGATGTACACGGAATCTATTATGCTGAGTGAAATAAGTCAGAGAGAGAGAGAGAAAAAAACGCAGAATGGTCTCACTCATCTATGGGTTTTAAGAAAATTGAAAGACACCCTTGTAATAATAATTTTCAGACACAAAGGAGAAAAGAGCTGGAAGTTCCAGCTCACCTCAGGAAGCTCACCACAAAGACTGATGAGTTTAGTTAGGGAAATAACTACATTTTGAACTGTCCTAATAATGAGAATGTATGAGGAAAATGGAGAGCCTGTCTAGAGTACAGGCGGGGGTCGGGTGGGGCGAAGGGAGACTTGGGACATTGGTGATGGGAATGTTACACTGGTGATGGGTGGTGTTCTTTACATGACTGAAACCCAAACACAATCATGTATGTAATTAAGATGTTTAAATAAATTTAAAAAAAAAAGGATTCTCTCGCTCACTTTGCCCAATCTTTTACACCCTATCCTTCTTGTCTGTGTGGACTATTATTTGCTGCGGATAAAAATTACCAAGGTCTCCCCCCAAAAGGGGACAAGGGGATGGGAAGTAATTTCTCATTCTGATTACTTTTCTTGGATTCACAAATACCCAACAAAGGATTTAACAGCTAAGATAATTTACACACTAGCAGTCCAGAGGGCTAGGGGTGGAGACAGGGGAAGCATACTGGAATCAGGGGCAGAGGGAGGTCAACACTGGTGGTAATGGCCTTAATTCACTCTCACTATGTACCTTAAATATAACTGTGAAAGACTTGTAATTCACATTGGTTTCAATAAAAATTAATGCAAATGTGATAGAACTAAAAACAGTGTTGAAAGTTTAAAATTTTAAAATAGCGGCTTAACTTGGAAATACAGGTTTCTTGATACAGTTAAAGTAAGTTATTTCAAGAATTTCAAAACATAAGAGTAAAATGTAAGAAGGAGATAGATTACTGAGTAACTTATTGAATGCCTTCACATATAAATGTCCATGATTTACACACATTACTTCTAGTCATCATTTCACTGCTTTAAACATAGCCAAAGGATCAACAACTTTAGCTTCAAGCATAATAAACCATATATTTTGAGTTTTTCAAGATTCTAAAAATGGTGTAAAGATAAAAGTTTAGAGCATAATTGTCTCAATAGAACTTTGAATTACTAAAATACATAAAATAAAAAATTACATCAGTTATATTGGAAACACTGAACAAAAACTGTCCCTGTAGAAATTCAGAAAATGGGGGAGGGGTAGAGAAATAGCATAGCAGTAAGGCATTTGCCTTGCACACAGCCTATCCAAGAAGCATGGTGGTTCAAATCCCATAGGGTCCGGAGAGATAGCACATTGATGTGGCCCAAAAACAACAACAACAACAACAACAACAAAACAAACAAACAAACAAAAAACATAGGGTCCCCTGTACCTGCCAGCAGCTATTTCTGAGTGCAGAGCCAGGAGTAACCCCTGAGAGCCACCGGGTGTGACTTAAATTAAAAAAGTAAAGGAAAGAAAAAGAAATTGAGAGAATGGGGCATGAAGTTAAAACTTTCACCTTACAAGCAGCTGACCCTCCTTTGATTCTCAATATTGTACATAACACACTGCTACTGCCAGAAGTGATCCCTGAACACAGAATTAAGAATAAGCCCTGACAACTATCAGGAACTAAAAAAAAAAAAGGGAATGAATTATATCATATAACAGAATCAAACTGAAGTGCTTCAAGAACTTTAACCTAGATAGCAATAGTCAATATTTAGCAAAAGTAAAATAAGTCAACTTTCATATAAATTTTTAAGATTTTTCTTTTCTTTTAATTTTGTGACATATCTTCATTATTAAAATTTATTTTAACCAAATAAATTATTTGGTATTAACATTCAGTTTTCCAGAAAAGGTTATAATATAAGTTAAAAAGCTAGATGAAAGACAGAGAATAGTTGGTTGAGTGCAGAGACCTTAACTACAAACCTAGGATCAGATTACATGCACTCATCTGTGAAAAAATGTTTTTGCAACCCTTCAGCCTTTGCAAAAGACTTGAGGCCTTATTCCACAATGCAAAAGTCATTATACAATGGCTAGGTAAACAAACGAGATCATCACTGCTGTTAAAAACTTACCTAGATGTTGTGTAAGAAGTGAATTGGAGATGAGAAGGTAAATATCAATGCTGGAGAGTGTTTGGGCAGCAGTTTCACAAATAAAAGGAAATGAATAAAATGAACATATACCTGATGAAATTATCTCCCTAAATTGAAAAATGGATAGAATTATACATTGATGGGTAATTTCAAATTAAGGTAGGAGGATAGCAGTTTATTAAAGGAAGAAAATGCCCTATACTGACTCAGAAGCTAGCAGGAGGGTTATCAAACTGCTGCGTGAATTGAATAGGTAACAAGGGACAAGCCAAGGGTACTGTTTTAAAGACAGACTCTGAAGTGCCATCTATCAAAAATAGCTCAGCTTTTTGGTCCCACTGCTAACAGGTGATGAAACCTGATCCATAAAACATTCCCAGGGTGTCATTGAATTGAAGCACTGAGGATTTTACTCACCATGAATAAGAAATCACTTCCAGTGCTTGAATTTTAAGATTATCTTCTCCCTCCACTTGTCTAACACACACACACACACACACACACACACACACACACACACACACACACACACACACACGTTTAAATATATAACTGTACTGATTATAGGTAAGAGAGTGTTATAAGTGTTTAAAAAGAGCATCACTGACAAGTTAAAGATTTTATATGAAAAAATATAAATTTATAAAAAAATTATATATGTGCTCAAATATAATTGCTAAAAAAGGAAAAATACATTGGCAACTGGATATGAAGAACTTGAATTCACAAAGGGAAACAAAGATGCTGACACAGACAAGCTTCATTTTAGTGAAAGGAATTTTTACCATATAGGAGTGAATGTGCTTGCTCTACTGAATGCACAACTTAACACTGATTTGATGATTAATTAAAATCCTGAAATGTTATCCCTGTTTTATTTTATTTATTTTTTTTTGTTTTGTTTTGGTTTTGGTTTTTGGGCCACATCCAGTGGTGCTCAGGGGTTACTCCTGGCTGTCTGCTCAGAAATAGCTCCTGGCAGGCACGGGGGACCATATGGGACACCCGGATTCGAACCAACTACCTTTGGTCCTGGACCGGCTGCTTGCAAGGCAAATGCTGCTGTGCTATCTCTCCGGGCCCATCCCTGTTTTTTTAAGCCTTACTTCCTTTTGCTTCAGTGTATTTACCCCAAACTTTTCAAACTACTGGGGTACAAAAGCAAAGGTCACAATATCTCAAGGTTAACTTCAATAACTTCACTCCAAGAACTTTTGGGCCACACCCGGTAACGCTCAGGGGTTACTCCTGGCTATGCGCTCAGAAGTTGCTCCTGGCTTGGGGGACCATATGGGACACCGGGGGATCGAACCGCGGTCCGTCCAAGGCTACCGCAGGCAAGGCAGGCGCACCTTACCTTTAGCGCCACCACCCGGCCCTCCAAGAACTTTTTTAAGATCAGGGATTCATGACTGAATGTCACATTATGAAATAAAAAGATATTTTAAAATAATTTTAACAATACAGTGTGATTATTAAATTCAATGTGGTGATTTGGTTGAATCTTATCTCCCTACACTACACATTTTTTAGTCCTATTCTCTGGTTCTGAGATTGTCTGGTCTTCTTCAATTATATTTTATAACACATTTTTATCTACATGTTCCTGTTATTCAAGATCATTGCTCTGATGCCAATATTCTATGATGAGAGCAATTAAGATTAAAATTTCATCTTCTCTTGATACCATCATAAAGAAAACTATGCCATTGAGAAACATCTTAACAGAAAATGTATAAATCTCCTGATAACACAAACATTAAAAATGTTTTATGACACAAAATAGTAATTTTAGGTTCACCATCCTATAAGCAGCCTATTACTAGTCAAACTGTTTTTATGTAGTAGTGCACAACTATGCCTAGAACAATTGTATATGCTATATATATATATATATATATATATGTGTGTGTGTGTGTGTGTGTGTGTGTATGTAATTTGTTGTTTCAGTATCTGGAGAATATTGACTATATATTGGCTATATATATATATATATATATTGGCTAATCTTGTGGAAATGGAGTTATTTCTTAGATGGAAAAGTGAAAGGATATTTGAATAGTGGCAATATAAAATATCATTTATTCTATGAAATCAATCTTTTTTTGTTCGAATAGCATTAGTTTAAACAACTATGACTGTTTAGTGACACAGTAACATGAATTCAAAATATATGGTACCATACAATCACCATCTTAATATCCCTTCACCATGTCCATCAGGACCGCTTTTATCTACCCTTCTTTGAGAACCTAATTTAAAATGCATTTTAACAAAATATAATTTATAATAAAATTTAGGATATTAACATTTGGTATTCCCATTTAAATATATTTCTATTTTTCTATAAATTTTCAATTACTAATATATATTATTTCATATAAACTAATTGAAACTACTTCAGAAAGCTCACATAATTGCCCTCCTTTAATACTTTATTTAAAAAACACACAGGGATAGATATATAAAGTGTAGATGTAAGGTACTTAGCTTGCTTACAGCTAATCTATTATGTTACCTGGCTCTGAATACAGTCCCCTCAGCCCCAAAATGTCTTTTTTTATCACAGAACCAGGAGTAAATCCTGAGTTCCACCAGGTGTGAATTTCCCTCACATCTATATTTGTTTGTGTTAATGGTCAAATATTAACTGTGTTAATTTTGTTAGTATTATTGTTGGTTTAATGAGCAAAAAGAGTAAAATATTTTATGTACTTTATTATACCCACTAATATTTTATGAGGGCCTTAGAATAAAATCTTAAGGATACAAAATTGAAACAAACCATCTCTCAAATCCCACTTTCTTAAGTGATTCCAGATTCTTACAGATTCTAGGGGTTCAAATTGTCTAACTGATGTCCTTACTATGTGTAATTCATTATTAAGTCAACAGATATTTTCATTCTTCCCCAAATCTGCCTGAACTCTTCATTGAACATCAGAGATACAGTCCTCCTATATTTTATGAGTTATGTTCATATTTGTTAAAAATTTTTCTGCTTTGTTTTCCCTGGCATCTTTCTCCTTCCTAGCTACATGTGACAGATGGACAACTGGACTACTGTATGCAACTTAAATTTCAAGATATCTGTAAGCTTTCCAATGGACACACATTGAAATCATTTAAGAAAATCATTTTTAAAAATCTATCCAGTTTTATTCCTCAAAAATGTCCTTCCATTTCAGAGTAAAATTCAATCTGCTGATTCTTTTGACTTGTCAAATCATACATCTGTGCCTTTCTTCCTTCATAACAACATTCTTTAATTTCTGCCAAATTTTTATCTTCCCTTAAATCCTAAGGAGTTTTTAGCTAAACCATTCTGTGTCAGTTAAACATTCTTACACTCCCATACTCTGTGTATATGCAATTTCGTTTAAGTATGCATATGTACACACATAAGTATAACTTATTATAATACAATCTCCCTCTTTTCTATTAAGATCTCTATGAATCTTATTTTTCTTTTGATGGTCATATTTTTAGGGGCCATGCCCAATTATGTTTAGTACTTTGACCTGGTAGTATTCAGGTACATTCTTGTTTGGAGGCTACCAGGACTATACTTAGTGATACTCAAGGCCAGGGATCCAATTCTGTTTTTTTTTCCACATAAGTCATTTTATTTCTCTCTTGTATCTGCTATTGTTTTACAAAGCAGTTTTGTTTAATAAAAATTTGAAGTCTTACATGGGTAATTGATATAATAATATAAGATTTATGGTTGAATGTAAATTCAACAGGATAAAAAATAACAAATATTTTGAGATATGAAAGTAATGAGAAAAGATGCAAATGTTTACCTTTAGAAGCTCTAGAAAGAGTATTGTCATGTCCCTAACATTGTGTATTTTAGATGGTCTTTGCAGCAACCAAACATCAAATTTCCTTTTGCTTAAGAACTTGTACCAGTGTGTCACTAGTCTTCCTGTCAATGCTAACCTATGTAACAAGTGGAAGATGAATGTTCAGTGATATTTTTCACAGGAAAGATGATGATTCCAAGATCTTCATAATAAGTTCAGAATATACTACTTTACAAGATTAAGGGAACTATGAAATACAATTAATACGAATAAAATTGGCATTCATAAAATAATCCTAGATTTTTTGGTTGGGCTTGATGTAGATATCTAAACTGTAAAATAATTCAAAAGTATTAAAAACATGAGAAAGGCTCTTTCTTCCATTGTTAATTTAAAAATAAAAAAATGTATGGACTGAGTTATAGAACAGGGGCAGGGCTTTTGCCTTACATGTGACTGACCCTGGTTCTATTCATGGCATCCTATTTGGTCCCATAATCACTCTCAGGTGTGATTCTGAGTTCAAAGCCAGGGGCATCCCCTGAGCATTGTTCAGTGTGATTGGAAAATAAAACAAAATAAAAACGTCACATGGAAAGCCTGGAAATAAATGAATACTTCCAGAACATTGGAAGGGGTCCATGAATCCTACAGATACTTTTGATATGACAGCCTTAGAATAAAGTCTCACAGATACAAACGAAAAACAGGACATGTTTCAAACCTTACTTGTCTGGTGGCAGCATGTTCATGTTTAAACAGTCAATAGATATTTCCAGTTCTTCCTCCCTGCCCAAATTTCTTTGATTTTTTTTCATACCACATTCTTTGATCATAATTTGGCAAGACTGAGCAAAGAATCAAATACACACATGCTGTGCTGAAATGTCTTACTACAGAACTAACTCTAAGATTATAAATTTGTTTTGTTATATGCTTCTAAGTATGTTACAGTAGCATTTAAAAAATAATGTACCCCCTAAGAAAAATGGTAATACATTTACCGTTTCTCTAAGCCATATTATTGTCAACATAGAGCAATCTTGAATTGTCAAAGGAGGTCTGAACATAAAAACTGGGTCTTGTGAGAGGAAGTAAAGCAAATTTACACTAAAGCATTTGTTGACTACATATACATACTAAAACATTCAGTAAAGCTAGAAAAACAGAAGAAATTATGACTGGTATTTAGGAATATGTACATTTAAACAATGGGAAAATAAAGAAGAATGAGAAGTAATGCTCAGATATTAGGTTGGTGACAGGAAATTATAGAGATACACACATATTACTGCATATGTTCACAAGAAAAGTGATGAATTTTAAGAAAGTAGTTATCACTTCTTTTATCTTTGTCATTTCAGTGAAATGAAATGTAAATCAGCTAATAAAGCTGTTTAGCCTTCACAGTGATGTTTCTATAGATATTATAGAAAAATTAAAAGTACCTGATCGGTACCAGGAAACAATGAATCTGGAGAGGCCAGAAAAGACAATTGTGTCTGCATCTTTTCCAGTGTCATTTGGAAACAGGAAATAGGTGATTGAGTTACAAGGCTATTGATACATGGTATCTAGCAGATGGTTTATGGAAGATGGTTTATGGAAGAACTTTAAACTAGAAATGTAGCTACAACAGACTAAATTTTGAAGGCTTTTTATTCCAATACAGAGCTTACTGTGTGATGGATCGAAGTTAGTGAAATTTCTATAGCAATGGTGAAAAGGTCATTTAAAGAATGGAAAATAAAAGAGATAACAAGAAATCTCCTTTTGTGAAAGCAATAGAGTTTACAGATTATCATGTTCATTCTTGCCAAGTTTTTGGTCACACCCAGCAGTGCTCAGGGGTTATTCCTGACTCTACGCTCAGAAATTATGCATGGCTCTGAGGACCGTATGGAATGCTAGGGATTGAAACTGGGTCCATCCCAGGTCTTCCACATGCAAGGCAAGCTCCCTACTGCTGTGCCCCCATTCTTGCCAATTTGAATGTAGCTATTATTTTTATGTTATCAGACACAGAAATAGAAATTCCATAGCTCACGTAGGACTTCCTCAAATCATGTCATGAGCAATCATACTGTTTAGGTATGAAACCATTATAACTTCCTTGAGCTTCTGTCAGAAGGACCATAGCTTTTGATTGCAAGGCTTTTTTACTCCATCATATCTTTTTTCCAGCACATACACGTTGCTATATTCATATTTCTTTAGGAGCATTTTTATCTGTATTGTTCATTTTGTGCTCAAGGCAAATTTCTATGTGGGGATGAGAGTGGGGTAAAGATTTGTCTTCCCAAACACAGATAAGAAAACAGAGGTCGAAACCTAATCAAAGTAACTTACCTCAATGAAGAGAAAATTGGCTCCACTCCTATAATGGATTTAATCCTATCAATAAATATTTTTCTTATTATATACCAGATCTCTACATTTGCAAAAGTCTCTTCACATCACCTCACTCTGTGTTGCTTTTGACACATCTTTTGCACTGGCTTGCATGTTTATAAAATTCCAGCACTGCTCTGCCAATTTCTCACTTTGTGTAGAGTCAAGATGAGGATCGCCACCTTTCTTAGGTCTCCCATTTGAGCCTTAGAAGTGACTATTCTCTTGGAATGAGTAGGTTTGAGTAATGTCCTCCTTGCTCTGTTCCAAATGGCATGGAACTTATTTAGTACAGTGTGGATATTTTTAGAAGACTGACCATTTGTATGTTAAAAGCTAAGTTAAGGTATGTGTGAAGTAGAAAAATGCTTCAGAGATTATACAACAAAAAGAAAAAGAAAAAATGAACATTCCATTTAAATGAGGAAAGAAAAAAGTCGAACAGAGTGACGGAAAAATGAGAAGAAAATTCTGAAAATAGATAATATTACAAAGAAATATATGTCATGAGGATAGGAACATAATTAACAGTAAAAATAATAACTTGTAAAAATCAGAATAAAACTAATATAATCTCTCTGTCTTTACTGACCAGAGAATTTGTTAAATAAAATGAAACTAATGTAATGCTAAGCTAATATTAGCTCTTTATACTTGACTTAATCTCAAAATATTTATGTTTTTCTGCATATTTGTGATATGTAGAAAATTATGTAAGTTGTTTTATATCATTACTCTTTAACCTTTTTTGTTTTCTGATTGATTCTACTCTCTTAAATGTCAGGTTACACTGTAGGAGCAGATCCATTGAAACTTACTTGGCATCATTGTCACTATATTAATGAAGGTGCCACAGTTCAGCCTGGGGAAGTAAAATGCCTTGATAATGATCAAGACAAACTGATTATTTGCATCCTTTGAAAAATACAGCGAATTAGAAGCAGCATCTAACACTCCACTGAATTTAAATAACTTTAGTTAATGATCAAACAGTTTCATGCATGTATTTTTCAGTATTCAAAGTAAAATGCTTTAAAATATGAGTAATTCTTTTCTCAAATACACTCAAAGATAATTTCTTTGATTGGATCTCTCAGGGATCCATTAGAAAACTGGATTCCTTAATCAGCTGTGAAATTTTCAATAGTGAGATGAAGGCTCCCTCTAGTGGACATACAATTAGTTGCAGAGATGAGTTCTAAACATGTTTTGAGTTGCTAATACCCTAACACTAGTGCATGAATAGGACTATTGAAGTGCACACCAGGATGATGTCTAGTTAAAATGCACACACACCATTCTGCTCTGGAAGTCTAACTTAGCAATCTACTATGAATAATTTGACGTTTATTTTCTACTTTCTACTGCTTCTTTATTTATTCAGGTTTCTTTCCCCTACATTTTTTAACTAAAGTATAGAATTTAAGGATTCCATTTCCCTGTCAGGCTATTCACTAAATTCAATCTACAACTTTATATTTTCTTAATTAAAAAAAACTTCTTTCTATTTAATATTGTATTATCATGCATGAGTTAATTGTTGTTCTGTCTTGGCTTTCTTAATTTTACAAAAATAACTAATATGCTTTAATAAACTTACAAGAACTAAGAAGAAAACAAATAACTATACATATTATGTTTTAGGAAGTGTTTAACATAATTTTCTACTTTTTTTTTTGCTTTTTGGGTCACACCCGGCAGCGTTCAGGGGTTACCCCTGACTCTACACTCGGAAATCGCCCCTGGCAGGCATGGGGGACCATATGGGGTGCCTGGATTTGAACCACTATCCTTCTGCATGGAAGACAAACACCTTACCTCCATGCTATCTTCCCGGCCCTTAATTTTCTACTTTTTAAGTTAATGTTAATTTTATTTTGCTTCTAGCTTCAGCCCCTGATTAGATCAATAATTTAAGAATATGTAATTCACAATAACTAAAGACAGTAAAAGTTGAACTTCACATATTTAAAAATATCCATATGAGAAATCAACTGGTCTCTGTTTTGACCAGAAAATATACTAGACACAAAGGTTACTTAATAGACTTAAACAATGAGAGATTTTTATCATTTATTCCTGGAGAATATGCAGATAAAGAACAGTCTGTTTTCTCTATCTGTCTTTTTTTCCTCCTCGCAGGCGTTCCTAATATCATCATTGTAATTAATTGGTAGTTTTATATTTATTGAAGTGAAAAAAAACTTACACATGTATTTCCTAACTAGACCCACCTGGTATTAAACACAGACTTATGCCTCAATCCCCCATTTTTTTTTCAACTCCTTATCTCACCTTCTGAATAAACAAACTATAATTATGCTGTTTCCTCATGTTTTTGCCTTTCAAGCTCAGAGTCCAATAAATGCCAGATTCATAATTCCTATACTTTGTTGTTAATATCATTCTTTTTTGAAGCATTTCCTCCACACACACAAAAAAAATACCATTACCTGCCAACATAGAGAAATAAATATGTGAGCTTAAGATTTACTTGAATCTAGAGAACAGTTTAACTGGGCTTGAACAAATACCACCAAATACAAATAAATCCTTGAGAGGAAATAAGAAATCTCTGGATTAGTGTGTTTCCACCTGGAGTTTGTAATATCTAGAGTAATCCAATGCAGAACTTGCAAGTCTGATGCACATGTCATTCCTAATGACATTTAAGCTCTAACATGATACATAGACTTTCTACTTGCTGGATGGGATGCTGCCTAAGTTATGCCTTCTTTAAAAAAGCAAGTTTCAAAATACTTACAATATGAGTTTTCCTTTATAAGTGCACTAAATTTCAATAATTGTAAAAATATCACTATAAAACTAAATAAACTTGTCATAAATCAAAATCAAAATATTCACAGGATATTTTTTTTCACTTGGGGGCTATACAGGCTGTATTTACTTACACTATGAGCTTTCCTTTATAAGTGCACTGAGTTTCAATAATTGTAAAAATATCACTATAAAAATAAATAAATTTGTCATAAATCAAAATCAAAATATTCACCAAATCCTTTTATTTTCATTTGGGGGCTATACAGGCTGTATTTAGGACTTACTCTGAAATTGTTTTCAGAAATTATTTTTAGTGGCGCTCAGTGCTCTGAGGATCAAATCTAGATTGACTGCATGCAATGCAAGTACCTTACCTACTGTACTCCTAGGATCCACAAAATAAAATTTTAGTATTTTTTCCCTATAATCTACATGTTTGCATCCACCTACCACAAATATACTTATTGAAATACTCATCTCCAATGTGATGATATTACAGGAATGGGTGTTCCGAAGGAGATTATATGATGACTGTAAAATTCTGAGGAATGAGTGACTGTGCTTTTCAAAGATTTATGACTTACTGGGAGAGCTCTCATCTCTTTCCGTATTTGGGAGACACATTGAGAAAGCTTTGATCTGTCAGAAAGTAAGTCCTCACCAGACATTGGATTTGAAGATACATTATTCTGAGATTTTCTACTCTAGTGCAGATTTTTTTTTTACAATATGGTTTGCAATAGCCCAAGTGCATTTCAAACAAGGTACTATAATCTATGACTCAACAAAAACGGGTGAAGTACATAAGCGCTTTTAATTGAATAATTCCTAGAATCACTTATTTTACAGTACAACTTATGTGAGATACGTTGAAAACATATCTCTAGAAAGTACATCTTAAAGCTATCTATATTTCCTTTTAAGCCTTATATTTTATGATACTGGAAATAAATGGTTAAGAGTTAGCTCACACTTATTGCAGTGCCCGATATTTAATAGGCACACTGTCATTTTTGCTTAATTGAACTGAATTAAATTCAACAATCTTTCTTAAAGTGTATTTATTCAGGTATATTTATGATTGTGTAAAAATATAGACTTTGAAACAAACTAGCAGAAATCTTTTGGGCTTCAAAATCATTTGGATTTAAAAGTTATTGAGAGTTGTGTTCAAAACCGCAGCATGGAATATATGTGTTAGGATGAAATCTATATTGTAATGATTTTCTGCCATTTCCTCTCTAACATCTTTCTTTTTCAACCCTATGAGTTTTTATATTTGTTTATCTCTGGCACATGCAATAACTAAAAGAGATTAATTGAGTCAGACATTCTCTGACACAGTCAGAATTTTAGCACAGATATCTTTTATACATGGGTCTCAATAGAGAAAACACTTCAAGCCCATAGTAACTCTTAATACCCTAAGTCTTTTATAAACTGTGTTTATTCATGTTTATCTATACAGAAATTTCAACTGTTTGGTAATTATTATATTTCCTGTCATTTTATCACAGTAGTTACTTTTTATTCTTCCTTAACACAAGATGATCTTAGAGTCAAGATAACAAAGGAAAATAAAATGTACCTGGCCATATCCCTGAGAATATCTTCCAGAAAATTTTTGAATATATTCAGATATCTGGGTAGGATATCTGACACAGCAAACGAAGAGCCTAAAGTCAGTCATAGAGTCATATCAAGACTCAGGTTAGTAGCAACAAGACAAAATGTGTGTCACCTAAATTATGTCCCCTATGTAACAAAACATTTTTTTTCTTTACGTTGGGCCACACACGGTGATGCTCAGATGTTGCTCCTGACTATGTGCTCAGAAATCGATCCTGGTTTGGGGGATCATATGGGACTCCTGGAGATTGAATGGCAGTTCGTCCAGGGTCAGCCATGCGCCATTGCTCCGGCCAGACAAAACATTTACAAGGATCTTTTCTAAGAAGGCCAGTAGTGAATAGAATTGAAAGGGGAACATTTCACACCTGTCTGTAACTCACCTTTTATTGATCTTTCTACTATCACTGTTATCTTTCTTTAGATAACATTAAATTCTCCCAATTTTTTTAGATTTTTTTATTTCGTAATTTCCTCTGTTCTACATATAGCCCCCCTCCTCTTTTTTACTTCTTTTTTTCTTTCTTCACCTCTCAACCCTTAAGTGAGCATCTGTATTTGTGTGTATCTGTGATTGTCTCCATAACCTGTGCCACTGAAATAGGCACTTATTGTCAACTCCTTCATTATGGTGTTCATCCAATAATCAATGACATAAATATCATGACAATTTTAGTTTCAGACTGGCAAGGGTACATATTAGTTCTATACTTATATATATCCAGGTTACTAGAGGAACAGAGAAAATAAAATACTTTGAAGAACTCTTAAAAAGTAATCTCTGTGTATCTATCAGATATGGATAACTGTGATCACAAGAATACACAATTATGAGTTGGATCATGAGCTGAAAATGCCATCACCGAAATAAGTTATGATGAAATTATTTTTGAAGATAAAAAATGAGAAGTGATAGATTGGCTGAGAAAAATTTTTTATATTTTATTTTCAATCAAAATTATTATCATTTGTGTTTTGAACTTTGGTCCTAAGAGCTATCTCCTGCAGTGGAAATCTTCAGTTTCCTAAGCAGTTCTGAAATTGAGTTTATTATAGTTAATTTAGAGAGAATATAGGTATATATTAAAGGACTTTTACTTGTAATCTGTTACTGAGGTTTTATATTCCAAACGGACATGCCATATATCAAGTGTAAATAGGAGCTTTTATCTAAGAAGCAAACTGAGAAAAAAAATGCAATATTTGGTTTCAGTTATCTCCCCCCTGTGCTCTATGATCTATAGAAAATAAAAACAGTTTCATCTTGTTGATAAAGGACTAACACTAGACAAACCAAAAAAAAAGTTCTTTTTTATTTCTCTTTCTAGTCTTTCTAGATCACAAAATCCTCTATTGAAGGACAGATGGTTCAGCTTTTGGTGCAAAATATCATTCTCTCAAAAATCTGACCTACATACCTGAGAGGTTTCAATAGCTGATCTTTTTCTACTGAACAAACACAGGAGATAAACGTTGGACTAGAAGTCATCTGATGAGAGAAATATTTTGAGGAAGGATAGGGACAAAACAAAACTTCAAATATATGAAATAAATAGATAAATAGTTACAGAAAAGTAAAGTTTGAACCTAGACACAAAAGAATTTTGATGATAGAAATGAGTATAATAACCATAAAAAGAAATGATTGTAATTTTCTAGCATTTATATTTAAGACTAAACATTTTTAATGGTTAGCATCTTATATAATGATAAAAAATTGGTACATGTTAGACTGTCCACTCAAAAAAATATTGCACATTTATGAGTAAAATTGCTATAGTATCAAAAATAATTTATTATTAATATTAAGCCATAAAGTGTAAAATAAAGCAATGTATTATTTCTATATTTGTATGTATCTACTTTGGTGGGTATATGGCATAACCACCTTTCTATATATTAGTTATATACATATGTACTCAAGAATATAATACTATATATATACATTATTGCAACCTCATAAAGAAGTAAAGAACAATAAAGATGATATTCAGAAATTTTTTTTATTTTGGTTTTGGGGCACCAAATTAAATTTAAACAAAAAAATGGGCAGTATTCAGTCATTATTTGCGGGAGAGCTCAGGAATCATTCCTGATGGTGCTTAACAAACTTTGTTTTGTTGTGGATAGAAACCAGACTTTCCACTTCCAAAACTAGTGCACTAGCCCTTGGAGTTATTTTTGCAGTCTAACAATTAGAATTTAACTGTTCTAAGAAGATAAGGGAGGCATTGAAAAACAAAGGAACATATAAGTAAATAATAATAATGTGCAATACTCCAATTCTTGATTTTCTGTTGATTATATAAATATACTCTTAGATTTCTGTTATGTGTGTGAATATACATATGTATATATTCTGGATATATGTATATATGTATGTATACATGTGTATATATATATGAATATTGTATATCATAACTCAACTATAAAAAACTTTGTAAATCACAATGTTTTATTAAATTATTTAATTTTTAAAAGGAGAAGAAAAAGATATAGCACTAGTATATATTACTTTTTCAAATTATGAAAGCAAGACATGATTAAAACACATGTCTCTGAGCCCAGCCAAAAAAAAAAAAAAAAAGTGTATGGCCCTAAGTCCTAAGTCATAGTATATTGCAACAACAAAACAACAACAAAAAAGAAGAAATAGCGAGAAAGAAAGGAAGGAGGGAGGAAAGCAAAAAAGAGAGGGAGGTAGAGAGGAAGGAGGGAGAGAGGGACAGTGGGGGGTAATAGAGGGAGAGAGGTGAAAGGGAGGGAGAAGAGGAAGGAAAGGAGAGGAGGGAGAGAGGAAAGGAGAGGAGGGAGGAAGAAAGGAGAGGAGGGAGGGAGGGAGGGAGGAAGGAAGGAAGGAAGGAAGGAAGGAAGGAAGGAAGGAAGGAAGGAAGGAAGGAAGGAAGGAAGGAAGGAAGGAAGGAAGGAAGGAAGGGAGGGAGGGAGGGAGGGAGGGAGGGAGGGAGGGAGGGAGGAAAGGTTGGGAAGGAAGGATAAAGGGAAGGCAGGCTGGTAGGAGAAAGGGAGGGAAAGAAGGGAGGGAGAAAAGGAGGGAAGTAGGGAGAGAGGGAAGGAAAGAGGGAAAGAGGGAGAGAGGGAGGGAAGGAGAGGGGGAAGGAGGGAGAGAGGTAGTAAGGACTACAATCACATTTCTCAGTAATAATATTTACCACAGAGAAAGAAAACAATAAGCTTATCATAACTGAAGGTATCATATATGAGCCCACCCTGTTAGCATACCATTTGCATCTTATCCTAAATATCTGCAGTGTCCATTATAAAGCACTTTGTACTATATAAATAATAGCAAAGAAGTATACATTATATTTTATTACCTTATCAAGGATAGGGTAATCTATTTATTTCTTTGAATATATTTTTCTAAACTGGCGGTTTAGGGGTCTGAAGAGATAAGGTTCTTGCCTGTGTGCCATGACACTGGTTCTTCCTTGGTAATATGTTTATAGTCCATTGACCACAAACAGGAATCAATACTAAATATAAATCCAGGAATACTGACCACCAGCACGCACACGTATGTCCTGTGTTACATGCTGCAAAAGAGAAATCCCTAACATTCCAAATACGCCATTAATTCAGCAATATATTATCCCCTGATTAAAGTATCATGCAGTTTTGAGAAGATCATTTTCTAACATCCAGGCATTCTGATTTCTCACAAAGGTGTAACATATCAGAATATATTCCAACTACTTAAAATAGCATTGAGGTAAACTGGACTTTAATGTCACAGAAATTTGAGTGAATTCTGATTAAAGTGATGCAAGTCCGCATTTTTCAATGTTTTCTCGCCTCCACCACAAAAAGACTCTATTTCTCAAATGTTATGAATTGTTACCCAAGTTCTCCTGGGAGCGTCATGATAATTACCACTGCTTCTGCAGAGTTACAAATCTACTACATCGATTTCAGGCAGAAGATATATGTCTAAAAATATCATTTCTCTTTTCTGTAAAGCCCTGACCCAATTATCTAGACTAGGTTTCCCTAACTGGGGAGTTAGATTTTAAAGAAACTGCCTCTGTTCTTTAAGGCCTCTAGTGTGCTATCTGTTAACAATTTGCAGGTTTCAACCCATTGGGAATAAGCTGTATCTATCTTCTCAGTCTAACATAGACACACACCCACATGTACCAAATGCCTATTCACTTTCAACGCTTTAGATGTTACTGAAATGCACTTACAATAAGGATTCATGGACTTATTTGCTATGAATTTCAAGCTGGGTGTCCACAATTTTGGAATGGATTAATGTGTATAACAATGGGAGATTTAAGTTGAATGTTTCCCATACACACATTTGAATTACTGCAATCTTTGATACGAGTACAGTAACAATTTCTTATAAATAAAAAATTAATCTTTTAACAGACATATTTCTACTGTTCCCTCCTAAATATTTATAAATATTCATCAGCACAGTTAAGGAAAAAACTTTTCAAACACCCAATTAATGTTAATCTAGGTCCCACTCAATTTTTATTTTCTTTTTGGATTTTGGGCCAGACCCAGTTCTGTGCTCAGGGATTTTGGGCCAGACCCAGTTCTGTGCTCAGGAATGTCTCCTGGAGGTACTTGGGAGACTATAGGTAATCTAACTACTGAACTGAGTTCAGCCACATACACAGAGAACACCTTAACCCCTATACCTTCTCTTAGGTCTCTCAATCTCCTTTTGAGCTTTTCTTTTTTTGTTACTGTGTCTATTAGAGACTCAGTTCTTGTACAAATGTACAATTCCTTTGGGAATATTATCCTGTGATTTTAGCTTCAGGAATTACTCATTAATTTATTGGTTTCAGTGGATTTCTATTCTCCCAGAGAAGCTCTAGCTCTCTCTGAATCACAGGTTTTATTTTTATTCCCCAAATCTACATTTTCTTAGATAACATATATCTAACTGCCATGTATCAGGCAATCCCTCTGTAGACTGTGATTCTTACTAGATTGGGCTTATTTCTGTTTCATTAGCCATGACAACTGCAAAAATATGTTAGACACAGTTGAAAAAAAATTATGGAATGAATAAATATAAAAAAATTTGTCAAGGAAATGTAGTCTAAGACTGCTCTTCAAGCAAGCCAGTGTTATCCTTTGAACATGGATCTCAATTGCTTGTCTCAATGTCTCTTTGTTCTTTCCCACTCTTGAGGAGTTTTTCTCTCTTAAGCATTTACTTTTTCTTTCTCTCCCCCTCATGTTTTAATAATAAAGTTCCAATAAAAAACTACCTTCACTCCTCTCAACTCCCCCAAATATGTAGCTTAAAAGAAAATAATTGGGCAGATTGTCTAAAACTTTATTTATTTGATCTGGAATCTGCTACTAATTACTCCAAATCTTTGAGAAAGAGAAAAAAGTCATTTTCCTTCAGAGGTTCCTTTTCATTATGGAAAAATATGGTAGTTAAACAAGATGTTCTCAAAGGTCCTTTTCAACTGTTAGTTTCAATTTTTATAATGCTTTCTGCTTGGTTACTCCATCTGCCCACAATGTATATTATTGGTGTGTTCTATTATTCAAAGAGGCATAGGAGAAGAAAGTTTAAATTACATTTATTCAACCAGAAGACACTTGTAACATACTCTGGTAATAACGATGCCAAGTTTTTCTTCATTTTTTCTTGCTCTGAAGCAAAACTAACAACAAATTTATAATATACTGTTCTCATTTAGACTAAAAGAAAGTAAATAGAGAAAAAATATAGCCAAACAGCTACATATCTAGATTATTTTTAAACCAATTATTTATGTTCCTAAAATTGTGACAGAAAATAAAATGGAGGGTCATATTTTTAGTATATAGATGAACAATTTAATTTTGACATTTTCTCTTTTGCTAACCACCATTTCTTGGTAAGTAATATATATTTCTGAAATGTTTATATTGAATGACAACTCTCAGTACCACTCTGCAAATGTAAAACAATTAGGTAGGAAAATTATTACAGAAAATTTTCATTAATTTAATCCCCAGTATTTAAAAATATGCTGAGATATTGACTTGGCAAAATTGTTAAAAATAATTTGCTAAGCATTTAGCTCTCTCTTCATATAATTTATCAGGAAACAGAGAGGTACAAGATTGTCCTTTAAAGACAGTCTCGGTTTCAGTAAGTGAAAAGGCAGGGAAAGACATTTCTGGTAGAGAGAACTGCCTGACAAAAGGTCAGTACAGAGCACTCATCAAGGAAAAGTTTATATATGAGAATCTTAAAGCTGAAGCTTCAGAATCAGAAAAGAGAATCTAACACACTATTTTTTTCTGCTTCATTTTTAGTATTTAAGTATTTGTTTAAACACTGTGGTTTAAAAGGTTGTTCTTTCATACAGTTGTCTTTTTTTGTTTGTTTGTTTTTGTGCCACACATGAGGTTGCTCCTGGCTATGAGCTCAAAAATTGCTCTTGTCCTGGGGGACCATATGGGATGCTGGGGCTCAAACCCAGGTCTGTCCTGGGTACGTGCAAGGCAAATAAATACCCTACTGCTGTGCCATTGTTCCATCCCCAGATACAGATTTTTTTTACCCACAGTTGCAAAGTTGTTCATAATTGAGTTCCAGTCAATTCCAGTCAATAGTGTACAACACCTTCACCAGTGCATATTTCCCCCATCAATCTAACACACTTTAAAAGACATTCAAAGTATGAGTTTCCCAGTACTAAATAAGCAGCCAATGAGAACTTTGGAATGGAGAGATCTGCGCAGAAATTTTAGTTTCATGACTAGTTATGTATCAGGATAAAATTACAGGGAGTGCATATGTGACAGAAAGAATGACAAAAGGAAGAATAGTTGAGAAAAATCAATATAATATAGAAATCAATTGGAAAAAGCTTGGCTAAAAAGTAGAGTAGCAGAAAATGAGCCTAAGTTACTGAGAAAATGATGTCACAAGAAAGACAAGTCAGAAAGAGATGTGGATTCACTAAAAAATATTAAATGAAAATATTATTGACATATAATACTTAAGAAGTGTACAACTTAATAATATATTTGTATATGCTATAAAACCATTACAAGACTCCTTATCATTTGTCATCACTTTGTAGTTCATTTGGGTAGAGGGGCAGGAGCAAATCTGGCTCTGATCAGTGCTTACCTCTGTCTCTGCACTCAAGAATCACTCTAGGTGAGGTTCACCAGGACTATAATGTAGTGAATGAAATTGAATTCAGGTCAGTTTTATTCAAGGCAAGTAGCTTATCTGCTATCCTATTGCCTGGGCCCTATTTACTTCCATACATTTGTTTATATTCAAGTGCTATTGTGCTTATGTTGAATTTCAAGTAAAAAGCATCAAAAGCAGAAAGCAATCTGATGTTATAAATTCTAGGTGTTGGTCAGGTCCAATTACATTACTTTGGTTGTTATTTCTGATACCTCTTGTGTTAGATATCATAGTTTAGGGTTCAATTACACAGTTTACCCTCTGTATTTGTCTTGCTAAAGAATCTTATCTAGTGGACCTGCTTTCCTTTTCTTGACTGTATATTTGCTTGAATTTGTTGCAAACATGATAAACTCAAATCAATAAATAAAAATGAAGCTGCTGGACTCATTTTGCTTTTATAAATAAAACATTTGACAGGCAAAATTGGGATTAGTTTTTAGGGAAAAATAGCTATTAAGAGATCACTAGAAGTGATTTACTAATACTCTGAAAGACTGGATGGTCTTAATGGGAGCTCCATTTACATTCAATTAGCTCAGAAAGGAAGTAGCTGTGGTTCCTTTTCCAAAGAAGCCTGGGGCTGTTGGCAGAAATCTGACTGCTGCTAATTTATTGCACTTTCTGAGTCTTGTTGAAGACTATCTTCACCTCAATGGAAGGGATAGCTTATTTGATTGGGGTCCTTCAGGCTAGACTGATTGTTTGCATAGACACATTAAAATGGGAAAACACCATACATACAGATAAGTTCTTATCTAATAAATCTCAGTACAATGTACCCTACAGCCCGGAACATTGATATAATGACCTGGCACAGGCCTCAGAAGAATGGGCATCCTCCATTCATGCCGGAACCAGGCAAGCTATTTACGAAACATCCAAGGTCTTTTATAGCAACAGCTGGAAGCAGTCCTCTACCAGGAAAGACACTACCAAGGGTCTGACATCGACCTCCTAAAAGAGACTTCCGTTTATACTGAGAAGACTTGACAACAATAATGACCTGCTCTACAGGACATGGTTCTCTCTAGTGCCCCTTCAGTGTAAGGTGAAAGGAGAGGATGCTCTGCACCATCCTGACTGCAATATGGGATATGCAGACTCCAGGATCTTTAATACAGAAGCATGATACCAACAACAGAGACTATGTGAGGAATGGAGGTGTATTGCCACTACAGACGATGACTTGAATTGGACAAACTAGTTTGCTTGGAGCCTAGAGTCAGTCCTGTGCCAGGAAACTTCAGGGGTAGGGTCTCCTTGTATTTAGACCATAATTTGTCTTTCCATGTCCCTTATGTTTTGGTGGGCCTATGCAAACAAATGCCACTTTAATACCGTTTTTTACTATGTTCCCTTGACTCCAATCCTTAAGAAAAACAACCCACTAAAACTTTTGAGGTTAACTTAAACTAGTAAGCATGTGCATGGAACTAGAGAAATGTACTTTGCCCTCAATGTTTAAGGAGTTACATAAGTCTAATGTCTTTAGATTATATTGTGTGCTGCTAAGAAATAGTATGTACTACAACTGGGGATTTGAGGGACAAAGTAATTGTATTGTACATGGGTTCAGTTTTGTTTTTCTTAATTTTCTTTGGCTGAAAGTTCAAGGCTGGGATATCATCGATGGGACTACCGAGAATTCTGTTTATGGGTGATTGGGCTTCCACTGTAACTTTACCCTGTCCTCTTTCTTTGCATCTTTGTTGTCATAATTAAAATTAAAAAAATTAAAAAAAAAACAAACATCACCACCATCAGTATGCTGTTATCTTTTCTGAGCATTTAGATAATATTTTCTCTTTTTCTATTATACTGGCGATATCTGGAATAAGCAGGAAAGAAAATGTGCTTACTCCATTTTGAGTGAAAATAAGTACTAAAGCAATTAAATGCTGTTTTCTTTCTTAAAAGCAGGTAAGTCAGAGAAACAAATGAAAAGCAATTATGAGTCACTCAATTGTTCTTTCTAGAGATATTTTTATCTTGGATCTGCACTGGCCTATTGAGAATTCAAACATTTGTTGACTAAATTTACTTGGCAGTTCTGAAAATGCCAAAGATAAGCAAGTAGTGCTCTTAGAAGTACACAGCATATATTGATCTCTTTCTTGATCATTCTAGACATATCATGAAAAGGTTAATAGCATATAGATTAATTAATGTCCTTTGAGAAATTGCCAAACTTTAACATCTGAAAAAAAGTTCATTTTTGTCTTTTCAAATGTATTTCTCACTCTCTTTTTCACTCAATGGGAATTTAGACTGCAACTACTTTTCTGGACAGCTGAGGGCGCAAGTGAACTGCTTTAGACCTTTAAACAAGCCAGTTCCTTTGTAGGAAAGGAGCAGGTGAAGGAGCCATCTCCAAAGAGGGTCAAATGAATTGAAAAGAAGGCAGAGATGTGAGGGATGGTGGGTAGGTTGATGTGATTGTTGCAACACAGCAGTCTCAAACGGTCTTGAGAAATATAAAGCAACAACAAACAAACCACATACTACACATACTGTTTAATTATTTCAGTGAAGCAAAATGCAATGAGCTTCCAGAATAACATCACTTTTGGATTTTGTGCTTTTAAATGTTCTATTATTTAAAGTATTTCTCTAAGTTTTATAAATCAACATGACATTTTAAAAAACTAAAACGCTGATATTTTTTTATTTCTCATTCATTGTATATGATTCATTGCATTTCAAACAATAGTTGTTTTATAATTAATGTTTCAGATTAGGTAAAAAAAATAAGAAAAACACTCTTTTTCTGAGTGTAAATACTTTGATTCATTTTGAATAATACCCTGAATGAAAGAAGAGGTCTCAATATACCTTTAGTGTCCCCTTGCTGGCTGCTGTAAGCAGTGTCATTTTTTGACTGTCTCCAACCTACATCTTTAAATGTTCCAGTTACTCCCCAAGACCATTCTGTCACTGAGTTTAGAATCGGAAGGAGACTTAGATAATAGGTAATCCCGAAGGCAAATAGCCAAACTGAAAAGATTCAGACTTGCCAGACCATTTGGTAAGATCCTTGCAATCTTTGTAATATTCTTATCAATAAGGAATGCTAAAAGTCTAATAAAGTCTATACAAAGACTCAGTTTTTCTATAAACCACCCTCACAAAAGAAGTCATATAAATTTAGTCCTATTCTAAGTTCCTCTCCACATGAATTCTTTATCACTTCTCCTTTACTTTCCTATAAAGGTTTCTACCTTCTACTTGAATTTGAGCATCATTATTGCTCAATATTTGCATTCTTAAAACAATTGAATAACCTTGGAGCCAGAGCTATAGCACTGCAGTAGGGCATTTGCCTTGCACGCAACCAACACAGAACAGACGGTGGCTCGAATACCAGCATCCCATATGGTCCTCTGGTGCCTGCCAAGGGTGATTTCTGAGCACAGATCCAGAGGTACCCTTGAGTGCCAAAAATAAAATTAAAAAAATCATCAACAACAACAACAAAAATATTGAATAACCTGAGAATTATGGAGCAAAATGAAGACCTGCCCTCACCACTCATGCATCATGATCATTCATTATAATATATTAACTAAAACACTAACTTTGCAGATATTAGCAAGTAACTTCATAATGTAATACACTTAAAATGTGTATTTGTCTGGCTCTTCTAGGAGAGTTGAAGGTTTGCAAGTTGTCAGTGTTCATGTATCACATATATTATTAGAATCTAAGATTTAGAATTAACTGTAATCTAAATGATGAGGTTAGAATATAATATGCCTTTGCTTAGAAATATCATTGCTTTGGCTTCTGTACCCTGTTTGCTTAAGGAAGTTAACTGTTGTAAACCTGGCTTTGCTGTGAGCCTAAGTGCAGCTATGACAGGTTGTAGTTTTAAGGTAGAAAGACTAGGCCCATAATTATTAGCCAGTTCCTGGAACCAGACCCTAGGGGTAAATGCCAAGAAATACATCCAGCTGACAGTCAGCCAGATGACAATCACATCCTGGATCTGCAGCATTAGACAGATAACCAGATGACACTGCACACTGAGTCTGGGAGTGAGGGTGGGGGGTTGACACCCAGGTATTTGTCTGTTGCTACATTTGAACTACAACTAATTCTAACCCAACCTTGTACTAAGGACCAATAATTTTAAAGATTAACTACACAGGGGTAGGAATCCCCTAGGGGTCTCAAACTCGCAGCCCTCCGTACAACATTTTGTGGCCCTGCCCTAGAGGAATCTTTTATTGTTTTGTTTTTTTCTAGTTGTTTGGGTCACCCCCCCAATGTTCAAGGCTTACTACTGACTTTGCACTCAAGGATCACCCCGACTTTGCCTCCTGCGGCCCCCAGGTAAATTGAGTTTGAGACCCCTTTGCCGAGGGTCCGAGAGCAGGACTCATAGCACAGAGGCGGAGAATGGTATCATTTAAATAGATCAATTGGCTATTAATTTGTACAAATATATGTTTTACATTGGTAAGTGAAAAAGTTCTTTGTTTTCTTCAGATCAACAGCTAACTGTATGATTTTGTATGTAGC
This sequence comes from Suncus etruscus, assembly GCF_024139225.1. Taxonomy (NCBI): domain Eukaryota; kingdom Metazoa; phylum Chordata; class Mammalia; order Eulipotyphla; family Soricidae; genus Suncus; species Suncus etruscus. The sequence continues at coordinate 35,324,602 of NC_064860.1, read as the reverse complement.
ATTAAAATAAGTAACAATGTATGCAGTGCTATATTTGTTTTAAATGTCTAGAAGGTTTTGCAACTCCCAGGTTTTTTTTCCTTCGGAAAGGAGACCAAGTGGCTCTTTATGTTTTTTTTTTTTTTTTTTTTTGGTTTTTGGGCCACACCCGGCATTGCTCAGGGATTACTCCTGGCTGTCTGCTCAGAAATAGCTCCTAACAGGCACGGGGGACCATATGGGACACTGGAATTCGAACCAACCACATTTGGTCCTGGATCGGCTGCTTGCAATGCAAACGCCGCTGTGCTATCTCTCCGGGCCCGGCTCTTTATGTCTTAATGGTTGCCGATCCCTACCCTAGATCAAGCCTATGTACCCTTTAAATTTGGCCAATGAGTCATTGTCAGGGACCTCATTTCTTAGAAGATGTTGGACTCCAGCATGCTGGAATAAACTCCCTTGCACTTACATTTCTGCCTGTCTCCCTGGTGGTTTTTTGGGTGGTGAATCTTGAGTTCTGGATTTAACAATCTAACTTATTCCACCCTCAGATTCAAGTCCAAACTGCTTGATAAAATTCACCTCTAATACTGAAAACTGCACTTCTGCAGAAAGCTGAAAACCCTTCAGTTTTTATTCAACAACTTTGGAAGTGCCTGGTCCAACTGTTGAATTATAAAACGTCACTGCATCTGAGCTATTATTTCTGTATTTATTCTTTATTTCAAGAAGTCCATCTGTTTACTTTATTAATAAAACCTAGGGAAATCCCTTGACAGAGGTGGCCATGGATACCAGGGTTCATTCTCAGCTGGAAGGCAGGCAGAATAGAAAAAAAATCATCATATTTCTCACTCCCACACCATGGCAATACGATCTTGGGAAGTAGTATTAATACCAAGTAGCCCAAAAGCTGCCAGGGCACACCTTGTGGGCCACACATTTGTGGCCACACATTGACAACCACTCTAATAAGGAACTCTTAAAAAGCTCCATGTGGGCAGATTGGGAAGAAACCTCTAAAAACCAACTTGCAACAAAAGAGGTAAGCACATGTACACCCCAAGTAATGTATCCTTTGTGGGGAGGAACAAGCTCTGCCCCTAGGTACATGGTGCCCACACACAAGCTGTCCTGATATCCTTTCTTGAGATGACACTTTCATACTTGGAAGCTGTGATGTATGCTAGGGCCCTCTGAGCACTCTGGCACAGTTCATGTTCTCTCTTGAATGAATTTCTTTCTCTCTCTTTTTCCTTCTCCTTCTTTGAAATCTCCAGATAAAACTTGTTTTTGCTTCACTACTAAATATCCTTCTGAAATTCTTTTCTGCAAGGAAAGATGATGACCCAAAAGCATTGAGTAAGATGTAGGATTGGTAGGTGCAGCTCAGGACATGAAGCTCATCACATAGAGTGATGAGTGCAGTTGGAGAGATGACTACACTGAAAACTATCATAACAATGTGAATGAATGAGGGAAGTAGAAAGCCTGTCTCGAGTACAGGTGTAGGGGAGTGGGGAGGAGGGAGATCTGGGAAATTGGTGGTGGGAATGTTGCACTGGTGAAGGGGGTGTGTTCTTTACATGACTGTAATTATACAACTATAATCATGTTTGTAATCACGGTGTTTAAATAAAGATTAAAAATTTTTTTTAAAAATTATATGAAGAAAAAAAAAGATGTAGGATTGACTTTACTTCCTTAAGAATAGATCATAGTACTCTTATTTGCTGTTTTGTGGGGAGAGGGTTCTTTGTTTATTTGGGGGCTACACCCAGTGGTGCTCAGGGGTTTCTCCTGCCTTTGCACTCAGGAATCACTCCTGACAGGCTCAGGGGACCATATGCGATGCTGGGAATAAAAATTGGCTCAGAAACATGTAAGTCAAGTGTCCTACCACTGTACTATTGCACCAACCCTCATAGCAGACTCTTATCAATCCTAGATTTCTTCAGCCATTCCCGGATGACAAAGGTTGACAGAGACAAAGCAGTGGATTTCCTTCCCATGGCTGCTACTTCTCTCCTCACTTCACAGAAGTCTTCTGGCAATGCCTACCAGAATAGGGAAGAAAAATATTGGCCAAGAGATTTCTGCTATGTTCGATGTCCAGGAAAGGAAAACGTTCATAAAGAGACAAATTTATTTGTTATACATATTTTAATTGAGATTATAGACTATTCTATTTATATTCTGTCCCCAGACTAAAACTGCAAAATCATATATGTATTCATTGTATTTCATTTTTCATGACACACATTGTAAAATGTTTTCTTCTGGGCCTAATGATAGTCTCCTGAACTGGCAAAATTCATCTTATCCACCTTCTTCTGCTGCCTCTTAAGTCTTAGTCAAACTGAAGCAAGAAAAAAAAATTCTACTTTTAGATCTTTCAAATTTGATTCCAGGGATGATCCCTCCTTAAAAAATCTGAGACAAGAGTAACTGCATTTGCTTATAGCTGCCCATCTCTCTACCTCCACATATCTAGAATGTTCTTCTTGACTAAAACTAACTTTAACTTCAACTGAAAAAATTCCTAATATCCTCAGAAGTTGTCGTTTTATTTATTTATTTATTTTTTGGTGGGAACCACACTAAGCTTTGCCTACAGAGGTGGACCATATGTAGTGTTAGAGACAGAAAAAAATTTTGAAGTTTTGCACAACATGCATCACATGTCTATTATTTCTTATGATAATTATGTCTTTCTATAATGGAGATCTTTGTTGACATTTTTAGCTAGACAAAGCTGATATATGGTAGACATTTATCCAATAATTATTTAATTTAATGATTTAATACATAAAATATCAATAATAGTTAATTAACAAAACAATTAACTCAATTTATTTCTAAAAAAAGTTAACTTTTAGAGTGGCATTTGATAAACCTGGTGGTATTAAAGTAATGCTCATAGATACAAAACTGCAACTACTATCTAATCCACTTGAATTAGAGTCTTGCTGAAGACATCTCCATTTAATCCAATGGGTTACTGCTTGTGTAGCTTTAAAAATGAGACGTTTTAAAGCATGAGGAAAATATTAAGAGGCTCTTTACTATCAACACTTAACCATCCTGAAAAATATAAAGAGGATATATTATAAAGTACACTTGAGTTCCACAATATCTAATAGTATTTCAGTTATCAATTAACAAAGAAATACTAATTTTCTTAAAATTCTTTTAAAGCATTTTCTTGAGTTTAGAGTGATGTAAGGAAAACTCCAGGGAAGTAAATATAACTTATGTAAAATTTAAGTTCATATACATATGTATATAACACTAGTACTAATTATGCACATTTGTTTATGGTAAACATTTATAAATAAAAGAGAGATTTAGATTTGGGTAGAAATTGAGATTCAAATATAAGAAATTTACAATAGAAAATAAAACACAAATATTTACATTTGGAAATAGAGTTGTTTTCCGTTTACTTCAAACCTTCATTTAGTTTCTTAAGATAAATTGAATAAGTTTTTACGCTCACCCTCTCTCATTAGCTAAATATATATTTACAAGTTTTTCTACAACCTTCAAAACAGATGTATACTTAAGTACCTAAAAGCAAATAATTCATCCTTTTCATTTAATAGTTATCTTGAATGCTGTGATAGAACAGATGTGTAAGATGCAGACTCACTCTGGCTCGTGTATCTGGAAATTAATTTTACCAAGGAAAAAATTAGCACATATGTATCATTATATCAAAGAATTAACTATGTGGCTGAGATGGATGTATATTTAGGAATATAAAATTGTTTCTGAAAAAATGTTTATTTAAGATGGAGCTGAATAGGTAGATTTTTGAAAAATTGTCCAATTATAAAGTACTCACAATTAAATAAAGATAATCAGAAATGAAATTGAGCCAATATGAAAGAAACATTTTAATAATTATAATGTGTCATATATTAACATAAAACACATAAGTAAAGTTTATGTTAATGTAAGTGGCCCTTAAAGAGTGGTGTCCCTGGATAGACGGCTCAGAATCAGTTCAAAGCTTTCTACAAATACAAATATTTGAATCTTTGAATCTTTCTTTAGACACCTAAGTCATCATTTTGAGCTTGGATGTCAAAGGTCTTTATTAACAAAACTTTTAGGTGAACCTAATAATCACTAAAGTTTGGAGATGATGTATTTCAGCGAATGAGAAAATCATATTGGCAGATATACAAGAACTAGAAGATATTCAAGGAGCATAATTGCATGTTATATTAGACATATTTCAGTGAGTTTATTGGCATCAAGGATGATTTATTTAGCTTATAAAACATCGAAAAAATCAGAAGGGTTAAGATATGTTAAAATTGTTATCAGAATGTCTATAACTTTTAAAAAGTTCTCTCAAGCCACCCAGTTTCTAGGTATAATATTGACACATAATTTAAAAAAAATGTCAAATATTATTAAATAAGATTCATTAGACCTCTATTCATTTTTTCTCACCTTTAAAAAATGTTTATTGTACTTCTTTAGTTCATTGGAGTGAAGAAAAATCTACCATTTAACATTGGTTAAACCGATGGTTTCTAGTTTGTTTATTTTTTAAGAGATCATGATCTTTTTGTAGCAACTTTAGTTATTAACATGAGGAGAAAATATTATAGTTCACAGTTTTTGATTTAAATGTTTTTATTCTAAAATTAGTTATTAAATAAATATACATTCCTTTAGCAATATACTTTATATCAAAAATAAAACTGTCCTTTTACATATAAATATATAAACTTAAAATATGCTTTTATTCATAGTTTTTGAAGAGGAAGATGCTTTTGATTTAATTGAGCTACAATAATATTGGAGACCCTTCTAGAGAATCTTAAAGAATGGAGTGCTGATTGTTTATTTCAGGAAAGAAAATAAAGGAAGGTTTAAGACAAGAATTGGCAATTTGAAGCCTCACATTTGTGCAAGATTTTCTAGAAGCTAAGCCAAATGTTTCAAGAGTAATTTGAATTCAAAGTCATCCAGAAAGAATTGTGAGTATATTTACATGTACTGTGTTCTATAACACTTGAAATTCCTGTATCATCTCAAAACTATTTGGAGAAATAAGTTCCTTTTTTCCTGCAGCATAAGTATCTTAGGTTTATGGATGCCTATGGGGATAGGAATGGTCTTTTCTCCAGGAGCATGCATGTTCTGGAACTTCAGTCTAACTTACAAGCTGAAAGTGTCCTTGGTATTTTGGAATCCCATCATTTATTAATTGAACTACTCATTGGAATTTATATGTTTCATATCAACTTTTTGGTAATTTTGGACTGTGCAGAAGAATGAAGACTAAGATTCCCAGCATTCACTTCTTGGTTATTCCCAACTAACTGTCTTAATTCATTTCTTGTATTTCAAACTGGAGTTCTATTTATTTCCATCCTTTTAAGTATTGTGTTCTTTGTTGATGAATTTATTGTATAAAATGTTCCACAACTAAGGATTGGAGTTAGTGGAAAATAAATTCTCAAAAGATATGATGAATAGTATAGAAATTATAATTAACATGATAGTACAAAGTAACCACAAATCTCAAAATCTGTTTAAAGGGTAGAGTTCTTGCTAAGTGTTTTTAGCATAGAAACAAAAATGATTAAAAAATAGGAAAGAACACAAATGTACATTTCCTTTATATATAGTGATGAAATGATCATATAGTGCCTCTAAGTGCAGGAAGGATTATAGTTTGTCTTCTGGAATATTAGGTAACATCATTCATTTCACGCATGCCTTTGCTATTGTACATTGGTATATATTTATTGTTAATGAATCAAATGTATAATATGTAACATATATAAGTAAAATTATCTAATAGAATTGTATAATCATATAATTCTATGTAATATTTTATCTAAGTATATCTTAACTATTATATGTACCATGATGTTTACATAATTATATTATTACATTTTATATAATTACATTATGTAATTAATGCAGTGACACTGAATATATACCAATAGAACTATTAATACTCAGGCATGAATGAATATTATAAGAAACCTTCATTTTCTGTTAATTTGTATCTTTTAACTATTATTTTTTGGCTTTTGGACCACACTGCTGGCATTCAGGTCTTACACCTAGCTCTGTATTCTGGGATCACTGTTGGAAGGCTCTGGGGCCCATATGCCATTGTCATGATAGAACCTGGGTTAGGTGTTTGCAATGCAAGTGTTCTGCCTGCTGTGCTATCTCTCCAGACCTACATTTAAGTATTTTGGGTTTTCACTCCTAGGGATATACCATAGGAATACAAAAATACAATACAAAAATCTTTTCCTCACACCTATATTCATTGCAGCACTATATACAATAGTCAGAATCTGGAAGCAATCAAGATGCCCTTTAACAGATGAATGATTAAAGAAACTGTAGTTTCTTTGCATACACAATGCAGCCTTCACGAGAGATGAAGTCATGAAAATTTCCTATACATGGATATACATGGACTCTATTATGCTGAGTGAAGTAAGTTAGAGGAAGAGAGATAGACACAGAATAGTCTCACTCATATATGTTTTTTTTTAAAAAGTAAATACATTATTGTAATAATCCCAGAGACAATAAAGTTAAAGGGCCAAAAAAAAACCAGCTCACAGTATGAATGAATCTCACCACAAAGAGTGGTGAATTCTGTTAGGGAAATAACTACATTAACAACTAGCATGACAGTGTTAATGAATGAGAGAAATATGTCTGTCTTGAATACAGGCAGGGGTGGGGGAGGAGGGGCACATTGGTAATGGGAATGTTACACAGGTAAAAAGGAGTGTTCTGTTTATGACTGAAAACCAACTACAATCATGTATGTAATTATGGTGCTTAAATAAAGATTTTATTAAAAAAAAAAAGGAAAAATATTTTTAGAGTTTTTTCCTTTGTAGATTGGGCATAGGAGCCTTTCCAGTGGTGCTCATTGACCCTTCAGTGTCATGCTGCTCACGACATTACCTAGTAATGCTGGAAGATCATGTGGTACTGAGTATAAAGCTCTAAGCTTCATGCATGGTTGATATGCACTCTAATTCAGTAAGCTATCTCTCAGGCCTTTACTAATTTTTAAAAACAAATTTATATGCACGCTATGAATTTATCAGTTGATGAAAATGTAACTGGACACACAGAAAACGATCCTCTCAAGATAATGATTCAGTATTTTCTTTCTTTTTTTGTTTGTTTTGTTTTTGTTTTGGGGCCACACCCATTTGATGCTCAGGGGTTACTCCTGGCTAAGCGCTCAGAAATCGCCCCTGGCTTGGGGGGACCATATGGAACGCTGGGGGATGGAACTGCCGTCCTTCCTTGGCTAGCGCTTGCAAGACAGATACCTTGGCTCTAGCGCCACCTCTCTGGCCCCAATTCAGTATTTTCTAATTTACTATTTTTGGTCAATTTTGCAGAATTAAATTTAGCACAAATACCGAGAACCAATTGGGCTTTAAATATAACTTTATGCATCAGTTTAGGTGATAGAAATTCCAACTCTACTCTTTTCCTATTCTCTTTTAGTTATTGTGGCTATGGATCACAATTTTTTGGATAAAGAATAGCTAGATGAGATAACATTGTATGATATTTTTCTATTATTATTGAAAGGGCATGCATTTTAATTCTGATTTATGTGTGCTTATTTATAATTAACATCTTAAAACGCCAACCAAATATTATTAAAGGGAAGACAGATTTTTTTCAATTTAGTTAAGAAGATGACTGACTTCGATTATTCTAGGAGATAAAGATGACTCATTCACTTAAAAATTCAACACAGAGAGCAGAGTAGGGAATTTTACTACCAAGAGTTAATATTGTGGAAGCACCTTGATATATTTAATTAGATGCATGAAACAACATCTTGTAAGCTGATTTTTATATGTGAGAAATATTCTAGGATGTAAGCATAGTCCCAATTTAAGTAAGTGCTGTAGTCAGAGACAATTTCAGCATAGTTCTGCATTAAAAATAAGAAAGTCTTCTATAGTCCTAAGTGATGGCAAAGTGGGTAGGACATTTCCCTTTAATGTGCTGATCTAATTTGATTATATGTATCCCAAATAGTACCTGAGTCTACCCAGCAATTATCCTTGAGCATTACTGGAAGTTACTCTAAAATTTAAAAATAAGTTAAAAATTATAAAGAACAAAAAGAAAATCAAAATAAAGTATAACCTATGCCTGTGTTATAGACAATTCTCCCAACTAAGACAAGTAAGAAGTTACAAAAATGTAATTTTATTCTTTTCTAAACAGATACATTATAAAAGAGAGTACTCAGTCCAAATAATTTCCCAATAATTTTTGTCTTTATACCCTTTAGATTTTGTAGAGTTATGAGAGAATATAGATTGCAAAGGCATGCCTCTATGTATACATGATTTAGACATGTCTCTGTATAAGGTAGATGAGTGTACATACATTTCTGTCTCTTTGACTCTCTACTTTGTTTCTTCTCTCTTTTTCTTTGTCTTTAATACACATATACACAAATACTCTAACACATACATTTTACAGCATGTTTGTAAAAAACAGTATAGCAGCATAATAACATTAAGAATATGGTTTAGTGAAAAGGTTGATGGATAACACATGTATTGACAACTCATGTAAATGTTTATTTACTAAGGAAAAGGAGTTTGTTGAATAAAATAAACTAAACTCAGGAGAATCCTTCACATTGGGAGAGTTATTGAGGATGGAGATGGTAATTTGTTGCTCAGCTACTAAAAATTCTACAATTAGGAGACATTCGGGGTCCAGAGCAATACTGATGGCCTTGTATGCAGCAGACCAACATTTAATCTTTGACATATCACCTGGTACATCGAGTACCACACAGCAGTGATTCTTGAGTGCAGAGCCAGGAGTAGCCTTTGAGTATCAAGGATATAGCCCCCAAACAAAACAAAATCAAAGAGACAGAGAGAGAGACAGAGAGAACAAAGAGGGGGGAGACTTCACATTCTTTCCATTTACAACAGAACTGAAGTCAGGGGATTAAAAGAAAGACATGGATAAATATGAAAAACTGTGGAATTTACTTAGGCTATTTTAGAGTTAAACTCATTTAATGAAAGGAGATCTTTTGGAATGATTCAAGATAACCTTTTGGCACTGAAAAAGTCCACATTGATACACTTCACATTGCTACACTCTGTTTAGCTTGATATGCCACAGATATCAGGACAGAAAAGCATCCTGGAGACAAGGTGTAAACACAAGGAGAGAATCTAGGCTATCTAAGAGGTGTTTACACACAGTAAGGACCACTGTGCCTAAGGAACAGCTGATGCTCTCTGAGGTGCAAAAAGAGAGCCACAGAAATTGCACACTGCAGCTCAGAGTATAATTTACTCCTCAGGAGGTAAAGATATCACCCTCTTTGGAAAAAATGATAAGAAAGCTATTCCCTGTGGTGGCACAGGAGGAGGGAGGCCTTTGAGAAGTCCCAGATAAAGGGACCATCAGCTCATTAAATGGAGATAGGGCAAAGATAAGGAAAATCTGCTGGGACTTCCACAGAGGTACTTGGACCCCCAGAGAGGATGTTTAGTCTGACTCTTGGGACCGCCCAGGCTTATTAATAGGGATGTGTCATATCAGATATATCTAGGTAAACTCCAAATCTTAAACTGGTGTTTTAAAAGCAGTAATTTGTAGAAAGGAAGTTGTGAAAAGTGTCAATTAGAGAGACTTTTAGGGGCAGACATTCAACAATGACAGAACCAAGGAAATGACAAAAGGAGATTTCCATCTGTTCTACAAACTGCTTCTTTAAAGGATATTATTAGTGTACAGAGGGGATTTATTTCAAAAACATATTATTAATATTCATAAAAGCATCCTTACTTTACAGGAAAGAAATAACAGTCAAGGACAAAGACGATTATATTTGAAAATAATTTTAAAATTAGATTTTACTTTCAATTATCTAGACTTTGATAACAGAGATACATTTTCTCACATAGATAAAATCTAAGGCATTTTAGGGCACTGAATTATGAATATACATATTCTAATTGTTTCATGATACTTAATAGTTAAAAGAAACATAAAGCTAATTTAAAGAATCTGCAGTTTATTAATAGACTTACAAAACTATAAATGTCTCATGATATATTTTAAATTAATGATACCTATCTTTATAGGGTATTTTCATAGACACAAAAACAAATATTATATAAGACACCTCTACCTTAGCTAATCAGATTAAGTTGATTTGAAAATTAAAAGTATAAAAGCAAAGACTTTACATGTCTAGAAAACAACTTCAAGGAGGCATGAGTGTGAGAAAAGAGATAAGAGTCTGTGATGAGGAAAGTACTTTAAACGTAAAAGGATCATTGAGATAAAAGGTATTGGTTTACACAGTTAGTATAGAAAATGCTGCTCTGAGGGTTAAATGGTGAGAGAAAATTACTCCTCAATCATTAATCACTAGAAACTAATGTTTACTCTTTAAAATGATATAAAGAGGTATGGCTGTAAACTTAAAAGTTGTCAATAAAAAGAAAATTTTAACTCGAGTGTTCAAAATAAAGTCTTGATGTATACACATAATACAAAGGTATAAACATAGGCACTGATCTAGAGTGAGATGTTCCAGAATGGACACTATTGCCTCCAGGGAACACAGGAATGAGCCAGAGGGGTTGGCAGTACCTCAGTTACACTTGGTATGGGGGATGAAAATTTCTATTGTCTTAAAGACAGCTTATTTCCAGGGAAGCACTGAATGACTGATTTTGTTTGTTTATTTGATTTTTCTTTTGAGAAGGGAATGGTAGACAGGGACAAGCTTGGAAACCTCTGATCTAGTGCTAGGAGTGTTTATCTTATAGAAAAAAAGTTTTTAATTTATCTAAGTAAATAGCTAATATGTGGACTCCAAGAACCAAAATGCAAAAAACAGATCTAGAGACCAAATACCCTGATTCTTAGACCTAAGATTGCTTCTTTTGCAGAGACTTTATATATTTAGTACACCATAGTTCTTAGAAACAGAAACAAACACAGAATAAAACCTTAGAAATTGAAGATGTAAAGCAAGGAGACCTTGGTTGTTTTAAGAAGAGAGGTGAGCCTGAAGGTTGTGGAGGATTCGGGCATGGGGAGAATTGAGCCCCCCTAAGTCACAAGTACATTCAAAGCCTCTCAGAACCCTCTAATTCACAAGAGAATTTTAAAAATGATATAAAAGACCTTTTATCTGTCTATTCTTCTAGTGAACAACAAGTCTGAAATCTTAAGTACATTAAGTATCTGTTATATTAAGCTTACAAAAATAATAAAGCTTTTGAGAAATAAAAACTATTAATATTTAAGCAGCACTCTATCATATTAAGACAAAAAAAGGAATATACATATTTTGTTAGAAACTAAGATTTAGAATTACCTGTATATTAGGATCTAAGATTTAGAATTAATTGTAACCTAAATGAGGAGGTTAGACTGGTGTGACATAGAGATAACATTGCTTTGGCTTCTGAACTCAGCATTGCTTGTGGAAGTTAACTATTGTAAACCTGACTTGGCTGTAAGCCTACGTGCAGCCATGACAGGCTGCAGTTTTAAGGTAGAAAGACTAGGCCCAGAGAACAGCCAGTTCCTGGATCCAGACTCTATGGGTAATACATCCATATAAAATACATCCATATAAGACTAAACAGCAGCTGACACATGACTAGATGACTACCGGGGTTTGGGGGCTGCAGCCCACCTAGCTGTCTATATGATGCTACATTTGAACTACAACCATTTCTAGCTCAAACTTGTTCTAAGGACCAATCATTTTAAAGATCAACTACACAGAGACAGGAATTCTCTAGCCTAGACTGAGCTTTCGGTACCTTTAAATTTGCCATGTGAACCATTCTCGGGTTTCTTGAGATGCTGGATCCCAGCATACTGGAATAAACTCACTTGCATTTACATTACTGCCTGTTTTCCTGATGGTTTTTTTTGGTGGCAGATCCTGAGTTATGGACTTAACAATTTAACATTTTTATTTTCATTTTTAAATAATTTATTTATATTCCATCACTTTTACCCCTGCTGTTTCATATTTAGCAATTGTATGGCAAATCTTGTTCCAAGTACTTGGTAAACATCCAGATGAAAAATATTCTAAGCATCGGGATTCTTAGAGTGCTCTGAGTATAATACCAGCTTCTAATGGTGGGCTTAAGAACAAAAGAGAAGGGCCGGGCGGTGGCGCTGGAGGTAAGGTGCCTGCCTTGCCTGCGCTAGTCTAGGACGGACCGCGGTTCGATCCCCCGGTGCCCCATATGGTCCCCCAAGAAGCCAGGAGCAACTTCTGAGCGCATAGCCAGGAGTAACCCCTGAGCGTCACAGGGTGTGGCCCAAAAACCAAAAAAAAAAAAAAAAAAAAGAACAAAAGAGAATGTTCTGGATTCACAAAGAGGAGCTACATGTCCAGAAGGGCTTATTGACAAGATAATACTTAGCACAAGAAAAACAAGGTATAATTAACTTACTGGGAAATAAGGAGACCATTGAAGATAGCAGGAATAACATACCAAGACAGTGAAGAAAAAGTCAATTGGGAATTAGTAAATAGAGAAGCATAGTCAGTATTTGATACAAAAGGTTAAAAACAAAAATCATAGAATAAATAAATAAAGAAGTAGGCTAGGAAATGTTTTATTTCTTTAGTTAGTTAGTTAGTTAGTTATTTAGTTACTTATTTATTGGTTTTGGGTCACACCCGGCAGCGCTCAGGGGCTACTCCTGGCTTTACGCTCAGAAATCGCTCCTGGCAGGTCCAGGCACCAGATGGGATGCCAGAGTTAGAACCACCGTCCTTCTCCATGCAAGGCAAATGCATTGCCTCCGTGCTATCTCTCTGACCCCTAGGAAATGTCTTAACCCTATTTCTCCCTAGTAAACAGTAAAAAAAAAAATGGCATCTCCTAGTTTAAGAGATCATTGATCAGTTTCTCCATCCCCACTTTTGGCTGACATCACCATCAAAATTGTGTGTTTGTGAAGGAGCGCTATTCACTGTAATACCAGAAAAATCATGACTTGAGAGCTTTCTAAACCAGGACTCCTGCCTGCAAAACATCACATCACTCTTTGAGCCATGATGTAATCTCAGTGGCAGAGGTGGAGGGTGGAGAGAGAGAGAGAGAGAGAGAGAGAGAGAGAGAGAGAGAGAGAGAGAGAGAGGATGAGAGAGAGAGAGAGAGAGAGAGAGAGAGAGAGAGAGGAGAGAGAGAGAGAGAGAGAGAGAGAGAGAGAGAGAGAGAGAGAGAGAGAGAGAGAGAGAGAGAGAGAGAGAGAGAGAGAGAGAGGCAGGCGGTCTGCAATACAGGAAATACCTAATTACCAATACTTAGGCATCTCCAAGACTGCACCCATCAATGTTTGAGAGATTATGTAATACTGGAAAATAACTGGGAACGGCAGCATGCAAGGCATTGTGCGCTAGTCATTGTGTATCTTGCTTGTCCTTCTACATCTAATTAGGTCTCTACTTACACTCTTTCCAGCCACTATGAAACATACAACGTGGATCTATACATATGTATATACTCATACATATTTTTACTTATTTGCTCATGGAATCAATTTTTTCCTTTAAGCTTGGAAAATCTATTTTCCTACTATTATAGTAGCACTTTAGAGCCAGAATTCTTACTCATATATCTCTTCCACTCATACTATTAGTGGCAGGGAACTCTCTGCCTCTGAATGACAATGCACTTGTCAATTCCTCCTTCAGAAACCCTGTGATTTGGGAAGGTGTGTCTAGCAATGCTATCATGGTCTCCTACTCCTACTCCTTATTATGACCCTGTTCATTGGTTGTAAATTTCAATCATAGGCATCAACTATATCCACTCCCTGTGGAGAAGAACAATTTTAAAACATTAGAAAAAATATAAAACATGTGACTATTAGCATGGTAATCCAAACTATTCCCTCTAATCATCCCAGATAGTCAGAAATTTCTCTTGATTTTTATGAGAGAAAAGAGACTCTTTGATACCAATTCATGTTTCCAATCATGACTTTAACACTAATCTCAGAAAATGTTGCCTTAATTGCTTTCTATCTCTTCAATTTCTATATGCCTGCTCAAACAATTTTCCGGGTCTTTAACTGGTTCCAGATAGAGTATGTGTGACAAGAAGGCAATGCTGGTCTCCTACAGAACCTACCCTGGAGACACTTAAATAAGCTTTTAACCCATAAACATTTGCATTCAAAATGAAAAACCTTCTTGAGTTAAGTCAAGTTAGGAGAAGTATGGCTCACAAAAATTTACAAAAACTGCAAACTGGCTGGGCCTCCAGAGGGCAATGCACTCTGGGGTGTTTAATAAATACTTGTAGGTTGACTAACTGTTGGCCTGCTTTAGAGCTGAGGGGTTGCTGTAATCTCTAAGCACATAAATAAGAGGGAAAAACAAACCATCTTGAATCCTGAGCAGCGGGATTGGTCTCACAAACATGAAAAAGCCATTTAGCTATTTAACTTACAGTCTGATCAGAAGAAAGTCAAATGACCTCTGTTCACTTAATGACGTCCTCAATGGTCTGTCCTTAAAGGAATTCACCAGAAGGCATTTATGATTGTTCAGTGAACAATATGGACACTAGCATTCTTCTGTAACAATGCAAATTTCTGCAGGAGTTACAATACAAGCTGAAAAACTCTAAACTGCTTAGAAAGAAGGTTTAGCAGGTTGTTTCCTAACTAGAATATCACTTAGTTTTGCTTTCTCCACAAGTTGTTGTCCCTTAAGTATTAACTAGTTTGAGACCCAAGAAACAGTGAATAATATTTTATCCAAGGGTTGTTATTTATAATATTATTTAATTTGACAATACAGCCCCACATATTATTGATCTGCATACTGGTGTTTAAATTGGAGGAGCCATTGCATTATTCTCTCCCACTAAGTACATTTTAAAATTGTTAAATGTCATAGAATTCAAAGATAAAATTTATAAAGAAATATCTAATATACAATAAATATCTTTGAGACATTTATTCTTTAAGCCTTACCCTCATACATACATGTAAATATTATCTTCCTCTGAAAAAAATATTTATAACTGCCTCCAAGGGAAATGAAGTCACCAAAAGCACAAATAGCTACATAATTAGACTGAGAAAGTATAGTAGGAAATGTGAGGCCTACCATAGTCTGATCTTAATAGTGAGAAGAGTGTGTTAGACATCATCTTTATCATCAGGTAGACCTATCAAGGATCTGTGTCTCACATAGACACAAAAGCATTGTTACTTCTACTCAATCTAGTTCCTACACTAACCAATGCATTGTAGTCTGAACCCTACAGTTGACATTTACTGATATTCATGCTAGTGATAGCATGAATAACAAAATAGCATTAATAACAAAAATAATTGTCTAAATGTATAATGGCATTCTTTAGCTTCAATCCCTTTGACATTCCCCAAAGTTCTTAGAATACTGATCCATCTACAGTGATTTACAGTGCCCTTACTGAAATTTCTGACATTATTCAGGCCTTTAACCCATATCTGGACAGACACTGTAGCCTTTCTTCTTTCCTCATGTATGCCATAACCATTTCCTCTTCAGAACCTTTTTCTTCCTTTTGGCAGAAAGTTCATCTTTCTCTCATGGACCAGTTCCCAAGTACACTTTAGTCTCCTTTTCTCAGAATTAATATTCAGACTTTGCTATCACTACCCTTACTTTTTTATTTTGTTTGTTTCTGTTTTTGGACCACATCTGGCAGTGCTCAGGGGTTATACTGTAGCAGTTCAGTGAGGGCAAATATTCTTGTTTTATTTTTGCTCAGGCAATATCAAGCACAAATCTAGCAAATCAGAATTATTTATTAATCATTTAGAAAATAAATGAGCCCTCTACAATTTTCTAAAAATCATTGTGTCAGGACACAAATAGTTAAAAAAATAACAAGCATAGTATACTGTTCTCCACAAATTGAACAATGAGAGAGGTTGATAAAATTATTTTTTTCTCAATTTTTGCATGTTGCAATCAGTTTTAAGATTGATTCTTATTAGATCCCATACCCAAGTATAGTAATTTACATTCTATTCCTTTGTTCTGAGTTTTGATCTGTGACAGTTTTAGATAAAGAAAGAATAAATTTAGAGAACTGCAGAGGGTTGATTAGGGAATAAAATAACAACTCTCATTACTAGGCAGGAGCAGTTCATTGATACTTTTAAAATAAATTTTCTTGAAAGTTTTTTATTTAAAAATTGCAAAAAGGATAAAGTCAAGTTTTATAAGTCAGTCTAACCTAATTATTAAATTGTGTATACATGTAAAATGCTAATGTATCGAATGTTATTCTTATAAAAGGTTTTACATATAACAATATTTTTGTGCATTAAATTTGCATGGAGTAAATAAAGTGTTTATGAACTAAAATTAAAGAGTTGAGAAATTATGGTAACACATTCAGTAATGGGTTGCCTAATGCTTTATATTCCTGTGATTTTTTTTATTTTGTTTTGTTTTGTTTTATTTTGGGGTCATGCTTCGAAGTGTTCAGGGGTTATTCCTATCTCTGCATTCAGAAATCACTCCTAGCAAGCTCAAGGGACCATATGAGATGCTGAGAAGCAAACCCGGGTTTGCAGCATGCAAAGCAAAACACCTTACCTGTGGTGCTATGACCCCAAGTCTTACTACTTTTTAAAACTGAGTTTTGAATAACTATTCAACATTTCAGGTTTTTTTTTCCCTAAAAGAGGAGAAAATTTCAATCTGTCAGAAGAAACATTGTGAAATTTGATACCTGATGTTGAAACATTCAGACAAAAATTTGGTGCATTTTGGATTTCTAATACAGGCTAATTCAATGTAAATCTAAATCCCTTTCCACATTCCAAGATTTTTTAATTGATCCCTCTGCTAAAGCATACCCCAATCTTTCAGTAAACTCAGTCATATGTTTGGATTCCTTTGAGTCTCTAGATTCTTAATTAGGTAGTTCAGATCAAGGTTTATTTTAAAAGCCTGGATTTTACAATCAAATTACAAATCAATCAACAATTACATGAAAAACAATTAATGACTGGCAACAGTTTTGATCATTAAACTTCAACAGGGCTTTGTTCTTTGTGCCCGACATCAGATTTTTTTTTTCCGTCCCAGAGAATTGTAAGTGCTCAGAATATTGAGAAGAGTTTCTCTCCTGTGGCCAGTGAGATAGTGAGGATTAAGATACTTGCCTTGTTATCCAGGTCAATAGTATATCAGGTAGGGCTTGCGATTGCTAACCTGAATTTATCCCTGGCCTGGCATCTCATATGGTCCCTTGACCTATGCAAGGAGAGATTCCTGAGTACAGAGCCAGGAATAATATTAGGTGTGGCCCCCAATATAAAATGAAAACTACCAACAACAACAACAAATACCAACAAAAAAAAGGCATTTGCCTTGCACATGGCAAATCTTGGTTAGATTCACAATCATTATGGTTCTCCAAGGATTTCTGGGAACAATCCACATCAGCTCCTAATTTCTACTTAGTATATCCTTTCCACAAAAATACCCAAAGAAATTTCTTTCTTTTCTTAATTGACATATGTGTAGGTCCTCCCCCACAATTCCTGAATAAACACTACCATAATATTTTACTTTTACCAGATAAATTTTAGGGAAGGAAGACTATTTTATTCACTGTTGACTAATTTAAATAAAGGAAGTTTAATCAATGCCCTGCATTTCTTTGGAGCTTGTATTCTCAAATGGGGTAAGGAAAAAAAAACTATTATCTATCTTTGCCATCTCCAAAGGATCATAAAATGATAGAATTTACATTACTGCATAAAAATTTTCTATCATAGTAGGAATAAGATGTAGAAAAAATATTGTAATATGCTCTTGGAGTATGGTAATATTAAGAATATCTTAGGTTAAAATCTTCTTAGGGAAAAAGCAGACTTTTCTTAGTGTCTTTTATTTTTTAAAGCATTTATTTATTTATTTATTTATTTATTTATTTATTTATTTATTTTTGGTATTTGGGCCACACCTGGTGACGCTCAGGGGTTACTCCTGGCTATGCACTCAGAAATCGCTCCTGACTTGGAGGACCATATGGAATGCCTGGGGATCAAACCGCTGTCCATCCTAGGCTATCAAAGGCAAGGCAGTTGCCTTACTGCTTGTACCACCACTCGGGCCCCTGTAATTTTCTTTTTTTACTGAAGTAAATTGGTTTACAAGAGTGTAGATGTCTGGGGTCAGAACAATAGTATAGTGGATAAAGCAGTTGCCTTGAATATATTTGCCCTGGAATCAATTCTCAGCATCTTTTATAGTTCCCCTGAGCCCCACTAGGAGTGATTCCTGAGCACAGAGTCAGCCCTAAGCACCTTTGAGAATGACTCCCCCCCAAAAAAGAGTAAAATGGTTATATGACTTAGAGATACATGATCACACACCATGCACAACACCAAAATGGCACTATCATTCCACCAAAATCCACTGGATCCTTCTAGTTCCTTCTTATACTTCCTAGGTAATCCAAATTCTGTGAAAAGGCTTTGTTTGTTTTCATTGCTCATATTTCCTTTGCTTTGTTTCTTTATCTACCACATGTAAGTGAGATCATCTGGCATCTCATTCTGTTTCTGACTTACTGCACTTACCACAAAAACTAGTTACATCTTTGTTGTAGTAAAAGTATTTCAATGTTTCTTAGATCATTATGGAGTAGTATTCCATTGTGAATATGCACTGTATCTTCCTTATCTACTTTTCTATCATTGGGCATTTGGATTGTTTCCAAGTATTGGTTATTATAAATAGGGTTGTCAGAAACTTAGGTGTACATGCATACTTCCAAATTAGTGTCTTGTGCTTTCAGAATATATCATACAGTGGTTATAATATTAATTTTGGTGAAGCTTTTTTCTTGTCATTTTGGGCCACAAATTATGATGTTCATAGTTGACTTCTGGCTCCATATTTAGGGATGGCTCCTGGAAGGGGTAGAGAGACTATAAAAGTTGCCAGGAATTGAATCTGGGTCAGATGTATATAGTCAAATACTATTTCTATACTATCACTTTGACCCAATTATTAATATTTTAGAAGTATCCACAGTTGTTACATAGAGGCAAAAGCAATCTATAACCCCATCAATGTGAATCAGGGTTTCCATTTTCTCCAAATCAGAAAAGCATTTCTTTCTGTCCTTTATGTTGTGTGTAATTTACACGGGTGTGAGGTGCTATCTCATTGTCATTCAAGAAGTTATTTGCATATCACTAATGATGATAAACATCCATACATAGTCCTATTAGCTAATGCACCTTCTACTGCATTTTATTAGTGCTTCTTCTTTTTGTTGTTGAGTTTTATGTATGTTGGATATTAGCCCTTTGTCAATGCATGATTTGCACATATTTTCTCTGTTTACTAGAATGTCCTTTTGTTTAAATGAAAGTTTTTTTTTTTTTTTAATCACTACAGATCCTTTTTGTTTGATGTGATCCTATTTGGTTTTGGTTTCATTTTGTTTTACTATACTGTTGCTTTATTTGTCAAAGCAGTCAAATCTTTGAAATCACTGAAAACAGAATCATGGAAGGTTCTTGGTTTTGTTGTGAGACTTCTGGTATTTTGGTCATATCAGAGATTAAGTCCTCAATATGGAAAGTATGCAAGCTTCCACTGAATCACATCTCCAACCATTATTATGGAACTTTTACCTACTATATTTTATCCTATACACTTCTATAGATTTGGGTGTCGTATCAAAGTCAACATAATCTGTTTTAAGTATTATACATAGTATGAAATATTTATTTATTATTTATTGCATGAGGCTATCCAATTTTCACAATGCTATCTCTGATAGACCATTTTTTCTCTTCTTAATATTATGTTCCTGGCTCCATCCATGGACACACACACAGTCTGTCTGTCTGACAGCTAATTTCTGTGCTCTCAGTTCTATTTTAGTGGTCTGAGTGATTTTCTCCTAGTATTTAACTTTGATTACTGTAGCTGTCCTTGAACAGATCTCTGGATATAAGTGTCTGCAAGATACAAGGATCATTTGAGCAACATTTACCTAACCATATAGGCATTCAGGCTTGACAGTGCTGAAGGTTGGGGATCGTAGGGAACATAAGCATATTGAGTAAGCAATAATTATTTACAGAGTAGAAAAGATGCCAAAACCGATGTGATCCAAAAAGGTTTTAACTTAAAAAGGAATAGATTTTCTAAGGAAGCAGGATAGAAAAAAAAAAAAAACACGAACCATTTTAGTATGTAAGGACACTGACAGTGATTGCCTGAATGTTTGTTATAAAAGATGTTTTTTAAATCACAATTCTCCAAACTAAAAAGAAATACAAAACCAAAACTCACCAAATAACAAAAATGGTCTTTGGACTCTCATTTGGTAAAATGGGAAAAAACAATGTAGCAGAAGTCATGGCTGCCATATACTTCGATCCTGGACCACCAACCAGGTCTATAACAAGGTGTGCCTTTTTGAATGTAAGAATAAACATACTGTGCAACGGGGCCAGGAGGGTAGCCGGCAAAATTTCTATCCTCTTGATATTATGGAGGTATGTTTTATGTGCCAGCATATAGTCTATCCTGGAGAATGTCCCATGTACATTGGAGAAGAATGTGTATCCAGGTTTCTGGGGATGGAGTGTCCTATATATCCATTAGGCTTCTTTCTTCCATTTCTCTCCTCAGGTCTAGTATATTCCTGTTGTGTTTCAGTCTGGTTGACCTATCCAGTGTTGACAAAGCCGTGTTGAGGTCTCCCACAATTATTGTGTTGTTATTGATATTATTTTTCAGATTTGTCAACAGTTGTATTAAAAATTTTGCTGGCCCCTCATTCGGTGCATATATGTTTAGGAGAGTGATTTCTTCCTGCTCTACATACCCCTTGATTAATATAAAATGTCCATCTTTGTCCCTTACAACCTTCCTGAGTATAAAGTTTGCATTATCTGATATTAGTATGGCCACTCCAGCTTTTTTATAGGTGTTGTTTGCTTGGATAATTTTTCTCCAGCCTTTTATTTTGAGTCTATGTTTCTTCTGACTATTCAGGTGCATTTCTTGTAGGCAGCAGAAGGTTGGATTGAGTTTTTTGATCCATTTAGCCACTCTTGTCTCTTAACTGGTGCACTTAGTCCACTGACATTGAGAGAAAGAATTGTCCTGGGATTTAATGCCATCTTTATATCAAAATTTGGTGTGTATTTTGGTAGTCTTGTCTTAAATTAGGTCTTTCAGTTTTTCTCTTAAGACTGGTTTTGAGTCTGTAAAGTTTCTGAGCTGTTTTTTTGTCTGTGAAACCATGTATTCTTCCGTCAAACTGGAAAGTGAGTTTTGCTGGGTACAGTATTCTAGGCGAAGCATTCATTTCATTCAGTCTTGTCACAATATCACACCACTGCTTTCTGGCTTGAGTGTTTCTGGTGACAGGTCTGCTGTAAATCTCAAGGATGCTCCCTTGAATGTAATTTCCATTTTTGATCTTGCTGTTTTCAAAATTCTGTCTCTATCTTTGGGATTCGTCATTGTGAGTAGAATGTGTCTTGGGGTATTTTTTCTGGGGTTTCTTTTGGTTGGTACTCTTTGAGCATGCAGGATTTGATTACATATATTCTTTAGCTCTGGAAGTTTCTCTTTAATGATGTTCTTGACCGTTGATTCTTCCTGGAAATTTTTTTCCTGGGTCTTTGGGACTCCAATGATTAAGTGTTTCTGTTGAGCTTATTATAGACTTCTATTTTCATCTGTTCCCATTCTTTGACTGATTTTTCCACTGTCTATCCATTTGCTTTAAGTTTTTTTTTTCCAATCTCTCCCACTGTATGGAATTGTTATTTATCTCATCTTCCACAGCACCAAGTCTATTCTCAGCTTCTGAGACCCTGTCCCAGAGCTTATCCATTTTGTCATTCACTTTGTTTACTGACTTTTTCAGGCCTGTTAGTTGTCATGTTATTTCAGTTTGGAGTTTTGTGATTTCTGTCTTCATATTTTCTTGGTTCTTATTAGTGTTCTGTTCAACTCGATCCATGGTTTCTTTGAGTTCTTTGAGCATCTTCCATATTGCTTGTCTAAAGTCCTTATCTGAGAGGTTGATTAGTTGGTTGGTCATTATCTGGTCATCAGAATTGTCATCTTCATTCTCTATGCCTGATGCTGGCCTGCGTTGTTTCCCGATTGTCACACTTGTATTGTGGGTTTTTCTATGTGTTGTGGTGGTATTCTTTGGCTAATGATGTACGAGCTACACTCCTCTGGCTCCACCCTTTTTGGTGGGTCGATTTGCCTCCAAGGGAGGGGAGTCCTCTGTGGATGAAGCCTCTCACAGGATCAAATCTTAGGCCTGAGCACGCAGCAGAGAAGACAATCTGGATAGAAATGCTCGGCTTCAGTGATCCAGCACAGTTCTTAGTGTGATCTTTTTCTTCTTGTTGCGATGGTGTTCTTTCCTTAGAAAGAGCGCACGGCTGCGTAGCAAAGCAGGTTGGCCATGCTCTTCTGGAGCCTCTTTTAGACCCACTCCCAAGAGTTTCATGCGACAGGACAGGAGAGGAACACACACAGGCAGCACTCACAATTTTTCACAGTCCATAAAAAGGGAATATTAAATGACCAGGAATGAGTAGTTTAGTGACTAGTAAAAGGAATACAAATTTTGGCAATACAGGATGGAAAACAGTAGTAACTCCCTGGAATATATGACTTCTTATTTTTTCTTAAAATTTAGACATAGCATAATTTGACAGTTTTGAAACATAAAATTACTTTGTTACTCCCAAATAATTATCCTTCTGACTTCTTTCTTTGGGCCTATACTCTGCCATTGTGTTAGTTTTAGAATTGTGGTGTGTTGTATACTGCATGAGGAGATAATTTGAAGCACTCACTACAACTCAACTCTGCAGCCAAATAATATTTCAGCCAGAAAAAAGCTATCAGAGTAAATGAGGGAGGCATTCGCTAACATTTCCTGAGTAGTCACCTGAGGATTGGAGCAGGCCTTTCTCCCTGATTCCTTCCACAGAATGATTTATGGAGGACACACAGAGCATAGCAGAGAAATATATTTCATGCTTAAAAGGCTAATTTTTTATTTGATTTGTTTTAGAAGTCCTAGAGATTCAGTGGAGGACAAGAAAGACAAAGAGGAGAAATACAAGGCTCCTCTTCTTAAGGAAAATAATGAGAAGAGATAAAGTTGGCTTGGAAAGAATTACTTGTTTTTGTAAATGCATCTTTATTTATTCTTATAACTCGTCTGAAATACTACATTTTGTTGCTTTGATATTGGATCTTTTCTTTCTAGTGTCATTTTTCTCTAATTTATTTCCAAATATATGAAAGACGAGAAAGACAGAAATAAGAAAGTCAGGAAAAGTGGGTTTTTTTTTTATAACAGTTAATATAACAGAAATATCCCGCAATGATAGCAAAGCAGTCTAAATGCTTTCTTTTAAGTCTCATTTATGGTTCATGAAAATAAATTTCCTGTAGAAATTTCCTGTGTTCACAATCCTGTTGGTGAATTTTAAGCACATTGTTAAAGACACTTAAAGTATTAATAGATTTAAAGGGGAAAAAAGTACATTGTTGTTAGAAAAAATAATATTTTATGTATGTGTTTATTATGTTGGGAGAAATAGTATCACTGGATAATTTAACAGGGTTTTTCTGTATTTTGGGGGGTGGGCCACACCCAGTGGTGCTTTACTTTTGGTTCTGAGTTTAGGAGTCATTCCTGTTTATGCTCAGGGGACAATATGGCATGTCTGGTAGAAACATGTTGACCTCTTAGTAGGCAAACACTGTGCTATTTCTCTGGCCTGAAAGTGTGTTTTCCCCCCAAGAGAAGGTCCACACCTTGTAATACTCAGGGCCTATCTCTGGAGTGACATGTAGTTATTGAACTAAATGTGTCTGGTGTCCAACTAGAGAGGGTCACATATACGGTCTGCCTTATATCTTGTACTATTTCTCAGAACCCTAAAACACTTAAAATATTTTAAAAAGACAAGCACCACATACAGTTTCCTTTGTAAAAAAAAAAAAAGTTACTATTGCAGTTCACCATCAGGTTTTTCTGTTTGGATACCAGAAAGCCTGTACAGAGCCAGGAAGAACAACCTCATAGAGCATTTTTTTTTTGTTTTCTTTTTTTTTTTTTGTTTTTTGAGCCACACCCGTTTAATGCTCAGGGGTTACTCCTGGCTATGTGCTCAGAAATTGCCCCTGCCTTGGGAGAATCATATGGGACACCGGGGGTTCGAACCGAGGTCTGTCCTATGCTAGCGCTCGCAAGGCAGACACCTCTAGCGCCACCTTCCCGGCCCCCTCATAGAGCATTTTCATTGACCAGAGAGTCCCTTAAGAAGGGCAATCTGGGACCGGAGAGATAGCACAGCGGCATTTGCCTTGCAAGCAGCCGATCCAGGACCAAAGGTGGTGGTTCGAATCCCGGTGTCCCAAATGGTCCCCCGTGCCTGCCAGGAGCTATTTCTGAGCAGAAAGCCAGGAGTAACCCCTGAGCACTGCCGGGTGTGGCCCAAAAAAACAAAACAAAACAAAACAAAAAAAAAAATGAAGGCACTCTGCAAAATTGTGTCCTAATGTGTCTTTTAGTTGCCTCAAAGGTGGTTGTGTCTTGTAACTGCCTGATGTATTTACAACTTATAATAGAGGTTGAGCAATGGAATACATTTTCAAATGGAAAAATTTTTATGTCTATATAGATTGAAAAACTTTATAGTCACACAAAATATTTTTCCCTTGGACATGACTTGTCTCTTGCATCACATGCCTACAAATACAGTATGTTCTGCTGTCTATAATTAAAATTTTCATGAAGTGACTTCATATATACTTTTGTTTGAGGATCTATTTTGATGTAGCACTTTCAATGAAACATTTCATTACTCCTAAGACATAGAAAGTGAAGTAGAAAGTTAGGTAGGGAAATACCTCTGTTGATGAAGGTCCAGATGTAAGAAACCTAGAATATGATCTAAAAAAAAAGTTTCTGCCACCAGCTCCAAGGTCCAAACTGTTGGGCCAGCCTAAACCTATAAGGTTAGCACTCCTCCTTTGTAGATGATTCCCAGGAACTGAATCATTGAAATAATGAATGATTTTTCAAATAAAGAAGGCTAGACTTTCTTAGAAATATAAACATAAAGAATAAAAACAGTGCTGATGTGAATGCAAGGAGAAAGATATGCTAATTAACTTTGGTGGGAATTCACTGGTCCAGCCTTATTGGAAAACAATAAGGACACTCCTCAAAGACACCCTAGAAATTGAGCTTTGGTATGATCTAGGAATACCACTTCTAGCGATATACCCTAGGAAGACAAAAGCAGCATACAAAAATTCTTTCTTATTCCTGTGTTCATTACAGCACTATTTACAATAGCCATAACCTAGAAACTTATGTGCCATCGTGGGTGATAATGTATGGCTAACAAAACTGTAGTACATTTACACAATGGAATATTATGCAGCAATTAGGAAAAATCAAGTCATAAAATTCACTTACACAAAGAATGGATAGGGAGATTATTATGCTAAAAGAAATGAGTCAGAAGAGAGGGATATACATAAAAATAATCTTACTCATTTGTGGGATAAAAGAAAAATAAAAGACAGTCTGGTAATCATGCCCAGAACCAACAGAGAAGAGGATAAGGAAGACCTGTCCATGGTAGGAAGTTTACCAAAAAGAGTGTTGCATGCAGATATATTTGTGAACCATCCTGTGACAATGATAATTGAAACTGATCACTCTAGACAAGAACTGGGCTTTGAAATGAGATAAAGTCATATGATGATGTCCCTTCATTAGTAGTAATGCAAATGACAGTGGGTCAAAAGAAAAGATAGAGAGAGAAAGAAAGAGAGAGAGAGTGAAAGAGAGAAGTAAAATGTCTGTCCCAGAAACAGGCAGGGAAGAGTAGTTAAGGGGTAAACTAGAGATTCTGGTGGAAGAAAACTTGCACTAGATAATGGTGGTATAAATTATATGGCTGAAAGTCAACCATGAACAAGTCTGCAACAACAGTGATAAATAAAATAATTATATGTGTGTTCACATGCATATATATGTATATATAATACTGAAAAAGAGAGCCGTACTTTAAAAGTCCTTTGCTCTTGGAGGCAACCAGAAAATGGCTCATAGATGCCATGGGCAGACCACTATCCATGTCAAGCCAAGACTATTTGAAAACAAAAAAAATCTTTTAAGGCTCAGAATCTTCTCAGTTTAATTCAGTCCTATATTTATATATCTCGGCTTCTACTTGTTTGGACAGTGGTGTTCATCCTTAAAGATGCTGTTAGTCTCAATATTATAGAATGTTTTACATGCTTGTTCTTCTATATATCTTATGGTTCCAGGTCTTATATCAAGGTCTTTAATTCATTTAGCTTTCACCTTTGTGCAGGGTGTTAGAGGTCCGAATTTGCTTTTTTATTTTGCATGTGGTGGGGATGTGGGGAGAAAGGAACTTTAATTCACTGGTAGTGGAAATGCAGTCTACTCCATCCTTTCTGGAAAACAATATGGAGATTGCTCAAAAAACTGAGCAATTTTTATAAAAATTAAGCTTCAATATAATCCAGCAAAAATCACTCCTAGAAATATACCATTGAAACATAAAAACAAAATCCAAAAATGCCCTCTGTTTGTTAGCTGTTCATAACAGCTCTATTTTCAATAGCCAGAATCTGAAAACAATGCAGATATCTGACAACAGATGAATGATTAAAGAAACTGTTGTACATATATGCAGAATGGTACATATATATTATGTACCTGTCAGGAAAAATTAATTCATGAAATTCTCCTATATATGGATGGACATAAAAACTATTATGCTGACTGAAGTGAGTCAGAGAGAGAGAGAGAAAGAGAGAGAGAAAGAGAGAAAGAGAACGACAGAATAGTCTCATTCATCTGTGGGATGTAAAATATAAAAGACAGTATGATAAAAAAATGCCAAGAAAAATAGAGATGAGGTTCGAAAGGAACAGCCATGTTAAAAAGCTTAGCACAAAGATTAACTTAGCTTTTAAACCCTCCCCTCATTTTAAAAAATTGTATTTTTTCACTAATTTTCTTCTGAAATTCCTTTCTTCAACAAAGTAGGCAATTAATCTGGTAAACCTAGAAGATCAAAACTGATTTTCAGATCCTGTGAAGAATAAAAGATTCCTTAAACTTGAAATTTATAAGTCACTGGAAATTTGATGGGAGGAACTATTTACCAGACTTTTAAGTTCTATCATTTAGAATAATATTGCCTTCATAGAATTGACAGAACTAGAATATGTTTACCATCAAGAGAGTGTGCAGTTACCTGCTCTTATCTAGTCTGCACTTTATTGTGCAAAAGGTCAATGTGTAGTAAGCAAGAAGGCAGCAGCACTCTTTCTATTGTGACTATCATCATCCTTTTCTGTGTTACCCCTATGTTTTATTTATTTATTTATTTTTGGGTTTTTGGGGGGCCACACTGGTTGCCTTGGCTCTGGATTCAGAAATTGCTCCTGGCTCAGGGGACCATATGGATGCTGGAAATCGAACCCACATCCTTCCTAGGTAAGTCACATGCAAGACAAATGCCTTACCACTGTGCTACCACTCTGGTCCCAAACCACCCCCCATGTTCATTATAGATAAAGTTTAAGATTACTTTCCTGCCTCTGAAACAACTAAATGCCCATATAGTACTGCATAGAGGTCATTGTCTTATTGATCTCCCACCAATGAAGATATTCTAGAATAGTAAAAATTCTCTAATGTTTCTTTATACTCAGTATATTATATCCAATTTTGATTGTGTAAAATAGTGACGTATGTAATAGAGCAAGGAATATTTTTCCTTCACAATTTTTATACAATGCTAATCTCTTGGTACTGCCTCATTTTTTTTGTTAGTATATGGTTTTTGGCAATATGCAGCAATGCTCAGGGGTTAATCCTACTTTACACTTATGTATTACCCCTGGAAGTACTCATGGGGATGCTGGGGGTTAAACTATGTAAAGTCAAGCAAGAAACCTACTCACTGAATTATCTCTCAGCTTCCTGGTAATGCAAAATAATGCAAAATTGATTATCACATATTTATAACTTTCCTACACACACACATATATATATACATATATATGTATATATATATATGTGTGTGTGTGTGTGTGTTCCTGACACCAGACTGCCTGTTCTTACTGATTTATATAAAGATAAAGTAAATGAACACAATGAGTAACCATTAACTCAAAACTTAGAAAGACTTCAGATGAATTAAAGTTAACCTCTCACCTTTTCATCAGGACAAACAGAAAGAATATTTCAGTAATTTTCCCTATTCCTTAAAAGTAGATTCTTTTTTTTTACTGCCTTGAATGACTGTATCAGAAAACAAGTTCAATGCAACCAATAATTCATGGTACTTATTTATTTTTAAAAAGCAGATGAAATATTTTTCTGTAGAAAAATGGAAAACTAACAGTGCAAACTTAAGCATGAAGAAAAATTGGCTGAACTGAGTCAAAATGATTAGCAACTGATTAATGCATGTCGTTGTAATATATGCAACTTTATGTTTGGAGACTGATGACAAAACAAAAAAAAAAGTGTCTGAAAACACTTTACACTAGCTATTAAACACCTGTGGCATTTTTCTCTCTCCTCTCTACTCATTTAGCAGTAAATTACAGCTAGGTGGGAGCCTATTCTCAGCCTCAGAGAATGGCTTCCTGCTACCCTACTAGTCACAGCCACCCCCAATTAGTTACCAGCTGAATGACTTTGCAACCACAGATTTAGATTAAAAACAGTTTTCATCTCAAGAGTAATTCACAGTAGGGAATTTTCCTCCCCTCCACCCCCCCCCCTTGACCCTTCTTAGAATGTCATCTCTTTGCAGAGAATAATACAGATTGTATTAGCTCTTACTATTCACATACAGTTGACTCTGGGACAAATTGGAGAACTTGAAGTCTGTGGGGGTTGGGGGCAGTGTAATTTGTGGGATTTGAATATTATTCTGTTTTTAACCAGTACATATGGACATTGCCATGCACTCGGTAGATTTAGTAACAATTGAATAGATATGGGAAACAGAAGAGAGCAGTTCTGTAAAGGTGGGTAAATTATGAAAGTAAATATTACCCATCCAAAAATGAACACATGAAGAAAAATGCACAATATAAATAAATATAACATATATATAACATATAATATAAATATAGATATAAAATCATAAAATTTTCAAATTTCTGAAGAACTTCTTGAGAAGGAAATTCAAAATTTTTTTTGATACTCAATATTTTCCCATATCTAAAATAAAGTCAATCATCACATTTCTTCTATATCTCATAAAACTTCTATGGGGTATTAATGAGAATATCCACACTTAAACTATAAAATATCAACTCATCTGCACATAAAGAAGTTAAAGCTCTTCAGTGCACACAACCTAGTAGGTAGTACTTGGGTTTGTGTTGTTGAAGAGTCAACAAGTTACCTAGAAAAATGTGATAAGGTGTCATTTCACTTATCTAAGATGAACAATTGATGTTAGGTTTCCTACAGATCTTACTAATGATGGTTTCATTAACTACTATATTAACTATAAACTATCATTTGATAGTTATTTTATGATAAAATGATCCAATAAAAACTTAATATAATGAAATGCTTTTATTTTTTATACTCTCTACATTTCAGAAATGAGAAAAGCTAAGTTAAATATATATTAAATCAGAAATGAGGTCTACTAAATTGTATTCAAAGGGAATTTAACTCAAATCTCTTATTAAATCAAGCAAAGCATTTGATTTAGACTTATGGCAAAACTGAGACTGAGTGATTTGAAATGATCTGAAATTGCACATAAGAAAGTATAAAGACATGTGGCTAGAGAGATATGGAGGTAAAGTGTTTGCCTTGCAGAGAAGGTCAGTGGTTTGAATCCCAGCATCCCATATGGTCCCCTGAACCTGCCAGGAGTGACTTCTGAGCATAGGGCCAGGATTAACCCCTGAGCGTGGCCGGGTATGACTCCCCCCCACCAAAAAAAAAGAAAGTATAAAGACATGACATGAGCTGGAATGCCCCAGAGGTAGGTGGGAGGGAAGAGAAATCATGGAGGGTGAGAGGGAGACTGTTAATGTGGGTGGTGGGAAATGCGCACTGGTGAAGTTTGTATATTGTAAGACTGTAACTCAATATGAGCAACTTTATCTATGGAACAAAATAACTGTAGTTTGAACAACTTTGTAACCACAGTGTTTAAATTAAAAGAGAATAAGGAAGAAGCTAAAAAAGTAGCTGAAGAAGAAGAAAAGAAGAAGAAGAAGAAGAAGAAGAAGAAGAAGAAGAAGAAGAAGAAGAAGAAGAAGAAGAAGAAGAAGAAGAAGAAGAAGAAGAAGAAGAAGGAGAAGGAGAAGGAGAAGGAGAAGGAGAAGGAGAAGGAGAAGGAGAAGGAGGAGAAGGAGAAGAAGGAGAAGGAGAAGAAGGAGAAGGAGAAGGAGAAGGAGGAGAAGGAGAAGGAAGAAGAAGAAGGGGAGGAGGAGGAGAAAGGAGAAGGAGGAGGAGGAGGAGGAGGAGAAGGAGAAGGAGAAGAGGAGGAGGAGAGGAAGAGGAGGAAGAGGAGGAGGAGAAGGAGGAGAAGGAGGAGGAGGAAGAGGAGCAAGAAGAGGAGGAAGAGGAAGAGGAGGAGGAAGAGGAGGAAGAGGAGGAGGAAGAGGAAGAGGAGGAGGAGGAAGAGGAGGAGGAGGAAGGAGATAGTATCTGTAGGTATTTGTCAGTGATGAAATAAATTTCCCAAAAAGAGGTGCCTCAAATCCTGTAAGGTCATCTTTAAGCCCTAAAATAGCCAATTGATTGGAATGCTTCTGACTAAATTTGGCCACTGTCAGTCTAACAGTGCGGTTCTCCTAGGGCTTTGGAATGTGACTTCTGAATTCTACTTCCAAGGAAGCATAAACTAGACTTTAGCCAATGCTAACAGTGAAGGCTCAAGGATAGCCAAAGAAGAAATATATGTGTCCAAAGAACCAATGAGCTTTTCTAGTTTGCATTAGTCTGTGTTTACTGTTAGATCTCATAGCTGGGAGGAATTAGCACATCCTGTTTCCACCTCTCTTCAAGATGCACCCTCTGCATTTCTCTCTTTGGTTGGTTCTGACTTGTATTTTTATGTTATAATAAAAATATTGTCAATGATATGTAAGCCACTATGATTAAAATAAATATTATATTAAAAAATAAATGCCCAGATGTTAGAATGGCATAGAGAGGAGAAAATACACTAATAAATATACTTTTGATATGAAGACTAAATAATAAATATGAAATTTGCATTGACAATTTCCTATAAAAAGTTTCTAATCTAACTGCAATTTTAAACAATTAAAAAGTGTACAAAGAATAAAAAATAAGTACAAATATAAATAAAAGAAATTATTTGGATAAACTTTTTAATTGTATCAAGATAAGAAAAGACATATTTATTTATTTCCCAAGGTTTGATAGAATGTTAGGAGATATATAGTTGTTCTTTTATTTTTTCTGTTTCTCTCTGTTCAACATGAACTTGGGAAAATGTGCCTTTGTTTTATTCCTTTTTAAATAGAGATAAATAATCCCTTTGAAGAACTACTCAGAGCTGTTTGAACAAGTTAAATAATTAATATTTGTAAATAATTTAGGAATTTTTAATAAAAGTATATATTAGCCAAAAAGCCAAGAATTCTGTCACCTTAGTGGGCAAAAATATTACTCAATAGTATCACCATAGACCTTTACATGTTTGATTTTAATAATAACATTTTGTTAGAATGAGAGAGAACAGCACACCTGCTAGAAGAAAATTAAAGCAATTAGTTAACATAGATAGTAGGAAACAGAAATGATAGGTATATAGGGTGATCTCTGTGATTTGTGGTGTTCACAGATTTTGTTGATACTTTAACCACACATGGCTTCCAGACCTGTCAATACCTTGTTTTATCTATTAACTTGAGAATTGGTAGAAGAACCCATGTGAACATAACACACTGCTTAACCTTTCCATAAAGACTAGACCAAATGTGTAGTCCTGCTCTGCTTTTCTGTCTTTTACTCCCCGGTTTCCAACTGGCCTTTGAAGTTGTCATGAGCCCAGCTATTTTAGTTAGGTAGCCAGTGAGCTAAAAATAATAATAAATATGAGAACTATATTTAGGGGGTAGGCTTAGATTTAATGAAAATCTGAGCTTAGACTCTCTTCTAGCTTTGGAAATCTAGGTAGAAATTTTAGTTATAACCTTACAGATCAAACTTTATTTGATTATTTCAGTGATGTTTAAATTATATTAGTGTGTTGAAAATATTTTAATGCATACATCTCCAAGTTTATGAAATATTTTTCTAATCAAATACCCCTGAAATAGGTAAAGGGAACTTTATCTGAAGGCCAAATCTTACTTAGTTCAGAAAAAATTATAATTAAGGGACTATCAGTTTAAATTACATGCAACCAAATAATTTGGGCTTCATATTTAGGTGTGATTCCTTTTAGATATATCTCAATTACTTTGTAACATAGAAGACATAAGTGGCATAATAAAAACAATGATGATAATGATAATAATAATAAAATTAGGGAGGAAGAAATTAACAAACACCTAAGTTCTGTAAATTGTAAATAACAATAGTGGAGACAGAGGGAAATGTGTGTTTAAATAAGAATCTGTGAAGTATGAAATATAATTTGTTTACTAACTATTTATGCCACTGTAATAAGGTGTTTATATTTCCTGATAACAGATTTTATTTTGGCATCATAATTTTCAAAACTTTTAATAATAAAATTTCAGGTATACAATGATCCAACCCCACATCAAATACCAGAGTTAGTATATCTCCACCAATGTCCCAAGGGTGCATTTTAGCATACTCACTATCCCACCTAATGACAAGCTTATTTAAAAATTTTACTTTAGTTTTGATCAAATGTTAAAGTCTGATGTACGATGTCATAGGTTTGTTGAGGTGAGGTAGCTCAGTAATTTCTATGAACGTTTTTGTTACCATCAAAGCAATGGACCTCCACACCATTCTCAATTCTATAAACCAGGACAAAAAACTAATTTTCATTTAGTCCTTCCATTTCCTTTTCTTATTTTTCTATAAACCATAGATGAGTTCATGCTGGATTTGGAAGTTACTCAGGAATTACTTTCTGGCGATACTCAGAAGACCATATGGTATCCCAGGGATAGAACCGAGGTTGGACTCATTCAAGTCAAGAACCCTACCCACCGTATTGTTTTTCTAGTCCCAGAAATATCACAATTTTAAATGAAACTAGAAAGTAATGCTAGACAATATAGCCCTCCAAATTTAGAACAAAATCAGAACTCCAAGCTGGAAGCCTGTAAATTATCCCTCCCCAATGCACTAAATTTTCTGTTGAAATGTTAATCAGACCTGGATTACAGGTGCCCCCCCCACCATGGTGGGTGGGGATCTAGGTGATAAAGAAAAGAGTCTGGCTGGGGGGAAGGGAGAGGAAAGAGGGAGAGAGCCAGAGGAGAGGCAGCATAGAAACTGCTTAGAATAAGCTGAACATTGAAGCCATGTGAGGAAATTCACATGGCGGATAGGGCCATAGAATAAATCGCACTGTCTCTGATGAAACTTTAACTGCTTGTGATTATTTCTCCGCTGTTATCCTGCCTGCGTCTTTAGCCAGGTCGGCCAAAAGGGGCTAAAGGTGCAGGGCCCTGTATCCAGACACTTGGACATTAGACAGTATATTTTATTTTAAATCAGCAGAGGCCAAAATAAGAGCCCCCTTAACCTAACTTAGACATGATGTATATATCACAGTCTATCAATATATCCTAATAGCCACATATTGCTTATTTTGGATATATTCAGAAACAGATTAAAGGAAAGAGCTTAGCAATTGTGAGCCAGCCACTCCACACCAGAAAAGCAATGTCAATTTAACCTCAAATGGACACTCCTCAGGTGGGTTGCAAATAAGAAATAAGAAAAACACATCAAAAGCAATTACCATGAGAATAGAAGGGGAA
The DNA here is from genome assembly GCF_024139225.1 of Suncus etruscus. Lineage (NCBI taxonomy): Eukaryota > Metazoa > Chordata > Mammalia > Eulipotyphla > Soricidae > Suncus > Suncus etruscus. The sequence continues at coordinate 35,290,482 of NC_064860.1, read as the reverse complement.
ATAAACTCTGCCACAGGACTACTAGTCCTCACCAACATGAGAATAGAGAAAGCAACTTCATAAATTGGATAAGGATCACAAAGCTCACCAAGATCTTGGGTACTCTAAACTTGTTTTCTTTTTCTGGAACCCTACCATACATCAATGATGTGGAATGTGGCCTAGTCTCTCCCTACCTTTGTGAAAAAAATAAAATAAAATAAAATAAATTCTAAAAGACTGAACAGGGCTCTTGTCCCTTTGGCCTAGGAGTCCTCAGCACTGAGCTCTATTAAACAACATTCTTTAACCATCTCTGGTGTCTCCATGTCTCTGTGAGTCTGGCCTTACTATAACACACTTTTTTAAGTTAGACCTAAGATTCTTGTTAAATATGTACAGTAATGGAGTGATAGCACAGCGGTAGGGTGTTTGCCTTGCATATCAACGAGGTTTCCCCAACCTGCCAGAAGCAATTTTTAAACACAGACAGTAGTAAACCTGAATGCTGCCAGGTGTGGCCCCCAAACAAACAAACAAAAAACAACAAGACAAATTAAAAAAAAAAGCCCCCCCAAAAATCCGTTTACTGCATTGCTAGCAAATAGATTTATAGGAACATGGAATGAAGCTGCAACTAAACTATTAAAAATAAAAGATAAATTACTCAAATTATATTATTTTATTTATAAAGGCAGTTAGATGTAAAATGACAATGTTACATATTAATTTGGGATGGTGTGAAATTTTGTGATATAAACTTTATAAAATTATAGATATCTGGATAGATAAAAGTAGGGCCCTGTGAAAGTTAAGCTGAGAAACTTAATTGAAGATAATAGCGTATTTTCTATTATGCTAATTTCATTATAAATAGTACTCACTAGTATTTTAGACATTTTGTACTTATTTTGTTTTTGATTTTAGGGCATAATTGAAGACACTTAGGAGTTAATTCTGGCTCAACACTTAGAAATTATTTCTGTTGGGGGTCGGAGCTATAGCACAGCCATAGGGCGCTTGCCTTGCATGCTGCTAACCCAGGACAGACCTGGATTCAATCCCCAGCATCCCATATGGTCCCCAAGCCAGGAGCGATTTTTGAGCACATAGCCAGAAGTAAGCCCTGAGTGTCACCGGGTGTGCCCTCCCCTCCCCCAAAAAATCCAAATGAAAAAGAAATTACTCCTGGTGGTGCCTGGAGAATCATATGACTGAGAATGAACCCCTGTTGTCCTGTGCAAGACACATTTCCTATTGCTATGCTATCTCTTCGGTTTACAGTAGCTTTTAATACGCAGGATTTTCAAATCAATGAAAAATGTTTATAATTACAAGTTATATATTTTGCAAACATTTAAACTTTTAAAAAATTAACAAATAACTATATCACCCAAACAATAAATTTGCATTGACCTTTCTAAAGTAATTGACAGTTTTAAATTAAATTTTTTTTTATATATTTTACCTAATTAGAAATTTTGAAACTGGAGTAGTATCCTTTGCAATTATCCCTATATCAGAGGTTAATTTTATTCTTAATAGCTAAATACTTGCTAGATATTTTTCTAACTGATTATTATTTACTTTCCATAACATTTAAATATACTTATTAAAATAATATAAGAGCAAACATGGTATTCAAGACAAGGGTTTTATTTAGCTGCATGTTTCAAATAGAACAAATTCACTAGCTTCACAAATTTTTCAAGTCAAAAGTAATTTTTTAAATTCTACTTACCTCCCTCTGTCTTCCTAAATTAGACTTTTCCTGAAGTATTAATGTATGGAAAACAAATTTTGGAACATTATTGGTTGGGATCTAAATTGATGCAGCCACTATTAAAAAAATAATCCCTTTAAAAATAAAAAGGAAAATTTTATTTGATGAACAGTAGAGTTACTCAGTATATATCTAAAATAATATAGGATGATACTAGTTGAAAACAATGTTTTTATCTCTAAATTTATAAAAACATTATCCATGATAGCCCAAATATAAACTCAACTAAATGATTTAACAACTGATGACCAGAAAACTGCAAATGATGAGATCAGAATAATGGTATAGTTTGCCTTGTATGAAGCCTACCCAGGCTTAATCTTCAGCAGCTAGGGGTGGGCCTTGAGTGAAGAGACAGGATTAAATCATGAGCACAGCCTGGTGTGGCCCCAACTCCCCAAATAAAATAAAATAAAATTACAAATTATTTTTTATTTATATATATCTTCAACCCTACTATTAAAATGTTGAAGTCATGCCTTTTAGAAAAAATATGGAGAAATATTGAGTTATATCTACTAATTGAAATAAATAAGAAAGTAAAAGAGAATTACCAGATGGTTTTACTCATATTTGAAATATAAGTAATGAAAGCAATATAATAAATAAATAAAAGTTAGAAAGCAAAATAAAACAAAAATTAGAGTAAGTGAAAATACCTATACCAACTGGAGGGAAGAGCATATTTATGATGGTGGTAGATCTCTATAATGGTGGTGATGCTAAACAATAATAAACAAAATAATTAAAAACATAACCATTTGTTTGACTTCTAAAGTTCATGGTGAATTTTTAAGTGCTATAAATATATTAGTATTAGCTTTATTTTTTATCTAAATTTTTAATTTATTTTATTATAATAGTTTTTAAGACATGCTTGGCTATGGTCACAGATTATTCCTAGCTTTATCCTCAGGTATCCTAGATTTATCCTTTTATCCTAGCTTTTGTCCTCAGGACTTAGGGGGTGGTGTTAAAGGGAACATATCTGGTGCCAGAAATTGAACTACTAGTAGTCACATACAAATCAATCACAAGTATTCATTCCTCTAGAGACCCTCTTTAAATTATTTTAAATGCAGTACAATATAATTAGAAAATAAAACATCAGTTTATTATTTTCTTTAAATTTAAACTTTTCATATATTTGTTCAAAGTAATTAGAAGTAGCAGATTCATTTAAATTGTTTCACTTTTGATTGAATGTATTCAAAGAACACCAACCAAGTATTGCTCTATAATCATAGACTCCAAAGAGAGAGTTTTTATATAAAAAAATATTTTTTTGCATTTTGCACCAAATCCAAAGGTAGTTAGGGCTTGCTCCTGGATCAAACCTCAAGAATCTCTCCAAGCAGGACTCTGGAACAATTTGAAGTGCTGGAATCAAACATAATTGGCCAGGTGGACCAAAATGTCTACAAAAATATTTTTATAAAAAATAAATTTAAATTATTTTGACTTAGTAAAAATAATTCTAAAATTAGTTTTATAGCATCTTAGTTGAATTTTGGGGGTTGGTGAATATATTTCATCTATAGTGAAATATAATTGTTGCATATATCATCAAAATCTGAAAAGAATAGAACTGGCTTATTTTAATAAGTTAACATGAAACACTAAGGCCATTAAAGTGCATACATTATTCAAATTTCTATTAGAATCTGTGGTGTGTCCAAGAATAAATTCTATTATTTTATATTTTAGAATGTGAATTTTTAGAGGAAAATACCTACTACTGATTCCAACAGAGGTCAATTTTGACTAACCCACACTGACGTTCCTGTTGCAAATTTTGTGGATCATTATATAATGACAAACAAAGTCCTAGGTGGTAAATGTAAATGTATTCTTTATTCCCTGAATTTCCAATTACACTGTACTCTGGTCACATTTTCATCCTTTGAATATGGGAGTTGGAGACAAGCACCTTGAGCTCTCCTGTATATCTCCCACTGTGCTCATTTCCTTTATTATTTCCTTAAGTTCTCCATATTCACTCTGTGCTAATCACTTTCAGACCTGAAGGGCTCCTTTGCCAAGCCCTTTTTTCTCATGTTTTTTTTTCTACGCAGAAGGTAATTTTCATTCATGCTCTGTCAACTCTACAAGTATAACTAAGGTTTACTCTGCTCCATTTAAAAAAAAATTATGCCATTTCTCCTGCCAATCCCTTCTGTCTTTCTCTTAAAATTCTGTTTGAATTTAAGTCAGTATAAGATTGTTTCTGAGGTTTGAAAATTATATTAATTAAAGCAAATGAGCAAGTTGCTTTTTCAAAACAGGTTGACCTTTTGTAGTGGGGAATTAATAGTACACTTAATATATCTAGAAGTTTCTTAAGTAGAAATAAAACCTGATGTGGAGCTACCAGCATAAAGATGTTAGTAAACATTAGATAAAACATCTGTTTTAATATGATGACAGTGATTTAAATAAATTAGTTTCGATTTAAATGTGTAATTATAGCCTTGAGATAATTTATGTCGAAGATCTCATTGGAATTGGTTATAGTTAGGAAATACAAATAACTATGGTTGTCTTCTCAGTAAAGGAAATTTAATACAGAGACAATGTTACACTTACGCTGGAAAAACTTCTTAAATTAAAATAGATAATAATAAAGCAATTTCAGTGACTTAGCAAATAGGAGAAAGATACTGCCATATCTTGATTTGGCACTTTAGGAGTTAAAATGAATCTATGGAACTTGAAACTATGAGACATTGTTCTATGAGAAATAGGGTTATGGAAGTGCTACAGCAGAAGACACTGGAGAGGAACTATCATGGCCTCACTAGTTTTAACTGCCAATGTCTACAGGTATCTCGAATTAGCTAAACTTAACAGAAGGCAGTTTACTATTGAACCAGCAAAGTAGAATTTTGTAGGCCTAGGTACAACAGAAACAGAGCAGAAGAGGCAAAAATCCTAGGGGTCAGAATTTTAGACAATGTAAGTAATTGATTCAAAATAATACATATCTCTTTCTACAAAGGCCTATATCTATCTCTATAAACAAATAACATATATACATGTTTCCATACTTAAAACTCAAATTTGGGGTAGCCTGAAAAGGACCAAAATTCCAACAGAAATTGTAAATTTTTCTGAATGTGTCTATTAAGTTCAAAAAAGCAAAAAAAAATTATATATTAATGTACAATTAATTATACATACCCAAAGTTAAAAAATTTTTCCTTGAAATTATTGTGTTTTTAAAGTGTGTATAGACCAATTGTAAATCTGAAAAGAATTGTGCAGAGAACTATCTTTTTTTTCTTTCTTGATAAGCAAGGTAGCTTTTATTGTAAAGGCACATATTTAAAAATATCTTTATTTATACAATTCTGATTACCAAACATGATTGTAGTTGGGTTCAGTCCATATAAAGCAAAACCCTTCTTCACCAGTGCAAACATTCCCATCACCAATGCCCCAAATCTCCCACCTCTCTACCTCCCCACTCTCTGTATTTGAGGACACGCTTTCTACTTCCCTCATTCCATTCAACATCTGTTTTTTTGTTTGTTTGTTTTGTTTTGTTTTGTTTTGTTTTGTTTTTGGGCCAACCACGGCGGTGCTCAGGGGTGACTCCCTGGCTGTCTGCTCAGAAATAGCTCCTGGCAGGCACGGAGAACCCATATGGGGACACCCGGGATTCGAACCAACCACCCTTTGGTCCTGGATCGGCTGCTTGCAGGCAAACTCACTGTGCTATCTCTTCGGGCCCCACATTGTTATATTAGTTGTCAGTGTAGTTATTTCTCTGACTGCACTAACCACTCTGGTGGTGAAGCTTTCTATTCTCAGCTGGACCTCTTCAGCCCCCATTTCCTATTGTCTCTGAGAATTATTCACAAAAAATGTCTTTTAATTTTTCCTTAAAACCCATAGATGAGTGAAATAAGTCAGAGGAGAGAGAGATAGACACCAGTATAGTATCACTCATTTATGGGTTTTATGAAAGACACATTCTTAGAAAGATATAAGAGGAAAATGTGTTCAAGAGAGAGCAGAGGCTTCTCAGAGTGGTAATAAGCAAGAAAATTGAGAGAAAGAATGAGAGAATTGTGTTTAAGAAATGAGAGAAGTGAGTTTAACTAAGCACACAGAATTCACAAACAATTTTTAATTTTTTCTTAAATTGGATCCCCCATGGTGACTATCTCATCTAGACTAATAGTAAGCTTTTTTGTTTGTTTGGTTTTGAGCTCCACCCATGGTGCTCAGGGAATTAGTCCTGGTTCCTGTATTCAGAAATCACTCCTCATGGTCTCTTGAAGGACAATATGGGATATGGGGACTTTTGGACTGTGTGCAAATAAGTGTCCCACTGTTGTACTCCTTCTGCAGCCCTAATAAGGTTTGATGTTGACAATATCAAGGTTTATAAGTGATTCTGTAGTACTAATAATATTTTAAAAATAAACTAATAAACTATTTCTGCTATAAAATGTTCTTTTGTTGCTTTGTAAGATGATTTCAATTACAAATAAAAATAAAATGTAATCATTCCTTTAGGGCTAGAGGAGAGAGCTTCTTAACCCTTCTAATATAAAGGAATAAAGGGTCCTTGCCTTGCACTAAGGAGGGTATGGGTTCTGGTTTTGACTTCCATGCATAATTAATGACTCAGAGCCCCAACCTGCACAGACCCCAGAGAACAGAGCAAGAATATACTCAGAGCATGGACAGGTTTGGCCTCAAAAAAATACAAAAATGCATTTACTGTTCTGAAGTAAAATGAAAGGCAAGTGAATTTTATTGAGTGAACCTTTCTATGTCTTTATTACTTTATTTTGTTTTCATAACTATATGTGATAGAGATTTATCTATTTTTGGTACAGACAATTTTCTGACACAATCCAAAGACTAAGAGTAAAGCTATTTAGCAAAGGAATAGCATTTCTGATCAATTTTTCATAAAATATTTGAACTTCTAAACTTTTTTCAATATCACCTAAACTAATATATTGGAACAGAGAAAGAATAATTAAAACATATCCATTAGAGTTCTTGATTCTAACTTTCTCTAAAGGAAAAATTCTAACTCCATGTATTTTTTTCTGAGTCACTGCCTTCTGCTGAGCTTTTTTTTATTTCATTTAAGTATTTCCAACCACAAAAGCTTATCCAAGAAAACTGTTAAGATTTGGACCCATTAAACTGTAACAAATGACAAAAAACAGTGCACTTGAAACAAGTGTAAACATCAGATCTCTATTATTACAAATTCACTATTTAGTTATCATTGCAATGTGAAGTAGTGAAAAGATGGGTGGCACTATACTTACTGTTTGTTGGAAATCACAACATACATATAAAAAAGCAGAGATTTATTATTTTATTTCCATTAAAAATTTATTACCTGTATATGTAAGGAAATCTTACCTTATCAGAGATACCAAGAAAAAACGTCTTCCCCTCTCCAGACACACACACCCACACCACCACACACCACACACCACACACCACACATGTCACTTATGGCTATTACATTACTGTTGGATCTGTTGAGTGACACTCTTGAAAGACAGTAGTTATCTAAAGAGATAACAGATTGATGCTTTTGAATACTTTAAATAATATTTATGGTCTGAAGAAAAATTTACAGACTATTTGTTAGAGATAAAATTTAAATTACTAAAGGCAAGACCATATTGTATAAACACATCTAAAATTTCTTAGGCTTTAAGTTTATTCCCTTGACATCCATTGCCTGGTACAGTTAAAAAATTATTTTTAAACAAGTTCTAGATTTCCATTCATACTTTATAGATGGGGAAACTGAAGCAGAAATATAAGTAACTTTTCCGATGATACACTGCAGCCATAGTGTTAAATTATTCAAACACAGGCAGACCAATTATAGTGCTTCAACTTTGTTATCATGGATCAGGTATCTGCAAGATTCAGATTTCCTTTCTCTAGGATGCATGTCAGATAGCTTATGGATTCAGAAAGGACCTATGTAAGGATTAACTTAGAAAAAAACTCAAGAAGGAGAAAAAAGTCTTAGTAAAATAATGAAACAAGAATTTTAATGAATAAATTAAACCTAGATGTAAAATACTTCTCTAAATGTATAATTCCTTTCTAGTAAAACTATAGAACCAATGGAAAAAATGATTTTCTACAGTAGAAAACAGCAAAATACCATGTCAAAATGAGTTACTAAACTCCTCGGAGAATGTAATATCAAATTCAGAAGGTAAGGATAAATTGAAATAAAATCATTACAAGTTTTTTACAACCCTCATATATAAATTGTTAATTAGTCTGGAAACTAAGACTATGTTAACATAATGTATTGACATTATAGATATATTGTCTAAGAATCTCTTTACTATAACTCATTTGTTTCCTTTAGGCAAGTTCTCTTTGTCTCTTGCTTCCCTATTCAGAAGTTTTTTCTATTCTTGTTTACAGGTTTTATTCTAAACTCCTTCCATCAATTTTTTTCCTCCTTCTTCCAATTATAACTCAGAAAAATTATCTGTAATGGCATCTAACATTTTATCCCCTAAAATATTATTTCCTTTTTTACTCATATTTATTGTTTACCATATAATTATAAATTATGTATGTATCATATTTATAATATACCTTATTTTCAATATTTTAATAAGTACCACTTATGAACACCTTTATTTTGTTCTACTCTCAACAATATTAGCATAGACTCTTCTCAAAAATATTATCAAAAGCAAGATTAATTTTAATGCATATATTTGACAGTATTATGTTAAAATGAATTAATCATACTTTTTATTAAATAGTTTAAGGTTCTCTATAATATCAAATACAAAGAGTTTTGAGTATTCTGCTGTTCTCTCTCCACATTACATGTGTATATATTGGGAATAAAGATAGTGAAAGTTTCTTTTCTTGTCTCAAAACCTTGTGTTTAGGAAAAACCCTGACTTCTACAGTTTTAGTGTTTTACAAAAGCATTCATTATTATTGTTTTGAATTTGTTTATAAAACTCTAGATGCAAAAATATGTTAATATATCATTAAGACTGCGATTTATAATTACACTGGAGTCAGTTAATTCTCTGCTAAAATTCCCAAAGCGACCATAATTCCCTTTTTTGAAATATCAATGAAAAAATATATACTTAAAGTCTCTTCTGTGGTGTTAACAGCCTGAATAAAAGAAAAACTTAAGGTATACCTTGAAATAAACAGAGCAAACAAAAAAATAATAACAATATATTTTACAATAGTAAGTGTGCTAAACTTTTTCTAAAAGAAACAAATTATTCAGTTAAAAAATAGCCTCTTGATGCAAAATTGTCCTATGTTTCTATAAGGAAAGGTATTAATAATAAAAAAAAAATTCTAAGATGTATAATTTGGGTCTTGCCTGAGATCCTCTAGCTATAGAGTTGCTATAGCAATGCTACTAAAGAAAATTAATGTTTGTAATTAGACCCAAAACTTTATACCATAAATCCCACTACAGCTATTTTTTTTTCTCAAACTGTTAAGAATTTGTGGCTATTTCAGGACTCAGTGATTTACACATGCAATTTTCTGGTTTAGGTTCACCATTTTGATTATCTCCAAATGGTCTCAGTTAAATTTCATTTAAAATAAGGATTTTTGTTGGCACCTGTCTCACTAGAAATAGACCACCATTTCTCACCACCACACACACACACACACACACACACACACCACACACACACACCACATGTAATGTAGCAGAATAACAGATATTTTTAGAAGCTTTGTAAAAAAAAAAATTGCCAGGAACTTACTGAAGTCTATTCTAGACTCTTTTAATTTAAAACTATTTAAATAGTAGTCACAAGTTTATTTATTGATAGCTGTTTAAGAAATGTGTACTAAAACCTAACCTTATATTTATGAGAACAAGGTTAAATAATGAACAAGAGAATATCATAAAGATAAATGAAATAGAAGAATTTCAAATGAAGACAAAATAATTTAAAAATTATGTAATTCATGTTACATCAGATAAGCCAAAAATTCTTGGTAAAATAACACACTTCATAAAATAGAAATCACAATGACAATACAGCTACATAACCTTAGTATGAAAAATTTACTGCAATGTTTCACTGTTAAGATTTGAATATAACAATTTAGCATACCTAAATTTTAGGATAGTGACATTTAGTTACTGTATGTCTAATAATCTGCCAAGACCTGTAATGACACAAAAATGAAAAGTAGTTTATGCAAACAGATATTATGACATTCTCCAAATGGTCTTTGGCTTGTATAAGAATAAAACATCAAAATCTAGTCCATTAACAAAATAAAAAACCTATATTAAAATCTTAATGAAATGTAAAGAGCTTGCAAAGAGAAGGAGGTACTTAAAAATGAAGAGTAGGTGATGGTCAATAATAGACTTGTACTTGCCTCATGTGTTCATGACATTTTCTGGGACAATGGTATTTTAAAGGCAGGAACAACCACTTACCTAAGGAGAAAATGAGAAAATAGATTACTAAGGAGAAAGTTAAAATTATTCTGAAAATATAGTACAGCTACATCCACACACATAAATTACCTACATGTTCCAGGTTATTCTACTATAATGTTCTCTTCCATGGATTATTTAAACACCCCTTGTCTTCCCATATTTGATATTCATTCTTCCTATGCACCCTCACTTTATCCTAAGAGGTGGAACGTAACTTGGGGGCATTGGTGATGGGAATGTTGCACTGGTGGAAGGGGGGTGTTCATTTACATGACCTAAAACCCAACTACAATCATATTTGTAAGCCAAGTGTTTAAATAAAGACATTAATAAAAAACTCTTTTGTTTTGGACAAGTCATTTTTTTATATTTTTAATTTGTGCCCTAAAATCTGGGAACAAATGTTTGGACAAGTCTTAAAAGTCCTCTCAAAAAGGGGTAATTTCAAAACTTTAAAAAAATAACATCAGACTAAAATTTACAATTCAGACCTTTTAAGCGAGGGAACTCTTTTTATAAAATACTCAGTGAACTGAAGTTAAATTGAATCTAAGGATATGGAAAAAAAGGTCAAACATATAGGACAGTTTATCTTCTATGCAGCTGAGCATATATGTTTCCCCTAAGTACCTGTAGTATTGATTCCTAAGTCAACTCATGAGAAGTGATTCCTGAGTCAGGAGAAAAACTCAGAGCACAATCAGAAATGGATCTCCCCATATCAGTTAATTTGAATTCAAATATGCTTCCAGATTCTTAATGTTTAGTTGTGTAGAGGAAACTGGTATAGCCTAAATAAGTCATATCTAAATATTTGTACTAATTTCTAAAGCATTATGTTTGGATAAGATTTGGAGATGAGGGGATTGACTGTCCCCTTTTTACTACTTTGCTCCTGACTTCTCCTGCACTTGAGTAAGGCTGATTTGGTTCCTAAATTTCTTTACTTACTGAAAACTGTAAGACTATAGGCTCCCTAGTTTGGTCTTTCTACAATCACCATTTGATCTGTGAAAAGTTAAAGAGTGGAATTGAAGTTAAAAATGAGGCTGTGAGGCAGAATGAGATGACTCAGTAAAAAAGGGTTCTAGCCTGCCCCCCCCAAGATCACTTTAAAATATCTACATTCAATGACCAATATTGCCCAGCTAACTTGTCCAAATGGAATATTTATCTGCACATGTAAGACATTTGTGTGTCTGCGAGGACACTTAGCCAATGATGGTGACAGGGAAATAGGGAAGGGGCTTCCTCTACCACGGCAGGTGCCATACTGTTGCAAAGTACCTAATGACACTCCCTCCATTTTCTTGAGAGCCAGCCTGGAAAAATTCTCTAGGTGCACCACCTTAACATTTCTCCTGCTGGAAGCTGAAGTGTTCATTTTATGCACTGACTATTTATGAGTTTTAGTGCAAAATTCATTTGTAAAATAAATTCTAGAAAAGAGAGAGAACCTGAAAATGAATTCCTCTGCCACAACACTGTGTGTATGGTCCCATTAGCAGTCGCACAGTGGGCAATCGATTAGGGAGGGAAAAATGACTTTTTTTTATGTAATGGATTTTGAGCCTCCTGGTATAATTTATTTACTAGAAATTTTGCTAGTGCTGGCTAGCACGGTGATGAAAACCCTCCAGAATATATTCATTCAAGAACAGGGAAAAAGTGGCTTGGCTTATTTTTTAAGAAATATTGTTATTAAATACATTGGAAACATATTGATAAATATATGCCTAAAAGCTACAATTCCTGTAATTTATAATACAAATTACATTGCTATTGACAAATGGCAATTTTAATACTGCAATTCTACTTAACAATTTGAGTTTCTGTGCTGTGGTTTTTTTTTCTTTTTTAAAAAAGAAAGACATTTCAGTAATGCTGTTCTTTGCTAGTCGCAAAGCTGGCTTTTAAAAAATGCAGTCCCATTGGATTCAAGTTTATTTTTTATAAATGCTATGATAATCAAATAGAAATAAAAAGTGGAAAACTGGGGTCTCTTCCACTTTGTTGTTTCAAGAATTCTGGACTAACTAGATACCTCAGCCTCAAATGTCCTTGATATAGAAAGAGTAGAAGTATGGAATAATTTAAGAATGTACACTTTAGAATTCAGTCACTCCTTATTTTAAATTTACCCTTCATCACTTTCAGATTTTGTACAAGTGGCTTAATCACAGTTTCCACCACACCTCAATTACTTTATTTGTAAAACAGAGAATAATAATGCGTTTATTGGGGGAAAAGGTGTAGAAAATGATTAAGGTAACATGCATTTCACCAAACTACTTTTATGACAATCTATTCAGCCCATGTAAAACTTTCTCCTACAAACATTGAGGCATCTCCAGGTGCTGTCATCTTTTTATTTTCAATACTTTTTATGAAAGTTTCTGAATATATAATTTAGTATTATTAGCATTATTATTATGTGCTTATAGCTACTTGTTAAATTATCTCTACCAATGTCCTTTAAGTTCCTTCTTCCTGAATACCCAACTTCACACAAATCTTCCCATTAGCCTCAGTTCCCTCTGATTTATTTCCATTGGTCATTGCCTAGTTATGGCTACTTTATCATCCCTAAATTATTACTGGAGACTATCTTTTCTAGCAGGAAGTCTCACTTCCTCCTGAAAACAGTGTTCTGTTCTAATTCTAGATTGTACATGTATTCGAAATAAAAAATTCAATGCCTAGGGTCAGTTATTTTTCTAAATTTGCAGAAAATGTAGAGAAAGCCCCCCCCCTCCCCATCTAATGTCAATGTATGTACAGAAAGAGTTAAAGTTCCAGTGCCCATGTGAATCGCATATACTGGAGGATATCATTCTCCAGTGCTTTTGAAACTTGGGCAAAGATGAAGAAACAAAATACTTTGTCTTATTTCTGTACATGCCACAGGAGTGTTATCACCTGATGTTTCGTTTGCCTTTCTGATTCATTTATGATACTCTAGTATATCAAGTTGAAATTGATATTTTCAAATGCAAGATTTCATTTTTCCCCCTTGTAAATGATTAGGATTTCACTCATTGATTATTAGATATAGCAGCATGGCTATACCAATACCCCTACTAGTGTTATCTTGATTGGTTTTAGATTAGCCCCAGTAAATAGCACTGCAGTGCACATTGTTATGACATATTTTCATGAAATTAATCTATTTGCCTAGTTGTTTTATGATTTATAAACCACACTTCAAATTGCTCAGGCCTTACTCCTGACTCGGCAATTAGGAATCAGTAGTGACTGATGGGGCCTCAGAAGCTCATTAGAGACTAGGTATCAGACAAACACCCTGCTTATATTATTATGACTGAACAACATTGCTTTAGGGGTTAGTAAGATAGATACTAGAAGTGGAAGTGCTGGTCATATGAAAATACTTATTTACAATTTTTAAAAGTATTTCATATAGTTTTTTGTAAAGGCTGAACCAGATGATGATGATTGATGCACACCAATAAATAAGACTTCTTTCATCAGATCTATATTACCATCAATACTTTTCCTCAAACTATTTTAATAGATCGTTCTAACTAATATGTGATATCCATTGCATTTTGATTTGTAACTTTCATGATAATCACTTTCTCATTTGCATGTTTCTCACCTATCTGAATATACTTCTATTAGAACATTATTTTCATGATATTTTTACCCGAATCATTTTAGCTGTTTTAACCCATGATTTACAAAATTGCTCATTATACAGGTGTTTAGGGCATTTTATATTCCAACACTAATCCTACCCATCAAAGTGAACTTTCTCAAAAAAATGTTTCCAGTTCCCCACCCATTGCCCAAGATGGAACCTTTTGCATGAACCAAAATAATTTATTTTATCTTTGCTCTATTGCAAAAGAAAAAAATACTAATTATTCTAAAAACTAGTTGAGTGAAAGTTTGTGAAAATGGGGTTATTAAAGCCCTTGTCAGAGAATTTACTGAGCTGTTAATATTTGAGCTACCACGGTATTATGTTTCTTGTTTATTAAGCTTTGTATTGTCTATAATACTTTCCCAGTCTAAATGTTAATTTTTATAGGCTGACAGTATGTTGCATGGCCACACATGTGACAGCATTATCCAGGAGCTCCAGCATCTAGACAGGAATCATTCTCTGCCCACCCCAACCCAAGGAAGCCCAAAAGATTTTCAACCTGAATGTTGGTGTTTCATTGGCATGGTGTTTTTTCTGATATTAGTTATGAAGTTGTGAACTTGATCCAATGATCAACATGATCAACCACTTGCTTCAATTAATATTGAAGGGACACCAATTCAAACATACTCTCATATACAGTTTCGGGCTGAAAACTCTTCCAATCTCTCTCTCTCTCTCTCATCTCTCACTTACTCCCTCTTTCTCTTATCCTGCCCTCCCTCCCCATCACCTTCTTTCATGCTTTAAACTTCCAACTTTTTCTTTCTCCTTTTCTCCCTTCTTTCTCCCTTTTTCTCTTTTCTTTCTCCCTTTCTTCTTTCTTTCTTTCTTTCTTTCTTCTTTTCTTTCTCTTTCTTTCTTTTCTTTCTTTATTCTTTCTTTCTTTCTTTCTTCTTTCTTTCTTTCTTTCTTTCTTTCTTTCTTCTTTCTATCTTTCTTCTTTCTTTCTTTCTTTCTTTCTTTCTTTCTTTCTTTCTTTCTTTCTTTCTTTCTTTCTTTCTTTCTTTCTTTCTTTCTTTCTTTTTCTCTCTCTCTCTCTTTCTTTTTCTCTCTCTCTCTCTCTTTCTTTCTTTCTTTCTTTCCATCTTTCTTTCTCTTTCTTTCTTATTTTTTCGTTCTTTCTTTTCCTTTCTTTCTTTCTTTCTTTCTTTTTCTCTTTATTTCATTCTTTCTTTCTTTCCCTTCTATCTTCTTTCTTTCTTCTTTCTTTCTTTCTTTTTCTTTTCTTTCTTTTTTCTTCTTCTTTCTTTCTTTCTTTCTTTCTTTCTTTCTTACTTTCTTCTTCTCTATCCCTTCCTTCCTTCCTCCTTCTTTCCTTCCTCT